>NC_136058.1:143696716-145032009 GCF_964261635.1 Lissotriton helveticus | reverse complement strand
CGTCACCTTCGTCAGCACTACCGCACAGCCGACAAACAGACGCCAACACCTCAGCACGAACACAGTGAGTCAGACTACCTCCATTCCTCTCAGAACCTACAGAGATCAGCTGCGGAGTGGCCCAGGGCTCTTGTCTGAGCCCCACCCTCTTCAACATCTACACGGTCCCCCTCGTGGTCACTGTCAGAAACCATGGACTCAACATAATCTCAAGCGCCGACACCAAGCTGATCCCCTCCCTCACCAACGAACCCACAGCCGCCAGAACCAGCTTCCACAGCGGGCTTAAGGCTGTGGCCACCTTGATGACCGATAGCTGCCTCAAGCTCAACTCAGATAATACCGAATTACTCATCCTTTGACCCACCCCCTCAGCCTGGGATTAAGTCTGGTGGCCCCCCACTCTGAGAACCTCTCCCACACCCACGGACCATGCATGCAACCTCTGCATCATACCGGACTCCTCGCTCACAAAGAACTGCCAGATCAAAGCTGTATCCTCATCCTGTTTCCACACACTCTGCCTGCTCCGAAAAACATTCAGATGGATCACCACAGAATCCAGAAAGACTGTCACCCATGCATTCATCATCAACAGACTCGACTACGGCAATGCACTCTATGCCGGCATCACCTAGAAACAGCTCAGGAAACTACAGAACATCCAAAAACACCACATCCTGACTGGCCCTCGACATCCCTCTCCACAGCCACAACATTCAACACCTCAGACAACTCCACTGGCTCCCAGTCAGCATGCTCCACACACACGCCTACACAGCTCTCCATGACGCAGGAACAGTATATCTGAACCACAGCCTCATTACACGTACTTGCCAGACAACTCCACTCTGCCCAACATGCCCTGGCCACCATCCCATGGATTCATAAGACCAGAACCAGAGGAGGATCCTTCTCCTACCTCGTTGCCAAGACCTGGAACACCATATCCCTCCACTGAAGGCATTCCCTGTCGCTGACCCAATTCAGGAAGGATCTCAAGACCTAGCTCTTTGACTGAACCTCCACGCCCAGACGGATCAGCAGCCCCTCCAGCGCCTTAAGACCCTCATGAGCGAGTGGCCAAGCTTTACAAACCCCTGATTAATTGAGACCCGGGACAAATACACAGACTTGGAAGATAGATCCTATTGACAATTTTGGCAAATGTGATGGGAGCGAATAAGGGGGTGGATGTTGATAAGTACTGCACAGATCTTTTCTGATCCCTTCTATAGGAAAATGATAGCTCTGAAATACTGATTATCAGAGCCAACAGAGGTAAAGCCCCCTCAAGAAGCACGGGGGGCTCAACCTAGAGACAAAATAGTGAAACTGGACTGCTCTAAACTCAAAGATAGAATCATGGAGAAAGACAGAGGACTTTCTACTTTGAAGTCACTCAGACAAAAAGCTCGGATTCCCATCACAATGGAACTACTACAGTTAGACGATTAACTTTGCTCTATGGTTTTAGCTGAATCTGAAAACTTGTGTGATCTGCCCTACTGAAAAGGGTTAGTTGATTCTCAGGCCGAAGTAGAAGACAAATCATTGGAAATCAAAAAAACAGAAATCTTTCCAAAAATTCACTGCAGCTGGTGAGTTAGGTTGCTTTTTAGGCAAGTATAGAATATCCGAGAAGGCAGACAAATACTCTTGAACAGTGCCCACAGCAAGAGCCGACAAAAGAACAAGTTACTTACCTTTGATAATGCTCTTTCTGGACGATACTCTGATCTAACCCACAGATTTCTCACATTGTGAATACCCCCAGGCGCCAGACTGGATCTGGAGATCTTTCTAAGACATTTCATCAAATGCCGGTAGGTGCGCTGTGCAGCTCCATGTTGAATTCGGCCTAATGAGGAAATGACCCACAATATAACCACCACTTCCTCCACACATCGACAACAGTTTCTTTCCGATACTTCTCCACGCTACCGGAAGCGGAGCCCTGGTAATCAGACTATGCTAGCGTGCAGATTTCCAACTGGAATCTTTTTAGTGTGGACCGAAGGAGTCCATGCCACAGAACAGATAGGAGGGCGGGTCAGCCATGAGTCTGCAGTTAGATAGAGTATCCACCAGAAAGCGCATTACCTAAGGTAAGTAACTTGTTCTCCTGATGGTTACATCTAACTGCAGTTTCCTCACCCTATGAATAGATACTAAAGCAGTTAGTGGTGATGTGTCAGTGGAATGGCTCAGATAAGAAAACCTGCAGGACTTAAATGGCAATGTGCCCTTCCAGCCAGATATGGCTATGCATGCAGTAGCGCCTTGTGAACATGTGAACACATGTCCAAAGCAGGCCGGTACTCTGCACGTTAGCGGTGGTAGCAGCTTTGGTACTGGTGGAATGAGCCAGCAGGCCTTCCAGAGGTTTTTTCTTAGCCGGACAAAAGCAGATCTTTACACAAAGAACAATCCATCTGGAGATGGTCAGTTTCTGCACTGCTCTTACCTTCTTCGCACCAGAGAAACCCATAAAGAGCTGATCGTCGACCTGAAGATCTGTGGAGTAATCAATGTACAAACTCAGAGCTTCCTTCGTGTCCAGGCCACGGAGTCTCTTATCCTCCGTGGATAGATGAGGGGGGGCCGAAGAAAGTTGGCAGGGTAGCAGACTATCCAATGTGGAAAGGTGTTACAACCTTTGGGAGGAACGCTGCCTTGGTCCTTAGCACCAATATTTCTGGGATGAAGGTGGTGTACGGTTGCAGGACAGATGTCCGAGCAGGAAACTCATGCAGCGAACTGACGTGATTGCAATGAGGAACCCCGTCTTTAATGTTAGCAATCTCAGGGAGCAGCTGTTAATGGGGTGCACATCAGGATGTAAAAATCAGAGTGAGGTCCCACTGGTGCACCACAAATGGTTTTGGCAGGAACATATGGAGCAGTCCTTTAAAAAAATGCATCACAACAGGTGACTTAATCAAAGATTGCTGATAAGGCAACTGCAGACATATAGCCTTTAATTGTTGAAACAGCATGGCCTTGCTGGGCTAGAGGCAAGGAGAAAAGAAGGGCATCCAATAACTGAGGATTTGGATGTACAGAGAAAAACATCAAACAACCAACTTCACCTTGCATCCTAAATATTAGTCTTAGTACAGGCTTGCATGGCTGACAAAAGCACATTCACTACTTCAGAAGGGAGATCAAAAGCAGTCAACTATTGCTGCTCAATCTTCAAGACTGGAGGTGCAGGTTGTACAGGTTCAGGTACAGACCCTGCCCTGTTTTTGCGACAATAGGTCTTCCCAAAGAGGCAGCCACATTGGACAGTTGCTCAAAGCCAGCATTTCTGGGTGTAGGAGAGTAGGGTCTGCAATCCTATGATCACCCAGATTTTTGCTTTTTGCTTCACTGGTTTACGACTTTCCCTGGCTGTGGGCCTGCTAATCAGACCCACAGCCTAGCTGTTCTCTCTATTCCAAATTGTACCCAGGTACTGAATTGGCACTGGGCCCTCTCTTGAGTCCCTGTACCCAGGGCAGAGGTGCACCCAGAGGTCTCCCAGGGGCTGCAGCATGTATTATGCCACCCCTGGGCTGACTAACTAAACAGACACAACTGGCTGCTTGACAGCTGGGAGCAATGTGGTGTAATCACCCCTGCTTTAGATATAGTATACCTATATCTAAACCTAAAATGGGCACACAGATCTCCTATCAGTCACTCCTATGGCAGGCCTTAACAATCCTGGAGGCAGAGTGCTTGGAATCGTGTGAGATAGTGCTCTGGCATGAGCTGAGACTGTCTGCGGCCTTCGGGATCTATCCCTTAGCAGTTTCCATGATAGCGTCAGACCATATACTCTTAAGTGCCTTATAATCCTTGCGGTTATGGTAACTTTGGTCTGACATTATCTAAACATGTCGTGTAAGGTGTCATACGCTTTGGAATACTACCCCCTCGCCAGTTCTGGCGACGGGGGTAGCCTTCCACCCCTCTAGAGGGAGAAGACATGTTGGTAGCTGTAACCCCGGTTAAAGTTAAACACAGCCTCAGCTCCACAAAATGGATGCTGCCACGAGACACAAGTCTGCCCTCCTGCTGCTGGGAGTCCTTCCAGCGAGGGAGGCCTGGACAAAGGGTTTCCTGTCAGGGGCGGTGCCAGCACCATCCCAGACAGGATTTTGTGTATCCCAGGTAGGCAGGGCTGAAAGGAAGGTGACTGCAAGTGGCACCCCGGTGCTCACTGTGCATATGCCGGCTCAAACCAGTTCCAGAGGCACACCAGCCCCTGAGCTGGGGAGAGACCGGACAAAGGAGAGGGGTGTAACCACCCCCCTCCTGGTCCCACCCATGGGCAGGACCTAGTCGCGTGCCAGCCCCTTTTTTTTTTAGAATGAAGGTAGGAGCAGGCCCCCTTCCCAAATTGGATAATCTTGAAACTTGAACTACTTTCCACGAAAGGAACTCTTGACTTTCTCTGAAGACTCTCCCTTGTGGCTAAGGAGTAGCCACCCTGCACCAGCAGGCACCATCGTAGCGCTTGCGGTTTGCTGGACGTCCATCCTCCGGATCAAGACTGACCAGCTCGACGAGACCCGGATTCCCTGCCATCTCTGACCTCTACCTGCATCATCAGCCCAGCTGAGATTCGTGGGTGTGATGAGACCCGAGGGATCGGCCATCTTCAAGACCTGCACGACGCTTCACCAGCACGACCACCGAGGGACCCTCGAGTGAGTGCACTGGGGTTTGAGAAGCCCCAACCCTGAGCAGCTCCAGCACCGAAGTCCAGCCCCCCAGCATCCACGAGATCTGCGTGGGGCCCTTCTGCTTCCTCGCTGCTTACCACGTTGTCCGGTCACTTGCCCGTTGGCTAGTGGCCCTCCTGACGACGTACCACGACGATTTCACCGCTGGTCTAGGTCCCCTAGACTGGCCCTTGCTCCTTGTTCAACAAGAAGTGCCCTGGACCCTCCTGGTCCACTCCAGAAGCCATCTTGACTCCACCGCGCGGGCTTGCCTTTGCCAAGGTTTGTTGCTCCTATCCTGGATCCAGCATCGCCGACAGCAGGCACCATCGTGGGACAGCTCGCACCTCCAGCCTGGTCGCCGACAACGCTTCCTGGCCCGTGTGCCTGCAGAGTCCAGCGTCACCCACTCACCTGATCGCGGCGACTTCATCCGGTGCCATCCTGGTGCCCACACAATCACTGGCTAGTGATTAAGAACTGAGTCCCCTCTGCTTTCAGGTCGTCCTCTTCACCGATCCAGCCTTGGATCACACCGAACTTCTTCACTGGTCGCCTGCCAGCAACTTCTTCTTTCAGGCTCCATAGACTACAACGAGGATTCTTGACGTCACCTGAACCCTATGCAGCCGCAGCCCCTGGGCTAGGTAACTTGAGCATTTCGGTGCTCCAGCACAGGTTCACTATCCTAGTGTCCAGATCCTTTTTCGTTTTAATTCTACGTAGTCGGATTCGTCCGGAAACAGTAACTTTAGAATTGCTAGCATCCATAGACTTTGTCCCGCATCCCGCGTAAGAGTTCCCACTCTGCACCCGGGTTCCCTAGGCCTCCTGCTCCTAACCTAAGGGTTCAGTAAGGTAGTCCTAGCGGTCCTGAAGCCTCTGGATCGTGTTACTTACCTGCTAGTATTTCGCATTCCACTTTTAGAGTATATGGTATTTCGTGCCCCTCGGGCATTTGTGTAAATTGTGCGACTTGCAGTATTTTCGTAAGAGTTTTGTGTTGTGCTTAGCTCCCTGACTCATAAAGAGTTCAGGGTAGTCTTGTTATAAATAAATATACTTTAGTTTCATAACAACTTGTGTGGTGTCCTTTCACTTGGTGTTCAAGTGGTATATGTGATGGTAAAACAGCTTGCTTAACGCGCCCTCTAGAGTTTAGCCTAAAGACTTCTCTTGTCCATGCTACTAGGATAGCTGGTCTATCAGGTTGACTTACAACCAATCATCAATAAGGGTTGTTTAGTATGATACAAAGTGATCACTAGAATAGTGAACACTATATATCAGGCCAACTTCTCACATTGGTGAGCAGCGGTTGGGATTTGAGCTTGCTGTTGTTTTACCACACACGTATCCTAAGAATATCATTTGAAAGATCACATAAGTACCTAGGTACATATAACTTAGCTTAGTATACTCTGAGTTCTACTGAACCAGCTGTTGTAGTGTAACAGTGCTTAGCACACCCTAACTACAACTCTAGCAAGGGATCAGTAGG
The DNA here is from genome assembly GCF_964261635.1 of Lissotriton helveticus. Lineage (NCBI taxonomy): Eukaryota > Metazoa > Chordata > Amphibia > Caudata > Salamandridae > Lissotriton > Lissotriton helveticus. The sequence goes on along the minus strand of NC_136058.1, from coordinate 145,025,793 downwards.
TAAACCCATAGTGTAGGTAGGTGCATCACTTACACCACACTAGAAGCATGTCTACCCATGGAGAGTCTTCAGAGACTCCCCTAGTGGTTAGTGACCCTCCACAGGTCCTTTCCAGATATGCAGCTCTCAGTTTCCAGGAGATGAGACAATTGTGTACCTCCATGAAATTGAAACAGGGTTCTAACCCTACCACTCCCTTTCTGTTAGGTCTCTTAGAGACATATGATGCTAGGCAAGCTTCTCATACAGATGGGACCATGCCAGCCTTAGAGGGTACCCTTGGTGATCCAGACCTCCTTGACACTGAAAATGTAGTTGAGGAGGAGGATGAAGAGGATCCTTCTGGGGATGAGGCAGACAACAGGCCTGAGCTAGTCAGCAGACTTAATAGGGCCAACTTAGACCTACATAGGGAAGGATCTGGGGGACCCCCAGTACTGACCCTAAGCAGGCCTAACTTTGGAGTTAGAAGAGATAGATCTTATTCTAGGGACTCCAATAGATCTGTGCACTCTCATGCCTCTTCCCAGAGGAGAATGACTTCTCCCCAGAGGAGAATGACTTCCCCTCAGAGAAGAGCACATGAAGCAAGGATGAAACAGGCTAATCTGAGGATCCAGAGGGAAGAACTTGCCCTTGCCAAAGAGAAGCTTGCCTTTGCTAGAGAGCAACAGTTGAGTGGGGTAGTCCCCACTGGTGGCAGCATTATCCCTAGAGATAAAGACAGGAGTTTAAACACTAAACACCTGAGTAAAATAGTGCCCCCCTTTAGACAAGGGGATGACATCCACAAATGGATGACTGCTTTGGAGACTACAACGAGGATTCCCGACGTCACTTGAACCCTATGCAGCCGCAGCCCCTGGGCTAGGTAACTTGAGCATTTCGGTGCTCCAGCACAGGTTCACTATCCTAGTGTCCAGATCCTTTTTCGTTTTAAGTCTACCTAGTCGGATTCGTCCGGAAACAGTAACTTTAGAATTGCTAGCATCCATAGACTTTGTCCCGCATCCCGCGTAAGAGTTCCCACTCTGCACCCGGGTTCCCTAGGCCTCCTGCTCCTAACCTAAGGGTTCAGTAAGGTAGTCCTAGCGGTCCTGAAGCCTCTGGATCGTCTTACTTACCTGCTAGTATTTAGCATTCCACTTTTAGAGTATATGGTTTTTCGTGCCCCTCGGGCATTTGTGTAAATTGTGCGACTTGCAGTATTTTCGTAAGAGTTTTGTGTTGTGCTTAGCTCCCTGACTCATAAAGAGTTCAGGGTAGTCTTGTTATAAATAAATATATTTTAGTTTCATAACAACTTGTGTGGTGTCCTTTTACTTGGTGTTCAAGGGGTATATGTGATGGTAAAACAGCTTGCTTAACGCCCCCTCTAGAGTTTAGCCTAAAGACTGCTCTTGTCCATGCTACTAGGATAGCTGGTCTATCAGGTTGACTTACAACCAATCATCAATAAGGGTTGTTTGGTATGATACAAAGTGATCACTAGAATAGTGAACACTATATATCAGGCCAACTTCTCACACTGGGTACCACACTTCTCTGACCTAATCCAGAGCCACAAGGATGTCTTGGGCCCAGCCACTCCTGATCGTCTTCAGAACGTTGAGTAGGAGACGAAGAGGCGGGAAGGTGCATAGGAGTCCTGAGCTCCAGTTGAACCTAAAGGCATTTCAGAGCGAGCAATGCCTTGGAAACTCCAACGTGCAGAAGTGTGGATGCTACACGTTCTTGGCGGTGGCAAAAACATCGTCATGAACTTGAGATGACAGGACGCTATGATTGTGATACAAAACCTATACTGAAATTTTGCAGCTATGGTGAGCGAATAAACCATCCCTCACACCTCCGCTATATACTGCTCATAACCTCACCTATGGTTGAAAATAATGGGTGTTGCGTAAGTCTAGGGATTGGAGTATCTGCACAGTGCCTGCCCAATGGATGTTTTCTGTTGGGATGGGCCTCTGGCCTCAACAACCTTTAAAAATCTGCAAAAGCGCTGATTATGTAAATGAGGTCTTTAGCAAAGCTTGGTGGCCGGGGTGTAGGTTATGCCTGCCCCAGTGAGGGATTTTCACTTTAAAGCGCCCACATGGTAAGCGCAAGCAGAATACTCAAAGGTCATCAAATTCTTTGGGAGCATTCAGCCTGCTCCAAAAGCTTCTAGCATTGCTGCAACAGGCATTATAATCATCAGACTACCCATGGCCTTTAAAGCCTTAATAGAATGACTAAAAGCATCAGAGCTGGGGAGAAGAGGGGCGGGGGTATTGGAGCTGAGCTCTATTCCACCAGATGCAGTAGCAATTGGAATGGGACACATATGATTAGATTGCTGCACACCTTAAAACCTAAAGGCATCAGAGGGCCGATACTTTGCAATATCCCTAACAAGTTGCATTTTTCATTTTTTAAATGTACTTGTGAAAATGCAGCATTGAAGCACAAGTTACTTAGCTTCGGTAACGATATATCTGTAAGAAACAGTAGTTAGTGTTAGATTCCTTACCTTTGAATATCCACAGGCGTCAGATTGGATCCGGAAATTTTTGCGTAGCAGTACCCCTGTGTGTCGGTAGGGGTTCTCTGCGTCCGTCGTTGGGATGACGTCGGAGTACTTAGGCGCCGCCCTCGCGCGCGGACGTCAGTTCTTATACATAGCTTTTCCGCGCCGGAAATGCAGAGCCATGATAAAAACCGACACTGGTGCCTTGAAACTAGGGCCCTCAAAGGGAAGAACCTTAACCCTAGATATCGGTTCGCAGAACGGCGAAGATGGGTGGGGCGGTAAGGAATCTAACACCAACTACTGTTTCTTACAGATAAATCGTTACCGAAGGTAAGTAACTTGTGCATCTGAAAGAAACAGGTTAGTGTCCTTACCTTAGAATAGATACCCCAGCAATACCAACCCCGGTGGTGGGTCTGCGAACCAATGATCACACCAGAAAGTCCTGGAGAACAGAACGGCCGAAAAAGCCATCTCTCCGGACTTGGCTATCCAGGCAGTAGTGGCTAGCGAACATGTGCAGCGAGGCCCACGTAGCTGCCTGACAGATGTCCTGCAAGGGGACTCCCCGACCCAGGGCAGTGGTAGCTGCCGTGGCCCGAGTGGAATGGGCACGCAGCCCCACAGGAGGCTCCTTTTTAGCCAGTGAATAACAAGACTTTATGCACAAAACAACCCACCGAGAAATGGTTTGTTTGTGCACCACCCATCCCTTCTTAGCGCCCACGTAACCAACAAAGAGCTGGTCGTCCACCCGGAACTGGCGTGTGCGGTCCAGATAGAATGAGAGCACACGTTTTGGGTCCAGACGGTGGAGCCTCTCTTCCTCTTTCGAGGAATGTGGAGGCGGAAAGAAGGTGGGCAAGATGATGGACTGCCCGAAGTGAAGGCTGTTACTACTTTAGGCAGGAAAGAGGGACGCGTTCTCAAGACAACTTTGTCCGGATGGACAGAGAGGAAAGGAGGTTGAGAATAAAGAGCCTGGAGCTCACTCACTCTCCTGGCAGAGGTAATGGCAACCAGGAATGCAGTCTTAAGAGTTAGGAGACGAAGAGGGCAATTATGAAGTGGCCCGAAAGGAGCACACATTAAATAAGTCAGAACAAGGTCCAAGTCCCACTGATGCATCACGAAAGGAACAGGAGGAAACATGTGAGTGATGCCCTTCAAGAATCGATTTACAACAGGGGACTTGAAAAGAGAAGGCTGATCAGGAAGCCTCAAGAAGGCTGAAATGGCAGAAAGGTAGCCTTTGATAGTGCCCAAAGCGGAGCCCTTCTGGGCAAGAAAAAGAAGAAAGAGGAGAACCTCTGAAAGGGGGCAGAAAAGGGATCCACAGCCTTTGCTGTGCACCATGCCACAAATTTGTTCCACCTGCAGGCATATACAGATTTTGTGGAGGGACGCCTGGCTGCCAGAATCACATCACAGACCTCAGGAAGCAAGTCAAATGACCTCAACTGTCGCCGCTCAATCTCCACGCATGGAGGTGGAGACTGGACAGGTTTGGGTGGAGGACCGTCCCATTGCTGCTGCGACAGAAGGTCCTCCTGAAGAGGCAGCCTAATCGGGGGATCGACTGACATGCTGAGTAGCTCAGGATACCAGTATCTTCGTGCCCAGTCCGGAGCCACAAGGATGACTTGGGCCCTGTCGCGCCTGATCTTCTTCAGCACTCTGGGCAGAAGTGGTATAGGCGGAAAGGCGTACAATAGACCGCAGCTCCACTCGCGACGAAAAGCGTCTCCGAGCGAGTGCCGCCTTGGAAATTCCAACGCGCAGAACTGATTACATTGCGCGTTCTCTTCGGTGGCGAATAGATCTAACCAAGGCTCTCCCCATCGCTGAAAGAGTCCTTGCGCCACGTCCGAGTTCAGACGCCATTTGTGATCCATCATGCACTGGCAGCTGAGTTTGTCCGCCCTGGCGTTCAGGGAACCTGCCAGGTGTTGAACCACCAGGGTGACGCCCTGGTGTTTCAGCCATTGCCAGAGGCGCAGAGCCTCCTGACAAAGGGTCCACAACCCCACCCTGCCCTGTTTGTTGCAGTACCACTTGGCGGTGGTGTTGTCCGTGAACACCTGCACTACACTTCCCCGGACAGAGGGAAGGAATTCCTTCAGAGCAAGTTGGATCGCCCGCAGATCCAGAAGGTTGATATGAAGCCAGGACTCCGCCGGAGATCAGAGGCCTCTGATCTCCGCCTCTCCCATGTGGCCCCCCCAGCCCAGGAGGGACGCATCCGTCACTACTACGTGCTCCGGTTGGGGAAGGGAGAGGGATCTGCCGCTGACCCAATCGCGGTCCGTGAGCCACCACTGCAACTGTCTCGCAGTGCCCTCCGATATCAGGACGTGGTCGGACAGGTTGCCCTGATGCTGGGCCCACTGAAACTTCAGATCCCACTGCAGAGCCCGCATCTGCCACCTGGCGTGATGCACCAGAAGGATGCAGGAGGCCATCAGCCCCAGAAACTGCACCGTCAACCTGAGACTCGGGATAAAGGCTGAAAGATCAGAATCAGAGCCTAAATATCCCGAACCCGCTGTTCGGGAGGATAAACCCGAAACTGCGCTGAATCAAGAACCGCTCAGATGAAGAGGAGCTTCTGAGAGGGACACAGGTGTGACTTTGGCACATTGATTGAGAACCCCAGCAGGTGCAGGAGGTCGGCCGTAGTCTGGAGGTGGCTGACGACTGTCTGGGGCGAGCCTGCCTTCAACAACCAGTCGTCGAGATAGGGGATGACTGACACGCCTAATCTGCGCAGATGGGCTGCGATCACCGCCATCACTTTCGTGAACACCCGAGAGGCGCTGGTAAGGCCGACGGGGAGGACGGTAAACTGGAAGTGCTCGCGGCCTACTGTGAACGGCAGGTAACGCCGGTGGGCCGGCAGGACGGGGATGTGAAAATATGCGTCCTGCAAGTCCAACGCTACCATCCAGTGTTCTGGGTCTAGAGCAGCTAAGACCTGAGCCAAAGTCAGCATCTTGAACTTCTCCTTCCGGAGGAAGCCGTTGACGATCCGCAGGTCCAAGATAGGGCGTAGGCCCCCGTTGCCCTTCTGGGGAACCAGAAAGTAGTGGCCCAAGAGAGCCATAACTTCCTCTTGCAGAAGTTGCAAGTGATCCACCGACACGCGGTGGTACTGTGGTGGCATGGACGGAGGGGCTGCCTCGAAGGGGAGGGAGTAGCCCCTTCGGACGATTTGCAGCATCCACCTGTCCGATCTGATGGAGCGCCAGTGGAGGAGGTGATGGCGAAACTTTCCCCCACTGGCGTCGAATAGGCCTGAAAGCTCGGACTAGGAAGGCTTTGAGGCGGATGTTGCGGGGGTGGAAGTGGACTGGCCTTGCCGCTGTCCCCTGGCACCGCCACGGCAGTTACCACGCCGGCCGACGCGCTGGATGTTAGTCTGCGTCCCGTGGCTGGCAGGGCGTGAGGGGGCGCCCCTTCCTTGGCCATGAAAGGAGTTGTGAGAAGTTGGCCTGGTATATGATGTTCACTATTCTAGTGAGCACCTTGCACCAGTCCAAACAACCCTTATGGTGATGGTTGTAAAGTCAACCTTATAGACCAGCTATCCCAGTGGTAGCATGGACAAAGCAGTCTTAGGCTAAACTCAAGAGGGCATGTGAAGCCAGCTGTTTTACCATATACAATCCCCTTAATACCAAGTGAAAGGACACCACACAGGTTGTATATCAAAATATATATGTATTTATTTCTAACACAATCCTCTGAACTCTTTATGAGGTCAGAGGCACCAGCACATAACAAGATACTTAATTAAAATACAATAAGTTGCACAAAATACAGTAATGCCCTAGGGGCACTTCGAACCATATACTAAAATAGTGGTATAAGAACCACGTCACGAACAAAGGAAAGGCCTAGGGCCTGGAGAATCGCTGGGGCTACACTGTACTACCAATGGATAGAGAGCAGGAGGCCCACGGGATGCGCGTGCAGTGTCTTTACACGCACGCAAGTTACCATAGAGTTAGAATGGGAACAAAAGAAATGGAAACTAGTTCTTTTAGGACACTTCCGGATGGACTAGGGAAAAGCTACTTGAAACTATGACACTAGGATAGTCAATACCTACAGAAGTACCGAAATACTCGCGTTACCTCACCCACAGGAAGCGGGTGCATAGGTGTCGGGTTTTGTCACTGATTCCTATGGAGCCTTGGAGAAAGATGCTGCAGGCGACCAGGAGAGAAGTGTTCGGGTGGATCCAAGGGTGATCGAGGATGAAGAGTACCTGAAAGCAGAGGGGACAGAGTCTGGGTCACTAGCCAGTGACCAGGATGGAACCAGGAAGGAACCAAGCGATGTCGCGAAGCAATCAGGTGATGTCGTGACGCTTGTCTCTGCAGCCACGTGGACCAGGAGGTGTCGCTGACGACCAGGAGCTGGGCACGGACTGTCCCACGAAGAATCTCGCTGTCGGCGGTGTGGGCTTCCGGATTTGAGTCAACAAGCCTTGGCAAAGGCAACCCACGCAGAAAAGGAAGATGGCTTCTTAATCAGACCAGCAAGGTCTGATGGGCTGCTCCTTTTCAGGGAAGCAAGGGCCAGTCTGGAGCAACCAGACCAACGTTGTAAATCAAAGGTTTCGTCGTCACAGAGTCTACTAGCCAACAGGCAAGTGACCGGACAGACGCGTCGAGCAGGAAAATGCAGAAGGGCCCCACGCAGAACTCGTGGAGTGCTGATCTTCGGTGCAGTTGGTGCTCGGGGCTGGGGCTTCTCAATCCCCAATGCACAACTTCGAGGGTGCCTCAGAAGTTTCACGGAAAGCAATTCGCTGGCTTTCCAAGATGGCCGGTCCCACGTCTCGCGTCGCCTCTACGGGTCTCAGCTTTGCTGTGGATCGGGCTGAAGGAAGTCTGGAAGTCCGGGTCTTGTCAGGCTCTGTGCTCGGGCTCCGGCAGGAGCCTCGACAAAGCAAACCGTTGATCGCTTGATGGTGCCTGCTTGTGCAGGGTGGTCACTCCTTGACCACAAGGGAGATTCTTCAGTCTTCTATGTCGAGTAGGATGTCGAAGGTCCAGAGTTTCGTTTCAGTCAGGATAAAATCTAAAGTCTTGGGACTCAGCTCCTACCTATATACCAAATTTAGGGGCTGGATTACCTGCTAGGTCCCTCCTATGGGTGGGACCCCTTTCCATTTGTCCAGTTTCACGGCAGAGCTGGAGATGGAGTGCCCCAGCACCGGTTTGAACTGGACTATGCATGGGACACCTTGTGTGCCCCAGGCAGTGTCTCATTTCATTCAGCCCTCCCTGCTCCAATACACTATAGCCTGTCTGGGGTGGTGCTAGCACCTCCCAAGACAGGAAACCTATTGTCCAAGCCTCCCTTGCTGGAAGGACTCCCAGCAGCAGGAGGTCAGACTTGTGTCTGTGGCAGCAGCATCCATTTTGTGATGCTGAGGCTCTGGTTAACTTTAACCGGGATTAGTGGAAGTAACATGTCTTCTCCCTCTAGAAGGGTGGAATGCTACCCTCGTCACCAGAACTGGCGAGGGGGTAGTATTCCAAAGCGTATGACACCTTACACGACATGTTTTGATAAAGCCAAACCAAAGATAGCATTTAACCGCGAGGTTCATAATGCACTTAAGAGTATATGGTATGGCTATATCATATAACAGCTATAAGGACATGGTTCCGAAAGCTGTAGACAGGCTCAGCTCATGCTAGAGCACCATCTCACATAAAACCAAGCACTCTGCCTTCAGGATTTAAAGGCCTGCCATAGGAGTGACTTATAGGTGCATATGTGTCTATATATAAGGGTAGGTATAGGAATACTATACCTAAGCAAGGGGTGATTACACGACCTTGCCCCAGCTGAGTAATCAGCCAGTTGTGTCAGTTTGGATGGCCAGACAGGGGTGGCATAAGATATGCTGCAGCCCCTGGTAGGCCTTGGGTGCACCTATGCCTTGGGTACCTATAGTACACTGTACAGGGACTCATAAGAGTGACCCAAATCCCAATTGGTGATGTACCTAAAGTACATGGTGTGAAATGTATAGAGAGAACAGCAGGGCTGTGGGTCTGATTAGCAGGCCCACAGCCACATTAAGTCGAAAACCAGTGAAGCAAAAAGTAAAAAAATGGGGTGACCATAGGAAAGCAGACCCTACTCTCCTACAGGAGTGAAAGGCAGAAGTTTGCTGGCGCTGGCCCGACCGGCCCAAGGACTTGGCCGTAGCCCTGGAGTCCTTGAAACGCTCAAGCGCACTGTCTGCCTTATCGCCAAAGAGGCGACGGCCATCAAACAGCATGTCGATGAGGGAATTCTGTACATCAGCCGAAAAGTTGGTGGACCTCAGCCAGGCGTGACGGCGAACCGCCACCGTCATGGAAATCGCCCTGCCCATCGAGTCCGTGGTATCCAGCCCACATCGGATAGAGTACCGTGCTGCATCCCGCCCTTCCGCAAGGGCTTGAGCGAGTTTGACCCTGGCCTCCTCGGGCAAGCTGGTAGCACGACAGCGACCGTGTCCCAAAGAGAGTGGGTATAACGGCCCAAAAGGCAAGCGGTGTTGACCGACCGCAACCCCAAACTAAGTGAGGAGAACAGCTTCTTACCGACCTGCTCATACATTTTGGATTTCCGATTAGGTGGCGCAGTTGGGATTGCGGTCTGGGAGTTAGAGGCCTGGATAACCAGGCTCTCGGGGGTGGGGTGGGTGGACAGGAAGCTAGGGTCGCCCGGGGCTGGGCTGGCCACGTTCCTATCTACAGGGGGACCTGTAGCGGGCCTGAACTAAGTGCCCAACAGAACGTCAGTAAGGGCCTCATTAAACGGCAGTAGAGGCCCCGAAGAGCTTGCCTGCGGTTTAAGGACCTCGGTGAGGAGGTTAGTCCTCACGGCCGCGACGGGGAGCTCAAGACCCAAGGCCTTGGCCGCCCTCGTAGCCACGGGAGGAGGGGAGACAAAGCCAGTGTCGGGCGAAGTGTCCAAACCACTAGCCTCCCCTAGATCCACTGCCCAGTCTTGATACGACTGGCACTCTCGTGCCAGAGGGTCCTCAGACCCCTCCCAATCCCCCTCCTCTCGCATCTCCTGATAGTCAGGTGCACAGGATGGGGCCGGATCATAGAAGAATTGCTCTTCTCTCGGCGTCTAATGCGGCGTCGAGCGACTCCGGTCCGACGCCGGATCCGGACCGAGGGAGGAACCGGGGACGACGTCGGGGGCGACACCCTGGGGGGTCGGTGCCGGAGGAGGGGTCGTAAGGTGACCCAGATTCGGTGGGGCCCTGCGGCGTCAGTACCAAAGTCGTCGACGGCGCCGAGGCACCCGGCCCGCTTGGGCTCCCAATCGGGGCCGCGGGGGCCCGAAGGCACCACAGCGGGTCCCGACGAAGGAGAGAGCGACCTCATGACCATGAGGAAGGCATCGATCTCCTCCGGCGTCGCGTTCAGCCCAGGGACCGGCGTGTATGGAGCTGGCAGCGGCGCCTGCGGCGGAGCTGCATGGGCGGTGTCGCCCGAACCCCCGGCCGCATCGTGTGGGAGTGGGAAGAGCGATGTCGTCTCTTCGACTTCTTGTGCCTCTTACCTGAGGTCTTGGAGCCCGACGAATGGTGTCGACTCACCGAGATGCGATGACTGTGAACGGCGCGGGGCCGACTGCCGGAGCTCGAGGTGCTTACGGGACCGCTCCCGCCTAGCCTTCGACGTCAAGGCCGGCAGTAGGGGCACGACTTGTCGTCGTGGTCAGCCCCAAGGCAATACAGGCACCGACGGTGGGGGTCGGTAACCGACATCAGACGGTTACAGTCAGCACAGGGCTTGAACCAGGGCATCCCTACCAGCACAGAGAGTCTACCGACTCGAAAAAGGACCCAAAAAGGATCGAAAAAGTTAGTCAGAAAGGGACTAAGAAGTACTGCTTTTTGCGGATCTGCGCTTGCTGGGACAGAAAAAAGAACTGACGTCAGCACGCGATTTCATCCTGGCGCCGACGACGGACGCGGAGCCGCAGATGACACCTACCGACGCGCAGGGGTACTGCTATGCAAAACTTTCCGGATCCAGTCTGACGCCTGGGGATATTCTAAGGTAAGGAATCTAACACTAACCTGTTTCTTTCAGATATCGATTACCAGCAGGATAAAGAAACCAAGGTCAAGCTTTTAAATACCACAAACAGTAGTGCAGGGCGGGTAGTGACCTTTAACCTGAGGCCAATTAACTCCAGTGAGAGTCTGTGGGGCAATCAAGTCGCAACCCAGTTATGTGCACATTCTCCATTTCATTCTCATGCATTGGGACATTAAAAAATTATTTAGATGCAGCAGTTAGAAAGTATACTACATTAAGCAAATGACAAAAATAGATTACCTCTATAGATGTTATTAATCACATCCTTCAAGTCATGTATCATTTATTTGGAAGATCTGATATTGCTCAATAAAATACATTGTTCTTACACTGAATGAGCAATTCGATTTAACAAGTTCTCAGTAAAGAGTTCCATTTTTTTTTTTAATTTTTCAAATCTTTCTTTTCCTCTTGGCCAACAGATATTTCCCAAATAAATTAATATGCAATGTAGATAATCAAGATATCGAAGTTACCTGTGCGGATATTGTGCGCTGGAAAGTTTTTGCAGTCGAAGTTTCATTAGAGACATTACTCTGTGGAGCCCAGTAGTGTTCAGACATCTTTTAAAATGTAAAACGACAAAGTAAAATATTTGGACTGATGTACAGTTTATAATAGTGCCAAAATACAACGTAAATTGCATTTCAAAGACAATATTTAACCATGTTCAATAATGCATGAATATTGCTGAAAAGCCTGAGCAACATATAATACAGAAAATACATACCGCGGTTTATAATGTCACTTGTACACACCACTAAAATGCATAAAAATGTTTATTTGTCCAGTTCTCAATGTATTTGTAGTAGTATAATAGTTTTAACATTTATGCTGCTGTGCGTGTTATTTAGGATGCGGTCAAGCCTTTGAGTACATAACTTTTACACACTGCCTAATCATTCATCTATACCGTATTACAGAGCAGCAAAATAAACGCCACTTTCTCCCTCTTTACCTCTCACAAGAACGCATAAGAAAGTAAATGACAACCTTCATTTTTTCCCTCATTAGTATTTTTTCGTGAAAGCAACAACTGGAGATCTTTTTCTTGAGGACTACCCGAAATTCCATGCTTATATTAGTTACTTAGATCGCCGGATCACGGAGAAACAAGCAAGTGCGTTGATATACATTTTAAAAACAGAACCAATCGCAGCACCTCACTGACACTGGAGCAAAGACCACAAGCTCTGACCACTTACTTCTAAATCAATCCTCGTTCACTGCTGTGGTTGCCGTTGCCGCCCCACTGACTACGCCTGCCTAGAATGCCTTGCCACGCCACAACGCCGTAACGCCGAACCAAGCACCGACCCCTGGAGCTTTCGGACGAGGGACACGGACGCGAGCAGACTGCTGAGTGTTGCACTGCGCCGTAGTTGAAGCGCAAAACGCAAAGCACAAACCGGTGGACTTGGCAGGCACTCGGGATCCATGGAGTGCTAATTAGAGTCTGCCGGTAATCTCCTTTTTAAAACAAGCATTTGCAATGCAATAGGTCTCGCAATAACGCGAGTCTGAACTATTAGCATTGTAAATGATAATGCCCTTTATTTTTGCGTTCTGGTTTTTGGAACATAAATAAAAGGCTTTGTCATTTACAAGGCCTATAGCTTAAATTTGCGTTAAAACGAGACCTATTGCATTGCAATGGTGGTGGTGCTGCTGCGTTTTCTCTGAATCTGCACTCTGAATCTGCACCCACAATCTGCACTCTGAATCTGCACTCTGAATCTGCACTCTGAATCTGCACTCTGAATCTGCACCCTGAATCTGCACCCTGAATCTGCACCCACAATCTGCACCCACAATCTGCACCCACAATCAGCACCCACAATCAGCACCCACAATCAGCACCCACAATCTGCACCCACAATCTGCACCCACAATCTGCACCCACAATCTGCACCCACAATGTGTGAGTGGCGTTGCGTGTGTGAGTGAGTGGCGTTGCGTGTGTGAGTGAGTGGCGTTGCGTGTGTGAGTGAGTGGCGTTGCGTGTGTGAGTGAGTGGCGTTGCGTGTGTGAGTGAGTGGCGTTGCGTGTGTGAGTGAGTGGCGTTGCGTGTGTGAGTGAGTGGCGTTGCGTGTGTGAGTGAGTGGCGTTGCGTGTGTGAGTGAGTGGCGTTGCGTGTGTGAGTGAGTGGCGTTGCGTGTGTGAGTGAGTGGCGTTGCGTGTGTGAGTGAGTGGCGTTGCGTGTGTGAGTGAGTGGCGTTGCGTGTGTGAGTGAGTGGCGTTGCGTGTGTGAGTGGCGTTGCGTGTGTGAGTGGCGTTGCGTGTGTGAGTGGCGTTGCGTGTGTGAGTGGCGTTGCGTGTGTGAGTGGCGTTGCATGGGTGAGTGGCGTTGCATGGGTGAGTGGCGTTGCGTGGGTGAGTGGCGTTGCGTGGGTGAGTGGCGTTGCGTGGGTGAGTGGGGTTGCGTGGGTGAGTGGGGTTGCGTGGGTGAGTGGGGTTGCGTGGGTGAGTGGGGTTGCGTGGGTGAGTGGGGTTGCGTGGGTGAGTGGCGTTGCGTGTGTGAGTGGCGTTGCGTGTGTGAGTGGCGTTGCGTGTGGGAGTGGCGTTGCGTGTGGGAGTGGCGTTGCGTGTGGGAGTGGCGTTGCGTGTGGGAGTGGCGTTGCGTGTGGGAGTGGCGTTGCGTGTGGGAGTGGCGTTGCGTGTGGGAGTGGCGTTGCGTGTGGGAGTGGCGTTGCGTGTGTGAGTGGCGTTGCGTGTGTGAGTGGCTTTGCGTGTGTGAGTGGCGTTGCGTGTGTGAGTGGCGTTGCGTGTGTGAGTGGCGTTGCGTGTGTGAGTGGCGTTGCGTGTGTGAGTGGCGTTGCGTGTGTGAGTGGCGCTTGCATGCTTGATAAACAACTTACACGTCTTCTAATGGACTGAAAGGGCTGCAAGGAGGTATAATAATAATAAAAAGAGCCAGAATGGATCAAGGGAGCAGCAGGGCAGGGGGAGAAAGGAGGGGTTATTTTGCGAGGCTTCTGGCGGGGGGGGGGGGGGAGAAAGGAGGGGCAGCGGAATGCGTGCGAGGGGAGGAGAAGTGTGGCAGGCAGATGTGCGGCCTGGTGAGGGGGCGGGAATGCGAGCCTGGTGGGGGCAGGCGGATTACGGAGATGCTCGTGCTTGTGTGGTACTGACTGTGCAGTGCACTATGAAAAAACAAGCGTGGTATCCCTATCGGCGCTCTCTTGCGAGCACCATCTGGGCTCGCTCGGTGCAACATGGGGCTAGCAGAACCTTTTCCAGATCTCCATTTCACTTCCAGTGCAGCTCCACCGCCACTTTATAAGTTAACTTTCCAGACACCTTTTGTTCCCCTGAAGTAGGCAGCAGTTTTCTAGATTTATCCTGGATTTCAAGCAGTTTCCCAACAAACTGCAACGATTTAAAAAATGTTTTTTTTAAAAAGTCGGGTAAAGTGTTCAGTGGTGAGTAAGGCATCTCATTTGCACCTAAGGAGAGCGATAACTACAAAAAACCTACCACGAACAGCTGCAAATTGGCCGGCTTCATGATTGTTTTCTAAATAGCACTCTACGAGCTTGCACACTAAAACTAATTCCAAACTGGCTTGTGGTGGCGCTTGAGGCAAGGCGGGTGCGGCGGTGTGTGGAGAGCTAGCAGGCTGCCTTTTAATTTATTTGGTTAAATTCCGAGCCTAGCTGACGGACGGGCAGGAAGAGACGCTGCAGGGACGGCTGACTCGGCCCAAGCAAGAGACCAGCGAGGTGGTGCCAGTAGAAGAGCTTCTGACAAGAGATTCAAAATGAATTAAAGTGAAAGATTACATGCTCAATGACGTATCACGTGTAAACAAATGAGTATATAACGGAAAGTATGCCAATCGTTTTTTAAATGTATATATTTATTTATGAGTTTTGTGCAGTGAGAACATGGGCAAAAGGTGTGAGCGTGTTTAAAAAAGAAGAAACAATTTCAAGAGAAAATTAAGAGACACCAACAATAGCAAGAACATTGTTAAACAAACCTTGCCAATACACGTTGCAGCCGGCCACATAATTAGGGGAGGAGAAGCCGCACAGCACACGCTGGGAGAAGCCCTTTGATGTGCTGTGCGGCCGCGATGCGCGCTCTGTGCTGGGGGAGGGCCATTAGGAACAGGAACAGATGGCCAAATGCGCGTGCCTGTACGTGCACTCGAAGAAAACGCCACGGACAAAAGTGGTGGTTTGACTATCCGATGGAGCACATGAATTCTCCCCCATTTCCCATTGCTTCGCAATGGAAAAGGACGAGACCTAAAAAACTGCGGGGGAGCAGGAGACGGAGGGGCTCTCCCGGGCAGCCGGAAGGAAGGAGGAAGTAAAGGCAGCAAAGGAACTTTCGAATAAGGATCTGCATTGCTGAACTGCTTCCGCCCCGGAAGCCAGAAAGCAAGATGAGGAGGCCCCCAGCATACTAACCAGGGAACAGTACACTGGAAAGAAGCAAAAAGTGGCAGGCATGGTAGGTCATGTTTGGAGAGTTTACTCTACTTTTTAAAACAGTATTACTAATTAAGACTGAGTAAGAGGCCATAAATTGGAGCTTTCCAGCGAGCAAGTCTACTGTCTACATATTTGATATACCTCTTAAAAAAAGACTAATGGCACCAAAAAGGAAACCGAAAAATCTCAAGGAGCCCATAGATCAAAGCCCTGTGAGGACAGAGCCCTCTATGGAGAGTAGAACCCTAGAAGAGAGCCAGGAGAGTCTGGAAAGCCCCAAAGAAGGGGCCAAAGAAGTAGCTCAAAGGAGAAAAAACAAAAGTTATTAAAGCCACAAAAGAAGCTATGCAAGATAATAAAGGAAGTACATCAGCCTCCAAATTAATAAAGGACTTTGTAGGTAAACAATACAAAAAAGTAGTTGCATCTACTAAGCCTATGGGAGGTGAAGCAGAGCAGCAGAATGAGAACGTCTCAGTAGAACCCTCCGAAGAATTATTGGAGGCATCACACTTGATAAATCATTCCCTTTTCAGTCAAAATGAATTAACAACAGGACCGCAGCTGTCTTCGTCGCCCAAGTTAATCTCACTGCAGGTGCAGGATTTGGAAGTATCTGGCTTAAAGATTGACAGTGAAGGGCCAAGATCTGACTGGGGGGGATGTATCGGTCCCAAAAGCACTATGGCCAAAACCGAATATAATCCAAATGCACCAGCAGACTTCGAGAACTGCGAGAAGAGACAATTCCGAGAGGAACAGTTTACAGGACCTTGACATCTCTGCAACTCCCTCTTCCTCAAAGATGGACTTACTTTTGATGCTTCAAAAAACCCTTCAGGGGATATTAGAAGTCACAATGTTAAATAATGCGGTGTTGAAAACACAAAAGGAATATTTACAAAAGATTGAAGAGGAATAACAAGGAATCAGAGGGCAAATGCCATCTATGATGAGGCCTGTTTTAGACCCTCAGTTGACAGAAAAGAACGGGGGTACAGAAATAATAGAAACCCCACATAGTGTATATGTATCCAAATGCCCAATGCTGATACAAAGAAGGAGGAGACAGCTTGAGATACAGTCTCTTGAGGCTGAGGGGTCTACTAAAAAGAAAGTTATATAGAAAGAGGAAAGAAAAAGTAGGTAAAAGGGAAAGTAAAAGGGAAAAGGTGGAAGAATCTAACTTAATAATAACCCCACGGAACACGTCACCTCTTAAGTACGCAAGAGAAGTGAATAAGAGAAAGGGCCTAAATACCCAAGTATAGGAAAGTGTTACCAAGGTACCAAGTAAGGAGCTACTAAAATTAAAACCTTTTTAAAACCAACTAAATCGGGCTATAATATACAAAATCAGAAGAACCAAAATCAAGATAAAGCAGCCCAGTGTCAAGGGAAAATAGAAGTAAAAGGCAAACAAGGTGGGATAGGATGGAAGAACACCGTGTGGTCAGGTATAGAATCCCCTAAGATACGGAAACGGGATGTAATATGTGGCTGTACTTCGAACCCGCCCAACTAGAAAAAAAGGGGGAAAAAACAAGAAAGGTTGTACCTTTAAATAGATCCCAACTCTTATACTCACTCTCAAAATGTCCAAGCCTTAGGGACATTGGAACAAAAGACCTGAGACAGGTGGGATTTATAGAAAACATACAAGGAAAGGAAATCTCAAGAGTGCTAGTTTACTCAGATCTAGTAAGATTCACAATCTGGAAAGCAGAGAGGGAGATACTGCAGGAAGGCATACGGTTAATACCGGAGAAAGAATTAGAGTACAATATCAATCCAGGCAGTGGCTTTTTAAACTGCCATGCGGGGCTCGGTAAGAGACAGGTGAGGTTATGGGAGGAGAATGAAGGGGGTGCAGGTAATCCGAATATAGTAGTGAATAACTCAGCACTTGATAACTCGGGGTAACTGGAGTCAAAGAAGTAGCCCTGCAAGCCCCTCTCAGTGGTATAAGGAAGACATGCAAGAAGATGGTGGTTTAAGTGAGGTAGAATAGGATGATGGGGTGAAGCATAGCCTTAATTTCATATCGTGGAATATAAATGGCCTTGGAGAGATAACAAAACAAGAAATTATAAACCAGTTAGTCGGCGGTGAAGGATATTCGGCAGTGCCCGCACGAGAACTGCCCATAGGTCGTGGTGGGCGAGGATCTCACGCTGTCGGCGTGGCCTCCAGTGTTGAGAGAGTGGAGGGTGGCTGAGTCGTAGTGGTGGGGTCCAGGAGAGCCAGGGTTCCTAGCACTGGTCGCAGACAGGCTTGCCCCACTGTGCGCCCGCGCAGCGGTCGCTATTAGTAGAGAAGGAGGGCCGGAGCAGAAGAGTGGGAGGCGGGAGCGGGGCCACTGGGGCAGCAGTGGCGGGAAAAGAACACCCAGGGAACAGGGATGAAAAGGGGCCAAATACAGTTACAGTGACAGTAAAACAAATAAAGAATGAGCAAACAGTCAGGCGCCAATTAAAAAGATAACACTGAGTAGGGAAAGGTACCACAGAACGCGTCGGAGCAGCCTCGACTGCTGGATAGAGGGGGTCAGACTCAGGCGATCCTACTGATGTGCAGAGCTGCTGGGGAGAGTGCTATTTTTGACCGGAGGTCAAGGAATCACACGCGCTTCCCCACAGCGGTCGCCATTAGTAGGGGAGGCGGGAGCGGGCTGAACGGGGGCAGGGCCACAGGGGCAGCAGCGGTGGGAAAAGCACGCCCAGGGGACACGGGTGAAAAGGGTCCAAATACAGTTACAGTAAAACAAATAAAGAATGAACAAACAGGCACCAATTACAAAGATAACACTGAGTAGGGAAAGGTACCACAGAACGCGGCGGAGCAGCCTCGAACCCTGGAGAGAGGGGGCTCAGACCCAGGTGATCCTACTGATGTGCGGATCTGCTGGGGAGTGCGTCGCGGTAGCTACGTAGACACCGCCATTGCGCGGTCAGTTCTGTACATGACTCTCCACGCCAGAAGCGCAGAGCCATGCAGGACACTGACCACTGGTGCACAAAACTAGGGCCCTGAAAGGAAATCCTTAACCCTAGAAACTGAGTTTGCAGAACGGGGAGGATGGCTGGGGCAGTAAGGAATCTATAACTAACCTATGTTTCTTACAGATATCTCATGACCGAAGGAAAGTAACTTGTTCATCTGAAAGGAACAGTTAGTTATAGATTCCTTACCTTAGAATAGATACCCCAGCAATACCAACCCTAGAGGTGGGTTTGCAAACTAAGTTCACACCAGGAAGTCATGGAGAACAGAACGGCCAAAGAAGCCCTCTCTCCCGACTTGGCTGTCCAGGCAGTAGTGTCTTGCGAACGTGTGCAGCGATTCCCACATAGCTGCCTGACAGATGTCATTAAGGGCGACTCCACGTCCGCTAGTAGTAGGAGCTGCCATCACCTGGGTGGAATGGGCGGGCAACACCAATGGAGGCTCCTTCTTTGCCAAGGAATAACTAGCTTTAATGCATTAAACTACCCATCTAGAAATGGTCCGTTTGTGCACGGCCCGACCTTTTTGGCGCCCACGTAGCCAACAAACAGCTGGTCATCCACCCGGAATTGTTTTGTGCGATCCAAGTAAAAGGAAAGCGCACGTTTTGGATCCAGAAGGTAGAGCCTCTCTTCTTATTTGGAATGATGTGGAGGCGGAAAGAAGGTGGGCAAAGTGATGGTCTGTCCAATATGGAAAGGAGTAATCACTTTGGGCAGGAAGGAAGGGCGAGTTGGAAGGACAACCTTGTCCGGATAAACAGGCTTAGAAGAAAGCGCTTGGAGCTCACTCACTCTGCGCGTGATGGCCACCAGAAAAGCAGTTTTTAAGGTCAGAAACCCGAGGGGACAGTTATGTAGCGGCTCAAAGGGAGCGCACATAAGATATGTAGGAACCAAGTTCAAGTCCCATTAAGGCATTACGAAGGGAACAGGAGGAAAAAGATGAGTAATGCCCTTAAGGAAGCAATTTACAACAGGGGATTTGACTAGAGAAGGCTGATCAGGAATCCTAAGGAAGGCTGTAATGGCCGAGAGGTAGCCCTTTAGAGTGCCCAGAGCAGAGCCCTACTGGGCCAAAGAAAGGAGGAACAGGAGGACCTCAGAAAGAGGGGCAGAAAGGGAATCCACAGCCTATGCTGTGCACCATGCCACAAATTTGTTCCATCTGCAGGTGTAAATCGCCTTAGTGGACGGACGCCTTGCTGCCGAGAGAACATCAAAGGCTTCGAGAGGCAGGTCAAACAATGTCAACTGCTGCTGCTCAATCTCCACGCAAGGAGGTGGAGGTTGGACAGGTTTGGGTGGAGGACCGTCCCCTGCTGCTGTGACTGAAGATTCTCCCGAAGAGGCACTCTGATCGGAGGATGGATGGGCATGTTCAAGAGCTCGGGATACTAGACTCTTAGTGCCCAGTCCGGAGCCACAAGATTGACTTGGTACGGGTCGCGCATCATCTTCTTCAGCACTCTGGGCAGAAGTGGTATGGGGAAAAGGCGTACAACAGACAGCAACACCACTCGTGACGAAAAGCGTCGCCTAGCGAGGGCCGCCTTGGAAATTCCAACGGCCAGAATTGCCGACATTGTGCGTTCTCTTCGGGGGCAAATAGATCTAACCAAGGCTCTCCCCACTGTTGAAAGAGACCTTGCACCACCTCCGAGTGAAGGCACCATTCGTGATCCATCATGCACCTGTGGCTGAGTTTGTCCGCTCTGACGTTCAGAGAACCTGCCAGGTGTTGAACCAGCAGGGATATGCCCTGATGTTCCAGCCATGACCAGAGGCGGAGGGCCTCTTGACATAGGGTCCACGACCCCACCCGCCTTGTTTGTTGCAGTACCACATTGCGGTGGTGTTGTCCGTGAAAACCTGCACTATTCTTCCCCGAACAGAGGGAAGGAATGCCTTTAGTGCAAGACGGATCGCCCGGAGCTCCATAAGGTTGATGTGGAGCCCGGATTCCGCCAGAGACCAGAGGCCTCTGATCTCCACCTCCCCCATGTGGTCACCCCATCCCAGAAGTGATGCATTGGTCGCCACTGTGTACTCTGGTTGGGGAAGGGAGAGGGATTGGCGGTCGACCCAATCCTGGTTCGTTAGCCACCACTGCAATTGGTGTGCAGTGCCCGTCGAGAACTGGACGCAATCGTAGAGGTTCCCCTGATGTTGTGCCCACTGGTACTTCAGGTCCCACTGCATAGCCCGCATATGCCATCTGGCATGGTCCATCAGCATGATGCAGGAGGCCATCGGGCCCAGTAGCCTGAGGGTCATCCTGATCGAAATCCGGGATAAAGGCTGAAAGATCGGAATCATAGCCTGAATATCCCGGACTCGCTGTTCAGGAGGATAGACCCGAAACTGCGTTGTGTCCAGAACAGCTCAGATGAAGAGGAGCTTCTGAGAGGGAGTCAGGTGTGACTTCGGCATGTTGACAGCCTGTGGCGAGCCTGCCTTCAAAAGTCAGTCGTCGAGATAAGGGAAGACTGGCACCCCTGATCTGTGCAGATGAGCTTCGACCACCGCCATCACTTTCATGAACACCCGAGGGGCGCTGGTAAGGCCAAAGTGGAGCACGGTAAACTGAAAGTGCTCGTCGCCTACCGTGGACCGCAGGTAACGTCAGTGGGCTGGCAGGACGTGGATGTGAAAATAAGGTCCAACGCTATCATCCAGGGTCGGGGCAGACAGGACTTGAACTAGCGTTAACATTTTGAACTTCTCCTTCTGTAGAAAGCGGTTGACTACCCTGAGATCCAAAATAGGACGCAGGCCTTTGTCCTTCTTGGGCACCAGAAAGTAGTGGGAATAGCAACGATGACCTACTTCTGGGACAGGAACTTGCTCAATGGCTCCCTTGGCCAAAAGTGCTGAAACTTCATGTTGGAGAAGGGCACGATGATCCTCCAACATGCGATGGTACTAAGATGTCATGGATGGAGGGGTAGTCTCAAAGAGAAGGGATTAGCCCCTTCGGACTATTTGCAAAACCCACGTGTCCAACGTGATGATGCGCCAGTGGGGGAGGTGATGGTGAATCCTGCCACCCGCTGGCAATCGGTGGTTCTGGATGTCGGATTAGGAGGGTTTGGAGGCTGCGGCAGAGGGGGCAGTGGTGGACTGGCCTGCAGAACCACAGCAGTGGACGCAAGGGGGCTGAACAGCTTGCGCTGGCCTGTGGCCCTCGGCGGGACGTGATGGGGCACCCCTTCTGTAGCCACGAAAGGGGCAAAAAGCAGACTGCACAGGGCAGATGGCGGAGAGGCCCAAGGACCTGGCCGTAGCCCGAGAATCCTTAAAGCACTCCAGCTCATTGTTTGCGTTGTCGCCGAATAGGTGATGGCCATCAAAGGGCATGTCCATAAGAGTGGATTGGACATCCCCTGAAACACCAGTCGACCTCAACCAGGCGTAGCGTCGAAGGGCTACCGATGTGGAAATCATCCTGCCTAGTGAGTCGGCAGTATCCAGTTCACAGCTGAGGGTAAACTTTGCTGCGTCCCTCCCTTCTGCAACTGCAAGGGAGAGTACAGCCCGGGCCTCCTCCGGGCATTGGGGCAGCACTTGTGCCACCGTATCCCACACGGAGTGGGTGTAAAGGCCCAACAGACATGCAGTGTTGACCGACCGCAGTCCTAAGAAGGAGGAAGAAAACATCTTGCCAAGATGGTCCAGCTTTTTTGATTCCCTATCAGGTGGTGCGTTAGGGAATGCACCTTTGGAGGTGGAGGCTTGGACCACCAAGCTCTAAGGGGTGGGGTGTTGGGAGAGGAAAGAGGGGTCGCCAGGGGCCGGGCTGTGACATCAGGCAATCATCCTAGCCACAGGAGCCCCTGTGTTGGGCCTGGACCAGGTGCCCAAAAGGATGTCAGTGAGGGCTTCGTTAAATGGTAGCAGGGGCTCCGAAGAGCTCGCTGTCGGATGAAGCACCTCTGTCAGGAGGTTAGTCCTGACTGCCACGTAGGTAGCTCGAGGTGGAGAGCCTCGGCAGCCCTACGCAACACCACGGCATAATACACTCCCTCCTCTGTAGCCACGGTAGGAGGAGATAACATGCCATGATCAGGTGAGGTATCCAGACCACTGGCTTCCCCAGGTCCTCTCTTCAGTCCGGTTCGTAGTCCAACTGGTCAGTTAAAGGGTCTCCAGACCCCTCCCAGTGCTCCTCACCTTCTTCTGGCTGCCAATATGGTCTAAAAGAGTCAGGGTAGAACAAGGGTACAAAAGTACCCGTCGGCGCCGGTGCAGCTCCATGTCTACATCGAGGTGGAGGCCAGGGTCTACGTTGGCGGGGGCACAGCTGACACCCGCTGCAGACGTGGTGCAGGTAGAACCGGTGCCGGGGGAGGAGTAACTAGGTCGACCAGCGCAGATCCGGATTCAGACCTGGATCCAAGGGGACCCTGCGGCGCCGGGGCTGAAGCTGCCGGCATCAAAGGCCCAGGGCCCTCAGCCGAGTCCAAGGGGTCCAAAGGCCGGTGTAGTCGGGATGCTCAAAGATGGCATGCATCGCTTCGTAAAACTGTTGAAGCTGGGCAGCGGTCGCTCCAGGTCCCGGTAAGGGAGGGAAGCCCGGAGTCGACCCTTCAAGCTCCGCACGCGGAGCCGTGGGAGGGGCACCACCCGTATTCCTCGTTGCATCGGCTGACGGACGGAGAGAAGTCGAAGAGCGACAATGCTTCTTCCACTTCTTCTTGTGCTTCGACTTACCTGACCCAGAGTGTGAAGACTTGGAAGAAGAATGATGATGATGATGACTCCGTGACCGGTCACTCGACCACCCCGTGACCGTTAACGGCGCGGAGCAGACTGCCAGGCCTCGAGAAGCTTTCGGGACCACTCCTGCAAAGACTTCGGATTCATGGTCCAGCAGTCGGAGCACAACTTGGGGTCATGGTCACAGTCATGGCAGAACAGGCACATGCAGTCGGCTACAGAAACCGCAAGCCTTGAAGCCGGGCATCCCTGACGTGCACCAGGAGTCTAAGACTCAAAAACGGTGTTGACAAAAGTCAGCAAAAAGTCAGTCAAAAAGTGACGGGAGGCACCGCTCTCTCCTGATCTGCGCTAGATGTCGCGGAAAAAGAAAGAACTGACGTCAGCGCGCGAGGGAGGCGTCTATGAAGCTACCGTGATGTCATTATGGCGACCACTACGCCAACGACGAACGTGGAGCCAACTGATGCCACCTTTTGACGCGCAGGGGTACAGCTGACTAAAAACTTTTCGGATCCAGTCTGACGCCTGGGGGTAATTCTAAGGTAAGGAATAAGAGGCATCTATTCTAAGGTAAGGAATCTATAACTAACTTTCTTTCAGATAAGGAGGCTGGGAGGACAGCGCTGAAGCTCACTCACCTGCAAGCAGAGGTGATGGCAAGCAGGAATGCAGTCTTTAAAGTAAGAAGACGAAGAGGACAATCATGCAGTGGCTCGAAGGGAGCACACATGAGATAAGTAAGGACAAGATTCAAGTCTCACTGGGGCATTACAAAAGAAGAAGGAGGAAAGAGATGAGCAATGCCCTTTAGAAATCTATTTACAATCAGAGACTTGAAAAGAGAAGACTGATCAGGAAGGCAAAGAAAGGCCGAGATGGCCGAAAGACAGGCTTTAAGAGTGCCCAGAGCAGAGGCCTGCTGGGCCAAAGGTAGAATGAAGAAGAGAACCTCTGAAAGAGGGTCAGAAAGGGGATCCACACCCTTTGCTGTGCACCATGCCACAAATTTGTTCCATCTACAGGCGTATACAGATTGGTGGAGGGATGCCTGGTTTCCAAGATGTCCTTATAGTCTTTGGGGGGAAGGTCGAAAGCTGTCAATGGCCGCCACTCAAGGAGCTGGAGGCTGGACAGGTTCGGGTGAAGAACCGTCCCCTGCTGCTGCGATAGACCATCCTCCCAAAGAGGCAGTCTGATCGGAGGATCGATGGACATGCTATAGAGCTCGGGGTACCAGACTCTTCATGCCCAGTCCGGAGCCACAAGATTTACTTGGTCCGGGTCATGCTTGATATTCTTCAGCACTATGGGTAGAAGTGGTACAGGCGGAAAGGCATACAGGAGGCCGCAATTCCACTCGCAACAAAAGGAGTCGGCGAGGAAGTGCCACCATGGAAGTTCCAACGCGCAGAACTGCTGACATTGGATGTTCTCTTCGATGGTGAACAGATCTAACCAAGGCTCTTCCCACTGCTGAAAGAGACTTTGCACCACCTCCAAGTCAAGATGCCATTCGTGATCCATCATGCACAAGCGGCTGAGTGTATCCACCCTGGCGTTCAGGGAACCTACCAGGTGTTGAATCACCAGGGCCTGACGTCCCAGCCAGGTCCAAAGTTGAAGAGCCTCTTGACATAGGGTCCACGACCCCACCCGCCCTGTTTGTTGCAATACCACATGGCAGTGCTGTTTTCAGTGAACACCTGCACTACCCTTCCTTTGACAGAAGATAGGAATGCTTTCAGTGCAAGACGAATCGCCCTGAGCTTCGGAAGGTTGATGTGGAGCCCGGACCCTGCCGGAGACCAGAGGCCTCTGATCTCTCTGATCTCCGCCTCTCCCATGTGGCCACCCCATCTCAGAAGGGACACATCTGTCTACAATGTGAAGTCTGGTTGGGGCAGGGAGAGGGATCTGCCGTTTTACCCAATCCTGGTTCATTAGCCACCACTGCAATTGGCGTGCAGTGCCCTTCGAGATCTGGGCGACATAGGAAAGAGTCCCCAGAAGCTGCGCCCACTGGAACTTTAGGTCCCACTACAGAGCCCACAAGTGCCACCAGGGCACATGTGGGCTCTGCAGCCTCAGGGATATTCTCACTGAAACTCAGGATAGAGGCTGAAACATCGGTATCATAGCCCAAATATCCCAGACTCGCTGCTCGGGAGGATAAGCCCAAAACTGTGCTGTTTCCATAACTGCTCAGGTGAAAAGGAGCTTCTGAGAGGGAATCAGGTGTGACTTCGGCTTGTTGATAGTGACCCCCAGTGAATGCAAGAGGTCAGGAGACTACAGCCTGGGGCGAGCCTGCCTTCAATAGCCATTTGTCGAGATAGGGGAAGATTGGAACCCCTAATCTGCACAGATGAGCTGCGACCACTGCCATCCCTTTCGTGAACATCCGAGGTGCGCTGGTATGGCCAAAGGGGAGCATAGTAAACTGAAAATGCTCGTGGCCTACTGTGAACCCTAGAGAATGCCTTGCGCTGGCAGGATGGGAATGTGAAAATAGGCATCCTGCAAGTCCAAAACTACCATCCAGTCCCCGAGATCGAGGGCAGAGAGGACCTGAGCCAACATGAGCAAATTGAACTTCTCCTTCCAGAGGAAGCAATTGAGGGCCCTGAGGTCTAAGATAGGACGCAGGCCTTTGTCCTTCTTGGGTACCAGAATGTAATGGGAATAGCAACCATGACCTACTTCTGGCAGAGGGACTCGTTTAATAGCTCCCTTGGACAAGAGAGCTGCAACTTCCTGGCAGAGAAGGGCCAAGTGATCCTCCGACATGCGTTGGAGTTCTGGTGGCAAGGAGGGAGGGGTAGTCTCAAAGGGGAGTAAGTAGCTCCTTCAGACTATCTGCAAACTCCCCCTGTCCAACTTGATGTTTTTCCAGTGGGGGAGGAGATGGCGAATGCTGCTGCCCACTGGCCTTTGATGACCCTGAAAGGTCGGACTAGGAGGGTTTGGAGGCTGCTGAGTGGGGCGAGAGGTTGCCACGAGGCCAAAGGATCTGGCCGCAGTCCTAGAGTCCTAGCTTGAGCGCAGAGTCTGCCTTGTCACCGTATAGGTGAGTGCCATCAAAGGGCATGTCCAAAAGGGTGGATTGGACAACCCCTGAAAAACCAGACGTCCTCAACCAGGCGTAGTGCCTTAAGACAACCAGGCGTAGTACCTCAAGACTGCCGACATGGAAACCTTTCTGCCCAGAGAGTCAGCGGTATCCAGCCCAAACCGAATGGTGGACTTAGCTGCATCTCAACCGTTTGCCACGGCACGGGTGAGAACAGCCCAGGCCTCCTCCGGGCACTGTGGCAGCCCTTACGCAACCGTATCCCACACTGTATGGGTATACCGGCCCAAGAAGCATGCAGTGTTCAGCGACCGCAGGTCTAAGCTGGCAGAAGAAAACATCTTCTTCCTAAGATGGTCCAGCTCCTTGGATTCCCTCTCTGGGGGAGCAGTAGGGAATGGGTCCTTAGAAGATGAGGCTTGGACCAATAAGCTCTCAAGACTCAGGTGTTGGGAGAGAAAAAGTGGGTCGGCCGGGCGGCGGCATCAGGCAATCATCTTATCCACAGGAGCCCCTGTGCTGGGCCTGGACCAATTACCCAGAAGAAAGTCGGTGAGGGCTTCATTAAAAGGCAGCAGCGGCTCCGAAGAGCACCTTTGTCAGGAGGTTAGTCCTGACTGCCGCCGTAGGAAGCTCCAGGCCTAAGGCCTCAGCATCCCTACGCAACACCACTGCAGCCACGGCGGGGGGTTGGAGAGCATGCCAAGGTCTGGGGAGGTATCCAAACCACTGGCATCACCCAACGGCTCTCGACTGTCTGGCTCTTCAAGCTGGTCAGTAAAATGGTCCAGACCCCTCCCAGTCATCCTCACCCTCCTCTGGCTGCCATTCAGGGCGATAAGGAATGCCAGGGACGAACAGCGGTATAAAAGTACCCTCTGGCGTCGGTACTGACGTCGGGCGACATCGGTCCGGCACGTGTTGAAGTCAGGGTGAGGCTGGGGTCGACGACGGCTGGGGGCACAACCGGCGTCGGGGGCGTTGTCACAGGAATCACTGACGGGGAAGGTACGGTGAGGCCGACCAGTGCAGATACTGATCCAGGTCTGAATCCTCGGGGGCCCTGTAGCACCGTAGCCAACGGCATCGACGGTCAGGGTCACCAGCCGAATCCGTGGGGCCCAAAGGCGCGCTTGCGGAGATGGGCTGTCCAAAGCACAAGTTACTACTTGTGTAATGATATATCTGTAAGAGACATTAGTTAGTGTTAGATTCCTTACCTTAGAATATCCCCAGGCGTCAGACTGGATCCGGAAAATATTCGCTAGCAGTACCTCTGCGCGTCAGTAGGTGGCGTCGTGCAGCTCCACATCCGTCGCTGGCATTGTAAGTGCCGAGATGACGTCACAGAGACTACTTAGGCGCCACCCATGCGCACGACTTTCTGCGCAAGGAACGCAGAGCCATGCAAGAAACTGACCACTGGTGCCAAGAAACTAGGGCCCTGAAAGGGATGTCCTTCACCCTAGAATCAGTTCGCAGTAGTAACTTGTGCATCTGAAAGAGACACGTTAGTGATAGATTCCTTACCCTACAGTAGATACCCCAGCAATACCAACCCCGCTGGTGGGTCTGCGAAGAACAAGTTACTTACCTTTGGTAACGATATATCTGTAAGAAACATTAGTTAGTTAGATTCCTTACTTTAGAATATGCCCAGGCGCCGGAAAATGTTTGTCAGCAGTACCCCTGCGCGGCGATAGGCATCGTCTGCGGCTCCGCGTCCGTCGCCGTGATCGCCGGGATGACGGAGTACTTAGACGCTGCCCTCGCGCGCTGACGTCAGTTCTGTAGATAGCTTTCCGCGCCAGGATCGCAGAGCCATGCAAGAAACAGACACTGGTGCCATGAAACTAGGGCCCTCACAGGGAGATAACTTAACCCTAGATATCGGTTCGCAGAACGGGGAAGATGGGTGGGTCGGTAAGGAATCTAAGTAACTACTGTTTCTTACAGATATATCGTTATCGAAGGAAAGTAACTTGTTCATCTGAAAGAAACATGTTCGTTAGATTCCTTACCTTAGTAAAGATAGCCCAGGAATACCAACGCCAGTGGTGGGCCGGCGAACCAAGATCACACCAGGAAGTCCTGGAGAACGGAACAGCCAAAAAAGCCATCTCTTCGGACTTGACTGTCCAGGCAGTAGTGCTTGGCAAACGTGTGCAGTGAAGCCCACTTAGCTGCCCGACAAAGGTCCTGCAGAGGGACTCCCCGACCCAGGGCAGTAGAAGCAGCCGTGGCCCAAGTGGAATGGGCGCACAACCCCACAGGAGGTTCCTTTTTAGCCAAGGAATAGGAGACCTTGATGCACAAAACGACTCACCGAGAGATGGTTTGCCTGTGCACCGCCCGTCCCTTCTTAGCGCCCACGTAGCCAACAAAGAGTTGGTCGTCCACCCGGAACTGTTGTGTGCGGTTGAGGTAAAAGGAGAGCGCACGTTTTGGGTCCAGACGGTGGAGCCTCTGTTCCTCTTTCGAGGGATGTAGAGGCGGAAAGAAGGTGGGCAAGGTAATAGACTGGCCGATGTGGAAGGCAGTAACAACCTTGGGCACAAAAGAAGGACGAGTCCTCAGAACAGCCTTGTCCGGATGGACGGAGAGGAAAGGAGGTTTAGAGGAAAGAGCCTGGAGCTCACTCACTCTTCTGGCAGAGGTGATGGCAACCAGGAAAGCAGTTTTTAGAGTCAGAAGACGAAGAGGGCAATTATGAAGTGGCTCAAAGGGAGCGCACATCAGCTAAGTAAGAACCAGGTTCAAGTGCCACTGAGGCATCACGAAAGGAACAGGAGGGAACATGTGCGTGATGCCTTTCAAGAATCTATTTACAACAGGGGACTTGAAAAGAGAAGGCTGGTCAGGAAGCCTCAAGAAGGCTGAAATGGCCGAGAGATAGCCCTTGATAGTGCCCAGAGCAGAGCCCTGCTGGGCAAGAGAGAGAAGAAAGAGCAGAACCTTTGAAAGGGGGCAGAGAGTAGATCCACAGCCTTTGCTGTGCACCATGCCACAAACTTGTTCCACCTGCAGGCGTATACCATTTTTGTGGAGGGACGCCTGGCTGCCAGAATTACATCACAGACTTCGGGAGGCAAGGCAAATGGCCTCAACTGTCGCCGTTCAATCTCCACGCATGTAGGTGGAGACTGGACAGGTTCTGGTGGAGGACCATCCCCTGCTGCTGCGACAGAAGGTCCTCCTGAAGAGGCAGACGATTCGGGGGATCGACTGCCATACTGAGTAGTTTGGGATACCAGTACCTTCGTACCCAGTCTGGAGCCACAAGGAGGTCGCGTCTGATCTTCTTCAGCACTTTGGGCAGAAGTGTTATAGGCGGAAAGGCGTACAACAGGCCGCAACTCCACTCACGACCAATAGTGTCTCCGAGCGAGTGCCGCCTTGGAAATTCCAACGCGCAGAACTGACGACATTGCGCATTCTCTTCGGTGGCGAATAGATCTAACCAAGGCTCTCCCCACTGCCGAAAGAGACCTTGCGCCACATCAGAGTTCTGACGCCATTTGTGATCCATCATGCACCTGCGGCCGAGTTCGTCTGTTCTGGCGTTCAGGGAACTTGCCAGGTGTTGAACCACCAAGGTGATGGCCTGGTGTTCCAGCCATGTCCAGAGGCACAGAGACTCCTGACAAAGACTCCACGACCCCACCCCGCCCCGTTTGTTGCAGTACCACATGGGTGGTGTTGTCCGTGAACACCTGCACTACACTTCCCCGGACAGAGGGAAGGAATGCCTTCATTGCAAGCAGGATGGCCTGCAGCTCCAGAAGGTTGATATGGGGCCGGGACTCAGCCAGAGACCAGGGGCCTCTGATCTCAGACTCTCCCATGAGGCTCCCCATCCCAGGAGGGATGCATCAGTCACCACTGTGTTCTCCGGTTGGGGAAGGGAGAGTGATCTGCCACTGACCCAATCGCGGTTCGTGAGCCACCACTGCAGCTGATTCGCAGGGCCCTCTGAGATCAGGACGTGGTCGGACAGGTTGCCCTGTTGCTGTGCCCACTGGAATTTCAGGTCCCACTGCAGAGCCCACATCTGCCACCTGGCGTGATGTACCAGCAGGATGCAGGAGGTCATCAGCCCCAGGAGCCACAGCGTCAGCCTGACCTAAACTCAGGATAAAGGCCGAAAGATCGGAATTAGAGCATGAATATCCCTAACCCGCTGTTCGGGAGGATAAACCCGAAACTGCGCCGAGTCCAGAACTGCTCCGATGAAAAAGGAGCTTCTGAGAGGGGCACAGGTGTGACTTTGGCACCTTGATGGAGAACCCCAGTGAGTGCAGGAGATCAGCCATAGTCTGGAGGTGGGTGACAAATGTCTGGGGCGAGCCTGCCTTCAACAACCAGTCGTCGAGATAGGGGGAAGACTGGAACCCCTAATCTGCACAGATGAGCTGCGACCACCGCCATCACTTTCGTGAACACCCGCGGGGCACTGGTGAGGTCGAAGGGGAGCACGGTAAACTGAAAGTGCTCGTGGCCTACCGTGAACCGCAGGTAGCGCCAGGTCTCCAGGGTCCAGGGCAGCCAGGACCTGAGCTAAAATCAGCATTTTGAACTTCTCCTTCCGGAAGAAGACGTTGACACTCCTGAGGTCCAAGATAGGGTGCAGACCCCCTTTGCCATTCTTGGGTACCAGAAAGTAGTGGGAGTAGCAACCACGTCCTACTTCTGGCCCAGGAACGTGCTTGATGGCCCCTTGGCCAAGAGGGCCGTAACTTCCTCCAGCAGAAGTTGCAAGTGATCCCCCGACATGCGGTGGTACTGCGGTAGCATGGCTGGAGGGGTCGCCTCAAAGGGAAGGGAGTAGCCCCTTCAAACGATTTGCAGCACCCACCTGTCCGAAGTGACAGAACGCCAATGGGGAAGGTGATGTTGATTCCTGCTGCCCACTGGCGTGGGTTGCATCCCGAAGCTCAGATTAGGAAGGCTTCGAGGCGGATGTTGCGGGGACGGAGGTGGACTGACCCTCACGCCGGCCCCCAGAGCCGCCATGGCGGCCTCCATGCCCACGGCCGCGCTGAGTTTGGTTCTGCGCAGGCTTTTGACTGAACGAGCGGGCAGGGGCGCCCCTTCCATGGCCACGAAAGGAATGAAAATTAGACGTGGCCGGGCGCGTGGTGAAAAGACCCAAGGACTTGGCCGTAGCCCGAGAGTCCTTAAAACGCTCCAGTGCACTGTAGGCCTTATCACCAAATAGGGGAGTGCCCTCAAAGGGCATGTCCATGAGCGAGCTCTGGACGTCAGGTGAGAATCCGGTAGATCTCAACCAGGCATTGCGAAGCACCACAGTCGTGGAAATTGCCCTACCGAGGGAGTCCGCGGTGTCTAAGCCACACCGAATGGCGAATTTAGCCGCGTCCTTACCCTCAGCCACAGCCTGGGACAGCACAGCCTGGACCTCTTCAGGACACTGAGGTAACACATGAGCAACGATATCCCACACTGAGTGGGAATAGCGGCCCAATAGACATGCAGTATTCACCAACCGCAGCCCCAAGCTGGCTGAGGAGAACAACCGCAAGCCGAACTGCTACAGCCTCTTAGAGGCCTTATTTGGCAGAGCCGTGGGCAAGGCACTCTGGGACGTCGAAGCCTGAATAGGCAGACTCTCGGGCGTAGGATGAGTGGTGAAAAAGGCAGGGTCACCCAGCGCCGGGCGATGACGCCTGGCGACGTTCTTATCCACAGGGGCCCCAGTGGCCGGCCGCGACCAAGTGCCCAGCAAGACTTTAGTGAGGGCGTCATTAAATGGCAGCAGTGGCTCTGACGAAGTGGACGCCGACTGGAGCACCTCAGTGAGGAGATTAGTCTTTAGAGCCACCGTAGGGAGATCAAGGTTAAGGACCTCAGCTGCCCGACGGAGCACTACCGCGTACGAGGCACCTTCCTACATGGTGGGCGGGGAGAGGCAAACCCAGGGTCAGAGGAGACATCAAGGCCGCTGGCCTCCTCCAAACCGTCTGCCGAATCCTGCTCAGAGTCACACTGACTAGCAAGAGGGTCCCCGGACCCTTCCCAGTCCTCCTCCACCTCCGCCGTATGCGGTGCAGACCGCGGCGGCAGGACAGGGACTGGGGAATAAACAAATGGCGTCGGGAACGGCGCTGGACGGGACCGAACTGGCGTTGTGTCCCAATTTGGATCCCAGGTAGGGACAAAACCGTCCGGAACCGGGGCAGGGGTGGAACCAATGACATCCACTGCGACGCAGGAGGTGGAGCCGAGGGTGGCTCTGGGGCCGGAGCCGGCAGCGGGGGACCTTGTGGCACCGCGGCCGGAGCCAGCGGCGCAGGATCATGCGGGGCCGGGGTCAGAGCCGCCGGCCCGGCAGGATCCTGACACGGGACCCCGGGGACCAAAGGCGCGCCAGCGGGAGCCAGAGGCCTAAACAGGCGGTCCATGGCAGAAAGAAACTCTTGCACCTATGCGGGAGTCGCCGACGGACCCGGGTAAGGCGGGTAGGCCGAGGGACTCCTAGGCTCCGAAGGAGCCGCAGGGGCAGAACCCCTATCCCCCTCATCCGCATCCAGGGAGCGACGGGGGGACGTCTGAGAGCGACAAGACTTCTTCAACTTCCTTTTGTGCCATCTCTTACCCGAATCCAAGGGTGAAGACTTGGAGCCCGAGGAGCGATGATGGAGGCCCCACGAGCGTTCTCTAGAATGCCCCCTGGACTGCTAACGACGCTGGTACGAGTGCCGAACCTCAAGCAACTTCCAGCGCCGCTCCCTCAATGCCTTCGGGACCCTGGCCCGACAGTCCAAACAGGACCGGTAGTCGTGGTTGTGCTCCAGGCAGTAGAGACAGACGTCGTGGGGGTCCGCCACCGACATATTGCGACGGCAGGCCCCGCAGGACATAAAACCAGGCAGTGCACCAGTGCACCAGAGAAGACCCACAGGAGACAAAAGCCCCAAAAAAGGTAGTCAAAAAGGGACTAAGGTGCTCTAACCGGATCTTGGCTTACTGGCGCGGAAAAAGAAAGAACTGACGTCAGCGCGCATGTGTCGCGCCTAAGTAGTCTCCGTGACATCATCTCGGTGCTTACGACGCCAGCAATGGACGCAGATCCGCACAACGTCACGTACTGACGCGCAGACGCACTGCTAGCGAAAAATGTCCAAATACAGTCTGACGCTTGGGAATATTTTAAGGTAAGGAATCTATCACTAACGTGTCTCTTTCAGATAATGCTATGTAGCGCTTCGTAGAAAGTTTGAAGCAGGGCAGGGGACACTCCGGCTTCAGAAAAGGGAGGGAAGTGGGCTTCGAAGACGGAGCTGGAGAGCGACGACGCTCCGGGTCCTGCGTTGCATCGGCCGATGGATGGAGAGAAGGTGAAGAGCAACAATGCTTCTTTGCCTTCTTCTTGTGCTTCGACTTAGCCGAGTGAGACGACTTCGGTGACGAATGGTGGAGGCTCCACTACCGGTCCCGAGACCTTACCCTCGACCGGGACCTCGAACAACGTGGAGCGGACTGCTGGGCCCCCAGGAGCTTTTGGGACTGCTCCCGCAAAGCCTTCGGATTCATGGCCCGGCAGTGGGAGCATGACTTCGGGTTGTGTTCGTGCTCCAGGCACCAGAGGCGCACGAGGTGTGGGTCTGTAACTGACATCAACTTGTGACAGTAGTTACAAGGCTTGAAGTCGGCCTGATAATGGGACATCCCTCGTGCTACCAGGAGTAGAAGACAAAAAAAAAACGTTGAGAAAAGTTGAAAAAAGTTGAGTCAAAAAAAGATTAAGGGACAAGCTCTCTCCGGATCAGCACGCAGGGGCGTCCTCTAAGTATACACCACAACATCAAACCGGTGACCCTGATGCAGACAATGGGCGCAGAGCCGACCGACATCACCTACCGACGCGCAGGTGTACTGCTACAGAAAAATGTATCCCGATCCAGTCTGACGCCTGGAGGTAATTCTAAAGTAAGGAATCTATAACTCATGGTCTCTTTCAGATTAGTGTCTTTTTCCCTTTATTTTTTTAAGAGGGGTGGTGCAGAGTACAGAGCTTCTTGACAAGTCCAAGGCATCTTGGGAAGTTAAGCTGGCTGAGTAGTAATAATTTTTGTACCAGGCTGTATTTGTAAGGTTTTCTGTTTTGGATGGAGTTTTTCAGACATCGCCTGGAGAATTGGTTGAGGTGGTGATTTCGATCACATGGTAAAAAGTTTGGGCCAGAAACTTAAACATTTCAGTCCGGGAAAGTCTTTCGATTTTGGGGTCTGCCCACTCGGTACTGAATCAGCAGATGGTTATTGTTTTGGTCTAAAGACTCCCGCTTCGGGGATGGAGTCTGATTTGGTGGAGGCACCTGCTGAAAGCAGGGGTTTAGGTGCCGAGCCAGAGGCATTCTAAATTATTTTTCGATGCTCCCCATGGCGGCTCGTGAGCAGTTTTATCAGTGGGAAGTGATTTTTTGCTTTGTATGGGGGGCAGAAGTACTAACGATCCAACAATCTTCGTAGGATTAAACCACGGCTGAATCCTGTTTCTGTTCAGAGTCGGAACAGGAATTGTGTATGGAGACCGATTCTTCTTGGGCTGCGGAAGCTTCTTCATCTTGTTCGTCTCACAGACCGAAGATGTCGGGCATGTTGTCGGATTTCTAAGCTGCATTTCAAGAAGATGAGCATGTCAGTCGCGTAGAGTTTTCATCAACCGGCACGACTTGCAAGCCTCTCACATACTTTCCTGATGATCGGGCAAGAGGCATAAGTTACAGAGTGAAGAGATGTGTGAGTGTATTTTGAATGGCACTGAAGACAAAATCTATATGGAGTGCAGTCCATTAGCAGTTCATTTTCTTGGAGAGCTATAACAGTGAAAAACGCTTGAGACGGTCATGGCCAGTAGGCCGAGGAGGAGTCGATGATCCTGACCCGTAGAAATGTATTGATACGGAAGATAACTACCAAATGGAAACAATACCGTTGAATGTTGATTTAACTAGCTAACGGAACGGAGGCCGAAAACGATCTTGAACCGGAGCACTAGAGAGTACATCTAAAACGGTGGAAAGAAACAATCTAACAATGTAGTTGATGCAGATGAGCAATGTTTACTGAAGGGAGAAGTCACGCAGTCTTGTGACTCAAAAAGAATTCTTCAAAGAAAAACAACGTGCCCAATACTAGATAGCGGACTTCCTTAATATGCTCCTTAATGCACAAGTTACTACTTGTGTAACGATATATCTGTAAGAGACATTAGTTAGTGATAGATTCCTTACCTTAGAATATCCCCAGGCGTCAGACTGGATCCGGAAATTTTTGCGTAGCAATACCCCTGCGCGTCTGTAGGCGTCGTCTGCGGCTCCGCGGCCGTCGTTGGCGTCGTTAGCGCCGGAATGACGTCATCGGAGTACTTAGATGCCGCTCATGCGCGCTGACGTCAGTTCTGATATACAGCTTTTCGGCGCCAGATACGCAGAGCCATGATAGAACCAACACTGGTGCCAAGAAACTAGGGCCCTGAAAGGGGATGACCTTAACCCTAGATATCGGTGCGCAGAACGGGGAGGATGGGTGGGTCGGTAAGGAATCTATCACTAACTAATGTCTCGTACAGATATGTCGTTACACAAGTAGTAACTTGTGCAAATTAAAGAGACACGTTAGTGATAGATTCCTTACCTTAGAATAGATACCCCAGCAATACCAACCCCGGTGGTGGGTCTGCGAACCAATATTCACACCAGAAAGTCCTGGAGGACGGAACGGCCAAAGAAGCCATCCCTCCGGACTTGACTGTCCAGGCAGTAGTGTCGTGCGTACGTGTGCAGCGAGGCCCACGTAGCTGCCTGGCAAATGTCCTGTAAGGGCACTCCCCGGCCCAGGGCAGTTGTAGTCACCGTGGCCCGAGTGGAATGAGCCCTCAATCCAACAGGGGGCTCCTTCTTAGCCATGGAGTAACATGCCTGGATACACAAGATGATCCACCGGGAGATGGTCCGCTTGTGTACCGCCTTCCCCTTCTTAGCACCCACGTAGCCAACAAAGAGTTGGTCATCCACCCGGAACTGACGTGTGCGATCCAAATAGAATGAGAGTGCACGTTTTGGGTCCAGACGGTGGAGCCGCTCTTCCTCTTTAGAGGGATGCGGAGGCGGAAAGAAGGTTGGCAAGGTGATTGTGAGAAGTTGGCCTGATGTGCAGTGCTCACTATTCTAGTGATCACTATATATCAGTCCAAACAACCCTTATTGATGATTGGGTGTAAGTCAACCTTATAGACCAGCTATCCTAGTAGCATGGATACGAGCAGTCTAAGGCTAAGACTCTAGAGGGCGTGTTAAGCCAGCTGTTTTACCATCACATTACCCCTTGAACACCCAGTGAAAGGACACCACACAAGTTGTTATGAAAATAAACAGTGTATTTATTTATAACAAGACTACCCTGGCTCTTTATGAGACAGGGAGCTAAGCACACAACAAAACTCTTATAAAAATACTTCAAGTCGCACAATTTACACAAATGCCCGAGGGGCACGAAAAACCATATACTACAAAAGTGGAATGCGAATTACTAGCAGGTAAGTAACGATTCTCAGAGGCTTTAGAAACGCTAGGCCTACAATACTGAACACTCGGGTTAGGAGCAGGAGGCCTAGGGGCGCCACGTGCAGAGTGGGAACTCTCACGCGCAAGGCGGGAAAAAGCCTATGGAAGCTAGTATTCACAAAGTTAGTGTTCTCGGGCGAACCCGACTAGGTAGGTCAAAAACGAAAGTGGATCTGGACCCTTGGATAGTGAGGCTATGCTGAGGCACCGAAATGCCGAAGTTACCTAGCCCAGGGGCTGCAGCTGCATAGGTCTGAAAAGACGTCGGGATTCTCCGTTGACGAACCAGGAGCCTGAAGGAAAGGAGTTGCTGGCAGGCGACCAGTGAAGATTGTTCGGGTGATCCAAGCCTGGATCGAAGATAGATGACACCTGAAAGCAGAGGGGACCAAGTTCGTGACTACTAGTCAGTAGTCAGGTGGCACCAGGAGGGCACCGGATGGTAGTCACCTCGACTAGGTGAGTGGGCGACGCTGGGCTCTGTAGTCTCACGGACCAGGAGGCGTTGTCGGCGACCAGGATGGAGGTACGAGCTGTCCCACGATGGATGATGCTCTCGACGTCGCTGGACCCAGGATTGGGGCAACAAGTCTTGGCAAATTCAAGCCCACGTGGTGGACCTAAAATGGCGTCTGGAGTGGACCAGGAGGGTCCAGGGTGCTCCTCTCTTGGAAGGGAGCAAGGGCCAGTCTGGAGCAACCAGACCAGCAACAGTGATGTCGTCGGGCGTCGTTAAGAAGGCCACAAGCCAGCGGGCTAGTAGCCAAACGACGCGGTGAGCAGCAAAAAGCAGAAGGGCCCCACGCAGATCGTGGAGATGCTGGGAGGCTGAACTTCGGTGCTGGGGCTGCTCAGGGTCGGGGCTTCTCGGACCCCAAAGCACTCACCAGAGGATCCCTCGGCGGTCGTGCTGGAAAGAAGTCGTGCAGTCTTGAAGATGGCCGGTCCCTCGAGGTCTCGTCGCACCCACGGTTCTCAGCTTAGCTGTAGAGGTGGGTAGAGGTCAGAGGTGCCAGGGAAGCCGGTTCTCGTCGAGCTGGGCAGTCAGATTCCGGAGGAAGGACTTGCAGCAGACCGCAGTGTTCTTAAGATGGTGCCTGCGGATGCAGGGTGACTACTCCTTAGTCACAAGGGAGAATCTTGAAGAAGAAATCTTGATGTCCTTTCGTAGAAAGTCGTGTCTTGATTCCAAAGATGATCTGATTTGGAAGGGGGCCAGTTCCTACCTTTATCCTGCAAAAAGGGGCTGGCACGCGACTAAGTCCTGCCCTATGGGTGGGACTAGGAGGGGGTGGTTACACCCCTCTCCTTTGGCGGGCTTTCCCCAGGCCAGGGGCTGGAGTGCCCCTGGAACTGGTTTCAGCCGGCCTATGCACAGTGAGCACCGGGGTGCCACTTGCAGTCACCTTCCTCTGAAGCCCTGCCTACCTAGGATACACAAAATCCTGTCTGGGACGGTGCTGGCACCGCCCCTGGCAGGAAACCCTTTGTCCTTGCCTCCTGCTCTGGGAGGACTCCCAGCAGCAGGAGGGCAGACTTGTGTCTCGGTGGCAGCATCCATTTTGTGGAGCTAAGGCTCTGTTTGACTTTAACCGGGGTTACAGGTTACATCCATGTCGTGTCCCTCTAGAAGGGTGGAATGCTAACCCCGTCGCCAGAATTGGCGAGGGGTTAGTATTCCAATTCGTATGACACCTTACTCGACATGTTTTGATAAAGCGATACCAGAGTTGGCATATAACCGCGAGGATTATAATGCACTTAAGAGTATATGGTATGCGATATCATGGAAACGGCTAAGGGATGGATCCCGAAAGCCACAGACAGGCTCAGCTCATGCCAGAGCACCATCTCACACGATTCCAAGCACTCTGCCTTCAGGATTGTTAAGGCCTGCCATAGGAGTGGCTGATAGGAGATCTGTGTGTCCATTTAGGTTTAGATATAGGAATACTATATCTACAGCAAGGGGTGATTACACCACCCTGCCCCAGCTGTCGTGCAGCCAGTTGTGTCAGATTTAGTTAGTCAGTCCAGGGGTGGCATAATACATGCTGCAGCCCCTGGGAGACCTCTGGGTGCACCTCAGCCCTGGGTACAGGGACTTGAGAGGGCCCAGTGCCAATTCAGTACCTGGGTACAATTTGGATAGAGAGAACAGCTAGGCTGTGGGTCTGATTAGCAGGCCCACAGCCAGGGAAAGTCGTAAACCAGTGAAGCAAAAAGCAAAAATCTGGGTGATAATAGGATTGCAGACCCTACTCTCCTACATGACCCCCCCCCCCCCAAACTTTGGGACAATAAACTAACCTTGACCAGGTGAGTCTTCTTGCTCTAAGTGGAAATACCTGGAGAGCCCATCAGCATTGCTGTGATCAGTACCAGGTCTATGCTCCACTGTAAAATCCGTCCCCTGTAGGGAAATGGACCACCTAAGCAGTTTGGGGTTTTCACCCTTCATCTGATTTAGCCACAAGAGGGGCTTATGGTCGGTCTGAATGGTGAAGTGAGTGCCAAACAAGTAGGCCCTCAGCTTCTTCAGGGCCCAAACCACAGCAAAGGCCTCCCTCTCAATAGCTGACCAATTTTTCTCTCTGGGGTCAGCCTCCTGCTAATGAAAGCAATAGGCTGGTCATTACCATCAAAATTCAGTTGAGACAGAACAGCTCCCACACCCAACTCAGAAGCATCTGTTTGGACAATGAATGGCTTGGAGTAATCTGGACTCTTAAGGATAGATGCTGTGCACATGGCCTGCTTTAGGTCATCGAATGCTTTCTGACAGCTTGCTGTCCACTGAACTTTCTTTGGCATTTTCTTGCTTGTCAGGTCATTAAGAAGGGTCACTATGGACCCATAATTTCTGACAAACTTTCTGTAATAACCAGTCAGGCCCAAGAAAGCTCGAACCTGAGTCTGGGTGATTGGAGGAGCCCAGTCCTGGATGGCCTGTATTTTACTCTCCAATGGCTGAACCTGGCCTCCACCTACAAGGTGGCCCAGGTATACAACCTGTGTCTGCCCTATCTGGCACTTAGTGGCCTTGATAGTGAGGCCTGCCTTTTGCAGAGCCTCTAACACTTTCCTCAGGTGGACCAGGTGATCCTCCCAGGTGGAGCTAAAGACAGCAATATCGTCAAGATATGCTGCACAGAAGTCATCCAGCCCAGTGAGGACTTGATTCACCAACCTTTGGAAGGTGGCAGGTGCATTTTTCAAACCAAAGGGCATTACCACAAATTGATAATGCCCACCAGGGGTAGAAAATGCTGTCTTGGGTTTGGCCTCCTCAGCTAACCTGATTTGCCAATACCCAGCTGTCAAATCAAATGTACTTAAGAACTTGGCAGGAGCCAATTTATCTATAAGTTCATCTGCTCTTGGTATTGGGTGGGCATCAGTCTTAGTGACTGCATTGAGGCCTCTGTAGTCTACGCAAAACCTCATCTCTTTCTTACCACCCTGGGTGTGAGGCTTTGGCACTAGAACTACTGGGCTAGCCCAAGGGCTATCTGAGGGCTCAATGACTCCCAGCTCCAACATTTTCTGCACTTCTGTTTTGATGCAGTCTCTAACATGATCAGGCTGTCTGTAGATTTTACTCTTGACAGGCAGACTGTCTCCAGTGTCAACATCATGGGTACACCAATCAGTTTGGCTGGGTGTCAGAGAGAACATATGTCTGAAGGATTGCAGAACTTGCCTGCAATCCTGTTTTTGATGCTCAGTGAGGCTGCCACAAAAGACAACACCATCTACTGATCCATCATCAGGATTCTGAGTGAGCAGGTCTGGGAGAGGGTCACTCTCCTCCTCCTGTCCCTCATCTGTGGCCATGAGCAAGCTCATGTCCTTCCTGTCAACATATGCCTTGAGCCTGTTTATATGGAGCACTCTAAGAGGGCTCCTGGGAGTTCCAAGGTCCACCAAGTAGGTAACCTCTCCCTTTTGCTCAATGATGGTGTGGGGCCCAGACCATTTGTCTTTGAGAGCTGCTGGGGCCACTGGCTCCAGCACCCACACCTTCTGTCCTGGCTGGTACACAGTCAGAACAGCCTTTTGGTCATGCCAAGCTTTTTGGAGTTCTTGGCTGGCCTCAAGGTTTTTAGATGCCTTTTCCATATACTCAGCCATCCTGGAGCGGAGACCAAGTACATAGTCCACTATGTTGGTTGCAGGCTTTTTGAGAGGTCTCTCCCATCCTTCCTTCACCAAACACAGGGGTCCTCTTACAGGATGCCCATACAGAAGCTCAAAAGGGCTGTAGCCAACCCCCTTCTGTGGGACCTCTCTGTAAGCAAACAAGAGGCAGGGGATCAGGACATCCCATCTTCTCCTAAGAGTTTCAGGTAGCCCATGAATCATCCCTTTGAGGGTCCTGTTGAATCTCTCAACAAGCCCATTGCATTGTGGGTGATAGGGTGTGGTGAACTTGTAGTTCACACCACACTCCTTCCACATTGCAGTCAGATATCCTGACATGAAGTTTGTACCTCTGTCAGAAACGACCTCCTTAGGGAAGCCCACTCTGGAGAACACTCCAACTAGGGCCCTTGCCACTACAGGTGCTGTAGTGGTCCTAAGTGGAACAGCTTCAGGATACCTGGTGGCATGGTCCACCACCACCAGTATAAACTTGTGCCCTGATGCTGTCTGGGGTTCCATTGGACCAACAATGTCAATCCCCACTCTTTCAAAGGGGACCCCCACCACAGGTAGTGGTATGAGGGGGGCCTTTGTTGTGCCACCTGACTTACCACTGGCTTGGCAAGTGACACAGGAGCGACAAAACTCCTTGGTATTCTCATTCATGTGGGGCCAGTGAAAGTGTGAGACAAGCCTGTCCCAAGTCTTTGTCTGACCTAGATGACCTGCAAGGGGAATCTCATGGGCCAAGGTGAGAAGGAAACCTCTCAGAGACAAGGGGATGACCAGCCTCCTGGTTGCACCAGGCTTGGGGTCTCTTGACTCAGAGTACAGGAGTCCATCTTCCCAGTATACCCTGTGGGCACCTGTGGCATTCCCTGCAGCCTCAGCAGCAGCCTGCTGTCTGAGGGGTTCAAGGGAAGGGCAGTCTAACTGTGCCTTCCCCAGGTCTTCTCTGGAGGGTCCCCCTGAGCCCAGAAACTCAACTTGATCAAGTTCAAGCTCTTTAGGCTCAGTTTCCCTCAGCTCTCTCAGATCAGCCTCCTCAGAGACTTGATCCTCAACCTGGGGCAAGGGGGAAGGCAAAGCCTTAACCCTACTGCTCTTCTTCTTGGAAGGTGTCTGGTCCATTCTTTCAGGATCCAGCACCTGTTCAGTGGGGCATCTTCTGGCCTGTGACCTAGTCACAGCAAGCACATGTGCTGGCAAGCCTAACATCTCCATGTGAGTCCTCTGCTCCACTTCTGACCATAGTGATGACTCCAAATCATTGCCCAACAAACAATCAACTGGGAGGTCTGAACTGACTACAACTTTCTTTTGATCCTTCACTCCACCCCAGGAGAAAGCCACAATCGCCATACTATGACTGGTAGTGACGTTGCTGGCATTGGTCACCAGGAAATCTGTACCTGGCATGATCTGTCCAGGGTCCACAAAGTTAGGTGTCACCATGGTGACACTGGCACAAGTGTCCCTATAGGCCTGAGCCATCTTGCCATTAATCAAAGGTGTCTGCCTGTATTTGCCCAAAGTATTGGGACTTATATCAGGGGATATATCCATATCCCCTGTACAGACAAGGACAGCCTGAGTGAGTGTGCCAACTAAGTTGTCAGACCCCTCAGTTCCCAAGGTTAACCCAACTATTGCCTTGGGAGGTACACTACCACTACTGACTGTACTAGGGGGTGCAGTTGCCTTAGGGGCTGTAGTGGTAGGAGTTTGTCCTCCTCTCTTGGTGCACTCACTAAACCAGTGAGACTTACTTTTACAGTACTGGCACCACCTTTTTGACTGGCCTTCTTGAGTCTTCTTCTTCTTCTTCTGGGAAGCCTGACCCCCACCCTATTTGGTTTGTTGGGGACCTGGTGAAGACTTCTGGTCATTTTGTTCACTCTTAGCATTACCCTTCTGGTCTGCTTTCTTCTGACCACCCTGGTTCTGGTTCTGCTTGATCCTTGTTCTGACCCATTTGTCTGCCTTCTTTCCCAATTCTTGGGGAGAGGTCAGATCTGAATCAACAAGGTGCTGGTGCAACAACTGGTTCTGACAATTATTTAAAATTTGTTCTCTCATCACGAGATTGTACAACCCTGTGTAATCAGTAACCTTGCTACCCAGCAACCAGCCCTCCAAAGCCTTAGTGGCACAATCCACAAAGTCAGACCAGTCCTGAGACTGAGTTTTCTGGGTGTCTCTGAACAGCAACCTGTACTGCTCAGTGGTTAAACCAAACCCATCAACCAGTGTACTTTTCAGGACCTGGTAATTGTTAGCATCCTCTACTCTTGTAGTGAGGAGCTTATCTCTACCTTTACCATCAAAGGAGAGCCACAGTATAGCTGCCCACTGACTCTGGGGAATGCACTGCACAGTGCAGGCCCTCTCCAAAGCAGCCATCCATTTCTGGATGTCATCCCCTTGTTTAAAGGGGGGCACTATCTTAGTCAGGTGTTTAGTATCTAAACCCTTCTCTCTATCTCTTGGGAGATTGCTGCCACCAGTGGGAGCTAACCCACTCATCTGCTGCTCTCTAGCAAAGGCAAGCTTTTCTTTGGCCAGGGCAAGTTCTTCCCTTTCAATCCTCAGAGCAGCCTGTCTCATTCTAGCTTCATGCTCTATTCTCTGAGGGGAAGTCAATCTCCTCTGTGGAGAGTTCCTTCTCCTCTGGGAAGAGGCATTAGAGTGCAGAGATCTATTGGAGTCCCTAGAAAGAGATCTATCTCTCCTAACTCCAAGGTTAGGCCTACTTAGGGTCAGTACTGGGGGTCCCCCAGATCCTAGCCCAAGCAAGTCTAAGTTGGCCCTAGTTAGCCTTCTGACTACCTCAAG
This sequence comes from Lissotriton helveticus, assembly GCF_964261635.1. NCBI lineage: Eukaryota > Metazoa > Chordata > Amphibia > Caudata > Salamandridae > Lissotriton > Lissotriton helveticus. Next base: position 144,982,338 of record NC_136058.1, on the reverse strand, counting down.
ACCTTTGTCTACCTCGTCCCCAGAGAGCTCCTCTTGATCCTCCTCCTCAACTGCATTGGCAGTGTTGGGGAGGTCTGGATCCCCAGGGGTACCCTCTAAGGCTGGCATATTCCCATCTAGCTGAGAAATCTTTCTCGCATCATAAGTCTCTAAGAGACCTATTAAAAAGGGAATGGTGGGGTTAGACCCCTGTTTCAGTTTCCTGGAGGTACACACTTGTCTCATCTCCTGGAAACTGAGAGCTGCATATCTTGATTTGACCTGTGGAGGGTCAACATCCACAAGGGGAGTCTCAGTAGATTCTCCTTGGGTAGACATGCTTTTCTAGTGAGGTGTAAGTGGTGCACTTACCTACACTATATGTGTGCCTACTGATCCCTTGCTAGAGTTGTAGTTTAGGGTGTGCTAGGCCCTAGGAGCTACAACAGCTGGTTCAGTAGAACTCAGAGTATTCTAAGCTAAGTTATATGTACCTTACTACTTATGTGATCTTTCACTAGATATTCTTAGGATATGTGTGGTAAAACAACAGCAAGCTCAAATCCCAACCGCTGCCCACCAATGTGAGAAGTTGGCCTGATGTGCAGTGCTCACTATTCTAGTGATCACTATATATCAGTCCAAACAACCCTTATTGATGATTGGGTGTAAGTCAACCTTATAGACCAGCTATCCTAGTAGCATGGATACGAGCAGTCTAAGGCTAAGACTCTAGAGGGCGTGTTAAGCCAGCTGTTTTACCATCACATTACCCCTTGAACACCCAGTGAAAGGACACCACACAAGTTGTTATGAAAATAAACAGTGTATTTATTTATAACAAGACTACCCTGGCTCTTTATGAGACAGGGAGCTAAGCACACAACAAAACTCTTATAAAAATACTTCAAGTCGCACAATTTACACAAATGCCCGAGGGGCACGAAAAACCATATACTACAAAAGTGGAATGCGAATTACTAGCAGGTAAGTAACGATTCTCAGAGGCTTTAGAAACGCTAGGCCTACAATACTGAACACTCGGGTTAGGAGCAGGAGGCCTAGGGGCGCCACGTGCAGAGTGGGAACTCTCACGCGCAAGGCGGGAAAAAGCCTATGGAAGCTAGTATTCACAAAGTTAGTGTTCTCGGGCGAACCCGACTAGGTAGGTCAAAAACGAAAGTGGATCTGGACCCTTGGATAGTGAGGCTATGCTGAGGCACCGAAATGCCGAAGTTACCTAGCCCAGGGGCTGCAGCTGCATAGGTCTGAAAAGACGTCGGGATTCTCCGTTGACAAACCAGGAGCCTGAAGGAAAGGAGTTGCTGGCAGGCGACCAGTGAAGATTGTTCGGGTGATCCAAGCCTGGATCGAAGATAGATGACACCTGAAAGCAGAGGGGACCAAGTTCGTGACTACTAGCCAGTAGTCAGGTGGCACCAGGAGGGCACCGGATGGTAGTCACCTCGACTAGGTGAGTGGGCGACGCTGGGCTCTGTAGTCTCACGGACCAGGAGGCGTTGTCGGCGACCAGGATGGAGGTACGAGCTGTCCCACGATGGATGATGCTCTCGACGTCGCTGGACCCAGGATTGGGGCAACAAGTCTTGGCAAATTCAAGCCCACGTGGTGGACCTAAAATGGCGTCTGGAGTGGACCAGGAGGGTCCGGGGTGCTCCTCTCTTGGAAGGGAGCAAGGGCCAGTCTGGAGCAACCAGACCAGCAACAGTGATGTCGTTGGGCGTCGTTAAGAAGGCCACAAGCCAGCGGGCTAGTAGCCAAACAACGCGGTGAGCAGCAAAAAGCAGAAGGTCCCCACGCAGATCGTGGAGATGCTGGGAGGCTGAACTTCGGTGCTGGGGCTGCTCAGGGTCGGGGCTTCTCGGACCCCAAAGCACTCACCAGAGGATCCCTCGGCGGTCGTGCTGGAAAGAAGTCGTGCAGTCTTGAAGATGGCCGGTCCCTCGAGGTCTCGTCGCACCCACGGTTCTTAGCTTAGCTGTAGAGGTGGGTAGAGGTCAGAGGTGCCAGGGAAGCCGGTTCTCGTCGAGCTGGGCAGTCAGATTCCGGAGGAAGGACTTGCAGCAGACCGCAGTGTTCTTAAGATGGTGCCTGCGGATGCAGGGTGACTACTCCTTAGTCACAAGGGAGAATCTTGAAGAAGAAATCTTGATGTCCTTTCGTAGAAAGTCGTGTCTTGATTCCAAAGATGATCTGATTTGGAAGGGGGCCAGTTCCTACCTTTATCCTGCAAAAAGGGGCTGGCACGCGACTAAGTCCTGCCCTATGGGTGGGACTAGGAGGGGGGTGGTTACACCCCTCTTCTTTGGCGGGCTTTCCCCAGGCCAGGGGCTGGAGTGCCCCTGGAACTGGTTTCAGCCGGCCTATGCACAGTGAGCACCGGGGTGCCACTTGCAGTCACCTTCCTCTGAAGCCCTGCCTACCTAGGATACACAAAATCCTGTCTGGGACGGTGCTGGCACCGCCCCTGGCAGGAAACCCTTTGTCATTGCCTCCTGCTCTGGGAGGACTCCCAGCAGCAGGAGGGCAGACTTGTGTCTCGGTGGCAGCATCCATTTTGTGGAGCTAAGGCTCTGTTTGACTTTAACCGGGGTTACAGGTTACATCCATGTCGTGTCCCTCTAGAAGGGTGGAATGCTAACCCCGTCGCCAGAATTGGCGAGGGGATAGTATTCCAATTCGTATGACACCTTACTCGACATGTTTTGATAAAGCGATACCAGAGTTGGCATATAACCGCGAGGATTATAATGCACTTAAGAGTATATGGTATGCGATATCATGGAAACGGCTAAGGGATGGATCCCGAAAGCCGCAGACAGGCTCAGCTCATGCCAGAGCACCATCTCACACGATTCCAAGCACTCTGCCTTCAGGATTGTTAAGGCCTGCCATAGGAGTGGCTGATAGGAGATCTGTGTGTCCATTTAGGTTTAGATATAGGAATACTATATCTACAGCAAGGGGTGATTACACCACCCTGCCCCAGCTGTCGTGCAGCCAGTTGTGTCAGATTTAGTTAGTCAGTCCAGGGGTGGCATAATACATGCTGCAGCCCCTGGGAGACCTCTGGGTGCACCTCAGCCCTGGGTACAGGGACTTGAGAGGGCCCAGTGCCAATTCAGTACCTGGGTACAATTTGGATTAGAGAGAACAGCTAGGCTGTGGGTCTGATTAGCAGGCCCACAGCCAGGGAAAGTCGTAAACCAGTGAAGCAAAAAGCAAAAATATGGGTGATCATAGGATTGCAGACCCTACTCTCCTACAGTGATGGACTGCCCAATGTGGAAGGCTGAGACAACCTTGGGCAGGAAAGATGGCTTGGTACGCAACACAACCTTGTCCGGATGGACAGAAAGGAAAGGTGGAGTACAAGAAAGGGCCTGGAACTCACTCACTCTCCTGGCAGAGGTGATGGCAACCAGGAAAGCAGTCTTTAGAGTCAGAAGACGAAGAGGACAGTTGTGAAGTGGCTCAAAGGGAGCGCACATCAGGAAGGTAAGAACAAGGTTCAAGTCGCACTGGGGCATCACGAAGGGAACAGGAGCGAACATGTGCGTGATGCCCTTAAGAAAACGATTTACAATAGGAGACTTGAAAAAAGAAGGCTGATCAGGTAGCCTTAAGAAGGCAGAAAGGGCAGAAAGGTAGCCCTTGATAGTGCCCAGAGCAGAGCCCTGCTGGGCAAGAGAAAGAAGGAAGAGGAGAACCTCAGAAAGGGGGGCAGAGAGTGGATCCACAGCCTTTGCTGTGCACCATGCCACAAATCTGTTCCACCTGCAGGCGTATACCGACTTTGTGGAGGGACGCCTGGCTGCCAGAATGACATTACAGACTTCGGGAGGCAAGTCAAATGGCCTCAACTGTCGCCGCTCAATCTCCAAGCTTGTAGGTGGAGACTGGACAGGTTCGGGTGGAGGACCGTCCCCTGCTGCTGCGACAGAAGGTCCTCCCGAAGGGGCAGACGAATCGGGGGATCTACTGACATGCTGAGTAGCTCGGGATACCATTATCTTCGTGCCCAGTCCGGAGCCACAAGGATAACCTGCGCCCGGTCGCGCCTGATCTTCTTCAGCACTCTGGGCAGAAGAGGTATAGGCGGAAAGGCGTACAACAGACCGCAACTCCGCTCGCGACGAAAAGCGTCTCCGAGCGAGTGCCGCCTTGGAAATTCCAACGCGCAGAATTGATGACATTGCGCGTTCTCTTCGGTGGCGAATAGATCTAACCAAGGCTTTCCCCATTGCTGAAAGAGGCCTTGAGCCACGTCAGAGTTCAGACGCCATTCGTGATCCATCATGCACCGACGGCTGAGTTCGTCCGCCCTGGCATTCAGAGAACCTGCCAGGTGTTGAACCACCAGGGTCACACCCTGACTTTCCAGCCACTGCCAGAGGCGCAGAGCCTCCTGGCATAGGGTCCACGACGCCACCCCGCCCTGTTTGTTGCAGTACCACATGGCGGTGGTGTTGTCCGTGAACACCTGCAATACACTCCCCCGGACAGAGGGGAGGAATGCCTTCAGTCCTAGACGAATCAAACAAGTTACTTACCTTCGGTAACGATATATCTGTAAGAAACAGTAGTTAGTATTAGATTCCTTACCTTAGAATATCCCCAGGCGTCAGTCTGGATCCGGAAACGTTTGCGTAGCAGTACCCCTGCGCGTCGGTAGGCGTCGTCTGCAGGCGTCCCCTGCGGCTCCGCGTCCGGCGTCGTGATGACGTCGCTGGAGTATATAGACGCCGCCTCCGCGCGCTGACGTCAGTTCTTTGCACACAACTTTTCCGCGCCAGAACACGCAGAGCCATGTGAGAACCAACACTGGTGCCATTTGAAACTAGGGCCCTGAAAGGGATGTCCTTAACCCTAGGTATCAGTTCACAGAACGGGGAGGATGGGAGGGGCGGTAAGGAATCTAATACTAACTACTGTTTCTTACAGATATATCGTTACCGAAGGTAAGTAACTTGTTCATCTGAAAGAAACAGGTTAGTATTAGATTCCTTACCTTAGAATAGATACCCCAGCAATACCAACCCCGGTGGTGGGTCTGCGAACCAATACAAACCTACACCAGAAAGTCCTGGAGGACCGAACGGCCAAAGAAGCCATCCCTCCGGACTTGACTGTCCAGGCAGTAGTGCCTCGCAAAGGTGTGCAGCGAGGCCCACGTAGCCGCCTGGCAAATGTCCTGCAAAGGGACTCCCCGGCCCAGGGCAGTAGTAGCCGCCATGGCCCGAGTGGAATGGGCTCTCAGCCCAACAGGAGGCTCCTTCCGAGCCAAAGAGTAGCACGCTTTGATGCACAGGACGACCCACCGAGAGATGGTTTGTTTCTGTACCGCCCTTCCCTTCTTCTCACCCACGTAGCCAACAAACAGTTGGTCATCCACCCGGAACTGGCGTGTGCGATCCATATAAAATGAAAGCGCACGTTTTGGGTCCAGACGATGGAGCCGCTCTTCATCTTATGAAGGATGCGGAGGCGGGAAGAAGGAGGGTAAGGTGATGGACTGCCCGATGTGAAAAGCAGAAACTACTTTGGGCAGGAAAGAAGGTCTAGTTCTCAGAACCACCTTGTCTGGATGAATGGACATGAAAGGAGGTTTGACAGAAAGAGCCTGGAGCTCACTCACTCTCCTGGCAGAGGTGATGGCAACCAGGAAGGCCGTCTTTAAAGTCAGGAGACGGAGAGGACAGGAATGAAGCGGCTCAAAGGGAGCGCACATCAAGAAAGTTAGAACCAGGTTCAAGTCCCACTGAGGCATCACGAACGGAACAGGTGGATACATGTGCGTGATGCCCTTCAAGAATCTCGTTACAATAGGGGACTTGAACAAAGATGGCTGATCAGGTAGCCCTAAGAAGGCGGAAAGGGCAGAAAGGTAGCCCTTGATAGTGCCCAAAGCAGAGCCCTGCTGGGCAAGAGAGAGAAGAAAGAGGAGAACCTCGGAGAGAGGGGCAGAAAGGGGATCCACAGCCTTTGCTGTGCACCATGCCACAAATCTGTTCCACCGGCAGGCGTATACCGACTTTGTGGAGGGACGCCTGGCTGCCAGAATCACATCACAGACTTCAGGAGGCAAGTCAAATGGCCTCAACTGTCGCCGCTCAATCTCCACGCATGGAGGTGGAGACTGGACAGGTTCGGGTGGAGGACCGTCCCCTGCTGCTGCGACAGAAGGTCCTCCTGAAGGGGCAGGCGGATCGAGGGACCGACTGACATGCTGAGTAGCTCGGGACACCAGAACCTTCGAGCCCAGTCCGGAGCCACAAGGATAACTTGGGCCCGGTTGCGCCTGATCTTCTTCAGCACTCTGGGCAGAAGTGGTATAGGCGGAAAGGCGTACAATAGACCGCAACTCCACTCGCGCCGAAAGGCGTCTCCGAGCGAGTGCCGTCTTGGAAACTCCAACGCGCAGAACTGATGACATTGCGCGTTCTCTTCTGTGGCGAATAGATCTAACCAAGGCTCTCCCCATTGCAGAAAGAGGCCTTTCGCCACGTCCGAGTTCAGACGCCATTCGTGATCCACCGAGCACCGACGGCTGAGTTCGTCCGCCCTGGCGTTCAGAGAACCTGCCAGGTGTTGAACCGTCAGAGTCACGCTCTGACGTTCCAGCCATTGCCAGAGACGCAGGGCCTCCTGGCAAAGGGTCCACGACCCCACTCCGCCCTGCTTGTTGCAGTACCACATGGCGGTGGTGTTGTCCGTGCACACCTGCACTACACTCCCGTTGACAAAGGGGAGGAATGCCTTCAGTGCTAGGCGAATCGCCCGCAGGTCCAACATGTTGATATGGAGCCGGGACTCCGCCGGAGACCAGATGCCTCTGATCTCCGCCTCTCCCAAGTGGCCTCCCCAGCCCTGGAGGGACGCGTCCGTCACAGCTACGTGCTCCGGTTGGGGAAGGGAGAGGGATCTGCCTCTGACCCAATCGCGGTCCGTAAGCCACCACTGCAACTGTCTCGCAGTGCCCTCCGAGATCAGGACATGGTCGGATAGGTTGCCTTGATGCTGGGCCCACTGAAACTTCAGGTCCCACTGCAGAGCCCGCATCCGCCACCTGGCGTGATGCACCAGAAGGATGCAGGAGGCCATCAGCCCCAGAAGCCGCAGCGTCAACCTGACCGAGACCCGGGATAACGGCTGAAAGATGGGAATCAAAGCCTGTATATCCCGGACCCGCCGTTCCGGAGGATAAACCCGAAACTGCGCCGAGTCGAGAACCGCTCCGATGAAAAGGAGCTTTTGAGAGGGACACAGGTGTGATTTCAGCACATTGATGGAAAACCCCAGCTCGTGCAGGAGGTCTGCCGTCATCTGAAGGTGGTGGACGACTGTCTGGGGCGAGCCCGCCTTCAACAGCCAGTCGTCGAGGTAGGGGAAGACTGAAACCCCTAACCGGAGCAGATGAGCTGCGACCACCGCCATCACTTTCGTGAACACCCGTGGGGCGCTGGTAAGGCCGAAAGGGAGCACGATAAACTGAAAGTGCTCGTGGCCTACCGTGAACCGCAGGTAATGCCGGTGGGCCGGCAGGACGGGGATGTGAAAATACGCATCCTGCAAGTCCAACGCCACCATCCAGTCTTGCGGGTCTAGAGCAGCCAAGACCTGAGCCAAAGTCAACATCTTGAACTTCTCCTTCCGGAGGAAGCCGTTGACGTTCCGTAGATCCAAGATAGGACGCAGGCCCCCCTTGTCCTTCTTGGGCACCAGAAAGTAGTGGGAATAGCAACCACACCCTACTTCTGGCCCAGGAACGCGCTCGATGGCCCCCTTGGCCAAGAGGGCCGTAACTTCCTCCTGCAGAAGTGTCAAGTGGTCCCCCGACACACGGTGGTTCTGCGGTGGCATGGCTGGAGGAGTGGTCTCGAAGGGGAGGGAGTAGCCCCGTCGGACAAGCTGCAGCACCCACCTGTCCGATGTGATAGTGCGCCAGCGGGAGTGGTGATGGCGAACCCTGCCACCCACTGGCGTCACATGGGCCTGAAAGCACGGACTAGGAGGATTTGGAGGCTGTCGCTGCGGGGGGGATGTGTGGTCTGACCTCGCCGTTGTCCCCGACCGCCTCCACGGCGGAATCCACGGCCGCCACCGCGTTGAGAAGTGTTCTGCGGTGCGTGGCTGGCAGCACGTGTGGGACCGCCCCTTCCTTGGCCACGAAAGGAGCGAAACGAACCCGTTTGCTGGCGCTGGGTCGAAAGACCCAAGGACTTGGCCGTGACCCTGGAGTCCTTGAAGCGCTCCAGCGCGTGGTCCGCCTTGTCGCCAAACAGGCGACTGCCATCGAACGGCATGTCCATCAAAGCATTTTGGACATCTGCCGAAAAATTGGCGGATCTCAGCCAGGCGTGGCGCCGAATCGCCACCGTCGTGGACATCGCCCTGCCCAGCGAGTCGGTCGTATCAAGACCACACCTGATGGAATATCTTGCTGCATCTCGGCCTTCAATCATAGCCTGGCCGAGTTTCGCCCGTACCTCCTGCGGACATTCAGGCAGCAACTCCGCGACCGTATCCCACAGAGAGTGGGTGTAGCGGCCCAAGAGGCATGCGGTGTTGCAAGACCGCAGTCCCAAACTCAGGGACGAGAAGACCTTCTTTCCATACTGGTCGTACCTCTTAGATTCCCGGTCGGGCGGGGCCGACGGGAATGCGGTCTGGGAAGTTGAGGCCTGGATCACCAGACTCTCAGGGGTGGGATGGGTGGACAGGAACTTGGGGTCGTCCGGACATGGACGGTGGCGTCTGGCCACGTTCCTATCAACAGGCGAACCTGAAGCGGGCCTGGACCACGTGCCCAAAAGAACGTCTGTCAAGACTTCATTGAACGGCAGCAGAGGATCCTGCGGGCATGCCTGCGGTTTGAAGACCTTGGTGAGGATGTTAGTCCTCACGGCCGCGACGGGGAGCTCAAGGTGTAAGGCCTTGGCAGCCCTCATCAATTCATACTGACACTCGCGTGACAGAGGGTCCTCAGACCCCTCCCAACCCTCACCGTATTCTACATCATCCCCATATTCGGAGTCAACAATGTAGACCGGCTCCTCAGGGCCCATGGGCCCCATCGGCGTCGGACTCGGCGTCGGCCGACGCCGGTCCGACTCCTCGTCCGGAGTCGGAGAGGGAATGGGGGTGGCGCCGCCCGGAGCCGGCGTCGGAGGCCCGGCGCCGCGCGGAGGCGGCATCACGGGTTGCCCCGATGGAATCGGCGCCGGAGAGGCCGGTGGACCAGCCGGCGTCGACCCTGAAGGACCCAGCGGCGCCGGGCCGGAGCCGCCGGCGGCGTCGGGGGCCGGAGGACCCGACGGCGCCGGGGCAGGAGCACCCGAACCGCTCGGGCCCCCGGACGGGACCACCGGGCCCGCAGGCGCCGTAGGCCCCGTCGGAGGAGACAGTGCCCTCATGGCCATGAGGAACTCCTCTATCTCCTCGCGCGCCGTGCCCAGGGACCGTCGGGTATGGAGCAGGCAGCGTCGGCGACCCACGCGGAGCCGCGGGGGTGGGGCCACCTGAACCCCCGGCCGCATCGCGCGAGCGTCGGGGGGAGTCGGGGGTACGATGACGACGCCCCGACTTCTTGTGTTTCTTACCTGTGGAACTAGAGGAATGGCGACGACTTCCGGAGCGCTCGTGGCGGCTCCGCGACCGCTCCCTCGACCGCTCCCTCGACCTCCGGCCGGACCGGGACCGCTCTCGACGCGGGGCCTACACCCGGAGCTCGAGCAGCTTGCGGGACCGCTCCCGCCTAGCCTTACTCGTCAAGGCCCGGCAGTCGACGCAGGAGTCCACGTCGTGGTCCGGGCCCAGGCACCGGAGGCAGAGTCGGTGGTGGTCCGTGACCGACATCGAGCGGTCACACCCATCACAATTCTTAAAACCGGGCATCCTACCGGCACCTTAAGAGTAGATTTAATCAAAAAACTATGGTCAAAAGACCGGAGTACTGCTCTTCGGATCTGCGCTAACTGGCGCGGAAAAAAGAAGAACTGACGTCAGCGCGCGGAGGCGGCGTCTATATACTCCAGCGACGTCATCACGGCGCACGACGCCGGACGCGGAGCCGCAGGGGACGCCTGCAGACGACGCCTACCGACGCGCAGGGGTACTGCTACGCAAAAGTTTCCGGATCCAGACTGACGCCTGGGGATATTCTAAGATAAGGAATCTAATACTAACCTGTTTCTTTCAGATGCCCGTAACTCCAACAGGTTGATGTGGAGCCGGGCCTCCGCCGGAGACCAGAGTCCTCTGATCACCGCCTCTCCCATGTGGCCACCCCAGCCCTGGAGGGATGCGTCTGTCACAACTACTTGCTCCGGGTGGGGTAGGAAGAGGGACCTGCCACTGACCCAATCGCGGTCCGTGAGCCACCACTGCAACTGTCTTGCAGTGCCCTCCGAGATCAAGACGTGATCGGACAAGTTGCCCTGATGCTGGGCCCACTGAAACTTCAGGTCCCACTGCAGAGCCCGCATCCGCCACCGGGCGTAACGCACCAGTAGGATGCAGGAGGCCATCAGCCCCAGAAGCCTCAGCGTCAACCTGACCGAGACTCGGGATAAAGGCCGAAAGATGGGAATCAGAGCCTGAATATCCCGAACCCGCTGTTCGGGAGGGTAAACCCGAAACTGCGCTGAGTCTAGAACCGCTCCGATGAAGAGGAGCTTCTGAGAGGGACACAGGTGCGACTTCGGCACATTGATGGAGAACCCCAGCAAATGCAGGAGGTCGGCCGTAGTCTGGAGGTGGCTGACGAATGTTTGGGGCGAGCCCGCCTTCAACAACCAGTCGTCGAGGTAGGGGAAGACTGACACCCCTAACCTGCGCAGATGAGCTGCGACCACCGCCATCACCTTCGTGAACACCGGTGGGGCGCTGGTAAGGCCAAAGGGGAGCACGGTAAACTGAAAGTGCTCGTGGCCTACCGTGAACCGCAGGTAACGCCGGTGGGCCGGCAGGACGGGGATGTGAAAATAAGCGTCCTGCAAGTCCAACGCTACCATCCAGTCTCCGGGGTCCAGGGCAGCTAAGACCTGAGCCAAAGTCAGCATCTTGAACTTCTCTTGACGGAGGAAGCCGTTGACGTTCCGTAGGTCCAAACTCAGGGACGAGAACACTTTCTTTCCGAACTATTCGTATCTCTTGGATTCCCGATCGGGCTGGGCCGTCGTGAATGCGGTCTGGGAAGTGGAGGCCTGGATAAGCAGGCTCTCGGGGGTGGGGTGGGTGGACAAAAAGCAAGGGTCGCCCGGGGCTGGGCGGTAGCGTCTGGCCACGTTCCTATCCACAGGCAGACCTGTGGCGGGCTTTGACCAAGTGCCCACAAGAACGTCACATAGGGCTTCATTAAACGGCAGCAGAGGCTCACTGGAGCTTGCCTGCGGTTTAAGAACCTCAGTGAGGAGGTTAGTCCTCACGGCCGCGACGGGGAGCTCCAGGCCCGAGGCCTTGGCTGCCCTCATCAACACTACGCTGTAAGCAGCCCCCTCCTCCGTAGCCATGGTGGGAGGGGAGACAAATCCAGTGTCTGGCGAGGTGTCAATACCACTGGCCTCCCCAAGCTCATATGTCCAGTCCTCCTGTGACTGGCAATCCTGTGCTAGAGGGTCCTCAGACCCCACCAAATCACCTCCGTCATCAGTCTCCTGTAATCCAGGGTTAACAGACTGGACCTCCTCATGGAAATAGAAATCTCCAAAGGCCGTCGGAAGCGGCGCTCAACGGCGCCGTTCCGGCGCCAGACTCAGACCGAAGGGAAGATTGGGGACGGCGTCCACAATGGGCGCCGGGGCGACACTCTCGGGGCCGACGCCGGTGAGGTTGTGAGGTCGACCGGCGACGACCCGGATCCGGAAGCGGATCCGGTGAGGTCCCGCGGCGCCGAAGCACCCGGCCCGCTAGGGCCTCCAGCCGTGACCGCTGGGCCCGGAGGCGCCGCGGGGCCCGGCCGAGGAGGGAGGGACTTCATGGCCATGAGGTACCGCTCGACCTCCTCCGGCGTCGCGCCGTGCCCAGGGACCCGAAGGTGTGGGGCAGGCGGCGACGCTTGCGACTCTCGCGGAGCCGCGTGGGCGGTGTCGCCCGAACCCCCGGCCGCATCGTGCAAGCGTCGGGGTGGGTCGGAGGAGCGATGATACCGCTCCGACCTCTCATGCCTCTTACCTGAGGACTTGGATCCCGACGACCGATGTCCACTCCCGGAGCTGCGAGGACTCCGACCCCGCGACCGGTCCCTCGACCTCCCGTGGCACCGGGACCTGGAATGGCGCGGGGCCGACTGCCGGAGCTCGAGTCGCTTGCGGGACCGCTCCCGCCTAGCCTAGCTTTCGACGTCAGGGCCCGGCAGTCGGAGCAGGTGCGGTCGTCGTGGTCGAGGCCTAAGCACTTCAGGCACCGGCGATGGGGGTCCGTGACCGACATCAGTCGGTCGCACTTCGAACATGGCTTGAACCCGGCCATCCCTACCGGCACCGATAAGAGTCGAGGACTCAAGAAAGAAATGATTGAAAAAGATCAAAAAGTTTAGTCAAAAAATTACTAGGGATAGAGCTTCTCCGGATCTGCGCTAGCTGGCGCGGAAAAAAGAAGAACTGACGTCACCGCGCATGGGCGGCGTCTAAGTACTCCGACGACGTCATTCCGGCGCTAACGACGCCAACGACGGACGCGGAGCCGCAGACGACGCCTACCGACGCGCAGGGGTATTGCTACGCAAAAATTTCCGGATCCAGTCTGACGCCTGGGGATATTCTAAGGTAAGGAATCTATCACTAACTAATGTCTCTTACAGATATATCGTTACACAAGTAGTAACTTGTGCATTAAGGAGCATATTAAGGAAGTCCGCTATCTAGTATTGGGCACGTTGTTTTTCTTTGAAGAATTCTTTTTGAGTCACAAGACTGAGTGACTCTTCCCTTCAGTAAACATTGCTCATCTGCATCGACTACATTGTTAGATTGTTTCTTTCCACCGACTGCTTTAGATGTACTCTCTAGTGCTCCGGTTCAAGATCGTTTTCGGCCTCCGTTCTGTTAGCTAGTTAAATCAACATTCAACGGTATTGTTTCCATTTGGTAGTTATCTTCCGTATCAATACATTTCTACGGGTCAGGATCATCGACTCCTCCTCGGCCTACTGGCCATGACCGTCTCAAGCGTTTTTCACTGTTATAGCTCTCCAAGAAAATGAACTGCTAATGGACTGCACTCCATATAGATTTTGTCTTCAGTGCCATTCAAAATACACTCACACATCTCTTCACTCTGTAACTTATGCCTCTTGCCCGATCATCAGGAAAGTATGTGAGAGGCTTGCAAGTCGTGCCGTACCGACGCGCAGGCGTATTGCTCGCAAAAATTTCCGGATCCAGTCTGACGCCTGGGGATATTCTAAGGTAAGGAATCTATCACTAACGTGTCTCTTTCAGATATGCTCTCACTTCGTTGCTCTGGTTATTTCCCTCATTAAAATGACTCCAAACAGATTTAACCTCATGCTCCAACAGAGGCAAAAAAAAAAAGTGGGAAGCCATCAACTAATAGCCCCGTTAGCAATCTCTGAAATAACATCTCACTAGATACCCTCATGCCAGAGAATCATGCAGTCTTTTCTAAAAAGATCAAGACCCATTTGAATCCTGAACATTTACCAACTGAATTTGTTTTCCAAACCATGAAAGAAGCACAGCATGTCAAGCCTTCACAAAATCAAAACGTTTACAACATACCCTCCTGGATTAATAAAGCCTAGTACTCCTGCTACCAAACTACAGTAAAGATATTACAAATAATATAGTGGTAGAACACATTAAAACTAAAAGGTGATTCTTAAAACTAGTTAAAAATTAATAGATTGTAAAAAAAAATTTTGGGAGGTTACTAGAGTGACGTACAAACATTTCTCTATAGTAGATCAATTAAAAATAAGAAATAAAATATGCCTCTGGCGTGTGAGAATTTCTAAAGATGATCATTGATAACCACTAGCTTTGCTCATACTGATTGTTCTAATTTTTTGAAAAATACCTTCTTCTGTAGCCACTGAACGGCCCAACTCCAGTGGTGTGAATTCTCCTTAAAATATTCCTTGGCAGCGGGGCACCTGCAAAGCAAGGAACAAACCCAATACAATAAAACAACTTTCACAAACCTAAGTAATGGCATTATTTAAGGTTTTCTGGTACATTGTTTATTTGCAGATTTCCATCACTTTGATTAAATATACCCTTGCTATAGTTAACAGCAAAATAATTCCAAAGTACTTTAAGGCAGGTGGCAACAATGGGTATTAATTGTTAATGCAAAGGGAATCCTCAAATATATCTCCATATTTGATGTGGATGAAGTTGCCAAGTCCAAATGCAATTTGCCTCTTTTCAGCTTCTCCGCTCGGCATCACAATGTCACGTTTCAATAGTTGAGAGCAAGTAGTTATAGATTCCTTACCTTAGAATTACTCCCAGGCGTCAGACTGGATCCGGAGAATTTTTTCTTAGCAGTACCCCTGCGCGTCGTTAGGTGGCGGCGGTCGACTCTTGGTTCATTGTCGGTGTCGTGATCGCCAGGATGACGTCGCGGTATCTACTTAGACGCCACTCCTGCGCCCAGACGTCAGTTCTTTTACACGACATTCCACGGCAGAAGCGCAGACCCATGCAAGACGCTGACCACTGTTGCACAAAACTAGGGCTCTGAAAGCAAGTCCCTTACTCTAGAAGTCAATTTGCAGAACGGGGAGGATGGTTGGGGCGGTAAGGAATCCATAACTAATATACGTCTCTTACAGATATATCGTTACCTAAGGTACGTAACTTGTTCATCTGAAAGAGACTATTAGTTATCGATACCTTACCTTAGAATAGATACCCCAGCAATACCAACCCTGGAGGTGGGTCTACGAACTAACTTCACACTAGAAAGTCCTGGAGAACTGAACGGCCAAAAAAACAGTCTCTTCAGACTTGACTATCCAGGCAGTAATATTTTATGAACGTGTGCAGCAATGTCCTCATGGCTGCCTGCAAGATATCACCAAGGGGGACTCCAAGTCTCAAAGCAGTAGTGGCTGCCGTCGCCATGGTGGAATGGGCGCGCAGTCCTACCAGAGGCTCCTTTTTCACCAAAGATCTTAATGCAAAGAAAGACCCATTGAGAGATGGTCTGTTTTTGCACAGCCGGGCCTTTCTTGGCACCCAGATAGCACACAATGAGTTGATCATCTACCCGGAATTGTTTTGTGCTATCCAAATAAAATGATAACGCACGTTATGATCCAGACGGTGGAGTCTCTCCTCCTCCATGGAAGAATGCGGGAAGAAGGTGGGCAAAGTGATTGTCTGTCCTATGTGGAATGAGGTAACCACTTTGGGAAGAAAAGAAGGTCTAGTTCACAGGACAACCTTGTACTGATGGACAGCAAGGAAAGGAAGTTTAGAAGATAAAGCCTGAAGCTCATTCACCCAGCGAGCAGAGGTGAAGGCAAGCAGAAAAGAAGTCTTGAAGGTCAAGAGTCTGAGAAGACAATGTAGTGGCTCGAAAGGAGCACACATAAGTTAAGACCAGATTCAAGTCCCACTAAGGCATTATGAAAGGAATAGGAGGAAAGAGGTAATGCCTTTAAGAAACTTATTTACAATAGGGGACTTGAAAAGAGAAGACTGATAAGGAAGGCGAAGAAAGACTGAAATGGCCGAAAAATAGCCTTTAAGGGTGCCCAGAGCACAGCCCTGCTGGGCCAAAGATAGAATGAAGAGGAGAAGCTCTGAAAGAGGCATGGTGCAGGGCCTTTGCTCTGCAACATGCTCTGCACCATGCCACCAATTTGTTCCATCTACAGGCATACCCAGTTTTAGTGGAGTGATGCCTGGCTGCCAAGATGACATTACAAACTTCAGGAGGAAGGCCAAAATCTGTCAACTGGCGCCGCTCAATCTCCATGCAAGGAGGTGGAGGCTGAACAGGTTCAGGTGGAGGACCGTCCCCTGCTGCTGTGACAGGAGATCCTCCCGAAGAGGTAGTCTGATGGGAGGATCAATGGCCCTGTTCAAGAGCTCGGGATACCAAACTCTTCGTGCCCAGTCCATAGCCACAAGAATGACTTGGGACCGGTCGTGCTTCATCTTCTTCAGCACTCTGGACAGAAGTGACTTAGGCGTATAGAAGACCGCAATTCCACGCGAAAAGCGGCGCCGAGCGAGTGCCGCCTTGGAAATTCCAAAGAGCAGACTTGCTCACATTGCGCGTTGTCTTCGGAGGCGATCTAACCAAGGCTCTCCCCAATGGTGAAAGACCTTGCACCACCTCCGAGTGAAGACGTCATTCGTGATCCATCATGCACCGGCGGCCGAGTTCGTCCGCCCTGGCGTTCAGAGAACATGCCAGGTATTGAACCACCAGGTACACATGCCCTGATGTTTCCAGCAACATCCAAAGGCGGGAGAACATCCTGACACAGGGTCAACAACCCCACCTGCCCTGTTTGATTCAGTACCACATGGCGGTGGTGTTGTCCGTGAACACCTGCACTACATTTACCCGGACAGTGGGAAGGAAAGGAATGCTTTCAGTGCAAGCCGGATAGAGCGCAGCTCCAGAAGATTGATGTGGAGCCGGGACTCCACCGGCGACCAGAGGCCTCTGATCTCCGCATCTCCCATGTGGCCCCCCCATCCCAGGAGGGAGGCATCCGTCACTACTACATGCTCCGGTTGGGGTAGGGAGAGGGATCTGCTGCTGACCTAATCGCGGTCCGTGAGCCACCATTGCAACTGTCTCGCAGTGCCCTCTGAGATCAGGACGTGGTCGGACAGGTTGACCTGATGCTGTGCCTGTAGGAGAGTAGGGTCTGCTTCCTATGGTAACCCCCACTTTTTGCTGTGATTCACTGGTTTTTCGACTTTAGTGTGGCTGTGGGCCTGCTAATCAGACCAACAGCTCAGCTGTTCTCTCTCTAAATTCATACCATGTACTTTAGGTACATACCTAATTGGGTATTGGGTCACCTTTGTGAGCCCCTGTGTAGTGTACCATAGGCACCCAGGGCATAGGTGCATCCAAGGCCTACCAGGGGCTGTAGCATGAATTATGCCACCCCTGGCTGGCCATCTAAACTGACACCACAGGCTGATCACTCAGCTTGGGCAAGGTGGTGTAATCACCCCTTGCTTAAATATAGTATACCTATATCTAACCTTATATATAGACACATATATACCTATAAGTCACTCCTATGGCAGGCCTTAACAATCCTGGAGGTAGAGTGCTTGGTTTTATGTGAGATGGTGCTCTAGCATGAGCTGAGCCCGTCTGCAGCTATCGGAACCATGTCCTTATAGCTGTTCTATGATATAGCCATACCATATACTCTTAAGTGCATTATAATCCTCGCGGTTAATGCTAACTTTGGTTTGGCTTTATCAAAACATGTCGTGTAAGGTGTCAAACACTTTGGAATACTATCCCCGCCAGTTCTGGCGGCAGGGGTAGCATTCCACCCTTCTAGAGGGAGAAGACATGTAGTTACTGCTTTACCCGGTTAAAGTTAAACAGAGCCTCAGCATCACAAAATGGTTGCTGCTGCCACAGACACGAGTCTGACCTCCTGCTGCTGGATGAAACTCCGGCAGGGTAGGCCTGGACAATAGGTTTCCTGCCTTGGGAGGTGCTAGCACCTCCCCAGACAGGCTTTTAGTGTATTGGGGCAGGGAGGGCTGCAAAATGAGACACTGCCTGGGGCACACAAGGTGCTCCAAGCATAGCCCGGTTCAAACCAGTTGCTGGGGCACTCCAGCCCCAGCTCTGGCGCAAAACTGGACAAAGGGAAAGGGGTGTAACCACCCCCTTCCCAGGTTCCACCCATAGGAGGGACCTAGCATGTAATCCAGCCCCTTAGTTTAGTATAAAGTTAGGAGCTGTGTCTAGAGACTTTAGATTTATCTTGGAAAGAAACTCTGAAACGAAAGTCTTGGACCTTCGATGTTCCATATCGACTGGAAGACTGAAGACATCTCCCTTGTGGTCAAGGAGTGACCACTCTGTGCAAACAGGCACCAACAGTAACTTGCTGGTTTGCTTTGTCGACGCTCCGGCTGGAACCCGAAGACTCAGCGACGCAGGAACTGGACTTCCAGACTTCTCTGACTCCGACCCACATCCACAGCAAAGCTGAGACCCGTGGCGGACACGAGAGACGTGGGACCGGACATCCTGGACTACCTGCTTTTTGCTACCTGTGCAGCTCCTCAGGTACCCTCGAAGTTGTGCATTGGGGTTTGAGAAGCCCCAGGCCCGAGCAGGATTTGCACCAAAGCTCAGCCCTCCACACTCCACGAGTGCCGCCTGGGGCCTGCGCCTGTATTTTAGCTCGACGCGTCTTCGCGGTTGCTAGCCCGTTGACTAGTAAGCCCTCTGAAGAAATCTTTGTGAAACTACACCGCTTTCCTGGTTGCTCCGCGCTTGCTCCAGCTTCCCTGCGAAGGAGAAGGTCCCCAGACCTTGCTGGTCTGAACTGAAGCCAATCTTCCCATACTGCGTGGATTTCATTTGCCAAGGTTTGTTGGTTCCAATCCGGATACCAACACCGCCAACAGCTAGATCCGTCGTGAAACAGCTCGACTCCAGCTCCTGGTCGTCGTCGATGCCTCCTGGTCCTCGTGGCTGCAGAGACGAGCTTCACCTCTTCACCTGTTTGCATCTCAACATCGCCTGGTTCCTTCCTGGTCACTGGCTAGTGACCAAGACCCTGTCCCCTCTGCTTTCAGGTTCTTCTCGACTCTGATCCACCCTTGGATCCACCCTGACACTTTTCTCCTGGTCGCCTGCAGCACTTTCTTGCAGCTCTCCATAGGAAACAGCGACGAAACCCGACACGAAAGAACACCTATGCACCCGGCTTCCCTGGGTGAGGTAACTCGAGTACTCCAGTGCTCCCGTGGGTATTAACTATCCAAGTGTCCTAGTTTAACAGGGTTTTCCCGTAGTCCATCCGTAAGTGTCCAAAATCTGCTACTTCGTAACTTTTACGTTCCCATTGAAACTCTATGGCAACCAGCGTGTGTGTTTAGACAATGCACACGCTTCCCGTGGGCCTCCTACTTCCAATCCCTTGGTTGTTCAGTGTAGCCCCAGCGATTTTCTAGGCCTACTCACCTTTCCTGAAGTGGTTCTTATACCACTTATTTAGTACATGGTTCGTGAGGCCCCTAGGGCAGAATTGTATTTGTGCAACTTATAGTATGCCTATTGAGTAACTTGTGCTGTATCTCGAACTCTGACCTCATAAAGAGTGCAGAGGGGTTGTTTTAGTAATAAATACATATATATTTGATATATACCTTGTGTGGTGTCCTTTCATTTGGTATTCAAGGGATTACATATGGTAAAACAGCTGGCTTCACATGCTCTCTGAAGTTTTAGCCTAAGACTGCTTTGTCCATGCTACCACTAGGATAGCTGGTCTATAAGGTTGACTTTACAACCATCACTATAAGGTTGTTTGGACTGGTGCAGGGTGACCACTAGAATAGTGGGCATCATATACCAGGCCAACTTCTCACATTGGTGTGCAGCGGTTGGGATAAGAGCTTGCTGATTCTTTTACCATATAATCTTAAGATATCATTTGAAAGATCACATTAAAGTACCTAGAGGTACATATAAATCATGTCTTAAATACTGTTCTACTGAACTTAGTTGATGTAGAGCAAAGGGCCTAGCACACCCTGACTACAACTCCTAGAGAGGTTTAGTTGATAACACTTAGTGTAGGTAGGTGCACACACCACACCTCACTAGAAAGATGTCAGTGAGAGGAGAACCTAGTGCATCCCTCCCAGCTGAAGTTGACCTTCTCAAGGCACCTTCTAAATATGACACATTTACCTTCCATGAGTTGAGACACTTATGTACAACTAGAAAGTTGAAGCAAGGTTCAAACCCTACTCTTAAGCATCTTATAGAGATACTAGAGGGGTATGATGTAGCTAAAGCAGCTAACCTAGTCTCAACAAGTAGTACAGGGTAGGGTCATCCATCAACAAAAGATTTCGCTGATGAGAATCTAGGGGATGATGATGATGATGATGATGATGACACTGATCAGGTCCAAGTTTTAGAACTTAATCGGATCAACCTAAGCTTACATGGGGCTGGAGAGGGCATAGCCCCATTCGGATCTCCAAGCAGGCTTAACTCTGGGCCCAGAGGGCGGAGATCCCTGTCCAGGGAATCTCACCATTCTAATGGTTCAGTAGGATCTGATGCCTCTGCTCAGAGGAGAATGACTTCCCCTCAGAGGAGAGAGCACCAGGCCAGAATGAAGGAAGTTATTCTGAGGATTGAGAGGCAAGAAGTTGCCCTAGCCGAAGAGAAACTGGCTCTTGCAAGAGAGAAAAGGTTAAGTGGGTTACAAACCACTGGTGGCAGCATTATCCCTAAGGATAGAGAGAGGTCTTATGATCATAAAAACCTAAATAATATTGTCCCTCCCTACAAGAGTGGGGATGACATCCACAAATGGATAACTGCTTTGGAGAGGGCCTGCAAAATACAGCAGGTACCCCAAAGTCAGTGGGCAGAAATCTTATGGCTCTCCTTTTCAGAAAAAGGAAGAGACAAGCACCTCACAGTTAGTGATGGGGATGCTGACAACTACACTTTCCTGAAGAGTGCTCTGATTGATGGGTTTGGCTTAACCACTGAGCAGTATAGGTTGCTGTTCAGAGACACCCAGAAGACACAGACTCAGGACTGGACTGAGTTTTTAGATTGTGCCACTGAGGCTCTGGAAGGCTGGTTACTGGGCAGTAAAGTTAAGGACTATACAGGATTGTATAATTTGATCATGAGAGAACAAATACTTAATAATTGTCAGAACCAGTTATTGCATCAGCACCTGATTGACTCTGATCTGACCTCTCCCCAAGAATTGGGAAAGAAGGCAGCCAAATGTGTCAGAACCAGGGTGAAGCAGAAGGTCCAGAACCAAGGTGGTGATCAGAAGAAGCAAGACCAAAAGGGTGGGGATCAGAAAGCAAAAGGCCAGAAGTCTTCCACAGGTCCCCAAAGAGCTTCTAATGAGGGGGGTTCCAAGAAATCCAAGAAGAAAGAAGGTCCAAAGAAACCCTGGTGTAATTTTTGTAAAAGTAACATTCACTGGTTCAGTGATTGCACCAAGAAGGAGGCAGCTCCAACCACCATTGCCCCTAAGGCAACTGTTCCCCCTAGTACAGCTAATAGTGGTGGTTCTCAACAGAAGGGTGTAGTAGGGTTAACCCTGGGAACTGAGATGGACTCTGGCCTAGTCAGAGTACCAACCCAAGCTGTCCTTGCCTGTGATGTGGACATGGCTATGTCCTCTATTGTGAGCCACAGTAACCTGGGCAAGTACAGACAGACACCTTTAATCAATAATAAAGTGGCTCAGGCCTACAGGGACACATGTGCCAGTGTCACCATGGTGACACCTAACTTTGTGGACCCTGGACAGTGCATACTAGCTGATAATTACCTAGTGACCAATGCTAGCAATGTCACTACCACCCATAGTATGGCAATTGTTAATTTCTCCTGGGGAGGGGTAACTGGCCTCAAAAAGGTTATAGTTAGTTCAGACCTCCCTGTAGAATGTTTGTTGGGCAATGATCTAGAATCTTCAGTCTGGTCTGAAGTGGAATATAGGACTCATGCAGAGATGCTGGGCATAACAGCACATGTCCTTGCTGTGACCAGGTCACAGGCCAAAAAGTGCCAAACTGAACAGGCACTGGATCCTGAAACTATGGACCAGTTGCCTACCAAGAGAAAGAGCAGTAGGGTTAAGGCAGTGCCTTCCCCCTGCCTCAGAATGAGGATCAGCCTTCTGAGGAAGCTGACAGTGAGACCCAAGAAGGAACTGTCCTAGAAGAGCTTGAGCCTGATCAGGTTGAGTGTCTTGGGACAGGGGGACCTTCCAGGGCAGGTCTGAGGCAGGCACAGCTGGACTGCCCCTCTCTTGAAACCCTCAGACAGCAAGCTGCTGCTGAGGCTGCTGGGAATGCTAAAGGTACCCATAGAGTGTATTGGGATGAAGGACTCCTTTATTCAGAGGCTAGAGACCCCAAGCCTGGTGCTTCCAGGAGGTTGGTCATACCTCTGGCATTCAGGGGCTTCCTTCTTACCTTAGCCCATGATATTCCCTTAGCAGGACATCTTGGCCAGAACAAGACTTGGGACAGGTTTGTCCCTCACTTTCACTGGCCACACGTGTCAGAAGATGCCAAGAAGTTTTGTCGCTCCTGTGTCACCTGCCAAGCCAGTGGCAAATCAGGTGGCACCACACAGGCCCCCCTAATACCACTACCTGTGGTGGGGGTTCCCTTTGAGAGAGTTGGGATAGACATTGTTGGACCAATGGATCCCCAAACAGACTCTGGGCACAGGTTTATTCTGGTGGTAGTGGATCATGCCACCTGATACCCAGAAGCTATTCCCTTAAGGACCACAATAGCCCCTGTTGTGGCAAGAGCCCTCCTCGGAGTTTTCTCAAGAGTGGGCTTTCCGAAAGAGGTTGTCTCAGACAGAGGTGCAAACTTTATGTCTGGATATTTGGCTGCTATGTGGAAAGAGTGTGGAGTGAACTACAAGTTCACCACACCCTACCATCCACAGTGCAATGGTCTAGTTGAAAGATTCAACAAGACCTTGAAGGGCATGATCAAGGGACTCCCTGAAAAGCTTAGGCGAAGATGGGTGGGATATCTTGCTGCTCTACAAAAGGGGGTGGTGATGGACGGAGCATCTGAATCAATCAAACACCCACACCCAGTCAAAAGATCTGGGTTTAATCCATCACCGTTCCTTAGCCCACTCTGCCACCCCAGTTCAGACATGGCTATATGCAAATCAGTCTGACCCTGTGCCTCATGGGAACAGTACAGCCCGAGAACTGCCAAGCCATGTCTTCCCAGGACCGGAAACAAACTTCCGAGGACCGGTTTCTGGCATTCCAGCCGTCTTCAGCCCGGCTCTGCTCTGCCTTTTATTCGCTTACAGAGAGGTCCCACAGAAGGGGGTTGGCTACAGCCCTTTTGAACTTCTATTTGGGCACCCTGTAAGAGGACCCCTGTGTCTGGTGAAGGAAGGATGGGAGTTACCTCTCAAAAAGCCTAAACAAGACATAGTGGATTATGTACTTGGTCTCCGCTCCAGAATGGCCGAATACATGAAAAAGGCTTTTAAAAACCTTGAGGCTAGCCAGGAACTTCAAAAAGCCTGGAATGACCAAAAGGCTGCGCTGACTGTGTACCAGCCTGGACAGAAAGTGTGGGTGTTGGAGCCAGTGGCCCCAGCAGCACTCCAAGACAAATGGTCTGGACCCCACACTATTGTTGAGCAAAAGGGAGAGGTTACCTACCTGGTTGACCTAGGAACTCCCAGGAGCCCCCATAGGGTGCTCCATGTCAACAGACTGAAGGCATATGTTGACAGGGCAGACATGGGTTTGCTCATGGCTACAGATGAGGGACAGGAGGAGGGGAGTGACCCTCTCCCAGACCTGCTTTCTCAGAACGCTGATGATGGCTCAGTTTATGGAGTAGCCTTGGCAGGCAGCCTCACTGATCAACAGCAGCAGGACTGCAGACAAGTTCTACAGGTCTATAGCCATATGTTTTCACTGACTCCAAGTCAGACAAACTGGTGCACCCATGAGGTGGACACTGGTGACAGTCTGCCTGTGAAGAGTAAAATCTACAAGCAACCTGACCATGTCAGGGACTGTATCAGTGTAAAGAGGTGAGGCGAATTTGCGCCCCAAACCAATTGCACAGCTTTGAACTGCCTAGAATGGCCAATTCATTCATATGTTCA
Source organism: Lissotriton helveticus (assembly GCF_964261635.1). Lineage (NCBI taxonomy): Eukaryota > Metazoa > Chordata > Amphibia > Caudata > Salamandridae > Lissotriton > Lissotriton helveticus. The sequence continues at coordinate 144,958,479 of NC_136058.1, read as the reverse complement.
TCCATCAGTTAATCATGATTATCAATTTACTCCAAAATTTTCCTTTTCATTATCCTTTTAACTAGCTTTACGCTCTACATGCGGGGTTCATTATTTTTCAATCAATGTTACTATATTCAGTGTCCGTTCATTTCAAATAACATGTTAGTCAATGCCGTTGTCCCTTCTTTAAAATAAACGCCACTTGCTTCCCAAACTAGAGTCTTTTCTCCGTCCGTGTAGATCGATATCTTCTATGCCTTTGTCTTTTTCTCCTCTTTTCTTGGTGGGTGCTATCCCTTGGTAGGGCAATATGTGACAAACAATGCAGGATATCGGGATGCACACCATTTTTTGTTTTCAACTACATTGTTAATTCAAGTGCCATCAGGGCAAGGCACTACACCAATGCTGCACGCATTTCACTTACAGCAATGGACAAGTTTGATAAAGTTGAAAACAAAAAATGGTGTGCATCCCGATATCCTGCATTGTTAGGGACTGTATCAGGACAGAGGTACAAAAGATGTTGGAGTTGGGAGTTATTGAGCCCTCAGAGAGCCCCTGGGCCAGTCCAGTAGTGCTTGTGCCTAAACCTCACACCCAAGATGGTAAGAGAGAGATGAGGTTTTGTGTGGACTAGAGGTCTCATTGCGGTCACTAGGACAGATGCCCACCCAATACCAAGGGCAGATGAGCTCATTGACAGATTGGCTTCTGCCAAGGTTTTGAGCACATTTGACTTGACAGCAGGCTACTGGCAGATCAGATTAGTTATTGATGCAAAAGCCAAAACAGCATTTTCGACCCCAGGAGGTCATTACCAATTTGTGCTGATGCCCTTTGGCTTGAAGAATGCACCTGCCACTTTCCAAAGGTTGGTGAACCAAGTCCTCTCAGGTCTGGATGACTATTGTGCAGCTTATTTAGATGATATTGCTGTCTTTAGGTCCACTTGGGAGGATCACCTGATCCACCTGAAGAATGTTTTGGAGGCCCTGCAAAAGGCAGGCCTAATTATCAAGGCTACCAAGTGCCTGATAGGGTAGAACCTGGGCAACCTTGTATGTGGAGGTCAGGTTCAACCACGGGAGAGCAAGATCCAGACCATAAAGGACTGGACTCCTCCAACCACCCAGACACAGGTTAGAGCTTTCTTGGGCCTGTCTGGTTATTACAGAAAGTTTGTTAAGAACTATGGGTCCATTATGACCCCTCTTAATGACTTAACCTCAAAGAAAATGCCAAAGAAAGTTCAGTGGACAGTAAGCTGTCAAAAGGCATTTGATGACCTGAATCAGGCCATGTGCTCTGCACCTATTCTGAAAAGTCCAGATTACTCCAAAGAATTCATTGTCCAAACAGATGCTTCTGAGTTGGGTGTGGGAGCTGTTCTTTCACAATTGAATAAAGATGGCCAAGACCAGCCTATTGCTTTTATTAGCAGAAAGCTGACCCCTAGAGAGAAACGTTGGTCAGCTATTGAGAGGAAGGCCTTTGCTGTGGTTTGGGCCCTGAAGAAGCTGAGGCCATACTTGTTTGGTACTCACTTCAAGATTCAGACAGACCATAAGCCCCTCTTGTGGATAAATCAGATGAAGGGTGAAAATCCCAAACTACTCAGGTGGTCCATTTCCCTACAGGGTATTGACTTTACAGTGGAACATAGACCTGGAACTGACCATGGCAATGCAGATGGACTCTCCAGATATTTCCACTTAGAACATGAAGACTCAACTGGTCAAGGTTAGTTTAATGTCCCTGCGTTTGAGGGGGGGGGGGAGGTGGGGGGGTTGTGTAGGAGAGTAGGGTCTGCTTCCTATGGTCACCCCCACTTTTTGCTGTGATTCACTGGTTTTTTGCCTTTAGTGTGGCTGTGGGCCTGCTAATCAGACCCACAGCCCAGCTGTTCTCTCTCTAAATTCATACCATGTACTTTAGGTACATACCTAATTGGGTATTGGGTCACCTTTGTGAGCCCCTGTATAGTGTACCATAGGCACCCAGGGCATAGGTGCATCCAAGGCCTACCAGGGGCTGCAGCATGAATTATGCCACCCCTGGCTGGCCATCCAAACTGAAACCACAGGCTGATCACTCAGCTTGAGCAAGGTGGTGTAATCACCCCTTGCTTAGATATAGTATACCTATATCTAACCTTATATATAGACTCACATGTACCTATAAGTCACGTCACTCCTATGGCAGGCCTTAACAATCCTGGAGGCAGAGTGCTTGGTTTTATGTGAGATGGTGCTCTAGCATGAGCTGAGCCCGTCTGCAGCTTTCGGAACCATGTCCTTATAGTTGTTCAATGATATAGCCATACCATATACTCTTAAGTGCATTATAATCCTCGCGGTTAATGCTAACTTTGGTTTGGCTTTATTAAAACATGTCGTGTAAGGTGTCAAACACTTTGGAATACGACCCCCCCCCCCCCCGCCAGTTCTGGTGGCGGGGGTAGCATTCCACCCTTCTAGAGGGAGAAGACATGATGGATGCTGCTGCCACAGGCACGAGTCTGACCTCCTGCTGCTGGACGAAACTCCGGCAGGGGAGGCCTGGACAATAGGTTTCCTGCCTTGGGAGGTGCTAGCACCTCCCCAGACAGGCTTTTAGTGTATTGGGGCAGGGAGGGCTGCAAAATGAGACACTGCCTGGGGCACACAAGGTGTTCCATGCATAGCCCAGTTCAAACCAGTTGCTGGGCCACTCCAGCCCCAGCGCAAAACTAGACATGGGGAAAGGGGTGTAACCACCCCCTTCCCAGGTTCCACTTATAGGAGGGACCTAGCAGGTAATCCAGCCCCTTAGTTTAGTATAAAGTTAGGAGCTGTGTCTAGAGACTTTAGATTTATCCTGGAAAGAAACTCTGAAACAAAACTCGTGGACCTTCGACGTTCCATATCGACTGGAAGACTGAAGACATCTCCCTTGTGGTCAAGGAGTGGCCACCCTGTGCAAACAGGCACCAACAGTAACTTGCCGGTTTGTTTTGTCGATGCTCCCCCTGGAACCCGAAGACTTAGCGACGCAGGAACTGGACTTCCAGACTTCTCTGACTCCGACCCACATCCACAGCAAAGCTGAGACCTGTGGCGGACACGAGAGACGTGGGACGGGACATCCTGGACTACCTGCTTTTTGCTACCTGTGCAGCTCTTGAGGAACCCTCGAAGTTGTGCATTGGGGTTTGAGAAGCCCCAGACCCGAGCAGCATATGCACCGAAGCTCAGCCCTCCACACTCCACGAGTGCCGCGTGGGGCCTGCACCTGCATTTCAGCTCGACGCGTCTTCGCGGTTGCTAGCCCGTTGGCTAGTAATCCCTCTGAAGACATCTTTGTGAAACTACACCGCTTGCCTGATTGCTCTGGGCTTGCTCCAGCTTCCCTGCGAAGGAGAAGCTCCCCAGACCTTGCTGGTCTGAACTGAAGCCAATCTTCCCATCCTGCGTGGATTGCATTTGCCAAGGTTTGTTGGGTCCAATCCGGATACCGACACCGCCAACAGCTAGATCCGTCGTGGGACAGCTCGACTCCAGCTCCTGGTCGTCGTCGACGCCTCCTGGTCCTCGTGGCTGCAGAGACAAGCTTCAACTCTTCACCTGATTGCATCTGCTTTCAGGTTCTTCTCGACTCCGATCAACCCTTGGATCCACCTGGACACTTTTCTCCTGGTCGCCTGAAGCACTTTCTTGCAGCTCTCCATAGGAAACAGCGACGAAACCCGACACAAAAGAACACCTATGCACCCGGCTTCCCTGGGTGAGGTAACTCGAGTACTCCGGTGCTCCCGTGGGTATTAACTATCCAAGTGTCCTAGTTTAACAGGGTTTTCTCCTAGTCCATCCGGAAGTGTCCAAATTCTACTACTTCTTAACTTTTACGTTCCCATTGAAACTCCATGGCAACCAGCGTGTGTGTTTAGACACTGCACACGCTTCCCGTGGGCCTCCTACTTCCAATCCCTTGGTTGTTCAGTATAGCCCCAGCGATTTCCTAGGCCCACTCACCTTTCCTGAAGTGGTTCTTATACCACTTATTTAGTATATGGTTCGTGAGGCCCCTAGGGCAGAATTGTATTTGTGCAACTTATAGTATGCTTATTGAGTAACTTGTGCTGTATCTCGAACTCTGACCTCATAAAGAGTGCAGAGGGGTTGTGTTAGTGATGAATACATATATATTTGATATATACCTTGTGTGGTGTCCTTTCATTTGGTATTCAAGGGATTATATATGGTAAAACAGCTGGCTTCACATGCTCTCTGAAGACTAAGACTGCTTTGTCCATGCTACCACTAGGATAGCTGGTCTATAAGGTTGACTTTACAACCATCACCATAAGGGTTGTTTGGACTGGTGCAGGGTGCCCACTAGAATAGTGTACATCATATACCAGGCCATCCTCTCACAGTGCCCACTGGAACTTCAGGTCCCACTGCAGAGCCCGCATCCGCCACCTGGCGTGATCCACCAGTAGGATGCAGGAAGCCATCAGCCCCAGGAGCCGCAGCGTCAACCTGACCGAGACACGGGATAAAGGCTGAAAGATCGGAATCAGAACCTGAATATCCCAAACCCGCTGCTCGGGAGGATAAACCCGAAACTGCGCCGAGTCCAGAACCGCTCCGATGAAAAGGAGCATCTGAGAGAGACTCAGGTGTGACTTCGCCACGTTGATGGAGAACCCCAGAGATTGCAGGAGATCGGCTGTAGTCTGGAGGTGGGAGACGACTGTCTGGGGCGAGCCCGCCTTCAACAACCAGTCGTCGAGATGGGGGAAGACTGAGACCCCTGATCAGCGCATATGGGCTGCGACCACCGCCATCACTTTCGTGAACACCCGAGGGGCACTAGTGAGGCCGAACGGGAGCACGGTAAACTGAAAGTGCTCATGGCCTACCGAAAACCGCAGGTAGCGCCGTTGGGCCGGCAGGACGGGGATGTGGAAATATGCATCCTGCAAGTCCAATGGTCTAGGGCAGCTAGGACCTGAGCTTAAGTCAGCATCTTGAGCTTCTCCTTCCGGAGGAAGCCGTTGACGCTCCGGAGGTCAAAGGTAGGGCGTAGGCCTCCTTTGCCCTTCTTGGGTACCATAAAGTAGTGGGAGTAGCAACCACGTCATACTTCTGGCCCACAAACGCGCTCGATGGCCCCCTTGGCCAAGAGGGCCAGAACTTCCTCCTGTAGAAGTTGCAAGTGATCCCCCGACATGCGGTGGTACTGCGGTGGCATGGCTGGAGGGGTCGCCTCGAAGGGGAGGGAATAGCCCCTTAGGACGATTTGCAGCACTCACTTGTCCAACGTGATGGTACGCCAGTGGAGGAGGTGATGGCGGACCCTGCCCCCACTGGCGTCGAATGGGCCTGAAAGCTCTGACTAGGAAGGCTTTGAGGCAGATGCTGTGGGAGCGGATGTGGACTGACCTTGCCGTTGTCCCCCTGCATCGCCACGGCGATTACCACGTCCGCAACCACGTTGAGGTTGGTTCTGCAGCCTGTGGCTGGCTGGACGTGTGGGGGCGCCCCTTCCTTGGCCACGAAAGGGGTGAAAAGCAGAAGTCTGCTGGGGCTGGCCCGACAGGCCCTAGGACTTGGCCGAAGCCCTGGAGTACTTGAAACGCTCAAGCACACTGTCTTCCTTGTCACCAAAAAGGCGACGGTCATCGAAGGGCATGTCCATGAGCGTGGATTGGACATCCCCCGAAAAATTGGTGGACCTCAGCCAGGCATGGCGACGAACTGCCACCGTCATGGAAATCGCTCTGCCCAGCGAGTCCGGTGTATCAAGTCCACATCGTATGGAGTAACGTGCTGCATCCCGCCCCTCAGCACGGGCTTGGGCGAGCTTTGTTCGGGCCTCCTCCGGACACTGGGACAGCACGTCCGCAACCGTGTCCCACAGGGAGTGGGTGTAACGGCCCAAAAGGCAAGCGGTGTTGATAGACCGCAACCCCAAACTCAATGAGGAGAACAGTTTTTTTCCAAACTGGTCAAACCTTTTGGATTCCCGATCCGGGGGAGCAGTCGGGAATGCGGTCTGGGACGTAGAGGTCTGGATCACCAGGCTCTCGGGGGTGGGGTGTACGGACAGAAAGCTAGGGTCGCCCGGAGCTGGGCGGTGGCGTTAGGCCACGTTCCGATCCGCAGGGGGCACTGTGGAGGGCTTGGACCAAGTGCCCATCAGAAGATCCGTGAGGGCTTCATTGAACGGCAGTAGAGGCTCCGAAGAGCTTACTGGCGGCTGAAGCACCTCAGTGGGGAGGTTAGTCCTCACGGCCGCGGCAGGGAGCTCAAGATGAAAGGCCTTGGCTGCCCTGCGCAACATCACACCATATGTAGCACCCTCCTCTGTAGACACAGAGGGAGGAGAGATGAATCCATTTTCAGGCGATCTGTCTAGACCACTGGCCTCCCCTAGCTCATCTGCCCAGTCCTGACACAACTGGCAGTGTTGTGCGAGAGGGTCCTCAGACCCCTCCAGTCCTCTCCTTCATCGTGTCCTGATAAACAGGCAGGAATGACGGAGCCGGGTCGTAGATAAATTGCTCACCCATCGACATCGGAGAAGGTGCCGAGCGGCGCCGATCCAACGCCGGATCGGGGCTGAAACTGGGGACGTGTCGTCCGAAGACGGCACCGGGAGCAACATCAGCGGAGTTGGCGCCTGCGGAGGAGTCGTGAGGTCAACTGGCGTCGACCGGGATCCAGGCCTGGATCCCCCGGGGCCCTGCGGCATCGGGACCGTAGTCCACGACGGTGCCGAAGCACCTGATGGCGCCGGGGCCGGAGCCGCCGGCCCGCAAGGGTCCCCAGTCGGGTCTGCGGGGCCTGAAGGCACGCTGACAGGCCTCGACCTAGGGAAGTGAGTCCTCATGGCCACGAGGAAATCACGTATCTCCTCCGGCGCCGCATTCAGCCCAGGGACCGGAGGGGGTGGGGCTAGATGCGGCGCCTGCAGCTCCGGCGGAGCCGCGCGGGCGGTGTCGCCCGAACCGACAGCCGCGTTGCGCGACCGGAGTCGGAAGTGGGATGTCTCTTTGACTTCTTTTTAGAATGCCTCGACTCACTGGAGGACTTGGAGCTCGGTGAGTGGTGATGGCTCGACAAGCAGCGATGGCTGCGGCTCCGCGACCGGTCCTTCGACTTCCTCCTCAACCGGGACCTTGAGCTGCGCGGAGCAGAGTGCCGGAGCTCGAGCAGCTTGCGGGAACGCTCCCGCCTAGCTTACGAGGTCAAGGCCCGGCAGTCGGCCCTGAGACAGTAGAGACACCGGCGGTGGGGGTCTGTCACCGACATCAGGCAGTGACAGGAGTCGCACGGCTTAAACCCAGGCATCCCTACCGGCACCAGGAGTCGAAGTCAACTCGAAAAGAGATCCAAAACAGACCAAAAAAGTTAGTAAAAACATGACTAGAGTACTTCTCTTAACGGATCTGCGCTTGCTGGCGCGGAAAAAAGAAGAAATGACGTCAGCGCGTGAGGGCGGCATCTAAGTACTCCGACGACGTCATCCCGGCGATCACGACGCCGACGACGGAAGCGGAGCTGCAGACGACGCCTACCGACGTGCAGGGGTACTGGTGACAAAAACTTTCCGGATCCAGTCTGACGCCTGGGGATATTCTAAGGTAAGGAATCTAACACTAACCTGTTTCTTTCAGATATACTTTTCAGCATAGCCCCTGCATGCCACTAGGTGGCGTTGAGAGACTCCACTTTGTCTTCAGTCTGCCGCAGAAGTGAAGCTGGAGCAACTGATGTCAGATTCTTTCTGGACACCATTCACAACCTCAGACGCGCCCAAAACTAACTGTCTGTGAAATTGTACAGATCTCAATCAGGGACTTTTTTAGATAGAGGAGAGTACATTCTACAGAACGGGGAGGTGGGTGAAGAGGAATCTGCGGTTAGATAGATTATCCAATAGGAAGAGCAGTACCGAAAGTAAGAAACTTGTTCATCTGTTGGATTCTTCTCACTGCAGATTCCTCGTGTTGTGGATCGAAACCAAAGCCATACCTCCCAAGGTAATGGGTCAGTGGAATGGCTCAGACTAAAATGTCTTCTCAACGGACCTGACAGTTGAGTTAGCAGTGCGTTGTAAAGATGTGCACTGATGCCCATGTAGCAGTCCGACAGATATCCTAGACCGGCACTCTGTGTGCTAGGGCAGCAGTAGAGGAACCACCACTGTAACAGTAAACAGGGTTCAGGAAACTGTGGAGCGACTGCAGTGGATTCTGAGTGCGAGACAGAGCAAGTACACAGGCATGAGCAGAGTCAAAACACTGTGTGCAGTAGTCCCCTAGCTTTACAAGTATAGAACTTAGTGTGCCCCCTTCCCAGCACATCCAAGCGGTGGCTCCTCCTAACACAGTCAATATAAAAGCACAGGGCTCTGTATGGATCAGATCGATGTTGTCTCTCCTACTTTTGATAGGGTGTGACCGAGCAAAGAAGACCAATAGGGTAACAATCTCCATCATGAAAGGGCAGCATGACTTTTCGCAGGAAGGTGGCCAAAGTCCTCAGCATTGACGGCACCTGCGGCTCACTCAAGGCATGCAGAAATTATGACAAAGGCAGGTTTCATTGTCAGGACTGGCTCAAATGGTGTTCACATGAGGAACGTGAGGCCTAAACTGAGATCCCACTGGGAGATGACAAAATTAGGAGAAAACGTGTGAAAAAAACCATTCTGAAAGTGCTCCACAACAGGGAAACTAGAAAAGAGAAAAATAATCTAGTAAACATCAAAAAGCAAAAATGGACGATATGTAACCCTTAACTGTGTTCACTGCAAGACCTTGCTGTGAGAAAGTGCCATCTTTCTTGCATTGGTATGCCCCCACTTTTTGCTGAACTGCTGAGGTGCGTTGACTGAGTGTGCCCTGGGCTCCGGCCAACCAGGTGCCCAGGGCCTGTGTTCCTTCCCAAAAAACTGTACTAAAGCCTTAACCCAATTGGCATCTCTGGCCACATGTCAGCCCCTAGTAAATGGTACCCTAGGTACCCAGGGCCTTGTGACCAGAGAAGACCCCTAAGGGCTGCAACACCTACGAACCTGCGAACAGGCTGTCCCTGTAAGATCGATATGGATAAAATTAGGGGACCATTCTCATGCAGGTCTTGTCACTGGTACTCGCCCTGGGCTCCAGTTAAGATACAAACCCCTCCCACTAATACTATTGCCATTACTTCGCATTTTAAAGGGGGATTGATCAACGCACGATCTATGGGCTGCCATAGTCAGGAGATAAATGACCTTATTTTAGATTTAAAGTTAGACTGTCTCTTCATAACCGAGACATGGCTGACAGAGAACAGTAACCCTGACCTAGCAGTTGCTCTTCTACCTGGCTATACTGTCTTTCGACAGGATAGATTGAAAGGGAAGGGAGGAGGAGTAGCGGTGGTGCTTAAAAACCACATAAAATGCCACACCTTCAACTTATCTCCCCTAAAAGGAGTAGAAGGACTGGGTTTCTCCATTAAGTTAAATGAATCCTCTTCTTTGTCAGGAGGCTTGATTTACCGCCCCCCAGGCAGTGCTACGGTGTTTTTAGATTCACTTATTTATTTATTTATTATTCGGTTTTGTACAGCGCATGGTTACCCAGGAGCATCCCAGCGCTTCGCCAAACAGAGTAACAATACAGACAGGAACAGATACAGGAAAGTTTAGCAAAAGAGGAAGGTTTTCAAGTGTTTTCGAAAACGTAGGAGACAAGGCTCCGAATGTAGGGCAAATGGAAGTGAGTTCCAAAGAGTGGCGACATTAACGGAGAATCTCCTTCCTCCTGATCGAGCCTTTTTGACCCTGGGAACAACGATAAGATGTTGTTGGTCCGAGCGTAAAGTTCTACTGGCTTTGTACGGGATCACCATCTTTTGAAGGGCGGGAGGGCCTTTGCCTTGCAAGGTTTTGTGGGCAAGGCATAGGGATTTGAATTTCACCCTCTCTCGTACTGGCAGCCAGTGTAGGGCCTTCAATGCTGGTTTAGCCGATCGTGACATGGGGATGTTATGAAGCATTCGGGCTGCCGCGTTCTGAACTTGCTGAAGTTTGTTCAGAGTAATCTCAGGGGCACCTAGGTAGCTTTAATGCTGAGTCCCCCATCCAAGAATGGACTTTGGACAGGCAAGAGTGTAACACCTGGGAATTATCCGTAGATTGGGAGAGGGCGAACACCAGCTGGGTGTCATCGGCGTAGCTCACGATCTTGATGTTAAAAGGCGCCACCACATCCTCCAGATGGGCCATGTACACATTAAATAATGTGGGACTCAGGGAGGAGCCCTGGGGCACACCACAGTGGAGGTGGGTGGATGCCGATCGTGCATCCCCTTCCCAGACCTGGAAGGATCTTTCACTGAAAAATGACCTAAGCCATTTCAGTGCTGTCACCCTCACACCGGCATCTGACAGTCGCTGGAGTAACACTCGATGGTTAACAGTGTCAAACGCTGCACTAAGGTCCAGGAGGATCACTGCCACTGATCCTCCTGAGTCTAGAATGCAGCGTACCTCCTCCGTGACTGCCAGCAAGGCGGTGTCAGTGCCTTGACCCGGGCGAAAGCCTGTTTGGGAGCTTCTCAGCACACCGTTGGACTCAAGGAAATTGGACAGCTGAGAGTTAACCAATTTTTCCATGATTTTACTGAGTCCCGGAAGTAGCGAGATGGGCCTATAGTTAGCCATATCTAGGGGGTCTAGGCTCGGTTTTTTTAGGAGGGCTTTTACTATGGCACCTTTCCAGTTAGGTGGGACTACACCCGTGCCTAGTGAGGCATTAATAACCTCGGTGATAGGCTCCACAATGGAAGAGGCGACCAGTTTGAGGATCCTCATAGGGACAGCATCCCGGGGAGATCCACTCTTAATGGACAGTAAGACTTTAGAGACTTCGTCCTCAGTCGCTGGTCTGAAGGAGTCCAGGGTCCTCTGGAGTGAACCCAGGTCCTCCAGGAGCTTGGATCCTATCTTAGGTGGGGGCAAGGTGGACAGAATGTTTGCAATTTTTGAATGAAAGTACACTGCAAGGTTATTGCATTTGTCTTCCAGATTATCCGTAAGGGCAGGAGGTGTGGGGACCCTCAGGAGTTCTTGAACCACCCGAAAAGTTTCTTCAGAGGAGTTGGAGGCGTTGTTGATTTTCTCCTCTAAGAATGCAGTTTTAGCTAGCCGGATGGAGAGCTTGTAGCTCCTCATCGCCGTACGATATACAGTTTTACAGGCTATTTCCCAATTTTTTCTCCAGGCGCGTTCTAGTTTTTTACAAGCCCTCCGCATTACCCTCAGCTCAGGCGTGTACCACGGGGCGGTGTGCAGTCTTTTCTCCTTTTTTCCTGTCGATCTTACAGGAAGGCCGGCGTCGAGTGTGTTCGACATCCATCGACAGACGTCTGCTTCTGCCAGGACAGGGTCCTGCGGGAGTAGTGGGTGTGAGGCTTCCAGGCTTCGCGAGAAGTTTTCCACAGATAACCTGGCCCAGGGTCTTTCTGGAGCACCGACGTTAGTGGGAAGAGTGTTCTCCAACTTAGTGACTCCCTAGGGCAACTCCTGCTCCGCTACCCACACTTTAAACTTCTGGGTGATTTTAATTTACAACTGGAATCTACATCTGACACACATGCATTGAATTTTCTTCCAACTCTAGAAATCTTTAACCTCCAGCAAATAGTTACACAGCCCACCCATCAAGCCGGTCACACCCTTGACGGAATATGCACTAACCTTCCCCTTCTGGAGACTCAGACTCCCGTCCCACAAATCTGGTCAGACCATTGCTTGATTCCCTTTCACATTAAGTTTCCACGGCCTCAACTACCAGTAAAACTTAGCCAAAATCTAGCGAACCATGTCAACTGGACACTAGTAGAGGATAACTTTAAGCTCAACCCTATCGTTAAAGCACCTATCCCTAATATGTCTGGAGATGTTGTACAGGGCTCCAAATGTTTCCACACCTGGATGCGACAGGAGATCAAGGCTCGGGCACCACCTAAACGTCCCCAGGGAACGGGGAAAAGTGGGAAGATAAACGCCCCGTGGTTCACACCTGAGCTAGCAAAAGTCCACCTACTATGTAAAAAAAGAGAACGTAGCTGGCGTAAAACTTATGACCCCACAGATAGAAGCCTATATATTCAGCAGAGGAAAACCTACCTCAATGCCATCAAAATAGCTAAGAAGAACTTCTATATTAATGCCATCAATGCAGCCAAGCAAAAACAAAAAACGGTGTTCTCCATTGTCAAGTCATTTACCCATCCAAGAGTCTTACAGCCGGAAATCCCACCATCCTTAGAGCTCTGCAACCGGATTGCGGACTTCTTCGAGGAAAAAATCTTATTAATACAAAAGGACTTCCAACCACCTTGTCGAGCCCAGCCCCCCATCACACCGGACTGTGGAGAGAATCCGACTGGTTGTATTAGAGCCTTTACTCTGGCTACACTTTTCCATACCCGGGAAGCAATCCTGACATGTAAATCAGGTGCCCCTTCGGATTCATGCCCCCCTCGAATCCTCCATCAATTAATTGAGGTTGTCAATCCCCTCATAAACCAGATTGTAAATGCTTCCCTGAGTTCAGGGGTTGTGCCTAGCGAATGGAAACAATCAATCGTGAAACATCTCATGAAAAAATCAAATAAATCTCCCACAGACCTTGCAAATTTACGCCCGATCTCTCTCCTCCCTGTCCTGGGTAAGATAACCGAACAAATGGTCCACAGAGAACTAAAAAACTATGTAGAAACGCACCATATCCTCCATCCTCAGCAATCGGGTTTCCGTCCACACCATTCTACGGAAACGGCTTTGATCGAACTCACCGATTCTATAAAGCTATTGCAGGACGAAGGGAAGAACGCCGTCTTGATCTTAATAGATCTCACGGCGGCGTTCAATACCATCTCCCACCCCATACTGATAGACAGACTTAGAGACATAGGAATTACAGACGCAGCACTAGACTGGATAATCTCCTTCTTGACAGACAGATCCCAAACCGTCTCCCTGGGCCCTTTCCTTTCTAAGGAGAAATAGGTACAGTCTGGAGTCCCTCAGGGTTCAATATTAAGCCCGTTACTGTTCAATATCTATATGATCCCCCTCATCTCTTTAATTGAGTCATACGGCATATTAGTGACATCATATGCCGATGACACTCAGCTTATTGTCCCCCTGGAGAACAACTCCACAGATGCCGAGCAGAATTTTAGGAAGTGTTTGAGGGATGTCTTCTGCTGGATGGATCGGAACCACCTTAAATGCAACACCAATAAGACAGAAATTCTTCCCATGGGGAAAAATCCCCAATTCTGTCCCAGCAAATGGTGGCCTGAGGACTCACCTGCACCCCCTCAAGCTGTAGTATCAGCAAGAAATCTGGGCGTCCTATTTGACGCCGAATTTTCCTTTGACCAGCACGTTAGGAATGTTGCAGGAAGCTGTTTCAACATTATCAAATCCCTGAAAAAGTTTTTCGACTTTCTCCCTACAGACTCAAGAAAGGCAGTGGCAGTGGCCTTAATTCTTGCACGTCTTGACTACTGCAATGGATTGATGGCAGGCGTAAAAAAAAAAAGGCACTCTCAAAAAGCTTCAAGGCGTGCAGCACGCAGCGGCCAGACTTGTTCTCAAGTTACCCAGGAGATCATCAGCTTCAACCGCCCTGAAAACCCTCCATTGGCTGCCACTACACAAAAGAATACTGTTTAAAATCCTAGTCATAGCCTTCCGTGCATTCAATCGCACCGGCCCGACCTACCTTATCAGACGATTCCCTCACTATAATCCTCCTAGGACTTTAAGATCTTCAGGCCAAAACTTGATTAAGCTGCCGAAATTCAACTACAAAACTAAAGGAGCCAAGACTTTATCCTTCTTTTCTTCCGAAGCCTGGAATACAATACCCAATAATCTCAGATCCTTAACTCAGGAAAACCAGTTCAGAAAGCAACTCAAAACATGGATCTACTCCCTCCCAGATGATTATGTAATGACTCATCTAGTCTCCTAATCTTAACTTTTGCACACTGTCTATTTAGCGCCAGGATGCTCCTTTCGGAGCGATAGTCACGCTTTAGAAATACATAATACAAAATACAAATACAAATACCTATTGTGCAACACTTAGGGGCCCTGTACCCTGCCCACAAACCAACTTCCCTGGCATACACCAGCCACCCCTCTAGCTGGGTGCGCTATGCCAGCGGTGTGGGCACAGGTGCATGAGCCCTGGGCCCCTAGAGTACCCAGGGCCATTCCTGGGTACTGTAAGTGCAGGGATGCCACTAAGAGTATATGGTGCTGGGAGGTTGTCATTACGAACTCCACAGCACCATAATGGCTACACTAAAGGCTGACAAGTTTGATATCAAACTTCTCAGCACAATAAACCCACACTGTTGCCAGTGTGGGATTTAATGTAAAATGCACTACAGAGGCCATCTTAGAGATGCCCCCTGAAACCTAACCTACAATCCACATCTTGTCTGAGAGGCTGCCTAGGCTGCTACACAGCAGACATGTTGCTGGACCCCTGGGTGGAGAGTCCCCACTCTCCTGGGCCTGCAACCAGGCACATCCTGGGACGAGGTGCCAAGCCTCCTCCCCCAGGAAGGGCAGGGGAAGTTTCAAAGGCATTCCACCTTTGTGAGCTTCTCCAGACCACTTGCTGTACTCAGCAACTGCCCCCCACAAGTTCTGACTCCCACTCTGGCAGGAAGACTGGCAGGAAACCCTACGTCAGAAAGGGGGGTGTGCCAGCCTGTGCCAACTCCACCCCTCAGGTGGGAGAGGCGAGGTGATGCACGACCCCGGGCTCCGGCCATCTTGAAGATGGGGAGCCCTGCCCAATCACAGCTAGGCTCCTGCCCCCCTCCCACAGGAGAGGAGCAGGCTAAGGGTGTACCCACCGCAGGACAGGGACCCATTTGTCCCTGCCCTTGCCCTACCTTTAATGCCCCTAAATTTAGTATTTAGGGGCACCCTGAACCTTCTTCCACAGATCCAGATTCCGAAACAAGAAAGAAGAACGAGGAACAAGAATACCTGCCGTGCAGCTGTTAAAAAGAGGAAGACACCAACTGATTATGCCCCAGCCCTACCAGCCTGTTGGCCCTCGAACCTGCTCCTGCTAAACCCCGGTGTCTCCAGTGGTCCCCAACCTCAAAAACCCCGGAGGACCTGACTGCCTTGTGACTCCGACTACCTGGGTCTCCCACAAGCATTAGTACTGCTCAAAGCAAGTAACAAGCCCTGGCAGCAGCCCGAAACCACGAACCCTGCACACCCTGCACCCACCAAGACTGGCCTGTACTGGAGTGAATCAATACCCAGAGGACATCCTCCCGGAGATTTTGACTTGGAATCCAGTGCCCAAGGACCCTCTTTGACGACCCCGGTGACGCCTGCAGCCTCAGGACAAAGGACCCCTCTGACCGCGCCCAGCAGGGGGAAAGATTTCCCGACCTCAAAAGACACCCCTGCACCCGGCGCCCCACGGCCCCCGGTGCCCAACTCCTGAGTGCCTACCTATCCTCCAAGATCCCAACTTACCCCTCGAAGTGTTGGTCGCTCCAGACGATCCTCCGCCCCCAAGCCTGCAGCCTTTGTCCCCTTTTCAAGATCATCATTGAATAACATTGAGCGCCCGACGGCTCAAAAGCACCCTGCACCCAGCCGCCCGAGTGCCCCTGGCAGTGCAACCTGTACCTGCTTCCCCATTTGCCCTGAGCAAGTGACCAGGAGCCCAGCTACCACAGCTGCGTGGCCTGCTAGCCAGCCACCACCAACCGAAGGCCCCCTGCCTCTCATTGGATAACATTGGGCCAAACTACCTCTGCACCCGGCCCTGTGCCGCTGCGGGTGTACCAAATGTACCTACCTGAACCTGGGGGACCCCTGAGTCTATGCCCGGAACCTTAACTTCACCAGTCGAGTACTCACCTAAAAACCGATGACTCACTTTCCTGCCATTGGATAACATTGAGTGGTTTGACTCGAAAAATCTTCCAAGTGTGAAGTTTTGAAACTTTAAAATATTCATCTAAAATCAGCCGAATAACGAATTCCGAAGTACTCACCTTTGATCAGGAGAGAAGCCAGTACTGTACCTTTTAGCCAAGTACTGAACCACAAAAGTAAACATAACCGTGTTTACTAGTAATCTAAATTTCTTCCGTAGGAATCCATTGTCTGCTTTTCTATGAAATTTCTTCAAGTGTCTACTTTTGAAAACTTGAAATATTCCTTAAAATCGTACCAACTACTGAAACACAATTACTTACCTGTCTTAAGTAGAGATCCCAGTGCTGGACCTAGGAGCCCAGTCCTGAATTACAAAAGTAACAAGAACGTACTGTACCTGTAACCTGAATTTTCTCCCATTGGATAACATTGCTAGATTTTCACTGAAAAGTTTCTAAGTGTGAACTTTAAAAAATACCTTTTTATTCTTTAAAAATCATTGCAATAACGATATCGTTTTTACTGAACTGTTTTCAGCTTAGACCCCAGGACTGAATCTAGGATCCAGTCCTGAAGTTACAAAAGTAATCGATAAAGTAATCAGCTGCATGTATGTAGAAAAACCCATTGAGCTCAATGTTAGATTGTGTTTAGAATTGTGATGCCTACCGCAACCCCTGTACCAGTTGTGTTTACAAAGTTAATTCCTTTCTGCAAAGTAATTACTTGAGAACCCTCATAATTGAGAAAAGTATATTTTTGATACCTGTTGGTTCTAAAAATAAAACAACTATATCTTTTGATATAAAAACAATTGGCCTGGAGTTCAGTCCTTGAGTGTGTGAAATCTTTTGCTGACCGAGTCACCAAATGCTTTACACTGTCCTCTGGTACTGCCTTACTGCTCGACCAAGCTACCACTTTTGAGAGTAAGGTCAGCCCTGACTTTAACCTCTGCTATACCTCTGGGGTTGGTGGTTTCTACACCCACTGTACCTTACTTTGGTCCAGGGTATATAGAGCCACTTTCTCACACTTGCTGGGCCAAAGACAAAATAATCCTCATAACAAGTTTGGATGAGCAGAGGATTAAAATGACAGACCACAAGCTTAATCCAGCATACAGTTATATAATTGATGAACATTTGGCTGCAAGAACAACACCCATTATCTCAGGTGGCAAAAGAACTCTGCTTTCACCACTTAATACCCGCACATATAGATGTAGGTTACGGCAATTCAAGTACACACCCCTCCCTTGTTGCGGAGACAGAAGTTCCTCCTATAGTCCACTGAAACCTGAAATTCCACTGTAGGGCCCAGATATGCCATCTGGCATGCATGACAAGAAGAGCGCATGGGGACAGAAATCCAAGAAACCTCTGAAACATCATCGCAGAAGCCCACTGGGCCAAAAACATTGAGATCATATCCTGAATGTCCCAGACTTGCTGTGGCAATGGAAAGGCCTTTGAACGCAACCATATTCTGGACTGTCCCTAAGAAGGGAATCTGCTGCACCGGAGCAAGGGGGGACTTTGGCTCACTGATGGAAACCCCTCAAAGAGGTCAAGAGAGCAGTTGTCATCCAAAGGAGGTCTGCAAATGACTGCAGCAAGAATGCCTTCAGCAGCCAGTCATTGTGGTATGAGAATAGCTATATCCCTGACCTCCAAAAAACGAGCTGTGATGACTGTCATCACATCTGTGAACACCCAAGTGGCTGAGGTAAATTAGAAGTCTTCTGACCCCACCTTAAACAACAGGCAGAGTCTGTGGGACTAAAGGACTGATATGAAATGCGTTACTTACCTGTAACAGCAGTTATCCAGTATTGGTGTCTTTCATAGATTCACATGCCTGAATCATTCCCCGTCGTCGAGACGGGAGCCTCCGGTAAATAAAAAAGTAATGTCCTATAGACATACATAGAGAAAATAGGCCCAAGGGTCTCCCCTTAGTGGCCTTTCCTTGTCCTTATGTAAAAAGGACCAAACTCTTACAGTCAGCCAATCAGCTCCGACCTCCCTCTAGGACCTCCCTGGGAGGAGCCCCAGTCCCTCAGATTTTCGTACGCACCCAACTAGGTTGGCGTAATATTGTTAGAGAGGGATGTGAGACCTTCCAGGGGAGGCGGGAGGGTTGCATGTGAATCTATGAAAGACACCAATACTGGATAACTGCTGTTACAGGTAAGTAACGCATTTCTTATCCAGTATTTGGGTGTCTTTCATAGATTCACATGCCTGAATCAGAATAGCTAGCAATCAGATATGCACCTGCGTGATGGAAATGCTCTGTAGTCACAGTAGACAATGCATGTGTCGTCATACAACATGTGGACAGCATAACAGTAACATCACAATAGCAAGGAACGTGCATACCTGGATGGCGGGATGTAGGAAGGCTCACATCACTGAAAGAGATGGCGAAGCACTGCCTGGCCCACTGCCGCATCCTTCTGAAGTTCGATATCCAGGCAGTAATGTCTGGAGAAAGTGTGCGGTGACTTCCAAGTCGCCGCTCTGCAAATGTCCAAGATTGGTACCCCAGCGAACAGTGCTGCGGACGTGGACATCGCCCTGGTGGAGTGAGCAGTAACATGCTCAGTTAAAGGCCGTCCGGCCTTGTCGTGGCAGAATGCAATCGCTGAGGATATCCACCTGGAGATGCTTTGCTTCGTGAGAGGCAGGCCCACTCTTGGTCTGCTGTATGCCACAAACAGCTGTGAAGATTTCCTGAGAGCCTTAGTTTTGTCCAGGTAGAATTTTAGGCACCTCTGAAGGTCCAGAGAATGCAGCGCTCTTTCCGCTGCTGTGGACGGATTTGCAAAGAAGGACCTGAGGACAATTGGCTCGTTGAGATGGAAGTCCGAAGGGACTTTAGGTATGAATTTAGGGTTTGGTCTCAGCACTACCCTGTCTTGTCTGAATTGCATATATGGTTCCTGAATGGACAAAGCTTGCAGCTCGCTAACTCTCCTGGCTGATGTTAGAGCGAGCAAGAGTGCTGTTTTCCAGGAGATGTGTTTGATGGATGCTCGATGGATGGGTTCAAACGGACTTCTCATGAGTTGGTTGAGTACCAGATTCAGTTGCCATGTTGGAGGGACTTTCCGAGGCCTCGGAAAGGATCTGTAGAGCCCCTTCAGGAATTGTTTGACTAGTCTACTGGACCACAGAGAAGGTCCTGTGAAAGTCCTAGTGAATCTAGAGATAGCTGCGAGGTGAACCTTTATGGATGCATGTGCCAGGCCTGACTGTGCTAAATGCAGCAGGTATGGTAGTATTTGTTCAGGGGTGACTGAGAGTGGTCGTAGATCCCGATCCACACACCACATGCAGAACCGTTTCCACTTGAGAGTGTAGGTTTTGTTTGTACTATCCGCTCTCGCTTTCGACAGGATATCCCTGCAGTCCTGCGGGATATTTAGTCCACTGAACTCCCTGTGCTCAGGAGCCAGGCCGACAACTTGAGTGATTGGAGGTTCGGGTGTTGCACCTGACCGTTGGACATTGTTAAGAGGTTCGGGTGCTGCCTCAGACGGATCGGTGACCTGATGGAAAGTCGAAGTAGATCCGAGAACCAGTGTTGTCTCGGCCAGAACGGGGCAATCAGGATTAGGGTACATGGCTCCGCCTTCATCTTCCTGAGGAGCCTCGGGATCATTGGAAACGGAGGAAAGGCGTACGCAAACGCGCTGGACCATCCGATGGAGAATGCATTCCCCAGAGACCCTTGTTGGGGATGCCAGCTTGCGTAGTGCGGACATTTGGTGTTTTCTTTGGTGGCAAACAGGTCGATGTTCGGGACTCCCCATTGAGAGAAGACGTGTTCCAGGGCGTTGTCGCTCAGCTCCCACTCGTGGGAGAGGGATCTTTGCCTGCTCAGGGCATCCGCGATAGTATTGTCTTTTCCGGGGACATAGTCCGCCTTGAGTTGGATCCCGTGTAACACCAGCCAGTTCCAGATTTTCTGCGATTCGCGTGATAGAGAGAGCGAACGCGTTCCCCCCTGTTTGTTGAGGTAGTGCATCGTCGTGGTGTTGTCCGTTTTGACGAGCACTGGGGAGTTCTGGATGCGTGGCAGGAATGCCTGTAGAGCAAGATATACCGCCCTCAGCTCCAAGAGATTTATATGGAGCAGTTTTTCCTGAGAGTCCCACTTGCCGCTGATTCGAAGATCTTGTAGAACGGCGCCCCATCCTTCCAAGGAGGCGTCCGTGGTGATCACCAGAGGTGTCGCCGGAAGGAGAAACGGTAATCCTACATTCAGATTTTTTCGATTCCTCCACCAAGCTAGGCTTGTGGACATTTTTGGTGTGATTTGCACAATGTCCTCGAAAGAGCCAGTGCTTTGGGTCCATTGGGTTGCGAGAGCTTCCTGCAATGGGCGCATCCTGAGTCGGCAGTGAGGGATAAGGAGTATGCACGAAGACATCATTCCCATGAGGGATGTGTAAGTGCTCACTTTGATGTATGTTTTTGTCGCCACAGCCGTGGCCAGAGATAGTATCTTGTCCGCCCTCTCCTTCGAGGGAAAGGCCTTCACGCACTCCGTGTCCAGGATAGCCCCTAGGAAGGTGATCCTTGTCGTAGGGGTGATGCAGGATTTTTTGAGATTGATGGTTAATCCTAGCCTCTGAAAAAGATTGGTGCAGGCGCAGGAGGATGCTGCCGCGTCCTCGGCTGAGGGTGCTTTCACCAGCCAGTCGTCTAGGTAAGGGAAGACTTGGTGACCCAACTGACGCAGAAATGCCGCCACCGGTGCTAGGCACTTCGTGAAAATCCGCGGCGCGGACTTGAGGCCAAATGGTAGGACTCTGAACTGATAATGTCGGCCCGCCACCTCGAACCGCAGGAACTTTCTGTGATGCTTGAGGATGGGGATGTGGTAGTAGGCATCCTGGAGATCTAAGGATGTCATGAAATCTCCTTGTTCGAGAGTGCCCAGGATTTCTTGAATCGTCACCATCCTGAACGATTGGCTCCGTAGGAAGGCATTGAGTGCCCGAAGGTCTAGAATGGGCCTCCACTTGTCCTCTTTCTGTCTTACAAGAAAGAAGTGTGAATAAAACCCCTTCCCCTTCTGGGATGCTGGAACTCGTTCGATTGCTCTTTTTTGTAGCATTATAGCGAGTTCTAGGGTAAGGAGCCGTAGATGTTTGTGCGTCCGTCTTTTGGGAGGTGTGTTGGGAGGCAGGGATGTGAACTCGAGAGAGTGTCCGAATCTTATAATTTGGAGAACCCATCGGTCCGTGGTGATGTGTTGCCAATTGTCGAGGAAATGGGTCAGTTTTCCTCCAATTTGAAAGGATGTAGAGGGTGGTGGGACTGGCTGGAGTAATCGGTCACTGGCGTCCGCCAGCGCCCCTTGTGGAATTCCTGCCCCTGAAGGTAGATCGTCCGTATGAAGATTGACGGGCTTGTTGTTGTTTATGCTGGTATTGATTTTTGTTGGTAGAGGAATACGAGGACCGGTTCTGGTAGGAACCGCGATAAGAGGACTGACCTCTGGATCGGTTTCCTCGAAAGGACTGGTTCCGGGACTGTAACGTGCCTAGTGCCCTTGCAGTGTCGGTGTCCTTCTTGATAGTTTGCAGTGCCTCGTCGATCTTGTCCCCAAAGAGATGCTGGCCGTCGAAGGGCATGTCCAGCACCTTCAATTGTACTTCCTGGCGGAACGACGTCGCCTTCAGCCATCCTTGACGGCGTAGCACAGCAGCTCCGGCTAGTTGACGGAAGCCAGTCATGGCTGCATCTATAGCGCAGTCAATTATTTCCGCCGCCGAAGATTGACCTTCCGACAGGAGAGCCTTGACCTCCCCCCTTACGGCATCAGGCAGTTCCTTCAGGTATGGGGCTATGTCCTCCCAGAGTTGGCGATTGTAGCGCCCCAACAAGGCAATGGAGTTGGCGATCTTGATGGTCATGGCCGACGTGGACGTGAATCTCTTCCCTATCGTGTCCAGCTTCCTGCCTTCCTTGTCCGGAGGAGCGGACAGTGGGGAGGAAGGGTTGCGGGAGTGTTTCTGGGCCGCCTGCGTGACCACCGAGTCAGGTTTTGGGTGCCCGTTGAGGCAAGCCGCCGCCTTAAGTAGGGCTTTATATTTCTTGTCCAGGCGCGGAACAACCGCAGGCACGGAAGCGGGTGTCAGCATCAATTTCTTGCCCTGTTCCCACAAGAACTCTATGATTGGAATAGATTTGGTTGCCTTTTGTGTCTGCTCTTTGAAGTCATGCAGGAAGCAGTCCGTTTCCGTTGATTCCACTACCATATGGAATCTCTTCGCTGCCCGTTCCACAAGTTTGTGGAAGCCTGCTATGTCCACAGGCGGCGAATCCGCCTGTCGCGGTTCAGGTGAAGCCGGGGATGGCGCTACATACTCGTTATCTCCATACTCGTTATCTCCATCCTGGTCCGAGTGGACCGAGTGGACTTCCTGGACCTCTCCTTCCTCCAATTCTTCCTCCTCCTCGTCGTCGTCCGAGGAGTCCATCACCTGAGGCTGGGTCTCACGGTGGGTTTGAGGGAGAGTTTGAGATCGTTTTGGGGCAGACGCTGGTGTATGGTCTACCGGTGTCTGATGACCACTGTCCGCATCCGGGAATCTTTGCTTGTAGTCCTGTACAAGGAACCGCAGGTCATTGACCAGAGTCGCCGGTAGGCATATCATGGGGGTGACCTCCGTGCGGACACTAGTGTGGATGGAGTGTTCCTGAAAAGTTAGCTCCTCCTGCTCCTCATCGGTGCTTTGGCACTTGACGTTGAGGTCCGAGATGGAGGTAGCTGGACCCATGTGGTCATCCTCTTCGGATTCCTCACTTTGGAAGATGTCGTGAGGTGGTTGCATCTCCACTTTGCTCGGAGACGTGGTTTCCGGGGTAATTTGCGTTTTTCTAGACTTGCTAGACGCAGCATGTGTTCCTGTCGACGTCGAGGGCGTCGTCGACGGCGGTAGCATGAGGGTCGGCATCTCTACCAGTTCGGATTTTTTCCATGGTTCCGATGCCATCTCCGACGACGAGTCTTCCTTCGTCGTCGGCGACGACGGTTCCTTCGTCGACGGTTCCTTCGTCGACGACGACGGTTCCTTCGTCGACAGGTTCCTTCGTCGACGGTCCCTTCGTCGACGGTCCCTTCGTCGACGGTTCCTTCGTCGACGGTTCCTTCGTCGACGGTTCCTTCGTTGACGGTGCCTTCGTCGACGGTGTCGTCGTCGACTGCGTGGACGACTGTACCTTGGTCGTCGACGACTTCGATGACGATGTTGTCGTCGTCGGTACCTTCGTCGACGGCGAGCCCGCCGTCGACGGTGTCTTCGTCGTCGACGTCTTCGTCGACGTCTGTGAGTTCTTCGACGACGGTGGGCTCGTTAATGACGATGCCGTCGTCGATGGTGTGGTTCTCGTCGTCGACAGGGTCTTCGTCGTCGACGACGATTGCAGTAATATAATAGAGGAAACAGGTCTACCTGATGATGTTGAGGAAGTAGTCGTCGTCGTCGACGCTGAAGGCGATGACGCTGATGTCGTCGACACAGTGGTTGTGACAGAGGTTGTTTTGTGGGTCTGTCTGGTAGATGATGGAGCAGGCCTTTTGAAGGTGTGATCAGCCTGAACAGACACTGAAGATGACGTAGATCTTGCCTCTGAAGACTTTTTTGTCTTCGTAGGAGGAGTGTCTGAGGGGCCCGGGGAAGATACCCTAGGCCTCTTTTTAGAGACTTCTGAGCTTTTGGAAACACTGCTCTCAGAAGATTCTAGATTGTCTCTGTCCTTCAGCCTGTCCAGCCAGATGAGAAGGCGTCCTTCCCTGTCTCTCACAGTCTTTTTAGGGAAAGACCTACAGATCCTGCACTTGTCCGAGACATGATCTGGGTAAAGGCAGTACAAGCATAGCTCATGCTTATCATCCACATGGATCCTCTTCTTCCCACAGGAAGAGCAGGCCCTGAACAGGGCTTTCTTCTGTGACTCCGACATGGAAGAAGTTTGTGGAAAGAAGCCACTTACTGCAAAACAGTGTAGTGAAGAATCCTTGAAGGGTTGAGAGCGAGGAATCACTTTTGAAGAAAGTTAGATGATTATAAGTAATCTTGAGCAGAGCTCAAGCTGGAGACTCCCTAGCACAACGTGCGGTAGAAAATCTGAGGGACTGGGGCTCCTCCCAGGGAGGTCCTAGAGGGAGGTCGGAGCTGATTGGCTGACTGTAAGAGTTTGGTCCTTTTTACATAAGGACAAGGAAAGGCCACTAAGGGGAGACCCTTGGGCCTATTTTCTCTATGTATGTCTATAGGACATTACTTTTTTATTTACCGGAGGCTCCCGTCTCGACGACGGGGAATGATTCAGGCATGTGAATCTATGAAAGACACCCAAATACTGGATAAATGAAAATACACACTCTTCAAGTCCAGGATCCAGAGCTGAGAAGATATGTATGAGTGAGAATTTTGAACTTGTTCATTCTCAGAAAGGCATTCAGTGGCTGGAGGTCCAGTATAGACTTGCAGCCACCATACTTCTTCAGCACAAGGAAGTAGCGAAAGAAGCCTTCCTCAGCCTTCTCTAAGTCCAGCATCCAGCAGGTGTTATATGCCACCCATGGCCGGCAGGAGGCTGACTTTCTGCAGTACGCACTCCGGAGGGCACCTGCTGGATGGACTGTTTACTAGCAATAAGTCCTTACAATGCCTGCCATCTCTACCACTTGCCTGGTATGACCATAAAGCTGTTATGTTCTCACTTCTCCTCCAGAATCCTCAGGCAGGGAGATTGAAAAATAAACAACTGATTAGGGTTCGGCCTTGGAATAAAATGGTAACTAATACCTTTGAAAATTCTTTATCTCAGAATACACCAAATCTCACAGGGAATCCTAATGTAGCTGTTATTTACTTTGAGGAATGGCTTAGGGGATCATAGGTTGAGACACAAGGAACCCTGGTATTCTGAAGTTCTCAGGTTGCATAAACAAAAATGCCACCTTCAGGAGAGGAAGTGGAGGTCCTCCTATGAATTGCAGGATAGAGTCATTTATAAACAAGCTCTGCTTGAGTACAAACGATCTGTGCAGGCGGAGAAAACCTGTTATTTTACTACAGCCATACTAACTGCGGAAAAACTCCTCAAAGGAACTTTTCTCTACGGTAAAAAAGCTGGCTAAATGCTCTGCGGTGATAGAGTCATCGAAAAATCAGACTTTCTGTAATTCATTGGCTACATTTTTCCAAGACAAAGTTAAGGCAGTGTATAGTGGTTCCGCTAGGCTTCCGGCTCAAGGGACCACACCCTCGCCTGGGACGTTATCAGCATCTACTGAGAACAGCGAAATCCCCTTAGTCCTCCCAGATATCAGTGATCTCCATGAGCTATCCTTCTTTGACTACTGAGGAGGCCACTAACCAGCTTCAGTCCACCAAATCTGGCTCCACAATGGACCCATGCCCCCCAAAAACTTCCATCTCTTACCAGAACTATTCGCCTTGCATTTGTCTCCTATTTTTAACTGAATGTTCTCTGCTGGTATATTTCCCACCAGCTGGAAATTGGTGTCTGTGCTCCCCCTTCTGAAGAAGCCAAACTTAGATGGGGCAGATCCGAATAACTATTGTCCAATTTCCAGACTCCCATGGCCTGCAAAGATGGTGTAAAAAGCCATAAATTATGTCATATCGGACTATATTGAAAAGTGTGCTTTTTTGGATGATATTCAGTTACTGGCCCTGATCACAGCATCTGAACTGATTAGGCAGACAGTTGATGCAGGAGGTAATGCAGCACTTGCACTGCTTGACCTCTCTGCTGCATTTGATATGGTGAACCATCAAAAATTATTGGAAGCTCTGAGGGGCATTGGTATTAAAGGACAAGCGCTTGCGCTACTTAAATCTTTCTTGACTGGAAGGGAACAGTTCGTGGCACTCGAGTTTAAGTCACCGAACTTTTCATTGCCATGCGGTGTGCCGCGGGGCTCTTCTTTGAGCTCAACTCTTTGTAATATTTATGCAGCACCACTGGCTAGGCTAATTAGGTTTCTGGGTTTTTCGGCGATCTCTTATGCTGATGACACCCAGACTGTAGTCTCAGTGACAGGTTCACCTGCTGACACTGCTGCACCATTTTACACCTGTCTTCATCAGGTCGGGGACTGGATGATCACTAACTGTTTGAAATTGAACTCTAATAAGACCGAGGTCTTACTTTTTGGTGGCCATACTAATTTCTAGTCCCCCGCCTTGTGGCCTTCAGAGCTGGGTTCATTACCGACTCCGACGAATAAGACGAAAAACTTGGGAGTCATGTTTGACTCTAAGCTTTCTTTCGAAGTCCACATTAACCAGGTTACGTCTCATTCCATGTATACACTAAAGCCATTAAGAAGGATTTTTCCATTTATTCTGGCTGCACTGCAGAAGTTGGTGGTTTCGGCTCTTGTTCTATCTAGAGCCGACTACTGTAATGGATTATTCATTAACCTTCGGAAGAAGTGCTTGACCAAGCTGCAGATTGTGCAAAACGCTACTGCACGTCTGCTGCTGAATATCCCAAGAACTAAATATGTCTCACCGGGGCTCAAAGAATTACACGGGCTGCCAGTGAAGAGAAGGATTTAGTTTAAGGCCCTTTGCATCGCCTTTTAGGATGCACATGACATAGGGCCTGCCTTCTTTAAACAGAATTTACAGCCTTATGTCCCCGCCCGCCATCTTCGTTCATCTCATGCCCATAATCTGACAGCCCCCAGGTTAAAAAAAAGTTCCTGGGGTGGAAGGAGTTTTTTGGTCGGTACGACCAGACTGTGGAATTCTCTTCCATTGAGATTAAAAGAAGAAACTCATCTGTTAGCCTTTAGGAAGGCATTGAAGACTTGGCTGTTTAACCTCTGATGTGATTTTGAAACCGCTCCAGTTAGTCTTGTTTGATGAGCTAGCGCCTTGACACTCTCGGGTGAATGTTTAGCGCTCTATATATTTTTTTCATTAAATTTTTCATTTCATTAACCACGAGGCATGATCTTCTAAATTGTAATCTAGCACTGGGTTATTATAAGGCAAGAAGAAATGGAAGGTAGGGTTGGTACGCTATGAGCAATCTGCAAAACTCATTGGTCTGCTGTGATGGATTTCCTGCGATGTCAGAGCCTGATGCCTGCTGGCTGACTGCAAGGGCACTGGCAAGTGGTTGTGTGCTGCTGTAGGGGGAGAGGAGGAACTAAATTAATGTTGCTCCTGATAGAGTGAACAGATTAGACCGACTCCACATCTTCTAACTCGAAAAGTCTGGGCCAGTTGTTGCACCAGCTGAGACGGTTAACGTTGCTAGAAAGATAGGCATTTGTATTAACGCCTAAAAATATAGCAATGCTAGTGGAATTCATAACCTGGTGACAATAACACTGAGAATGGTGATGTGGCATGATTTTCTTTAAATGATCAAGCACCAAGCCAGCCTTTCCACCAAAATGTTTAGATCCGTAAAAGAGAATTCCCATGATAAACGCCTGAACGTCCCCAGAAAATCCAGTTGCCTGCATCCAGGCATGAATGATGCTGGTGGAGATCACATAGCCTACGCAACAAGTAATGTCCAGGCCAGTGCGCAATACATATTTTGCTGCATCCTATTCATCCCGACTCATTTGGGCAAGAGATGCCCTAAAGTCTTCAGGGATGGCAGTAAGACATTGCCAACTATGTCTCACTAAGCATGGATATACTTGCTGAAAAGGCACACTACATTCTAGTAATATAGGGCCAGACTAGCTGACTAAATAATTTTCTTGCAAAATATCTCAGAATGCCTCAATTCCAAGTCCTGGAAATTCAAGGGAAAGGCATTTGGATTCTTATTCATCAATGCCTGCAACAAAAAGGTTGCAGGGTGTTTCTTCAGAAAATCAGGGTCATCTGAGCCCGATATGTGTTGCCAAGCATAGTGTTAAATAAGTGGCCAGAACGGTGTTTGTGAGTGCCTCATTAAAGAGGCTCTTATAACGAAGGGCCTGGTTGGAGTAACTGGTCAGTAAATTGATTCTAGTTTCAACAGAAGGCAGCTGTACCTCTAGCTACTCTGCCTCTCAACATACTACTACTGCAAAGGAGGCAATTTCGTCTGTTGGGGGACAAGGTGGTGAATTTACATCGGTCTCTGAGAAGGTGTCTAGCCCACAAACATTCTCTAGGTCTAGGTAGTTACCTGATCAGTGAAGTGAGGGGAAGATATTGTCGGCCTCATTATCATTAGTGTTGTGGGATATGCTTTGCAGGCTTAAGACGGAGTCAAAATCAGAGCAAAATAGGGACTCCAGCCTTTGGATGTAGTGGAATTGAGAATGAGACTGGGGCTATGGTTGAATGAAAACTGGACGTGTTCTGGTAATCTAATTGAGCAATGCAAGTCTAGTGTGGGCTGACATTGGGTCAGGGATCAGTATCTGGATCCAGCAACAATGCAGGTATTGAAGGCCCTAGAGTGGGTTGATGCTAGAGTGGAAGCAGAGACCTGGCTCCGTATGGGCCTGGAATACGGCCTCCAGAGGGTAAACCTGCAGAGGACCATCCTTCTGGACTCTGACTGTAGGCCTTAGTGGCTCAGTGGGGCTAAAAGGCTGCATCTGAAGGATATGGAGCATGGCTTTCTTGAAAACTTAAATTTTCTGCAGAATCGATGATGGACTGTGGAATTCAGTGTGTGCCAGGCCCACTGTGGCACCAGATAGGTTCCTGAAGATGTTGGAGGCAAAGAGCCCTTTGTGTGTCAACCTTGTGACTTCTCTTCATATATAGAATAGCAACTTGGGGTTGAGTCCCACTTATCTTTATTAAGCTTATGGTACATTTTCGACTTCAATTTACCTGAATACTTTAAGCAAGCACAAAGCTTCACGCGGAACCACATCCATAACAGGAAGCGGCCCTCACGTTG
The DNA here is from genome assembly GCF_964261635.1 of Lissotriton helveticus. Taxonomy (NCBI): domain Eukaryota; kingdom Metazoa; phylum Chordata; class Amphibia; order Caudata; family Salamandridae; genus Lissotriton; species Lissotriton helveticus. Next base: position 144,929,581 of record NC_136058.1, on the reverse strand, counting down.
GAGTGGGAGCAATACTAATGTTTCGCTGCAACCTCTTATGGCTCATTGAAGTAGAGTTCCGCTTACGGTCTCTAATCGCCTTCTGGGGCATATGGGCACTTTTCTCACACAACAGCGCTATGACTGGAGCCCAGTAACGAAAAGCACACGTCATGTAGGTCTGTCATAGACATCTACTTCCTTCAGAAGTAGCACAGCTTGAATCCTGTTGTGTTTGGAGGAGACTTCATACGTAGCTCACTGGAGAACTGACAAAGTTGGGAGCATAGTTCCAGACACATGTCGAAGGGCACAGAAAGAAAGGAATGGACCTCATCACACAGGGGTGGTGTTTATATCTGGGCCCTATGCATCACTTCAAGGGTGGATGCTAATAGATTGAAGCAAAGCCACATGGCACCACCTGTCTGCACACACAAGTCACTACTGCGAGAAATTTCAAGATCCAGTCTGGCGTCTAGGATAGTCTAAAGGCGAAGAATCTGCGATACCAAGTAGCCATCAGAATACTGTGTATAACAGTACACAACAACCATAAGCATTAATTAATTACAGTTTGCCAATTTTGTTACTGGTACTTACTTCTGGGCTAGCGTGACAAGAAACTTAACAGATTGATAGCACCGACTGCTGTCCACGTGATTACTATGGTGCATCAACGCTATAAGATTGTAAAGAACATGAATAAAAATAATTAGAAAGTGACAAAACAGTAAAGGCTACATGTGCGTTAAATCAGCAGTAAGATTTTCTTGAAAAATAGTTATGACGCATTTATGTCATGTTAACACAGTGTATGGTGATGCAGAGTTATATTATTTACTCTAACCTAAAACACCTAACAATATTTTTTTTAAAGTAACAAACTATGCATGAACAGTGAGTTTCACACTGACGGACAACTTACAGTATAGGGATATATTTCTTGATTGTGTCATATCCAATCCCATTTATTCAAATTATAGGTAGAATTAAAAAAGAAAAGCAAATGTTACTGAGATACTTTTATTGTTCATAACGAATCATTTGAAAAACACTTTGCTATGGAGACAAGATGGTGGCCCTACAGGGCACAGCCAACGAGATGACCAACATGATACAAACCAGGCGTGCTTCACCCATTTTCTCCCAACATCAGTGAAATATATGGCAGACATAAGGGAGAAAATGTGCAAACTTGCTGTAGCTGCTCAGCTCATTTTAGTTTGACAAGTTTGTGTCATTTGAAAATTCAATTAAATATTTTAATTTAAAAACAAAATCTAATGCCCGTCTCATTATCTTGGTAAAAGAGGAACTCTTCTGTTGATAACCCAATGGAGGAACACAATTCACTGTCCTCGGAAGCGTCCAGACCACTGGCCTCCTACAAGTTCATGGATAAATTGGCATCATCATAGTGTGGGGGAAAATAATCCCCTTCATCTCCATTGTCTTCTCCAAAGGCTGATTGTCTCTGATCTGAGTCTGAACTGAAAAGCTGTTGAAGCACTGGGATGCGGCTCACAGGCAAAGGCATGGTTCTGTCAAAATTGGAGTGCACTGGCACCGGAGCCGAGAGAAATTTGTGTCAGAATCAGTAAGAGCTATTAGGCCAGGGTCATCCTTGGGCTATGTCAGGGTCAGCATAAAAGTGAAGGGGACTAGCGTGACTTTTGGTGGCAGATTGAAAGTCACTCTGGTGTTGGATTGGAAGCTGAGATGGCTTCAGGAGACATAGATGGCACCAGGGGCAACAATGCAGGTGGTAATCCTACTGGAAGCCTCAGCAGATCTTTGTGCCCAAAGGTGCACCGGAGCGATCCAAAAGGGTGCTGAAAATACACAGCATGGCCTCTCTAAAGGCCTCAAACGGTTGCAGTGGTTCAGATGGCCCAGGAAATTCGGCATGCATCAGAATCAGCTGCGGAATCGGTTCCTTTTTAGGGGCCTATAAACGACACCGATGGGCACCCTGATGTCCTTACGTCTTCTTCGGATTAGAGTTGCCAGACTGGGAGAAATCTTGCTTGGCCTTCTTGTACTGCCTCTTCCGCTTACTGGCACCCTTGGACCATGATGAGGCACTGTCGTAGGAACGGCCTCAAGATTAGGAACGGGTCAGCGCCCTAGAGTTCGAGGAGATGCTGACATTTTAGGTCTTCTTTTGGTGTTCAGCAATTTACAACTACACTTCATGTTCCCAGACCACCCTTGAATTCATAAGGGCACACACTCTGCAGGACCCCTTGAAGAGCAGAAGGTTGACTTCCTGCAGCAAGAATGTAGAATGGTTCATGGACAGTCGCTTTGAAATGGAGAAAAAGCGCAGGGAGGAAATGAAAAGGTAGGGAGTAAGGGGGTGTACCGCTTCAGTTATTTCTAAGACCTATCTCTCCAAATTGATGGTTCTCCAATGAGGAAGAATTGTTGTATCCTGCCTCCTACTGGCTGAATATGGCCATGTATTGGCAAGTAATCTGGGCCTGGTAGCTGCTGCAGCAGCTAAGGAAGAGATAGATGAGAGCTGCCTATGCTGGTGCAAATGGCCTTGACTGCAGGCACGAAATCTGCACTGAAACAGTGGGCCTGCTGCTGCACAAGTTCTTAAGGCTGACACTGCATGCAGGCGGACCCCCTGGAAAAAATTTGTAACTTCATGTACCGATGATGGAGCTGCCGTGGCTCAACTAACCGTCTTTAAACTGCCCAGGCACCAGAACACCAGTGTCAATGGCTCTGTCACATAGGCTGTGGTCTCCCAACAATGCATCAGTGAGGCCTCTTATTCTTCGGGGACAGCCAGCAAGCCTTCTCTGACAATGTTCATAAGCTTTGGGTTACCTGCCAAAAGACATGCCACATCTAAGGATCTTAAGGCCAAACCAAACTGGCTTACGAGAACAGTCTCCTTCCAAAGACATTAATATGCTTTGATTTTCTAGCCGAAGAATTGACTGGAAAGTCATTAACCCCTTCCATGCTCATGACGGAACGGTTCCGTCATGAGCGTCGGTTGAGCTGTGCTCATGACGGAACCGTTCCGTCATGAGCCCATAGGCTCATTAGAACCTTCAGCACAACGCGAAAATTTGCGCCGCGCTGAAGGGGTTAAAGGTGACTTTCGTAGCTGACGCCTGTACTGCCAAACTTTCAGGCGAAGGGTGCCTTGTCAGAAAATGAGGATCATCAGGTGCCAACTTATGTCTCATGCAAACAGGCTGATTAACCTGAGGGCCAGAAACCAGTTTGTACCAAGTGGCCAGATTCTATTGGCGGCCCAGGTGGTGAACCTAGCTCAGTTACCGAGGGTAGATCTAGCTGAGAAAGCAGATAGGGAGAGTCACCGCTGTGAACATTTGTTCAACCATTTTGCATCACTTGCAGCAATTTATTTTATCTTGCCCTTTATGTAATAAATATTGCCTTCAGTTCCCCTTTGAAACATGACAAACTGTGTGCGTGTAGAAAACTGTTTCTATCTTTGTGCTACACAAGGTAGGAGCTATCTGCATCTGTCAAGGGAAGCAGAACATCTTTAAATACAGGCTCATGTGAATATAAGCGGGGGTGTGTGTGTGTGTCTGTGCTACACTCAGTAGGAGTTATCTGCATCTGTCAAGGGAAGCAGAGCATTTTTAACTACAGGCTTATGTGCATATGAGCTTGGGCCAACCATCAGTGTGCTGACTGCGCTTTCTGTCTTGCTATGTATGAATAATGAGAAATTCCACAGCTTGAAGCACAAGTTACTACTTGTGTAATGATATATCTGTAAGAGACATTAGTAGGAGATAGATTCCTTACCTTAGAATATCCCCAGGCGTCAGACTGGATCCGGAAAGTTTTGCTAGCAGTACCCCTGCGCGTCAGTAGGTGGCGTCTTGCGGCTCCGCGGGCGTCGTATGTGCCGAGATGACACAGTGACTACTTAGGCGCCACCCATGCAAGCTGACGTCAGTTCTGTACACGACTTTCCGTGCCAGGAACGCAGAGCCATGCAAGGAACTGACCACTGGTGCCATAAAACTAGGGCTCTGAAAAGGATGTCCTTAACCCTAGTAATCAGTTCGCAGAATGGAGAGGATGGGTGGGGCGGTGAGGAATCTATCACTAACTAATGTTTCTTACAGATATATCGTTACACAAGTAATAACTAGTGCATCTGAAAGAGATATGTTAGTGATAGATTCTTCACCTTAGAATAGATACCCCAGCAATATTAACCCTGGAGGAGGGTCTGCAAATAAGATTACACCGGAAAGTCACAGAGAACAGAACAGCCAAAAAGCCGTCTCTCCGGACTTGACTGTCAAGGCAGTAATGCTTGGTAAACGTGTGCAGCGAGGCCCACGTAGCTGTCTGATAAATGTCCTGCAAGGGAAACGCCGTGTCCCAAGGCAGTAGTTGCTGCAGTTGCCCTGGTGGAATGGGCATGCAGTCCCACAGGAGGCTCTTTCTTAGCCAATGAGTAACAGGTCTTGATGCAGAGGATGACCCACCGAGAGATGGTCCATTTGTGCACGCCCCAACCTTTTTTGGCGCCCACGTAGCCAACAAAGAGCTGGTCATCCACCCGGAACTGATGTGTGCGGCTCAGGTAAAAGGAGCACGCGTTTTGGGTCCAGACGATGGAGCCTCTCTTCCTCTTTGGAAGGATGCGGAGGCGGAAAGAAAGTGGGCAAAGTGATGGTCTGCCCGATGTGGAAGGGCGTGACAACCTTTAGAAAGAAAGAAGGATGGGTCCTTAAAACCACCTTGTATGGAGGGACAGAAAGGAAAGGAGGTTTGGAAGAAAGGGCCTGGAGCTCACTCACTCTTCAGGCAGAGGTGATAGCTATCAGGAAAGCCGTCTTGATAGTAAGTAGCCACAAAGGACAGTTATGAAGGGGCTCGAAGGGAGCGCACATCAGATATGTCAAGACGAGGTTTAAGTCCCATTGAGGCATGATAAATGTCATGGGAGGGAATGTGTGAGTAATGCCATTCAGAAAACGGTTAACTACCGGGGACTTAAAAAGAGAGGGCTGATCTGGAAGCCGTAGAAAGGCAGAGATGGCCGAAAGATGACCTTTGATTGGCCCAGCAGGGCTCTGCTCTGGGCACTAAAAGGAACAGAAGGACTTCGGAAAGAGGGGCAGAAAGGGGATCCACAGACCTAAGTTTTTTAAGTCTTTTGAGTTTTTATTGTTGACCGTTCGATTATTTAAAATCATTACAGTAACAATAAAATAAAATACAAAAAAGTAAAGCAATAAAAAAAATAAAAAGCTAAAAGTTTGATTCCACCCCCCCCCATATTTCACCCTCCCCTGCAGCCCCCCACCCCCGCTGAACTGCGTCTTTCAAGCCCTATTTCTGGCAGTCCGGTCCTGTGTTGCCAGGTCCCTTATTGCCGTCAGCTCTTGGAACTTGAATTTGCTTCGGCAGAAAATCAATCGGGCTGGCTCCTCCGTGACCTTGGATTGTTGCTGAAGCACATCGTTTGCCTGTTTCTGCCTTTGTGTTGTGCGTGCTTATGGTAAAGCACTTGCACCAAGGGCCAGTCTGATGTGATGGATACATTTTGCTGCTCTGGCGATGGAGTGGGTTGTTGTTTCCGAGAAGCACCAATCTGATGCCTCCCTGCATGTTCTAATTCCAAGGTTTCTAAAGATGGGGCGAAGCATCCTTTGTCGCTCATTAATTAGTTTGGGGCAGCAACATAGTAAGTGGAGCCAAGATTCCTTTTGGTAATTGCAAAGACAAGAGGAAGCACCAACTGCGCGTGCCCATTCAGTTTTGAGGTCCGCTGTTCTTAAGGCCACTAGTCTCATAAAAAGAATTTTCCTACGGGCCTGGGCCCCTAGTGCTTCATTTAGATATGGTTGGGCTTTCCCCATGATATAAGATTCATTCAGTGCCTTGGTAAGGATGTTCTGGCGAAGAGCGTTTAGATCCAGTTCGAACGAAATTGAGCGGACCTGCCGTCTCATGATGTTTGACCAGGTCTTGTGCGGGATCTCTGTTAGGAGCAGGCTTTGTGGTTCAATGTTAAGGGTCTCTATTGCTATGCCCAGCTTGATGTGCCAGGGGGAATCCTTTTCTCTAAAGATTGTTACCAGATGACGTTTGAGAGAGTCTTGGGGTGCTTTCAGGCACCTGATGTAGTACTTGATTAGATCCCCCTGAAGTGCCAGTTCTGGTCTGCTGAGCCCTAGTTCCAGCCGTAACCTGATGTTCCTTGCATACCCAGGTGTTTGCAGCACGATTTTGTGTGCTTTGACCTGCGCTGCTGATATGAGTTTGTCGAGGTCTCCTGGGAATGCCAGATGCCCGTAATTAATGGCCGGGATTAGTTTAGCCTTTAGGACCTTCAGCATGGGTTCCGCTGTGGGGCTGGTTAAGCGTTGGCTGAGGCATCTCATTGATAAGAGTACACTCTTGGTTTTGGCTGTTAGATGTTTTGCTTGAGTTGCCGATGTTGCCCTCTCATGCAGCCAAACCCCAAGATAGTTGTAAGCAGTGGTAGTGCCAATTTGAAGATCACCCAAGGTCCAGCGCGCTTGTTTTTTGTGAGGATGTCTGCCGAATACCATTATCTTTGTTTTACTCTGGTTGACTGTTAAATGATTTTCCTTGTTGTACTTCCCTAGCTCTTTTAGTGCTCTTTGGAGGCCCACCCTTGTGTGATCCATCACTACAGTGTCATCTGCGTACTGAAGAATTGTAAGTCTTACCGTTCCCACTTTAGGTGAAACTAGACTTGCCTCTTTCAGGGCTCCCCCCATGTCGGCTGTGTAAAGATTGAATAGTAGGGGGGCTAAAACACAGCCCTGCTTCAGACCGTTGTTGGTTTGTACTCTTGCAGATAACGCTGTGTACCATGCCACAAACTTGTTCCACCTGCAAGTGTATATCGTTTTTGTGGAGGGACGCCTGGCTGCCAGAATGACAACATAGACTTCGGGAGGAAGATCGAAAGCTGTCAACTGTCGCCGCTCAATCTCCACGCATGGAGGTGGAGGCTGGGCAGGTTCAGGTGGAGGACCGTCGCCTACTGCTACGACAGACGATCCTCCCGAAGAGGCAGTCGGGTCGGGGGATTGATCGCCATGCTGAGTAGCTTTGGATACCAGTATCTTCGTGCCCAATCCGGAGCCACAAGAATGACTTGGGCCCGGTCGCGCCAAATCTTCTTCAGCACTCTGGGCAGAAGTGGTATAGGCGGAAAAGGCGTACAATAGACTGCAGCTCCACTCGCGAAGAAAAGCGTCACCGAGCGAGTGCCGCCTTGTAAATTCCAACGCGCAGAACTGATTACATTGCACGTTCTATTTGGTGGCAAATAGATCTAACCAAGGCTCTCCCCAATGCAGAAAGAGACCTTGCGCCACGTCCGAGTTCAGACGCCATTCGTGATCCATCAAGCAACGGCGGCTGAGTTCGCCCACCCTGGCATTCAGAGAACCTGAATGAATGAATGAATTTTACGTGCATCAAATGAAAGGAACTGAGAAATGTTTCTTATAATCCGGATGAGCCCAAAACAGGTGGCCACTGTCCTGGAGACCTGCAAATTCATGGATAGAGTATCATCCACCGCCACTCCCAAATTTTTACCATGGGAAACAGGAGTAGGACAGGTGCCTAAGGAATCAGGCCACCGCTCCCTAGACCAAATGTCGGTCCTATCCCAAAAAATCAGGACCTCCGTCTTCTCGCCATTCAATTTGAGATAGTTTTGTACTATCCATGACGAGACTGCTTACATGCAGTTTTTAAAGTTCTGTGCGGAGTCCCTGACATTTTGCGTGATTGCCACCATTATTTAGGTGTCTTCTGCATAGGACAACACTTCCAGCCCAAACGGTTTCACCACCCTTGCAAGCTGGGCCACATAGATATTGAATAAAGTGGGGCTCAGGGAAGAGCCCTGAAGCACTCCGAATACAAGGGGGGTAGAATCCGAATAAAAACTTCCCAGTTTAACTCTTTGAGACCGCTCACCCAAAAAAGAGGCGAGTAGATCCAAGGCCAAACCTCCAACACCTATCTCCTTGAGACGCTCCACCAATCTCAGGGGAGACAGGGTATCAAATGCTGCGGTAAGATCGAGTAAGATCAGGAGGGTGGTATGACCAGCATCCACCTGAACTTGTATGTTATCAAAAACCGCAGTGAGGGCAGTCTCCATGCTCTGAGAACTTCTGAATCCATGTTGAGAGCCATCCAAAATCTGATGATCTCTCAGGTAAGCACTCAGGTGAAAGTTCAAGAGGGACGTATTTTTTTTAAATTTGACGGGCCTAATGAGGGCTTTTTTAAAAGTGGCCTAACCATTGCCGCCTTCCAAATCAGAGGATACTTGCCCTGTGAGGTGGCTATGTGAGAAGTTGGCCTGATATATGATGTTCACTAGTTCTAGTGATCATCTTGTATCAGTCCAAACAACCCTTATGGTGATTGGTTGTAAGTCAACCTTATAGACCAGCTATCCTAATGGTAGCATGGACAAAGCAGTCTTAGGCTAAACTCTTTTGGCATGTGAAGCCAGCTGTTTTACCACAATATAACCCCTTGAATACCAGATGAAAGGACACCACACAGGTTGTTATGAAAATAAACAATATATTTATTAATAACAAACACCTCTGAACTCTTTATGAGGTCTGAGGGCTAAGCACATGACAATCTCTTAGGAAAAATACGATAAGTTGCACAAAATTACAATGGTGCCCTAGGGGCACGGCAAACCATATACTAAGTAAATGGAATGTGAAAGTCGATAGAAGAAATGGAGCTGTCCAGAGGCTGCAGGACCGCTGGGACTATGCTATCCTAACCTTAGGTAAGTAATAGGAGGCCCACGGGACGCGGGTGTGAACTCACACGCGGGATGCGTAACAACGTCTATGGACAGTACAGTTCAGGAAAAAGGGGAGTACGGACAATCCTGACTAGTTAGGACTAAAACGACTGTGAATCTGGACACTAGGAGAGTCAAGCTACCCTTGAGCACCAAAATGCTCTCGTTACCTCACCCACGGGCTGCAGGTGCATAGGTGCGAAGTCGTGTCGGGTTTCTGAGTTGAAGTCAATGGAGCCTGAAAGAAAAGATGCTGCAGGCGACCAGGAGGAAGATGTCCGGTGCGATCCAAGGGTGGATAGGTGAAGGAGAGGACCTGAAAGCAGAGGGGACAATGTTCAAAGTCACTAGCCAGTGACTGGAGTGGAACCAGGAAGGAACCAGATGTCGTCGTCGCCATCAGGTGAAGAGTGGACTCTTGACTCTGCAGCCACGTGGACCAGGAGGTGTCTTCGACGACCAGGATGGAGGCACGAGCTGTCCCACGCAGGCTCTCGCTGTCGGCGGTGTTGGATCTGGAATCGGCGTCAACAGGCCTTGGCAAAGGCAACCCACGCGGTGAGTGGAAAAAGCGTCTGGTGCCGACTAGGAGAGTCCGGGGTGCTCCTCTTTTGGAAGGGAGCAAGGGCCAGTCTGGAGCAACCAGACCAGCAGTGTAAGTTTCAAAGGTCGTCGTCTAGGAGGTCACTAGCCAGCCGGCAAGTGACGAGACAACGCGTCGAGCAGCAAACAAGCAGAAGGGCCCCATGCAGATCTCGTAGAAGCTGGAGGGCTGATCTTCGGTGCAGGGGCTGCTCGGGGCTGGGGCTTCTCAATCCCCAAAGCACTTGGTCGAGTTTACCTTGGGAGTCGTGCTGAAAGCGAAGTGCAGGTTCTTTCAAGATGGCCGGTCCCACGTGTCTCGTCGCACCCACGGATCCCAGCTGTGCTGCAGATGTAGGTTGAGGTCGGAGAGGTCTGGGAATCCGGGTCTCGTCGGGCTCTGAAGTCTGGATCCTCAAGGGAAGACAACAAAGTGAAGCTGCTGGACGCTTGATGGTGCCTGCAGTTTCAGGGTGGACACTCCTTGCCCACAAGGGAGATTCTTCAGTCTTCTGTGGAGCAGAACGTCGAAGTCCAGAGTTTCTTCTTGTAAAGTTGTTCAGGATAATCTAATTTAGAATGGGACCAGCTCCTACCTTTATTCTCCTAAAGGGGGATGCACTACTGACTAGGTCCTTCCCCTGGGTGGGACCAGGAAGGGGGGTGGTTACACCTCCTATCCTTTGTCCGGTTTCCGCGCCAGAGCTGGGGCAGGGATGCCCCAGCAACTGGTTTGAACCGGTGTATGCACAGGGCACCTTGTGTGCCCCAGGCATGTCTCATTCCTTTCAGGCCTGTCCTACCCAATACACCAAATCCTGTCTGGGGTGGTGCTAGCACCTCCCAAGGCAGGAAACCCTTTGTCCAAGCTTCCCTCGCTGGAAGGACTCCCAGCAGCAGGAGGTCAGACTTGTGTCTGTGGTGGCAGCATCCATTTTGTGATGCCAAGGCTCGAGTTAACTTTAACCGGGGTTCACAGTTACATACATGTGGTGTCCCTCTAGAAGGGTGGAATGCTACCCCCGTCGCCAGAACTGGCAAAGGGGTAGTATTCCAATTCGTATGACACCTTACTCGACATGTTTTGATAATGTTATACCAGAGTTAGCATTTAACCGCGAGGTCGATAATGCACCTTAGAGTATATGGTATAGCGTTATCATGGAACAGCTATTAGGACTTGGTTCCGCAAGCTGCAGACGGGCTCAGCTCATGCCAGAGCACCATCTCACATAATTCCAAGCACTCTGCCTTCAGGATCGATAAGGCCTGCCATAGGAGTGACTGATAGGAGTATATGTGTCCATTTTAGTTACTACTTGTGTAACGATATATCTGTAAGAGACATTAGTTAGTATTAGATTCCTTACCTTAGAATCTCCCCAGGCGTCAGACTGGATCCGGAAACTTCTGCATAGCAGTACCCTTGCGCGTCGGTAGGCGTCGTCTGCGGCTCCGCGTCCGTCGTCGACGCCGTGATGACGTCATCGGAGTACTTAGACGCCGCCTCCGCGTGCTGACGTCAGTTCTTAGACACAGCTTTTCCGTGCCAGAAACGCAGAGCCATGTTAAAAACCAACACTGGTGCCATTGAAACTATGGCCATGAAAGGGGGTTACCCTAACCCTAGATATTGGTTCGCACAACGGGGAGAATGGGTGGGTCGGTAAGGAATTTAATACTAACTAATGTCTCTTACAGATATATCGTTACACAAGTAGTAACATGTGCATCTGAAAGAGACACGTTAGTATTTGATTCCTTACCTTAGAATAGATATCCCAGCAATACCAACCCAGGTGGTGGGTCTGCGAACCAATAATCACACCAGAAAGTCCTGGAGGACGGAACGGCCAAAGAAGCCATCCCTCCGGACTTGGCTGTCCAGGCAGTAGTGTCTTGCAAACGTGTGCAGCGATGCCCACGTAGCTGCCTGACAGATGTCTTGTAAGGGCACACCCCTGCCCAGAGCAGTGGTAGTCGCCGTGGCTCGGGTAGAATGAGCCCGCAATCCAGCAGGGGGCTCCTTCCTAGCCAAGGAGTAGCATGCCTGGATACACAAGATGATCCACCGGGAGATGGTCCTCTTGTGTACCGCTTTCCCCATCTTAGCGCCCACGTAACCAACAAAGAGTTGGTCATCCAACCGGAACTGGCGTGTGCGATCCAAATAAAATGAGAGCACATGTTTTGGGTCCAGACGGTGGAGCCGCTCTTCCTCTTTAGAGGGATGCGGTGGCGGAAAGAAGGTTGGCAAGGTGATAGACTGCCCGATGTGGAAGGCCGTGACAACCTTGGGCAGGAAAGAAGGTTTGGTACGTAGCACCACTTTGTCCGGATGGACAGAAAGGAAAGGTGGAGTACAAGAAAGGGCCTGGAGCTCACTCACTCTCCTGGTAGAGGTGATGGCAACCAGGAAAGCAGTCTTCAAAGTTAGAAGGCGAAGAGGACAGTTGTGAACTGCCTCAAAGGGAGCGCACATCAGAAATGTAAGAACCAGGTTCAAGGCATCACAAACGGAACAGGAGGAAACGTGTGTGATGCCCTTAAGAAATCTATTCACAATAGGGGACTTGAACAAAGAAGGCTGATCAGGTAGCCTGAGAAAGGCTGAAAGGGCAGAAAGGTAGCCCTTGATAGTGCCCAGAGCAGAGCCCTGCTGGGCAAGAGAAAGAAGGAAGAGAAGAACCTCAGAAAGAGGGGCAGCAAGAGGATCCACAACCTTTGCTGTGCACCATGCCACAAATCTGTTCCACCTGCAGGCGTATACCGACTTTGTGGAGGGACGCCTGGCTGCCAGAATGACGTTACAGACTTCAGGAGGCAAGTCAAATGGCCTCAACTGTCGCTGCTCAATCTCCAAGCATGGAGGTGGAGACTGGACAGGTTCGGGTGGAGGACCGTCCCTTGCTGCTGCGACAGAAGGTCCTCCTGAAGAGGCAGACGAACCGGGGGATCGACTGACATACTGAGTAGCTCTGTATACCAGTACCTTCTCGCCCAGTCCGTAGCCATAAGGATGACTTGGGCCCGGTCGCGCTTGATCTTCTTCAGCACTCTGGGCAGAAGTGGTATAGGCGGAAAGGCGTACAACAGACCGCAACTCCACTCGCGACGAAAAGCGTCTCCGAGCGAGTGCCGCCTTGGAAATTCCAACGCGCAGAACAGATGACATTGCGCGTTCTCTTCGGTGGCCAATAGATCTAACCAAGGCTCTCCCCATTGCTGAAAGAGGCCTTGCGCCACGTCCGAGTTCAGACGCCATTCGTGATCCATCATGCACCGACGGCTGAGCTCGTCCGCCCTGGCGTTCAGAGAACCCGCCAGGTGTTGAGCCACGAGGGTCACGCCCTGGCGTTCCAGCCATTGCCAGAGGCGCAGAGCCTCCTGGCAAAGGGTCCACGACTCCACCCCGCCCTGTTTGTTGCAGTACCACATGGCGGTGGTGTTGTCCGTGAACACCGGCACTACACTCCCCCGGACAGAGGGGAGGAATGCCTTCAGTACTAGACGAATCGCCCGTAACTCCAACAGGTTGATGTGGAGCCGGGTCTCCGCCGGAGACCAGAGGCCTCTGATCTCCGCCTCTCCCATGTGGCCTCCCCAGCCATGGAGGGACGCGTCCGTCACAACTACGAGCCAGGACTCCGCCGGAGACCAGAGGCCTCTGATCTCCGCCTCTTCCAAGTGGCTACCCCATCCCAGGAGGGACGTATCCGTCACCACAGTGTGCTCCGGTTGGGGAAGGGAAAAGGATTGGCCATTGACCCAATCGCGATTCATAAGCCACCACTGCAATTGTCGTGCAGTGCCCTTCGACATCTGGACGTGATTGGACAGGTTGCCCTGATGCTGCGTCCACTGGAACTTCATGTCCCACTGCAGAGCCCTCATGTGCCTTCTGGCATGTTGCACTAGCAGGATGCAGGAGGCCATCAGGCCCAGGAGCTGGAGGGTTATCCTGACTGAAACCCGGGATAGAGGTCGAAAGATCGGAATCATAGCCTGAATATCCCGCTGCTCGGGAGGATAAACCAAAACCGCGTTGAATCCAGAACCACTCCGATGAAGGGGAGCTTCTGAGGGAGATTCAGATGCTCCAGCTTCTTAGAGTCCTTATCTGGCGGCGCCGTGGGAAAGGTACTCTGGGACATCGAAGCTTGAATGACCAGGATCTCGGGTGTAGGATGAGTGGTCAGAAAGACAGATCACCCGGCGCTGGGCGATGACGCCCGGCGACGTTCTTATCTTCCGGCGCCCCTGTGGCAGGCCGCGACCAAGTGTCTAACAAGACATCAGTGAGGGCGTCACACAAGTTACTTACCTTCGGTAACGATATATCTGTAAGAACCAGTAGTTAGTATTAGATTCCTTACCTTAGAATATCCCCAGGCGTCAGTCTGGATCCGGAAACTGGCTTAGCTGCCCTAGACCTGGGAGACTGGATGGTAGCGTTGTACTTGCAGGACGCTTATTTTCACATCCCGGTCCTGCCGGCCCACCGGCGCTACCTGCGGTTCACGGTAGGTCACGAACACTTTCAGTTTACCGTGCTCCCCTTCGGCCTTACCAGCGCCCCTCGGGTGTTCACGAAAGTGATGGCGGTGGTCGCAGCTCATCTGCGCAGATTAGGGGTGTCAGTCTTCTCCTGTCTCGACGACTGGTTGTTGGAGGCGGGATCGCCCGAGGCAGTCGTCAGCCACCTCCAGACTACGGCCGACATCCTGCACCTGCTGGGGTTCTCCATCAATGTGCCGAAGTCACACCTGTGCCCCTCTCAGAAGCTCCTCTTCATCGGAGCAGTTCTAGACTCGGCACAGTTTCTGGTTTATCCTCCCGAACAGCAGGTTCGGGATATTCAGGCTCTGATTCCGATCTTTCAGCCTTTATCCCCAGTCTCGGTCAGGTTGACGCTGAGGCTTCTGGGGCTGATGGCCTCCTGCAACCTTCTGGTGCATCACGCCAGGTGGCGGATGTGGGCTCTGCAGTGGGACCTGAAGTTTCAGTGGGCCCATCATCAGGGCAAATTGTCCGACCATGTCTTGAACTCGGAGGGCACTGCAAGACAGTTGTAGTGGTGGCTCAAGGACCGCGATTGGGTCAGCGGCAGATCCCTCTCCCTTCCCCAACCGGAGCACGTAGTTGTGAGGGACGCGTCCCTCCTGGGCTGGGGGGGCCACATGGGAGAGGCGGAGAGCAGAGGCCTCTGGTCTCCGGCGGAGTACCGGCTCCTCATCAACCTTCTGGAGCTGCAGGCTATCCTACTTGCCCTGAAAAATTCCTCCCCTCTGTACGGGGGAGTGTAGTGCAGGTGTTCACGGACAACACCACCGCCATGTGGTACTCCAACAAACAGGGCGGGGTGGGGTCGTGGACCCTATGCCAAGAGGCTCTGCGTCTCTGGTAATGGCTGGAACATCAGGGCGTGAACCTGGTGGTTCAACACCTGGCAGGTTCCCTGAATGCCAGGGCGGACTAACTCAGCCGTCGGTGCATGATGGATCACGAATGGCGTCTGAACTCGGACGTGGCGCAATGTCTCTTTCAGCAGTGGGGAGAGCCTTGGTTAGATCTATTCGCCACAGAAGAGAACGAGCATCAGTTCTGCGCGTTGGAATTTCCAAGGCGGCACTCGCTCGGAGACGCTTTTGGTCGCGAGTGGAGCTGCGTTTTGTGGTACGCCTTTCCGCCTATACCACAGAGTGCTGAAGAAGATCAGGTGCGACCGGGCCCAAGTCATCCTTGTGGCTCCGGACTGGGCGCACAAGTTACTACTTGTGTAACAATATATCTGTAAGAGACATTAGTTAGTATTAGATTCCTTACCTTAGAATATCCCCAGGCGTCAGACTGGATCCGGAAACTTTTGCGTAGCAGTACCTTTGCGCGTCGGTAGGCGTCGTCAGCGGCTCCGCGTCCGTCGTCGGCGTCGTGGGCGCCGTGATGACGTCGTCGGAGTACTTAGACGCCACCTCCGCGTGCTGACGTCAGTTCTTAGACACAGCTTTTCCGCGCCAGAAACGCAGAGCCATGTTAAAAACCAACACTGGTGCCATTGAAACTAGGGCCCTGAAAGGGGGTAACCCTAACCCTAGATATCGGTTCGCAGAACGGGGAGGATGGGTGGGTCGGTAAGGAATCTAATACTAACTAATGTCTCTTACAGATATATCGTTACAGAAGTAGTAACTTGTGCATCTGAAAGAGAAACGTTAGTATTAGATTCCTTAACTTAGAGTAGATACCCCAGCAATACCAACCCCGGTGGTGGGTCTGAGAACCAATAATCACACCAGAAAGTCCTGGAGGACGGAACGGCCAAAGAAGCCATCCCTCCGGACTTGCCTGTCGAGGCAGTAGTGTCTTGCAAACGTGTGCAGCGAGGCCCACGTAGCTGCCTGACAGATGTCTTGTAAGGGCACTCCCCGGCCCAGGGCAGTTGTAGTCGCCGTGGCTCGGGTGGAGTGAGCCCGTAAGCCAACAGGGGGCTCCTTCCTAGCCAAGGAGTAGCATGCCTGGATACACAAGATGATCCACCGGGAGATGGTCCTCTTGTGCACCGCTTTCCCCTTCTTAGCGCCCACGTAACCAACAAAGAGTTGGTCATCCACCCGGAACTGGCGTGTGCGATCCAAGTAAAATGAGAGCGCACGTTTTGGGTCCAGACGGTGGACCCGCTTGTAGGAGAGTGGGGTCTGCAATCCTATGGTCACCCCAGATTTTTGCTTTTAGCTTCGCTGGTTTACGACTTTCCCTGGCTGTGGGCCTGCTAATCAGACCCACAGCCTAGCTGTTCTCTCTCTAAATTGACAACCATGTACTTTAGGTGCATTTACCAATTGGTACTGGGCCACCTTATCAGTCCCTGTACAGTATATCTTAGGTATCCAGGGCACAGGTGTACCCAGGGCCTACCAGGGGCTGAAGCATGTATTATGCCACCCCTGGCTGGCCATCTAAAACTGACACAACTGGCTGCACGACAGCTGGTGCAAGGTGGTGTAATCACCCTTTGCTATAGATATAGTATACCTATATCTAACCCTAAAATGGACACATATCCTCCTATCAGTCACTCCTATGGCAGGCCTTAACAATCCTGAAGGCAGAGTGCGTGGAATTATGTGAGATGGTGCTCTGGCATGAGCTGAGCCCGTCTGCAGCTTGCGGAACCAAGTCCTAATGGCTGTTCCATGATAATGCTATACCATATACTCTTAAGTGCATTATCAACCTCGCGGTTAAATGCTAACTCTGGTATAACATTATCAAAACATGTCGAGTAAGGTGTCATACGAATTGGAATACTACCCCCTCGCCAATTCTGGCGACGGGGGTAGCATTCCACCCTTCTAGAGGGGCACGACATGTATGTAACTGTGAACCCCGGTTAAAACTAACTCGAGCCTTGGCATCACAAAATGGATGCTGCCACCACAGACACAAGTCTGACCTCCTGCTGCTGGGAGTCTTTCCAGTGAGGGCGGCTTGGACAAAGGGTTTCCTGCCTTGGGAGGTGCTAGCACCACCCCAGACAGGATTTTGTGTATTGAGGTAGGGAGGCCTGAAAGGAATGAGACATGCCTGGGGCACACAAGGTGCCCTGTGCATACACCGGTTCAAACCAGTTGCTGGGGCATCCCTGCCCCAGCTCTGGCGCGAAACCGGACAAAGGATAGGGGGTGTAACCACCCCCCTTCCTGGTCCCACCCAGGGGAGGGACCTAGTCAGTAGTGCAGCCCCCTTTAGCAGGATAAAGGTAGGAGCTGGTCCCATTCCAGATTAGATTATCCTGAACAACTTTGTATGAAGAAACTCTGGACTTCGACGTTCTGCTCCACAGAAGACAGAAGAATCTCCCTTGTGGGCAAGGAGTGTCCACCCTGCAACCGCAGGCACCATCAGCGTCCAGCGGCTTCACTTTGTCGTCTTCCCTCGAGGATCCAGACTTCAGAGCCCGACGAGACCCGGATTCCCAGACCTCTCCGACCTCAACCTACATCTGCAGCACAGCTGAGATCCGTGGGTGCGACGAGACACGTGGGACCGGCCATCTTGAACGAACCTGCACTTCGCTTCCAGCACGACTCCCGGGGTAAACTCGACCAAGTGCTTTAGGGACTGAGAAGCCCCAGCCCCGAGCAGCCCCTGCACCGAAGATCAGCCCTCCAGCATCCACGAGATCTGCGTGGGGCCCTTCTGCTTGTTTGCTGCTCGACGCGTTGTCTGGTCACTTGCCGGCTGGCTAGTGACCTCCTAGACGACGACCTTTGAAACTTACACTGCTGGTCTGGTTGCTCCAGACTGGCCCTTGCTCCCTTCCAAAAGAGGGGCACCCCGGACTCTCCTAGTCCGCACCAGACGCTTTCTCCACTCACCGAGTGGGTTGCCTTTGCCAAGGCCTGTTGACGCCGATTCCGGATCCAACACCGCCGACAGCGAGAGCCTGCGTGGGACAGCTCGTGCCTCCTTCCTGGTCGTCGAAGACACCTCCTGGTCCACGTGGCAGCAGAGTCAAGCGTCCACTCTTCACCTGATCGTGACGACGACATCTGGTTCCTTCCTGGTTCCACTCCAGTCACTGGCTAGTGACTTTGAACATTGTCCCCTCTGCTTTCAGGTCTTCAGCTCTATGGATCCACCCTTGGATCCCACCGGACATCTTCCTCCTGGTCGCCTGCAGCATCTTTTCTTTCAGGCTCCATTGACTTCAACGTGAGAACCCGACACGACTTCGCACCTATGCACCCGCAGCCCGTGGGTGAGGTAACGAGAGCATTTGGGTGCTCAAGGGTAGCTTGACTGTCCTAGTGTCCAGTTCCACAGTCGTTTTAGTCCTACCTAGTCAGGATTGTCCGTACTTACCTTTTTCTTGAACTGTACTGTCCATAGACGCTGTTACGCATCCCGCGTGTGAGTTCACACTCTGCACCCGCGTCCCGTGGGCCTCCTATTACTTACCCAAGGTTAGGATAGCGTAGTCCCAGCGGTCCTGCAGCCTCTGGACAGCTCCATTTCTTCAATCGACTCTCACATTCCATTTACTTAGTATATGGTTTGTCGTGCCCCTAGGGCACCATTGTAATTTTGTGCAACTTATCGTATTTTTCCTAAGAGATTGTCATGTGCTTAGCCCTCTGACCTCAAAGAGTTCAGAGGTGTTTGTTATTAATAAATATACTGTTTATTTTCATAACAACCTGTGTGGTGTCCTTTCATCTGGTATTCAAGGGGTTATATTGTGGTAAAACAGCTGGCTTCACATGCCAAAAGAGTTTAGCCTAAGACTGCTTTGTCCATGCTACCATTAGGATAGCTGGTCTATAAGGTTGACTTACAACCAATCACCATAAGGGTTGTTTGGACTGATACAAGGTGATCACTAGAACTAGTGAGCATCATATATCAGGTCAACTTCTCACACCGCTCTTCCGCTTTAGAGGGATGCGGTGGAGGGAAGAAGGTTGGCAAGGTGATAGACTGCCCGATGTGGAAGGCCGTGACAACCTTGGGCAGGAAAGATGGCTTAGTACGCAACACCACTTTGTCCGGATGGACAGAAAGGAAAGGTGGAGTACAAGAAAGAGCCTGGAGCTCACTCACTCTCCTGGCAGAGGTGATGGCAACCAGGAATGCTGTCTTCAGAGTAAAAAGGCGGAGAGGACAGTTGTGAAGTGGCTCAAAAGGAGCGCACATCAGAAACGTAAGAACCAGGTTCAAGTCCCACTGAGGCATCACAAACGGAACAGGAGGGAATGTTTGTGTGATGCCTGTTAAAAATCTACTTACAATAGGGGACTTGAACAAAGAAGGTTGATCAGGCAGCCTCAGAAAGGCTGGAAGGGCAGAAAGGTAGCCCTTGATAGTGCCCAGAGCAGAGCCCTGCTGGGCAAGAGAAAGAAGGAAGAGAAGAACCTCAGAGAGAGGGGCAGCAAAAGGATCAACAGCCTTTGCTGTGCACCATGCCACAAATCTGTTCCACCTGCAGGCGTATACCGACTTTGTGGAGGGACGCCTGGCTGCAAGAATGACGTTACAGACTTCAGGAGGCAAGTCAAATGGCCTCAACTGTCGCCGCTCAATCTCCAAGCATGGAGGTGGAGACTGGACAGGTTCGGGTGGAGGACCCTCCCCTGCTGCTGCGACAGAAGGTCCTCCTGAAGAGGCAGACGAACCGGGGGATCGACTGACATACTGAGTAGCTCTGGATACCAGTACCTTCGTGCCCAGTCCGGAGCCACAAGGATGACTTGGGCCCGGTCGCGCTTGATCTTCTTCAGCACTCTGGGCAGAAGTGGTATAGGCGGAAAGGCGTACAACAGACCGCAACTCCACTCGCGACGAAAAGCGTCTCCGAGCGAGTGCCGCCTTGGAAATTCCAACGCGCAGAACTGATGACATTGCGCGTTCTCTTCGGTGGCGAATAGATCAAATGAAGGCTCTCCCCATTGCTGAAAGAGGCCTTGCACCACGTCCGAGTTCAGACGCCATTCGTGATCCATCATGCACCGACGGCTGAGCTCGTCCGCCCTGGCGTTCAGAGAACCTGCCAGGTGTTGAGCCACCAGGGTCAAGCCCTGGCGTTCCAGCCATTGCCAGAGGCGCAGAGCCTCCTGGCAAAGGGTCCACGACCCCACCCCGCCCTGTTTGTTGCAGTACCACATGGCGGTGGTGTTGTCCGTGAACACCTGCACTACACTCCCCCGTATAGAGGGGAGGAACTCCAACAGGTTGATGTGGAGCCGGGCCTCCGCCGGAGACCAGAGGCCTCTGATCTCCGCCTCTCCCATGTGGCCACCCCAGCCCTGGAGAGACGCGTCCGTCACAACTACGTGCTCCGGTTGGGGAAGGGAGAGGGATCTGCCGCTGACCCAATCGCGGTCTGTGAGCCACCACTGCAGCTGTCTCGCAGTGCCCTCCGAGATCAGGACGTGGTCGGACAGGTTGCCCTGATGCTGGGCCCACTGAAACTTCAGGTCCCACTGCAGAGCCCGCATCCGCCACCTGGCGTGATGCACCAGTAGAATGCAGGAGGCCATCAGCCCAGAAGCCGCAGCGTCAACCTGACCGAGACCTGGGATAACGGCTGAAAGATGGGAATCAGAGCCTGAATATCCCAGACCCGCTGTTCGGGTGGATAAACACGAAACGGCACCGAATCGAGAAACGCTCCGATGAAAAGGAGCTTCTGAGAGGGGCACAGGTGTGATTTCGGCACATTGATGGAGAACCCCAGCCTGTGCAGGAGATCTGCCGTAGTCTGGAGGTGGCTGATGACTGTCTGGGGCGAGCCCGCCTTCAACAACCAGTCGTCGAGGTAGGAGAAGACTGAAACCCCTAACCTGCGCAGATGAGCTGCGACCACCGCCATCACCTTTGTGAACACCCGTGGGGCGCTGGTAAGGCCGAAGGGGAGCACGGTATACTGAAAGTGCTCGTGGCCAACCGTGAACCGCAGGTAGCGCCGGTGGGCCGGCAGGACGGGGATGTGGAAATAAGCGTCCTGCAAGTCCAACGCTACCATCCAGTCTTCTGGGTCCAGGGCAGCTAGGACCTGAGCCAGTGTCAGCATTTTGAACTTCTCCTTCCGGAGGAAGCCGTTGACGTTCCTTAGGTCCAAGATAGGGCGTAGGCCCCCTTTGCCCTTCTTGGGTACCAGAAAGTAGTGGGAGTAGCAACCACACCCTACTTCTGGCCCAGGAACGTGCTCGATGGCCCCCTTGGCCAAGAGGGCCGTAACTTCCTCCTGCAGAAGTCGCAAATGATCCCCCGATACACGGTGGTTCTGCGGTGGTATGGCTGGAGGAGTCGCCTCGAAGGGGAGGGAGAAGCCCCTTCGGACGATCTGCAGCACCCACCTGTCCGAAGTGACAGTGCGCCAGTGGAGGTGGTGATGGCGAAACCTTCCCCCCACTGGCGTCACATGGGCCTGAAAGCACGGACTAGGAGGATTTTGAAGCCGATGCTGCGGGGGAAGGTGTGGACTGATCTCGCCGTTGTCCCCGACCGCCGGGACGGCGGTTCCCACGGCCGCCACCGCGTTGGGTATTACCATGCGGAGCGTAGCTGGCAGCATGTGTGGGTACACCCCTTCCGTGGCCACGGAAAGAGTGAAAGGCAGCCGATTGCTGGCGTGGGGCCGAGAGGCCCAAGGACTTGGCCGTAGCCCTGGAGTCGTTAAAGCGCTCAAGCGCATGGTCTGCCTTGTCGCCAAAGAGGAGATGGCCATCAAACGGCATGTCCATCAGTGCGTTCTGGACATCGGCCGAAAAGTTGGCGGACCTCAACCAGGCGTGGGGTCTGACCGCCACCGTCGTTGCCATCGCTCTACCTAGTGAGTCGGTGGTATCCAGCCCACACCGGATAGAATATTTGGCTGCATCCTGGCCCTCCACAAGGGCTTGGCCGAGTTTGGCCCGTACCTCCAACGGACACTCTGGCAGCACTTCCGCAACCGTATCCCACAGAGAGTGGGTGTAGCGGCCCAAGAGGCATGCGGTATTGGAAGATCGCAGTCCCAGACTAAGGGACGAGAAGATCTTTTTACCGTACTGCTCGTACCTCTTGGATTCCCTGTCCGGCGGCGCCGACGGGAATGCGGTCTGGGAATTGGAGGCCTGGATGACCAGGCTCTCGGGGGTGGGATGGGTGGACAGGAAACATGGGTCGCCCGGGGCTGGGCGGTGGCGCCTGGCCACGTTCCTATCTACGGGCGAACCCGTAGCGGGCTTGGACCAAGTGCCCAGAAGAACGTCGGTCAAGGACTCATTAAAGGGCAGCAGAGGCTCGGCCGAGCTTGACTGCGGTTTAAGGACCTCAGTGAGGAGATTAATCCTCACGGCCGCGACGGGGAGCTCAAGGCCCAAGGGCTTGGCAGCCCTCATCAACACCACACTGTAGGTTGCCCCCTCCTCCGAAGCCACGGTAGGAGGGGAGACAAAACCAGTGTCTGGAGAGGTGTCCAGGCCACTGGCCTCCCCAAGGTCTCCTGCCCAGTCCTCATGAGACTGACACTCTCGGGTCAGAGGGTCCTCAGACCCCTCCCAATCCCCTTCATCACCCATCTCCTGATACTCAGGGTTCTCAATCAATGGGGCCTGTTCATAGAAGTGAAACTCCCCAAACGACGTCTGGAGCGTCGCCCATCGGGGCCGCCCCGACGTCGGAACAGGAACGAAGGAGGCATCAGGGACGGTGCCGCCCGAGGGCAGCGCCGGAGGCGACACCGGATGGTCCGACGCCGGGGAGGTCGTAAGGTCCACCGGCGACGACCCAGATCCCGAAGAAGGTCTAGTGGGGTCCCGCGGCGCCGGGCCCGAAGGCGCCGGCGGCGCCGGGACCGCTGGACCCTGCGGCGCTGGGCCCGAAGCCCCCGACCCCCTAGAGGCCCCAGACGGGTCCGCTGGGCCCGAAGGCGCCACGGAGCCCGTCGGAGGAGAGAGTTTCCTCACGGCCATGAGGAAGCGCTCGATCTCCTCCGGTGACGCGTCTAGCCCAGGGACCGTAGGGTGTGGAGCTGGACGCGGCGGCGCTCGCGACTCCGTCGGAGCCGCGTGGGTGTTGTCACCCGAACCCCCGGCCGCACCGCGCGAGCGTCGGGGGGGAGTCCGAAGAGCAATGACGCCTCTTGGACTTCTTGTGCTTCTTACCTGACGACGACTTCGACCCGGAGGAGTGCGGCCTACTCTCGGAACTGTGATGGCTCCGAGCCCACGACCTGTCCCTCGACCTCCCGTGGGACCGAGACCTCTCGCGGCGCGGGGCCGACTGCCGGAGTTCGAGTCGCCTGCGGGACCGCTCCCGCCTGGCTTTCGAAGAGAGGGCCCGGCAGTCGGAGCAGGCCTTGTCGTCGTGGTCGACGCCTAGACAAGTTAGGCACAGGTGGTGAGGATCCGTGACCGACATCGTACGGTCGAAATCCTCGCAGTGCTTAAAGCCAGGCATCCCTACGGCACCGATCGGAGTCATAAGACTTCGAGAAATGATCAAAAATGATCCAAAAAGTTAGTCAAAAATTGACTAAGGGTTACTGCTTTTTCCAGATCTGCGCTTGCTGGCGCGGAAAAAAGAAGAACTGACGTCAGCACGCGGAGGCGGCGTCTAAGTACTCCGACGACGTCATCACGGCGCCCACGACGCCGACGACGGACGTGGAGCCGCAGACGACGCCTTCCGACGCGCAAGGGTACTGCTACGCAAAAGTTTCCGGATCCAGTCTGACGCCTGGGGATATTCTAAGGTAAGGAATCTAATACTAACGTGTCTCTTTCAGATACGAAGATACTGGTATCCCGAGCTACTCAGCATGTCAGTCGATCCCCCGATTCGTCTTCCTCTTCAGGAGGACCTTCTGTCGCAGCAGCAGGGGACGTTCCTCCACCCAAACCTGTCCAGCCTCCACCTCCATGCGTGGAGATTGCGCGGCGACAGTTTGGGGCCATTTGACTTGCCTCCTGAAGTCTGCGATGTGATTCTGGCAGCCAGGTGTCCCTCCACAAAATCGGTAAACGCCTGCAGGTAGAACACATTTGTGGCATGGTGCACAGCAAAGGCTGTGGATCCACTCTCTGCCCCCTTTCTGAGGTTCTCCTCTTTCTTCTTTCTCTTGCCCAGAAGGGCTCTGCTCTGGGCACTATCAAGGGCTACCTCTCTGCCATTTCCGCCTTCTTAAGGCTGCCTGATCAGCCCTCTTTGTTCAAGTCCCCAGTTGTAAATAGGTTCTTGGAGGGGATCACTCATATGTTTCCCCCTGTTCCTTTTGTGATGCCTCAGTGGGACTTGAATCTTGTTCTGACTTATCTGATGTGCGCTCCCTTCGAGCCACTTCATAACTGTCCTCTTTGTCTTCTCACTCTTAAGACTGCATTCCTGGTTGCCATCACCTCTGTCAGGAGAGTGAGTGAGCTCCAGGCTCTTTCTTCACAACCTCCTTTCCTTTCTGTCCATCCCGACAAAGTTGTGTTGCGGACGCGACCCTCTTTCCTGCCCAAGGTAGTCGCAGCCTTCCACATCGGGCAGTCCATCACCTTGCCCACCTTCTTTCCGCCCCTGCATCCCTCGAAAGAGGAAGAGAGGCTCCACCATCTGGACTCAAAACGTGCGCTCTCATACTATCTGGATCGCACACGCCAGTAACGGGTGGATGACCAACTCTTTGTTGGTTACGTGGGCGCTAAGAATGGACGGGCGGTGCACAAATGGACCATTTCTCGATGGGTCGTTTTGAGCATCAAGGCTTGTTATTCACTGGCTAAATAGGAGCCTCTTGTGAGGCTGCGTGCCCATTTCACTCGGGCCCGGGCGGCTACTACTGCCCTGGGTCGGGGAGTCCCCTTGCAGGACATCTGTCAGGCAGCTACGTGGGCCTCGCTGCACACGTTCGCAAGACACTACTGCCTGGACAGCAATTCCGGAGAGATGGCTTTTTCGGCCATTCCGTTCTCCAGGACTTTCTGGTGTGATTATTGGTTCGCAGACCCACCACCGGGGTTGGTATTGCTGGGGTATCTATTCTAAGGTAAGGAATCTAATACTAACCTGTTTCTTTCAGATGCACAAGTTACTTACCTTCGATAACGATATAGCTGTAAGAAACAGTAGTTAGTATTAGATTCCTTACCGCCCCACCCATCCTCCCCGTTCTGCGAACCGATATCTAGGGTTAAGGTCATCCCTTTTCAGGGCCCTAGTTTTATGGCACCAGTGTTGGTTTTTATCATGGCTCTGCCTTTCTGGCGCGTAAAAGCAGTGTATAAGAACGAACGCCATCGCGCTAGGGCTGCGTCTAAGTACTCCGGCGACGTCATCCCAGTGCCAACGACACCGACGACGGACGCGGAGCCGCAGACGACGCCTACCGACACGCAGGGGTACTGCTACGCAAAAGTTTTCGGATCCAGACTGACGCCTGGGGATATTCTAAGGTAAGGAATCTAATACTAATCTGTTTCTTTCAGAGATTGAACGGCAGCAGCGGCTCTGAAGAAGTGGACGCAGACTGGAGCACTTCAGTGAGGAGATTATTTTTCAGGGCCACCGTAGGGAGATCAAGGTTAAGGACCTCAGCTGCCCGACAGAGCACCACAGTATACGAGGCACCTTCCTCCATAGTGGACGGGGGAGAGGCAAACCCTGGGTCAGAGGAGACGTAGAGGCCGCCAGCCTCCTCCAAGTCGTCCGTCCGATCCCAATCCTGCTCGGAGTCGCACTGACGAGCAAGAGGGCCCTCGGACCCCTCCCAGTCATCTTCAGCCTCTGCCGTGTGCAATGAAGACTGCAGCGGTGGGGCAGTAACCGGGGGAGGAACACACGGAGTTGGAAACGGCGCCGGGAACGCCGCCGGCTGGGGCCGAACCAGCGTCATGTCCCGATTCAGATCCCAGGCGGGGACAAAACCATCCGGAAACCGGGGCAGAGGGGGAACCATCGGCATCCATTGAGGTGCCACAGGCAGAACCGAGGGCGGCGCTGGGGCCGGAGCCGGCAGCGTAGGACCGCTTGGCGCCGGAGCCGACGGCGCAGGATCCTGCGGCGTCAGGGCCGCTGGCAGCGCCGGGGCTGGAGCCGCCGGTGGTGTCGATGACCCAGCAGGATCCTGACATGGGACCACGGGGCCCAAAGGCGCACCGGCGGGAGCCCGAGGCCTAATCAGGCGGTCCATGGCAGCAAAAAACTCTTGCACCTGTGCATGAGTTGCCGACGGACCCGGGTAAGGTGGGTAAGGCCGCAAGACTCCCAGGCTCTGAAGGAGCCGCAGGGCGGAAGTACGAGTTACTTACTTTCGGTAACTATGTATCTGGTAGAGACGATTCTAGTCGCAGATTCTTCACGTAGAATTATCCCCAGGTGTGAGACTGGATCCGGAAACTTTTTTGCCACAGCATCCCTGCGTGCCGGGGGGCAGGGCGACACCACGCGACTCCACCCAGGCGTTCACGTACGTGACGTCAGCAAGGTCACATAAGACCCGCCCCGGCGTGCCTACATCAGTTTTCTTCAGAGAACTTTCCCGCACCACAACGCGGAACCACCAGATAAAAAACTGTGGAAGCATGGGAAAAGTGTGCGAAGAGCAGAAAATTGGAAAGAAACGGTGACTAATAACACCATACAGAGTAGTGTCAACACCGCAGAACCCAAAGGCAGGGAAAGAAGAAAGAACAAGCAGAGCCCTGCCCAGTCACCCTGTCAGCTCATAAAAAGCCTCCAACCCCCGTGCCCCAGAGACAAGGAACATGCGTAAAAGTCATGGCACACGTAGTAAACCTACCACCCCCATTCTGAGCAAGGAAGGGGACCAGTCCCAAGACAGACAGGGACAACAAACCTCCGAGCCACCCAACATAGAGAGCAACCACCCACAAGGGCAAGACATGACCAGATGACCCTTAATCAGAGGATAGCAATGGAAGGAACGGAGGGGAGGACAGGGCTAGAAAGCAATTCCCCCCCAAACCTGGAGTAGCCAGAGCAGCAGGGCACCAGAGCACCGGAACCCCATCCTCCAAAGAACCAAAGGAGGAATGAACCGCCCCCAGACGGAGCCACCTGTCAAAAACAAAGAAGGCTCACTGGAGACACAGCCCCCCACCGGGAGTAGAGTACCCAAGAGCAACCCAAGGGTCCTTGCAGAATAAGGGAAAAAGGGCGGGCCGTGAAAGAATCTGCGGCTAGAATCGTCTCTACCAGATACATCGGTACCGAAGGTAAGTAACTCATACATCTGATAGAGATTACTAGCCGAAGATTCCTTCACGTAAAATAGATACCCTAGCAATACCCCCTGGGAAGGAGGGTCTGCGAAAGGACCCCACCAGCCAATACATAACAGAGGGCCCGACAGGGGACCAGATCTGTGGACCATAGGACCTCGACCCTGCCAGGAAATGAGAACTCCCACAAGCAGAAAACCCCCGACCCCAAGAGGATGTAGGAGGGAGAAGAAGGCTGAAGAGGCCCATACACTCACAGCAGAGGAACCACGGGCAAGGTCGGAGAGGCCGAAGCACCCCTCTCACCCACAAGGCAACATAGATTCCGCCCAATGCCAAGACAGGAAGAGAGGAAGAAGAAGCCTAGAAGACCCAAGGAAACAAGGGAAAAGAATGCGAACCCACTCCAGATGGAGATCAACCAGCTAGCCAGAACAGCGCCGGCAGCCAACGGCCGCCAGAAGCAAGAAGAACAGCCCGCGTCCCCAGGAAGGCCGAATAGGCGGTGCCTGGCAAGGGAGTACACTGGATCATTCCAGACCTCAGGACAGGAGCAGGGAGAGGAGGAGATGCCTGGGCACACCACTACGAGTGGCCGCGCACACGACCTCAAGAAGCAAAAGCAACCTACAAAAACGCCATGGAGAAAAGGCATCCGAAGGTGACCAGAACCCCCTAGCAAAGCGCAAGCCATATGACAGCTACCACTACCCCACATAGGGTACGTTAAGTCCCAAGATATGGGAACCCTTGGAAGAATTTCCGCAGCAGAGGAAAAACCAAAAGAGCCATGGGGGAAAAAACACCCCCACGAAAGGCTTGACAAGCAGCCCAAGCAAGCAGAAGGCCTAATCTCAGGGTCAAGTCTGCACAACAACTCAGGCATAACACACACACAAACAACAAAAGGGCCGTCCAGCAGCCAACAATGCCAAAGTCCCAAGGAAGGACGCAAAAAGCCAGAAAACACACTTCACAGCCAAAACAACTGGCCTAAGAAGGCCCAGATTCAGCCCAACTCAGGAGTCACTGAGGAGGGGACGGAGGAGGAGAAGGAAGGTGGAGGAGGAGGAGGAGGAGGAGGAGGAGGAGGAGGAGGAGGACGGAGCCCTGCCAAGAGCCTTTGGATGGCAGAGTCGGCTGGGACACAGAACAGGCTGCCATCAAACGGAAGGTTGATGAGTCGCCCCCGAATATTCTCAGGGAATACTCCGCCACGAAGCCAAGCATGGGGACAGAGAGCGACTGAGGAAGTCATGGCCTGGCCCAGCACCTCTGAGATGTCCAGAGCGGAGCGGAGAATAGACGCCGCAAGCTCCCGGCCATCCAACGCATGAAGCCGTAAGTGCACCTGACCAGTCTCCTGGGACGCTGCGGATCCCAGAGGCTTAGCCGAGTCCCACAAACAGGAGGAGGCCCTAGCAGTACAGACAAGGTGTTAAGGGCCCGCATGGGGCAGCGCTGGTCAAGGCGAACATATTGCGCCCACAAGAGTCCAGCCAGCTGGCCTTTTGGGACGGCGGAGTCAACAGTGGTGGTAGGGAGGGAAAAGCAGTCTGCAAAGAGGGCTGGCGGGCGAGGGGTGAAGAGAAAGACACACCGGGTCAGGTGGCGCCGGGAGGTGCCGGTTCAGAAGATGCTGAGGCACCGGGTCCCCTGAGGCAGGGCGCCTCCAAGCCATCAAGGAAGGAAGGAGCGAACCTTCAAAGGGAAGTAAGATTTCCCTCCCACCAGAACCCTGGTAGAGGCCCTCCAATAGATGGTCCACCGGAAAGTGAGCCACCGGGTCACCCATGCGCAGGATGCCTACAGCCATGGACACCGCATGAGTGAAGGCCGCACCCGCCTCCGTAGGGCTTCGCGGTGGAGAAAGCAGCTCCTCCGTGGGCGACGGCTGCAAACTAAGGTGGCCATCCCCGAAACAAAGCGGGACAGGCAAGGGCCAGACCTGGAAGTCAGAAAGACCCGAAGGAGGGACCTGCTGCTCTACCGACGAACATCTCTGCCTCAGGAAGGGCGGGGAGCCGCCCTTCGACGCCGGTGAAAATTAAACCACCCGGCGACCAGTCTCTGGGGAGGACGAACCCAATATACAGCCTGCCTCCGGAGAAGGAGGAGTGTCTGAAGACAAATCCGCGGTACGACCCCTGCGCGGAGCCGTAGAGTCCTGTAGAGCCTGAGGCAGGACGGTGGCGCCATCTGGCGTCACCTGACAAGGCTCCTCCAAGTCATCCCGTACCGGAGACCAGAGTGGAGACCGGATAGGAGCTGGAGCCGAACTGGCTCCAAGGCGGCACCGGAACGACGCCGACCCAACCCCTGCCGAGGCAGCCACCTGCGTGGGGGGAACAAGACGGGCCTGGGGAGTGACACGAAGCCCTCCGCGGCCCACAATGTGGCAGAGATCGCTCAGCAACCCATGTGGCGGTGCCAGGGACGATTCAACCTCCGATGGGGTAGCCGCCAGTGAGGAGGGACGAGAGGGGCCCGGAGAGGGATGAGGGGTCCTCACCCGACCTGGAGCGGGACGAGGAGGGTCCACTGACCCCTGTGGCTCCGCAGGGTCCAGCTTCTGCCAGCACCGTAGCGACGTCATCTCGGCCTTAGACAGGACCACCTTTTCAAAGGACCGAGGGGGCTCGGATGCGACCCGAGCCCGGCGACCTCCCGCGACACCACAGGGACTTCTGCAGGAGTTTGCAGCGAAGCAGAGACGCCGTGGCCTGATGGAAGTGCCCTGGAGGAGCCGCACCCCAACAGTACCACATCCTCCAAGCCTGGATCGAACCAGTCAGCACCTGGGCTGGAGCTGCCGGCGGTGCCGTGGAGGGCCCTGCGCAAGGCGAGGGATCAGCCGTGCCCCAGGAGGGGAAGACGCCAGCGAGGCCTGCAAAGCCCCCGCGGATGTCTCCATTTTGACTCTCGAGGCCACAATACCGGGAAACGGTGGATAGGACGACAGGCGGGCCGCATCACCCGCGGAGAGTCCACGCCCCTGGCAGGCCTGTAACCAGCCCCCGGGATCAAACTGCGACACTTGCCCACCAGGGAGCGACGCTCACGTGACATCGAAAAGGGCGAGGATGACTACCACGGCCGTATCTGAAGCCGTCTGCCGAGGCAGACCGAGGGGAAGACGTCGACCTGCAGAGACGCGCCAAGAGAGTTTCATCCGGTGCTCTCGCCGCGACTTAGGCTTCAACTGTTGGCACGCCGCACAAACAGTGGTGCCGTGATCCTCCCCCACACACCACATACAAATGAGGTGAGGGTCCGTCGCCGACATAAGACGCCCACAAAACCTGCAAGTTTTTAAGCCCGAAGGCATTCGCACACTGTTCCATCCCAAAAAAAAAATTGAAGAAAAAGGGGCCCTTAACAGGCCTGTAGCAAAGACTAGATCCGCGTTGCCCGCAGAAAAGGAAAAAACTGACTTAGGCGGGTCTTATGTGACATCGCTGACGTCACGTAAGCGGACGACGCCTGGGCGGAGACGCGTGGTGTCGCCCCGCACCCTGGCGTATAGGGATGCTGTGGCAAAAAAGTTGCCGGATCCAGCCTCAAGCCTGGAGATCATTCTACGTGAAGGAATCTGCAGCTAGTAGTCTCGATCAGATCCCCTGTCCCCCGTCCGCATCCGAGGACGACGAGGGGACGTCGGAGAGCGACAACGCTTCTTCTACTTTTTTTTTGTGTCGTCCCTCACCCGAATCCGAGGGATTAGACTTGGAGCCCGAGGAGCGGTGATGGTGGCCTTGAGAGCGTTCACGAGAGCGGCCCCTGGACCGCGAGCGGCGCTGGGGCGAGTGCCAACCTTCAAGTAACTTCCGGCGCCGCTCCCTCAAGGACTTCGGGGCCATCGCCCGACCGTCCAGACAGGACCGGGAGTCGTGGTCGCGCTCCAGGCAGTAGAGACAGACATCGTGGGGGTTCGCCACCATCATATTGCGACGGCAGGCCCCACAGGACTTAAAACCAGGCATCCCTAGGCCCCAGAGAAGACCAACATGAGTCAAAAGCCCCAAAAAAGATAGTCAAAAAGTGACTAGGGTTCGTGCTGTAACCAGATCTGCGCTTACTGGCGCAGAAAAATAAAGAACTGACGTACCTTCGGTAAAATATATCTGATAGAGACGGTTCTAGCCGCATATTCCTTAACGTAGAATTATCCCCAGGCATGAGACTGGATCCGGAAAACTTTTCTGCCACAGAACTCCTGCGCGCCGGGGGGACGGCACCACGTGACTCCGCCCTGACGTCGTCTGCGTTTGTGACGTCAGCGAGGATACACCCCGGCGCGCCTACGTCAATTTTCTTCGGAGAACTTTCCGCACCACAACACGGAGCCATTACAAACAAAACTGTGAGAATACTGGAACAGTGTGCGAAAACCCAGCTATACAGAAGCGAAAGGAACAAATGCTGAGGAACAGCACCATCCAGAATAGTGCCAGGTACTGAGGCACCACGTCATAGAATGAAAGAATAGAGCGCAGCTACTGTAAGCAAGTCCGTAACCAACATAACAGCCTCCTTAGAGGCAGAAGACATGTGAAAAAGGGCACAGCAGACAAAGAAGTCTGCAACCATCACCCGGAACCAAGAAGGGTTCCAAGCCAGAAAGGAAGAGCAGTGACAAGTCAAAAGAGTCAAAAAGTTAAAAGAACTGAGGCGCGAGACCCAGCCAGGGGACCTCAACCCCAAGGACTGTAAGAGTCAGAAGTGCAAGCAAACACAAGGAAGCAGGGCACAACAAACCCAATGTTGGAGACCAAATGCCTGGGCGCAAAAATACCCAGGCATTCGCGGACCAATCACCAGAAAGGAAGGAATGGAACAGCAACAACAAGGCGAGCATCCCCGAAATGAGGGAGTAAGAAAAAAGGGACACCCGCAGAGGAGCGCCGCCCTGAAGAAGGAGAGTACTGAAGGCCAAGCGGGGTCTTTGCAGAAACGGGGAGGAAGGGCAGGTCGTGAAGGAATCTGCGTCTAGAATTGTCTCTACCAGATACATTGTTACCGAAGGTAAGTAATTTGTACATCTGATAGAGACTACTAGCCGCAGATTCCTTAACGTAGAATAGACACCCTAGCCATACAAAAGTAGGAGGAGGGTCTGCGAGAGAACCTCTCCAGCTCAAACTAGCACAAGACCCCCAATAGGGGACCAGTCACGGGGACAGGGTAAAATAACCCAGTCCACCGCTACAGGGGAGGAGTCACAGGCCAGAAGCGGAAGAGAACCTCAGCATCGAGGAAGAACACCTGCCCCAAGGGGATCTGTTAGAACGACAAAGAGGCCATCCAGCCTTCACCAACATGAGAAAACAAGGCAATACGAAGGTCAGAACACCCCAAGCCCAGTGAACGTACCAGGAACCTCCACTGAAGCCGCAGGGGTACAGGCAACAGAGAGGAGTACAGAGGGAGAAGAGCTACCAACAGACTCCAAGGAGAAGCGCAGAAAAGCCCTCCACTGGGAAACATACCCAGTGCAGAGGGCAGCCGAGCCCGTCATAGTTCGAAGTCAACAGACAAGACAGAACAGCGCCTCAGTGTGAGAAGTTGGCCTGATATGTGATGTACACTATTCTAGTGGGCACCCTGTATCAGTCCAAACAACCCTTATGGTGATGGTTGTAAAGTCAACCTTATAGACCAGCTATCCTAGTGGTAAAATGGACAAAGCAGTCTTAGGCTAAACTCAAGAGGGCATGTGAAGCCAGCTGTTTTACCATATGTAACCCCTTTAATACCAAGTGAAAGGACACCACACAGGTTATATATAAAAATATATATGTATTTATTACTAACACAATCCTCTGAACTCTTTATGAGGTCAGAGGCATAAGCACGTAACAAGATACTCAATTATCATACAATAAGTTGCACAAAATACAGTAGAGTCCTTGGGGCACGTAAAACGATATACTAAAATAGTGGTATAAGAACCACGTCACGAACAAAGGATAGGCATAGGGCCTAGGGAATCGCTGGGGCTAAGCTGTACTAACGAGAGTTAGGGAGCAGGAGGCCCACGGGATGCGTGTGCAGTGTCTTTACACACACGAGTTACCATAGGGTTAGAATGGGAACGAAAAAATTGGAAACTAGTTCTTTTAGGACACTTCAAGATGGACTAGGAGAAAGCTACTTAAAACTTAGACACTAGGATAGTCAATACCCACAGAAGCACTGAAGTACTCGTGTTACCTCACCCACAGGAAGCAGGTGCATAGGTGTCAAAGTGTGTCGGGTTTCGTCGCTGATTCCCATGGAGCCTCGAAGAAAGATGCTGCAGGCGACCAGGAGAGAAGTGTCCTGGTGGATCCAAGGGCGGATAGAGGATGAAGAGTACCTGAAAGCAGAGGGGAGAGAGTCTGGGTCACTAGCCAGTGACCAGGAAGGAACCAGGTAGGAACCAGGCGGTGTCACGAAGCAATCAGGTGATGTTGTGAAGCTTGACTCTGCAGCCACTATGGACCAGGAGGCGTCGACGACGACCAGGAGCTGGATACGGACTGTCCCACGAAGGATCTCGCTGTTGGTGGCGTCGGCTTCCGAATTGGAGTCAACAGGCCTTGGCAAATGCAACCCGCGCAGGAATCGAATATTCGCTTCGGGATAGACCAGCAAGGCCTATGGGGCTTCTCCTTTGCAGGGAAGCAGGGGCCCACCTGGAGCAACCAGGCAGGCAGTGTAGATTCAAAAGTTAGTTGCCACAGAGGCCACTATCCAACGGGCAAGCGACTGGACAGACGCGTCGAGCAGGAAAATGCAGAAGGGCCCCACGCAGAATTCGCGGAGTGTGAAAGGCTGATCTTCGGTGCAGTTGGTGCTTCTCAATCCCCAATGCACAACTTCGAGGGTGCCTCACAAGCTG
The DNA here is from genome assembly GCF_964261635.1 of Lissotriton helveticus. NCBI lineage: Eukaryota > Metazoa > Chordata > Amphibia > Caudata > Salamandridae > Lissotriton > Lissotriton helveticus. The sequence continues at coordinate 144,895,578 of NC_136058.1, read as the reverse complement.
CACAAGTTGCAAGGAGCAGGCTTTTCAAGATGGCCGGTCCCACGTCTCTCGTCGCCTCCACGGGTCTCAGCTTTGCAGGGACTATGGATCAGGGTCAGAGAAGTCTGGAAGTCTGGCTCTCGTCAGACTCTGTGCTCGGGCTCCGGCAGGAGGGTCGACAAAGTAAACCGCTGATCGCTGGATGGTGCCTGTTTGCACAGGTTGGTCACTCCTTGACCACAAGGGAGATTCTTCAGTCTTCTATCTTCAAGTAGAACGTCGAAGGTCCAGAGTTTCGTTTCAAGTTTCAGTTCAGGATAAATCTAAAGTCTCTAGACTCAGCTCCTACCTATGTACTAATCTGGTGGGCTGGATTACCTGCTAGGTCCCTCCTATGGGCGGGACCAGGGAAGGGGTGGTTACACCCCTTTCCCTTTGTCCAGTTTCACGCCAGAGCTGGGGCTGGAGTGCCCCAGTGGTTACACCCCTTTCCCTTTGTCCAGTTTCACGCCAGAGCTGGGGCTGGAGTGCCCCAGCACCGGTTTGAACCGGACTATGCATGGGACACCTTGTGTGCCCCAGGCAGTGTCATTTCATTCAGCCCTCCCTGCCCCAATAAACTATGGCCTGTCTGGGGTGGTGCTAGCACCTCCCAAGACAGGAAACCTATTGTCCAAGCCTCCCTCGCTGGAAGGACTACCAGCAGCAGGAGGTCAGACTTGTGTCTGTGGCAGCAGCATCCATTTTGTGATGCTGAGGCTCTGGTTAACTTTAACCGGGATTAGTAGGAACAACATGTCTTCTCCCTCTAGAAGGGTGAAATGCTACCCCCGTCGCCAGAACTGGCGAGGGGGTAGTATCCCAAAGCGTATGACACCTTACACGACATGTTTTGATAAAGCCAAACCAAAGTTAGCATTCAACCGCGAGGATTATAATGCACTTAAGAGTATATGGTATGGCTACATCATAGAACAGCTATAAGGACATGGTTCCGAAAGCTGCAGACAGGCTCAGCTCATGCTAGAGCACCATCTCACATAAAACCAAGCACTCTGCCTTCAGGATTGTTAAGGCCTGCCATAGGAGTGACTTATAGATGCATATGTGTATATAATGGTAGGTATAGGAATACTATACCTAAGCAAGGGGTGATTATACGACCTTGCCCCAGCTGAGTGATTAGCCAGTTGTGTCAGTTTGGATGGCCAGCCAGGGGTGGCATAAGTTATGCTGCAGCCCCTGGTAGGCCTTGGGTGCACCTATGCCCTGTGTACCTATGGTACACTGTACAGGGACTCACACGAGTGACCCATTTCCCAATTGGTGATGTACCTAAAGTACATGGTATGAATTTAGAGAGAGAACAGCAGGGCTGTGAGTCTGATTAGCAGGCCCTCAGCCACATTAAAGTCGAAAACCAGTGAAGCAAAAAGCAAAAAGTGGGGTGACCATAGGAAAGCAGACCCTACTCTCCTACATAACCCCCCCAAACGCAGGGACATTAGACTAACCATGACCAGTTGTGTCTTCATGTTCTAAGTGGAAGTACCTGGAGAGACCATCTGCATGGCCATGGTCAGTCCCTGGTCTGTGCTCCACTGTAAAGTCCATCCTATGTAGGGAAATGGACCACCTGAGCAGTTTGGGATTTTCACCCTTCATTTGATTTAGCCACAAGAGTGGCTTATGGTCTGTCTGAATTTTTAAGTGAGTGCCAAACAAGTATGGCCTCAACTTCTTCAGGGCCCAAACCACAGCAAAGGCCTCCCTCTCAATGTCTGACCAACGTTTCTCTGTAGGGGTCAGCCTTCTGCTAATAAAATCAATGGGCTGGTCTTGACCATCTACATTCAGTTGTGAAAGCACAGCTCCCACCCCCAACTCAGAAGCATCTGTTTGGACAATGAACTCTTTGGAGTAGTCAGGACTCTTCAGGATAGGTGCAGAGCACATAGCCTTCTTCAGGTCATCAAATGCCTTTTGACAGCTTACTGTCCACTGAACCTTTTTTGGCATCTTCTTTGAAGTCAAGTCATTAAGTGGTGTCACAATGGACCCATAATTCTTAACAAACTTTCTGTAATAACCAGACAGGCCCAAGAAATCTCTGACCTGTGTCTGGGTGGTTGGAGGAGCCCAGCCCTTGATGGTCTGGACCTTACTCTCCAGTGGTTGAACCTGACCCCCACCTACAAGGTGGCCCAGGTACACAACCATACTCTGCCCTATCTGGCACTTTGTGGCCTGAATAGTTAGGCCTGCCTTCTGCAGGGCCTCTAAAACCTTCTTCAGTTGGATCAGGTGATCCTGCCAGGAGGAGCTGAAGATAGCAATATCATCTAGATAAGCTGCACAAAAGTCATCCAACCCAGTGAGGACTTGGTTCACCAACCTTTGGAAAGTGGCAGGTGCATTCTTCAAGCCAAAGGGCATCACCACAAATTGGTAATGACCTCCAGGGGTCGAGAAAGCAGTTTTGGCCTTGGCATCCTCAGCTAACCTGATTTGCCAATAGCCAGCTGTCAGGTCAAATGTGCTCAGAAATTTGGCAGAAGCCAATCTATCAATGAGCTCATCTGCTCTTGGAATTGGGTGAGCATCTGTCCTAGTGACAGCATTGAGACCTCTGTAGTCCACACAGAACCTCCTCTCTCTCGTACCATCTTGGGTGTGAGGTTTTGGCACAAGGACCACTGGGCTGGCCCAGGGGCTCACTGAGCGCTCAATTACTCCCAGCTCCAACATTTTCTGTACCTCAGTCTTTATACAGTCCCTGACATGGTGAGGTTGCCTGTAGATCTTACTCTTCACAGGCAGACTGTCACCAGTGTCCACCTCATGGGTGCACCAGTTAGTCTGACTAGGTGTCAAGGAAAACATATGTCTGAAGGACTGTAGAACTTGTCTGCAGCCCTGTTGCTGCTGTTCAGTGAGGCTGCCAGCTAAGGCCACACCATCAACTGAACCATCATCAGGGTTCTGAGTCAACAGGTCTGGGAGAGGGTCACTCTCTTCTTCCTGCCCCTCATCTGTAGCCATGAGCAAACCCATGTCTGCCCTGTCAACATATGCCTTCAGTCTGTTGACATGGAGCACCCTGTGGGGGCTCCTGGGAGTTCCAAGGTCCACCAGGTAGGTGACCTCTACCTTTTGCTCAACAATTGTGTGGGGTCCAGACCATTTGTCTTGGAGTGCTGCTGGAGCCACTGTCTCCAACACCCACACCTTCTGTCCTGGCTGGTACACAGTCAGCACAGCCTTTTGGTCATGACAAGCTTTTTGAAGTTCTTGGCTAGCCTCAAGGTTTTTAGAAGCCTTCTTCATATACTCAGCCATCCTGGAGTGGATACCAAGTACATAGTCCACTATGTCTTGTTTAGGCTTTTTGAGAGGTAACTTCCATCCTTCCTTCACCAGACATAGGGGTCCCCTTACAGGATGCCCAAACAAAAGTTCAAAAGGGCTGTAGCCAACCCCCTTTTGTGGGACCTCTCTGTAAGCAAACAGAAGGCAGGGTAGACGGATGTCCCATCTTCGCCTAAGCGTTTCAGGTAAACCCTTGATCATACCCTTTAAGGTCTTGTTAAATCTTTCAACAAGGCCATTGCACTGTGGATGGTAGGGTGTAGTGAATTTGTAATTTACACCACACTCCTTCCACATTGCAGTTAGATACCCAGACATGAAGTTTGCACCTCTATCTGAGACAACCTCCTTTGGAAAACCCACTCTTGAGAAAACTCCCAGGAGGGCTCTTGCCACAACAGGTGCTGTTGTGGTCCTTAGGGGAATAGCTTCTGGATACCTGGTGGCATGATCCACTACCACCAGTATAAATCTGTGCCCAGAGGCTGTTTGGGGATCCATTGGTCCAACAATGTCAATCCCAACTCTTTCAAAGGGTACCCCCACCACTGGTAGTGGTATAAGGGGGGCTTTTGTTGTGCCACCTGATTTGCCACTGGCTTGGCAGGTCACACAGGAGCGACAAAACTCCTTGGCATCTTCTGACATATGGGGCCAGTGAAAGTGAGGGACAAGCCTGTCCCAAGTCTTGTTCTGGCCTAGATGTCCTACTAAGGGAATATCATGGGCTAAGGTAAGAAGGAAACCCCTATATGACAGAGGTATGACCAACCTCCAGGAACCACCAGGCTTGGGGTCTCTAGCCTCTGAATAAAGGAGTCCTTATCCCAGTAAACTCTGTGGGTACCTGTAGCATTCCCAGCAGCCTCAGAAGCAGCTTCCTGTCTGAGGGGTTCAAGAGAGGGGCAGTCCAGCTGTGCCTGCCTCAAGTCTGCCCTTGAAGGTCTCCCTGTCCCAAGAAACTCAACCTGGTCAGGTTCAAGTTCTTCTAGGACAGTTCCTTCAGGGGTCTCACAATCAGCTTCCCGAGAAGGCTGATCTTCACTTGAGGGCAGGGGGGAAGGCACTGCCTTAACCCTACTGCTCCTTCTCTTGCGTGGTACTTGGTCCATAGTTACAGGATCCAAGACCTGTTCAGTTTGTCACTTTTTGGCCTGTGACCTGGTCACAGCAAGGACATGAGCTGATGTGCCTAACATCTCTGCATGAGTCCTATGCTCCACTTCTGACCATACTGAGGATTCAAGATCATTGCCCAACAAACACTCCACTGGGAGATCTGCACTTACCACAACTCTTTTGAGGCCATTTACCCCTCCCCAGGAGAAGTTAACAACTGTCACACTATGTGAAGTAGTGACATTGCTTGCATTGGTCACCAGGTAATTATCACCCAGTACAATCTGTCCAGGGTCCACAAAGTTAGGTGTCACAATAGTCACACTGGCACATGTGTCCCTGTAGGCCTGAGCAACTTTGTCATTAATTAAAGGTGTTTGCCTGTACTTGCCCAGAGTACTGGGACTCACAGTTGAAGACATAGCCATGTCCACATTACAGACAAGAACAGCCTGAGTTGGAATCCCGACTAGGTCAGAATCCATCTCAGTACCCATGGTTAACCCCACTATAGCCTTGGGTTGGGAACTACCCCTGTTAACTGTACTAGGGGGTGCAGGTGCCTCAGGGGCAACAGTGGTAGGGGCTGTACCTTTCTTGGTGCACTCACTGAACCAGTGAGAGGCAGATTTACACTAATTACACCAAGTTTTCTTTGGACCTTCTTTCTTCTTCTTAGAATTTTGGGGCCCCCCTTCATTAGATTTTTGGGGGCCTGATGAAGACTTCTGGTCTTTTGGTTTCTGATCCCCACCTTTTTGGTCTGCCTTTTTCTGATCACTACCTTGGACCTGGTTTTTCTGCTTAACCCTGGTTCTGACCCATTTGTCTGCCTTCTTTCCCAATTCTTGGGGAGAGGTCAGATCTGAGTCAATCAGGTGTTGGTGCAACAACTGGTTCTGACAATTGTTAAGTATTTGATCAACTTATACAATCCTGTATAGTCCTTAATTTTACTTCCGAGCAACCAGCCTTCCAGAGCCTTAGTGGCACAATCAACTCTTCTGGGTATCTCTGAACATCAACCTGTACTGTTCAGTGGTTAGGCCAAACCCATCAATCAGAGCACTCTTCAGGACAAGGCAATTGTTAGCATCATCATCACTAACTGTGAGGAGCTTGTCTCTTCCTTTTGCTGAAAAGGAGAGCCACAAGATTGCTCCCCACTGACTTTGGGGTACCTGCCGTACTTTGCAGGCCCTCTCCAAAGCAGTTATCCATTTGTGGATATCATCCCCAACTTTGTAGGGGGGCACAATCTTACTCAGGTTTCTATTGTCATAGGACCTGTCTTTATCCTTAGGGATATTGCTGCCACCAGTGGACTCTAGTCCACTTAACTTTTGCTCTCTAGCAAGAGCAAGTTTTACTTGGGCTAGGGCAAGTTCTTCCCTCTCAATCCGGATATGGACTTCCCTCATCCGAGCCTGGTGTTCTCTCCTCTGAGGAGAAGTCATTCCCCTCTGAGAACCCCTTGAAGCATTTGAGTGGAGAGATTCCCTGGAGTGGGATCTTTCCCTCCTATAACTCTGACTAAGTCCACTTGTAGGCCTGAATGGGGCTGTCCCATTCTCAGCCCCAAATAGGCTTAGGTTAGCCTGGCTAAGTCTCCTAACTTGAACCTGGTTGTCTACCTCTTCCCCAGAATCTTCCTCTTCCTCAAGCTCATCTTTATCTATGATAGTAGGGTCAGGGGCATCTTCTGTTGAGGGTAGGACCTCATCTCCATTGATTGACAGACCTTTAGAGGCCTTAAGAGCATCATGTTCCTCTATGAGCTCAATCAGGTGTCTGAGGGTAGGGTGAGAGAACCCTGTTTTAACCTTCTGCCAGTGCACAAGTGCCTTAGCTCTTGGAAGGTTAGGGTATCATATCTGGAAGGTATCCTTAAAGGATCTACCTCCACTGGGAGAGATCCACTTGGTTCTGCTCTCAGAGACATGATCTAGTGAGGTGTGGTGTGTGCACCTACCTACACTAAGTGTTACCTACTAAACCTCTCTAGAAGTTGTAGTCAGGGTGTGCTAAGCCCTTTGGTCTACAACAACTAAGTTCAGTAGAACTTAAGTATTATAAGTGTTGTTATATGTATCTATGGTACCTAATGTGATCTTTCAAATTATATCTCAAAGATTACAATTGGTAAAACAACAGCAAGCTCTTATCCCAAACGCTGCACACCAATGTGAGAAGTTGGCCTGATATGTAATGTCCACTATTCTAGTGGGCACCCTGTATCAGTCCTAACAACCCTTATGGTGATGGTTGTAAAGTCAACCTTATAGACCAGCTATCCTAGTGGTAGCATGGACAAAGCAGTCTTAGGCTAAACTCAAGAGAGCATGTGAAGCACACCAGTGAACACCCTCAAGACTCAACACTCGGGTAGAAGCGCACCCGCTGATACCGACTACATCGACCATCATGCTCCGGGGTCACACGCTGATGGGACGAGCAGTGTGCGACCTCATTCGGACATACTATTTATACAGGCTCCCTTGAGCCGGTGGAGGTGACGACCTCGAGACAACGCACCTGCGCGCCTTAAGAGGTATCTGGACCTACGAATATTTTCGGCAGCCCACGCAGCAACCCTGTGCACACGCCTAATCCCTGCTGATGAGCGTTAATGAACGCGAAACACGTGTCCAGGGATGGCAAGCACACCAGTGAACACCCTCAAGACTCAACACTCAGGTAGAAGCGCACCCGCTGATACCGACTACATCGACCATCATGCTCCGGGGTCACACGCTGATGGGACGAGCAGTGTGCGACCTCATTCGGACATACTATTTATACAGGCTCCCTTGAGCCGGTGGAGGTGACGACTGTAGGAAGGTAGATCCCTGACTATGGTTGCCCCCAACTTTTTGCCTGGTGTTTTGCTGGTTTTCTGACTTAGTTGACCTGGGACCCTGCTATTCAGGGCCCCAGGCCTACTGCTCTCTCTGTAAAATGGACTCCATGTACCTTAGGTACATATCTAATTGGATACTGAGTCACCTTATCAGTCCCTGTACAGTGTACCTTAGGTACCCAGGGCATAGGTGTACCCAGGGCCTACCAGGGGCTGCAGCATGTATTATGCCACCCCTGGCTGGCCATCCAAATCTGACACAACTGGCTGCACGACAGCTGGGGCAAGGTGGTGTAATCACCCTTTGCTTTAGATATAGTATACCTATATCTAAACCTAAATGGGCACACAGATCTATCAGTCACTCCTATGGCAGGCCTTGACAATCCTGAAGGCAGAGTGCTTGGAATCGTGTGAGATGGTGCTCTGGCATGAGCTGAGCCTGTCTGCGGCTTTCGGGATCTATCCCATAGCCGTTTCCATGATATCGCATACCATATACTCTTAAGTGCATTATAATCCTCGCGGTTATATGCCAACTCTGGTATCGCTTTATCAAAACATGTCGAGTGAGGTGTCATACGAATTGGAATACTAACCCCTCGCCAATTCTGGCGATGGGGTTAGCATTCCACCCTTCTAGAGAGACACGACATGTATGTAACCTATAACCCCGGTTAAAGTCAGACAGAGCCTTAGATCCACAAAATGGATGCTGCCACGGAGACACAAGTCTGCCCTCCTGCTGCTGGGAGTCCTCCCAGAGCAGGAGGCAAGGACAAAGGGTTTCCTGCCAGGGGCAGTGCCAGCACCGTCCCAGACAGGGTTTTGTGTATTCTAGGTAGGCAGGGCTTTAGAGGAAGGTGACTGCAAGTGGCACCCCGGTGCTCACTGTGCATAGGCCGGCTTGAACCAGTTCCAGGGTGTGAGAAGTTGGCCTGATGTGCAGTGCTCACTACTCTAGTGATCACTATATATCAGTCCAAACAACCCTTATTGATGATTGGTTGTAAGTCAACCTTATAGACCAGCTATCCTAGTAGCATGGATACGAGCAGTCTAAGGCTAAGACTCTAGAGGGCGTGTTAAGCCAGCTGTTTTACCATCACATTACCCCTTGAACACCCAGTGAAAGGACACCACACAAGTGTTATGAAAATAAACAATGTATTTATTAGAATCACAACAACCCTGTACTCTTTATGAGGACAGGGTGCTAGGCACACAACAAAACTCTTACGAAAATACTTTTAAGTTAGCACGTTACACAAATGCCCGAGGGGCACGAAAAACCATATACTTTCAAAGTGGAATGCGAATTACTAGCAGGTAAGTAACGATTCTCAGAGGCTTTGGGATCGCTAGGACTGGACTACTGAACCTTTAGATTACTAGCAGGAGGCCTAGGGAACTCGGGTGCAGAGTGTGCACTCTCACGCGGGATGCGGGACAAAGTCTATGGAAGCTAGAATTCACAAAGTTAGTGTTCACGGGCGAACCCGACCTGGTAGGGAGAAAACGACAGTGGATCCTGACCCTTGAATAGTGAGGCTATGCTGGGACACCGAAGTGCCGAAGTTACCTAGCCCAGGGGCTGCAGCTGCATAGGTCTGAAAAGACGTCGGGAATCCTCGTGCCGGACCAGGAGCCTGGAAGAAGGAAGTTGCTGGCAGGCGACCAGTGAAGGAAAGTTCGATGGATCCAAGCCTGGATCAAGGAAGAAGGAAACCTGAAAGCAGAGGGGACCAAGTTCTTGAATCACTAGCCAGTGATTAAGTGGGCACCAGGATGGCACCGGGCGAAGTCACCGCAGTCAGGTGAGTGGGCGCTGCTGGGCTCTGCAGTCTCTCGGACCAGGAGGCGTTGTCGGCGACCAGGATGGAGGTGCGAGCTGTCCCACGAAGGTTCTTGCTGTCGACGTCGCTGGACCCAGGATTGGGCAACAAGTCTTGGCAAATGCAAGGCCCACGCGGTGGACCTAAAATGGCGTCTTAGCCGGACCAGGAGGGTCCAGGGTACTTCTCCGATGGAGGGAAGCAAGGGCCAGTCTGGAGCAACCAGACTAGCAGCAGTGTTGTCGTCGGGCGTCGTTCGGAAGGCCACAAGCCAGCGGGCTAGTAGCCAAACAACGCGGTGAGCAGCAAAAAGCAGAAGGGCCCCACGCCGATCGTGGAGATGCTGGGGGGCTGCTCTTCGGTGCTGGAGCTGCTCAGGGTGGGGGCTTCTCGGACCCCAAAGCACTCACCAGGAAATTACTCGGTGGGCTTGCTGTGCAGAAGTCGTGCAGTCTTGGCGATGGCCGGTCCCTCGAGGTCTCGTCGCACCCACGGTTCTCAGCTGTGCTGTAGAGGTGGGTAGAGGTCAGAGGTGCCAGGGAAGCCGGGTCTCGTCGAGCTGGGCAGTCGAATTCCGGAGGAAGGACGTGCAGCAGAATGCAGTGTTCTTAGATGGTGCCTGCGGATGCAGGGTGACTACTCCTTAGCCACAAGGGAGAATCTTGAAGAAGAAATCGTGAAGTCCTTTCGTGGAAAGTGGTATCTTGATTCCAAAGATGATCTGATTTGGAAGGGGGCCAGTCTCTACCTTTATCCTGTAAAAAGGGGCTGGCACGCGACTAAGTCCTGCCCTATGGGTGGGACTAGGAGGGGGGTGGTTACACCCACTTCCTTGGCGGGCTTTTCCCCAGCACAGGGTCTGGAGTGACCCTGGAACTGGTTCCAGCCAGCCTATGCACAGTGAGCACCGGGGTGCCACGTGCAGTCACCTTCCTCTAAAGCCCTGCCTACCTACAATACACAAAACCCTGTCTGGGACGGTGCTGGCACCGCCCCTGGCAGGAAACCCTTTGTCCTTATCTCCTGCTCTGGGAGGACTCCCAGCAGCAGGAGGGCAGACTTGTGTCTCGGTGGCAGCATCCATTTTGTGGATGCTAAGGCTCTGTCTGACTTTTAACCGGGTTATAGGTTACAGGCATGTCGTGTCCCTCTAGAAGGGTAGAATGCTAACCCCGTCGCCAGAATTGGCGAGGGGTTAGTATTCCAATTCGTATGACACCTTACTCGACATGTTTTGATAAAGCGATACCAGAGTTGGCACATAACCGCGAGGATTATAATGCACTTAAGGGTATATGGTATGCGATATCATGGAAACGGCTAAGGGATGGGTCCCGAAAGCCGCAGACAGGCTCAGCTCATGCCAGAGCACCATCTCACACGATTCCAAGCACTCTGCCTTCAGGATTGTTAAGGCCTGCCATAGGAGTGACTGATAGGAGATCTGTGTGTCCATTTTTAGGGTTAGATATAGGTATACTATATCTAAAGCAAAGGGTGAGTACACCACCTTGCCCCAGCTGTCGTGCAGCCAGTTGTGTCAGTTTTAGTTAGTCAATCCAGGGGTGGCATAATACCTGCTTCAGCCCCTGGGAGACTTCTGGGTGCACCTCAGCCCTGGGTACAGGGACTTGGAGAGGGCCCAGTGCCAATTCAGTACCTGAGTACAATTTGGATAGAGAGAACAGCTAGGCTGTGGGTCTGATTAGCAGGCCCACAGCCAGGGAAAGTCGTAAACCAGTGCAGCAAAAAGCAAAAATCTGGGTGATCATAGGATTGCAGACCCTACTCTCCTACACAGGGGCACACCAGACCCTGAGCTGGGGAAAGCCCGCCAAAGGAGAGGGGTGTAACCACCCCCCTCCTAGTCCCACCCATAGGGCAGGGCTTAGTCGCGTGCCAGCCCCCTTTTTCAGGATAAAGGTAGGAGCAGGCCCCCTTCCAAATCAGATCATCTTTGAATCCTGAAACTACTTTCCACGAAAGGAACTCAAGACTTCTTCCCAAGATTCTCCCTTGTGACTAAGGAGTAGTCACCCTGCAGCAGCAGGCACCAACCAAGCATCGCGGTTTGTTGCCAGTCTCTCCTTCGGATCAAGACTGCTCCAGCACGACGAGAACCGGCTTCCCTGGCACCTCTGACCTCTACCTACATCATCAGTCACGCTGAGATTCGTGGGTGTGACGAGACCTCGAGGGACCGGCCATCTTCAGAACTGCACGACGCTTGTCCAGCACGACCACCGAGTGACCCTCGACCGAGTGCTTTGGGGTGAGAGAAGCCCCAACCCTGAGCAGCTCCAGCACCGAAGTTCAGCCCCCCTGCATCCACGAGATCTGCGTGGGGCCCTTCTGCTATTTGCTGCTCACCGCGTTGTCCCGGTCACTTGCCCGTTGGCTAGTGGCCCTTTTACGACGCTCCACGACGACAAAGACTGCTGGTCTGGTTGCTCCAGACTGGCCCTTGCTTCCCTTCCTCAGAGAAGCACCTTGGACCCTCCTGGTCCACTCAAGACGCCATTTTAGGTCCACCGCGTGGGCCTTGCATTTGCCAAGACTTGTTGCCCAATCCTGGGTCCAGCGACGTCGACAGCAAGTACCTTCGTGGGACAGCTCGCACCTCCATCCTGGTCGCCGACAACGCCTCCTGGTCCGAGAGACTGCAGAGCCCAGCAGCGCCCACTCACCTGGCTGAGGTGACTTCGTCCGGTGCCATCCTGGTGCCCACTCAAATCACTGGCTAGTGATTCAGAACTTGGTCCCCTCTGCTTACAGGTCTCTTCTTCCCTGATCCAGGCTTGGATCACTCCGAACTTTCTTCACTGGCCGCCTGCCAGCAACTTCTTTCTTCAGGCTCCTGGTTCTTCAACGTGGGTTTCCGACGCAACTTCGACCCTATGCAGCCGCAGCCCCTGGGCTAGGTAAACTGAGTACTCCGGTGCTCCAGCATAGTCCAACACCCTAAGTGTTCGGATCCACTCCCGTTTTCGACCCACCTAGTCGGGTTCGCCCGAGAACAGTAACTTTGCAAGTTCTAGCATCCATAGACTTTTTCCCGCCTTACGCGTGAGAGTTCCCACTCTGCACACGACGTCCACAGGCCTCCTGCTCCTAACCTAAGTGTTTAGCATTGTAGGCCTAGCGATTCCAAAGTCTAGAAAAGTATTACTTACCTGCTAGTAATTTCGCATTCCACTTTCATAGTATATGGTTTTTCGTGCCCCTCGGGCATCTGTGTAAATTGTGCGACTTAAAGTATTTTCGTAAGAGTTTTGTTGTGTGCTTAGCTCCCTGACTCATAAAGAGTTCAGGGTAGACTTGTTATAAATAAATATCTGTTTATTTTCATAACAACTTGTGTGGTGTCCTTTCACTTGGTGTTCAAAGGGTAATGTGATGGTAAAACAGCTGGCTTAACACGCCCTCTAGAGTCTTAGCCTTAGACTGCTCGTATCCATGCTACTAGGATAGCTGGTCTATAAGGTTGACTTACAACCAATCATCAATAAGGGTTGTTTGGACTGATACATAGTGATCACTAGAATAGTGAGCACTGCATATCAGGCCAACTTCTCACAACGACCTCGAGACAACGCACCTGCGCGCCTTAAGAGGTATCTGGACCTACGAATATTTTCGGCAGCCCACGCAGCAACCCCGTGCACACGCCTAATCCCTGCTGATGAGCGTTAATGAACGCGAAACACGTGTCCAGGGATGGCAAGCACACCAGTGAACACCCTCAAGACTCAACACTCGGGTAGAAGCGCACCCGCTGATACAGACTATATCGACCATCATGCTCCGGGGTCACACGCTGATGGGACGAGCAGTGTGCGACCTCATTCGGACATACGAACAAAGGATAGGCCTAGGGAATCGCTGGGGCTAGGGCTGTACTAACGAGAGTTAGGGAGCAGGAGGCCCACGGGATGCGTGTGCAGTGTCTTTACACACACACGCGAGTTACCATAGGGTTACAATGGGAACGAAAGAATTGGAAACTAGTTTTTAGGACACTTCCAGATGGACTAGGAGAAAGCTACTTAAAACTTGGACACTAGGATAGTCAATACCCACAGGATCACCGAAGTACTCGCGTTACCTCACCCACAGGAAGCGGGTGCATAGGTGTCAAAGTGTGTCGGGTTTCGTCGCTGATTCCTATGGAGCCTCGAAGAAAGATGCTGCAGGCGACCAGGAGAGAAGTGTCCGGGCGGATTGAGGATGAAGAGTACCTGAAAGCAGAGGGGACCGAGTCTGGGTCACTAGCCAGTGACCAGGAAGGAACCAGGCGATGTCGCGAAGCAATCAGGTGATGTCGTGAAGCTTGACTCAACAGCCACGTGGACCAGGAGGCGTCGACGACGACCAGGAGCTGGATACGGACTTTCCCACGAACGATCTCGCTGTTGGCGGAGTCGGCTTACGGATTGGAGTCAACAGGCCTTGGCAAATGCAACCCACGCAGGAATCGAATATTCGCTTCGGGATAGACCAGCAAGGTCTATGGGGCTTCTCCTTTGCAGGGAAGCAGGGGCCCACCTGGAGCAACCAGGCAGGCGGTGTAGATTCAAAAGTCCGTCGTCACAGAGGCCACTAGCCAACGGGCAAGCGACCAGACAGACGCGTCGAGCAGGAAAATGCAGAAGGGCCCCACGCAGACCTCGAGGAGTGTGGAGGGCTGATCTTCGGTGCCGTTGGTGCTCGGGGCTGGGGCTTCTCAATCCCCAATGCACAACTTCGAGGGTGCCTCAGAAGCTGCACAAGTAGCAAGGAGCAGGCTTTTTAAGATGCAGGTCCTACGTCTCTCGTCGCCTCCACGGGTCTCAGCTTTGCAGGGACTGTGGATCGGGGTCAGAGAAGTCTGGAAGTCTGGCTCTCGTCGGACTCTGTGCTCGGGCTCAGGCAGGAGCGTCTACAAAGTAAACAGCTGATCGCTGGATGGTGCCCGTTTGCACAGGGTGGTCACTCCTTGTCCACAAGGGAGATTGTTCAGTCTTCTATCTTCAAGTAGAACTTCGAAGGTCCAGAGTTTCGTTTCAAGTTTCAGTTCAGGATAAATCTAAAGTCTCTAGACTCAGGTCCTACCTATATACTAATCTGGTGGGCTGGATTACCTGCTAGGTCCCTCCTATGGGTGGGACCAGGGAAGGGGGTGGTTACACCCCTTTCCCTTTGTCCAGTTTCACGCCAGAGCTGGGGCTGGAGTGCCCCAGCACCGGTTTGAACCGGGCTATGCATGGGACACCTTGTGTGCCCCAGGCAGTGTCTCATTGCATTCAGCCCTCCCTGCCCCAATACACTATGGCCTGTCTGGGGTGGTGCTAGCACCTCCCAAGACAGGAAACCTATTGTCCAAGCCTCCCTCGCTGGAAGGACTCCCAGCAGCAGGAGGTCAGACTTGTGTCTGTGGCAGCAGCATCCATTTTGTGATGCTAAGGCTCTGGTTAACTTTAACCGGGATTAGTAGGAACAACATGTCTTCTCCCTCTAGAAGGGTGGAATGCTACCCCCGTCGCCAGAACTGGCGAGGGGGTAGTATTCCAAAGCGTATGACACCTTACACGACATGTTTTGATAAAGCCAAACCAAAGTTAGCATTCAACCGCGAGGATTATAATGCACTTAAGAGTATATGGTATGGCTACATCATAGAACAGCTATAAGGACATGGTTCCGAAAGCTGCAGACAGGCTCAGCTCATGCTAGAGCACCATCTCACATAAAACCAAGCACTCTGCCTTCAGGATTGTTAAGGCCTGCCATAGGAGTGACTTATAGGTGCATATGTGTCTATATATAATGGTAGGTATAGGAATACTATACCTAAGCAAGGGGTGATTACACGACCTTATCCCCGGCTGAGTGATCAGCCAGTTGTGTCAGTTTTGATGGCCAGCCAGGGGTGGCATACGTTATGCTGCAGCCCTTGGTAGGCCTTGGGTGCACCTATGCCCTGGGTACCTATGGTACACTGTACAGGGACTCACAAGAGTGACCCATTTCCCAATTGGTGATGTACCTAAAGTACATGGTATGAATTTAGAGAGAGAACGGCAGGGCTGTGGGTCTTATTAGCAGGCCCACAGCCACATTAAAGTCGAAAACCAGTGAAGCAAAAAGCAAAAAGTGGGGGGACCATAGAAAAGCAGACCCTACTCTCCTACACTCAGCAATAAGGCAGAATAAGAATTTAACCTCACAATAACCCCACAGGATAAGAAGCAGGATCGTCAAGGCCTCCGGCCACAGAACAGAAGAGCAGGTGGGGCAGCCGCTGACAAGCGCCACAAAACTAAACGCCCAGACCACGTCAGGCTCAGAACAAGGGTAAGGCTAGCAAAACGTCCCGAACAACCCCAAAGGGGACCGCTCTGTACAGAACCGATCCACGAAGAAGTGCTATCAGCTATAAGATAAGAGGAGAAACAAGTAGGACGGACCAAGTTGTCACACAGGAAAACTTTTCCCTCAGAAACCCCAGACAGAGGACCAGAGCAAACGGCAGGCGAAGGGCAAAAAACACCGCAGCACAACACCGTAGATAGCCAAGCCATGCCCCAGTAAGGACCAAAAACAGAACCATCGTAATGCAGCAACACCAGGAAGGGCAAGAAACCCGCAAAGGGGAGCCCACACCCTCCAAGCGTAAGACAGGGCTATACAATAGCTACATGTACCCCACATACGGTAGGACACATCCCAAGAAAGCAGGTGAACTACTCTTAGGGAAAAGAAATCCCGCATCAGAGGATAAAACCATAGACCTGCGGCAGGAACCACAGAAGGCTTAGTAATCAGCCAAAAACACCTAGTCACCAAAAAAGGGGGCTGAACCAGCAGACAACTGAAGAGAGGGGCCAATCAAGGACCCCAAGGGCTCAGTAACCCTCACAGAAAGTGTAACAGCCACTCCAAAAACCAAAAGTAGAAGCAAGTGGGATAACGCCTCCCACCAAGACCCAGAGGATCAGTAAAACAACCTACTGAGGAGGAGGTTCGAAAAAACACCAGTGCACCTCCAAGATAGTCACTTTACTCCCTTCGCTATTATAGCGTTTAACATACAGTCCATATCCTTGGTCAGTAGCCACTTCCACAAAATCAGACGGTGTAGACAATTCAAGCTTTTATTTTTGCAAACGTTAGGATCCACAGCCGATGCGCGTTTCGCCCGCTTTGGGCTTTCTCAAGGCTAAATGTAGTGCGATCATAAGTCTCTATTCCTGTATTTACAGGAAGTATATAAAATATACTGCATATGTCCTTGTCCCATTAGTCTTAGAATGTAAAGTCGTTGTGTTATTGCAGGATAGCTTGATTTATGTTAGTCACGTATTATATCGAGTCGATCTTCTCAGTACCAAACGTCTTGTGGAACCATATTAAGCCCCACCACCTCAGCGAGTCCAGAGGTCCGTCATGAACACCGTCCCTGCAATCCGGCGGCATTAGGTGAAGTGATGGAGGAGGTGGTGAAGGGAGGAGGAGGAGGACGACGAAGCCCCGCAAAAGGACGCTGAATGGCGGAGTCTGCAGGAGTATTAAACAGCAGGACCCCGAAAAAAGGGAGGTTGACCAGACGCTCTCTAATATTTTCAGGAAAAACAGCATCGCGTAGCCAAGCATGGCGACAGAGAGCCACAGAAGTGGCCACAGCACGGTCAAGAGCATCGGCAACATCCAAAGCCACACGAAGAATAAACGCGGCCAACTCTCTACCATCCAACACATAGCCCTACAGATCAGCACAGGCACCCTCATGAGAGACATGAGAAAGAAGGGACTCCACAGAATCCCACAGGCTGGAAGTAGCCCTGGTCAACACACACAAAGTGTTAAGCGCCCGCAAGGCAGCACTGGAAGAAGCGAAGACATTAAGTTCCCATGAATCTAACCACCGGGCCTCCCAAGATGGAGGAAACACCACAGGCTAACACGAAAAGGCATTTCGCAGTAGAGCGCTTTGAGTAGAAGGGTGGAAATAAAGACAGACCGGGTCGTGCGGAGCAGGACGATGGCGATGCAGTAGTGCCTGATCGCCTTTGGCAGGGCACACCCAAGCCCCCATAAGAGAATTATGCAGTGACGCTTCAAAAGGAAGGAACAACTCCCGTCCACCAGAGCCCTGGTGGAGAATCTCCAAGAGGTTGTCTGTAGGAAATTGAGTGACAGGTACAGAATACCAGCAGCCGTGGAAATAGCCCTAACAAAGGCATCAACGGCCTCAGCAGGGCGCAGCGGAGGGAAAATTAATTCCTCTGTGGGTGACGGTTGCAGACTGAGCCACCCATCCCCAAGTCCAGGGGGGAGCGGCCAGCCCTGGAATAGGGGAGGATCCACAGAGGAATAGGAAACTTGAGGGGCCCCAGCGGAGGTCAGAGAGGCCGGTGGAGAAGCCAGCCGCAAGCCACGGAAAGAAGGTTTCGAGGATTTAGGCCATGGGGCCTTCTCTGGAAGATGCCGGTGAAAAGGCAACATCACGGCGCCCCGTCCCCGGAGAGGAACACACCAACAGATGACAGACCTCTGGAGAATAAGGGACCTCAGGAGACGAATCGAGAACCCGACGCCGGCGCGGCTCCGTGGAGTCCGCCATCGGCGCCTGATCGGCCGCTGCTTTTGTAGTTTGGTTTGCCCTGTTCCCATCATGCACTGGGACAGGAACAGACTAATTTGCATACAGCCAGGTTCTGAAACTGGGATGGTGCAATGAGCTAAAAAACGGTGTTGGATCTAGCCCTGATCTTTTGACTGGGTGAGAGTATTCTGCTTAATTCAGAGACTCTGTCCCTCACCACCCCTTGTTGTAAATATTTTTGTCCACCCTAAGCGTGGAAGGGTATACTCAGACATGAGTCCCTTGCTCATTGCACCATCAGGATTCAAGCAAGCCGGGCCGAAGACGGCTGTAATGCCAGAAACCGGTCCCCGGAAGCTTGTTTCCTTCCCAGTGTAAGAATTGGCTTTTGTAGTTTGGTTTGTCCTGTTCCCATCATGCACTGGGACAGGAACAGACTAATTTGCATACAGCCAGGTTCTGAAACTGGGATGGTGCAATGAGATAAAAAACGGTGTTGGATCTAGCCCTGATCTTTTGACTGGGTGAGAGTATTCTGCTTAATTCAGAGACTCTGTCCCTCACCACCCCTTGTTGTAAATAGGAATGGTTCCCCATGGCGCCGGGCCGACTCCTGCCACCACTTGCTCTCCAGGAGAATGGGGCGAGGTCAACGCCGGAACGGCGTAGGCGCAGCACATACTCGACCTCAGACGGGGCAGCCGCCCGCATTGAGGACCGAGAGGGACTCTGGAAGGGCACCCCAGGTCCCAGCCTCCACCAGCGACTCCACCGGAGCCGGGGAGGAAGGCTCCCAGTGCCGAAACGGCGCTGGCTCGACCTCTCGTGAGGCAGCCGCCTGCTCGGTGGATCGAGTGGGACTCGCGGACAAGCCCGGAGTCCCGGCGATCACCTGCGACACCACAGGGAGCCCTGTAGAGATTTGCGGCGAGGCAGGCACGCTATGCGCCAAAGAGGGGAGCCCCGAAGGACGACACCTCGATGACGCCACCCTCCTACGACCCGAAGCCGAAACGTTCGGCGCCAGGGCCGGAGCCGCCGGCGACTCAGCGGAAGTCCCCGCGCAAGGCATGGGATCCGCAGACGTCATCGGAGGTGGAGGAAGGGCCAAAGAAGCCTGCAACGCCACAGCGTAGACTGTCAATTGGGTCCTAGTCGCCTCCGCGCCAGGGAATAGTGGGTAGGAAGGTGATAGGCGGGGGCGACTGTCCCGGGGGGAGCCTGTGCCCACGGCGGAAGGAGGACAGGGCCTCGGAGACAACCTGAAGGACCTACCAGCCGGTGACCCATGCCCAAAGGCAGTTCCGTAGACGAAACCGCCGGCTTCTTGCCTTCGAGGTAGGGGACGGACGCTGGGACAACACCGACCTGGACAAGCGCACCGACAGCAACTTCAGCCGGCGCTTCCACCGTTATTTAGGCTTAAGGTGCTGTTGTGGTGCTCACCGAGGCACCACATGCAAATCGGGTGAGGGTCAGTCACCGACATGGGATGTACACAGGAGGGACACATCTTGAAGCCCCAAAGCATTCGCACACACTGTTCCACATAGCGCCAAAGTGTGAAAAAAGAAGATAAAGCCTGAAAACAGGCCAGGACACAATCCGGATCCGCGTTGCACTCGGAAAGAGAAAAAACTGATGTAGGCACGCCGGGGTGGCACTCATATATCCTCACGGACGTCACGAACGCGGACGACGTCAGGGCGTAGTCACGTGGTGCTGTCCCCCTGGTGCGCAGGAGTGCTGTGGCAGAAAAGTTTTCCCGATCCAGTCCACGCCTGGGGATAATTCTACGTTAAAGAATCTGCGGCTAGTAGTCTCTATCAGATGTCAGGGTGCATGGGTGGTGTGAGAAGTTGGCCTGATGTGCAGTGTTCACTATTCTAGTGATCACTATATATCAGTCCAAACAACCTTATTGATGATTGGTTGTAAGTCAACCTTATAGACCAGCTATCCTAGTAGCATGGATACGAGCAGTCTAAGGCTAAGACTCTAGAGGGCGTGTTAAGCCAGCTGTTTTACCATCACATTACCCCTTGAACACCCAGTGAAAGGACACCACACAAGTGTTATGAAAATAAACAATGTATTTATTCGAATCACAACAACCCTGTACTCTTTATGAGGACAGGGTGCTAAGCACACAACAAAACTCTTACGAAAATACTTAAGTTAGCACGTTATACACAAATGCCCGAGGGGCACGAAAAACCATATACTCTAAAAGTGGAATGCGAATTACTAGCAGGTAAGTAACGATTCTCAGAGGCTTTGGGATCGCTAGGACTGGACTACTGAACCTTTAGATTACTAGCAGGAGGCCTAGGGAACTCGGGTGCAGAGTGTGCACTCTCACGCGGGATGCGGGACAAAGTCTATGGAAGCTAGAATTCACAAAGTTAGTGTTCACGGGCGAACCCGACCTGGTAGGGAGAAAACGACAGTGGATCTTGACCCTTGAATAGTGAGGCTATGCTGGGACACCGAAGTGCCGAAGTTACCTAGCCCAGGGGCTGCAGCTGCATAGGTCTGAAAAGACGTCGGGAATCCTCGTTGCCGGACCAGGAGCCTGGAAGAAGGAAGTTGCTGGCAGGCGACCAGTGAAGAAAGTTCGATGGATCCAAGCCTGGATCAAGGAAGAAGAAAACCTGAAAGCAGAGGGGACCAAGTTCTTGAATCACTAGCCAGTGATTAAGTGGGCACCAGGATGGCACCGGGCGAAGTCACCGCAGTCAGGTGAGTGGGCGCTGTTGGGCTCTGCAGTCTCTCGGACCAGGAGGCGTTGTCGGCGACCAGGATGGAGGTGCGAGCTGTCCCACGAAGGTTCTTGCTGTCGACGTCGCTGGACCCAGGATTGGGCAACAAGTCTTGGCAAATGCAAGGCCCACGCGGTGGACCTAAAATGGCGTCTTAGCCGGACCAGGAGGGTCCAGGGTACTTCTCCGATGGAGGGAAGCAAGGGCCAGTCTGGAGCAACCAGACCAGCAGCAGTGTTGTCGTCGGGCGTCGTTCGGAAGGCCACAAGCCAGCGGGCTAGTAGCCAAACAACGCGGTGAGCAGCAAAAAGCAGAAGGGCCCCACGCCGATCGTGGAGATGCTGGGGGGCTGCTCTTCGGTGCTGGAGCTGCTCAGGGTGGGGGCTTCTCGGACCCAAAAGCACTCACCAGGAAATTACTCGGTGGGCTTGCTGTGCAGAAGTCGTGCAGTCTTGGCGATGGCCGGTCCCTCGAGGTCTCGTCGCACCCACGATTCTCAGCTGTGCTGTAGAGGTGGGTAGAGGTCAGAGGTGCCAGGGAAGCCGGGTCTCGTCGAGCTGGGCAGTCGGATTCCGGAGGAAGGACGTGCAGCAGACCGCAGTGTTCTTAGATGGTGCCTGCGGATGCAGGGTGACTACTCCTTAGCCACAAGGGAGAATCTTGAAGAAGAAATCGTGAAGTCCTTTCGTGGAAAGTCGTATCTTGATTCCAAAGATGATCTAATTTGGAAGGGGGCCTGCTCCTTCCTTTATCTGGGAAAAGGGGGCTGGCAGGCGACTAAGTCCTGCCCTATGGGTGGGACCAGGAGGGGGGTGGTTACACCCACTTCCTTGGCGGGCTTTTCCCCAGCTCAGGGTCTGGAGTGTCCCTGGAACTGGTTCAAGCCGGCCTATGCATAGTGAGCACCGGGGTGCCACTTGCAGTCACCTTCCTCTGAAGCCCTGCCTACCTAGGATACACAAAATCCTGTCTGGGACGGTGCTGGCACCGCCCCTGGCAGGAAACCCTTTGTCCTTATCTCCTGCTCTGGGAGGACTCCCAGCAGCAGGAGGGCAGACTTGTGTCTCGGTGGCAGCATCCATTTTGTGGAGCTGAGGCTTTGTTGGACTTTAACCGGGGTTAGGGGTTACATA
Organism: Lissotriton helveticus; assembly: GCF_964261635.1. NCBI lineage: Eukaryota > Metazoa > Chordata > Amphibia > Caudata > Salamandridae > Lissotriton > Lissotriton helveticus. Next base: position 144,873,937 of record NC_136058.1, on the reverse strand, counting down.
CATGTCGTGTCCCTCTAGAAGGGTGGAATGCTAACCCCGTCGCCAGAATTGGCGAGGGGTTAGTATTCCAATTCGTATGACACCTTACTCGACATGTTTTGATAAAGCGATACCAGAGTTGGCATATAACCGCGAGGATTATAATGCACTTAAGAGTATATGGTATGCGATATCATGGAAACGGCTAAGGGATAGATCCCGAAAGCCGCAGACAGGCTCAGCTCATGCCAGAGCACCATCTCACACGATTCCAAGCACTCTGCCTTCAGGATTGTTAAGGCCTGCCATAGGAGTGACTGATAGGAGATCTGTGTGTCCATTTTAGGGTTAGATATAGGTATACTATATCTAAAGCAAAGGGTGATTACACCACCTTGCCCCAGCTGTCAAGCAGCCAGTTGTGTCAGATTTGGATGGCCAGCCAGGGGTGGCATAATACATGCTGCAGCCCCTGGTAGGCCCTGGGTACACCTATGCCCTGGGTACCTAAGGTACACTGTACAGGGACTGATAAGGTGACTCAGTATCCAATTTAGATATGTACCTAAGGTACATGGAATCCATTTTACAGAGAGAGCAGTAGGCCTGGGGCCCTGAATAGCAGGGTCCCAGGTCAACTAAGTCAGAAAACCAGCAAAACACCAGGCAAAAAGTTGGGGGCAACCATAGTCAGGGATCTACCTTCCTACAGGTGGTGCCTAAGTAGTCTCCATGACATCATCTCAGCACATACGACGCCAGCGACGGACACAGAGCCGCAAGACGCCACCTACTGACACACAGGGGTACTGCTAGCAAAACATTCCGGATCCAGTCTGACGCCTGGGGATATTCTAAGGTTAGGAATCTATCACTAATGTGTCTCTTTCAGATATGAGCTGGTTGCATCCAGCAGAGCTTGTTCGAAGCGCCTGGCTTCACATCTCTCAGTTCGAACTTGCAATTAAACTGGCTCCATGACTGTGACGGTTTGTCTCTCATTTGCACTACCGGAGTTTGTGCTCTCACATAGCCCACTGGCATTTTGTAAATCTAGGTATGTCGATCATCAGCATAGTGAGGGAGTAGCAGGCCATCTGCCTTCTCATTATCATCATTGTCACGAGGAACATTTTACATACCCTGTAAGTCAGTCCGAGATCCACATAAGGCCTCCGGCATTTAATAGTACTGGCATGGAGGCACAGGCTGTGGATTAGTCTGGTTGTGCCTGGAGCAAGCTGATGACAGCACAGAGTCTGATATCGGGGTCTGGATCAGCTTATGGCCAGGCACCGGTATGGAAGGGCCCGGTGTGAACACAAGGGCCAGAGTGGCAGCTATCTCTCTTGTGGATATTCTATCTATCCAGATTACTAACCTTGTGAATAATCCCCAGGTTTCAGACTGGATCTGAAAACTTCAATACAGTTCTTCTAGCTGCTAGGTGGCATTGGGCAACTTCGAGCGATGTCATTCTGCTCCACAAGTGACAAGCGGAGCCTCTTATTAGCATCACTGCTGTGACCTGACATCAATTGCTTTCGAGTCTGTCCAGGTCCTCAGATGAAGAATCCATTGGCGAACTGGTGTGACTAGTGTGCATCTCTCTAAATTAGGACCTTTTTAGATGGAAAAAAAAGAATGCAGTTAAAAAAGCGGGAGGTGGAATAGTCAGTGAGGAATCTGCAGTTAGACAAGAATATCCACTATAAATCTCGGGTTTGAACTTAAGTAACTTATTCCGCTGATGGATACTTCTAACCACAGATTCCTCACCTTTTGAATAGATACCAAAGCTTTACTTCCCAAGGTATTGGATCTGTGAACTGGCTCAGACCAAAATGACATGCAGGACTGGGCAGGCAAAATGTCACTCCCAACGAAACAGACAGTCAGGGCAGTAGTGCTTTGTGAACATGCCCACACTGATGTCCACATAGCAACCTGACAGATATCCATGGCTTGGCCCGAGTGGAATGAGCCCTCAATCCTTAAGGCAGCTGCTTCTAATCTAACACACATCAGATATTTATGCAGGCAACTATCCAACTAGAGACAGTTCACTTCTGCACAGCCTTACCCCTCTCTGCTCCGGGGAAGCCCACAAAGGGTTGACTGTCCACCTGATGCTCTTTGGTACAAACTATGGGTTCTTTTTGGGTCCAAATGATGGTGTTTCTCCTCCTCTTTTGAGGGGTAAGAAAAGGCAAAGAAAGCTGGAAGGGTGATAGCTTGACCGAACTGGAAACAAATTAGTACCTTTGGAAGTAATGAAGAACAAGTTACTTATCTTCAGTAATGATATATCTGTAAGAGACATATATTAGTTATAGATTCCTTACCTTAGAATTACCCCCAGGCTTCAGACAGTATCCAGAGATTTTTTCTTTAGCAGTACCCCTGCACGTCGGTAGGTGGCGTTGGTTGACTCCGCGCCCCACGTTGGCGTAGTGTTCGCTGGAATGACTTTGCGGTATCTACTAAGAAGCCGCCCCTGCGTGCTGACATCAGTTCTTACATGACATTCCACACCAGAAGCGCTGAGCCATGCAAGACATAGGTGAACAAAACTAGGGCCCTGAAAGTCAGTCCCTTGCTCTATTAATCAGTTCGCAGAACGGGGAGGATGGGTGGGGCGGTAAGGAATCTATACTAATATATGTCTCTTACAGATATATCGTTACCGAAGGTAAGTAACCTGTTCATCTGAAAGAGACTATTAGTTATAGATTCCTTCCTTACCTTAGAATAGATACCCCAGCAATAGCAACCCCGGAGGTGAGTCTGCGAACCAAGTTCACACCAGAAAGTCCTGGAGAACTGAACAGCCAAAGAAATTTTTACAAATTAGTGGCTGGGTAATCCTTGCGCAACATCAGCTCGTCCAGTGTTCTCCAAGTAAATGGCTCAAGGGAACAAGGGAAAAACGGCCACCTGCGTCCCCAAAAAGCTCCTCTGAAAATCAGAGAATACAAAAAAAATATAGATTGTCCCCGAGCACAGTCAAACAGTATCTTGTCAATTTCTTAAAAGAAAAGATAAACCAAATCAAATTCAATTCTGTTTCAGAGTTCATTAGATCAGTTTCTCTTTATTTTATTTTATTTTCTCTTCATACATCAAGTGTTCTTCATCATCATAGTCCATAGAATTCACACAAATGTAGCCAATAGAACAAAAACCAGTGCCAACACGTGTTTCGTCATGGGACACAGTCACCCAATGACTTCTTCAGGGCATAAGGGTAATTTTCTTCCAAAACACGAAAGCCAATTCCAGAAGTCAGATATCTCTTGAACAGTATACACTCTGTTATCATATTGTAGAATTCTTCTGGCGAGCGAACATCATTATTAAATCCAGGAGAGTACTCCCAACATCATCAAACAGGGTTCCAAATTCGTAATCTGATTACGTCATTGGGTGACTGTGTCCCATGACGAAACATGACTATGGACTATGATGATGAAGAACACTTGATGTATGAAGAGAAAATAAAATAAAATAAAGAGAAACTGATCTAATGAACTCTGAAACAGAATTGAATTTGATTTGGTTTATCTTTTCTCTCAAGAAATTGAAAAGATACTGTTTGACTGTGCTCGGGGACAATCTATATATTTTTTTGAACAGCCAAAGAAGCAGTCTCTCTGGACTTGGCTAGCCAGGCAGTAATGTTTTGTGAACGTGTGCAGGGATGCCCACGTGGCTGTCTGGCAGATGTTACAGAGGGGGGACTCCTTGTCCCAAAGCAGTAGTAGCTGCTGTCGCCCTGGTAGAATGGGTGCGCTGCCCTACTGGAGGCTCAGTTTCCGCCAAGGAATAACAGATTTTAATGCAAAGGACGACTGTGAGAAGTTGGCCTGATGTGCAGTGCTCACTATTCTAGTGATCACTATATATCAGTCCAAACAACCCTTATTGATGATTGGTTGTAAGTCAACCTTATAGACCAGCTATCCTAGTAGCATGGATACGAGCAGTCTAAGGCTAAGGCTCTAGAGGGCGTGTTAAGCCAGCTGTTTTACCATCACATTACCCCTTGAACACCCAGTGAAAGGACACCACACAAGTGTTATGAAAATAAACAATGTATTTATTAGAATCACCACAACCCTGTACTCTTTATGAGGACAGGGTGCTAGGCACACAACAAAACTCTTACGAAAATACTTAAGTTAGCACGTTATACACAAATGCCCGAGGGGCACGAAAAACCATATACTCTAAAAGTGGAATGCGAATTCCTAGCAGGTAAGTAACGATTCTCAGAGGCTTTGGGATCGCTAGGACTGGACTACTGAACCTTTAGATTACTAGCAGGAGGCCTAGGGAACTCGGGTGCAGAGTGTGCACTCTCACGCGGGATGCGGGACAAAGTCTATGGAAGCTAGAATTCACAAAGTTAGTGTTCACGGGCGAACCCGACCTGGTAGGGAGAAAACGACAGTGGATCCTGACCCTTGAATAGTGAGGCTATGCTGGGACACCGAAGTGCCGAAGTTACCTAGCCCAGGGGCTGCAGCTGCATAGGTCTGAAAAGACGTCGGGAATCCTCGTTGCCGGACCAGGAGCCTGGAAGAAGGAAGTTGCTGGCAGGCGACCAGTGAAGAAAGTTCGATGGATCCAAGCCTGGATCAAGGAAGAAGAAAACCTGAAAGCAGAGGGGACCAAGTTCCTGAATCACTAGCCAGTGATTAAGTGGGCACCAGGATGGCACCGGGCGAAGTCACCGCAGTCAGGTGAGTGGGCGCTGCTGGGCTCTGCAGTCTCTCGGACCAGGAGGCGTTGTCGGCGACCAGGATGGAGGTGCGAGCTGTCCCACGAAGGTTCTTGCTGTCGACGTCGCTGGACCCAGGATTGGGCAACAAGTCTTGGCAAATGCAAGGCCCACGCGGTGGACCTAAAATGGCGTCTTAGCCGGACCAGGAGGGTCCAGGGTACTTCTCCGATGGAGGGAAGCAAGGGCCAGTCTGGAGCAACCAGACCAGCAACAGTGTTGTCGTTGGGCGTCGTTCGGAAGGCCACAAGCCAGCGGGCTAGTAGCCAAACAACGCGGTGAGCAGCAAAAAGCAGAAGGGCCCCACGCCGATCGTGGAGATGCTGGGGGGCTGCTCTTCGGTGCTGGAGCTGCTCAGGGTGGGGGCTTCTCGGACCCCAAAGCACTCACCAGGAAATTACTCGGTGGGCTTGCTGTGCAGAAGTCGTGCAGTCTTGGCGATGGCCGGTCCCTCGAGGTCTCGTCGCACCCACGGTTCTCAGCTGTGCTGTAGAGGTGGGTAGAGGTCAGAGGTGCCGGGGAAGCCGGGTCTCGTCGAGCTGGGCAGTCGGATTCCGGAGGAAGGACGTGCAGCAGACCGCAGTGTTCTTAGATGGTGCCTGCGGGTGCAGGGTGACTACTCCTTAGCCACAAGGGAGAATCTTGAAGAAGAAATCGTGAAGTCCTTTCGTGGAAAGTGGTATCTTGATTCCAAAGATGATCTGATTTGGAAGGGGGCCAGTCCCTACCTTTATCTGGGAAAAGGGGGCTGGCACGCGACTAAGTCCTGCCCTAGGGGTGGGACCAGGAGGGGGGTGGTTACACCCACTTCCTTGGCGGGCTTTTCCCCAGCACAGGGTCTGGAGTGTCCCTGGAACTGGTTCAAGCCAGCCTATGCACAGTGAGCACCGGGGTGCCACGTGCAGTCACCTTCCTCTGAAGCCCTGCCTACCTACAATACACAAAATCCTGTCTGGGACGGTGCTGGCACCGCCCCTGGCAGGAAACCCTTTGTCCTTATCTCCTGCTCTGGGAGGACTCCCAGCAGCAGGAGGGCAGACTTGTGTCTCGGTGGCAGCATCCTTATTTGTGGATGCTAAGGCTCTGTCTGACTTTAACCGGGGTTACAGGCTACATGCATGTCGTGTCCCTCTAGAAGGGTGGAATGCTAACCCCGTCGCCAGAATTGGCGAGGGGTTAGTATTCCAATTCGTATGACACCTTACTCGACATGTTTTGATAAAGCGATACCAGAGTTGGCATTTAACCGCGAGGATTATAATGCACTTAAGAGTATATGGTATGCGATATCATGGAAACGGCTAAGGGATAGATCCCGAAAGCCGCAGACAGGCTCAGCTCATGCCAGAGCACCATCTCACACGATTCCAAGCACTCTGCCTTCAGGATTGTTAAGGCCTGCCATAGGAGTGACTGATAGGAGATCTGTGTGTCCATTTTAGGGTTAGATATAGGTATACTATATCTAAAGCAAAGGGTGAGTACACCACCTTGCCCCAGCTGTCGTGCAGCCAGTTGTGTCAGTTTAGTCAGCCAGCCCAGGGGTGGCATAATACATGCTTCAGCCCCTGGGAGACTTCTGGGTACACCTCAGCCCTGGGTACAGGGACTTGGAGAGGGCCCAGTGCCAATTCAGTACCTGAGTACAATTTGGATAGAGAGAACAGCTAGGCTGTGGGTCTGATTAGCAGGCCCACAGCCAGGGAAAGTCGTAAACCAGTGCAGCAAAAAGCAAAAATCTGGGTGATCATAGGATTGCAGACCCTACTCTCCTACAACGACCCATCGAAAGATGGTCTATTTTTGCATGACCCGAACCTTCCTGGCACTCACATAGGCAACAAAGAGTTGATCATCCACCCGGAATTGTGTTGTGTGATCCAGATAAGATGATAACGCACGTTTTGAATCCAGACGGTGGAGTCTCTCTTCCTCCTTGGAAGGACGCAGGAAGAAGGTGGGCAAAGTGATGGTCTGTCCTATGAGGAAAGAGGTAACCACTTGGGATTAAAAGAAGGTCGAGTTCGAAGGACAACCATGTCCGGATAAACAGCAAGGAAATGAGGCTTCAAAGACAGATCCTGAAGGTCACTCACCCTGCGAGCAGAGGTGATGGCAACCAGAAAAGCAGTCTTTAGAGTCAAGAGTCTGAGAGGACAATTATGTAATGGCTCCAATGGAGCCCACATAAGGTACGTTAAAACTAAGGGTGGGCGCAAAATCCGTTCCGCTCACGGATCTTCGAAAATTTCGGGATCCGCGAATCTCGCGAAATTGCCGAAAAATCCGCAAATCCATTCGCGGGCGGATTTTTTTATTTTATTTGCAGTAGCGGTGGCATCTTCGTGGATAAATATGCAGGCAGGATTCATTCTGGCACGATGCTTCTGTCACAAAAATTAAATCTCAACAGGAAGCACTTACAGATATAAATAAAGCAGGTGCCCGAGTTGAAGCTCAAATTCAGTCACGCATTATAATCAGCCCAAACAACTAGTGAGCACGGTCGAGGCTAGGCAGGTGTGCTTCCTCCCCATATCTACCGCCTACAATTAGATGTAATTCTTGATGGAGGTCTTTGCATCCACAAGTTTCTCTAGCGCAATCTCCGTGTACTTCCTGTGACCAGGAGGCTGCTTCCTTCTCATTAGCTGCTCTGATTGGTCTCTGACCCTTACAAGAGGCATGTGAACTCGCATGGAAGCCCCATTTACTTGTTTGGCCCCGCCCCACACACACTAGGGTATGCAACTTCTTCCCGCCCTTTCCTCACTATGATGGACAGCTCACTCGAGGGACCTCGGCACCCAAACAAATAGTGAGCACGGTCGAGGCTAGGCAGGTGTGCTTCCTCCCCATATCTACCGCCGACAATTCGATGTAATCCTTGATGGAGGTCTTTGCATCCATGAGTTTATCGAGCGCAATCCCCGTGTACTTCCTGTGACCAGGAGGCTGCTTCCTTCTCATTAGCTGCTCTGATTGGTCTCTGACCCTTACAAGAGGCATGTGAACTCGCATGGAAGCCCCATTTACTTGTTTGGCCCCGCCCCACACACACTAGGGTATGCAACTTCTTTCCGCCCTTTCCTCACTATGATGGACAACTCACTCGAGGGACCTCGGCGCCTGTCGGCGTGGTGGCAAAGTTACAGACACACGTGGTGATGGTCACATATTATGCAAATCCATGAGTTCGCGGATTTTCACGCGAACTCGCCGATTTTTTCGCGAATTTGCAGATCGCAAATCCCACAAAATTCGCCCATGGTTAGTTAAACTAGATTCAAGTCCCACTGGAGCATTCTGAGGGGAATAGAAGGAAAGAGATGAGTAATGCCCTTAAGAAATCTATTTAAAATAGGGGACTTGAAAAGAGAAGGCTGATCAGGAAGGCGAAAAAAGGCTGAAATGGCTAAAAGGTAGCCTTTAAGAGTTCCCAGAGCAGAGCCCTGCTGGGCCAAAGAAAGAATGAAGAGGAGAACCTCTGAAAGGGGGGGCAGAAAGGAGATCCACAGCTTTTGCTGTGCACCATGCCACACATTTCTTCCATCTACAGGATATACCTTTTTAGTGGAGGGACGCCTGGCTGCCAAGATTACACTACAGACTTCAGGAGTAAGGTCGAAAGCTGTCAACTGACGCCGCTCAATCTCCACGCAAGGAGGTGGAGGCTGGACAGGTTCGGGTGGAGGACTGTCCTCTGCTGCTGCGACAGAAGATCCTCCTGAAGAGGCAGTCTGATCGGAGGATCAATGGCCATGTTCAAGAGCTCGGGATAACAGACTAATCATACCCAATCAGGAGCCACAAGAATGACTTGGGCCCTGTTGCCCTTGATCTTCTTTAGGACTCTGGGCAGAAGTGCTATAGGCGGAAAGGCGTATAGAAGACAGCAACTCCACTTGCGACGAAAAGCATCGCAAATGAGTGCCGCCTTGAAAATTCCAACACGCAGAACTGCTGTGTAAAATTCCAAGATGAAATAAGCAATAAATCCAGATAAAGTTAAGATCCAGTTTAATATGAAGAGCACAGTACTGCAACAGCAGGAGATCCAGCTAGAATGTCCAGAATGCCATTCTATGTGATGTAATGACAACTCTAAAGCATGTGCCATAATTACAAATACACAGAATAATTAAAAGGGAAATAATAAATTAAAAGGGAAATACATCAAAAGATTCATGAAATGTAATATTCTGACATTGCGCGTTCTCTTCGGTGGTGAACAGATCTAACCAAGGCTCTACCCACTGCTGAAAGAGACCTTGCACCACCTCTGAGTGAAGATGCCATTAGTGAGCCATCATGCACCGGAGGCTAAGTTCATCCACCCTGGCGTTCAGAGACGCTGCCAGGTGTTGAAGCACCAGGGACATACCCTGATGTTCCAGCCATGTCCAGAGGTGGGAGGCCTCTTGACATAGGGTCCACGACCCCACCCAGCCCTGTTTGTTGCAGCACCACATGGGGGTGGTGTTGTCCGAAAACACCTGCACTACTCTTCCCTTGACAGAAGGAAGGAATGCTTTCAGTGCAAGATGAATCGCCCTGAGCTCCAGAAGGTTGATGTGGAGCCCAGACTCTGCCAGAGACCAGAGGCCTCTGATCTCTCTGATCTCTGCCTCTCCCATGTGGCCACCCCAACCCAGAAGAGACACATCTGTCACCAATGTAAAGTCTGGTTGAGGCAGGGAAAGGGATGTGCCGTTGACCCAATCCTGGTTTGTTAGCCACCACTGCAATTGGTGTGCAGTGCCCTCAGAGATCTGGAGAACATCGGAAAGATTCCCCTGATGCTGCGCCCATTGGAACTTGAGGTCCCACTGCAGAGCCTGCATGTGCCACCTGGCATGGTCCACCAGCAGGATGCAGGAGGCCGTGAGGCCCATCAGCCTCAAGGTCAATCTCACCGAAACCCGGGATAGAGGCTGAAAGATCGGAATCATAGCCTGAATATCCCGGACTCGCTGTTCGGGAGGATAAACCTGAAACTGCGTCGTGTCCAGAACTGCTCCGATGAAGAGGTGCTTCTGAGAGGGGATCAGGTGTGACTTTGGAACATTGATGGAGAACCCCAGGAAATGCAGGAGGTCGGCCGTAGTCTGGAGGTGGGAGACTACTGCCTGGGGTGAGCCCACATCCAACAACCAGTCGTCGAGATAGGGGAAGACTGGAACCCCTGATCTGCGCAGATGAACTGTGACCACCGCCATCAAATTTGTGAACACCCGAGGGGCGCTTGTAAGGCCAAAGGGGAGCATGGTAAACTGAAAGTGCTCCTGGCCTACCGTGAACCGCAGGTAACGTCGGTGGGCCGGCAGGACGGGCATGTGAAAATAAGCGTCCTGCAAGTCCAACGCTACCATCCAGTCTCCAGGGTCTAGGGCACACAAGACCTGAGCCAGGGTCAACATTTTGAACTTCTGGAGGAAGGGGTTGATGTCCCTGAGATCCGAGATAGGACGCAGGCACTTGTCCTTCTTGGGCAACAGGAAGTCGTGGGAATAGCAACCATGACCTACTTCTGGGGCAGGAATGCGGTCAATGGCTCCCTTGGCCAAGAGAGCCATAACTTCCTGTTGGAGAAGGGCCAGGTGATCCCCCGACATGCAATGATACTGGGGTGGCATGGCTGGAGGGACAGTCTCAAAGGGGAGGGAGTAGCCCCTTTGGACTATCTGCAAAACCCACCTGTCTGACGTGATGGTGCGCCAGTGGAGGAGATGATGGCGGATTCTGCCGCCCACTGGCGTTTGATGGGCCTGAAAGGTAGGACTAGGAGGGTTTGGACGCTGCTGCAGAGGAGACAGTGGTGGAATGACCCGCTGGCTGACCCCCAGAACCACGTCGGTGATTTCCACGTCTACAGCCGTGCTGAAGTTGAACAGCTTGCGCTAGCCTGTGGCTCTGAAAGGAACGTGATGGGGCACCCCTTCCGTGGCCGCGAAAGGCAGACTGTGCAGGGTGGAGAGGCCCAAGGACTTGTCCGTAGCCCGAGAGTCCTTGAAGCGCTATAGCGCACTGTCTTCCTTGTTGCCGAAAATGCAACGGCCATCAAAAGGCATGTCCATCAAAGTGTTCTGGACATCCCCGAGAAAGCCAGTCGTTCTCAACCAGGTGTGACAACGAAGCACCACCGGCGTTGAAATGGTCCTACCCAGTGAGTCTGCAGTGTCCAGTCCACACCGTAGGGTAAACTTTGCTGCGTCTCCCCCCTCGGCAATAGCACAAGAGAGTACGGCTCGGGCCTCCTCTGAACACTGAGGCAGCACTTGCCCCACCGTATCCCACATGGAATGGGAATAACGGCCCAACAGGCATGCAGTGTTTACTGACTACAGTCCTAATCTGGAGGAAGAAAACAATTTCTCCCCAAGCTGATCCAGCTTCTTGGATTCTCTGTCTGGTGGTGCGTTAGGGAATGCGATTGGGGACGTTAAAGCTTTCACCACCAAACTCTCGTGGAGGGATGTTGGGAGAGGAAAGTGGGGTCGCCCGGGCCGGGCGGTGGCGTCCGGCAACCATCTTATCCACAGGAGCCCCTGTGTTGGGCCTAGACCATGTGCCCAAAAGGATGTCCGTGAGGGCTTTATTAAACGGCAGCAGGGGCTCCAAAGAGCTCGCTGCCGGCTGGAGCACCTCGGTCTGGAGGTTAGTCCTGACTGCCACAGTAGGTAGCTCGAGGTGTAGGGCCTCAGCTGCCCTACGAAACACCACTGCGTAAGACGCTCCCTCCTCCGTAGCCACGGTAAAAGGAGACAACATGCCAAGGTCTGGTGAGGTGTCCAGGCCAATGCCATCGCCTAGGTCCTGTCTCCAGTCCTGATCGTACTCAGCTGGGCAGTCAAAGAGTCATCAGACCCCTCCCAGCCTTCCTCACCCTCCTCTGGCTGCCAAACTGGCTGGATGCAGGCACAAAAGTAACCATTGGTGAAAGATCTGTCGACGCCGGTCCGGCTACGTATCCACATTGGGGTGGAAGCCAGTGGAATCGGCACCGGTGGAGATGTAACAAGCTCGACCAGCGCTGATCCGGATCCAGGCCCATATCCAAGGGGGCCCTGCGGTTCAGAGACCTGAGCCGCCAGCGTCGAAGGCCTAGGGCCCTCAGCCAAGTCCACGGGGCTCGAAGGCGCACCAGCGGAGTCTGGCTGCCAAAGATGGCATGCATCGCTCTGTAAAACTGACGAAGCCGGGCAGGGGTCGCTTCCGGTCAGGCCGGAGTCGACTCTGAAGTCTCCGCACGGGGAGCCGCGGGAGGGGCACCACCCACACCTTTCGTCGCGTTGACCGGCGGACGAGGGGAAGTTATAGAGCAACAATGCTTCTTCGACTTTTTCTTGTGCTTCGACTTACCTGACCCCGAATGCGAAGACTTGGACGAGGAGTGGTGATGGCTCCGCGGTCAGTCCCACGACCTCCCACGCGACCTGGAGCGACGTTGAGCCGACTGCAAAGGAGCTTTCGGGACCGCTCTCGTAAAGACTTCGGGGCCATGGTTCGGCAGTCGTAGCACAACCTGGGGTCATGGTCGCACTCCAGGCACTAGAAGCACACGCGGTGCGAATCCGTTAACGACATCAGTCGAGTACAGAAACCGCATGCCTTGAAACTGGGAATCCCTTGTGCATCAGGAGTCGATGTAAGACTCCTGAAAAAGAAGTCGACAAAAGCCGCAAAAAAGTCAGTCAAAAAGTGACTGGGGGTACAGCTCTCTCCGGATCTGCACTTGCTGGTGCAGAAAAAGAAAAAACTGATGTCAGCGAGCGAGGGCGGCGTCTATGTAGCTTCCGTGATGTCATCCCGGTGACCACGACGCCAAGGACGGACGCGGAGTCGACTGATGCCAACTTCCGACGCGAAGGGGTACTGCCGGTGAAAAACTTTCCAGATCCAGTCTGACGCCTGGGGGTAATTCTAAGGTTAGGAATTTATAACTAATTGTTTCTTTCAGATAGGCGGCTCCGTTCGGTTCCGCGTGACAGCGTCAGGTATGACATTGCGGTCTCCTATGAAGGCGTCACCTAAGTGCGCGGACGTCAGTTACTTTTCACGTTTCCATGCCAGAAGCGCAGAGCCATGAAGTGAACTGACGCAGACGCGTCACAATAGGGCCCTGAAAAGGGAGCAACCCTAGCCCTATCAAATGAGTGGGTGTGTCTGTAAGAATAAGCAGCTAGATGTTGTCTCTACCAGATAATGTGTTACTGAAGGTAAGTAACTTGTTCATCTGACAGAGAATTCTAGCTGCAAATTATTAGTGCTTGGCAGACATGTGCTTGACAGAGGTCCAGGACTGGGACACCCCAGCCAACACCGTGGTCGCAGCATATCCCCTGGTAGAATGGGACAGTAAGCCCTCAGGAGGCTGCTTCCTAGTCAGGGCGTAGAAGATCTTAATGCAGGTAAGCACGAAATAGTCTGTTTTCCCACTGCCCGACCTTTTGTAACTCACACGTAACCCACAAAGAGTTGGTCGTCCACCCGGAACTCTTGTGAGGTCAGGGTAGAACGACAACACTCTTTTTGGGTCCAGGCAGTGGAGATGCTCCTCTTCCTTCGAGGGATACAGGGGAAGCAAAAAAGATGGGCAGCATGACTGATTGATCCAGATGGAATGGAGTCACCACTTTTGGTTAAGAATGAAGCACGGGTGCAAAGCACTTCCTTACCTATAAACGTCATTATGTAGGGAGGTTTACATGATAAAGTCTGCAATTCATTCACCCTCTGGGCACCCTGGCATTCAGAGAAGCTGATAGGTGTTGAACCACCAGGGTTATGCCCTGCTGTTCCAGCCATGTCCAGAGATGCATGGTTTCTTGACAAAGGGTCCACTACCCCACCCAGTCCTGCTCTTTTCAGTACCGCATGGAAGTGGTGTTGTCCGTGAACACATGTACTAACTTCCCTTTGACCGAGGGAAGAAATGCTAGCTCGATTGCCCGAAGCTCCAACAAATTGATGTGCAGCTCCAACTGCACGAGACCAGTGTCCCCTGATCTCCACCTCTTCCAGATGGCCACCTCATCCCAGGAGTGAACCATCCCTCACTACTACCTATGACCCAATTGCGGTTCGTCAACCACCACTGCAGGTCTTTAGCAGTTCCCTCCGAGATCTGGACCACATTGGAGGGATTCCCCTGATGCTGCGACTACTCGAACTTCAGGTCCCACTGCAGAGCCCGCATAAGACACCTGGCATGATTTACCAACAGAATGCAGGAAGCCATGAGTCCCAGCAGTGTCAGAGTCACTCTCAACACAATCCAGGATGTAGGCTGAAACATCGCTATCATAGCCTGAATATCATGGACTCGCTGCTCGAAACTGCACCATGTCCAGAACAGCTCAGATAAAAGCGAGCATCTGAGTCCGGTGTGACTTTGGCACGTTTATAGAGAACCCAGGCGAATGCAGGAGGTTCACCATATCCTGGAGATGGGAGAGAATAGTCTGGGGCAAAGGTGCCTTCAACAGCCAGTCGTGGAGATAGGGGAAGACTGACACCCCTCTACCTGCGCAGATGAGCTGGAACCACCACCATTACGCTGGTACGGCCAAATGGAAGCACAGTGAATTGAAAGTGATCGTGACCTAGCTTGAAACGCTGGTAATGCATGTGGGTAGACAGGATGGGGATGTGAAAATACGTATCCTGCGAATCCAATGCTACCAGCAAGTCTCTTTGGTCTAAAGCAGACAAGACCTGAGTCAATGGGAGCATCTGGAATTTCTCCATTTTGAGGATGAAATTGACTGTCTGAAGGTCCAAAATGGGCGACAACACTTTGTTCTTTTTCGGTATCAGAAAGTAGAGAGAGTAGCAACCCCTGTCTACTTCTGAAATCGGAACTCTTTCCAGAGCGCCATTGGCCAGGAGAGCTGAAACTTAATCTTGAAGTAATACTGAATAATCCCCGCCAGCCGTTCTTGAGTTGGAAGTAAAGGAGGAGGAAAAGAAAGGAAGGGAATAGCCTTCCTGAATGATCTGCTATGCAAAACCTGTCCGATGTTATTGACCTCCAGCGGAGGAGATGGTGTTGAATTCTCCCTCCAACTGGAGTAACATGGCCTTGCAGAACCAAACTAGGAATGCTTGGAGGCTGCAGCTGCCGAGGGCTGGGTGGCGGACAACGTCTTGCTACCGTTCCAAGGTCGGAATGAACCGCATCCACATCCTTGGGATAAGGCTGACACAGTTGAAAACCCCTTGCATTTAATTTAATTTAATTTAATTTAATTGTGGGTTTATATAGCGCTAGAATCAACTCCCGGAGGAGTATCTCCGCGCTTCGACCGCTGGGGAACCCGTCCTGGCTCACCCTGAGAGATGGTCCCTAATGGGTATCTCTAAGGTGCAACCAAGCATCCCCGGAGGTCTGGGGGGCTGTTGTGAAGATGAGGCAAGCTAATGCCCAGAGTTGCCGAGTGTGGTCCCTGACTGGAGTAGGCACCGAGGCGAGAATTATGGGTCCAACCCGGTGCAAGGACGTGCCAGGTAGCGTGACTCGTTCTGTAGAGCTCCTTGAGAAAGGGCGACCCCAGCCCGAAATGCATTGGAGCACCATTGCCAACAGCGCATAGTTGTTGAAAAGATTTGAATCATATGAAACTTGAAATGAATGTGATGAACTGAATCTATATTCATTAAAATCCAAATGAAACATTAATAAATTAATTCACAAATCAAGAGGAGTCTGTCTTATATGACGAACCAGAAGGAGTGCCCACCGCTGGGATGTGCACACAAGCTGTGTGCCCACTTTGTTGATTTCACTTTATCGGCGCAAACGGACGGTTACACCACCAGCAGGAGCACCCTTACAGAAAGAACCTAAACTACACTTTCTACAAACAATTCTATTAACGTGCTGTGCACCGCACGTACTGTTCTTTTTCCCTTCACAAACAGCTCAGAAGGGATATAAAATAATTTTCCTAGTGGTACATGTTCAGCTACCAACATAGCTGGTATTGGCATAAAGCATTGGCAAAGCCAATATGCGTATCATTGACTACAAGCATTTTGAGCTTGTCGACTGTTTGCCATGTTTTTTGTAAATCTTTATTGTTGGGGGAGATGGGGAGCCATTGAAAGAAAATATCCACAAACCATTCTTCTAAAAGCAGAAATATATTTTATGTCTCAAAAAGCGCATAATGCCACAGCAGTCCCTGGCACTGGAGGGAACCAATTTGTTTGCTGAAATGCTCAATGTGAAAGAGCAGGATAATGTCATTTATAGTAACATTATCCAATCGCTAAATCGAAAAATATTACAATTATATATAATAACTCAAATGATTGATGGCCTAATTGTTACCATCCCAGACACAAGACAATATCTTAAGCAAAACAAAACGTTCATCAAATTCCATATGTAGTTCAAGAGGTTGCTCAATATTGGCAAAATAGAACCTGCTATATGTATGGTATCTTTGGGAGATTACTGGATTCGGTTGCGAGAGAAAGTACATGTGCAGGCAAATATTTCATTTATCAAAAACCAAAATTTTACATTTCACTCTGCTGACTGTAGAATTTTGATTGCTATAATATGCATGAAAAAGTAATACGAAAGTATATGCACTTTTGTATTTCTTTTGATAAAGACTGACAAACAAGATAAAACAGGCAAGTGAAGTCAGGGTCATGTGCAAGCAAAGACTCAACTTCATGATACTTTTTAAACTATGAAATGTTAAATAGCAGTACATTTTTGAAGCAGTTACCTAGTAATCCATTATCAGATTCAAATGAGAATTTGAGCCGTTGCAATTGCAGGGGGTCTTCAATAACCTTCAAAAGAAAGAAAAGCAAACATCAGAGGCAAAACAGCATCATATTCTGTAGACAAAATGGTGACTCACAAGCAATAGCTTTTCTCCTGGAAGTATTAATCTCCTTCCAGATTCTTATGAACATATTCCCTGAAGGAAGACATGGGTGCTGAAAATTGGAGTAAAGCCTACAGAGATTAACTATAGCGAATTTACCAGTCCCTAAGTGTTTTCTTGTTTTGAGATATTTTAAGATTGAAGATTTTAACCCTTGGTAAAAGCACAGGAACCGAAAAGTGGTGGGGGGAATGAAAAGCAGAAGAAGAGGAAAATGAGGAACAAAAGATCAATGGTTAAAAAAGAAGCACAAGACAGAGGGGAGGAGAAGAAAGAGAATTGAGAAGATGAAAAGGAGGCCAGAGAGTGAGTGAGCGTATATGTATTTGAGCTGCCTCACTACTTCTCTGCAACCAAATCCTTGCAATTCACTTTTCTAAGACAGAAAAACTATATAACTTAAGTTTCAGTGTTGATAACTGGACGGTTCACTTGAGATATATATCTCTACCCCGGTCCTTGATCGTCCCAACCTTGCCTCTACCTATCATTGGTTTTTCGGTTATATGATGGAACAAGGCATTAATTTAGCTCGCATTGCATTACAACGTGGTCACTACCACGCAAGACACAGTACCACGAACATCTTTAGCAAGCATGTCATTACAAAGTACTTTTACAAGGATACATTGTAAGTGCCTTAAATGCTACTAAGATTTTCTTGTATATGCCGTACTATGTTACTGTTGTAGTCAATATTACGGTGTAGGAAGCTGGATCTGTATATACTATACCAAAGTAAGGCATAGTGTGCACAGAGTCCAGTGGATTCACAGACGCTTACAGAGGATTAAGAAGATAATACAAAAAAAACAAGCTAATTACCTTCGGTAACGATGTATCTGTAATAAACATATGCTTGTTATAGATAATTTACCTTAGAACAGTGATACTCAAAGTGCGGCCTTTTGACCTTTAAATGCAGCTCCCCGGTAAACAGCAGCACGAGCTGCTGTTCAGTTGCTGAGCACTAATATATAGGAAGAAAATGTTAAATAAATGGGCACGCATTTATTAACCTGCAAATAAATGCTTGCCCGTTAATTTAACATATTTTTAGACCTCCTTAGACAACCCCTGACCCACCCAAACGCCTTACTTCCACCCTGCTGGCATCAGTACGGCCCTCCGTCACACTACAGACCGTACTTTGTAGCCCCTGGGCCAATGTTTGTGAGTACCCATGCCTCAGAATTATCCAGAGGCGTCAACTGGATCCGGAGGATTTTTTCTCAGCAGTACCCCTGCGCTTCGGTAGGTGGCATCGGTCTACTCCGCGTTCGTCGTCAGCATCCTGTTCACCGGAATTACGTTGAGGTGTCTATGTAGACTCCGCCCCTGCGCGCTGACATCAATTCTGACACGACTTTCCACACCAGAAGAGCAGAGCAATTCAAGACACTGACCACTGGTGCACTAAACTAGGGTCCCTGTCCCTAGAAGTCAGTTCTCAGAGTGGGGAGGATGGGTAGGGCGGTAAGGAATCTATAACTAACATATGTCTCTAACCGATACATCGTTACCGAAGGTAAGTAACTTGGTCATCTAAAAGAGACTGTTAGTTATAGATTCCTTACCTTAGAATAAATACCCCAGCAATACCAACTCCGGAGGAGGGTCTGAGAACTAAGTAGTTCACACCAGAAAGTCCTGGAGGACAGAACGGGCAAGATAGCAGTCCCTCTGGACTTGACTGTCCAGGGAGTAACGTCTAGTGAACGTGTGCAAGGATGCCCACATGGCTGCCTGACAGATGTCAAGGTGTGGAACTCCGCGAGCAAGAGCAATGGTGGCCGCCGTAGCTCTGGTAGAATGAGCACGGAGCTCCACTGGAGGTTTCTTCTTCGCCAAAGCTTAGCACATTTTTATACAAAGGACAACCCATCTAGAGATGGTCCCCTTTTGAATGGCCCGACCTTTCTTGGCATCTATATTGCCACGAAGAGTACATCGTCCACCCGGAAATCTTTCGTGCGATCAAGGTACAAAGATAGCGCACACTTGGGGTCCAGACGGTGGAGTCTCTCCTCCTCCTTAGAAGGGTGTGGAGGTGGAAAAAGAGGTGGGGAAAGTAATGGTTTGTCCAATGTGAAAGGGCATTACCACTTTGGGAACGAACAGAGCTCTTGTCCTAAGCACCTCTTTGTCCGGATGCACGTAGGTGATGGTAACAAGGATCGATGGCCATACTCAGGAGCTCTGGGTGCCAGATTCTTCATGCCCACTCCGGAACTACCACAATGACTTGGGCCTGGTTGTGCTTGATCTTCAACTACAAGCGAGGGTCCCTGATTATAGCAATGCTAGGAAGAGGAGGCAGGGAAAAATTCAAACAAAAAACAAGAACCTCTCCTAGATAGCACAATAAATCTAAAGGTAATACATCCAAAAGTTAATACATATCAACATATTTAAGCAACAACTCACACATAGACAGACATACATAGACAGACTTTGGTGCAACAACAGATTTTACTAATGGTGGTGACAATGTTTATTTAGGTTATATTACGAAGAATGCTTCTTTTTTTACAAAACTTTGATGGCAAGTGTATTTAGCACGCACATTTAAGGGGATGGGTGGGTGGGATGGGTGGATGGATGGATGGATGCATGGCTGGATGGATGGATGCATGGCTGGATGGATGGATGGGTGGGATGGGTCGGTGGGTGGGGTGGATGGATGGATGGATGGGTGGATGGATGGATGGATGGATGGATGGGTGGGTGGGTGGATGGATGGATGGATGGATGGATGGATGGGTGGGTGGGTGGGATGGGTGGATGGATGGATGGATGGATGGGTGGGATGGGTCGGTGGGTGGGATGGGTGGGTGGGATGGGTGGGTGGGTGGGATGGGTGGATGGATGGATGGATGGCTGGGTGAGCAGAAGGAGACTGTTTGGGGTGTGAGAACAATAGAAACGAGAGTGAGTCTGTCAATAAGAGCGGCGCGGGAGTGACAGACAGAGGTTAGAGACAGAGTGAGTGGCAACGGAAGAGAGAACTACTAGTAAAATACAGACGCAGAAAGGGCACAGGAGAGGAAGTGAGGGTGACAGGGAAAAGAGAAATAAGTGTTGTGTGTGTGCGAGAGAGTTCAGCCAAAGATACGGGCGCGGGAAAAGAGAGAGCGATGAACACAGAGCCGTTGAGAGATTGAGGGGGGACAACGAAAGAGAGCGTGAAAGACAGAAAGAAGAAAAGTGAGGATGAGAGTCTAGAGAAAGAGAATGAGAGAAGGAATCACTGGGATCAGAAACCAATGAAAGAGAAAAAGAGAAGCGAATCAAGCAGAGAGCGCGACAGAGAGCGAATGAGAGATAACGATAGAAAGAGATGGAGAGAAGACAGCGAGAGAGGAGAAGAGAGGAGGGAGAAGTAGGTAGAAAAAGAAGGGGGAAAAGTGACAGTGCGGGAGAGACACTCTAAAACACGAGGGATACAGACTAAGGAGAGAGAGGATGAGAATCAAGAGTAAGGAAGAAAGGAGAAAGACAGAACTAGAGGGTAGGGGGAGGAGAGACAAATGAGAAAGAGAAGTGAGAGAGATGGAAAAGGAGAGAGTAGATTAGAAACAACGAGCCGGCTGAAAGAGATTTGTTTGTGGGTGTGAGAGAGACAAGTGAGAAAGAGGGAGAAGTGGGAACGAGTGAGAGAGAAAATGGCTGCCTGACTATAGGAACCAGACGTTTTGGGTTCTTCTTGTCATCCCTGCTTCGCACCTTGGTTAGGATCCGCAGCAACCTTACTGCTCTCTACCGTACCCCGTCCGAGGTCCTTCCGCTAGAATAAACACAAGCTGCTGCCCAGCGAAGCTAAAAGGTGCAATATTAAATGTAAATAAAAGCGCATCCGAGATAATATGCCATGCTTAAAGCACACAATGAGGGGAGAACCCCCTGGGCCAGGAAATAACTCTTCGTTCTCAAGTGCGCCCTGGGGCAGGGGGCGCGCGCCGCATCAGCATTCATGTATTCCGCCGAAGAATAATTGTCATTCTATTTAACCCCTTCGGTGCTGGTGACGGAACCGCTCCGTCACCAGCGTCGGCTGAGCTGTGCTCATGACGGAGCGGTTCCGTCACGGCACGCTCGGCACGCCTGCGCGGCGCGAATTCCGCGCCTGCGCTGAGCGTTCTATTGAGCGGGGCGGGCCGTGACGGAACCGCTCCGTCATGAGCACAGCTCAGCCGACGCTGGTGACGGAGCGGCTCCGTCACCAGCATGCGGCTGCCCCAACGGCTTAGCACTGCGGCGGAATAGCCGCCGCAGCGAAGGAGTTAAAGATAACTCAAGTGGACTCCGCACACAAAGCCCTTCGGAAATGGCGGCCCTGTGTGTGCGGAGCCTGGCTGACAAGTGATGGGCCGGAAGATAAACGTATTACCTGTCTGCTCCAACTTGGCTTGGAGTGGGCCCAGCATACTGCAAGGTGGAAAACCAGCCGCACTATTGCAGACTGTGTTACAGGGCCGGCTAAATAGGAACAAAACACTGTACTCTAATGTACTTCTATGACGTGTTTCTGTATATTTTATTTACAGCAGATAATTGCCAAGAAACACGTTTGTAATTCTACGACTGGCTGCATGGGCCAGGGCTGAATCGATGCCAAATTTTGAGGATAATCATTGCCAATGAAAAGGATTTCTATTTTGATTCATTGAATGTAATTATATCTGATGTGAATATTCTGAAATAAAACCCTGGTTTAGAATTGTGTTCACCAGCTTTCCAGGGGCCCCTAGACACCCAGTATCGCAAGTAGCTTATGAACGTTGACGAATATTTATTGAGACAAATTTGAGGAAGGGTGGAGCTGTGTATTGACTTGACACAATCAATACATCCTATTTTTAGCTGTCACAGCCACGAGACTCAATTACAGGTTGATGAAAATGTGTAAAAGTCTGAGGAAGGAGAGTTTTTAACTGTAGGCTAACACATCGCGTTGTCATGTCGCGCGATGTTAAATCGCCGATGTGACACGCGATCCAATGAAATTGCCGCATTTGCGGCGCAAATGCTTGCGACGAAATAATGGCCGGTGTAACGGCCGATGCGATGTCGTGGCCGCGATCTAAAGTGCCGCGATGCCATTGCGCGCGATGGTTCGTCATACAACCCCGAGGGGCACTGGTAAGGCCAAAGGGGAGCACGGTGAACTGAAAGTGTTCGTGGCCTACCGGGAATCGCAGGTAGCGCCTGTGGGCAGGCAGGGCGGGAATATGAAAATAGGCGTCCTGCAAGTCCAACGCCACCATCCAGTCTTGGAGGTCCAGGGCAGACAAGACCTGAGCAAGTGTGAGCATCCTGAATTTCTCCTTTCGGAGGAAGCGATTCACGTTACGAAGGTCTGAGATAGGACGCAAGCCCTTGTCCTTCTTTGGAACCAGAAAGTAGTGGGAATAACAACCACGACCTACTTTGCGGAATGCACTCGATAACCCCCTTGGCCAAGAGGGCCGCAACTTCCTGCTGGAGAAGCGCCAAGTGATCCCCGGACATGCGGTGGTACTGAGGGGGCGTGGCTGGAGGGGTTACATGAAGGGGAGGGAGTAGCCCCTTCGGGCAATTTGCAGCACTCACTTGTCTGAAGTGATGTTGCACCAGTGGTGGAGATGATGCGTATTCGTCCACCCACTGGCGTTTGATGGGCCTGAAAGGTCAGACAAGAAAGGCTTTGTAGTGGATGCTGCGGGGGTGGAAGTGGACTGACCCGCCCACTGGCCCCTGAACCGCCCAGACACTTCACAAGTCCGCGACCATGCTGAGGTTGTAGCTGCTGTGGTCTGTGGCCCTGTGAACGCTGTGTGCCGCCCCTTCCGTGGCCACGAAAGGAACGAAAAGTAGAAGGTGGAGGCCGAGCGGCCGACAGGCCCAAGGTCTTGAACATAGTGCATTGGAGCGCTTCAAGGACTCCCGGGCTATCTGCCTTATGGCCAAAAAGGAGAAAGCCATCAAAGGGCATGTCCATCAGAGTAGTCTGGACATCCCCTGAAAAGCCAGTTGTCCTCAACAAGGCGTGGCGCCGAAGCGCCACCGTCATGGAAATCGACCTGCCCAGTGGGTCGGCGGTGTCCAGCCCACAACGTATGGTGATCTTTGCTGCGTCTCTCCCAGCCGCAACCGCCTGGGAAAGAAGTACCTGGGCCTCCTCCGGGCAGTTAGGCAGTGTAAGAAGGTAGATCCATGACTATGGTTGCCCCCAACTTTTTGCCTGGTGTTTTGCTGGTTTTCTGACTTAGTTGACCTGGGGCCCTGCTATTCGGGACCCCAGGCCCACTGCTCTCTCTGTTAAAATGGATTCCATGTACCCTAGGTACATATCTGATTGGATACTGAGTCACCTTATCAGTCCCTGTACAGTATACCTTAGGTATCCAGGGCATAGGTGTACCCAGGGCCTACCAGGGGCTGAAGCATGTATTATGCCACCCCTGGCTGGCCAACCAAAACTGACACAACTGGCTGCTTGACAGCTGGGGCAAGGTGGTGTAATCACCCTTTGCTTTAGATATAGTATTCCTATATCTAACCCTAAAATGGACACATATATTCCTATCAGTCACTCCTATGGCAGGCCTTATCAATCCTGAAGGCAGAGTGCTTGGAATAATGTGAAATGGTGCTCTGGCATGAGCTGAGCCCATTTGCAGCTTGCGGAACCAAGTCCTAATAGCTGTTCCATGATAACGCTATACCATATACTCTTAAGTGCATTATGTACCTCGCGGTCATATGAACAAGTTACTTACCTTCGGTAACGATATATCTGTAAGAAACAGTAGTTAGTATTAGATTCCTTACCTTAGAATATCCCCAGGCGTCAGTCTGGATCCGGAAACTTTTGCGTAGCAGTACCCCTGCGCGTCGGTAGGCGTCGTCTGCAGGCGTCCCCTGCGGCTCGGCGTCGTCGGCGTCGTGCGCCGTGATGACGTCGCTGGAGTATATAGACGCCGCCTCCGCGCGCTGACGTCAGTTCTTTGCACACAGCTTTTCCGCGCCAGAACACGCAGAGCCATGTGAGAACTAACACTGGTGCCATTTGAAACTAGGGCCCTGAAAGGGATGACCTTAACCCTAGGTATCAGTTCGCAGAACGGGGAGGACGGGTGGGGCGGTAAGGAATCTAATACTAACTACTGTTTCTTACAGATATATCGTTACCGAAGGTAAGTAACTTGTTCATCTGAAAGAAACAGGTTAGTATTAGATTCCTTACCTTAGAATAGATACCCCAGCAATACCAACCCCGGTGGTGGGTCTGCGAACCAATACAAACCTACACCAGAAAGTCCTGGAGGACCGAACGGCCAAAGAAGCCATCCCTCCGGACTTGACTGTCCAGGCAGTAGTGCCTCGCAAAGGTGTGCAGCGAGGCCCACGTAGCCGCCTGGCAAATGTCCTGCAAAGGGACTCCCCGGCCCAGGGCAGTAGTAGCCGCCGTAGCCCGAGTGGAATGGGCCCTCAGCCCAACAGGAGGCTCCTTCCGAGCCAAAGAGTAGCATGCTTTGATGCACAGGACGACCCACCGACAGATGGTTCGTTTCTGTACCGCCCTTCCCTTCTTCTCACCCACGTAGCCAACAAACAGTTGGTCATCCACCCGGAACTGGCGTGTGCGATCCATGTAAAATGAAAGCGCACGTTTTGGGTCCAGACGATGGAGCCGCTCTTCATCCTTTGAAGGATGCGGAGGCGGGAAGAAGGAGGGTAAGGTGATGGACTGCCCGATGTGAAAAGCAGAAACTACTTTGGGCAGGAAAGAAGGCCTAGTCCTAAGAACCACCTTGTCAGGATGGACGGACAAGAAAGGAGGTTTAACAGAAAGAGCCTGGAGCTCACTCACTCTCCTGGCAGAGGTGATGGCAACCAGGAAGGCCGTCTTTAAAGTAAGAAGACGGAGAGGACAGGAATGAAGCGGCTCAAAGGGAGCGCACATCAAGAATGTCAGAACCAGGTTCAAGTCCCACTGAGGCATCACAAACGGAACAGGAGGATACATGTGCGTGATGCCTTTCAAGAATCTCAGTACAATAGGGGACTTGAATAAAGATGGCTGATCAGGAAGCCTTAAGAAGGCGGAAAGGGCAGAAAGGTAGCCCTTGATAGTGCCCAGAGCAGAGCCCTGCTGGGCAAGAGAAAGAAGGAAGAGGAGAACCTCGGAAAGAGGGGCAGAAAGGGGATCCACAGCCTTTGCTGTGCACCATGCCACAAATCTTTTCCACCGGCAGGCGTATACCGACTTTGTGGAGGGACGCCTGGCTGCCAGAATTACATCACAGACTTCAGGAGGCAAGTCGAATGGCCTCAACTGTCGCCGCTCAATCTCCACGCATGGAGGTGGAGACTGGACAGGTTCGGGTGGAGGACCGTCCCCTGCTGCTGCGACAGAAGGTCCTCCCGAAGGGGCAGGCGGATCGAGGGACCGACTGACATGCTGAGTAGCTCGGGATACCAGTATCTTCGAGCCCAGTCCGGAGCCACAAGGATAACTTGGGCCCGGTTGCGCCTGATCTTCTTCAGCACTCTGGGCAGAAGTGGTATAGGCGGAAAGGCGTACAACAGACCGCAGCTCCACTCGCGCCGAAAGGCGTCGCCGAGCGAGTGCCGTCTTGGAAACTCCAACGCGCAGAACTGATGACATTGCGCGTTCTCTTCTGTGGCGAATAGATCTAACCAAGGCTCTCCCCATTGCTGAAAGAGGCCGTTCGCCACGTCCGAGTTCAGACGCCATTCGTGATCCACCGAGGACCGACGGCTGAGTTAGTCCGCCCTGGCGTTCAGAGAACCTGCCAGGTGTTGAACCGTCAGAGTCACGCCCTGACGTTCCAGCCACTGCCAGAGGCGCAGAGCCTCCTGGCAAAGGGTCCACGTCCCCACACCGCCCTGTTTGTTGCAGTACCACATGGCGGTGGTGTTGTCCGTGAACACCTGCACTAC
Source organism: Lissotriton helveticus (assembly GCF_964261635.1). Lineage (NCBI taxonomy): Eukaryota > Metazoa > Chordata > Amphibia > Caudata > Salamandridae > Lissotriton > Lissotriton helveticus. The sequence continues at coordinate 144,848,317 of NC_136058.1, read as the reverse complement.
ACTCCCGGTGACAAAGGGGAGGAATGCCTTCAGTGCTAGGCGAATCGCCCGCAGCTCCAACATGTTGATATGGAGCCGGGACTCCGCCGGAGACCAGATGCCTCTGATCTCCGCCTCTCCCAAGTGGCCACCCCAGCCCTGGAGGGACGCGTCCGTCACAACCACGTGCTCCGGTTGGGGAAGGGAGAGGGATCTGCCTCTGACCCAATCGCGGTCCGTAAGCCACCACTGCAACTGTCTCGCAGTGCCCTCCGAGATCAGGACATGGTCGGACAGGTTGCCCTGATGCTGGGCCCACTGAAACTTCAGGTCCCACTGCAGAGCCCGCATCCGCCACCTGGCGTGATGCACCAGAAGGATGCAGGAGGCCATCAGCCCCAGAAGCCGCAGCGTCAACCTGACCGAAATCCGGGACAACGGCTGAAAGATGGGAATCAGAGCCTGAATATCCCGGACCCGCCGTTCCGGAGGATAAACCCGAAACTGCGCCGAGTCGAGAACCGCTCCGATGAAAAGGAGCTTTTGAGAGGGACACAGGTGTGATTTCGGCACATTGATGGAAAACCCCAGCTCGTGCAGGAGGTCTGCCGTCATCTGAAGGTGGTGGACGACTGTGTGGGGCGAGCCCGCCTTCAACAACCAGTTGTCGAGGTAGGGGAAGACCGAAACCCCTAACCGGCGCAGATGAGCTGCGACCACCGCCATCACTTTCGTGAACACCCGTGGGGCGCTGGTAAAGCCGAATGGGAGCACGATAAACTGAAAGTGCTCGTGGCCTACCGTGAACCGCAGGTAACGCCGGTGGGCCGGCAGGACGGGGATGTGAAAATACGCATCCTGCAAGTCCAACGCTACCATCCAGTCTTGTGGGTCTAGAGCAGCCAAGACCTGAGCCAAAGTCAACATCTTGAACTTCTCCTTCCGGAGGAAGCCGTTGACGTTCCGTAGGTCCAAGATAAGACGAAGGCCCCCTTTGTCCTTCTTGGGCACCAGAAAGTAGCAACCACACCCTACTTCTGGCCCAGGAACGCGCTCGATGGCCCCCTTGGCCAAGAGGGCCGTAACTTCCTCCTGCAGAAGTGTCAAGTGGTCCCCCGACACACGGTGGTTCTGCGGTGGCATGGCTGGAGGAGTGGACTCGAAGGGGAGGGAGTAGCCCCTTCGGACGAGCTGCAGCACCCACCTGTCCGATGTAATCGTGCGCCAGTGGGAGTGGTGATGGCGAACCCTGCCACCCACTGGCGTCACATGGGCCCGAAAGCTCGGACTAGGAAGATTTGGAGGCTGCAGCGGGGGGAGGTGTGGACTGACCTCGCCGCTGCCCTCTACTGCCACCACGGCGGAATCCACGGCCGCCACCGCGCTGGGGAGCGTTCTGCGGCGCGTGGCTGGCAGCACGCGTGGGACCGCCCCTTCCTTGGCCACGAAAGGGGCGAAACGAACCCTGCTGCTGGCGCTGGGTCGAAAGACCCAAGGACTTGGCCGTGACCCTGGAGTCCTTGAAGCGCTCAAGCGCGTTGTCCGCCTTGTCACCGAACAGGCGACTGCCATCGAAAGGCATGTCCATGAGGGCAGTCTGGACATCCGGCGAGAAGTTGGCGGATCTCAGCCAAGCATGGCGACGAATCGCCACCGTCGTGGACATAGCCCGTCCCAGCGAGTCGGTCGTGTCAAGACCACACCTAATCGAATACCTCGCCGCGTCCCGGCCCTCAACCAAGGCCTGGTTGAGCTTGTCCCGCACCTCCTGCGGGCACTGCGGCAGACACTCCGCGACCGTGTCCCACAGAGAGTGGGTGTAGCGGCCCAAGAGGCATGCGGTATTACAAGACCGCAGTCCAGCACTCAAAGACGAAAAGACCTTCTTGCCAAATTGGTCATATCGCTTCGATTCCCGATCGGGCGGAGCCGACGGGAATGTGGACTGGGAAGTGGAGGCCTGGATCACCAGACTCTCCGGGGAGGGATGGGTGGAAAGGAAGGCAGGGTCGTCCGAACACGGACGGTGACGCCTGGCAACGTTCCGGTCAACCGGTGCACCGGAAGCGGGCCTGGACCAGGTGCCCAAAAGGACATCCGTCAGGGCCTCATTAAATGGTAGCAGAGGCTCCTGTGGGCACGACTGCGGTTTAAATACTTCGGTGAGGATGTTAGGTTTCACCTTAGCGACGGGGAGCTCAAGGCGCAAAGCCTTGGCAGCCCTCATCAGGACCACCGAATAGGCAGCCCCCGCCTCCGACACCACAGGGGAAGGCGAGACAAACCCAGGGTTGGGCGACTCGTCCAGACCACTGGCCTCACCTAAGTCACCTACCCAGTCCACGTCATACTGGCAGGCTCGTGACAAAGGGTCCTCAGACCCCTCCCAACCCTCTCCATATTCGTCCTCATCGCCATAGGACGAGTCGACGATATAAACCGGCTCCTCGGAGCCAAGGGGCCCCAACGGCGCCGGACTCGGCGTCGGACGACGCCGGTCCGACTCCGCGTCAGGAGTCAGAGAGGGATCGGGGGTGGCGCCGCGCGGCGCCGGCGCCCCGACGCCGGCCGGAACCGACGGCGGAGTCACGGCGCCGCGCGGAGGCGGCACCACGGGTTGCCGCAATGGAATCGGCGCCGGGGAGGCCGGAGGACCAGCCGGCGACGACCCTGAAGGGCCCAGCGGCGCCGGGGCCGGAGCCGCCGGCGGCGCCGGGGCCGGAGCACTCGGCGGCGTCGGGGCAGGTGCACCCAAACCGCTCGGGCTCCCAGACGGGACCGACGGGCCCGCAGGCGCCGTAGGCCCCGCCGGAGGAGACATCGCCCTCATGGCCATGAGGAACTCCTCAATCTCCTCGCGCGACGCGCCTTCCCCAGGGACCGACGGGTATGGGGCAGACGGCGTCGGCGACCCACGCGGGGCCGCGGGGGTGGGGCCACCCGAACCCCCGGCCGCATCACGCGGGCGTCGGGGGGAGTCGGGGGTACGATGATGACGCCCCGACCTCTTGTGTCGCTTACCTGATGAACCGGAGGAATGGTGGCGACTCCCGGAGCGCTCATGGCGGCTCCGCGATCGCTCCCTCGACCGCTCCCTCGACCTCCGACCGGACCGGGACCGCTCTCGACGCGGGGCCGACACTCGGAGTTCGAGCAGCTTGCGGGACCGCTCCCGTCTAGCTTTACCTGTCAAGGCCCGGCAGTCGACGCAAGACTCGACGTCGTGGTCCGCGCCCAGACACCGGAGGCAGAGTCGATGGTGGTCGGTGACCGACATCATTCGGTCGCACCCGTCGCAACTCTTAAACCCGGGCATCCTACCGGCACCTTGAAGAAAGAGTTAAAGTTAACAAAACTAGGTCAAAAGACCGGAGTACTGCTCTTCGGATCTGCGCTAACTGGCGCGGAAAAAAGAAGAACTGACGTCAGCGCGCGGCGGCGGCGTCTATATACTCCAGCGACGTCATCACGGCGCACGACGCCGACGACGCGGAGCCGCAGGGGACGCCTGCAGACGACGCCTACCGACGCGCAGGGGTACTGCTACGCAAAAGTTTCCGGATCCAGACTGACGCCTGGGGATATTCTAAGGTAAGGAATCTAATACTAACCTGTTTCTTTCAGATGCTAACTTTGGTATAGCATTATCAAAACATGTCGAGTAAGGTGTCATACGAATTGGAATACTAACCCCTCGCCAATTCTGGCGACGGGGTTAGCATTCCACCCTTCTAGAGGGACACGACATGTATGTAACTGTGAACCCCGGTTAAAGTCAGACATAGCCTCAGCTCCACAAAATGGATGCTGCCACCGAGACACAAGTCTGCCCTCCTGCTGCTGGGAGTCCTTCCAGCAACGGAGGCATGGACAAAGGGTTTCCTGTCAGGGGCGGTGCCAGCACCATCCCAGACAGGATTTTGTGTATCCCAGGTAGGCAGGGCTTTAGAGGAAGGTGACTGCAAGTGGCACCCCGGTGCTCACTGTGCATAGGCCGGCTCAAACCAGTTCTGGGGGCACACCAGCCCCTGAGCTGGGGAGAGACCGGACAAAGGAGAGGGGTGTAACCACCCCCTCCTAGTCCCACCCCTAGAGCAGGACTTAGTCGCGTGCCAGCCCCTTTTCTCAGGATAAAGGTAGGAGCAGGCCCCCTTCCAAATTAGATCATCTTTGAATCCTGAAACTACTTTCTACGAAAGGAACCCAAGACTTCTTCCTAAGATTTCTCCCTTGTGACAAAGGAGTAGTCACCCTGCACCCGCAGGCACAATCCAAGCATCGCGGTTTGCTGTAAGTCTCTCCTCCGGATCAAGACTGCCCAGCTCGACGAGAACCGGCTTCCCTGGCACCTCTGACCTCTACCTGCATCATCAGCCCAGCTGAGATTCGTGGGTGTGACGAGACCTCGAGGGACCGGCCATCTTCAGGACTGCACGACGCTTGCCCAACACGACCGCCGAGGGATCCTCGAGAGAGTGCTTTAGGGGTTGAGAAGCCCTAACCCTGAGCAGCTCCAGCACCGAAGTCCAGCCCCCCAGCATCCACGAGATCTGCGTGGGGCCCTTCTGCTCTTTGCTGCTCACCGCGTTGTCCGGCTACTTGCCTGCTGGCTTGTGGCCCTCTTGACGACGCACCACGACGACAACACCGCTGGTCTGGTTGCTCCAGACTGGCCCTTGCTCCCCTCCAACAGAGTAGCACCCCGGACCCTCCTGGTCCACTCCAAACGCCATCTTGAGTCCACCGCGTGGGCTTGCATTTGCCAAGAGTTGTTGCCCCAATCCTGGGTCCAGCGACGTCGACAGCAGATACCTTCGTGGGACAGCTCGCACCTCCATCCTGGTCGCCGACAACGCCTCCTGGTCCGAGAGACAGCAGAGCCCAGCGTCGCCCACTCACCTGGTCGAGGTGACTTCGTCCGGTGCCATCCTGGTGCCCACCTAATCACTGGCTAGTGATTCAGAACTTGGTCCCCTCTGCTTACAGGTCTCCTTCTTCCCCGATCCAGGCTTGGATCCCTCCGAATCTCTTCACTGGTCGCCTGCCAGCAACTTCTTCTTTCAGGCTCCATAGACTGCAACGAGGATTCCCGACGTCTTTTCAGACCTATGCAGCCGCAGCCCCTGGGCTAGGTAACTTGAGCATTTCGGTGCTCCAGCATAGCTTAACTATCTAAGTGTCCAGATCCTTTTTCGTTTCAGCTCTACCTAGTCGGATTCGTCCGATAACACTAACTTTACGAAATCTAGCATCCATAGACTTTGTTCCGCATCCCGCGTGAGAGTGCACACTCTGCACCCGATCCCCCTAGGCCTCCTGCTAGTAATCTAAAGGTTCAGTAGTACAGTCCTAGCGATCCCAAAGCCTCTGAGAATAGTTACTTACCTGCTAGTAATTCGCATTCCACTTTTGTAGTATATGGTTTTTCGTGCCCCTTGGGCATTTGTGTAAATTGTGCGACTTTCAGTATTTTCGTAAGAGTTTTGTTGTGTGCTTAGCACCCTGTCCTCATAAAGAGTCCAGGGTTGTGGTGTTATAAATAAATATCCTTTTATTTTCATAACAACTTGTGTGGTGTCCTTTCACTTGGTGTTCAAGGGGTAAATGTGATGGTAAAACAGCTGGCTTAACACGCCCTCTAGAGTTTAGCCTAAAGACTGCTCTTGTCCATGCTACTAGGATAGCTGGTCTATCAGGTTGACTTACAACCAATCATCAATAAGGGTTGTTTGGACTGATACATAGTGATCACTAGAATAGTGAGCACTGCATATCAGGCCAACTTCTCACATTGGTGGCAGCGGTGGGATTTGAGCTTGCTGTTGTTTTACCACACGTACCCTAAGAATATCATTTGAAAGATCACATAAGTACCAAGGTACATATAACTTAGCTTAGAATACTCTGAGTTCTACTGAACCAGCTGTTGTAGTGTAACAGGGCCTAGCACACCCTGACTACAACTCTTAGCAAGGGATCAGTAGGCAAACAAATAGTGTAGGTAAGTGCACCACTTGCACCACACGAGAAGCATGTCTACCCATGGAGAGTCTTCAGAGACTCCCCTAGTGGCTAGTGACCCTCCACAGGTCATATCAAGATATGCAGCTCTCAGTTTCCAGGAGATGAGACAATTGTGTACCTCCAGGAAACTGAAACAGGGGTCTAACCCCACCACTCCCTTTCTGTTAGGTCTCTTAGAGACATATGATGCTAGGAAAGCTTCTCATACAGATGGGAACATGCCAGCCTTAGAGGGTACCCTTGGTGATCCAGACCTCCTTGACACTGAAAATGCAGTTGAGGAGGAGGAAGAAGAGGAACTCTCTGGGGATGAGGCAGACAACAGGCCTGAACTAGTCAGCAGACTTACTAGGGCCAACTTAGACCTACTTAGGGAAGGATCTGGGGGACCCCCAGTACTGACCCTAATGACGCCTAACCTTGGAGTTAGAAGAGATAGATCTCCTTCTAGGGACTCCAATAGATCTGTGCACTCTCATGCCTCTTCCAGAGGAGAATGAATTCTCCCCAGAGGAGAATGACTTCCCCTCAGAGAAGAGAACATGAAGCAAGGATGAAACAGGCTAATCTGAGGATCCAGAGGGAAGAACTTGCCCTGGCCAAATAGAAGCTTGCCTTTGCTAGAGAGCAACAGTTGAGTGGGGTAGTCCCCACTGGTGGCAGCAATATCCCTAGAGATAAAGAAAGGAGTTGAGACACTAAACACCTGAGTAAGATAGTGCCCCCCTTTAAACAAGGAGATGACATCCACAAATGGATGGCTGCTTTGGAGAGGGCCTGCACTGTCCAGTGCATCCCCCAGAGTCAGTGGGCAACTAAACTGTGGCTCTCCTTTGAAGGCAAAGGTAGAGATAAGCTCCTCACTACTAGAGTTGAGGATGCTAACAATTACCAAGTCCTGAAGAATACACTGGTTGATGGGTTTGGCCTAACCACTGAGCAGTACAGGTTGCTGTTCAGGGACACCCAGAAAATTCAGTCTCAGGATTGGGCTGACTTTGTTGATTGTGCCACTAAGGCTTTGGAAGGCTGGTTACTGGGTAGTAAGGTTACTGATTACCAAGGATTGTATAATCTAATTATGAGAGAGCAAGTCTTAAATAATTGTCAGAACCAGTTATTACACCAGCACCTGGTAGACTCTGATCTGACCTCTCCACAGGAATTGGGTAAGAGGGCAGACAAATGGGTCAGAACCAGGATTAGGCCCAAGAACCAAGGTGGTGACCAGAAGAAGGAATCAACCAAGCCTCAAGAGAAGGGTGGGAATAAATCTCCAGATCAAACCACATCAGGGCCCCAAAAATCCTCTGAAGGGGGTAGGTCCCAGAATCCTTCCAATACCCAAAAGAAACCTTATTGTCATACCTGCAAACAGGTAGGCCATTACAAAACTGACATCAGTTGCCCAAGGGCCAACAACAATAAGGAGAACATACCCCCAAGTAACCCTTCCAAGCCACCTGTCACTACTAGTAGTAATCCCCCAGGTGGTGGGAGTGCCCCCAAGAATTTGGGTGCATTTACTTTGGGAGTTCCTGGGGACTCTGGCCTAACCAGGTCCCCTGACTTAGATACTCTTGTCTGTGAAAATGGCATGGGGTTTGCCAACTTCACTGCTTGTCCCAACACTTTGAGCAAGTACAGACAGGAGCCCCTCATCAATGGTATAAAAGTTGAGGCCTTTAGAGACACAGGGGCTAGCATCACCATGGTGACTGAGAGCCTAGTCCCCTCAAGGCAACTTTTACCTGGAGCCACATACCAGGTGACCAATATTGATGGAGTGCAGAGAGATCATCCCATGGCAGTGGTAAATCTCAGCTGGGGAGGTGTCACTGGCCCAAAGAGAGTGGCAGTGTCATCAAATTTGCCTGTAGATTGCCTACTGGGGAATGATTTAGAGATCTCAGTCTGGGCTGAGGTAGAGCAAGAAACCCATTTCAAAATGGTACACCTCCATGGTAAGGTTAGTGGGGCAGTGATAGCCACAGCCCCAGTCCAAGATGTCCTCCCTGAACAGGCCAGGAGGGCTGTGCCAGTCACAACCCAATCTCAGACAGCTTCCTTCCCAGAACAGGTTGTCAAGGCTGTAATGGTAACAGCCCACACCCAAACTGAGCCCCCTCCTGAAAAGGTTGGGAGAGTTGTGATGGCCACAGCTCAAACTCAGACAGATAATAGTGTTGTGAAGCCTGAAACTATGGATCACTCCACTCAGACAGAGAGCATTGCGGAGGAAGAGAAATCTCTCTCCCACCAGACTTTAGGAAAGGATCAGCCTCCTCAGGGAACTGATCTGACCCCTTGTGAAGAAACTGCCCCAGAGGTAGTCATGCCTAGCCTGGCAGAACCCCTGATGTCAGTGGACCCTTCCAAGGTGGGACCCAGTCTGGAGCAGTTAACCTGCCCCTCTCTACCCTGCCTCAGTCAGCCCAGGGCTGTAGAGGTCAGGGAGGCCAGTGGTGGACCCCAAAGGGCCCCCTGTCCCAAAGAATTCCCCAATCAGCAGATTAAGGGCACTGAAGCTAGTAGTCCAAGCCAAGTGAAAATAAAACAAACTCCTGAGGGATTCCCCTTAAAATTAGCTAGGGACCTCCCCCAGATGGACACTGTTGGGCACAGCCAAACCTGGGACCTAAGGGCCCCAAACCTGACCTGTCCCTCCAGTAAGCCAAACAGAGGGACCCAACCTCCAGCTTTAGGTAGCCAGAGGTTGACCCTGAGAGCTCAACACAACTCAGTCTTGGAAAGAAAGGCCTCTATGGTGGATAATGATTGGAGGAAGCTGAGCCCAAAATTAGTGGAGCCTCATTTCAGTACTCCATCTCAGCACCAGCCTTTTACTTTGCCAAAACACACCACAGGTAGAGATTCCCTATGGTGGAGACCCTCAGACACCCTTAGGGTGAGGGATTGCTTAGTGGACCATGAGATAGGGGGTAACCATGCCAGTGCTGGTACTTCCTTATATGGCCAGTTAGGCAATATAGGCTTACCTGGTCAAGGATAGCCTTATCTCCTTTCGTTTGGGGGGGGGGGGTTATGTAGGAAGGTAGATCCCTGACTATGGTTGCCCCCAACTTTTTGCCTGGTGTTTTGCTGGTTTTCTGACTTAGTTGACCTGGGACCCTGCTATTCAGGGCCCCAGGCCTACTGCTCTCTCTGTAAAATGGATTCCATGTACCTTAGGTACATATCTAAATTGGATACTGAGTCACCTTATCAGTCCCTGTACAGTGTACCTTAGGTACCCAGGGCATAGGTGTACCCAGGGCCTACCAGGGGCTGCAGCATGTATTATGCCACCCCTGGCTGGCCATCCAAAACTGACACAACTGGCTGCTTGACAGCTGGGGCAAGGTTGTGTAATCACCCTTTGCTTTAGATATAGTATTCCTATATCTAACCCTAAAATGGACACATATATTCCTATCAGTCACTCCTATGGCAGGCCTTATCAATCCTGAAGGCAGAGTGCTTGGAATAATGTGAAATGGTGCTCTGGCATGAGCTGAGCCCGTTTGCAGCTTGCGGAACCAAGTCCTAATAGCTGTTCCATGATAACGCTATACCATATACTCTTAAGTGCATTATGTACCTCGCGGTCATATGCTAACTTTGGTATAGCATTATCAAAACATGTCGAGTAAGGTGTCATACGAATTGGAATACTAACCCCTCGCCAATTCTGGCGACGGGGTTAGCATTCCACCCTTCTAGAGGGACACGACATGTATGTAACTGTGAACCCCGGTTAAAGTCAGACATAGCCTCAGCTCCACAAAATGGATGCTGCCACCGAGACACAAGTCTGCCCTCCTGCTGCTGGGCGTCCTTCCAGCAACGGAGGCATGGACAAAGGGTTTCCTGTCAGGGGCGGTGCCAGCACCATTCCAGACAGGATTTTGTGTATCCCAGGTAGGCAGGGCTTTAGAGGAAGGTGACTGCAAGTGGCACCCTGGTGCTCACTGTGCATAGGCCGGCTCAAACCAGTTCTGGGGGCACACCAGCCCCTGAGCTGGGGAGAGACCGTACAAAGGAGAGGGGTGTAACCACCCCCCTCCTAGTCCCAACCCTAGGGCAGGACTTAGTCGCGTGCCAGCCCCTTTTCTCAGGATAAAGGTAGGAGCAGGCCCCCTTCCAAATTAGATCATCTTTGAATCCTGAAACTACTTTCTACGAAAGGAACCCAAGACTTCTTCCTAAGATTTCTCCCTTGTGACTAAGGAGTAGTCACCCTGCACCCGCAGGCACCATCCAAGCATCGCGGTTTGCTGTAAGTCTCTCCTCCGGATCAAGACTGCCCAGCTCGACGAGAACCGGCTTCCCTGGTACCTCTGACCTCTACCTGCATCATCAGCCCAGCTGAGATTCGTGGGTGTGACGAGACCTCGAGGGACCGGCCATCTTCAGGACTGCACGACGCTTGCCCAACACGACCGCCGAGGGATCCTCGAGTGAGTGCTTTAGGGGTTGAGAAGCCCTAACCCTGAGCAGCTCCAGCACCGAAGTCCAGCCCCCCAGCATCCACGAGATCTGCGTGGGGCCCTTCTGCTCTTTGCTGCTCACCGCGTTGTCCGGCTACTTGCCTGCTGGCTTGTGGCCCTCTTGACGACGCACCACGACGACAACACCGCTGGTCTGGTTGCTCCAGACTGGCCCTTGCTCCCCTCCAACAGAGGAGCACCCCGGACCCTCCTGGTCCACTCCAGACGCCATCTTGAGTCCACCGCGTGGGCTTGCATTTGCCAAGAGTTGTTGCCCCAATCCTGGGTCCAGCGACGTCGACAGCAGATACCTTCGTGGGACAGCTCGCACCTCCATCCTGGTCGCCGACAACGCCTCCTGGTCCGAGAGACAGCAGAGCCCAGCGTCGCCCACTCACCTGGTCGAGGTGACTTCGTCCGGTGCCATCCTGGTGCCCACCTAATCACTGGCTAGTGATTCAGAACTTGGTCCTCTGCTTACAGGTCTCCTCCTTCCCCGATCCAGGCTTGGATCCCTCCGAATCTCTTCACTGGTCGCCTGCCAGCAACTTCTTCTTTCAGGCTCCATAGACTGCAACGAGGATTCCCGACGTCTTTTCAGACCTATGCAGCCGCAGCCCCTGGGCTAGGTAACCTGAGCATTTCGGTGCTCCAGCATAGCTTAACTATCTAAGTGTCCAGATCCTTTTTCGTTTCAGCTCTACCTAGTCGGATTCGTCCGATAGCACTAACTTTACGAAATCTAGCATCCGTAGACTTTGTTCCGCATCCCGCGTGAGAGTGCACACTCTGCACCCGATCCCCCTAGGCCTCCTGCTAGTAATCTAAAGGTTCAGTAGTACAGTCCTAGCGATCCCAAAGCCTCTGAGAATAGTTACTTACCGGCTAGTAATTCACATTCCACTTTTGTAGTATATGGTTTTTCGTGCCCCTCGGGCATTTGTGTAAATTGTGCGACTTTCAGTATTTTCGTAAGAGTTTTGTTGTGTGCTTAGCACCCTGTCCTCATAAAGAGTCCAGGGTTGTGGTGTTATAAATAAATATCCTTTTATTTTCATAACAACTTGTGTGGTGTCCTTTCACTTGGTGTTCAAGGGGTAAATGTGATGGTAAAACAGCTGGCTTAACACGCCCTCTAGAGTTTAGCCTAAAGACTGCTCTTGTCCATGCTACTAGGATAGCTAGTCTATCAGGTTGACTTACAACCAATCATCAATAAGGGTTGTTTGGACTGATACATAGTGATCACTAGAATAGTGAGCACTGCATATCAGGCCAACTTCTCACAGGCAGCACCTGCGCAACTGTGTCCCACAGAGTGTGGCTATGACGGCCCAAGAGGCATGCGGTGTTCACCGACTGCAGCCCTAATCTGGCAGATGAAAACAGTTTCTTACCAAGCTGAACCAGCTTCTTTGATTCCCTATCCGGAGGTGGGGTAGGGAATGGGCTCTGGGACAGGCTTGGACAGCCAAGCTCTCAGTGGTGGGGTGTTGGGTAAGGAAGAGGGGCGATGGCGTCAGGCCAGGTTCCTATCCACAGGAGCCCCTGTGTTGGGCCTGGTCCAGACCAGGTGCCCAAAAGAACATCAGATAGTGCTTCATTAAAAGGCACCAAAGGCTCAGTAGAGGTAGCCACCGGTTGGAGCACTTCTGTCAGGAGGTTAGTCCTGATGGCCACCGTAGGGAGTTCGAGGTGGAGAGCCTCGGTCGCCCTACGCAACATCACTGTGTAACTGGCTCCCTACTACGTAGCCACGGTAGGAGGAGACATCATGCCAAGGTCAGGCGAGGTGTCCTCTGCCCAGTCTGGATCATAAGTACAGTCCTGTGCTATAGGGTCCTCAGACCCCTCCCGGTCCTCCGACCCCTCCCAGTCCTCCCTTTCCTCCGAAGTCTGTGGAACAGGCTCAAAATAAGGAGGATGGACATAGGGCACAAAAGGGCCCATCGGCGTCGGGTGATGCGGATCCGGCACCGTGTCCGGGTCGGGGCTGAACCTGGGGACGACGTCATCCGGAGGAGCGGGCGACGTCTGAAGCGGTGCTGGGGACATCGGCGCCGGTTGAGGTGTCACTAGGTCAACCGGCGTCCGATCCCAGATCCTGGGGGCCTGCTGCGTCGTGGCCAGAGCCGCCGGGGACACTGGGCCGGAGCCACCGGAGATGGCAAAGCAGGACCCACTGTAGGGCCCGCGGGGCCCGCAGGTGCACCGGCGGAGCCTGACAGCCCAAAGAGTCAGGCCATGGCAGCAAGAATCTCTTGCTCCTGAGCAGGCCTTGCCCCCGCACCCTGGAAGGGGGGTAGACTGGGGGTGACGTCACAGGTTCAGCCGGAGCAGTGGGGGTGGCACCGCCCGCATCCTCATCCGCGACGGGCAATTGAAGAGCGACGATGCATCTTTGACTTTTTGGAATGTTTTGACTTACCTGACTTAGAGGGCCAAGACTTAGATAAAGAAGAATGATGGTGACAACTCCGCAACCGGTCTCCCGACCTCCCACGGGACTGGGACATCGAGCGGCGCAGAGCCGACTGCCGGACTTCAAGCAACTTTCGGGACCGCTCTTGGGATTGTGGTCGCTCCCCAGGCAGTAGACACACACGCGGTGGGGATCCGTCACCGACATCATACGATTACAGTCCCCGCAGTTCTTGAAACCGGGCATCCCTACGACACCAGGCGTCGATCGACTCGAAAAGATGAGGTAAAAGGCCTAAAAAAACTCAGTAAAAAAAATGACTGGGGGTTCTTGCTCTTCCCGGATCTGCGCTTCCTGGCTAGGAAAAAGAAAGAACTGACGTCAGCGCGAGTGGGCGCATCTAAGTAGCACCAGCGACGTCATCCCGGCGCCAACGACGCACGCGGAGCCGCACGGCGACGCCTACCGACGCGCAAGGGGACTGCTGACGCAAAACTTTCCGGATCCAGTCTGACGCCTGGGGGTAATTCTAAGGTAAGGAATCTATCACTACGTGTTTGTCAGATACCCTATTTTCCTCCATATGATAACATGGACAGTTTTTCTGTGACATGTCTAAGTGTAGAGTTGGAAAATCTATAAATGTTTCTAAAACTAACAAAATAATCAAAATGATTTTATTTACCTGTTTACAGGAAATGTCCCAGTGCAGTATTAAGGTATACTGCAGTATCCAGGTATACTGCACTGTGTAAGAAAAGTAATCCGTAAAGTAAACTACTTGACATTCTACTGAAAAGCCAATACAAAGTACATGTACAATATTTCAAAATATTGCATTACTAGTACTTCTACTGTAATCAAACCAAAAATATATATACAACTGCAATACAAACTGTTTACAAACTGAACCTTGGCTGTAGAGCAGAGCAGTTGACAACACCCACAAATGACATCCAGTGTGTCCTGCTCTCCTTTCCCACAAAGACGGAAATCGCCTTAATTAACGTGTATTCTCGTCCTGTTAACAACAGTCAAGAATCTGCCACCATTGCCCATTTGGGACATTTCATCCCAACCTTGGACCCAGGGACAAGGCTGATCGTACGGGGTGATTTAAAATGCCATTTTGAACCCCTCACTGATCCTTCTCACTCTGTCCCCACGGAAGAAGACCTGTACTGGTCTATACCCGACCCCCTGACCACTCCCATTAAAGTATGGTCTCCACTGGCCATGCAGCTTAACTCACTCACTCTAGCTCTTTCGTTAAGGGCATGCAATGGCCGGACTAAATCCGACCAGCCAGGGCAGCCCACATTTAACAGAGTAGGTCAAAACTCCCTAATTGACTACATCATGGTGGAAACAAGACTTTGGGATACGGTCCTTGACTTTTTTTTATCACACAGAGGCAGGATAGTGACCATAATGCCCTGATTATGATTTTAAAACCCTCGGACCATGGCATTTCTAAATCTCCTTTTGTCCCTCTAAATGTGACCAGTGCAATAACGGTAACAAACAATAGAAGAAATGTCAGATGGGGCCACTTACAACAATCTCCCTTCAAGCTGGCTAAAGTTTATCAGCTAGCAATTCCATTCATAGCCAAAATGGGGGAGGCAACAGAGGTGCAGGGTCCCACCTTGGATCTAGATAAGCCAGGGAAAATACACACAGAGCTTACCTTAATACTGGCGGATGTATTTTTCCCGGCTGTGCGTATTAGGGAAAATAGCCAAAACAAATGCGCCTGGTTCAACGATAAGTGTTGCAAGGCCAAGCTGGGGACCTTCTAGATGCAGTGAAGGCGAAGGACAGGCCACAAATTAAACTTTCTAGGGCCAGGTACAAATGGACCACCCAGCAGGAAAAAAAACTGGGAACTAGAGAGGTGGGAATCTCTCAGGATTGCCCTGAATGATAAAGATCTGAAAACCTTTTGGGCATTAGTGAGCTCAGGCGACAGGGAAGGGAGATCGGCCATTGAGCCTAATATAGCGCCTGAAGCCTGAGAGATTCACTTTGGGTCATTGTACTCCTCCAGGGATGGTGGGCCTGTCAACACAGTTAGTTCCAGAATGGCACCGAGATCCACCAGGCGAGGGACATGAAGATGACTATGATCGAAGTGGGAAACGCTATTAACAAGCTTCACAGTAATAAAGCGCCAGGTCTAGACAAATTACCTGGGGCACCTTTTACGTTTAGACCCCAAAGTATGGATCCCATGTTTGTGTGCCCTATTTAACGCCGCCCTGAAGGGCATGGATCCCCCCCCCCCCCCGATACCTGGCGTGGGGCTGAGATAGTTCCGATATTCAAAAGAGGCTGTCCCCTCTCACCCTCCAACTACGGGCCGATCAGCCTAACTGACATCACCCAAAATCTCTTCGGCCGGGTACTTCTGGACCGCCTTCAGGGCTGGCTGGAAGAAGAACAATTTTTAAGTCCCTACCGGGCCGGCTTCAGTGCAAATATGTCAACCGTAGACCAGATATTCAGATCACTACTCCTCTTCTGGAAAACGGTGACTATAGAGGGTGGCAGCCTCTTTCAAATATTTGTTGATCTGAAGTCGGCCTTTGACCTTGTACCTCGGGAGAAACTTTGGAAGGTGCTGCGTGACTTTGGGATCCCTCCTTATCTTCTAAATGTTATAGAGAGGCTCCACATGGAAAATTTTGCACAAGTGCGATGAGGAAAATATGGGGGTACAACAGGGATGTGTTTTAGCCCCTACTTTATTTTGTCTTTTTATCAATGGTCTTCTTGACCATCTTAAACAAATTGAGGACATCGATACCCCAAGTTAGTCTCTGGGAAGGTCACCGCCCTGATGTTTGCAGACAATACCGTTAATTTAAAAAACACCAATGGGTATCCAGCGCACTCTTGATGGCTTCGCTAATTTTTGTAAGCTACGAGGGCTTGAGATCAACCTAACAAAAACTAAATATATGGTCTTCAACCCTCCCAACACGACCTGTCCCAACAAGGTATTCCTCTGGAAAGAATGAAGACATTTGATTATCTGGGAGTTACCCTGTCAGAGCACTTTGAATGGGGGCCACAGTTGGACAAAGCAAGACTCAGGCTTATCCAGACAGTGGGCGGTATAATGAAACTGTATAGAACCTCAGAACGTGTGCAGCGAGGCCCACATTGCTGTCTGACAAACGTCCTGCAAGTGAACTCCCTGACCCAGGGCAGTCGTGGCCGCCGTGGAATGGGCGCGCAGCCCCACAGGAGGCTCCTTTTTAGCCAAGGAATAACAAACCTCGATGCACAACACGACCCACCGAGAGATGGTCCGCTTGTGCACTGCCTTACCCTTCTTAGCGCCCACGTAGCCAACAAAGAGCTGGTCGTCCACCCGGAACTGTTGTGTGCAGTTTAGGTAGAAACAAAGTGCACGTTTTGGGTCCAGACGGTGGAGCCTCTCTTCCTCCTTCGAGGGACGCGGAGGCGGACAGAAGGTCGGCAAGGTAATGGACTGGACGATGTGAAAGGTAGTAACAACCTTGGGCAGAAAAGAAGGGCGAGTCCTCAGAACAACCTTGTCCGGATGGACTGAGAGGAAAGGAGGCTTAGATGAAAGAGCCTGGAGCTCACTCACTCTTCTGGCAGAGGTGATGGCAACCAGGAAAGCAGTTTTGAGAGTCAGAAGACGAAGAGGACAATTATGAAGTGGCTCAAAGGGAGCGCACATCAAATAAGTAAGAACCAGGTTCAAGTCCCACAGAGGCATCACGAAAGGAACAGGAGGGAACATGTGTGTGATGCCTTTCTAGAATCTATTTAGAACAGGGGACTTGAAAAGAGAAGGCTGATCAGGAAGCCTCAAGAAGGCGGCAATGGCCGAGAGATAGCCCTTGATAGTGCCCAGAGCAGAGCCCTGCTGGGCAAGAGAAAGAAGAAAGAGGAGAACCTCTCAAAGAGGGGCAGAGAGTGGATCCACAGCCGTTGCTGTGCACCATGCCACAAACTTATTCCACCTGCAGGCGTATACCGTCTTTGTGGAAGGACGCCTGGCTGCCAGAATGACATCACAGACTTCAGGAGGCAAGTCAAATGGCACCAACTGCCCCCGCTCAATCTCCACGCATAGAGGTGGAGGCTGGACAGGTTCGGGTGGAGGACCGTCCCCTGCTGCTGCGATAGAAGGTCCTCCTGAAGAGGCAGTCAAATCTGGGGATCGATTGACATACTGGGTGGCTCGGGATACCAGTATCTTCGTGCCCAGTCCGGAGCCACAAGGAGGACTTGGGCCCGGTCCCGCTTGATCTTTTTCAGCACTCTGGGCAGAAGTGGTATAGCCGGAAAGGCGTACAACAGACCGCAACTCCACTCGCGACAAAAAGCGTCGTCTAGCGAGTGCCGCCTTGGAACCTCCAAAGCGCAGAACTGATTACATTGAGCATTCTCTTTGGTGCCGATTAGATCTAACCAAGGCTCGCCCCACTGCAGAAAGAGACCTTGCGCCACGACGAGTTCAGACGCCATTCATGATCCATCATGCACCAGAGGCTGAGTTTGTCCGCCCTGGCATTCAGAGAACTTGCCAGGTGTTGAACCACCAAGGTAACACCTTGATGTTCCAGCCACGTCCAGAGGCGCAGAGCCTCCTGACACAGGGTCCACGACCCCACCCAGCCTTGTTTGTTGCAATACCACATGGCGGTGGTGTTGTCCATGAACACCTGCACTACACTTCCCCGGACAGAGGGAAGGAATGCCTTCAGTGCAAGTCGGATCGCCCGCAGCTCCAGAAGGTTGATGTGGAGCTGGGACTCCGCATAAGACCAGAGGCCTCTGATGTCCACCTCTCCCATGTGGCCACCCCATCCCAGGAGGGATGCATCTGTCACCACCTTGTGCTCCGGTTGGGGAAGGGAGAGGGATCTGCCATTGACCCAATCGCGATTCGTGAGCCACCACTGCAGCGGTTTCGCAGTGCCGCCCTCCGATATCAGGACGTGGTCGGACAGGTTGCCATGATGCTGTGCCCACTGGAACTTCAGGTCCCACTGCAGAGCCCGCATCCGCCATCTGGTATGATGCACCAACAGGATGCAGGAGGCCATCAGCCCCAGGAGCCGTAGGGTCAACCTGACCGAAACTCGGGATAAAGGCTGAAAGATCAGAATCAGAGCCAGAATATCCCGAACCCGCTGCTCGGGAGGATAAACCTGAAACTGTGCGGAGTCCAGAACCACTCCGATGAGGAGCTTCTGAGAGGGAATCAGGTGCGGCAAACCCCAGCTCCTCTCCATCCTCAAAAACCTGCTCCCCATAGGAAAACAGTAAGGGGCTCTTCAAAAGGAGGAGAAAAGGTGTTGGAGCCAAAGTGCACCAACGGCCTAGATGCAGCAATGTCTCTGCATCAGAGAGGGTGACTAGCACCCCGGACATCGCTGTCTTCGTCGGCTGAATGAACTTCGACAACACAGGTGGGATCCTCGAAGGGCTGTGCACTGGAGCTGACATGGATCAGAGTACAGATCCAGAGGTCCTAACTGATGACGTGGGCGAACCTGCAGACGTGTATTCAGTCAAAGCTCCTCTCATCTCCTTGGGACTTGAAAGCACGCCTGAGGTAGGTGAAGGCCCAAATATGGCATGCCTTCACCATTTGGGCTAGAGACAATCTGGCTCCAGGGAAATCAGGGAGGCACAGGGTAGACCCTTGCGCCAACTCTTCAGCTGGAGGCTGGGAGGGGTTGTCAGAAACGCGAGGCCTACACTGTGAAGTCAGGAGATGAGGTGAGCAGGTTGGGGTCCTGGTTGCTTCCTGGCTGCTTCCTGGTTCTCTGAGCACGTTTTGAAAACATTTTGTCTAAGTCCTCAGTTTTGGAAAATGGCAATCTGAGCACCTTTAGCACCACAACCAAGGGTCTAGGACTGATAGGACAACTGGGAGTTCAGGACTCAATGGGACCAGGTGCGGGCTCAAGATGGTGAGAGACTAGGTCTTGTCCCTGTGGCACTAAAGAGGAGGCAGGCAAACTAGCCTTTGGAGTCATCATCATTCAAACTTAATTCGGTCGTTTAGACCATAAAAGTACGAATGCATACAATGCCGAGTTTAAAATAAAACTGAATTTGTGGCAATAATACATAAAAAAATAATACAGCCATAAAGTGCAAATGCATACAGTACAAATCTTCGAGTTTGAATGCATGACAGAGTCACTAAATACATTTCTACAATAATTAATGAGAGATAAAACAATCAGATAAAAAGACAATTAAAACAACTAAAAATTATAAAAATGTAGGTAGCCAAGGAGAGAACCCCAGTAAAGTTCATAAATGATCCCACTGAAAGATTGCAATGTAAAGGTAAGACCGTAGGCTACGTTACAAAGACCAAATGTTACTGCATAACTCTCGTATGAGGGTGTTGGGAGAATAGAAAGGGAGAACCACAAGGCACGCCATATCACATCTTTAGTGCGTGCCTTCTGATAATCCACATTTTTCCAAGGAACTTAGCGACTGCGCAAACAACTGATGATCTTGCATCATATTTTAGGATGCACAGAGCATCTTGGTGACATCGTGTTCCCAACAACCTACAAATGGGTGCCAACCATTTATGTGTCGGGAGTTGTACATCGGACAAGCAAAGGGAATATAAGGGATTGACTCAACGGGGCAAGGGCAGCCAGGACAATCCATCTGCGCGGGTGGGGGCAGTCGCCATGCAGCTGTAAAGGAGTTCACAGGAATGGCCCTAAAATCTAAATTGGATATACAGCTTCCTATCCTGTGGGATCGTAATGACCTCTAATGTAAGACGGCCTCTAGGCGAGTGTGATATGTTGGACTGAGCAACCCAGTTCCAATATTGGGTTTTAACCAGCCCTTTGCTGGGTAGTAAACAAGGGTCTTCAGCATCCCATGTGCTCCCTAAGCCTACTGCTGTGAATAAGGATCCGACTTTAGCGAACCGCCCAATTTTATTAAAACAATCAAGTTAAAAAACTTAATCAGATGCAGCAGCATAATGGGAGAGCTCTGGGGTTGATTTCAGGTATAACCAAAAAAGCAGGGGGCGAAGTCCTTATTTGTCCACAATGGAAGGTCTGCCGATATCTAATCTTAAGGGAAGGAGCGGGGTGCTCTGGGGAAGATAACATAGAGGTCTCAAAAATGTGTTCTCAGTGATGAGGAGACCCTCCAGGTTATTAAATCCCCAGAGTTCAGCCCCGTACAGGGCGGAGACCACTACTGTGTGGTCAGAAATCTGCAATGGCACTGCTATTGGTCTTGACTGGGAGCATCTGTGCTCCTTCATCAGAGCCTCAGTGATCCTCTTCTGCTGGAGAATCCGCTTTGTAATGTGGTGCTTGCAGGCCATTTCCTCAAAGAGGGTCATGCCCAAGTAGTCGAATGTTGCTACTCTCTCAAGGGGAATCCCTCCCCCGCCCCACCCCCGAGGATCAAATTCCCTTTAAACGATTTGTAGGGGTGCATCAATAGGAGTTTTGTTTTAGATGTGTTAACCTCCAGGCTTCTCAATCTACAGAAAGCATCGAAGTTTTCCAACAACAATTGAAGACCACTGGGCGGGGGGGGGGGTCTTAGAGACCACAGCATGTCATCTGCAAAAAATGTTACTTTGACCCTTCCCAAGGTGGAGGCATCGGCAGGTATTTCCGCTAGGCAGTTGAACACTCCATTGATACAGAGCGGAAACAGGGTAGGAGCCAGGACGCATCTCTGTCTGACCCACCTATCTACACCAATCGGGTCGGTCAGCTGCTCTTAGCTCCCCCCAGCGGACCCTAGCAAAATTGTCCTTCATGGAGGCAGATGACCAACTCGAGGATCAAGGAAGGGAGGCCCAGCTACTGCAGGACTTGCCATAATTTATGCCAGTGAATGAGGTTGAAAGCAGACTTCAAATCAATGCATGTAATGTGGAGACTACCCCTTTCTAAGGTAACTGTTTTCCAGGCCAATAATGAGAATGGGAAAACCTGATCAATGATGCGGACTTTCTTTCTAAACCCTGCTTGGAATGGGGATAGGATTTTAGACTCCTCCATCCAATCCGTAATCTTTGTAAGAAGTGCCAGGGAGAAGACCTTTTGGGCACCATCGATCAGGCTAATGGGCCTGAAGTTGGATGGTAGCGAGCGATCGTCCTTCTTAAAAACCCGGATAACCTCGGCTTCATTCCACGAGGGTGGTATTGGGGCCCCAGCAGCAAATCCATTTGCGAGTGCCCAGATATACTTGGACCAGTTATTGGTGTCATGTGGGAAAACGTCGCCGGGTATGCCATCGAGTGTGAAGCTTTGTTCCTAACCACTGAGTTTATACTTCGTGAAATTTCCTCTAGGGAAAAATACTCAGAGGTCCGAGGGCTCTTGCAGCCGGCGATCGAGCCTTCGCTAACCATATCTCTTGATCCGGTATAAACTGCAGATAAGTGCTCGTGCCAGGTGGAAATGGCAATATTGTTAGTCGGAGGCCTCGGTCTATCAGTGTCACCCCTGGTTACCAAAAGCCAGATCTGTTGTGAATCCTTACTCTGGAAAGCATCCTTCATCAGGAGCCATTGATTCTCCTCCCTGTCCTTTTTGGCTTTGGCCTGAGCTTTCTTGTAGGATCTTCTTGCTTCTTTTAGATGCGTCACCTTATTTGCTCGAATAGCAGTGGCCAATTGGAATCTTGTTTTTCTACACTCCTGGTTTCAATTTGCTCTGGGGCCTAGCAGGTATACTAAAATGTGATGATACCTGATAAAAAAAAAATGTGTGACAGGACGCGATCCTCAAGAGCCCGTCGTGCCGCTCTAGTAGGCTTAGTAACTCTGGTGCTCTCTAGGAGTTTTTCCTTTATGGCTTCCAGTTTTGAAGTATCAATAGCTACGCATGCCCACTTGAGCCGCCTATTATTACGAGTCGGGCATACCTCCTTGGTAGAAAGTCTTGAGTGGGGGAGTCCAAGATATTTGTCCCACAATCGTGACATATCAAGCTCAAGAGGATTGTGGTCACTATCAATGGTCGTCCCAACGACCATGTCCAGTACTCTGTACCACAATCTGACATCTAGCAGTATGTAATCCATACGGCTCATATTGGTGGTTCTATTGAAGGTGTTTGCCCCGATCCTATCGCACTTGGTCCAACAATTGACAGCTCTATACCCATACTCGAGGGATAAAGCATGTAGCTGTAGCACTGTACAAGTCCATTTGTTGACAGGTGGCAGATCTAGGTGGGGACAAGCCACAACTCTTCCACCTTATCACTGTCCGTTATGTCTTGGGCGTGTAGCGGTCTGATAGTGTTGTTAAAATCCCCTGCTACTATTAATGGAGACTAACTCCTCTCCTCTAGTCAATTTTCCAATGCCAGAAATGTAGGAGAGCTACATCCGGCCTTAGTGACCTGGGCATAAACATTGAACAGATCGAGCCCTGTACCATTCTTACCCCTGATGGAATTGCTAAAATGACAGAACTTTTGGACTTAAGTTCTTGGATGGTACACTGGAGATTCATTTTTACCCAGATCAAAAGCACCTGCTCTACTGGCGACTGCTGGGCTGCAATAAATAACATATCCGGGGATTAAGACAGGGTAATGGACCAAGTTTCCTTAAAAACAGAGGTCAAATTGCTTTATATGCTGGATTCAATAGGTAAGAGCCAGTTTAGACCTCACTCTGGCCACATTCCATGATATTAAACAAAGCTTTGAAGATAGCCCTCCCATGGCAGGGCAATCAGATTGGGTTTCATTCATTGCGTTGCCTAGCTCCGGCTTGCAGTGACATCTCACCGTGTTGAAATCCCCCCTCTAAGGGTATTGCTCATAGGCTGTAGGTCAGACGACCCCAGACTATTGGGCTTTAGAGATGGTAGTGTCGGGTCAGCATAGTGCCTCAAATTAGTTCCTAGCTGCTTGGTCTTTCTTGTTAAGGAGGGTGACAAATTAACTGGGCTGGCTCTGCTTGTCAGTCAATCATTAATAGCTAATGGAGATTCTGATAGGGACTACTAGCCACAGATTCCTCAACGTATAATTATCCCCAGGCGTGAGACTGGATCCGGAAACCTTTTCTGCCACAGCACTCCTGCGGGCCGGCACCACGTGACTCCGCCCTGACATCATCCGCGTTCGTGACATCAGCGAGGACACACAAGACCCACCCCGGCGCACCTACGTCAGTTTTTCCTCTTTCCGCTTGCAACGCGGATTCGGATTCTGTAATGGCTTGTTTTCAGGCCTTCTCTTCTTTTGCACGCTTTGGCGTTACGTGAAACAGTGTGCATGTGCCTTCGGGATTCAAGACGTGTACCTCCTGTGCAAGTCCCATGTCAAGACGACGGACCCTCAGCCGATTTTCATGTGGTGCCTGGGTGAGCACCACGACTCGGAGAGTTGTGACGCCTGCCAGCACCTTAAGCCTAATTCACGGCAGGAGTGCCTGATGAAGTTGCTGTCGGCGCGCTTGTCCAGATCAGTATCGTCCCAGCGACTGTCCCCTACCTCGGAGGCAAGGAGTCGCCGGTTTAGTCTGCGGAATCGCCTTTCGCCGCGGCCCTTTGATCCTTCAGTTTGTCTCCGAGGCCATGTCATCCGCCCGCAGTGGGCGCCGGCTCCCCCCCGGGACGTGCGCCCCCCTGTCACCGCCCTACCCATCGTTTCCCGGCGCGGAGGCGACTAGGGCCCAAATGACAGCCAACGCTGCTGGCCCTTCTTCCACCTCCTGTGACATCTGCGGATCCCTTGCCTTGCGCGGGGACTTCCGCTGAGTCGCAGGCGGCTCCGGCTCAAAAGTTTTGGCTTCAGGTCGTAGGAGGGTGGCGTCGTCGAGGTGTAGTCCTTCGGGGCTCGGCCTCTTCGGCGCCTAGCGTCCCTGCCTCACCGCAAATTCTTACGGGGCTCCCTGTGGTGTCGCAGGTGATCGCCGGGACTCCGGGCTTGTCCCCGAGTCCCCCTCGACCCTCTGAGCAGGCGGCTGCCTCACCAGAGTTCGAGCCGGCGCCGCTTCAGCGCCGGGAACCTTCGTCCCTAGCTGCGGTGGAGTCATAGGTGGAGACTGGGACCTGGGGCACCTTCCAGAGTCCCTCTCGGTCCTCGACGCGGGCGGTTACCCCGTCTGAGGTTGAGCCGGCGCCTTTCCGGTGCTGCGCCTTCGACGTTCCAGCGGCGGCCTCGCCCCATTCTCCTGGAGAGCTCATAGTGGCAGGAGTCCTTCCAGCACCACGAAGGCCCATTCCGCGCCGGTCGACGCAGATCAGGTGCCGGTGGCGGACTCCACGGAGCCGCACCTGCGTCGGGTTCTGGATTCATCTCCTCAAGTCCCTTCTTCTACAGAGGCCTGTCATCTGTTGGTGTGTTCCTCCCCGGAGACAGGGCGCCAGCGTTGTTGCCTTTTCACCGGCATCTTCCAGGGAAGGCTCTTCGCCATTCCCGTGGCCTGAATCCTCAAACCCTTCTTTCTGTGGCTCGCGGCTGGCTTCTCCACTAGCCTCTCTGCCCTCCCTTGGTACCCCTCAGGTTTCCCATTCCTCTGTGGATCCTCCTCTATTCCGGGGCTGGCCGCTTCCCCCTGGATTAGGGGATGGGTGGCTCAGTCTGCAACCGTCACCCACGGAGGAATTACTTTCCCCTCCGCGGCGCCCTGCTGAGGCCAGTGTTGCCTTTGTTCAAGCAATTTCCACGGCAGCTAGTATTCTGAAGATGGGTGAACCTGTCACTCCTTTTCCTACAGACAACCTCTTGGAGATTCTCCACCAGGGCTCTGGTGGACGGGAGTTGTTCCTCCCTTTTGAAGCGTCACTCCATAATTCTCTTATGGGTGCGCCCTGCCACAGGTGATGCGGTGCCTCAGGCACTACTGCATTGCCATCCTCCTGCTCCCCACGACATGGTCTGTCTTTCTTTCCACCCTTCTACTCAAGGCGCTCTACTGCGAAATGCCTTTTCGTGTTTGCCAGTGGTGTTGTTTCCTCTGTCTCGGGAGGCCCGGTGGTTAGATTCATGGGGACGTAATGTCTTTGCCTCTTCCAGTGCTGCCTTGCGGGCGCTTAACACTTTGTGTGTGTTGACGAGGGCCACTTCCAGCCTGTGGGATTCTGTGGAGTCCCTTCTTTCTCATGTCTCTCATGAGGGTGCCCGTGCTGATCTGCGGAGCCAAGTGTTGGATGGTAGAGAGTTGGCAGCGTTTATTCTTCGTGCGGCTTTGGATGTTGCCAAAGCTCTTGGCCGTGCTATGGCCACTTCCGTGGCTCTCCGTCCCCATGCTTGGCTATGTGATGCTGTTTTTCCTGAAAATATTAGAGCGCGTCTGGTCGACCTCCCTTTTGACGGGGTCCTGCTGTTTAACACTCATGCAGACTCCGCCTTCAGTGTCTTCTTGCGGGGCTCCGTCCTCCTCCTCCTCCTCCCCCTTTTCCTCCTCAGTAGGTTGTTTTGCTGATCCTCTGGGTCTTGGTGGGAGGCGTTATCCCACTTGCTTCTACTTTTGGGTTTTGGAGTGGCTGTTACACTTTCTGTGAGGGTTACTGTGCCCTCAGGGTCCTTGGTTGGCCACTCTCTTCAGTTGGCTGCTGGTTCAGCCCCCTTTTTTGGTGACAAGGTGTTTTTGGCTGATTACTAAGCCTTCTGTGGTTTCTGCCGCAAGTCTATGGTTTTGTCCTCTGATGCGGGGTTGATTTTCCCCCAAAGAGTGGTTCCCATGCTTTCCTGGGACGTGTCCTACCCTATCTGGGGTACATGTAGCTATTGTATAGCCCTGTCTTACGCTTGGAGGGTTTGGGCTCCCCCTTGCGGGTTCCTCGCCCCTCCTGGTGTTCCTACATTACAATGGTGCGGTTTTTGGTCCTTACTGGGGCATGGCTTGGCCATCTACGGTACGGTGCTGCTGTGTTTTTGCCCTTCGCCTGCCGTTTGCTAAGGTCCTCTGTCTGATGTTTCTGGGGGAATAGTTTTCCTGTGTGATGGCCTGGTCCATCCTACTTGTTTCTCCTCTTATCTTTTAGCTGATCGCACTTCTTCGTGGATCAGTTCTCTCCGGAGCGGTCCCCTTTGGGGTTGTTCAGGACGTTTTGCTAGCCTTACCCTTGTTTTGAGACAGACATGGCCTGGGCGTTTAGTTTTGTGGTGCTTGTCAGCGGCTGCCCCATCTGCTCTTTTGTTCTGTGGCCGGTGACCTTGGCATAGGCCCTGGCGCTCCTGATTCTTGTCCTGGGGGTGATTGCACAAGTTACTACTTGTGTAACGATATATCTGTAAGAGACAT
This sequence comes from Lissotriton helveticus, assembly GCF_964261635.1. Lineage (NCBI taxonomy): Eukaryota > Metazoa > Chordata > Amphibia > Caudata > Salamandridae > Lissotriton > Lissotriton helveticus. The sequence continues at coordinate 144,822,127 of NC_136058.1, read as the reverse complement.
TAGTTAGTGATAGATTCCTTACCTTAGAATATCCCCGGGTGTCAGGCTGGATCCGGAAAGTTTATCTGCTCAGCAGTACCCCTGTGGGCCAGTAGGTGGCGTCCTGCGGCTCCGTGTCTGTCACTGGCTTCGTAGGCGCCGAGATGACGTCAAGGAGAGTACTTAGGCGCCACCCATGCGCGCTGACGACAGTTCTGTACACAACTATTCCGTGCCGAAACGCAGAGCCATGCAAGATACGGACAAGTGGTGCATAAAACGAGGGCCCTAGAAGGGGATGACCTTAATCCTAGTAAACAGTTCGCAGAACGGAGAGGATGGGTGGGGCGGTAAGGAATCTATCACTAACTAATGTCTCTTACAGATATATTGTTACACAAGTAGTAACTTGTGCATCAGGTTAGTGATAGATTCCTTACCTTAGAATAGATACCCCAGCAATACCAACCCCGGTGGTGGGTCTGCGAACAAGATTACACCAAAAAGTCACGGAGCACAGAACGACCAAAGACGCTGTCTCTCCAGACCCGACTGTCAAGGCAGTAGTGCTTGGTAAACGTGTGCAGCGAGGCCCACGTAGCTGCCTGACAAATGTCCTGCAAGGGAACGCCACGTCCCAAAGCAGTAGTGGCTGCTGTTGCCCTGGTCGAATGGGCACGCAGCCCCACAGGAGGCTCCTTCTTGTCCAATGAATAACATGCTTTGATGCACAAAACGACCCACCGGGAGATGGTCCGTTTGTGCACAGCCCGACCTTTTTTGGCGCCCACGTAGCCAACAAAAAGCTGATCATCCACCCGGAACTGCTGTGTACGCTGCAGATAGAAAGCAAGCGCACGTTTTGGGTCCAGACGGATGGAGCCTCTTCTCTTCCCTGGAAGGATGTGGAGGCAGAAAGAAGGTGGGCAAAGTGACGGTCTGCCAGATGTGGAAGGGCGTGACAACCTTCGGCAAGAAAGAAGGACGTGTCCTCAGAACCACCTTGTCCGGATGAACAGAAAGGAAAGGAGGGTTGGAAGAAAGCCTGGAGCTCCGTCACTCTCCTGGCAGAAGTGATAGCTACCAGGAAAGCCGTCTTGAGAGTAAGAAGACATAAGGAACAGTTATGAAGCGGCTCAAAAGGAGCGCACATCAGAAAAGTGACGACAAGATTCAAGTCCCACTGAGGCATTATGAAGGGCACAGGTGGGAATGTATGCGTAACGCCGTAGAAAGGCAGAGATGGCCGAAAGATAACCTTTGACAGTGCTCAGAGCAGAGCCCTGCTGGGCCAAAGAGAGAGGGTACAGAAGAACCTCAGAAAGAGGGGCAGAAAGGGGATCTACAGTCTTTACTATGCACCATGCCACAAATCTGTTCCACCTACAGGCGTACACTGTTTTGGTGGAGGGACACCTGGCAGCCAGAATGACCTCACAGACTTCGGGAGGAAGATCGAAAGGTGTCAACTGTCGCTGCTCAATCTCCAAGCATGGAGGTGGAGGCTGGACAGGTTCGGGTGGAGGACTGTCCCTTGCTGCTGCGACAGAAGATCCTCCTGAAGAGGCAGGCGGATCGGGGGATCGATGCTCATACTGAGTAGCTCAGGATACTAAACTCTACGAGCCCAGTCCGGAGCCACAAGAATGACTTGGGCCCGGTCGCGCCTGATCTTCTTCAGCACACTGGGCAGAAGTGGTATAGGCGGAAAGGCATACAACAGACCGCAGCTCCACTCGCGATGAAAAGCTTCGCCGAGCGAGTGCCGCCTTGGAAATTCTAACGCAGAGAACTGATGACATTCTGCCTTTTCTTTGGTGGCGAGTAGATGTAACCAGGGCTCTCCCCACTGCTGAAAGAGACCTTGCGCCATATACGAGTTCAGACGCCACTCGTGATCCATCAAGCACTGGCGGCTGAGTTTGTCCGCCCTGGCGTTCAGAGAACCTGCCAGGTGTTGAACCACCAAGGTAATGCCTTGATGTTCCAGCCATGTCCAGAGGCGCAGAGCCTCCTGACATACGGTCCAGGACCCCACCCTGCCCTCTTTGTTGCAATACCACATCGCGGTGGTGTTGTCCGTGAACACCTGCACTACACTTCCCCGGACAGAGAGAAGGAATGCCTTCAGCACGAGCCGGTTCGCCCGCAGAAGGTTGATATGGAGCATCAGTCACCACTGTGTGCTCTGGTTGGGGAAGGGAGAGGGATCTGCCACTGACCCAATCGCGATTCGAGAGCCACCACTGCAACTGTCGTGTAGCGCCCTTCGAGATCTGGATGTGATCCGACAGGTTGCCCTGATGCTGTGCCCACTGGAACTTCAGGTCCCACTGCAGAGCCCGCATATGCCATTGGCATGCGTCACTAGCAGGATGCAGGAGGCCAACAGGCCCAGAAGCCGGAGGATCATCCTGACTTAAACCCGGGATAGAAGCTGAAAGAGCAGAATCATAGCATGAATATCCCGGACTCGTTGCTCGGGAGGATAAACCCGAAACAGTGTTGAATCCAGAACCGCTCCGATGAAGGGGAGCTTCTGAGAGGGACCCAGGTGCGACTTCGGCACATTGATGCAGGAGACCCCAGCAAATGCAGGAGGTCGGCCATAGTCTGAAGGTGAGTGACAACTGTTGGGGCGAGCCCGTCTTCAACAACCAGTCGTTGAGGAAGGGGACGACTGACACCCCTGACCTGCGCACATGAGCTGCGACCACCGCCGTCACATTCGTGAACAACCGAGGGGCACTGATAAGGTCAAAGGGGTGCACGGCAAAGTGAAAATGCTCCTGGCCTACCGTGAACGGGACGGGGATGTGGAAATAGGCATCCTGCAAGTCCAACGCCACCATCCAGTCTCCAGGGCAGTCAGGACCTGAGCCAGAGTCAGCATCTTGAACTTCTCCTTCCAGAGGAAGTGATTTACGTCCCGGAGGTCCAAGATGGGGTGTAGGCCCCCATGTCCTTCTTGGGGACCAGGAAGTAGTGGGAATAACAACCACTCCCTGCTACCTGATCGGGAACACGCTCGATGGCCCCTTGGCCAAGAGGGCCATGACTTCCTGACGGAGAAGAGCCAAATGATCCCCCGACATGCGGTGGTACCGAGGTGGCATGGCCGGAGGGGAGGACAGAAAGGGGAGCGAGTAACTGTGACAAATTATCTGCAGCACCCACTTGTCCAAGGTAATTTCGCTCCAGTGACGGAGGTGGTGACGAACCCGGCCACCCACTGGCGTGGGGTGCTCCCTGAAGCCCAGATTAGGAAGGCTTAAAGGCCGAAGCAGCGGGGGTGGAGGTGGACTGACCCGCTCGCTGGTTACCAGACCCGCCCCGGCGGAAGCCACGGCTGTGGCCACGCTAGGGCTGGTTCTGCACAGGCCTAGCCGAGGAGCGTGCCTGGGTGCTCTTAACCTGGCCACGAAAGTAACGAAACCCAGACGTGGCAGGGGCCTTCGTGGAAAGACCCAAGGACTTGGCCGTGGCGCGCGAGTCTTTAAAGCGCTCCAGTGCATTGTCCGCCTTGTCACCAAATAGACGGGAGCCATCAAAGGGCATGTCCATGAGCGAGCTCTGGACATCGGGTGAGAACCCAGTGGAACGCAACCAGGCATGGTGCCGCATTGCCACAGTCGTGGAAATCGCCCTGCCCAACGAATCAGGAGTGTCCAAACCATACCTGATGGCAAACTTCGCCGCATCCTTACCCTCCGCAATCGCTTGGGAAAGGACAGCCTGGACCTCCTCAGAGCACTGAGGCAGAACCTCTGCCACCGAATCCCACACTGCGTGGGAGTAACGGCCCAATAAGCAGGCGGTGTTAACCGATCTCAACCCCAAACTGGCTGAGAACAACCTTTTGCCATATTGGTCCAGCCTCTTAGAGTCCTTATCCGACGGAGCAGAGGGAAAGGCACTCTGCGATGTCGAGGCCTGAATGATCAGGCTCTCAGGCGAGGGGTGAGTGGTCAAGAAGGCGGGATCACCAGGCGCAGGACGATGACGCATAGCGACATTCTTATCCATCGGTGCCCCCGAGGCCGGCCGCAACCAAGTACCCAGGAGGACTTCAGTAAGGGCCTCACTGAAAGAGAGCAGCGGCTCCGACGACGTAGATGACGTCTGGAGAACCTCCATAAGGAGGTTGGTCTTAAGGGCCACCGTAGGGAGGTCGAGATGGAGAGCCTCCGCGGTGCAACGCAGTACCATAGTATAGGAAGCGCCTTCCTCCATAGTAGGTGGAGGTGAGGCATACCCCGGGTCAGAGGACACATCAAGTTCACCCGCATCTTGAAGATCATCCACCCAATCCTGCTCGGAGTCACACTGCCGCACAAGAGGGTCCTCGGAGCAGTCCCAGTCCTCGTCTGGCTCCAGGGTAGACGGAGCCAGCCGCGGCTGCAGGACCGTAGAGGGGGTCCGCTGCGCCGGGAGCAGCGCCAGCCTGAGCTGCATCCCAACGTGGATCCCAAGCCGGAACAAAATGGTCCGGGCACCGGGGCAAGGGCGGGATAAACGGCACCCGAAGCGGCACCTGTGGCGGAGCCAGAGGCGGCGCTGGGTTCGGAGGAAGGGCGGCGCCGGAGCCAGTGGTGCTGCACCTTGTGGCGCCGGAGCCGAGGGCGCTGGAGCCAGTGGCTCCGGGGCTGGCACCAGAGGTGGTGCCGCCGGGCCAACAGGATCTGGACACGGGACCACGGAGCCCGCAGGCATGCCGGCGGGAGGCCGTGGCCTAATCAGGCAATCCATGGCAGCAAGAAACTCTTGCAACTGTTCGGGAGTCGCCGACGGACCCAGGTATAGCGGGTAGGCCGCTGGACTCCCAGGCTCCGGAGGAGCCGCAGGGGCAGAGCTCCTGTCCCCCAAGTCCACCTCCAGGGAGCGACGGGGGGAAGTCAGAGAGCGAACGCCCTTCTTCGACTTCTTTTTATGGCATCGCTTACCGGAATCTGAAGGTGAAGGATTAAGAGTCCAAGGAGCCATGGCTCCGGTCCCGCGACCGGTCCCGCGTACGGCCCCTAGACCCGGAGCGCCGGTGAGAGGAGTGCCGGACCTCCAGCAACTTCTGGCGCCACTCCCGCAAAGCCTTCGGGGCTATGACACGGCAGTCCCAACAATCCCGGGAGTCATGGTCATGCTCCAGGCAGTAGAGGCAGACATCATGAGGGTCCGCCACGGACATATTACAGTGGCACGACCCGCAAGACTTAAAGCCGGGCATCCCTACGTGCACCAGGAGACAAGAAATGGAGACAAAATGTCTCAAAAAAGTGGTCAAAAAATGACCGAGGTACGTGGTCAATCTGGATCTGCGCTTTCGGCGCGGAAAAAAAAGAACTGACGTCAGCAGTCATGGGTGGCGCCTAAGTACTCTCCGTGACGTCATCTCGGCGCCTACGACGCAGTGACGGACGCGAAGCTGCAGGACGCCACCTACTGGCGCGCAGAGGTACTGCTAAGCAGAAAAACTTTCCGGATCCAGCCTGACGCCTGGGGATATTCTAAGGTAAGGAATATATCACAGTGCTGTTAGCGAGACTGTTTTTCATTTGCTGCTGTTCCTGACTGCGAGGATACGTGTGGACACCTGAGGGGCTTAGCGGCTACTGTTCACGGCCCCCGCTTCGCGGGTGCCGCTCACGGGACTCTAGCGCTGTGTTGCTCTGACACGGAGGGACTGCGAGGCCCAGCAGGCAATTCATCATCCCACACCTGCTGCCTCTTCCCTCCGTGTACACGCCCCCGCCTGGCTGGTCTTTATAATTGAATTAGTATCCCGCGACGCGGGACGAAGCGCGGGGCTAAGCCCGGGCAAAGGGCGGGCCCTCTGAGGCCCTCCAAGGCCGGATGAGGCCGGGCTGGGCAACCCCTCTAAGCATATTGTATACTATATCGTTCAATTAGTGCCGGTAATATTTATTTGTTGTGGTCTCTATGCTACAAAGATTGATTTGGAGTAAGCTGTGTTAGTAATCCCCTTTTGTGGTTTATTCAGGTTAGGGAATACCTAATAGTAGTTTGGCTGTCTTGCTACCCAATCTGCTCTATAAAGTTATTGGTTTTTATATCTTCTAGTGCCATCTTTTGCGCTTATTTCTTTTTTTATATATTTTTATATATTTTTTCTTTCCTTTCTTATCTGAAATGACTGCAAAAAAAGACGGTGTGGGCGAGTATTGGTGGGTAGGACTTGCTCAAAGACTAAATCAAATCCCCTACGAAATAAGGATACCTCTGTGATACAGTTAAAGGGAAAATGTCAATTATATTGCTTATGGGAAAGGGGAAAGGACAAGGCCCTGATTGGGGGTTCAAAACCAGAACATCAATGGTAAAGGCAATGAGGAAGGCAAATCTATTATGAGAGGATACCGCAACCAGGATGTTTCTATTGATTTAATAAATACAGAAACGGCTGTTCTTCCTACTGCGGGGGTGGGTGGTTCCCAAGACCCCCTAAAATTGCAGACGCCTTCAAAGCATGATCCTGGGGAATTAAGCTCAAACAATATTGTGCCTCCCCTTGGCGCTACCTCCAAAGTAGTCGAGGTGTTAGTGCACAACTCTTCCCCTCCCCCAAGGGAAAGTTTAATTGTCTCCCCTGGTCTGTCTCACCCTGTGGTTGCCTCGGGTAATGACTTTACTCTACCTGATATAGACATGGAGCTCTACAAGAGATATATCAATCATGATCATAACAAGGTTTTAGAACTAGTAAATACTTCAAATGTATTAGCTCCTCTAGGGCTTCAACTTTATAGCAGTACCCCCTCTAATAAATCCGATTTTTCTATATCACATGCAAACATTTCCACGAGCCCTGTTTTTAACATTACTGATACTCATCCTAATCCGTCTATTAGGCTTGATAAACCAATCTCTGATTCTCTAACTTCCTTAGAACATCTGCTTTCCTCTATTTTATTATTATTGGAAAAATTTGTCGGAGGCTCAGATTGTGTACTAGAAACCGTTACTAAAATACTTAAGGTATTATTAAATAGCAAACAGGGGGTTGAATCTAGTTTACCTCATGAGTCATCCCCTGTAGATGTGAAACTAAGGAAAGATAAGAGGCCAGAGAGTAAGTCTGAGAGTGTCATTCAAGTTCTAGACTTGGTCCGTTGAGAACAAGATGAGAATCTTCATCCTATTGATGAAGAGAATCTAGCAGATATACCAGGGAATACACTGGTAGGCATTTCAAAAGCTGCTGCGGCGAATTGTATTTCTGAAGCTGACCAAGAAATAGAAATCATGACAGAGTCGGAAAAAAGGATGGATAAGGAACTATTCTCCATATTTAAACCCCAGAGAAATGAAGAGAAAGAGGATGTTTCGGATTCATCGAATGAAGGGAAAAAGGGAAATCTAGGTAAACATAGAAAGTTTAGAGGGAAAAAGAGGAAACCAACTCACAGATTTGCAAAAAAAGAGAGAAAAATTAATTTTGATGAAAACATCGATACTCCCATAGGAAAAAACCTTTCCCAAGAATCTGTGCTTATTTCATCCCATGATATAATTCAGCAAATTAAATCAGACCAAGATCCTTTGACTACTGAACCAAGGGGGTCCCCTAATAGCATTCGATCTGTTGAGCAGATCCTTCCCCCCAATACCCTACTCTCAGCCCTTGACCCCTTAGCTAAGTCTTTCTCAGATATGATTGGAAGTGAAGGGGGCTTCTAAGCGGTTAAGGGATGTTCCTGACAAGGGAAGCATAGATTCTTTCCAGCCAAAAACTGCTCCTGTAAAGGAAAGTATAGACACCCTCCATCTAGACTTTATACCGTTATTTGATACGGATCTTACTTTAAATCGATCTTCGCTCCTCAATTGCTTTCGGGAGATCGAAAGCTTGAAACTTATTCAAACTAACGATATAGATGTAGTCTCTATTTTGAAATTAGAGGTTGGGAAGATAGCAAGGGTTAGATTTTATTCTAAACTTGTCGTAAATCATATTTTACAATGGTCTGAAGGTTTACAATGTAGGGGGATTGATGTCATTCCATTTTTTTCGGAACCTCTTAATGGAAGACCCGCTAACATGCCTTTATTTCCCACCACAGTTTTAGGTAGTACAGATAGGTCTTCTAAAACTGATGAACTAAAAATTTGTATCTCAAAAAATGTACGGCACGTGACATACAAAAATTCCCTCCCTTGCCAATTGAATTCGGAAGAAGAAAGTCTCAAATGGAATTGGTTGCCCGGTGCCCAGTCAAGTAAATCCATGTTTACTTCCAAACCCCATTCCTATCTTTAACACTGAATTAAAAATAATATCGTGGAATACGACTGGAATAAAGAATAGTCCAGAAAAATTATTATACCTACACTTATTAGAAGCTGATGTGATCTGTCTCCAGGAGACTTGGTGTGATGAGAAATGTTTTGCGGGTAAGGACTATTACTTACTAGAGGGCAGAGCCATCCCCTCCAAGAGAGGTCATGCTAAGGGGTGGAGTGGCCTGTTTGCTTTCCAATAAGATAAAATGGAACTTTGCCCACTACCTAGATCCCAGTAATCTTTTTCAGGCAATAACACAGTCTAACCTTGTTAACGGCAACTCTCGAAAATCAACTGTATTGATAAATGCTTATATACCTCCAGATGTAAGTTTTAATGTAGGTTTTAAGAAGGTCTTTTCCCACATAAAGTATCTCCTTGATTCTGAATCCCCTCCCCATATAATTTTGTTAGGTGATTTTAATTGTAAAATCTCAAACTGTAGTTTAGAGTTATTTAGGAATAAGCATAAGGAGGACTCTCTACAGATACCTCAATCCCTTTTTCCAGGTAATATCAAGACCAATAAGAGAGGGAAAATATTACTGGAGGAATTGATAGAAGTCGATAGCATTATAGTAAATGGAAGGCTTTCCTCGGATACTCCGGCAAATTTTACTCACAAGTCTAATATCGGTGAGTCTATTCTTGATTATGTGGTAGTGGGAAGTTCTTCCTTTTTTCTCCTGAAAGATCTGTCGGTCTCCAACACAGTACTAAGTGACCACAAGGTACTCACTATTACCGTAAATTTAAATCCTCCTTTGACGGATTCGTGGTCTATAAATAGCGAATTGGTAAACTTTGGATTCTAGAGGCTGCCGTGAAGAATTTGATTTATTGGAATGGTTTTCAATTAATATGTTGTGCTGATTTTATGAATGTGGTAACATCCATTGCAAAAAAACCTTATCCCACAGGAAATCCTAAAATAATTCCTGGTTGTCTTCGGTACCTTAATACTGAAATAAATAAATTAGTAAGGGAACAGTACCTTACTTATACTCCCGATAAGATACCACAGAATAACCCTCTTAAGAAGAAGGAGGAGTAGGATGAAGGCTAAATTGAAAAGAGAGAATGAGGACTCCCTTTGGATTAAACTACGGGAAGCGGCATATAAGGGTCAAGCTAGAATATTTTGGTCATTAATTGGGGAGGGCTGCGGATTAAGATCTAGACCATAGCCAATTCCCATTGAAGAGCAAATTTGGGTCGGGTATATTGAGAGTTTATATGCTAGCAATGGACTGGTGTCTGATTATGTTAATATACATGTAGATAGCTCCCCATATGGACCTCCGACCGAAAAGGACATTGAACAGGCCATCAAGGGCTTGCGCTCCTCCGGAGCAATGGGTCCGGATGAGCTCCCCATTTCAGTCATAAAACAAAATAGTGAGATGTGGAGTAAAATTCTTTTCCCAGTTTTTAATTTTTGTTTTTCTCGTAAAACCGTTCTTCCCTCATGGAAGGGGAGCATATTGATCCCCCTACATAAGAAGGGAGTCCGTTATGCTCCACACAACTATCGCCAAATTGCCCTTTTGGATGCCATAGGCAAAGTCTTTACAAAATGCCTCCTCAAGACGATCAATGATTGGATGTCCGAAGGTGAAATCTTGCCCTTTGAGCAGACTGGGTTTAGGGAAAAGCAGGGTACTATGGACAACTTGACTGCACTGCAAATTATAACAGAAAAATATATTAAGGTTCGAGGAGGGAGAGTCTATGGGGCTTTTATAGATTTCTCCACAGCATTTGATAAAGTAGATCGATCTTCGCTGTGGAGGAAATTATTAAACCTAGGCATGCCGTCTACCCTCCTGGAGCTAGTTCGAGCATTGCACACTGACACTTGGTGTAGAGTCTTGTTAGGTGGGGAAAGGGGACTTTCTCTTTTTCTTGCACCGGTTTTGGGGGGTACTCCGATTGTCTGTTTGATGTATGCAGACAATATATTAATTCTGGATTTAACACCAAAAGGATTAAACAACCGTCTGCAGGCTCTTCACGATTATGCGGAGGTACACTACTTGAAGAAAAATGTTTCAAAAAGTAAAGTAATGTGCATGAGGGGAAGGAAAAAGTTGAAATTTGCTAGCTTCTATTGGACTGTAGGTGAACATAGATTGGAAGTAGTAAAATCCTATGTCTTCCATGGAAAAATTATTGTTAGTAATTTAAGTAAAAAGCCACAGGTAGAAGACATTTCGCTATTCTGCTAGAGGTTTTTCGCGCTAAAATCCCAGCTTCGTTACTTTACGGTATTGAATTACTCGATATAAGAAACTGGGGCTTCTTAAATACTATGGAAGGCAAAATCCTGCGCTGTCTAACCACGGTAATACAGCATGCTCAATAGCCGCTTTTAGGCTGGAATTTGGCCTGCATAGTAGTTGGGTTCAGGGCCTAGCTGGGATAGTGCGTTGGGTCTCTGACCTTGCTGGGGGTGAACCGGGTACTTTAAGATACCTTATTCAAGTTGAGTTGTTAGGAACTTTTAAAGAACTAATTGTAAAAAAAGTTAGAACTGCGGTTGATCTTTTGCAACTTGATGAATCGATCCTCTTTTCCTTATCTGCATATCAGCTGAAGTCCACCTTGAAGCTTGCTTCTTGGAAATTAAGTTTTAAGATGGATAGGGAAGCACGTAGCCTGAAGAAAGGTGTCTCTCTGACCATTGATGCTTGCCTAATGAAAAACAAGCATATGTTTCCTGGAATCTCCGACATGGAGTACGGCGATTCTTGTTTTTACTGAGGCAGTATTTACTTCCCTTGAATAATCTATTGTCCAGATGGTACGGTTCTTCAGCTATGTGTAACCTTTGTAATAATCCAACTCAGGATATCACCCATGTGCTGTTTGTGTGCCCGGCCCTACACTTACATAGGCGTAAGTGGCTGAGACCAATTTGTCTTCAATTAAGTATTTTCTCCGCCACTTCCTTTCGAAATGCCATCTATAATCCCCCCAATGAAATGTTTTGTGATAAATTTTTTAACTTTTTCAAAAGCTTCTTAGTAATATATTAGAAGGTTTGATATGTGTATTTCATTTTGTATTTTAACGGTGATTGTATGTAAATGCATTTGTCTTGTTAATCTTTTATGTTGATCTCATCTGAGTTCCGAAATCATAAATAAACAACTTGAAACTTGAACTTGAATATATCACTAACGTGTCTTTCAGATGTGAGGTTACATTCTTAGTCTGCCTTATTGCTGAGGCACTGTTCTGTCTTGTCTGTTGACTTCGAACTATGATGGGCTCGGCGGTCCTTTGCACTGGGTACGTTTGCCGGTGGAGGGCTTTGTCGCGCTACTGCCTCTTCTCCTTGGAGTCTGTGGGTAGCTCTTCTCCCTTGATACTCCTCTGTGTTGCCCGTACCCTTGGAGCTTCCGGTGGAGGTTCCTGGTATGTTAACTGGGCTGGGGTGTTCTGGCCCCCTTCGTATTGCCTTGTTTTCTCCGGTTGGTGAAGGCTGGATGGCCTCTGTCGTTCTATCACATCCCTTTGGGGCAGGTGTTCTTCCTCGATGCGGAGGTTCTCTTCCCCTTCGGGCCTGTGACTCGTCCCATGTTGCAGTGGACTGCCTTGTTTTTCCCTGTCCCCATGACTGGTCCCCTGTTGGGGGTCTTGTGCTCGTTTGAGCTGGAGAGGTCCTCTCGCAGACCCTCCTCCCCTTGGGTATGGCTAGGGTATCTATTCTACGTTAAGGAATTTGCGGCTAGTAGTCTCCATCAGATGTACGAGTTACTTATCTTCGATAACGGTGTATCTGGTAGAGACGATTCTAGATGCAGATTCCTTCACGACCTGCCCTTCCTCCCAGTTTCTGCAGGGACCTCTCTCGGTCTTCTGTACTTGCCTGCTTCAGGATGGCGGTCCTCTGCGGGTGTTCCCCTTTTTTCTTACTCCCTCCCTAGGGGGATGCTCGCCTTGTTGTTGCTGTTCCATTCCTTCCTTTCTGGTTACTGGTGGGCGAATGCCAGGATATTTTGAGCCCATGCATTTGGTCTCCAATGTAGGGTTTGTTGTGCCCTGCTTCCTTGTGTTTGCTTGCACTTCTGACTCTTACAGTCCTTGGGGTTGAGGCCCCCTGGCTGGATCTTGCCCCTCAGTTCTTTTAAGAGGCCCCACCCTGCTGTGGTGTTTGGGGGATGACTTGTCACTGCTCTTTCATTACGGCTTGGAACCCTTCTTGGTTCCAGGCGATGTTTGCAGACTTCTTCGTCTGCTGTGCCCTTTTTCACATGCCTACTGCCTCTAAGTAGGCTGTTATGTTAGTTACAGACTTGCTTACAGTAGCTGCGCTCTATTCTTTCATTCCATGACTTGGTACCTGGCAATATTCTGGGTGGTGCTGTTCCTCACCATTTGTTTATTTCCCTTCTGTATAGCTGGGTTTTTGCACACTGTTCCAGTATTCTGACAGTTTTGTTTGTGATGGCTCCGCGTTGTGGCACGGAAAGTTCTCCGAAGAAAACTGACGTAGGAGCGCCGGGGTGGGACTTGTGTGTCCTTGCTGAGGTCACGAACACGGACGACATCAGGGTGGAGTCACGTGGTGCTGTCCCTCTGGCGCGCAGGAGTGCTGTGGCAGAAAAGTTTTCCGGATCCAGTCTCACGCCTGGGGATAATTCTACGTTAAGGAATCTGCTGCTAGAATCGTCTCTACCAGATACACCGTTACCGAAGGTAAGTATCTCGTGCGTCAGAGCACAAAGGAATAACTAGCCTGGATATTGTCGGCAGGTTTGGGGTACTGAATGGGTTATATTTTAAACGGATGCCCGTTGAGAGTGGGTGAACATGATCTAGCCTCTAGGGCTATAGGGTTGTGAAGTTTGCATCCCTGAGGTGTAATTCAATGCAGTTGGTTGGGGAAGTGTGGTGTGATAGCCTTTGTGCCTATAAAATGTCCTCCCTAATAACAGATCTACAGCCCCTCACCTTTTGAATCCAGTGAATGGTTTTGTTTACCAGAGAATGTTTGCCCTCATGCTTTGTGTGTAGGGGAAATTTAGTGACATTTGTCATATAGATGGGTCTTGTATGGCTTTTGGCCCAGGTCGTTCCTATGGCTTTGTTGGTGGCTGATGCATGCTTGTGTAGGATTTCTTTAATGCATCACCTCTAATCTACTGTTGACGATAACGACTGAAAGGGGCTAGATGGAAATGGACAATAGGGGAACTATGGTATTCGAGGAGTGTGATGTTCCTGTGAGGGTCTCTGTGCCTTCTCTCAGTGACATTCTTCAGCGGTGCCTCTATCTAGCAAGAGTTGGACTTGATCGTAAGGGCAAAAATTTACATTTTTAGAGAAGTAACCTCAGCCCTCAAATCTGTGATAATCCTGGCAGTGTCCTCACACTGTGAGATTATATCCACAGGGAACCCTCAGCCTTTAGCATGGTTGGGTCATTCTCAATGGAGTCTGTGATAGCCCTTGACAAGGGGAAGTCTGCCTCTAACTCCTGCACTTCATCTTGTTGGGAGCAGGTCTGATCTTGAAGTGGTTGAAACCTGTTTGATAAGGCAATATTGTAAGCATGGGCGTAAAATCCGTTCCGCTCGCGGATTTTCGGCAAATTCGCAATCCGCGAACTCTCGCGAATTTGCCGAAAATTTGTCAATCCGCGCAAAGCGGAATTTTTGCTTGGTCGCACTTGCCAAATAGAATACTATACAATTTTGCGGCGCGCAGCGTTCACTTACCGTCATTCAGCGTTTGAAGAGTTGTTTTTCTCCATGTTTGCGTGTGCTGCGCCATTTTGGATCTTGCTGCGGGATCCCGCGGGAGTTTGTCGACGTCATCGCGGCTTGCCACCTTGCACAGCGAGAGTTTGGCAACGCGAGTACGTCATAAAGGCCCGTGATCACGCATCGCGGGAGTAAACACTTGCGAACACGTAGATGCGGCGGGCAGCGAAAATCTCGCAATTGCGAGATTGCAAAATTTGCAATTTCGCACAAGAATTCCACCAGCAGGCAGCATAACCCTTGAAAATTATGATTTTTATCAGAATAACTCCACAGGTTGACATTTGCCTGCACTTTTTTTTTGCAAGGAGTCCATTTTGGGGGGGGGGGGGGGGGAGGAAGAAAGTGCCCCACAGTCTCCAACTTCCTGTTCCTGTCCAGCAGGCTCCTCCCAGTGCTTTCTTTATGTGCTGGTCACTTTGATTTGGATCTTGACCTGGAAGGATTACTTTTTGTGGATGCTGCTGGATATTTGGATTTTTGCAAAACTGAAAGCACTCAGCAGGTGCAAACGTTCAATCTTATCATTAGTAACCATTCCCTGTAGTGCTTCCTGAGGGGCCCCTTCAGAGTTCAGTTGCCTACTTGCAACTATTCTATGACCCTGCTCTGACCCTCACAGCAGGCTCAGAGAATAGCTACAAGTATACAACAAAGGTCCTGTTAAAAAAATTACACTGCAACAGAAATCAATTACAGATAAGGAAGCAGGTGCCAGCCTGGAAGTTCAAATTTAGTGACACATTAATCAGCCCCTAATTCATTCATGTCAGTTGAGGCAGGGCAGGTGTGCTTTTCCCCCCATAATCTACAGTGATGAACTAGAGGGTGGCATGCGTGAGCCAGAGGGTGGCATGGGTGAGCCAGAGGGTGGCATGGGTGAGCCAGAGTGTGGCAGTGGTGAAACAGAGGGTGGCAGTGGTAAAACAGAGGGTGCTGTGATGAACCAGACGTAGAAACAACATGGTCGCGACCGTTGCTACCCGACAAGTAAGTTCGCGTTTGCGAACTGGTAAAAAACCCATGCGAAATGGCAGAAACACTTGCGAACACAAAAAAAAGGGATCCGCAAAATTCGCGAGAGTTCGCGGATTTAGCGGATTGCGAATCCGTAAATACGCAATTTCGTGGATTGCCAATTCGCAAAATCCGCCCATGCTTACAATATTGGCAATGGCGTCCGTATCAGTACCTACTAAGAATTTGTCTGCAACAGCTATGGGGGATAGCGGTATGCCAACCTCCAGGCCGCCGGTAACTGCTATGGAATGTGTGGCGGTGGCATTGCAAGGTGACAGGTTTTTTGGGCTCTGCATACTCCGCTTTATAAACATTGTGGAAATATGTTTTACAGGGTTAGGAATGGAACTAGGGGAATGGGACGGCTCATCAGGAGGATTGGGTGTCTCAGGAGCTAGAATTCCCTGGCATTCCTCTATTAGGTCATCGATACGATCGAGGACGCAGTTATTAGTTGCAGTCTTTGGAGCCAGCTTGCTTCTGTTTCACTTTGAACGTGACCCCTCTTGCCCACCCGCCCCCTCCCTCGCAGGTGGACGCTTACCTTTTCCCAATAAAGTTAACCAGTGTAGTTACCAGTTATGAAATCAATAGTAGCTGCAACAATGTGAATAAAAGCAATGTCACAAGAGCATTCAATTGGCACCTGGGAATATCGGACAACTACATCTGCCACACAGGTGTAAGGTTGGCGAACAAAAGCCCAAGTCACGCTTTGTAGAGGTATGTAAAAGGCGAAGGGTACTTGAGAATAATGGTAGAGACACCCTACAACTTGGCTTTTAGGGCTGAGGGGAAAATATTAAATGCGGTTGAATGACGCATATGTCTAAGCTGATATACAACGCACATTACTACTTAGGAAATCAAACCCTCTCAGAATACAAGAAATACTCAAACAGAGGAAGATAAACACAGTGTATCAATCAGCGATATGCTTAACAACCTCAAAACAAAAACAAGTGACTACAGTTGACAAAAAAGGTATTCTTTGCCAAAGTCTCAATTCCTGTAGTGCCCAGTATCGGTGGAGGAAGAATGACAGCGATTGTTTCCCTGACCAAAAGCAAAATAGACAGTCACATGGTGGACCGCTTATAAAAGTGAACAGTGCAGGCACGATAGGAAGAGTGGGCTAGCCCTATTTCTCTCCAAGTCTTGCAAGTCAGCTGCAGCACCGCAAAGGGAAAGGGTTGGCACATTAGATATACTTGGTATCGTTTCTTATCTCAATCAATCAATCAATCAGAGCATTTATATAGCGCACTACTCACCCGGAGGGTCTCAAGGCGCTGGGGGGAGGGGGTCCGCTACTGCTCGAACAGCCAGGTCTTGAGCTGCTTCCTGAAGGCGAGGTGGTCCTGGGTCAGGCGGAGGTGGGTCGGAAGGGAGTTCCAAGTCTTGGCGGCCAGGTAGGAGAAGGACCTTCCTCCTGTGGTGGCTCTTCGGATGCGGGGGACGGCGGCGAGGGCGTGGCTGGTCGATCGAAGCTGGCGTTTGGGAGCGTAGAAGTTGAGGCGGCTGTTGAGGTATCCTGGTCCTTGGTTGTGTAGGGCTTTGTGTGCGTGGGTGAGGAGCCGAAAGGTGATTCTCTTGTTGACCGGGAGCCTATCTTTGCCAGGTACACATGAAAAGGGAGATGTGTGATGGCTCTTAGGCCTAAGATCTGCCAAAGTCAAGGGCAGGCCAGCAGCGGTGACTGAGCAAGGGGGGTTTGAGCAGACTCACCTGACAAGTCGAAAGCAAAGTCCGTTCAGTGTCCTGCGTCCAAATGTCAAAGGGGGGTCCCCGCCTGGCCTCCTCTGGGTGTGGACAGGCTTCGACATGGAGCGGCCCGGGTGTGTCCTGCACTGCTAAAACCCTGGTGTCGTTTGAAGTGCCTCCTGGCACACTCACAGCTCCGGTGACGTTGGTGACCATAAAGAGCTTTGGGAAGTGTGGTCCTGCTCCCCACCCTCTGGAATAGCAACAGGAAATAAGGAGATTAGACATCTCGTGCTGCAGTGCCCTGGCATAGTTTTAAGCACCTCTTGGTGTTCTCATAGCTCCGGTGACGGTGGCCGTGAAGAGCTCTGGGGAGTGTGGACCCGCTCCCCACCCTCCGGCGTAGCAACAGGAAAGCAGGAGATCGGGCATCCCCTTGGAATCAATTCTGGTATGCCTGGGTGCAGGTGCAAAGTGGCCTGAGGGTTCAAGGCTGACTCCAGGTAGCAGGACAGTCCTTCCAGGTACAGCAGGCGTTTGGTAGAGTGCCCAGCAGCCCACAGCAGCAGGCAGTTCTCGGAGAGCCCTTCTGCAGGTCCAATAATGAATTGAATTGTGGATCCCATGGTCCAATTATTATACCCTGGTGTGCTTCTTCTGGAAGGTGGGAGAAGTTTCTGGAAAGGTTCTTTGAAGTGCATGGAATTTCTTGACTTCCCTACCCTGGTTCCAAGCTGACTGCAGACATAATACAGGCTCCTTAGGCCCGCACAGGCTATTCAGGTGACAGTGCAGAGCTCTGCCACCCCCCATCCTGCCAGCAGATGGCCCACTGAGGCACACCTAAATCCCTCTATTGTGTAACTGACCTAGTCATTGTAGGAGAGTGGGGTCTGCAATTCCATGGCCACCCCAGATTTTTGCTTTTTGCTTCACTGGTTTACGACTTTCCCTGGCTGTGGGCCTGCTAATCAGACCCACAGCCTAGCTGTTCTCTCTCTAAAATTACAACCATGTACCCTAGGTGCATTTTTCAATTGGTACTGGGCCACCTTATCAGCCCCTGTACAGTATACCTTAAGTATCCAGGGCATAGGTGTACCCAGGGCCTACCAGGGGCTGAAGCATGTATTGTGCCACCCCTGGCTGGCCATCTAAACAGACACAACTGGCTGCACGTCAGCTGGGGCAAGGTGGTGTAATCACCCTTTGCTTTAGATATAGTTCCCTATATCTAAACCTAAAATGGACACATATATTCCTATCAGTCACTCCTATGGAAGGCCTTATCAATCCTGAAGGCAGAGTGCTTGGAATTATGTGAGATGGTGCTCTGGCATGAGCTGAGCCCGTTTGCAGCTTGCGGAACCAAGTCCTAATAGCTGTTCCATGATAACGCTATACCATATACTCTTAAGTGCATTATAATCCTCGCAGTTAAATGCTAACTCTGGTATAACATTATCAAAACATGTCGAGTAAGGTGTCATACGAATTGGAATACTACCCCCTCGCCAATTCTGGCGACGGGGGTAGCATTCCACCCTTCTAGAGGGACACGACATGTATGTAACTGTGAACCCCCAGTTAAAGTTAACTCGAGCCTTGGCATCACAAAATGGATGCTGCCACCACAGACACAAGTCTGACCTCCTGCTGCTGGGAGTCCTTCCAGCGAGGGAGGCTTGGACAAAGGGTTTCCTGCCTTGGGAGGTGCTAGCACCACCCCAGACAGGATTTTGTGTATTAGGTAGGCCCAGGCTGAAAGGAATGAGACATGCCTGGGGCACACAAGGTGCCCTGTGCATACACCGGTTCCAACCAGTTGCTGGGGCACTCCAGCCCCAGCTCTGGCGGGAAACCGGACAAAGGATAGGGGGTGTAACCACCCCCCTTCCTGGTCCCACCCAGGGGAGGGACCTAGTCATAGTGCAGCCCCCTTTAGCTGAATAAAGGTAGGAGCTGGTCCCATTCCCAGTTAGATTAATCTTGACAACTTCCACGAAGAACTCTTGACCTTCGACCTCCTGGACATCAGAAGACTGAAGAATCTCCCCTATGGCCAGGGAGTGACCATCCTGCTTCGCAGGCACCATCAAGCTCCTGTGCGGTTTGCTGCAAGTCCTTCCTTCCTGGAATCCGACGACCCAGCTCAACGAGACCCGGACCTCCAGACCCCTCTGACCTCTACCCACATCCACAGCACAGCTGGGACCCGTGGGTGCGACGAGCAACGTGGAGACGGCCATCTCGAAGAAACCTGCACAGCGCTTCCAGCACGACCCCCGAGGGATACTCGAGTGAGTGCACTGGGGACTGAGAAGCCCCACACCGACGCAGCTCCTGCACCAAAGACCAGCCCACCAGCATCCACGTGATCTGCGTGGGGCCCTTTTGTCTGGTTGCTGCTTGTCCTGTTGTCTGGTCCCTTGCCGGCTGGCTCGCGACCTATGAGAAGCTACAGAGAGAAGCGACCCTTACTTCACCTGAACGCGGCGACAGCACCTGGTTCCCTCCTGGTTCCAGCACCGTCACTGGCTAGTGACCAAGACTCTGTCCCCTTCTCTTTCAGGACTTCTCCTTCCTAGTTCCATCCTTGGAACCACCGGACTCCTCCATCTGGCTGCCTGCCAGCAACTCCTTGTTTCAGGCATCACCGGGATCAACGCAACAAACCCGACACCACTTCAGCCCTATGCACCCGCAGCCTGTGGGTTAGGTAACTAAAGCTTCTAGGTGCTGAAGGTAGTGTTCACTATCCTAGTGTCCAGGTCCACTGTTGTTTTCCCTCCATCCAGCCGGGTTCGTCCGGAATCCGTAACTTTGTAAACTGTAGTATACATAGACGTTGGTACGCATCCCGTGTGAGAGTTTCTACTCTGCACGTGAGTCCCGTGGGCCTCCTGCTCCTTACTTACCTAGTTCATAGCGTAGTCCCAGCGATCCTCCAGCCTCTGGATCTCCTTACAGTACTTTCTTTCCTCGCATTCCATTGTTTTGAGTATATGGTTTGTCGTGGCCCTAAGGCACACGTGTAAATATTGTGCGAACTCGTATTTCCCTTGTAGTATTGTCATGTGCTTAGCCCTCTGACCTCATAAAGAGTTCAGAGGTGTTGTTATTAATAAATATATTGTTTATTTTCATAACAACCTGTGTGGTGTCCTTTCATCTGGTATTCAAGGGATTGTATTGTGGTAAAACAGCTGGCTTCACATGGCAAAAGAGTTTAGCCTAAGACTGCTTTGTCCATGCTGTCATTAGGATAGCTGGTCTATAAGGTTGACTTACAACCAATCACCATAAGGGTTGTTTGGACTGATACAAGGTGATCACTAGAACTAGTGAGCATCATATATCAGGCCAACTTCTCACATTGGATGAACGCATCATCAGCACCCGACATAGCCATTGCTATCCCGGACGCATACAAGATCATCCGAAAAGACCGCACCAACCAAACAGGAGGAGGCTTAGCCATCGTCCATAAGAACACCATCAGAATCACGACCAGCCTCGACGACAACCTTGCAACCGCCGAACATCTCCACTTCCAGATCCACACCGACCCCAGGACCACACTTAGAGGCACCCTCATCTACAGACCACCAGGAACCCGCAAACAATTCAGCGAAGACATCACTGACTTCATCAGCCCACATGCCCTCCCCTCCGAGAACTACATTCTACTGGGAGATTTCAACTTCCACCTTGAAAAGAAAAACGACAGCAACACCACCACCCTCCTGGACAACCTGGCTAACCTCAGACTCAAACAACTTGTTGACACCCCCACTCATGTAGCCGGACATACGCTCAACTCGGTCTTCACCTCCTGCAAACAAATCTCCTTCGACCACACCACAGCTCTCCACTGGACAGACCACAGATGTGTTCACTTCAGCTACAAAACCACCACGATCCACAACACCCACATCCTATTCCTCGAAGAAACTGGAACAAAATCACCACCGACCAACTCCTCACATCGCTCAACCAGAACCCTCCCGCCCTCCCATCGGACCCAAACGAAGCTGCCACCAAACTGAAAAAATGGATCACTCACAGCGTTGAAGAATTAGCACCCTTGAAAAACCACCAGATCAAACAAGGTAACAAAAAGGCCCCCTGGTTCAACGATGACCTTAAGACATCCAAGAAACTATGCCGCACTCTCGAAAAAACATGGAGAAAAAACCCAACCACTGACAACCTGACCACCTTCAAGGCAGCCACCCGCAAACACCACCAATTGATCCGAGCCACCAAGAAATCAGCATTCAAGGATCGACTCGACAACAACGCCCATAACAGCAAGGAACTCTTCAACATCGTCAAAGAATTTACCAACCCCACCGCTGCCTCAAACGACATCACTCCCTCCCAAAACCTTTGCGACTCGTTATCCTCTTTCTTCTACAACAAAATCGCCGACATACATAACAGCTTTAAGAACATCGCCATAGAACACTCCACCCCGCCCACCTCCAAACCTGAACCGATCCCTAACAACCTTAGCGCCTGGAACCCAATCACCACTGAAGACACCATCCGCCTAATAAACTCCATCCATTCAGGTTCGCCTACCGACCCCTGTCCCCACCACATCTTTAACAAAGCAGACTCCATCATCGCACCCCATCTCCGTGATATCATCAACTGCTCCTTCAACTCCGCTACCTTCCCAGAAAGCTGGAAACATGCAGAACTCACCGCCCTCCTGAAGAAACCCACAGCAGACCCCTCTGAACTTAAGAACTACCGCCCCATCTCCCTCCTCCCATTCCCTGCCAAAGTCATTGAGAAGGCCGTCAATAACCAGCTCGCCGCCTTCCTGGAATGCAACAACTCCCTCGACTCTTCACAGTCCGGCTTCCGAGCCAAACACAGCACCGAAACCGCCCTCATTGCAGCGACAGACGACATTCGAACGCTACTGGATAACGGAGAAACCGTTGCCCTCATCCTACTCGACCTCTCCGCCGCCTTCGACACAGTCTGCCATAGCACCCTCAATACAACGCCTCAGCAACGTCGGAATACAAGGAAAAGCCTTGGACTGGATCATCTCGTTCCTCGCCGGAAGAACCCAGAGAGTCCGCCTCCCCCCTTTCAAATCAGAGGCCACCGAAGTAATCTGCGGAGTACCACAAGGATCATCACTCAGTCCCACCCTCTTCAACGTCTACATGAGTCCCCTCGCATCCATCGCTCGACAACACAACCTCAACATCATCTCCTACGCTGACGACACCCAGCTGATCCTTTCCCTCACCAAAGACCCTAACATCGCCAAAACCAATCTTCATGAAGGCATGAAAGAAGTAGCCGAATGGATGAAAAACAGCCGCCTAAAATTCAACTCAGACAAAACAGAAGTCCTCATCCTAGGATCTTCCCCCTCTGCCTGGGACGACTCATGGTGGCCACCGGCCCTAGGCACAGCTCCCACACCCACGGACCACGCTCGCAACCTAGGCTTCATCCTTGACTCCTCCCTCTCGATGACCAGACAAGTTAACGCCGTCTCATCTTCCTGCTTCAACGTACTTCGTATGCTAAAAAAAATCTTCCGCTGGATCCCCACCGAAACAAGAAAGACAGTCACGCACTGGTCACTAGCCGACTGGACTATGGAAACACCCTCCACAGCCAAATTACAGAATAAACTCCAACGCATCCAAAATGCATCAGCCAGACTCATACTGGACATCCCTCGCCAAGCTCACATTACCGGCCACCTGAAAGACCTCCACTGGCTTCAACACACGACTGTCCTTCTACACACCCACCCGACAACTAAGATCTTCCAACCAAGCGCTCGCCACAGTTCCGCGCATCCACAGATCCACCATGGGAGGAAGATCTTTCTCCTACCTGGCAGCCAAGACCTGGAACTCTCTCCCCACTCACCTCCGCCTCACACAGAACCACTTCTCTTTCAGAAAGGAACTTAAAACCTGGCTATTCGATAAATAACGCTCCCCCTCCCAAAAGCGCCATGAGACCCTCTGGGTGAGTAGTGCGCTATACAAATTCATGAACTTGAACTTGAACTTTCTTAAGTACATTTGACCTAACAGCTGGTTATTGGCAAATCAGGTTAGCTGAGGATGCCAAGGCCAAGACAGCATTTTCTACCCCAGGAGGTCATTACCAATTTATGGTGATGCCCTTTGGTTTGAAAAATGCACCTGCCACTTTTCAAAGGTTGGTGAACCAAGTTCTCACTGGGTTGGATGACTTTTGTGCAGCATATCTAGATGATATTGCTGTCTTTAGCTCCACCTGGGAGGATCACCTGATCCACCTAAGGAACGTTTTAGAGGCCCTGCAAAAGGCAGCCCTTACTATCAAGGCTACTAAGTGCCAGATAGGGCAGAGTCAAGTTGTATACTTGGGCCACCTTGTAGGTGGAGGCCAAGTTCAACCTCTGGAGAGCAAGATACAGGCCATAAAGGACTGGGCTCCTCCAACCACACAGACACAGGTCAGAGCTTTCTTGGGCCTGTCTGGTTACTATATGAAATTTGTCAGAAATTATGGAACCATTGTGACTCCACTTAATGACCTGACAAGTAAGAAAATGCCAAAGAAACTTCAGTGGACAGTTAGCTGTCAGAAGGCATTCGATGACGTAAAGCAGGCCATGTGCACTGCACCTATTCTCAAGAGTCCAGACTACTCCAACCTTTTCATTGTCCAAACAGATGCTTCTGAGTTGGGTGTGGGAGCCGTTCTATCTCAGCTGAATATTGATGGTCATGACCAGCCCATTGCTTTTATAAGTAGAAGGCTGACCCCTAGAGAGAAACGTTGGTCAGCTATTGAGAGGGAGGCCTTTGCTGTGGTTTGGGCCCTGAAGAGGTTGAGGCCATACTTGTTTGGTACTCACTTCAAGATTCAGACCGACCATTGTAGGAGAGTAGGGTCTGCAATCCTATGATCACCCCAGATTTTTGCTTTTTGCTTCACTGGTTTACGACTTTCCCTGGCTGTGGGCCTGCTAATCAGACCCACAGCCTAGCTGTTCTCTCTATTCCAAATTGTACCCAGGTACTGAATTGGCACTGGGCCCTCTCTTGTATCCCTGTAACCAGGGCAGAGGTGTACCCAGAAGTCTCCCAGGGGCTGCAGCATGTATTATGCCACCCCTGGGTTGACTAACTAAACCAGACACAACTGGCTGCTTGACAGCTGGGGCAAGGTGGTGTACACACCCTTTGCTTTAGATATAGTATTCCTATATCTAACCCTAAAATGGACACATATTCCTATCAGTCACTCCTATGGCAGGCCTTAACAATCCTGAAGGCAGAGTGCTTGGAATAATGTGAAATGGTGCTCTGGCATGAGCTGAGCCCGTTTGCAGCTTGCGGAACCAAGTCCTAATAGCTGTTCCATGATAACGCAATACCATATAATCTTAAGTGCATTATGTACCTCGCGGTCATATGCTAACTTTGGTATAGCATTATCAAAACATGTCGAGTAAGGTGTCATATGAATTGGAATACTAACCCCTCGCCAATTCTGGCGACGGGGTTAGCATTCCACCCTTCTAGAGGGACACGACATGTTGGTAACCTGTAACCCCGGTTAAAGTCGGACATAGCCTCAGCTCCACAAGATGGATGCTGCCACCGAGACACAAGTCTGCCCTCCTGCTGCTGGGAGTCCTTCCAGCAACGGAGGCAAGGACAAAGGGTTTCCTGTCAGGGGCGGTGCCAGCACCATCCCAGACAGGATTTTGTGTATCCCAGGTAGGCAGGGCTTTAGAGGAACGTGACTGCAAGTGGCACCCCGGTGCTCACTATGCATAGGTCGGCTAAAACCAGTTCTGGGGGCACACCAGCCCCTGAGCTGAGGAGAGACCGGACAAAGGAGAGGGGTGTAACCACCCCCCTCCTAGTCCCACCCATAGGGCAGGACTTAGACGCGTGCTAGCCCCCTTTTGCAGGATAAAGGTAGGAGCAGGCCCCCTTCCAAATTAGATCATCTTTGAATCCTGAAACTACTTTCCACGAAAGGAACTCAAGACTCTTCTCAAGATTTCTCCCTTGTGACTAAGGAGTAGTCACCCTGCAGCAGCAGGCACCATCCAAGCATCGCGGTTTGCTGTAAGTCTCTCCTCCGGATCAAGACTGCCCAGTTCGACGAGAACCGGCTTCCCTGGCACCTCTGACCTCTACCTGCATCATCAGCCCAGCTGAGATTCGTGGGTGTGACGAGACCTCGAGGGACCGGCCATCTTCAAGACTGCACGACGCTTGCCCAGCACGACCACCGAGAGACCCCCGAGTAAGTGCTTTGAGGTTTGAGATGCCCAGACCCTGAGCAGCTCCAGCACCGAAGTCCAGCCCCCTTGCATCCACAAGATCTGCGTGGGGCCCTTCTGCTCTTTGCTGCTCACCGCGTTGTCCAGGTCACTTGCCCGTTGGCTAGTGACCCTCCCGACGACGAACCACGACGACAACACTGCTGGTCTGGTTGCTCCAGACTGGCCCTTGCTCCCCTCCAACAGAGGAGCACCCCGGACCCTCCTGGTCCACTCCAGACACCATTTTGAGTCCACCGCGTGGGCTTGCATTTGCCAAGAGTTGTTGCCCCAATCCTGGGCCCAGCGACGTCAACAGCAGATACCTCCGTGGGACAGCTCGCACCTCCATCCTGGTCGCCGACAACGCCTCCTGGTCCGAGAGACTGCAGAGCCCAGCGTCGCCCACTTACCTGGTCGAGGTGACTTCGCCCGGTGCCATCCTGGTGCCCACCTAATCACTGGCTAGTGATTCAGAACTTGGTCCCCTCTGCTTACAGGTCTCCTTCTTCCCCGATCCAGGCTTGGATCCCTCCGAATCTCTTCACTGGTCGCCTGCCAGCAACAACTTCTTTCAGGCTCCATAGACTGCAACGAGGATTCCCGACGTCTTTTCAGACCTATGCAGCCGCAGCCCCTGGGCTAGGTGACCTGAGCATTTCGGTGCTCCAGCATAGCTTAACTATCTAAGTGTCCAGATCCTTTTTCGTTTCAGCTCTATCTAGTCGGATTCGTCCGATAACACTAACTTTGCATTTACTAGGATCCATAGACTTTGTTCCGCATTACGCGTGAGAGTTCCCACTCTGCACACGACGTCCCTAGGCCTCCTGCTCGGAATCTGAAGGTTCAGTAGAATAGTCCTAGCGATCCCAAAGCCTATGAGAGTAGTACTTACCTGCTAGTAATTTCGCATTCCACTTTTTGTGTATATGGTTTTTCGTGCCCCTCGGGCATTTGTGTAAATTGTGCGACTTAAAGTATTTTCTTAAGAGTTTTGTTATGTGCATAGCTCCCTGACTCATAAAGAGATCAGGGTAGACTTGTTATAAATAAATATCCTTTTATTTTCATAACAACTTGTGTGGTGTCCTTTCACTTGGTGTTCAAGGGGTAAATGTGATGGTAAAACAGCTGGCTTAACACGCCCTCTAGAGTCTAGCCTTAGACTGCTCTTGTCCATGCTACTAGGATAGCTGGTCTATCAGGTTGACTTACAACCAATCATCAATAAGGGTTGTTTGGACTGATACATAGTGATCACTAGAATAGTGAGCACTGCATATCAGGCCAACTTCTCACAACCATAAGCCCCTCTTATGGCTAAATCAAATGAAGGGTGAAAACCCCAAACTTCTTAGGTGGTCCATTTCCCTACAGGGGATGGACTTTACAGTGGAGCACCGCCCAGGGACTGACCATGGTAATGCAGATGGTCTCTCCAGGTACTTCCACTTAGAACCAGAAGACTCACCTGGTCAAGGTTAGTTTGATGTCCCTAAGTTTGGGGGGCGGGGGGGGGGGGGTTATGTAGGAGAGTGGGGTCTGCAATCCAATGGCCACCCCAGATTTTTGCTTTTTGCTTCACTGGTTTACGACTTTCCCTGGCTGTGGGCCTGCTAATCAGACCCACAGCCTAGCTGTTCTCTCTCTAAAATTACAACCATGTACCCTAGGTGCATTTACCAATTGGTACTGGGCCACCTTATCAGCCCCTGTACAGTATACCTTGGGTATCCAGGGCATAGGTGTACCCAGGGCCTACTAGGGGCTGAAGCATGTATTGTGCCACCCCTGGCTGGCCATCTAAACAGACACAACTGGCTGCACGACAGCTGGGGCAAGGTGGTGTAATCACCCTTTGCTTTAGATATAGTTCCCTATATCTAAACCTAAAATGGACACATATATTCCTATCAGTCACTCCTATGGAAGGCCTTATCGATCCTGAAGGCAGAGTGCTTGGAGATGGTGCTCTGGCATGAGCTGAGCCCATTTGCAGCTTGCGGAACCAAGTCCTAATAGCTGTTCCATGATAACGCTATACCATATACTCTTAAGTGCATTATAATCCTCGCGGTTAAATGCTAACTCTAGTATAACATTATCAAAACATGTCGAGTAAGGTGTCATACGAATTGGAATACTACCCCCTCGCCAATTCTGGCGACGGGGGTAGCATTCCACCCTTCTAGAGGGACACGACATGTATGTAACTGTGAACCCCGGTTAAAGTTAACTCGAGCCTTGGCATCACAAAATGGATGCTGCCACCACAGGCACAAGTCTGACCTCCTGCTGCTGGGAGTCCTTCCAGCGAGGGAGGCTTGGACAAAGGGTTTCCTGCCTTGGGAGGTGCTAGCACCACCCCAGACAGGATTTTGTGTATTAGGTAGGCCCAGGCTGAAAGGAATGAGACATGCCTGGGGCACACAAGGTGCCCTGTGCATACACCGGTTCCAACCAGTTGCTGGGGCACTCCAGCCCCAGCTCTGGCGGGAAACCGGACAAAGGATAGGGGGTGTAACCACCCCCCTTCCTGGTCCCACCCAGGGGAGGGATCTAGTCGTAGTGCAGCCCCCTTTAGCTGAATAAAGGTAGGAGCTGGTCCCATTCCCAGTTAGATTAATCTTGACAACTTCCACGAAGAACTCTTGACCTTCGACCTCCTGGACATCAGAAGACTGAAGAATCTCCCCTATGGTCAGGGAGTGACCATCCTGCTTCACAGGCACCATCAAGCTCCTGTGCGGTTTGCTGCAAGTCCTTCCTTCCTGGAATCCGATGACCCAGCTCAACGAGACCCGGACCTCCAGACCCCTCTGACCTCTACCCACATCCACAGCACAGCTGGGACCCGTGGGTGCGACGAGCAACGTGGAGACGGCCATCTCGAAGAAACCTGCACAGCGCTTCCAGCACAACCCCCGAGGGATACTCGAGTGCACTGGGGACTGAGAAGCCCCACACCGACGCAGCTCCTGCACCAAACCAGCCCCCCAGCATCCACGTGATCTGCGTGGGGCCCTTTTGCCTGGTTGCTGCTTGTCCTGTTGTCTGGTCCCTTGCCGGCTGGCTCGCGACCTCTGAGACGACGACCCGAAGATTTAAACACTGCTAGTCTGGTCCCCCAGACTGGCCCTTGCTTCCTTGTAAAAGAGAAGTACCCCGGACCCTCCTGGTCCGCACCAGACGCCATCTTTGTTCCACCGCGTGGCTTGCATTTCCCAAGGCCTGTTGACCAGATCGACGATCCAACACCGCCATCAGCAACAGACTACGTCGGACAGCTCGTGCCTCCAGCCTGGTCGTTAAGAGCAGCTCCTGGTCCGCGCAGCTACAGACAGAAGCGACCCTTCCTTCACCTGAACGCGGTGACAGCACCTGGTTCCCTCCTGGTTCCAGCACCGTCACTGGCTAGTGACCAAGACTCTGTCCCCTTCCCTTTCAGGACTTCTCCTTCCTAGTTCCATCCTTGGAACCACCGGACTCCTCCATCTGGCTGCCTGCCAGCAACTTCTTGTTTCAGGCATCACCGGGATCAACGCAGCAAACCCGACACCACTTCAGCCCTATGCACCCGCAGCCTGTGGGTTAGGTAACTAAAGCTTGTAGGTGCTGAAGGTAGTGGTCACTATCCTAGTGTCCAGGTCCACTATTGTTTTCCCTCCATCCAGCCGGGTTCGTCCGGAATCCGTAACTTTGTAAACTGTAGTATACACAGACGTTGGTACGCATCCCGCGTGAGAGTTTCCACTCTGCACGTGAGTCCCGTGGGCCTCCTGCTCCTTACTTACCTAGTTCGTAGCGTAGTCCCAGCGATCCTCCAGCCTCTGGATCTCCTTACAGTACTTTCTTTCCTCGCATTCCATTGTTTTGAGTATATGGTTTGTCGTGCCCCTAAGGCACACGTGTAAATATTGTGCGAACTCGTATTTCCCTTGTAGTATTGTCATGTGCTTAGCCCTCTGACCTCATAAAGAGTTCAGAGGTGTTGTTATTATTAAATATACTGTTTATTTTCATAACAACCTGTGTGGTGTCCTTTCATCTGGTATTCAAGGGATTGTATTGTGGTAAAACAGCTGGCTTCACATGCCAAAAGAGTTTAGCCTAAGACTGCTTTGTCCATGCTACCATTAGGATAGCTGGTCTATAAGGTTGACTTACAACCAATCACCATAAGGGTTGTTTGGACTGATACAAGGTGATCACTAGAACTAGTGAGCATCATATATCAGGCCAACTTCTCACAGTCATGTGACACAAGAAAGGCTGCAGCCACAGTGACATTTTCAAAACTGTAATGAAAAATCCAACTTTACAATTAAAGAGGGTTTATCATTACAGTTTCATAGGTACCAAACATGACTTTTAACCTCCTACAAATTAGGAATTACAGCTTAGTCATTGTAATAAGGAATACCCAATGTTATCCTATGGGAGAGGGTAGGCCTCACAGTAGTGAAAAACGGATTTGGGTGTTTTTCACCACTGGGACATGTAAAACTTAAAAGTACATCTCCAACCTTTCAATTATTCAGCACCCTGCCTTATGGGCTACCTAGGGCTTACCTTAGGGGTGACATATATATTAAAAGGGGAGTTTAATGCTTGGCAAAGGAGTTTAAATGGCAAGTCAACATGGTAGTGTGACACGGCCGTCAGGCTGCGATGGCAAGCCTGGGACTTGTTTTGGAGGGCTATTTCAGTGGGTGGCACAATACGTGCTGCAGGCCCACTGGTAGCATTTAATGCAGGCCCTGGGTCAATGGTATACCACTCTACAAGGGACTTGTGAGTAAATTAAATATGCCAATTAGGTGTATGCCAATCAAACGATGTTTAATGTAGTGAGCACAAGCAATCTAGCACTGGTTAGCATGGGTAAAGTGCACAGAGTCCTAAGGCCAACAAAAGCAAAAATCCTGCAAAAATTGGAAATAAGTAGGCAAAACGATTGTGGGAAAACCACCCATAAGCTGACAGGTCTAACAGTTGTTCATTCCTTCTTGGATGATTTCTCGGCAAATATATATATATTTTTTTTAGATTTTCAAAACCTTTATTGGTTATCGAGAGTATAATCACAGCATATTGCCTACAACCAGATCAAGGCCGGCAGCATTTCATAGTGGATCTTAGGCATCAAGCAATAAGTCAAACAGTCATATTCATTAACACAGCAAGTCGCCTCCAACCACATTGGGCCGGCCGCGTGGAGACTGGTGTCGATGCGACAACCGACATCATTGGCAATAGTGCATATAAACTCCAGGGAGACAGAGAAAAACTGCTTAAGAAGTCAGATCCTAAGACACGTAATATGGCGTTCAGCTCTCTATCTGCATTTCATTTGCAGAGCTGTAAGTAATTTGTTCTCGAAAACCATCCAAACATATAAGTAGGGTTAAAGTACATCACTGCAATCTTTTCACATATGTTGTTATGAAGTCCAGTAAATGACGTACAGATTTGTGAGAAAGAAACAACTAACTTAGGAAACAAACTAAATTGGCATCAGTTAATACAATAGCAACAAAAGAGCACAGGATATTATCGTTCTTTACTGAATATAATCAGCCTATAGCTGGTTTAGGGCTGTGAAACATGTTGGGGTCCTATTGAGATCATGCAGAGTGCTACATGTCTAGCGTACATACCGGAGGTCCATCACAACATAGCGGCAATAGGCACGCGAGCATTGAGGCCTGCATCGCGTCAGGATTCGGGAAGGGGAACCAACCCCCCGGGGTCAAAGCGCTGGAGCGCCATCATAGTCACCCACTAAGCTGGAATCCCCCCAATAGTTTTGTGCGCATGCGCCACCTCGTCCAAAGCCGGGGAGCGCATCCTAGCTGATGCCCACTGAATAAACGGCTCCCAGAGGTCCCGGGGTCGAGAAGTCACGGGCATGGTCTCCCAATAGATACCGAGCTGTGTATGGCCGTAGGTGACGTCTGAAAGCCAGTCGGAGAATGTGGTTATCTTCTTTCTACCCCAATGAAGCGCAATTTGCCTCCTAGCATATAACAGGAGCATAGCATGGAGCTTTCTCCCCTTAGGTGGAGTGTCGCTGACCAAACCCAGTAGGCCTAGATGCGGGGTCGGGTCATCAGTTCTGCCAATAATTTGATTCACCGCCTCGAATACTTCTTGCCAGAAGCCAGCAAGCCTTGGGCATTGCCATGCTATATGTAGGAAAGTAGCGTTGTCGAAGCCACACCTCCAACACCTAGCATCTTCTCGCAGGCGCATGCGGTACAGGCTGACTGGGGTTCTATAGTATCTATGCAAAAATTTGAAGTGTATGAGGCGTAATTTATAATTTGGGGAAAGTTTAAGCAACTGTTTACAACAAAACGACCATTGGTCCTCAGACAGGGGGGAGTAAGCTCTTCATTCCAAAGGAGCATAGATTTAGGTTGTACAATGGGGGCCTGGTCCTGCATCTCATTGTACAAACGCGCCACTAGTTTTTTGGGGAGGCGCGAGCCAGTACATTTTGCAAGGCGTTGAGCGTGGGGGGTGCCTCAGGAAAGCCTTCCCAGAGGGAACAGCATGCCAATCGCAATTGGTGGTATAGGAAGACCTCCTGAAACGGGGGGTCCTGCCCTCTTCCTCCACCTGTGGGTCTCGGAATACGCCGTCTGGGTACAGATCAGCGAAGGTGCGAATTTGGGCGCCCCCCAGGGTTATCTCCCCACCACGAGCCTCCAAGCAGGCCAGCATCGGGTTATGCTTCAAGGGGATGGCAGGCGCATAAAGAAGTGGGAGTCGGGCTCGCCTTTGCAGTTCGCGCCACGCCCAGCGTAAAGTATTAGCGGAATCCACTTCTGTCTTGGGGCGAACGTGCTTTTGGTAAAGGGCCACCGCTAGGGGCGTGGGTGCCAATGAATCTTGCTCCACTGCCACGGGTACAAAAGGGGGTGGTGATGGACGGGGCATCAGAACCAATCAAACACTCAGACCCAGTCAAAAGATCTGGGTTTGATCCATCACCGTTCTTTAGCCCACTCTGCCACCCCAGTTCAGACATGGCTATATGCAAATCAGTCTGACCCTGTGCCTCATGGGAACAGTCCAGCCCGAACTGTCAAGCCATGCCTTCCCTGGACCGGAAACAAGCTTCCGATGACCGGTTTCTGGCATTCCAGCCGTCTTCAGCCCAGCTTGCTTGAATCCAGTGGCAAAGTGAGCAAGGGACTCACGTCTGAGCATACCCTGCCACACGTATGGCGGCCAAAGCGTTACAAAAGGGGGTGGTGATGGACGGAGCATCAGAACCAATCAAACACTCACACCCAGTCAAAAGATCTGGGATTGATCCATCACCGTTCTTTAGCCCACTCTGCCACCCCAGTTCAGACATGGCTATATGCAAATCAGTCTGACCCTGTGCCTCATGGGAACAGTCCAGCCCTAACTGCCAAGCCATGCCTTCGCTGGACCGGAAACAAGCTTCCAAGGACCGGTTTCTGTGAGAAGTTGGCCTGATGTGCAGTGTTCACTATTCTAGTGATCACTATATATCAGTCCAAACAACCCTTATTGATGATTGGTTGTAAGTCAACCTTATAGACCAGCTATCCTAGTAGCATGGATACGAGCAGTCTAAGGCTAAGACTCTAGAGGGCGTGTTAAGCCAGCTGTTTTACCATCACATTACCCCTTGAACACCCAGTGAAAGGACACCACACAAGTGTTATGAAAATAAACAATGTATTTATTAGAATCACAACAACCCTGTACTCTTTATGAGGACAGGGTGCTAAGCACACAACAAAACTCTTATGAAAATACTTAAGTTAGCACGTTATACACAAATGCCCTAGGGGCACGAAAAACCATATACTCTAAAAGTGGAATGCGAATTACTAGCAGGTAAGTAACAGTACTAATAGGCTTTGGAATCGCTAGGACTGGACTACTGAACCTTTAGATTACTAGTGCCTCATGGGAACAGTCCAGCCCGAACTGTCAAGCCATGCCTTCCCTGGACCGGAAACAAGCTTCCGATGACCGGTTTCTGGCATTCCAGCCGTCTTCAGCCCAGCTTGCTTGAATCCAGTGGCAAAGTGAGCAAGGGACTCACGTCTGAGCATACCCTGCCACACGTATGGCGGCCAAAGAGTTACAAAAGGGGGTGGTGATGGACGGAGCATCAGAACCAATCAAACACTCACACCCAGTCAAAAGATCTGGGATTGATCCATCACCGTTCTTTAGCCCACTCTGCCACCCCAGTTCAGACATGGCTATAGGCAAATCAGTCTGACCCTGTGCCTCATGGGAACAGTCCAGCCCTAACTGCCAAGCCATGCCTTCCCTGGACCGGAAACAAGCTTCCAAGGACCGGTTTCTGGCATTCCAGCCGTCTTCAGCCCGGCTTGCTTGAATCCAGTGGCAAAGTGAACAAGGGACTCACGTCTGAGCATACCCTGCCACACTTATGGCGGCCAAAGCTGTACAAAAGGGGGTGGTGTGGCTGGTAGGGCGTCTGATAGGTCCAGAAGTGCAAGAACTTAGCTTGTGCACAGAGAGCATACAGACGCATGTCCAGGGCCCCCAATCCACCCTGTCGTAAAGGCAGGGTCATTAAAGCCCATGATATTCTGACCTGACCCCCAGACCATACCAGTGAAAGTAGGTGGGTGCGGAGACATGTAAAGAAGTGTGTAGTGAGCGGAATCAGTATATTACTGAATAAGTATAGGAATTTGGGTAGGACCACCATCTTAGCCAGAGCATCTTTCCCCGCAATGGAGATCGGCAATTTGGACCAGATTGCCGCCTTGCTGTCCAGCCAGTCGATTGCACGTCCAAAATTTAAGGACCAGATATCCTGAAGATTGCGGCTAATCCAGACACCCAGATATTTGATGTCGTCTGCCGACCAGCGTAAGGGAAATTCCGATCTCACCTCGGGCATACCATCCGTCAATGGGAATATCACAGATTTAGCCCAATTGATTGTGATACCAGACAGTCCGCCAAATTTCACAAATTCTCGTAACAGGGGGTCCAGGTTAACTGAGGGGTTTGAGACATATAAAGTTACATCGTCCGCATAGATAGATATCAACAGGCTGCGGGAACTGAACCCAATCCCTTTGGCAGTATGGTGTTGCCTTATTCAGGATGCGAGTGGCTCCATTGCAAAAGCGAACAGTAGGGGAGACAGGGGGCAACCCTGTCTCGTACCTCTAGTCACCTCGAATGGTTCAGAGATCATACCGTTCACCCGTACTCGTGCCATCGGGCCAGTGTATAAAAGTCTCAGCTGGGCAATGAATAATGGGCTAAACCCCATACGCTCCAATAAGCGGAACAGATACGGCCATTCAAGGGAATCGAACGCCTTTGTGGCATCCAGAAAGATAGCAGCAGCGTGCACCGTAGGATGGAGATAGTGTAACACCGAAAATAGCGTTCTAAGATTATGTGCCGTGGACCGACCAGGTATAAATCCCGACTGGTCCGGTAGGGCCACCATCGGGAGTAGGGGTTGTAACCGGTCAGCTGCCAATTTAGCGTACATCTTGACATCAACGTTTATTAAAGACAGGGGTTTATAAGAGTCTATCGAAGTCTCATCTTTGTCCGGTGTCAGTAAGGTCATTATTAAAGCTTCTCTCATTGACGCTGGGAGGACGCCCCTCTCCAGCGATTCCGCATAAACAGCGTGCAACCGTGGGGCCAGTTCCTCCGCGTTAACTTTGTAAAAAGCCGTGGTAAGGCCGTCCATCCCAGGGGCTTTGTTTAGAGGAAGACCACTAGTCACTTTTTTGATATCGTCTATTGTCACCGGGATTTTCCATATATTTGCGATGTGCGTCATTAAACCACACCAGTGCTATGGATTCTAGGAAGTCGTGCAAGTGCGCCGGAACTTCAGTTTGTGTTGTATTATATAGGTTGGAGTAGAAGGCCTTAAACTCATTTAGTATTGCCGCCTTCCCGGTAACTGCAGTACCGTCTGGATAATTAATCGTGCCTATGAAGTGAGCGGTTGTCGTTTTTTTAGTAGGCCTGCCAGCGTGCGACTTCGCCTATCACCTTCCCCATACCGTCTGGCCTCCGCCTATTTACCTAGGAACTTTAACTTGCGCTGTGCCTCCTCCCCAAAGTCCAACAGTTTCTGTTTTATTTCTGCAGCGAGTTCGGGACCAGGTGTAGTGCAAAATGTGCTCTCCAGAACCCTTAGCTGACTCTCTAGTGCACTCAGTGTACCCCTTATAGCCCTCAAAACTCCCGCTTGTCTTGCAATACACTGTCCGCGGATCACTATCTTAAAAGGCCTCCCACAACGCTGAGTCAGTGGATACAGAACCTGGGTTCAAAGCGAAGTAATCTACAATGTCATTCCTAATTTCTTCTTTAAATGCGTCGTCCATCAGGGCATGTGGGGGGAGCCTCCAGCTAAAGGCTCGCGTCGGCGCATCCGGGGGTGTCAGTTCCAGAAGGCACGGAGCGTGGTCCGACAAAGAGCGGGCCAGATGCTGAACGCCAACAGTCCAGGCGGCAACCTCAGGGGAGATCAGCCAGAAGTCCAGTCTGGACCAGGCAGCATGATGATTGGAAATGCAAGTGCCCTCCCTGGCCTCTATGTGCCGCATCCTCCATATATCAGTCAGGCTGCCTTCCAACATAATGTCAGTGAGTGCTTGACGAGCTTGGGGTTGTAACTGTCTGGATGAGCCCTTACGATCTATGTCATCATTTAGAACAACATTAAAATCACCCCCCCAAATAATAGTGGGACAATTCACCAAATCGATGCGCGTCCAAACATCCCTGAAAAATTTCTGGCATATCTGTGTTTGGACCATAAACATTGACTAGTACCACAGGTCTGTCACATGATCTCCCCTGAGCCAGTATATATCTGCCTTCTGGGTCCACATGGGTAAAACATTCCCTCCAGTCCAGCCCACACCGCACCAGTATTGCCACCCCCCGAGCATAGTTTGAATAAATTGCAAAATAAACAGTACCCCACCTGCTATGCCTCAACCGAGCGGTAGCGAGTTAAGATGAGTTTCCTGCAGGAGACAAAGATCAGTCTTGTGTCTTTGTAAATATGCATGCATCAAACTTGCCTTTCTGTTGTCATTCAACCCCCGTAAGTTCCAAGTCAGTATTCTAATAGTATCACTAGACGCAATCATGGTATCCTATCCAACAACATGCATCGCCCTCCATATTGGGGCACAACTGCCCTTTAAGACATTCCAACCCAAAACTGCTTGCTTGTAGACTGATGCCCCGATAAACCCCCAACAGAACTCCCCCTCCCCCTCCCACTTCAAACCCCCAATCAGGTTGTGTAATACCCCCCCTTAGGCCACTCAATGCATGGAACAAACTAAACATTGGGAAACACCCCAGGAGGGCCAGGAGCCCCAGGCATACCCCCCTGTTCGCACAGGGTGGCCACGGGGAATTTGTATGTGGTCTTGGTCGCCCAGGCCAGCGCCCCTCGATGCCACGGCTCGTAGCAGCCGCCCGCACCACTGAGTGTAGCCACACGTAGACTATCAACCCCAATGCCATTGACAACCAAAAGAACAAGTTACTTACCTTCGGTAACAATATATCTGTAAGAAACAGTAGTTAGTATTAGATTCCTTACCTTAGAATATCAGTCTGGATCCGGAAACTTTTGCGTAGCAGTACCCCTGCGCGTCGGTAGGCGTCGTCTGCAGGCGTCTCCTGCGGCTCCGCGTCCGTCGTCGGCGTCGTGCGCCGTGATGACGTCGCTGGAGTATATAGACGCCGCCTCCTCGCGCTGACGTCAGTTCTTTGTACATAGCTTTTCCGCGCCAGAACACGCAGAGCCATGCGAGAACCAACACTGGTGCCATTTGAAACTAGGGCCCTGAAAGGGATGTCCTTAACCCTAGGTATCAGTTCGCAGAACGGGGAGGATGGGCGGGGCGGCAAGGAATCTAATACTAACTACTGTTTCTTACAGATATATCGTTACCGAAGGTAAGTAACTTGTTCATCTCAAAGAAACAGGTTAGTATTAGATTCCTTACCTTAGAATAGATACCCCAGCAATACCAACCCCGGTGGTGGGTCTGCGAACCGATACAATCCTACACCAGAAAGTCCTGGAGGACCGAACGGCCAAAGAAGCCATCCCTCCGGACTTGACTGTCCAGGCAGTAGTGCCTCGCAAAGGTGTGCAGCGAGGCCCACGTAGCCGCCTGGCAAATGTCCCGCAAAGGGACTCCCCGGCCCAGGGCAGTAGTAGCCGCCGTGGCCCGAGTGGAATGGGCCCTCAGCCCAACAGGAGGCTCCTTCCGAGCCAAAGAGTAGCACGCTTTGATGCACAGAACGACCCACCGAGAGATGGTCCGTTTATGTACCGCCCGTCCCTTCTTCGCACCCACGTAGCCAACAAACAGTTGGTCATCCACCCGGAACTGGCGTGTGCGATCCATGTAAAATGAAAGCGCACGTTTTGGGTCCAGACGATGGAGCCGCTCTTCATCCTTTGAAGGATGCGGAGGCGGGAAGAAGGAGGGTAAGGTGATGGACTGCCCGATGTGAAAAGCAGAAACTACTTTGGGCAGGAAAGAAGGTCTAGTTCTCAGAACCACCTTGTCTGGATGAATGGACATGAAAGGAGGTTTGACAGAAAGAGCCTGGAGCTCACTCACTCTCCTGGCAGAGGTGATGGCAACCAGGAAGGCCGTCTTTAAAGTCAGGAGACGGAGAGGACAGGAATGGAGTGGCTCAAAAGGAGCGCACATCAAGGAGGTCAGAACCAGGTTCAAGTCCCACTGAGGCATCACGAACGGAACAGGTGGATACATGTGCGTGATGCCCTTCAAGAATCTCGTTACAATAGGGGACTTGAACAAAGAAGGTTGATCAGGTAGCCTTAGAAAGGCCGAAAGGGCAGAAAGGTAGCCCTTGACAGTGCCCAGAGCAGAGCCCTGCTGGGCAAGAGAGAGAAGAAAGAGGAGAACCTCGGAGAGAGGGGCAGAAAGGGGATCCACAGCCTTTGCTGTGCACCATGCCACAAATCTGTTCCACCGGCAGGCGTATACCGACTTTGTGGAGGGACGCCTGGCTGCCAGAATCACATCACAAACTTCAGGAGGCAAGTCAAATGGCCTCAACTGTCGCCGCTCAATCTCCACGCTTGGAGGTGGAGACTGGACAGGTTCGGGTGGAGGACCGTCCCCTGTTGCTGCGACAGAAGGTCCTCCCGAAGGGGCAGGCGGATCGAGGGACCGACTGACATGCTGAGTTGCTCGGGATACCAGTACCTTTGAGCCCAGTCCGGAGCCACAAGGATAACTTGGGCCCGGTCGCGCCTGATCGTCTTCAGCACTCTGGGCAGAAGTGGTATAGGCGGAAAGGCGTACAACAGACCGCAGCTCCACTCGCGCCGAAAGGCGCCGCCGCGCGAGTGCCGTCTTGGAAACTCCAACGCGCAGAACTGATGACATTGCGCGTTCTCTTCTGTGGCGAATAGATCTAACCAAGGCTCTCCCCATTGCAGAAAGAGGCCTTTCGCCACGTCCGAGTTCAGACGCCATTCGTGATCCACCGAGCACCGACGGCTGAGTTCGTCCGCCCTGGCGTTCAGAGAACATGCCAGGTGTTGAACCGTCAGAGTCACGCCCTGACGTTCCAGCCATTGCCAGAGACGTAGAGCCTCCTGGCAAAGGGTCCACGACCCCACTCCGCCCTGCTTGTTGCAGTACCACATGGCGGTGGTGTTGTCTGTGAACACCTGCACTACACTCCCGTTGACAAATGGGAGGAATGCCTTCAGTGCTAGGCGAATCGCCCGCAGCACCAACATGTTGATATGGAGCCGGGACTCCGCCGGAGACCAGATGCCTCTGATCTCTGCCTCTCCCAAGTGGCCTCCCCAGCCCTGGAGGGACGCGTCCGTCACAACTACGTGCTCCGGTTGGGGAAGGGAGAGGGATCTGCCTCTGACCCAATCGCGGTCCGTAAGCCACCACTGCAGTTGTCTCGCAGTGCCCTCCGAGATCAAGACATGGTCGGACAAGTTGCCCTGATGCTGGGCCCACTGAAACTTCAGGTCCCACTGCAGAGCCCGCATCCGCCACCGGGCGTGATGCACCAGAAGGATGCAGGAAGCCATCAGCCCCAGCAGCCGCAGCGTCAACCTGACCGAAACCCGAGATAACGGCTGAAAGATGGGAATCAAGGCCTGTATATCCCGGACTCGCCGTTCCGGAGGATAAACCCGAAACTGCGCCGAGTCGAGAACCGCTCCGATGAAAAGGAGCTTTTGAGAGGGACACAGGTGTGATTTCGGCACATTGATGGAAAACCCCAGCTCGTGCAGGAGGTCTGCCGTCATCTGAAGGTGGTGGACGACTGTTTGGGGCGAGCCCGCCTTCAACAACCAGTCGTCGAGGTAGGGGAAGACAAACCCCTAACCGGCGCAGATGAGCTGCGACCACCGCCATCACTTTCGTGAACACCCGTGGGGCGCTGGTAAGGCCGAATGGGAGCACGATAAACTGAAAGTGCTCGTGGCCTACCGTGAACCGTAGGTAACGCCGGTGGGCCGGCAGGACGGGGATGTGAAAATACGCATCCTGCAAGTCCAACGCCACCATCCAGTCTAGCGGGTCTAGAGCAGCCAAGACCTGAGCCAAAGTCAACATCTTGAACTTCTCCTTCCGGAGGAAGCCGTTGACGTTCCGTAGATCCAAGATAGGACGTAGGCCCTCTTTGTCCTTCTTGGGCACCAGAAAGTAGTGGGAATAGCAACCACACCCCACTTCTGGCCCAGGAACGCGTTCGATGGCCCCCTTGGCCAAGAGGGCCGTAACTTCCCCCTGCAGAAGTGTCAAGTGGTCCCCCGACACACGGTGGTTCTGCGGTGGCATGGCTGGAGGAGAGGTCTCGAAGGGGAGGGAGTAGCCCCTTCGGACGAGCTGCAGCACCCCCTCCTGTCCGATGTGATCGTGCGCCAGTGGCAGAGGTGATGGCGAACCCTGCCGCCTACCGGCGTCACATGGGCCTGAAAGCACGGACTAGGAGGATTTAGAGGCGGAAGCTGCGGGGGGAGGTGTGGCCTGACCTCGCCGCTGTCCCCGACCGCCACCACGGCGGTTCCCACGGCCGCCGCCGTGTTGAGAAGTCTGTTGCGGCGCGTGGCTGGCAGCACGTGTGGGACCGCCCCTTCCGTGGCCACGAAAGGAGCGAAACGAACCAGTTTGCTGGCGCTGGGTCGAGAGACCCAAGGACTTCGCCGTGACCCTGGAGTCCTTGAAGCGTTCCAGCGCGTGGTCCGCTTTGTCGCCAAACAGGCGACAGCCATCAAACGGCATGTCCATCAATGCATTCTGGACATCTGCTGAAAAATTGGCGGACCTCAGCCAGGCGTGGCGACGAATCGCCACCGTCGTGGACATCGCTCTGCCCAGTGAGTCGGTCGTATCAAGACCACACCGTATGGAGTATCTCGCTGCGTCTCGGCCCTCAATCATAGCCTTGCCGAGCTTAGCCCGTACCTCCTGCGGGCATTCAGGCAGCGCTTCCGCCACCGTATCCCACAGAGAGTGGGTGTAGCGGCCTAAGAGGCATGCGCTGTTGCAAGACCGCAGTCCCAGACTCAGGGACGAAAAGACCTTCTTACCATACTGGTCGTACCTCTTAGATTCCCGGTCGGGCGGGGCCGACGGGAATGCGGACTGGGAAGTCGAGGCCTGGATCACCAGGCTCTCAGGGGTGGGATGGGTGGACAAGAACTTTGGGTCATCCGTACACGGACGGTGGCGTCTGGCCACGTTCCTGTCAACAGGCGAACCTGAAGCGGGCCTGGACCACGTGCCCAAAAGAACGTCAGTCAAGGCCTCATTGAACGGCAGCAGTGGCTCCTGTGGGCATGACTGCGGTTTGAGTACCTCAGTGAGGATGTTAGTCCTCACGGCCGCGACAGGGAGCTCAAGGTGTAAGGCCTTGGCAGCCCTCATCAACACCACTGAATAAGCAGCCCCCTCCTCCGTAGCCACGGTAGGAGGCGAGACAAAGCCAGGGTTGGGGGAGTCATCCAGACCACTGGCGTCACCCAAGTCACCTGTCCAGTCCACGTCGTACTGACACTCGCGGGTCAGAGCGTCCTCAGACGCCTCCCAATCCTCTCCATCCTCACCATATTCTGAGTCAACAATGTAGACCGGCTGCTCTGGGTCAATGGGCCCCCTCGGCGCCGGACTCGGCGTCGGGCGACGCCGGTCCGACTCCACGTCCGGAGTCGGAGAGGGAATGGGGGTGGCGCCGCCCGGAGCCGGCGCCGGAGCCCCGGCGCCGCGCGGAGGCGGCACCATGGGTTGCCCCGATGGAATCGGCGCCGGAGAGGCCGGTGGACCGGCCGGCGTCGACCCTGAAGGGCCCTGCGGCGCCGGGGCCGGAGCCGACGGCGGCGTCGGGGCAGGAGCACCCGAACCGCTCGGGCCCCCGGACGGGACCACCGGGCCCGCAGGCGCGGTA
Source organism: Lissotriton helveticus (assembly GCF_964261635.1). Taxonomy (NCBI): domain Eukaryota; kingdom Metazoa; phylum Chordata; class Amphibia; order Caudata; family Salamandridae; genus Lissotriton; species Lissotriton helveticus. The sequence continues at coordinate 144,780,540 of NC_136058.1, read as the reverse complement.
GGCCCCGTCGGAGGAGACAGTGCCCTCATGGCCATGAGGAACTCCTCTATCTCCTCGCGCGCCGTGCCCAGGGACCGTCGGGTATGGAGCAGGCAGCGTCGGCGACCCACGCAGAGCCGCTGGGGTGGGGCCACCCGAACCCCCGGCCGCATCGCGCGAGCGTCGGGGGGGAGTCGGGGGTACGATGACGACGCCCCGACTTCTTGTGCTTCCTACCTGAGGAACCAGAGGAATGGTGACGACTTCCGGAGCGCTCCTGACGGCTCCGCGACCGCTCCCTCGACCTCCGGCCGGACCGGGACCGCTCTCGACGCGGGGCCGACACCCGGAGCTCGAGTAGCTTGCGGGACCGCTCCCGTCTAGCCTTACTCGTCAAGGCCCGGCAATCGACGCAGGAGTCCACGTCGTGGTCCGGGCCCAGGCACCGGAGGCAGAGTCGGTGATGGTCCGTGACCGACATCGTGCGGTCACACCCGTCACAATTCTTAAAACCGGGCATCCTACCGGCACCTTAAGAGTAGATAAGTAATCAAAAACTTTGGTCAAAAGACCGGAGTACTGCTCTTCGGATCTGCGCTAACTGGCGCGGAAAAAAGAAGAACTGACGTCAGCGCGCGGAGGCGGCGTCTATATACTCCAGCGACGTCATTACGGCGCACGACGCCGACGACGGACGCGGAGCCGCAGGAGACGCCTGCAGACGACGCCTACCAACGCGCAGGGGTACTGCTACGCAAAAGTTTCCGGATCCAGACTGACGCCTGGGGATATTCTAAGGTAAGGAATCTAATACTAACCTGTTTCTTTCAGATTCAAGAAATACAACCCAAGAACATAGTCTGCATTAATATCAGAAATCCGGCAGAAATATCACGGCAACTCCCTTAAGCAGACACAGGCATATAGCTATACGTCAATCATTGTCACTAAGGTTACCCTCCTCCCGGCCATTTGCCAAGTTTGAAGATTTATTCCTTGATCCGCAAACATGTTTGGCAAACTTGAGAGCAGATTTTGCATCTGTAAAGAAATGTGCCGATCCGTCATGTGTAACCTTAAGCTTGGCAGGATACAAGAGCGCATAAGGAACCTGCGCCTGCAGTAACAGACGTTTAGCAGGCAAGAACTCTTTCCAGGCAGCCTGCACCATCGGTGTGAAGTCTGGGTAGAAGGAAATCTTATTGCCCTTGTGGGAGATCTGGCCTTTGTCCCGTGCTAGTTTCAGGATAAGATCCCTGTCTTGGTAGTTGAGGATTTTTGCCAGGATGGGCCGTGGCGTGCCACCCACGGTGGTTTCGGGCCCAGCGCCCTGTGCGCCCGCTCCACCACAAACACTGGGGACAATTCCGGATCGAACAGTTCGCGGAGGAGGTACGTACGCTTCCATCGTCCCCATGTTGGTCGTCTCCGGAATTCCTGTAATTCGGAGGTTGTTCCTCTGAGAACGCGCTTCTAAATCGTCATTTTTCGCTTTGATAACCATGAGGAGTTTGTCCATATGCAGGAGCTGTACCTTGGTGTCGTGTTGGAATTCCACACACTCAGTGTGTCTATTCTCAAGCCCGTCGAGCCTGGTTTCATGTGTGGCCACTTGCGTCTTCACCTGGTCTAGCTGGGCGGTCAGCGTGTCCAATTTCGCGTCGATATTACGCAGGCTGGAGCGCATTTCGAGCCTTAAGGTGCGGATGTCATCGTCCTGGTTGTCATCCTCGATGCCCGTCGCTCTGTCACCTCTGGAATTACCGGATGTCACCGGAGATTGGCCTTTGGGTTTCGCAGTGCGGGCAGTGTCAAAGGTTATTTTTGCCTGTCTCGTTTCATTCTTCCCCATGTTGTACTTCGTTGCGGGCTGTGATGGGCAGAGGTCAGGCAGAATTCAGGGTAACCCCCCATCCCCACCGGGCCCAGGTGCAGGACGTGGCGCCGCGATGAGACGGGAAGTCAGAACGGGATCACCCGGCCACACCCGCTCCCTTGAGGATCTCGAGTCTCCCCTGGGGCCCGCGAAAGCAGGGGGGGGGGCTCTGCAAGATTACCACACTGAGAATATGCAGCCCCCACACTGGCACAACAATCGGACGCAGATCGCGTGGCAGCAGACAAAATGGCGGTAGCTGGACCCAGTGCAAGGATGGCAAGATGGCAGCTCAGCAACCAAGTCACGAATCGAGGGGCCGTATGATCAATACTCACACACGGACGCCCTTTGTGGCCCCCGGGCTCTTCAGCAGGTTTAATAGGCCCAGTGAAGCAAAACTTTCATTGGGGCACTGCTGCGTGGACTTGCGATGCTTCTTATGCTCGGGTCTTGCAGCGCATCCGTTCCCGGCACCCCCAAGCCCGCTACACAGGGGGGGGGGGGGGGGGGGGGGGTGCACCGACTTCGACCCGTTTATCATGTAGCGTAGTGCCCTCCTACCTCCAGCAAGTGTCACTGTATCCCAGTAGCCGCGTCTTAGACTCCCACACCTCCGTCAGGTCGCCGCGCCAGGATCCAATATGGCGTCTCCAGGCATCGCGGTCTCCCGAGCCGCGCGTCTCCGACCAGTCCTTTCCTCACTGGCGGCTCCAGCTGCACCTCTGCCACGCGTGCCAGGTAGGTCTTTTGTCGCCTGTAGGAGAGTAGGGTCTGCAATCCTATGATCACCCAGATTTTTGCTTTTTGCTGCACTGGTTTACGACTTTCCCTGGCTGTGGGCCTGCTAATCAGACCCACAGCCTAGCTGTTCTCTCTATCCAAATTGTACTCAGGTACTGAATTGGCACTGGGCCCTCTCCAAGTCCCTGTACCCAGGGCTGAGGTGTACCCAGAAGTCTCCCAGGGGCTGAAGCATGTATTATGCCACCCCTGGGCTGACTAACTAAACTGACACAACTGGCTGCACGACAGCTGGGGCAAGGTGGTGTACTCACCCTTTGCTTTAGATATAGTATACCTATATCTAACCCTAAAATGGACACACAGATCTCCTATCAGTCACTCCTATGGCAGGCCTTAACAATCCTGAAGGCAGAGTGCTTGGAATCGTGTGAGATGGTGCTCTGGCATGAGCTGAGCCTGTCTGCGGCTTTCGGGATCCATCCCTTAGCCGTTTCCATGATATCGCATACCATATACTCTTAAGTGCATTATAATCCTCGCGGTTATATGCCAACTCTGGTATCGCTTTATCAAAACATGTCGAGTAAGGTGTCATACGAATTGGAATACTAACCCCTCGCCAATTCTGGCGACGGGGTTAGCATTCCACCCTTCTAGAGGGACACGACATGTATGTAACCCCTAACCCCGGTTAAAGTCAAACAGAGCCTCAGCTCCACAAAATGGATGCTGCCACCGAGACACAAGTCTGCCCTCCTGCTGCTGGGAGTCCTCCCAGAGCAGGAGATAAGGACAAAGGGTTTCCTGCCAGGGGCGGTGCCAGCACCGTCCCAGACAGGGTTTTGTGTATTGTAGGTAGGCAGGGCTTTAGAGGAAGGTGACTGCACGTGGCACCCCGGTGCTCACTGTGCATAGGCTGGCTGGAACCAGTTCCAGGGTCACTCCAGACCCTGTGCTGGGGAAAAGCCCGCCAAGGAAGTGGGTGTAACCACCCCCCTCCTAGTCCCACCCATAGGGCAGGACTTAGTCGCGTGCCAGCCCCTTTTTACAGGATAAAGGTAGGAACTGGCCCCCTTCCAAATCAGATCATCTTTGAATCCTGAAACTACTTTCCACGAAAGGAACTCAAGACTTCTTCCTAAGATTTCTCCCTTGTGACTAAGGAGTAGTCACCCTGCATCCGCAGGCACCATCTAAGAACACTGCGGTCTGCTGCAAGTCCTTCCTCCGGAATCCGACTGCCCAGCTCGACGAGAACCGGCTTCCCTGGCACCTCTGACCTCTACCCACCTCTACAGCCCAGCTGAGAACCGTGGGTGCGACGAGACCTCGAGGGACCGGCCATCTGCAAGACTGCACGACTTCTTTCCAGCAAGCCCGCCGAGTGAATTCCTGGTGAGTGCTTTGGGGTCCGAGAAGCCCCGACCCTGAGCAGCTCCAGCACCGAAGTGCAGCTCCCCAGCATCTCCACGATCTGCGTGGGGCCCTTCTGCTTTTGGCTGCTCACCGCGTTGTTTGGCTACTAGCCCGCTGGCTTGTGGCCTTCCCGACGACGCCCGACGACATTTCTGCTGCTGGTCTGGTTGCTCCAGGCTGGCCCTTGCTCCCTTCCAAAAGAGGAGCACCCCGGACCCTCCTGGTCCACTCAAGACGCCATTTTGAGTCCACCGCGTGGGCTTGAATTAGCCAAGGCTTGTTGCCCAATCCTGGGTAACTTCGACGCCGACAGCTTCAGCCATCGTGGGACAGCTCGCCATTCCATCCTGGTCGCCGACAACGCCTCCTGGTCCGTGAGATCTGCAGAGCCAGCGTCGCCCACTCACCTAGTCGAGGTGACTTCGCCCGGTGCCATCCTGGTGCCCACTTAATCACTGGCTAGTGATTCAAGAACTTGGTCCCCTCTGCTTTCAGGTTTCTTCTTCCTTGATCCAGGCATGGATCCATCGAACTTTTCTTCACTGGTCGCCTGCCAGCAACTTCCTTCTTCCAGGCTCCTGGTCCGGCAACGAGATCCCCGACGTCTTTTCAGACCTATGCAGCTGCAGCCCCTGGGCTAGGTAACTTCGGCACTTCGGTGTCCCAGCATAGCCTCACTATCCTAGGGTCAGGATCCACTATCGTTTTCTTCCTACCAGGTCGGGTTCGCCCGTGAACACTAACTTTGCCTTTACTAGCCTCCATAGACTTTGTCCCGCATCCCGCGTGAGAGTGCACACTCTGCACCCGAGTCCCCTAGGTCTCCTAGAAGTAATCTAACGATTCCCTAGTTAAGTCCTAGCGATTCCAAAGCCTATTAGTACTGTACTTACCTGCTAGTAATTTCGCATTCCACTTTTAGAGTATATGGTTTTTCGTGCCCCTCGGGCATTTGTGTATAACGTGCTAACTTAAGTATTTTCGTAAGAGTTTTGTTGTGTGCCTAGCACCCTGTCCTCATAAAGAGTACAGGGTTGTTGTGATTCTAATAAATACATTGTTTATTTTCATAACACTTGTGTGGTGTCCTTTCACTGGGTGTTCAAGGGGTAATGTGATGGTAAAACAGCTGGCTTAACACGCCCTCTAGAGTCTTAGCCTTAGACTGCTCGTATCCATGCTACTAGGATAGCTGGTCTATAAGGTTGACTTACAACCAATCATCAATAAGGGTTGTTTGGACTGATATATAGTGATCACTAGAATAGTGAGCACTGCACATCAGGCCAACTTCCCACATTGGTGAGCAGCGGTTGGGATTTGAGCTTGCTGTTGTTTTACCACATGCCCTAAGAATATCTTGTGAAAGATCACATAAGTACTAAAGGTACATATAACTTAGCTTAGAATACTCTGAGTTCTACTGAACCAGCTGTTGTAGCTCCTAGGGCCTAGCACACCCTAAACTACAACTCTAGCAAGGGATCAGTAGGCAAACATATAGTGTAGGTAAGTGCACCACTTACACCTCACTAGAAAAGCATGTCTACCCAGGGAGATTCTACTGAGACTCCCCTGGTCAGTGTTGACCCTCCACAGGTCACTTCAAGATATGCAGCTCTCAGTTTCCAGGAGATGAGACAGATCTGTGTCTCCAGGAAACTGAAGCAGGGGTCTAACCCCACCATTCCCTTTCTGATAGGTCTCTTAGAGACATATGATGCCAGAAAGCTTTCTCAGTTACATGAGAACATGCCAGCCTTAGAGGGAACCTCTGGGGATCCAGACCTCCCCAACACTGCTACTGCAGTTGAGGAGGAGGAGGATCAGGAGGAACTCTCTGGGGATGAGGTAGACAAAGGTCTTGAGGTAGTCAGAAGGCTAACCAGGACAAACTTAGACTTACTTGGGCTAGGATCTGGGGGACCCCCAGTACTAACCCGAAGTGGGCCTAACCTTGGAGTTAGGAGAGATAGATCTCTTTCTAGGGACTCGAATAGATCTCTGCACTCTAATGCCTCTTCTCAGGGGAGAAGGAATCCTCCACAGAGGAGATGTACTTCCCCTCAGAGAAAAGAGCATGAAGCTAGAATGAGACAAGCTGAACTGAGGATTGAAAGGGAAGAACTTGCCCTGGCCAAAGAGAAGCTTGCCTTTGCTAGAGAGCAGCAGATGAGTGGGCTAGCACCCACTGGTGGCAGCAATCTCCCAAGAGATAGAGAGAAGGGTTTAGATACTAAACACCTGACTAAGATAGTGCCCCCCTTTAAGCAAGGGGATGATATCCAGAAATGGATGGCTGCTCTGGAGAGGGCCTGCACTGTGCAGTGCATTCCCCAGAGTCAGTGGGCAGCTATACTGTGGCTCTCCTTTGATGGTAAAGGTAGAGATAAGCTCCTCACTACAAGAGTAGAGGATGCTAACAATTACCAGGTCCTGAAGAATACACTGGTTGATGGGTTTGGTTTAACCACTGAGCAGTACAGGTTGCTGTTCAGAGACACCCAGAAAACTCAGTCTCAGGACTGGTCTGACTTTGTGGATTGTGCCACTAAGGCTTTGGAGGGCTGGTTGCTGGGTAGCAAGGTTACAGATTACACAGGATTGTATAATCTAATGATGAGAGAACAAATTTTAAACAATTGTCAGAACCAGTTGTTGCACCAGCACCTTGTTGATTCAGATCTGACCTCTCCCCAAGAATTGGGAAAGAAGGCAGACAAATGGGTCAGGACAAGGATCAAGCAGAACCAGAACCAGAACCAGGGTGGTCAGAAGAAAGCAGACCAGAAGGGTAATGTTAAGAATGAGCAAAATGACCAGAAGTCTTCACCAGGTCCCCAACAAACCAAAGAGGGTGGGGGTCAGGCTTCCCAGAAGAAGAAGACTCAAGAAGGCCAGTCAAAAAGGTGGTGCCAGTACTGTAAAAGTAAATCTCACTGGTTTAGTGAGTGCACCAAAAGAGGAGGACAAACTCCTGCCACTACAGCCCCTAAGGCAGCTGCACCCCCTAGTACAGTCAGTAGTGGTAGTGTACCTCCCAAGGCATTAGTTGGGTTAACCTTGGGTACTGAGGGGTCTGACAACTTATTTGGCACACTCACTCAGGCTGTCCTTGTCTGTACAGGGGATATGGATATGTCCCCTGAGATAAGTCCCAATACTTTGGGCAAATACAGGCAGACACCTTTGATAAATGGCAAAATGGCTCAGGCCTATAGGGACACTTGTGCCAGTGTCACCATGGTGACACCTAACTTTGTGGACCCTGGACAGATCATGCCAGGTACTGATTTCCTGGTGACCAATGCCAGCAATGTCACTACTAGTCATAGTGTGGCAATTGTGGCTTTCTCCTGGGGTGGAGTGAAGGGACAAAAGAAAGTTGTAGTCAGTTCAGACCTCCCAGTTGATTGTTTGTTGGGCAATGATTTGGAGTCATCACAATGGTCAGAAGTGGAGCAGAGGACTCACATGGAAATGTTAGGCTTGCCAGCACATGTGCTTGCTGTGACTAGGTCACAGGCCAGAAAATGCCCCACTGAACAGGTGCTGGATCCTGAAATGATGGACCAGACACCTTCCAAGAAGAAGAGCAGTAAGGGTAAGGCTTTGCCTTCCCCCTTGCCCCAGGTTGAGGATCAAGTCTCTGAGGAGGCTGATCTGGAAGAGCTGAGGGAAACTGAGCCTAAAGAGCTTGAACTTGATCAAGTTGAGTTTCTGGGCTCAGGGGGACCCTCCAGAGCAGACCTGGGGAAGGAACAGTTGAGCTGCCCTTCCCTTGAACCCCTCAGACAGCAGGCTGCTGCTGAGGCTGCAGGGAATGCCACAGGTGCCCACAGGGTATACTGGGAAGATGGACTCCTGTACTCTGAGTCAAGAGACCCCAAGCCTGGTGCAACCAGGAGGCTGGTCATCCCCTTGTCTCTGAGAGGTTTCCTTCTCACCTTGGCCCATGAAATTCCCCTTGCAGGTCACTTAGGTCAGACAAAGACTTGGGACAGGCTTGTCTCACACTTTCACTGGCCCCATATGAATGAGAATACCAAGGAGTTTTGTCGCTCCTGTGTCACTTGCCAAGCCAGTGGTAAGTCAGGTGGCACAACAAAGGCCCCCCTCATACCACTACCTGTGGTGGGGGTTCCCTTTGAAAGAGTGGGGATTGACATTGTTGGTCCAATGGAACCCCAGACAGCATCAGGGCACAAGTTTATACTGGTGGTAGTGGATCATGCCACCAGGTATCCTGAAGCTATTCCCCTTAGGACCACTACAGCCCCTGTAGTGGCAAGAGCCCTAGTTGGAGTGTTCTCCAGAGTGGGTTTCCCTAAGGAGGTCGTTTCTGACAGAGGTACAAACTTCATGTCAGGATATCTGACTGCAATGTGGAAGGAGTGTGGTGTGAACTACAAGTTCACCACACCCTACCACCCACAATGCAATGGGCTTGTTGAGAGATTCAACAGGACCCTGAAAGGGATGATTCATGGACTACCTGAAACTCTTAGGAGAAGATGGGATGTCCTGATCCCCTGCCTCTTGTTTGCTTACAGAGAGGTCCCACAGAAGGGGGTTGGCTACAGCCCTTTTGAGCTTCTGTATGGGCATCCTGTAAGAGGACCCCTGTGTTTGGTGAAGGAAGGATGGGAGAGACCTCTCAAAAAGCCTGCAACCAACATAGTGGACTATGTACTTGGTCTCCGCTCCAGGATGGCTGAGTATATGGAAAAGGCATCCAAAAACCTTGAGGCTAGCCAAGAACTTCAAAAAGCTTGGCATGACCAAAAGGCTGTTCTGACTGTGTACCAGCCAGGACAGAAGGTGTGGGTGCTGGAGCCAGTGGCCCCAGCAGCTCTGAAAGACAAATGGTCTGGGCCCCACACCATCATTGAGCAAAAGGGAGAGGTTACCTACTTGGTGGACCTTGGAACTCCCAGGAGCCCTCTCAGAGTGCTCCATGTTAACAGGCTCAAGGCATATGTTGACAGGAAGGACATGAGCTTGCTCATGGCCACAGATGAGGGACAGGATGAAGAGAGTGACCCTCTCCCAGACCTGCTCACTCAGAATCCTGATGATGGATCAGTTGATGGTGTTGTCTTTTGTGGCAGCCTCACTGAACATCAGCAACAGGATTGCAGGCAAGTCTTGCAATCCTTCAGACATATGTTCTCTCTGACACCCAGCCAAACTGATTGGTGTACCCATGATGTTGACACTGGAGACAGTCTGCCTGTCAAGAGTAAAATCTACAGACAGCCTGATCATGTTAGAGACTGCATCAAAACTGAAGTGCAGAAAATGTTGGAGCTGGGAGTCATTGAGCCCTCAGATAGCCCTTGGGCTAGCCCAGTAGTTCTAGTGCCAAAGCCTCACACCCAGGGTGGTAAGAGAGAGATGAGGTTTTGCGTAGACTACAGAGGCCTCAATGCAGTCACTAAGACTGATGCCCACCCAATACCAAGAGCAGATGAACTTATAGATAAATTGGCTTCTGCCAACTTCTTAAGTACATTTGATTTGACAGCTGGGTATTGGCAAATCAGGTTAGCTGAGGAGGCCAAACCCAAGACAGCATTTTCTACCCCTGGAGGGCATTATCAATTTGTGGTAATGCCCTTTGGACTGAAAAATGCACCTGCCACCTTCCAAAGGTTGGTGAATCAAGTCCTCACTGGGCTGGATGACTTCTGTGCAGCTTATCTTGATGATATTGCTGTCTTTAGCTCCACCTGGGAGGATCACCTGGTCCACCTGAGGAAAGTGTTAGAGGCCCTGCAAAAGGCAGGCCTCACTATCAAGGCCACAAAGTGCCAGATAGGGCAGACACAGGTTGTATACCTGGGCCACCTTGTGGGTGGAGGCCAGGTTCAGCCACTGGAGAGTAAGATACAGGCCATCAAGGACTGGACTCCTCCAATCACCCAGACTCAGGTTCGAGCTTTCTTGGGCCTGACTGGGTACTATAGGAAGTTTGTCAGAAATTATGGGTCCATAGTGACCCCTCTTAATGACCTGACAAGCAAAAAGATGCCAAAGAAAGTTCAGTGGACAGCAAGCTGTCAGAAAGCATTCAATGACCTAAAGCAGGCCATGTGCACAGCACCTATCCTAAAGAGTCCAGATTACTCCAAGCCATTCATTGTCCAAACAGATGCTTCTGAGTTGGGTGTGGGGGCTGTTCTGTCTCAACTGAATTTTGATGGTAATGATCAGCCTATTGCTTTCATTAGTAGGAGGTTGACACCCAGAGAGAAAAATTGGTCAGCTATTGAGAGGGAGGCCTTTGCTGTGGTCTGGGCCCTGAAGAAGCTGAGGGCCTACTTGTTTGGCACTCACTTCACCATTCAGACAGACCATAAGCCCCTCTTATGGCTAAATCAGATGAAGGGTGAAAACCCCAAACTGCTTAGGTGGTCCATTTCCCTACAGGGGATGGATTTTACAGTGGAGCATAGACCTGGTACTGATCACAGCAATGCTGATGGGCTCTCCAGGTATTTCCACTTAGAGCAAGAAGACTCACCTGGTCAAGGTTAGTTTATTGTCCCAAAGTTTGGGGGGGGGTCATGTAGGAGAGTAGGGTCTGCAATCCTATGATCACCCAGATTTTTGCTTTTTGCTGCACTGGTTTACGACTTTCCCTGGCTGTGGGCCTGCTAATCAGACCCACAGCCTAGCTGTTCTCTCTATCCAAATTGTACTCAGGTACTGAATTGGCACTGGGCCCTCTCCAAGTCCCTGTATCCAGGGCTGAGGTGTACCCAGAAGTCTCCCAGGGGCTGAAGCATGTATTATGCCACCCCTGGGCTGACTAACTAAACTGACACAACTGGCTGCACGACAGCTGGGGCAAGGTGGTGTACTCACCCTTTGCTTTAGATATAGTATACCTATATCTAACCCTAAAATGGACACACAGATCTCCTATCAGTCACTCCTATGGCAGGCCTTAACAATCCTGAAGGCAGAGTGCTTGGAATCGTGTGAGATGGTGCTCTGGCATGAGCTGAGCCTGTCTGCGGCTTTCGGGATCCATCCCTTAGCCGTTTCCATGATATCGCATACCATATACTCTTAAGTGCATTATAATCCTCGCGGTTATATGCCAACTCTGGTATCGCTTTATCAAAACATGTCGAGTAAGGTGTCATACGAATTGGAATACTAACCCCTCGCCAATTCTGGCGACGGGGTTAGCATTCCACCCTTCTAGAGGGACACGACATGTATGTAACCCCTAACCCCGGTTAAAGTCAAACAGAGCCTCAGCTCCACAAAATGGATGCTGCCACCGAGACACAAGTCTGCCCTCCTGCTGCTGGGAGTCCTCCCAGAGCAGGAGATAAGGACAAAGGGTTTCCTGCCAGGGGCGGTGCCAGCACCGTCCCAGACAGGGTTTTGTGTATTGTAGGTAGGCAGGGCTTTAGAGGAAGGTGACTGCACGTGGCACCCCGGTGCTCACTGTGCATAGGCTGGCTGGAACCAGTTCCAGGGTCACTCCAGACCCTGTGCTGGGGAAAAGCCCGCCAAGGAAGTGGGTGTAACCACCCCCCTCCTAGTCCCACCCATAGGGCAGGACTTAGTCGCGTGCCAGCCCCTTTTTACAGGATAAAGGTAGGAACTGGCCCCCTTCCAAATCAGATCATCTTTGAATCCTGAAACTACTTTCCACGAAAGGAACTCAAGACTTCTTCCTAAGATTTCTCCCTTGTGACTAAGGAGTAGTCACCCTGCATCCGCAGGCACCATCTAAGAACACTGCGGTCTGCTGCAAGTCCTTCCTCCGGAATCCGACTGCCCAGCTCGACGAGAACCGGCTTCCCTGGTACCTCTGACCTCTACCCACCTCTACAGCCCAGCTGAGAACCGTGGGTGCGACGAGACCTCGAGGGACCGGCCATCTGCAAGACTGCACGACTTCTTTCCAGCAAGCCCGCCGAGTGAATTCCTGGTGAGTGCTTTGGGGTCCGAGAAGCCCCGACCCTGAGCAGCTCCAGCACCGAAGTGCAGCTCCCCAGCATCTCCACGATCTGCGTGGGGCCCTTCTGCTTTTGGCTGCTCACCGCGTTGTTTGGCTACTAGCCCGCTGGCTTGTGGCCTTCCCGACGACGCCCGACGACATTTCTGCTGCTGGTCTGGTTGCTCCAGGCTGGCCCTTGCTCCCTTCCAAAAGAGGAGCACCCCGGACCCTCCTGGTCCACTCAAGACGCCATTTTGAGTTCACCGCGTGGGCTTGAATTAGCCAAGGCTTGTTGCCCAATCCTGGGTAACTTCGACGCCGACAGCTTCAGCCATCGTGGGACAGCTCGCCTCTCCATCCTGGTCGCCGACAACGCCTCCTGGTCCGTGAGATCTGCAGAGCCAGCGTCGCCCACTCACCTAGTCGAGGTGACTTCGCCCGGTGCCATCCTGGTGCCCACTTAATCACTGGCTAGTGATTCAAGAACTTGGTCCCCTCTGCTTTCAGGTTTCTTCTTCCTTGATCCAGGCTTGGATCCATCGAACTTTTCTTCACTGGTCGCCTGCCAGCAACTTCCTTCTTCCAGGCTCCTGGTCCGGCAACGAGATCCCCGACGTCTTTTCAGACCTATGCAGCTGCAGCCCCTGGGCTAGGTAACTTCGGCACTTCGGTGTCCCAGCATAGCCTCACTATCCTAGGGTCAGGATCCACTATCGTTTTCTTCCTACCAGGTCGGGTTCGCCCGTGAACACTAACTTTGCCTTTACTAGCCTCCATAGACTTTGTCCCGCATCCCGCGTGAGAGTGCACACTCTGCACCCGAGTCCCCTAGGTCTCCTAGAAGTAATCTAACGATTCCCTAGTTAAGTCCTAGCGATTCCAAAGCCTATTAGTACTGTACTTACCTGCTAGTAATTTCGCATTCCACTTTTAGAGTATATGGTTTTTCGTGCCCCTCGGGCATTTGTGTATAACGTGCTAACTTAAGTATTTTCGTAAGAGTTTTGTTGTGTGCCTAGCACCCTGTCCTCATAAAGAGTACAGGGTTGTTGTGATTCTAATAAATACATTGTTTATTTTCATAACACTTGTGTGGTGTCCTTTCACTGGGTGTTCAAGGGGTAATGTGATGGTAAAACAGCTGGCTTAACACGCCCTCTAGAGTCTTAGCCTTAGACTGCTCGTATCCATGCTACTAGGATAGCTGGTCTATAAGGTTGACTTACAACCAATCATCAATAAGGGTTGTTTGGACTGATATATAGTGATCACTAGAATAGTGAGCACTGCACATCAGGCCAACTTCTCACATCGCCTCACCGGGGCCCCCGCAGCCCGACAGAGTCCCAACGGGCCCCGCTGCACCACGGCAAGGCGGCCTACCCGACCCCGGGCTGTAGTGCGCCAGTACGCTGGGTCAGACTCCCTCCGGTCGCGGCTCCGGCAGCAGGGATGGTCCGGCGGTAACAGTTCTGGGTGCAGCGGACGTAGAGCGGTGATCCTCGGCAGCAGCACTGGATACGTTGCAATCACCGGGTTGTCAGCTATCTCGGGCGCTAGCAGCGGGCTTCCAATTTCACAGCTTTGACAGGATTATTACAGGATTACCGCTGTGGCCGGTGGAGCTCGCTCAGAAGGCAGCCATCTCGCAGCCTAGCTAGCCACGCCCCTCATTTCTCTGCAAATATGCTTCCAACTTCAGGATCTGGCTCGTGCTCGTGGTAGTTCAGCATGCACGATCAGACTTACTAGTGTGTGCCACCATGGCTAAGTGACTCGCTTTAACTTGTACTTGTCCCCATCAGCATTCATTTAATTCACCACTGCCAGAGACACATTTAGAATCATTGAAGCTTCACTGTATGATAGCCTTTATAATCCCCCTATGTACCGCCATGACACGTGGAGTTTCCCAGCAGCCACTGCAGTGGGCTATGTTACTCAGACCCATCAGACAAAACCTGTTGCCTTCGGACAGTACTTCTCCTGGCTTACGGGATGATGGGCTTTTGTAAATTCCAGATTCTGTGCACCTCTGTAATGCAAATTAGGCTTCTGTGGATGATGCCATTTCCAATACGAGTTTCCTGCTCACTTCAGCACAACTATGTCCCAGGATCATCTCATGGCTCAAAGAAGGTGACCACAACAAAGCTTCAAAATGATGCGGCTCCTATACAGCTCAGTTAACACAGCATCATTACGTTATTTTAAAATAACTCCTACTTCCCTCATTATCTTGCTTCCAGATGATAAAATGCGTAGATCCTTAGTTAGTTTGTCCTTGTACATTAACAATTGAAATTAAAAAAGTTCTTAACACCATTTGCATTGACTGACATATTCTTATTCAACTTACCAAAATCTCATGAAGTAACTGGAAAGTGTTTTTCAACTCATGAGGTAGTGCAGTTTCCAACTGATTCTGAAAATAAAAAATAAAAAAAAAATATATATATATATCAGACAATACTTATTTGAGGCAAATAGAAATATTGTGCAAATACTCTATGCAAGAAGCAACAGACAAGTACTTACCTTCGGTAACTTTCTTAGTGTGGAGACGAGTTGAGCGGGTGGCAGAGGCTGACTATCTGCTGTGCGCTGTGTACTGATTTCACTGCGAGCGCTGAGTTGAAGAGCGTTTTAATGTTTAGCGTGTATTCTGCTAATTTTAAAATCACAGTGTATCTTGTTCATGGTTTAAAAAAACGAAGTGCACCTTATTTCCGGGCTGACTAGAAAGCTTGGGAGTTACTCACCTATTCCACTCCCGCCCCGGTCCGCCGCGTCCATTGTGGGCGTTTGATGCGAAGGGTGAGGAGGAGCCCAGCACTTCCGGGCTGACAGGTCAGCGCTCTAGCGGCGCTGTGTATGTTTAATGATAAAAGGTGAGGAGAAACGCAGTCGCGGGGTGGAGACGAGTTGAGCCGGTGGCAGAGGCTGACTATCTGCTGTGCGCTGTGTACTATAAGATTTCACTGCGAGCGCTGAGTTGAAGAGCGTTTTTATTGTTTAGTGTGTATTCTGCTAATTTTAAAATCACAGTGTATCTTGTTCATGGTTTAAAAAAACTAAGTGCACCTTATTTCCGGGCTGACTAGAAAGCTTGGGAGTTACTCACCTATTCCACTTCCGCCCCGGTCCGCCGCGTCCATTGTGGGCGTTTGATGCGGAGGGTGAGGAGGAGCCCAGCACTTCCGGGCTCAGGGCTGACAGGTCAGCGCTCTAGCGGCTCCTCCCCCCTCTTTAAATGTGTATGGGACAGCGATCGCGCAGCGGACGCGTGCAGCAGGCACGCCGGAGGCGCGCAGAAGTCGAGCCAAAGTCCAGCCCGTCTGCGCCTGTCCGCGGCCGGTCGGGGCCCGGGCCTATGCTCACTGGTCGCTCCGGGTCTGCCCGCATATACTATGATAGACAGGTTTTGCTGGACCTTTGCCCTATAACCAAGGCTCCCTGTTGGCACACTATGGAGGTAACCACATCCTGTAACTGCACCAGGTGCGCTTTCAAGTACTTAAGAGTACCGACTAGTGAAGCAAATAAAGAGAGGGTACAGGCCGGACTACTCAACTGTCGCTCCCTTAGCAAACACTGCAATCAGATACGGGACCTTCTGGAGGATGAGAGACTGGATGTACTCTTCCTAACGGAGACGTGGCTAGGAGATCACTCTGACCCTGAGGTCATAGAAGCCATGCCGCCAGGATATTCACTCTCAAGACTAGACAGGAAAGAGGGGAGGGGAGGGGCGGAGGGATTGCAATCGCTACTAAGGCCCCACTTGAATGTAGTCTCTTACACTTGCAGATAGACAACTCTGAGGCAGGTCTATTTACAATTAAATTTGGACCTCAACTGACGATATCAGGAATCCTTCTCTATAGACCCCCTGGCAGGCTTTATGATTTTAAAACTAGTCTAGTAGAAGCGGCTGCCCATCTAGCTATAAGGAAGAGTAGAACCCTGGTGTTAGGAGTTATGAATGTCCATTTAGAAGACGAACTAGATAAAGAAGCAGTGGATATCAAGCTTGAACTTCAATCGCTACAACTAGACTTAAAAAACAGTGCCCCTACTCATAAACACGGCCATTTACTGGACCCGGTGTTTGGAAGTTGGAACAGAGTGAAGACACAGGCGCCTTTACCGGTACCTTGGTCGGATCATTTTCTTATTCCGTTCCACATCCTTATGCCAGCATCTGAGACAATCAAGGAGAACAACAGTTGTTATCCGCGTCGGAAATGGAAAAATTTCGCACAACACACATTTAATAATCTACTCGAGTCAGGAGGTCCACCTGGGGGTGAGGACTGTGAAAGCGCTAACAGTGAATTAGTGAATCACATTCTATATGCTTTAGACGTGACAGCCCCGATGTGTAGATCTAAGAGAGAGAATAGAAAGAAAAAATCCGCCCCATGGTTTACTCCGGGGCTACAAGCCGCGAAAACCAACTGCAAAAAATTAGAGCGTAATTGGCGCGTAGCCTTCTGTCCGCTTATTAAAACCAGATACAAACTAGCCCAGAGAGAATAATACTCCAAATTACGCACAACTAAGGCCATGCACTACAAAAATCGAATTGGGGAGGCGGAAAATTCCTCTAAGGAGCTTTTTAAAATCTATAAGGAAATTTCTGTGGTCACCAATGACAATGCTCCACAGAACGACTCTGTCGAAGCTTGTAACATTATAGCCAACTACTTTTCAGGAAAGATTAATGACATCTATGCGTCTTTCTCTGGCAATGTGGAACCGCTATGTAATTTTGTAGAAACTACTGATGTTAGCTCAGTGGAGGCTGTCTCCAGTGCTTTATGGTACCCCCCCGGAGTCACTCAGAAGCATATGTAAGAGCATCAAATCTGGCTCCCCGCTGGATCCAGCTCTGCCTAAAGTATTGGGAGAGAGCCTTACGGTACTGGAGCCGTATATTAGACATGTACTCCAGGTCTCCTTTACTTCTGCCAGACTTCCGGAAGACTGGAAAAAAGCAATCGTTCTTCCCATCAAAAAGAAACCGAATGTCAGCCATGAAACCCTTGAAAATCTCAGACCAATTTCTTTGCTACCATACCTGGCCAAGGTGGCAGAGAAAGTGGTCAATAGTCAACTTATGTCTCATTTAGAGAAAAACAACATTCTTCACTCCTCTCAGTCGGGCTTTAGGCCTAATTTCTCTACGGAGACGGCCCTCCTGAGAGCGACTGAGACCTTGAGACAAGGGGCAGATGCCGGACATACCATGGTTTTGATCATGCTAGACCTTAGTGCGGCGTTTGACACTGTAGCTCACTCCATCTTGCTACAGTGTCTAAACAAAGCTGGTGTCACTCAGCATGCTCTGGGCTGGTTGAAGGCGTTTCTTACAGATCGCAGCTTTCAGGTCCAGAGGGGCTCCTGCACCTCTGAGAGGATAGCCTTAGAGCAAGGGGTGCCTCAGGGCTCTGCCCTGAGCCCCACTTTATTTAACTTGTATATGGCTCCCCTAGCGGAGGTGGTGCAGTCGTATGGCGTACAATTAGTTTCGTACGCCGACGATACACAACTATTGATCTCCCTCTCCCAATCCCCGATAAGTGCTGCAGCTAATTTTAAAGCATGCTTACAGGATCTAGCAAGATGGATGAATGTACACTGCTTGAAGCTCAACGGCTCCAAGACGGAGGTGCTGGTAATCGGAGGCAATGATTCGAGCTGGACGGCCGACTGGTGGCCTACCTGTTTAGGTCCCGCACCTACCCCATGCAAAGAGGCAAAAAATCTGGGCATATGGATTGATCCCAAACTATCCTATGAGGGTCATATTCATAGAGTAGTGGGTAAAAGCTTTGGGGTGCTAAAAACTTTAAACCGCACCCTGGATCTATTGCCGTTGGAGGCTAGACGGACAATGACTCAAGCCTTGGTAACCTCCCGGATAGACTATGGGAATGTGTTATTCCTAGGTTCCACGGAAAAAAACTTGGGACGTCTGCAAGTATTACAAAATACGGCAGCACGTCTGGTTCTAAAACTTCCCAAAAGAGCTGCATCAAAACCTGCTCTTGCTGCCTTACACTGGCTCCCCATTAAGAAGCGAATTTTGCTTAAAGCTCTCCTGATGTGCCACAGGATTATATGGCACAGGGCCCCCCAGTATCTCTATGACCTTGTCCACATCTATGAGCCAAACAGAGCACTTCGCTCTAAAGGTACTGGCTTACTGAGGACCCCCCGTGTTAATAAGGCTAGATTAGGAGGGAGATCCTTCAGAATGCTTGCAGCCACTAACTGGAATCGTCTTCCTGTGGACCTTAGGCTAGAAAAAACGGAAGTTAAGTTTAGAAAACTCCTAAAAACTCACTTGTATAAACTATAGAGAGCCCTTCTTTCACTGCACTCTCTCTTCTCCACAGCGCGGGGATACGCCGGGACGGCGTCACCATGCGCTTCATAAACCCTTTATTATTATTATTATTATTATTATTATACTCAATCTACCCGCATATTCCTCAACTTTAGAATATCCCCAGGTGCAAAACCAGATCTGGAGAGCTTCAATATCAGTTCTTCCATGAACCACTAGGTGAATATTTGTATCTGTGCTGCTTCGGAAGAGACTGAGAGGAACAAAATGAGAGCAACATTGGTGTGTACTCTTGACAGCTTCTTGTTTCTTTCCCTTTTCACACCCTTGGAAGTGCAGAGTAGAACAATTCTTGCTGCCAGTGTGCCAAAATTTATGCCAGTGAAGCAGCCTTGACCCAGGTGGAATAGCTTCTCAGGCCAGAGCGTAGCAAATCTTAAAGCAGAGTATTATCCATCACGACAGAGTCCAGTTTTGCACCTTTCTACCCTTCTTAGTACCCGAGAAGTGGACAAATAACTCCTCATTTTCCAGACAACCTTTCATCCAGTTATTGTAAAAGCTTAATGTCCTCTTTTCAATTAGGGCGATGGAACAAAGTGACTGACTGGACAACAAGGAAGGGCAGTATGACGTTAAGGAGGAAAGCTCCCCGGATATTTGACACCGTTTACGGAGAGCAGGTAGTGAAGGGTAGTCAGCAGCAGCTCACTCACATGGCATGCCGATGTGATGATGATAAAGAAAACTGTTTCAGTGTCAAGAATCTTAAGGAACAAATGTGCATAGGTTCAAAGGACGTGCACGGAAGGAATGTCAAGGTCCCACTGAGACATCAATTGTTTTGGGAAGCGTGTGTAGTCAAACCTTTAATGAAATGCATAAAAACTGGTGACTTAAACAAGGACGGTTGGACAGCTAAATACAGAAACTAGGAAAGGGTCAATAAGTAATCTTTCACTGTGAAGAGTGAAAGGCCTTCATTGGTTAAGGAGAGGACAAACTAAAGCAGAAAGATTAGATTTGTAAAGGGATGATATCTAGGGCACTAGCACCATACGAGGCATCAGTCAAGGAAACTCGGCTCTGTCCGCAAACATACGCATTTAACCATCTCCATGCACGAAGGTGTAAGTTGTGAATCTTTGGATGCAGGAACCTACGATGCTGCTGGAACAGGATGTCCTCCCAAAGACTGATAGAAAGGCACATGCTCTGGTTCAGAAGCTATGGGTTCCATACTCTCTTACCCCAATCTGGGGCAATCAATATGACTTGGACCCAGTCTTTCCTTATCTTCTTTAGTACCAGAGGTAGGTGAGGCATCAATGGGAATTTTTACATGAGTCCCTCTCTCTTTGCGTGATCGATACATTGGTGAATATATCCGTCCACGGGATACCCTAGTGTAAGAAGATGCCCTGCACCACCTCATGATGGAGATGCCACTCATTACTATGCTATGACCACAGCTGTCCTTTCCATCTTTCGTGTGGTGTCACTATGTACTACGCACACAACATAATTATTATAGAACGGTCCTTGTATCTCCTTTAACATTTGATGGTCATGTGCTGTTCTCCCTTGACCAGAATAATTGAGGAAGTGCATTTACCCTACGTTTGCTGCGTCTGTGGCGAGCAATGCCCATATGTGCTTGTAGTGTGCAGTGCAAATTGTTATCACAGGGGTATATCGCCAGACTATCGCCAGACTTGACTTGCAGATCCAAGAATAATGTATACCACTCAGATGTGGCAGATCGCCTCTTTGTCTACTGATAAATAAGCATCATTACACTTATTTCGGCTAACACTACATTAAGTAACTCTCATAGCCAATGCGCCCTAGATGGGGGAGATTTTTGGGGAGTCTGCAGCCTTCAGTGCATTGCTATTGCTCGCCTTCCTAGAAGCAGGGCCAGGTCTATGAATTTCGAGGTGTGTCTGGACGACTTCAGTCTTGAGAACCGCCTCAGCAGGCACTGTGTTGAGCAGCAGTCTGCCAGTTATTTCAATGAGTACAGTGAGGATAGTGGACCAATAGGGGACAATGTGGTGGCAGTCCCACACCATATGGAAAAATCAGCACTTTCAGCACTGCATCTTGGGCATTCTAATGGGAGCCCTGGGTATATATTAGCTAAATGCTCTGGGGACAGGTATGTACAGTGTAAACAACTGAGTTGTGCATATTTAAGATGTGTTTTTTTTCTCACCGTTTAAGTATATTCCAATATTTGCCCCCCAATCCTTGTCCGATATAGCAGGCCCAAGTGCTTGTCCCCATTTCAGTTTTAAAGGTCCCAGTGAGACTAAGTAGGAGGAGGCTAGGGCACTGTGCATAAATGTCACTCCCTGTGTTGGATTCCGTGCATCAGGAATACGGTCAGAACATGTGTGTGGCAGTTCCAGTCCCACCCAAGCCCCATAGACCTCTGATCGCACCACGCACAGCTTTGAAGGTTAGGTACTGTCCTCTGTGTAAGCTAAAATCATCCACTAACTCTTCAAATGTAAGCAGTGTTCAGTCAGAGTAAATGCTACCCTGTGTGTTGATGCCTTTCAGGCTCCACATCTGTGTATTGTGGTGATCCACCATGTTCGATAATTTTGGAACAACCCACAGTGGGAGATCGGAGGAATACGGGGCCTCCACTCCCAATCTTTTGGTGTATGTATCAGTTTATTCTGGTCAGAGAGGTTTCAAGAGATTGCCCTCCTGTTACATCCGCACTAGATCCTGTTGTTCCATGTCAGTCGCTACCGCCAGCTATCTCATCATCCATACTAGTTGAGCAGCTATATAAAAGATTTCTGTATTCTGCACTCCCATTCCGCCACAGTCAAGTGCTAGGAGTTTACGCTGTGCCACTAATATCAGTTCTGAGAACAAGGAGTGCAGCTCAAAAGAATATCTTCGGTAAATGTAAAGGCAGTACCACAAAAAAAATGCAGCAGGCAGGTAAGAACTTCCATTTTAATGATGGCCACCTAGCCAAAAGTAGAGAGTGGCAGCCGGAGATAGAATGGAAGGGTACAACTCACCCCACATATTTAAAAGTGGCGGGTACCCAGCAGAGTGTACCCCCGAGATATAGAGGTCTGTCTGCCATCAATGGCTTCTTCAGGGGTGCACACAGGACTTCTCCCAATTCATTCTGAGTCCCAACACCTATCCAAATTCCGACAGCATTGGTACTAATAGTGATACTGATTGCTCGGGGTCGCTCAAAAATATGAATGCATTGTCTGCATACCATGCTGCCACGTGGTATTTGTTCCACAGTCAAGGCCCTTTGCTCATAGTAAACAGGCCAGTGTCTCCAGCGAAGGACAAAAAATAGGGGACAAGTAACATCCTTGTCTGGTGCCCCGTTGCAACTGGCACCTGGTTAAACCACGCCCGTACGAATCAAGGCCAGAGGTTGAGTATATAGTAGGCATATCCACTTCAAAAATCTAACCCAAACCACATCACTGTGTGAAACAAGTTACTACTTGTGTAACGATATATCTGTAAGAGACATTAGTTAGTATTAGATTCCTTACTTTAGAATATGCCCAGGCGTCAGACTGGATCCGGAAACTTTTGCGTAGCAGTACCCTTGTGCGTCGGTAGGCGTCGTCTGCGGCTCCGCGTCCGTCGGCGGCGGCGCCGCGATGACGTCGTCGGAGTACTTAGACGCCGCCTCCGTGTTCTGACGTCCGTTCCTAGACACAGCTTTTCCGCGCCAGAAACGCAGAGCCATGTTAAAAACCAACACTGGTGCCATTGAAACTAGGGCCCTGAAAGGGGGTAACCCTAACCCTAGATATCGGTTCGCAGAACGGGGAGGATGGGTGGGTCGGTAAGGAATCTAATACTAACTAATGTCTCTTACAGATATATCGTTACACAAGTAGTAACTTGTGCATCTGAAAGAGACACGTTAGTATTAGATTCCTTACCTTAGAATAGATACCCCAGCAATAACAACCCCGGTGGTGGGTCTGCGAACCAATAATCACACCAGAAAGTCCTGGAGGACAGAACGGCCAAAGAAGCCATCCCTCCGGACTTGGCTGTCGAGGCAGTAGTGTCTTGCAAACGTGTGCAGCGAGGCCCACGTAGCTGCCTGACAGATGTCTTGTAAGGGCACTCCCCGGCCCAGGGCAGTTGTAGTCGCCGTGGCTCGGGTGGAGTGAGCCCGTAAGCCAACAGGGGGCTCCTTGCTAGCCAAGGAGTAGCATGCCTGGATACACAAGATGATCCACCGGGAGATGGTCCTCTTGTGCACCGCTTTCCCTTTCTTAGCGCCCACGTAACCAACAAAGAGTTGGTCATCCACCCGGAACTGGCGTGTGCGATCCAAGTAAAATGAGAGCGCACGTTTTGGGTACAGACGGTGGAGCCGCTCTTCCTCTTTAGAGGGATGCGGTGGCGGGAAGAAGGTTGGCAAGGTGGTAGACTGCCCGATGTGTAAGGCCGTGACAACCTTGGGCAGGAAAGATGGCTTAGTACGCAACACCACTTTGTCCGGATGGACAGAAAGGAAAGGTGGAGTACAAGAAAGAGCCTGGAGCTCACTCACTCTCCTGGCAGAGGTGATGGCAACCAGGAATGCTGTCTTCAGAGTAAGAAGGCGGAGAGGACAGTTGGGAAGTGGCTCAAAAGGAGCGCACATCAGAAACGTAAGAACCAGGTTCAAGTCCCACTGAGGCATCACAAACGGAACAGGAGGGAATGTGTGTGTGATGCCTTTTAGAAATCTACTTACAATAGGGGACTTGAACAAAGAAGGTTGATCAGGCAGCCTCAGAAAGGCTGAAAGGGCAGAAAGGTAGCCCTTGATAGTGCCCAGAGCAGAGCCCTGCTGGGCAAGAGAAAGAAGGAAGAGAAGAACCTCAGAGAGAGGGGCAGCAAGCGGATACACAGCCTTTGCTGTGCACCATGCCACAAATCTGTTCCACCTGCAGGCGTATACCGACTTTGTGGAGGGACGCCTGGCTGCCAGAATGACGTTACAGACTTCAGGAGGCAAGTCCAATGGCCTCAACTGTCGCCGCTCAATCTCCAAGCATGGAGGTGGAGACTGGACAGGTTCGGGTGGAGGACCGTCCCCTGCTGCTGCGACAGAAGGTCCTCCTGAAGAGGCAGACTAACCGGGAGATCGACTGACATACTGAGTAGCTCTGGATACCAGTACCTTCGTGCCCAGTCCGGAGCCACAAGGATGACTTGGGCCCGGTCGCGCTTGATCTTCTTCAGCACTCTGGGCAGAAGTGGTATAGGCGGAAAGGCATACAACAGACCGCAACTCCACTCACGACGAAAAGCGTCTCCGAGCGAGTGCCGCCTTGGAAATTCCAACGCGCAGAACTGATGACATTGCGCGTTCTCTTCGGTGGCGAATAGATCTAACCAAGGCTCTCCCCATTGCTGAAAGAGGCCTGGAGTTCAGAGTTCAGACGCCATTCGTGATCCATCATGCACCGACGGCTGAGCTCGTCCGCCCTGGCGTTCAGAGAACCTGCCAGGTGTTGAGCCACCAGGGTCACGCCCTGGCGTTCCAGCCATTGCCAGAGGCGCAGAGCCTCCTGGCAAAGGGTCCACGACCCCACCCCGCCCTGTTTGTTGCAGTACCACATGGCGGTGGTGTTGTCCGTGAACACCTGCACTACACTCCCCCTGACAGAGGGGAGGAATGCCTTCAGCTCTAGAAGAATCGCCCGTAACTCCAACAGGTTGATGTGGAGCCGGGCCTCCGCTGGAGACCAGAGGCCTCTGATCTCCGCCTCTCCCATGTGGCCACCCCAGCCCTGGAGGGACGCGTCCGTCACAACTACGTGCTCCGGTTAGGGAAGGGAGAGGGATCTGCCATTGACCCAATCGCGGTCTGTGAGCCACCACTGCAGCTGTCTCGCAGTGCCCTCCGAGATCAGGACGTGGTCGGACAGGTTGCCGTGATGCTGGGCCCACTGAAACTTCAGGTCCCACTGCAGAGCCCGCATCCGCCACCTGGCGTGATGCACCAGTAGGATGCAGGAGGCCTTCAGCCCCAGAAGCCGCAGCGTCAACCTGACCGAGACCCGGGATAACGGCTGAAAGATGGGAATCAGAGCCTGAATATCCCAGACCCGCTGTTCGGGTGGATAAACCCGAAACCGCGCCGAGAACCGCTCCTATGAAAAGGAGCTTCTGAGAGGGGCACAGGTGTGACTTCGGCACATTGATGGAGAACGCCAGCCTGTGCAGGAGATCTGCCGTAGTCTGGAGGTGGCTGACGACTGTCTGGGGCGAGCCCGCCTTCAACAACCAGTCGTCGAGGTAGGGGATGACTGAAACCCCCAACCTGCGCAAATGAGCTGCGACCACCGCCATCACCTTTGTGAACACCCGTGGGGCGCTGGTAAGGCCGAAGGGGAGCACGGTATACTGAAAGTGCTCGTGGCCAACCGTGAACCGCAGGTAGCGCCGGTGGGCCGGCAGGACGGGGATGTGGAAATAAGCGTCCTGCAAGTCCAACGCTACCATCCAGTCTCCTGGGTCCAGGGCAGCTAGGACCTGAGCCAGTGTCAGCATTTTGAACTTCTCCTTCCGGAGGAAGCCGTTGACGTCCCTTAGGTCCAAGATAGGGCGTAGGCCCCCCTTGCCCTTCTTGGGTACCAGAAAGTAGTGGGAGTAGCAACCACATCCTACTTCTGGCCCAGGAACGCGCTCGATGGCCCCCTTGGCCAAGAGGGCCGTAACTTCCTCCTGCAGAAGTCACAAATGATCCCCCGATACACTGTGGTTCTGCGGTGGCATGGCTGGAGGAGTCGCCTCGAAGGGGAGGGAGTAGTCCCTTCGGACGATTTGCAGCACCCACCTGTCCTAAGTGACAGTGCGCCAGTGGAGGTGGTGATGGCGAACCCTGCCCCCCACTGGCGTCACATGGGCCTGAAAGCACGGACTAGGAGGGTTTTGAGGCGGATGCTGCGGGGGAAGGTGTGGACTGACCTCGCCGTTGTCCCCGACCGCCGGGACGGCGGTACCCACGGCCGCCACCGCGTAGGGTATTACCTTGCGGAGCGTGGCTGGCAGCACGTGTGGGTACACCCTTTCCGTGGCCACGAAAGGAGTGAAAGGCAGCCGATTGCTGGCGCGGGGCCGAGAGGCCCAAGGACTTGGCCGTAGCCCTGGAGTCCTTACAGCGCTCAAGCGCATGGTCTGCCTTGTCGCCAAAGAGGAGATGGCCATCAAACGGCATGTCCATCAGTGCGTTCTGGACATCGGCCGAAAAGTTGGCGGACCTCAACCAGGCGTGGCGTCTGACCGCCATCGTCGTTGCCATCGCTCTACCTAGTGAGTCGGTGGTATCCAGCCCACACCGGATAGAATATTTGGCTGCATCCCAGCCCTCCACAAGGGCTTGGCCGAGTTTGGCCCGTACCTCCAACGGACACTCTGGCAGCACTTCCGCAACCGTATCCCACAGAGAGTGGGTGTAGCGGCCCAAGAGGCATGCGGTATTGGAAAACCGCAGACCCAGACTAAGGGACGAGAAGATCTTTTTACCGTACTGCTCGTACCTCTTGGATTCCCTGTCCGGCGGCGCCGACGGGAATACGGTCTGGGAATTGGAGGCCTGGATGACCAGGCTCTCGGGAGTGGGATGGGTGGACAGGAAACATGGGTCGCCCGGGGCTGGGCGGTGGCGTCTGGCCACGTTCCTATCTACAGGCGAACCCGTAGCGGGCTTGGACCAAGTGCCCACAAGAACGTCGGTCAAGGCCTCATTAAAGGGCAGCAGAGGCTCAGCCGAGCTTGACTGCGGTTTAAGGACCTCAGTGAGGAGGTTAGTCCTCACGGCCGCGACGGGGAGCTCAAGGCCTAAGGCCTTGGCAGCCCTCATCAACACCACACTGTAGGTTGCCCCCTCCTCCAAAGCCACGGAAGGAGGGGAGACAAAACCAGTGTCTGGAGAGGTGTCCAGACCACTGGCCTCCCCAAGGTCTCCTGCCCAGTCCTCATGAGACTGACACTCTCGGGTCAGAGGGTCCTCAGACCCCTCCCAATCCCCTTCATCACCCATCTCCTGATACTCAGGGTTTTCAACCAATGGGGCCTGTTCATAGAAGTGAAACTCTCCAAACGACGTCTGGAGCGGCGCCCATCGGGGCCGTCCCGACGTCGGAACAGGAACGAAGGAGGTATCGGGGACGGCGCCGCCCGAGGACGGCGCCGGAGGAGACACCTGATGGTCCGCCGCCGGGGAGGTCGTAAGGTCCACCGGCGACGATCCAGATCCCGAAGAAGGTCTAGGGGGGTCCCGCGGCGCCGGGCCCGAAGGCGCCGGGACCGCTGGACCCTGCGGCGCCGGGCCCGAAGAACAAGTTACTTACCTTCGGTAACGATATATCTGTAAGAAACAGTAGTTAGTATTAGATTCCTTACCTTAGAATATCCCCAGGCGTCAGTCTGGATCCGGAAACTTTTGCGTAGCAGTACCCCTGCGCGTCGGTAGGCGTCGTCTGCAGGCGTCCCCTGCGTCTCCGCGTCGTGCGCCGTGATGACGTCGCTGGAGTATATAGACGCCGCCTCCGCGCGCTGACGTCAGTTCTTTGCACACAGCTTTTCCGCGCCAGAACACGCAGAGCCATGTGAGAACCAACACTGGTGCCATGTGAAACTAGGGCCCTGAAAGGGATGTCCTTAACCCTAAGTATCAGTTCGCAGAACGGGGAGGATGGGCGGGGCGGTAAGGAATCTAATACTAACTACTGTTTCTTACAGATATATCGTTACCGAAGGTAAGTAACTTGTTCATCTGAAAGAAACAGGTTAGTATTAGATTCCTTACCTTAGAATAGATACCCCAGCAATACCAACCCCGGTGGTGGGTCTGCGAACCAATACAATCCTACACCAGAAAATCCTGGAGGACCGAACGGCCAAAGAAGCCGTCCCTCCGGACTTGACTGTCCAGGCAGTAATGCCTCGCAAAGGTGTGCAGCGAGGCCCACGTAGCCGCCTGGCAAATGTCCTGCAAAGGGACTCCCCGGCCCAGGGCAGTAGTAGCCGCCGTGGCCCGAGTGGAATGGGCCCTCAGCCCAACAGGAGGCTCCTTCCGAGCCAAAGAGTAGCATGCTTTGATGCACAGGACGACCCACCGAGAGATGGTTCGTTTCTGTACCGCCCTACCCTTCTTCTCACCCACGTAGCCAACAAACAGTTGGTCATCCACCCGGAACTGGCGTGTGCGATCCATATAAAATGAAAGCGCACGTTTTGGGTCCAGACGATGGAGCCGCTCTTCATCTTTTGAAGGATGCGGAGGCGGGAAGAAGGAGGGTAAGGTGATGGACTGCCCAATGTGAAAAGCAGAAACCACTTTGGGCAGGAAAGAAGGTCTAGTCCTAAGAACCACCTTGTCAGGATGAACGGACAAGAAAGGAGGTTTAACAGAAAGGGCCTGGAGCTCACTCACTCTCCTGGCAGAGGTGATGGCAACCAGGAAGGCCGTCTTTAAAGTGAGAAGACGGAGAGGACAGGAATGAAGCGGCTCAAAGGGAGCACACATCAAGAATGTCAGAACCAGGTTCAAGTCCCACTGAGGCATCACGAACGGAGCAGGTGGATACATGTGCGTGATGCCTTTCAAGAATCTCAGTACAATAGGGGACTTGAATAAAGATGGCTGATCAGGTAGCCTTAAGAAGGCGGAAAGGGCAGAAAGATAGCCCTTGATAGTGCCCAGAGCAGAGCCCTGCTGGGCAAGGGAAAGAAGGAAGAGGAGAACCTCGGAAAGAGGGGCAGAAAGGGGATCCACAGCCTTTGCTGTGCACCATGCCACAAATCTGTTCCACCGGCAGGCGTATAACGACTTTGTGGAGGGACGCCTGGCTGCCAGAATCACATCACAGACTTCAGGAGGCAAGTCAAATGGCCTCAACTGTCGCCGCTCAATCTCCAAGCATGGAGGTGGAGACTGGACAGGTTCGGGTGGAGGACCGTCCCCTGCTGCTGCGACAGAAGGTCCTCCTGAAGGGGCAGGCGGATCGAGGGACCGACTGACATGCTGAGTAGCTCGGGATACCAGTACCTTCGAGCCCAGTCCGGAGCCACAAGGATAACTTGGGCCCGGTCGCGCCTGATCTTCTTCAGCACTCTGGGCAGAAGTGGTATAGGCGGAAAGGCGTACAACAGACCGCAACTCCACTCGCGCCGAAAGGCGTCGCCGAGCGAGTGCCGTCTTGGAAACTCCAACGCGCAGAACTGATGACATTGCGCGTTCTCTTCTGTGGCGAATAGATCTAACCAAGGCTCTCCCCATTGCAGAAAGAGGCCTCTCGCCACGTCCGAGTTCAGACGCCATTCGTGATCCACCGAGCACCGACGGCTGAGTTCGTCCGCCCTGGCGTTCAGAGAACCTGCCAGGTGTTGAACCGTCAGAGTCACGCCCTGACGTTCCAGCCATTGCCAGAGACGCAGGGCCTCCTGGCAAAGGGTCCCCGACCCCACACCGCCCTGTTTGTTGCAGTACCACATGGCGGTGGTGTTGTCCGTGAACACCTGCACTACACTCCCGTTGACAAAGGGGAGGAATGCCTTCAGTGCTAGGCGAATCGCCCGCAGCTCCAACATGTTGATATGGAGCCGGGACTCCGCCGGAGACCAGATGCCTCTGATCTCCGCCTCTCCCAAGTGGCCACCCCAGCCCTGGAGGGACGCGTCCGTCACAACCACGTGCTCCGGTTGGGGAAGGGAGAGGGATCTGCCTCTGACCCAATCGCGGTCCGTAAGCCACCACTGCAACTGTCTCGCAGTGCCCTCCGAGATCAGGACATGGTCGGAAAGGTTGCCCTGATGCTGGGCCCACTGAAACTTCAGGTCCCACTGCAGAGCCCGCATCCGCCATCTGGCGTGATGCACCAGAAGGATGCAGGAGGCCATCAGCCCCAGCGTCAACCTGACCGAAACCCGAGATAACGGCTGAAAGATGGGAATCAAGGCCTGGATATCCCGGACCCGCCGTTCCGGAGGATAAACCCGAAACTGCGCCGAGTCGAGAACCGCTCCGATGAAGAGGAGCTTTTGAGAGGGACACAGGTGTGATTTCGGCACATTGATGGAAAACCCCAGCTCGTGCAGGAGGTCTGCCGTCATCTGGAGGTGGTGGACGACTGTGTGGGGCGAGCCCGCCGTCAACAACCAGTCGTCGAGGTAGGGGAAGACTGAAACCCCCAACCGGCGCAGATGAGCTGCGACCACCGCCATCACCTTCGTGAACACCCGTGGGGCGCTGGTAAGGCCGAATGGGAGCACGATAAACTGAAAGTGCTGGTGGCCTACCGTGAACCGCAGGTAACGCCGGTGGGCCGGCAGGACGGGGATGTGAAAATACGCATCCTGCAAGTCCAACGCTACCATCCAGTCTTGCGGGTCTAGAGCAGCCAAGACCTGAGCCAAAGTCAACATCTTGAACTTCTCCTTCCGGAGGAAGCCGTTGACGTTCCGTAGGTCCAAGATAGGACGTAGGCCCCCATTGTCCTTCTTGGGCACCAGAAAGTAGTGGGAGTAGCAACCACACCCTACTTCTGGCTCAGGAACGCGCTCGATGGCTCCCTTGGCCAAGAGGGCCGTAACTTCCTCCTGCAGAAGTGTCAAGTGGTCCCCCGACACACGGTGGTTCTGCGGTGGCATGGCTGGAGGAGAGGTCTCGAAGGGGAGGGAGTAGCCCCTTCGGACGAGCTGCAGCACCCACCTGTCCGACGTGATAGTGCGCCAGCGGGAGTGGTGATGGCGAACCCTGCCACCCACTGGCGTCACATGGGCCTGAAAGCTCGGACTAGGAGGATTTGAAGGCTGCTGCGGGGGGAGGTGTGGACTGACCTCGCCGCTGTCCCCGACCGCCACCACGGCAGAATCCACGGCCGCCACCGCGCTGAGGAGCGTTCTGTGGTGCGTGGCTGGCAGCACGTGTGGGACCGCCCCTTCCGTGGCCACGAAAGGAGCGAAACGAACCCGTTTGCTGGCGCTGGGTCGAGAGACCCAAGGACTTGGCCGTGACCCTGGAGTCCTTGAAGCGCTCAAGCGCGTTGTCCGCTTTGTCGCCGAACAGGCGACTGCCATCGAATGGCATGTCCATCAGGGCATTCTGGACATCCGGCAAGAAGTTGGCGGATCTCAGCCAAGCATGGCGACGAATCGCCACCGTCGTGGACATCGCCCTTCCCAGCGAGTCGGTCGTGTCAAGACCACACCGTATGGAATACCTCGCCGCGTCCCGGCCTTCAACCAAGGCCTGGTTGAGCTTGTCCCGCACCTCCTGCGGGCATTGCGGCAGACACTCCGCGACCGTGTCCCACAAAGAGTGGGTGTAGCGGCCTAAGAGGCATGCGGTATTGCAAGACCGCAGTCCTGCACTCAGAGACGAGAAGACCTTTTTGCCAAACTGGTCATATCGCTTAGATTCCCGATCGGGCGGAGCCGTCGGGAATGCGGACTGGGAAGTGGAGGCCTGGATCACCAGACTCTCAGGGGAGGGACGGGTGGAGAGGAAGGCAGGGTCGTCCGAACACGGACGGTGACACCTGGCAACGTTTCGGTCAACAGGTGGACCGGAAGCGGGCCTGGACCAGGTGCCCAAAAGGACATCCGTCAAGGCGTCATTAAACGGCAGCAGAGGCTCCTGTGGGCATGACTGCGGTTTGAATACCTCGGTGAGGATGTTAGGCTTCACCTTAGCGACGGGGAGCTCAAGGCTCAAGGCCTTGGCAGCCCTCATCAGTACCACCGAATAGGCAGCCCCAGCCTCCGACGCCACAGTGGGAGGCGAGACAAACCCAGGGTTAGGCGATTCGTCCAGACCACTGGCATCACCTAAATCACCAACCCAGTTCACATCGTACTGGCAGGCTCGTGACAAAGGGTCCTCAGACCCCTCCCAACCCTCTCCATAATCGTCCTCATCGCCATAGTTCGAGTCAATGATATAGACCGGCTCCTCGGAGCCAAGGGGCCCCAACGGCGCCGGACTCGGCGTCGGACGACGCCGGTCCGACTCCGCGTCAGGAGTCAGAGAGGGAATGGGGGTGGCACCGAGCGGCGCCGGAGCCCCGACGCCGGCCGGAACCGACGGCGGAGTCACGGCGCCGCGCGGAGGCGGTACCACGGGCTGCCCCGATGGAATCGGCGCCGGAGAGGCCGGTTGACCAGCCGGCGACGACCCTGAAGGGCCCAGCGGCGCCGGGGCCGGAGCACCCGGCGGCGTCGGGGCAGGTGCACCCGAACCGCTCGGGCCCCCAGACGGGACCGACGGGCCCGCAGGCGCCGTAGGCCCCGCCGAAGGAGACATCGCCCTCATAGCCATGAGGAACTCCTCAATCTCCTCGCGCGACGCGCCTTCCCCAGGGACCGACGGGTATGGGGCAGACGGCGTCGGCGACCCCCGCGGGGGTGGGGCCACCCGAACCCCCGGCCGCATCACGCGGGCGTCGGGGGGAGTCGGGGGTACGGTGACGACGCCCCGACTTCTTGTGTCGCTTACCTGAGGAACCGGAGGAATGGTGACAACTCCCGGAGCGCTCATGGCGGCTCCGCGATCGCTCTCTCGACCGCTCCCTCGACCTCCGGCCGGACCGGGACCGCTCTTGACGCGGGGCCGACACCCGGAGCTCGAGCAGCTTGCGGGACCGCTCCCGCCTAGCCTTACTCGTCAAGGCCCGGCAGTCGACGCAGGACTCCACGTCGTGGTCCGCGCCCAGACACCGGAGGCAGAGTCGATGGTGGTCGGTGACCGACATCATGCGGTCGCACCCGTCGCAACTTTTAAAACCGGGCATCCTACCGGCACCTGAAAGAGTTAGATGTAACAAAAACTTGGTCAAAAGACCGGAGTACTGCTCTTCGGATCTGCGCTAACTGGCGCGGAAAAAAGAAGAACTGACGTCAGCGCGCGGAGGCGGCGTCTATATACTCCAGCGACGTCATCACGGCGCACGACGCCGACGACGCGGAGCCGCAGGGGACGCCTGCAGACGACGCCTACCGACGCGCAGGGGTACTGCTACGCAAAAGTTTCCTGGATCCAGACTGACGCCTGGGGATATTCTAAGGTAAGGAATCTAATACTAACCTGTTTCTTTCAGATGGCACCGGCGGCGGCGGGATTGGGGGGCCCTGCGGCACCGGGCCCGAAGGCGTCGGGGCCGAAGCACCCGACGGCGTCGGGGCCAAAGCCCCCGACCCGCTAGAGGCCCCAGACGGGTCCGCTGGGCCCGAAGGCGCCGCGGAGCCCGTCGGAGGAGAGAGTTTCCTCATGGCCATGAGGAAGCGCTCGATCTCCTCCGGCGTCGCGTCTAGCCCAGGGACCGTAGGGTGTGGAGCTGGACGCGGCGCCCGCGACTCCGACGGAGCCGCGTGGGTGGCGTCACCCGAACCCCCGGCCGCATCGCACGAGCGTCGGGGGGAGTCCGAAGAGCGATGACGCCTCTTGGACTTCTTGTGCTTCTTACCTGACGACGACTTCGACCCGGAGGAGTGCGGCCTACTCTCGGAACTGTGGTGGCTCCGAGCCCGCGACCTGTCCCTCGACCTCCCGTGGGACCGAGACCTCTCGCAGCGCGGGACCGACTGCCGGAGTTCAAGTCGCCTGCGGGACCGCTCCCGCCTGGCTTTCGAAGAGAGGGCCCGGCAGTCGGAGCAGGCCTTGTCGTCGTGGTCGACGCCTATACAAGTTAGACACAGGTGGTGAGGATCCGTGACCGACATCGTGCGGTCGCAATCCTCGCAGTGTTTAAAGCCAGGCATCCCTAAGGCACCGATCGGAGTCGTAGACTTCGAGAAATGATCAAAAAATGATCCAAAAAGTTAGTTAAAAATTGACTATGGGTTACTGCTTTTTCCAGATCTGCGCTTGCTGGCGCGGAAAAAAGAAGAACTGACGTCAGCACGCGGAGGCGGCGTCTAAGTACTCCGACGACGTCATCACGGCGCCCACGACGCCGACGACTGATGCGGAGCCGCAGACGACGCCTACCGACGCGCAAGGGTACTGCTACGCAAAAGTTTCCGGATCCAGTCTGACGCCTGGGGATATTCTAAGGTAAGGAATCTAATACTAACGTGTCTCTTTCAGATAAGTAGGGCAATAACCTGCTCGCAATAATCTTCTCCAGTATTTTATATCCTGTGGGCAGTAACGAAAGAGGCCTGTAGGACCTTCAGGCAAATGTTTTCACTGACCCCCAGTCAGACAAACTGGTGCACCCATGAGGTGGACACTGGTGACAGTCTGCCTGTCAAGAGTACAATCTACAGGCAACTTGACCACGTCAGGGACTGCATTAAGAAGGAAGTTCAAAAGATGTTGGAATTGGGAGTCATTGAACCCTCAGAGAGCCCTTGGGCTAGTCCTGTAGTTCTAGTGCCTAAACCTCACACCCAGGATGGTAAGAGAGAGATGAGGTTTTGTGTAGACTACAGGGGTCTCAATGC
Source organism: Lissotriton helveticus (assembly GCF_964261635.1). Lineage (NCBI taxonomy): Eukaryota > Metazoa > Chordata > Amphibia > Caudata > Salamandridae > Lissotriton > Lissotriton helveticus. The sequence continues at coordinate 144,746,742 of NC_136058.1, read as the reverse complement.
TGTCACTAAGACAGATGCCCATCCAATACCTAGGGCAGATGAACTGATAGACAAGTTGGCTTCTGCAACTTTCTTAAGTACATTTGACCTAACAGCTGGTTATTGGCAGATCAGGTTAGCTGAGGATGCCAAAGCCAAAACAGCATTTTCTACCCCAGGAGGTCATTACCAATTTGTGGTGATGCCCTTTGGTTTGAAAAATGCACCTGCCACTTTTCAAAGGTTGGTGAACCAAGTTCTCACTGGGTTGGATGACTTTTGTGCAGCATATCTAGATGATATTGCGGTCTTTAGCTCCACCTGGGAGGATCACCTGATCCACCTGAGGAAAGTTTTGGAGGCCCTGCAAAAGGCAGGCCTCACTATGAAGGCTACTAAGTGCCAGATAGGGCAGAGTCAGGTTGTGTACCTGGGCCACCTTGTAGGTGGAGGCCAGGTTCAACCATTGGAGAGCAAGATACAGGCCATAAAGGACTGGGCTCCTCCAACCACCCAGACACAGGTCAGAGCTTTCTTGGGCCTGTCTGGTTACTATAGGAAGTTTGTCAAAAATTATGGGTCCATTGTGACACCACTTAATGACTTGACAAGCAAGAAAATGCCAAAGAAAGTTCAGTGGACAGTTAGCTGTCAGAAGGCATTCGATGACCTAAAGCAGGCCATGTGTACTGCACCTATTCTCAAGAGTCCTGACTACTCCAAAACCTTCACTGTCCAAACAGATGCATCTGAGTTGGTGTGGGAGCTGTTCTATATCAACTGAATATTGATGGTCATGACCAGCCCATTGCTTTTATAAGCAGAAGGCTGACCTCTAGAGAGAAACGTTGGTCAGCTATTGAGAGGGAGGCCTTTGCTGTGGTTTGGGCCCTGAAGAAGTTGAGGCCATACTTGTTTGGAACTCACTTCAAGATTCAGACCGACCATAAGCCCCTCTTATGGCTAAATCAGATGAAGGGTGAAAACCCCAAACTTCTTAGGTGGTCCATTTCCCTACAGGGGATGGACTTTACAGTGGAGCACAGACCAGGGACTGACCATGGCAATGCAGATGGTCTCTCCAGGTATTTCCGACGGACGCGGAGCCGAAGACGACGCCTACCGACGCGCAGGGGTACTGCTACGCAAAATTTTCCGGATCCAGTCTGACGCCTGGGGATATTCTTAGGTAAGGAATCTAATACTAACGAACAAGTTACTTACCTTCGGTAACGATATATCTGTAAGAAACAGTAGTTAGTATTAGATTCCTTACCTTAGAATATCCCCAGGCGTCAGTCTGGATCCGGAAACTTTTGCGTAGCAGTACCCCTGCGCGTCGGCAGGCGTCGTCTGCAGGCGTCCCCTGCGGCTCCGCGTCGTCGGCGTCGTGCGCCGTGATGACGTCGCTGGAGTATATAGACGCCGCCTCCGCGCGCTGACGTCAGTTCTTTGCACACAGCTTTTCCGCGCCAGAACACGCAGAGCCATGTGAGAACCAACACTGGTGCCATTTGAAACTAGGGCCCTGAAAGGGATGTCCCTAACCCTAGGTATCAGTTCGCAGAACGGGGAGGATGGGCGGGGCGGTAAGGAATCTAATACTAACTACTGTTTCTTACAGATATATCGTTACCGAAGGTAAGTAACTTGTTCATCTGAAAGAAACAGGTTAGTATTAGATTCCTTACCTTAGAATAGATACCCCAGCAATACCAACCCCGGTGGTGGGTCTGCGAACCAATACAACCTACACCAGAAAGTCCTGGAGGACCGAACGGCCAAAGAAGCCATCCCTCCGGACTTGACTGTCCAGGCAGTAGTGCCTCGCAAAGGTGTGCAGCGAGGCCCACGTGGCCGCCTGGCAAATGTCCTGCAAAGGGACTCCCCGGCCCAGGGCAGTAGTAGCCGCCGTGGCCCGAGTGGAATGGGCCCTCAGCCCAACAGGAGGCTCCTTCCGAGCCAAAGAGTAGCATGCTTTGATGCACAGGACGACCCACCGAGAGATGGTCCGTTTCTGTACCGCCCTTCCCTTCTTCTCACCCACGTAGCCAACAAACAGTTGGTCATCCACCCGGAACTGGCGTGTGCGATCCATATAGAATGAAAGCGCACGTTTTGGGTCCAGACGATGGAGCCGCTCTTCATCCTTTGAAGGATGCGGAGGCGGGAAGAAGGAGGGCAAGGTGATGGACTGCCCAATGTGAAAAGCAGAGACAACCTTGGGCAGGAAAGAAGGTCTGGTCCGAAGAACCACCTTATCAGGATGAACAGACAAGAAAGGAGGTTGAACAGAAAGAGCCTGGAGCTCACTCACTCTCCTGGCAGAGGTGATGGCTACCAGGAAGGCCGTCTTTAAGGTGAGAAGACGGAGAGGACAGGAATGAAGGGGCTCAAAGGGAGCGCACATCAGGAAAGTCAAAACCAGGTTCAAGTCCCACTGAGGCATCACGAACGGAGCTGGAGGATACATGTGCGTGATGCCCTTTAAGAATCTTAACACAATAGGGGACTTGAACAAAGATGGCTGATCAGGTAGCCTCAAGAAGGCGGAAAGGGCAGAAAGATAGCCCTTGATAGTGCCCAGAGCAGAGCCCTGCTGGGCAAGGGAAAGGAGGAAGAGGAGAACCTCAGATAGAGGGGCAGAAAGGGGATCCACAGCCTTTGCTGTGCACCATGCCACAAATCTGTTCCACCGGCAGGCGTATACCGACTTTGTGGAGGGACGCCTGGCTGCCAGAATGACATCACAGACTTCAGGAGGCAAGTCAAATGGCCTCAACTGTCGCCGCTCAATCTCCACGCATGGAGGTGGAGACTGGACAGGTTCGGGTGGAGGACCGTCCCCTGCTGCTGCGACAGAAGGTCCTCCTGAAGGGGCAGGCGGATCGAGGGACCGACTGTCATGCTGAGTAGCTCGGGATACCAGTACCTTCGAGCCCAGTCCGGAGCCACAAGGATAACTTGGGCCCGGTCGCGCCTGATCTTCTTCAGCACTCTGGGCAGAAGTGGTATAGGCGGAAAGGCGTACAACAGACCGCAACTCCACTCGCGCCGAAAGGCGTCGCCGAGCGAGTGCCGTCTTGGAAACTCCAACGCGCAGAACTGATGACATTGCGCGTTCTCTTCTGTGGCGAATAGATCTAACCAAGGCTCTCCCCATTGCTGAAAGAGGCCTCTCGCCACATCCGAGTTCAGACGCCATTCGTGATCCACCGAGCACCGACGGCTGAGTTCGTCCGCCCTGGCGTTCAGAGAACCTGCCAGGTGTTGAACCGTCAGAGTCACGCCCTGACGTTCCAGCCATTGCCAGAGGCGCAGAGCCTCTTGGCAAAGGGTCCACGACCCCACACCGCCCTGTTTGTTGCAGTACCACATGGCGGTGGTGTTGTCCGTGAACACCTGCACTACACTCCCGTTGACAAAGGGGAGGAATGCCTTCAGTGCCAGGCGAATCGCCCGCAGCTCCAACATGTTGATATGGAGCCGGGACTCCGCCGGAGACCAGAGGCCTCTGATCTCCGCCTCTCCCAAGTGGCCACCCCAGCCTTGGAGGGACGCGTCCGTCACAACCACGTGCTCCGGCTGGGGAAGGGAGAGGGATCTGCCCCTGACCCAATCGCGGTCTGTAAGCCACCACTGCAACTGTCTCGCAGTGCCCTCCGAGATCAGGACATGGTCGGATAGGTTGCCCTGATGCTGGGCCCACTGAAACTTCAGGTCCCACTGCAGAGCCCGCATCCGCCATCTGGCGTGATGCACCAGAAGGATGCAGGAGGCCATCAGCCCCAGAAGCCGCAGCGTCAACCTGACCGAAACCCGGGATAACGGCTGAAAGATGGGAATCAGAGCCTGAATATCCCGGACCCGCCGTTCCGGGGGATAAACCCGAAACTGCGCCGAGTCGAGAACCGCTCCGATGAAAAGGAGCTTTTGAGAGGGACACAGGTGTGATTTCGGCACATTGATGGAAAACCCCAACTCGTGCAGGAGGTCTGCCGTCATCTGAAGGTGGTGGACGACTGTCTGGGGCGAGCCCGCCTTCAACAGCCAGTCGTCGAGGTAGGGGAAGACTGAAACCCCTAACCGGCGCAGATGAGCTGCGACCACCGCCATCACTTTCGTGAACACCCGTGGGGCGCTGGTAAGGCCGAATGGGAGCACGATAAACTGAAAATGCTCGTGGCCTACCGTGAACCGCAGGTAACGCCGGTGGGCCGGCAGGACGGGGATGTGAAAGTACGCATCCTGCAAGTCCAACGCTACCATCCAGTCTTGTGGGTCTAGAGCAGCCAAGACCTGAGCCAAAGTCAACATCTTGAACTTCTCCTTCCGGAGGAAGCCGTTGACGTTCCGTAGATCCAAGATAGGACGCAGGCCTCCCTTGTCCTTCTTGGGTACCAGAAAGTAGTGGGAGTAGCAACCACACCCTACTTCTGGCCCAGGAACGCGCTCGATGGCCCCCTTGGCCAAGAGGGCCGTAACTTCCTCCTGCAGAAGTGTCAAGTGGTCCCCCGACACACGGTGGTTCTGCGGTGGCATGGCTGGAGGAGTGGACTCGAAGGGGAGGGCATAGCCCCTTCGGACAAGCTGCAGCACCCACCTGTCCGATGTTATCGCGCGCCAGCGGGAGTGGTGATGGCGAACCCTGCCACCCACTGGCGTCACGTGAGCCCGAAAGCTCGGACTAGGAAGGCTTGGACGCCGCAGCGGAGGGAGGCGTGGACTGACCACGACGCTGGCCTCTACCGCCACCACGGCGGAAACCACGGGCGCCACCGCGCTGGGGAGCGCTCTGCGCCGCGTGGCTGGCAGCACGTGTGGGACCTCCTCTCCCTTGGCCACGAAAGGGCCGAAACGAACCCGTCTGCTGGCGCTGGGTCTGGGTCGAGAGACCCAAGGACTTGGCCGTGACCCTGGAGTCCTTGAAGCGCTCCAGCGCGTGGTCCGCTTTGTCACCAAATAGGCGACTGCCATCAAATGGCATGTCCATAAGCGTATTTTGGACGTCTGGTGAGAAGTTGGCAGATCTCAGCCAGGCATGGCGACGAATCGCCACCGTAGTGGACATGGCCCGTCCCAGTGAGTCCGTGGTGTCCAGACCACAACGGATCGAGTACCGCGCCGCATCCCGGCCTTCAACAAAGGCCCGGGTGAGCTTGTCCCGCACTTCCTGGGGGCATTGCGGCAAACACTCCTCGACCGTATCCCACAGGGAGTGGGTGTAGCGGCCCAAGAGGCACGCGGTGTTACAAGACCGCAGCCCAGCACTCAAAGAGGAAAACACTTTCTTTCCGAATTGGTCGTACCTCTTTGATTCCCGGTCGGGCGGAGCCGACGGAAATGCGGACTGCGAAGTGGAGGCCTGGATCACCAGACTCTCCGGGGAGGGATGGGTGGACAGGAAGGCAGGGTCGTCCGCGCAGGGACGGTGACGCCTGGCAACGTTCCGGTCAACCGGCGCACCAGAGGCGGGCCTGGACCAGGTGCCCAGAAGGACATCCGTCAGGGCCTCATTAAACGGCAGCAGAGGCTCCTGGGGGCATGACTGCGGTTTAAAAACTTCCGTCAGGATATTCGGTTTGACCTTCGCGACGGGGAGCTCAAGGTGTAAGGCCTTGGCAGCCCTCATCAGGACCACCGAATAGGCAGCACCCGCCTCGGACGCCACAGGGGACGGAGAGACAAACCCAGGGTTGGGCGACTCGTCCAGGCCACTGGCATCACCCAGATCACCTACCCAGTCCACATCGTACTGGCAGGCACGGGATAGAGGGTCCTCAGACCCCTCCCAACCCTCTCCATACTCCTCCTCGTCATACCCATATTCTGGGTCGACGATATAGACATCGGGGTCAACAGGCCCCATCGGCGTCGGGTCCGGCGTCGGCCGACGCCGGTCCGGCTCCGAGTCCGGAGTCGGGGAGGAAAGGGGGGTGGCGCCGCGCGGCGTCGGTGCCGGGGACCCGACGCCGGCCGGAGCCGACGGCGGAGTCGCTGCACCACGCGGGGGCGGTACCATGGGCTGGCCCACAGGAACCGACGCCGGAGAGGCCGGGAGACCAGCCGGCGACGAACCAGAGGGAGCCAGCGGCGCCGGGGCCGGAGCCACCGGCGGCGCCGGGGCAGGAGCACCCGAACCGCTCGGGCCCCCAGACGGGACCGACGGGCCCGCAGGCGCCGAAGGCCCCGCCGGAGAAGACCTCGCCCTCATAGCAATGAGGAAGGCCTCGATCTCCTCACGCGACGCGCCTTCCCCAGGGACCGACAGGTGTGGGGCAGACGGCGTCGGCGAGCCATGCGGGACCGCGGGGGTGGGGTCACCCGAGCCCCCGGCCGCAGCACGCGGGCGTCGGGGGGAGTCGGGGGTGCGATGGCGACGCCCCGACTTCTTGTGCTTACCTGACGAGCCGGAGGAATGGTGGCGACTCCCGGAGCGCCCATGGCGGCTCCGCGACCGCTCCCTCGACCGCTCCCTCGACCTCCGACCGGACCGGGACCGCTCTCGACGCGGGGCCGACAACCGGAGTTCGAGAAGCTTGCGGGACCGCTCCCGCCTAGCTTTTCCAGTCAAGGCCCGACAGTCGACGCAGGACTCCACGTCGTGGTCCGCGCCCAGACACCGGAGGCAGAGTCGATGGTGGTCGGTGACCGACATCATGCGGTCGCACTCGTCACAACTCTTGAAACCGGGCATCCTACCGGCACCGTAAAGATCAATCAGTTAACAAAAAACTTGGTCAAAAGACCGGAGTACTGCTCTTCGGATCTGCGCTAACTGGCGCGGAAAAAAGAAGAACTGACGTCAGCGCGCGGAGGCGGCGTCTATATACTCCAGCGACGTCATCACGGCGCACGACGCCGACGACGCGGAGCCGCAGGGGACGCCTGCAGACGACGCCTGCCGACGCGCAGGGGTACTGCTACGCAAAAGTTTCCGGATCCAGACTGACGCCTGGGGATATTCTAAGGTAAGGAATCTAATACTAACCTGTTTCTTTCAGATCTGTTTCTTTTAGATATATAATTAAATATCTAAAGAATTTAGCGGGTGACACAGTAAAAGAAGTGATACAGAAAATACTACAAAGTGATGTACTGTCAAATCATAGAAGCATTAAATACCATGTTCAATCCAATGCTGAATGTCGACTATGAAGGGTACATGTTCAGTCAGGAAAGGCACAGAGCTGGTAAAACGATGGACGAGTTTATATAAAGACCGGATTACCTCATAAAACACTGCAAGTTCAATGAGTTTAACAATGAAGAGGCTATGCGTCTCAGAGTAATAGATGATTGACTCCCCGATTCCTTCAGACCACAAATGCTGAAAGAGTCACTCCACTTGTAGCGAGTACCCATGGGTGCCTGAGCGGAAGAGAGAGCTGACAGACAGGCAGCTCACATGGAGGCCAGAGCTACACAGAATTAATCAGCACTGAGTGTGAAAAGTACATTGAAACATAAGGCCGAAGGCCTTAAAGTAAGGTCTCTGTAGAAAAAGAAGTTGTTTTTCCGATGTGGATTTTCCGTTCCACATGAGGGTAGATGTCCTACCATTGCACAGGTATGCAAAGGCTGTGGGAAAGAGAAACATTTTGTAACAGTCTGCAAAGCAAGGGTAAGATCAAGTGAGTCGCATCGAGAAAACAAAATGGAGGCAAGATCAAATGAGTCACGTCAAGAAAAAAAATGGACGCAAGAAAGTTCCAGACGTGACTTTCTACGCACGCCTACAAGGCCAAATGGCAACATCAGCTGAGGCAAGCAGATACTGAAGGTCTAAAGATTTGTCACAATCATTGTTAAGCGACAGTGAGGAAGATGGGTGTGCAATGTCAAGGTTCACCGCCGGACGACGTGCACATGTAGGATTAGCTTTGTGCAAGGAAGAAAACTGGTCAAAGCTAGGCCGACAAGTGAAAGTGCAAAATTCTTTCGGACACTGTCCCAAAATCACACTAAAAGTGAATGGATGATCCATACCTTTATCATAGACAGTGGCGCATCGATAATGAATATGCTACTTACCAGTATGCATCTGTTCTTGGCATGTAGGGCTGCTAACATTCATATCTATTGCATAGATCGCCGCCTAGTGTTGGGTCCGGATGATTGCACATTGTTGTCCTGGAAGAGTCTTCGAAGTATCACGAGATAGGTGGCTCCTCCCCTGGACTACAGTGCGCATGGGCATCGGCTCCATCCCAGATTGTTTTTAGCCATTGTGGCAGAGATGGAGTGAAATAGTGAAAATGATGTCCATGCTAATGATGAATGCAAGAGAGTGTCTGCAGCCGCTACGGGCACCGGGGAAGAGGGCGGGCGATATGAATGTTAGCAGCCCTACATGCCAAGAACAGATGCATACTGGTAAGTAGCATATTCAGTTCGAGGCATGTGGGCTGCTAAAATCATATCTATTGCATAGAATACACAGCAGTCCCTCCATTAAGAGCGGTTGCCCGTGCCAGCTGCAGAAGCTTGAAAAAGTGTTTTGAGAACAGCCTGTCCTACAGCTGCTTGCTGTTTGGAATGCACATCTACACAGTAATGTTTGGTAAACGTGTGTGGTGTAGCCCAAGTGGCTGCTCTACAAATGTCTTCCAAGGGATTGTTCCCCAGGAAAGCCATGGAGGCCCCCAATTTGCGTGTGGAGTGCGCCCTTGGGGGTATTGTTAAAGTGCGTTTAGCTTTTTGATAACAGATTTGAATGCACTTAACGATCCATCTGGCTATTCCTGCTTTGGAAATGGGGTTGCCTTTGTGCTGTGGTGAGAAGGCAACAAAAAGTTGTTGTGTCTTTCTAAAGTGTTGAGTTCTGTCAATGTAGTACATTTGCGCCCTCCTAACGTCTAATGTATGAAGCATTCTTTCTGCTACAGTTTGTGGGTTTTGGAAGAATGCAGGCAGGTCAATAGTTTGGTTGATATGAAACTGTGACACCACTTTTGGAAGGAATTTGGGGTTAGTGCGGAGCACTACCCTGTTAGAATGTATTTGGATGAATGGCTCTTGGATTGTGAGCGCTTGCAGCTCGCTAACACGTCTGAGCGATGTGATAGCAATGAGAAAAGCCACTTTCCACGTCAGAAATTGAATTTCGCAGGAGTGCAGTGGCTCGAAAGGTGGGCCCATCAGCCTAGTGAGGACTACATTGAGGTTCCACACTGGAGCTGGTGGTGTTCTTGGAGGAATGACTCGCTTCAGTCCCTCCAGGAAGGCTTTAATGGCAGGCACCCTGAAAACAGAGAGGTGCTGCCTATTCTGGAGATAAGCCGCTATGGCGGATAAATGTATCCGAATGGAAGCGTACGCTAGATTGCATTTGTAAAGATGTAACAAATAGCAGATGATGTTAGGAATGGATGCATCTAGCGGGTTGATATTGTTGTCAGTACAGTAAATGACAAACCGCTTCCATTTCGCTGCATAGCAAGCTCTGGTCGTGGGCTTTCTTGCCTCTCGGATGATGTCCATGCATTCTGGAGGCAGGTTGAGGTAGCCAAATTCTAAGACCTCAGGAGCCAGATCGCCAGATTGAGCTGTTGCGGATCTGGATGCTGAATGTCGCCATGGTTCTGCGTCAAGAGCCTGGATGTGAGATGCAGCCTTTGATGCGGTACCACGGAAAGTTCTAGAAACGTGGGGTACCATGGTTGGCGTGCCCATGTTGGAGCAACCAGGATGAGAGTCATCGAGTGTTGCTTTAGCTTTCTTGCCACCAGCGGAATGAGAGGCGCTGGGGGAAAAGCGTACGCAAATTTGCCTGACCAGTTCATTCATATCGCATTCCCTTGCGATTCCGGGTGAGGGAACCTGGCGGCAAAGCTTTGGCATTTTGCGTTTTCCCTTGTGGCAAACAGGTCTATCTCTGGATGACCCCACTGCTGGAAGTAAGGGTGGAGTACTGATGGATGTATCTCCCACTCGTGCATTTGATGGCTGTATCTGCTGAGCAGATCCGCCATCTGATTGTCCTTGCCCGGGAGGTGTTCTGCCATGAGGAAGATGTTTCTCTGAATGGCCCACTTCCACATGCTCTGAGCCAGATGAGACAGCTGTGGTGAGTGAGTACTGCCCTGCTTTTGGATGTAGTACATGGCTGTCATGTTGTCCGTCCGGATCAACACGACCTTGTTGCACAGATGTACTTTGAAGGACTTGAGCGCCATGAAGATTGCCATCAATTCCAGGTAGTTGATGTGCAATCGTTGTTGCTGGGTTGACCACAGTCCCTGCACCGTGTAGTGGAGCACATGCGCTCCCCACCCTTGGAGAGATGCGTCCGTTGTTAGGACAATCTGTGGCACAGGCTCTTGGAACGGTCGTCCCTTGCAAAGGTTGTGTGGATTCCACCAATGCAGAGAGTTGTATGCCCGACCGGTCACCAACACTAGGTCTGTCAGTTGTCCCTGAGCCTGTGTCCATTGATTTGCCAAGCATTCTTGGAGGGGACGCATGTGCAACCTTGCGTGCGGGACTATGAAGATGCAGGAGGCCATCATGCCTATCAACTGCATGAACACTCTCGCTGGCAGGGAGTGTTGCGGTCTGAACCTTTGGATCAGCGACTGAATGCTGTTGATTCTGACTGTGTTTGGCTGAGCCATAGCAGTCAGGGTGTTTATTGTCGCGCCCAGATACTGCCGCACATGGGCTGGTTGAAGGTGCGACTTTGGGTAGTTTAGGGAGAACCCCAGGCTGTGAAGGAGTTGAATAGTGTGGGACATGTGTGAGGCGCACTGTCTTTCCGACTTTGCTTGAACGAGCCAGTCGTCGAGGTACGGGTAGACATGTATGTTTTGTCTCCTGAGGTGCGCCGCCACTGTCGCCAGACACTTTGTAAACACTCTGGGGGCAGTAGTCACCCCGAAGGGTAGGACTTTGAACTGATAGTGCTTGTTGAGAATGGTGAACCTGAGGTATTTTCTGTGGGACGGGTGGAGTGGGATGTGGAAGTAAGCATCCTTGAGGTCTAATGTTGCCAGGAAGTCCCCTTGGTTTAGAAGGGGAAGGATCTGTTGCAGTGTCAGCATGTGAAAGTGTTCTGACAGTATATACATGTTGAGAGGGCGTAGATCCAGAATGGGTCTGAGGGATCCGTCCTTCTTTGGGATGAGGAAGTACAGAGAATAGACCCCTGTTCCTTCCTCCTCCACTGGCACGAGTTCGATTGCTCCTTTTTGCAGCATTACTAGCACTTCCTGCTGCAATAAGTGCAAGTGCTCTGCCGACATAGGACGTTGTCTTGGGGGAATGTTGGGAGGAGTGGATGTTAACTCCAAACAATAACCGTACTGGATTAGTTTTCTCACCCACCTGTCTGTGGTGATGGACGTCCAGACCGGCAGGAACTGCTGGAGTCTCCCCCCGACAGGTGTTGGATGGTCGGGGGGCAGTGACAGGGAGTCACTGTTTGTTTGCGGCAGAGGAACGGGAGTTGTTGTTCCCTCTGCCCCTGCCTTTGGCACTGTTACCCCGGTAACCCCCTCTACCTTGCTTGGGGTACGAGGATTGTGCACCACCTTTTGTGAATTGTGTTTGTTGACCCAATTGTCCTCTGGTAACACCACGCGCTCCTGAGCGACGAAAAGTGTTTCCCCTGAATTGTTGAGACTGAAGTGCCCCCATCGATTTAGCAGTCTCATTGTCCTTTTTAATTTTTTCTAGGGTGGTGTCAACATCTGGCCCAAACAGTCTGTCAGGATTGACAGGCTGATTGAGTATTGTTGTCTGAATATCGGGCTTAAATCCAGATATGCGAAGCCAAGCCTGTCTTCTCAGCATGACACTGGTGTTAATACCCCTAGCCGCTGTATCAGCCACATCAAGCGCAGACTTTATTGCAGCGTTTGAGATGATTTTTCCCTCTTGTATGAGCATCTCGGCCCCTTCCTTAAACTGATCAGGTAGGTGTTGAAGGAGCTGTTCTAGGGTGTCGTAATGCGCCCTATCGTAACGTGCCAATAGTGCCTGTGTGTTTGCTATACGCCAGACATTGGCAGCCTGCGCAGCCACCCTCTTGCCGGATGCCTCAAGCACTTTCGACTCCTTGTCGGGGGGAGGAGCTTCACCCGTCGTTTGGGAGTTGGCCCTCTTGCGGGCATTTGCGACCACCAAGGAGTCTAGAGGCAACTGTCCCCGAATATAGGCAGGGTCCCCAGGTGCTGGCCTGTATTTTTTCTCAATACGTGGGTTCACCACTCTTGCCCTTGTAGGTTCTTTAAAGATCTCTGGTGCATGTTTAAGGACCCCTTTTAACATAGGAAGTGTTTTGACTGTTCTTTCGGAGACAGATAAAGTGTCAAACAGGAAATCTTCCTCCACCGGGTCAGCATGCATGTCCACATTATGATTTGCAGCTGCTCGCTCTATCAAAGCATTGAATGCTGCCGAATCCTCAGTAGGTGATGTACGTGTCCCAAAACCCTGTGGGTCCTGTATCACTTGATGACTTCCCTGGTCCCCAGCGTCGTCATATGGGTCCTGTTGTACATCAGGGTCATTGCCAGCAGGGAAGTTGTATTGGTCATCTTGGTCATCATCGTCACCCCCTGATTGGTTAGGGGAAGGTGATGGACTCCTCCTCCGAGGTGGCTGAAGAGGTACAACAGAGGCAGGTATGTCCTGTGGTGCCTTTTTCTTCTTTAGTGGAATAACATATGACTCCAATGGCTGGGAAGTGATCTTTCTTTTGTAAAGTGTCAATTTCCCTGTGTGGGCATCAATGTAATGCTCCGATTGGTCCTCTGACGCTGGTTGTCGAGCCAAATGCCCACTGGGCGTCGAATATTCCGACATTTCTGTGTTTTTCGGCACCGGTCTGGGTGCAAACGCCTTCGGCGGCACCTTCGGTGGTAGAGTGTAGAGTAGCTTGGAGGACGTCTTTGCAGGTGTGTCCACCGGTCTCGGATCCGATGGCGCGGTAGACGCCGACGGCAGAGATTTCTCCCGAATACGTTGGAGGGAGTCGGTGACCTGTTTTGTGAATGAAGCCGAGGGTTTGGCAGCCGATGCTTCATGCTCGTCTGCTTCGGAGGACTTCGGCGTGGCTGAAGGGGCCACCGATGAATCCTCGACTCCTACGGTTCGCGGCCCTGTGGTAGACTGAGGCGCCGACGCCGTCATCGGGTGCCGGAGCCGCTCGCTGGGCCTCGAGGCGCGCCGCGCGCCAATGCTTGAGTGTTTTCTTGGACCTGAATTTTGAGCAGGCCATGCAGTTGTCCTCGTCGTGGTCCGGCGAGAGGCATTTATTACAGACTGGGTGCACGTCGATGTGTGGATATTTGGATCCACAGACGGGGCAGCACTTGAACGGAGTCCGTTCCATGATCAGGTCGTCGGGGTCTTGCTGCGAGTACAGGGCCTCGATGTCCGAAGAGTAAAGTACTCCGCAGAATTCCGACACGAAGAGTCGGACGATGCTCGGGACCGATCGCATACAATACCGACGGCAATAGAGAAGGCCTTTTGGCCTTAAGGAAGTAAGTTTTCGATTCCGACAAGGAGACGTCGAAATCACATCCGAACCCAATGGCGGAAAAAAACAATCTGGGGATGGAGCCGATGCCCATGCGCACTGTAGTCCAGGGGAGGAGCCACCTATCTCGTGATACTTCGAAGACTCTTCCAGGACAACAATGTGCAATCATCCGGACCCAACACTAGGCGGCGATCTATGCAATAGATATGAATTTAGCAGCCCACATGCCTCGAACACATTATGCCAGTGGAGAAGAACAAAGAACTGTTACCAGTGCCCCGTTTAGCTCGGTTGAAAAGCAAAGTGCATACTTAGGCTACTTCGACACAACTGCAAAATCCAGATTCATTTATAGCCACTGTGAAGCATAACAACACTAAAGTACAAGAGCCAATTCAAGTTTACTCAGTTTTAGTATTGCTGCTGACACGGGCTGAATTCTGTAAACTACAATGTTAATGCCTATCATGAAATAGTGAATCAGTGTTGTCCTTTGCTTCAAGGACTAGGAAGGCTTAAGACCATCAAAGTGTGGGGGGGTGTCTCTAAGTAAGATAGCGACGTGAGTGGACAAGGTTACTGCTCGCTCCGCCGTGACCACCAATCATCCTGCACCTGGCCGCCGTTGATCAGACTAAGTCTCTCTGATTTGCTGCGAAGCACACTGTGGCTGTCTTGCATGTTAGCGGCGGGCCCAGCCACGGACACAGGTAGGCCGCCCGCGCTCTATTCCCCCTGGGCCTGCATTGCACCTCACGATATGCCCTTGCAACGTCGGACGGGGACCCAGTGTCCCTCAATGCCTCCCCACAGCCATAGTTCCGGACTTACCGATCTGCATTGGAGAGGCCTGGGACTTCACTGGAGTCATGCATCCTTTTGTGTGCCCTCCATACCAAACGACGTTGTGGGAGAATTACTCCGTTACACCGGAGACAGGCCCGACCACGATCTCAGGTGGGCCGCCTGTGCTCTACGCCCCCTGGGGCATACCTTGATCCTCCTGGTGGGCACTGGCAACGTTGTTTGGGGGCCTGATAACCTGTGGGCTCCCCCCCACCCATATTTACAAACCTTCCATTGTGCTTTATAGTGGCCTGAGACTATGTCACTGGAATAGCGTATTTCGCAGGTGCACAGTGGCCCACGAGGCCCATCCATACATTGATGCCCTCCTGTCCTGCTACAGAATGGCATCGCCCCATCACAATCCTGCCTCATGGAGATCTACAGCGCGGGCTGCGCTTTTGTGCACTACTCTGATACCGGCACCCCCTAAACTATTGCATTGTGGGGCCTGACACTTCCTTCTCCTTGCCCTGCCATGCACCATAATTGGCATCAACCACTTGGTGCCCTGATCCAGGCACTGCGGCGGGGTCAGGGCCCGACGCTTACCACCTCATTGCCTGGGGGCCCACCCAGCGGTAGGGCACGAGTATTGGATCCAGCAAGCCCTTGGCCCTCGTCTCCAGGGCACTTACAGAGTACCATCGCCACCAGCACAGAGCCATACGAGACACTGACCACTGGTGCGCTAAACTAGGGCCCTGCAATGGAGTCGCTGTCCCTAGAAGTCAGTTTGCAAAATGGGGAGGATGGGTGCGCCAGTAAGGAATCTACAACTAACATATGTCTCTAACAGATACATCACTAACTTGTTCATCTGAAAGAGACGGTTATAGATTACTTACCTTAGAATAGATACCCCAGCAATACCAACCCCGGAGGAGGGTCTGCAAACAAAGTTCACACCAGAAAGTCCAGGACGACAGAATGGGCAAA
This sequence comes from Lissotriton helveticus, assembly GCF_964261635.1. NCBI lineage: Eukaryota > Metazoa > Chordata > Amphibia > Caudata > Salamandridae > Lissotriton > Lissotriton helveticus. The sequence goes on along the minus strand of NC_136058.1, from coordinate 144,731,489 downwards.
ATCGCCGTCCCTCCGGACTTGGCTGTCCAGGCAGTAATGTCTGGTGAACGTGTGCAAGGATGCCCACGTAGATGCCTGACCGATGTCAAGAAGTGGTTCTCCACGTGCAAGAGCAGTGGTGGCAGCCGTAGCTCTGGTGGAATGAGCTCAGAGCCCCACTGGAGGTTCCTTTTTCGCTAAATCATAACATATTTAATACAAAGCACATCCCATCTAGAGAGGATACGCTTTTGAACAGCCTGGCCTTTCTTGGCACCTACGTGGTCTACGAAGAGTTGATCATCCACCCGGAAATCTTTTCTGCAGTCAAGGTAGAAGGACAGCACATGTTTTGGGTCCAGAAGGTAGAGTCTCTCCTCCTCCTTGGAAGGGTGTGGAGGTGGGAAGAAAGTGGGCAACGTAATGGTTTGTTCAATGTGAATATGTGTAACCACTTTAGGAAGGAACAAGGGTCTCGTCCTAAGCACCACTTTGTCGGATGCACAGCGAAGAAAGAGGACTTAGAAGAAAGAGCTTGGAACTAACTCACCCTGAGAGCAGAGGTGATGGCAACAAGGAAAGCGGTCTTCAGAGTGAGGAGCCTGAGAGGACAGTTGTGAAGAGGGTCGAAGGGAGTGCACATAAGTTAGGACTAGGTTCAATTCCCACTGGGGCGTTACAAATGCAGATGAGGAAAGGGATGAGTAATGCCCTTAAAGAATCTATTTACAATTGGGGACTTGAACAAAGATGGCTTATTTGATAGCTGAAGGAAAGCAGAGGTGGCCACAACATAGCCTTTAAGAGTGCCAAGGGCAGAGCCCTGCTGGGCCAAAGAATGTATATACAAAAGGACTTCTGAAAGAGGGGTAGAAAGGGGATCCACAGCCTTTGAAGATCCTCCCGAAGAAGCAGTCTGAGTGGAGGATTGAGGACCATGTTTAGGAGCTCTGGGTACCCAGTCTGGCGCCACAAGAATAACTTGGGCCAGGTCACGCTTGATCTTCTTAAGCACTCTGGGCAGAGGTGGTAGAGGCGGAGAGGAATGCAGGAGGCCGCAGTTCTACTTGCGCCGCTGAGAGAGTGCCGCCTTGGAAATTCCAACGGGCAGAATTGCTGACATTGCGCATTTTCTTCATTGGCGAACAGATCTAACTAAGGCTCTCTCCGCAGCTGAAAGAGACCTTGCACCCCTCAGAGTGAAGACACCTTTTGTGATCTACCAGGTACCGGTGGCAGAGTTTGCCCACCATGGCATTCAGAGAACCTGCAAGGTGTTGAACCACTACGGTCATGCCCTGATGTTACAGCCATGTCCAGAGATGAAGGGCCTCTTGACATAGGGTCCATGACCCCACTCCTCCGTTTGTTGCAGTACCACAGGACGGTGGTGTTGTCGGTAAACACATGCACCACTTTCCCCTTTAGAGGGGGAAGGGATGCTTTCACTGCCAGGCGGATCGCCCAGAGCTCCAGAAGGCTGATATGGAGCTCAGACTCTGCCGGAGACCAGACTCCTCTGATCTCTGCCTACCAGATGGCCGCGCCATCCCAGAAGTGGCACATCCATCACCACTGTGATATCTGGTTGGGGAAGGGAGAGGGATCTGCCTCTGACCCAAGCGCGGTTCGCCAGCCACCACTGCAGTTGTTGCGCAGTTCCTTCTGAGATTTGGACGTAGTCAGAAAGATTTCCCTGATGCTGGGGTCACTGGAACTTCCGGTCCCACTGCAGAGCCCACATATGCCACCTGGCATGATCCACCAGCAGGATGCAGGACGCCATGAGTCCCAGCAGCCTTAGTGTCATTCTCACTGAAATCCGGGATGGAGGCTGAAATATCGGTATCATATCCCGAATATCCCAGACTTGCTGCTCGGGAGGATGGGCCCGAAACTGCACTGTGTTCAGAACAGCTCCGATGAAAGGGAGTGTCTCAGACGGAGTCAGGTGCGACTTCGGCACGTTGATAGTGAACCCCAGCGAATGCAGGAGGTCAGTAGTAGTTTGGAGGTGGGACACGAAAACCTGATGCGAGCCCGCACTTAACAGCTAGTCGTAGAGATAGGGGAAGACTGGAATCCCTGATATGCGCAGAAGAGCTGCGACCACCTCCATCACTTTCGTGAACACCCTAGGGGTGCTGGTAAGGCCAAAGGGAGCATGGTAAACTGAAAATGCTCATGGCTTGCGCTGGCCTGTGGCCCAGGGTGGAACGTGGTGGAACACCCCTTTCCGTAACCACAAATGGGGCGAAAGGGAGACTACATAGGACGAGGTGGCAGCGAGGCCCAAGGATCTGGCCGTAGCTCTAGAATCCTTGAAGCGCTCAAGCGCACTGTCCACCTTGTCGCCAAACAGGCGACGGCCACCAAAGGGCATGTTCAAAAGTCAATTGGACATCCCCAGAAAAGCCAGTGGATCTCAGCCAGCCGACGCGCCTTAGGGCTACTGAAGTAGAAATCGTAGAAATCATTCTACCCAGCGGTGTCCAGCCCACAGCGGATGGCGAACTTTGCTGCGTCTCTCCCCTATGCGACTGCACAGGAGCGTGAGATAGCCTCCTCCAGACACTGTGGCGGCACTTGTGCAACCGTATCCCACACATAGTGGGTGTAACGGCCCAAGATACATGCAGCAATCCTATGCTGGCGGAACAAAATATCTTCTTCCCAAGATGGTCCAGCTTCTTGGATTCCCTATCTGGGGGAGCAGAGGGGAATGTGTCTTTGGACCACCAAGCCCTCAGGGGTAGGTTGTTGGGAGAGGAAAATTGAGTCGCCCGGAGTCGGGCGGTGGTGTCGGGCAATCATTCTATCCACAGGAGCCCCTGTGCTGAGCTTGGACCAAGTGCCCAGAAGGATATCCGTGAGGGCCTCATTGAACAGCAGCAGGGGCTCCGAAGAGGCCGCAGCCAGCTGAAGCACCTCAGTCAGATTAGTCCTGACTGCCACCATAGGAAGCTCAAGGCCCGAGGCCTCAGCCACCCGATGCAACACCAGAGCGTAGGAGGCTCCCTCCTCCGAGGCCACGGTAGGGGGAGAAAGCATGCCAAGGTCTGGGGAGGTATCCAGACCACTGGGCTCACCCAACTCCTCTCTCCAGTCCGGCACATCAAGCTTGTCTGCCAAAGACCCCTCCCAGTCCTCCTCACCTTCATCTGGCAGCCACTCAGGGCGATAGGGAACGCCAGGGTAGAACAGTGGTACAAAAGTAATGGTCGGCGCTGGTACTGGCATCGGTTGACGCCGGTCCGACTCCGTCTCCAAGTCGAGGGGGAGGCTGAGGTCGATGATAGTAGGGGACACAACCGGCGTCGCAAGGTGCAGAGGTATCGGTGCAGGAAGAGGAGTCGTGAGGTCGACCAGCAACGATCTGGATCCAGGGGGTCCTATGGCACCAGAGCCACCGGCATCGAAGGACTAGAGCCCCCAGACGGGTACGCGCGGCCCAAAGGCACGCTGGTGGTGTCAGGCAGCCCAAAGATGGAATGGAGAGCTTTGTAAAATGCACAAAGCTTGGCATGGGACGCTCCGGCTTCCGGGAAGGGAGGAAAGCTAAGAGCCGTCCCGGTAAGCTCAGCGGGCGGAGCTGAAGGACGACGACCTTCCGCGTCCTGTCAGCCAACGGACGTGGAGAAGGCGAAGAGTGACTGTACTTCTTCGCCGCCTTCTTGTGCTCAGACTTACCAGAAGACGATGAGGAGTGATGGTGGTGACTCCGCAACCGGTCCTGCGACCTGACCTCCCTATCGACCAGGACCTCCAGTGGTGCGGAGCTGACTGCCGGGCCTCCAGAAGCTTTTGAGACAGTTCCCGCAAAGACTTCGGGTTCATGGCCTGACAGTCAGAGCACAGCTTTGGGTCATGGTTGCACTCCAGGCACCAAAGGCACACGAGGTGTGCGTCCGTGACTGACATCAACTTTTGACAAGAGTCACAAGGCTTGAAGCTGGTCCGACGATGGGACATACCTCACGCTACCAGGAGTCGAACGACTCAAAAACGATGTCAACAAAAGTAAAAAAATCACTAGTCAAAAATGACTTGGGGTACCGCTCTCTCAGGATCTGCACTGTCTGCCGCAGAAAAAGAAAGAACTGATGTCAGACCGCAGGGGAGTCGTCTAAGTAGATACCGCAACGTCATCCCAACGATCATGATGCTGACGGCAAACTCTGAGTCGACCGACCCCACCTACTGACGTGCAGTGGTACTGCTAAGAACAAATTCTCCACATCCAATAACTGTCTCTTTCAGATGAGATATGTATTGAAATAAAACAAATAGTAAAGGTTTTTAATCCTTTCATGTATACATCAATGTTTATGACTTGAGTATGAAAAATAAATGCTTATCATTTCTGTTTTAGAAACATTTTCATAGTTCACTATTTGTTTAGGCAATAGCTTGTGGTACATTTACAAAATGTTGAACATTTTTAGAAGAGCATATTGATAGGGACATCTCTTTGTAGCACAGGTTTTTCAAGTATATGTATGTCTAAATTCTGTAGGTAGAAGCTTTAGAAATGTTGTAGGCTTTAGCACTCCATCAATATCTTCCGAATCAAATTCACACAGCTTTTTCTCTATATATGCATCATCCAAAACATTTCCACATCTTCTGGTCAAGTAGAACGCTCTTTTAATGTGCCCACGCCCAGAATATGACATTTGTGGAAGATTATTTAGTGGGACTGATCCCTTGAGCTCACTGTACAGAAAACTTTCAAACATGTGACAGCCATAACTCGTTTCCACACATGCACAAGGTATTTTTCTATGTCTTTAAAGTCACATTCTTCTTCTGTCTCAGCAGATCCTTTTAAAAACTACACAGGTTCACAGTTAAAGCTCCAAGCTTCATTCCAAATTTGCTTATCGTGTCAGTTGTAAGAATGTGTGCCTTGATAAAAACACTGGACATCTCCGGGACAAGTTTCTTGTACAGAATATGAAGCAGTCTTTTCTCCTCTGTTCCATAACGTATCCATAACTCTGACAATCCGTGAATTATGAACACTGCAACAAATCTAAGTAGCACAATAATAACATCTGTGTCATTTGACAGTACAATGACTCAATAGGAACCATTTAGAACAGCCCACTCAACATGTAGGTACAACACGAAGGGCAGCTTACTCCAATTTGCTGCTAGATTCTTGAACGATATGGCCTGTACGTGATGAACACTTCTCTGCAGGCATCACCTCCTCATTGACAATCATTCCACTTGCAATCATTGGGAATTTAGTGTTCACTGAAACATAAGCAATGTTTTGGCGAGTTAACATCTCCAAGTTCATCCTGTTCAATCTTGATGACCAGAATTTATCAAGTTGCATAGGTGTAGGTGTGGAATTTTTAATGCAGGCAAGGTCAATTGTTTCACTTGTTGACATTTGTCTGATTGTTTCACAGTCTTTGACAGATAATTCAAGGTTACTGTCAAAGACAATTTGCAGTTCGTGCAAGGTGCACACTGACTTTGATATCTGTAGAACAGTGTGAATGACCTCTCCGAAGTTTTGCATGGATGAAATCTTGAACATTCGCAACTGTGACATAGTCCACAATAACAGCAGTTTTCAATGAGGAGACCTTTTCGAATTGAAATTCTTCAGGTGAAAGTTGTTTTTTGAGCTTTTGTACGACTTTGTGCATCACTGGTTTGGTTGCATCATATCCATCAAATAATGCGTTTGTTGAAAGAAAATCATGGGACAGAATGTCCTTGATAAATTCACCCCTTTATTTTGCTACATCCATCACTCTATGTGCTTAAGAAAGTTGTTTTTTGTAGCCTGTTTTGTAGTGGTTGGTTGGTCGAAACGCTTAATATGGCAATAAAAGCATGGACGTTTAGATTTAGTGATTATGTCAACCAGATTTTTCTGTTTCAATACAAATCTCTCCTGCTTCAGTTCTGCGTATAGTTTCGATCCCTTCTTCCAGGACATCTAGCAGACGTGCCTTTATATTGTTATCCACATATGTGAGAAGTTGGCCTGATGTGCAGTGCTCACTATTCTAGTGATCACTATATATCAGTCCAAACAACCCTTATTGATGATTGGTTGTAAGTCAACCTTATAGACCAGCTATCCTAGTAGCATGGATACGAGCAGTCTAAGGCTAAGACTCTAGAGGGCGTGTTAAGCCAGCTGTTTTACCATCACATTACCCCTTGAACACCCAGTGAAAGGACACCACACAAGTTGTTATGAAAATAAACAGTGTATTTATTTATAACAAGACTACCCTGGCTCTTTATGAGACAGGGAGCTAAGCACACAACAAAACTCTTATAAAAATACTTCAAGTCGCACAATTTACACAAATGCCCGAGGGGCACGAAAAACCATATACTACAAAAGTGGAATGCGAATTACTAGCAGGTAAGTAACGATTCTCAGAGGCTTTAGAAACGCTAGGCCTACAATACTGAACACTCAGGTTAGGAGCAGGAGGCCTAGGGGCGCCACGTGCAGAGTGGGAACTCTCACGCGCAAGGCGGGAAAAAGCCTATGGAAGCTAGTATTCACAAAGTTAGTGTTCTCGGGCGAACCCGACTAGGTAGGTCAAAAACGAAAGTGGATCTGGACCCTTGGATAGTGAGGCTATGCTGAGGCACCGAAATGCCGAAGTTACCTAGCCCAGGGGCTGCAGCTGCATAGGTCTGAAAAGACGTCGGGATTCTCCGTTGACGAACCAGGAGCCTGAAGGAAAGGAGTTGCTGGCAGGCGACCAGTGAAGATTGTTCGGGTGATCCAAGCCTGGATCGAAGATAGATGACACCTGAAAGCAGAGGGGACCAAGTTCGTGACTACTAGCCAGTAGTCAGGTGGCACCAGGAGGGCACCGGATGGTAGTCACCTCGACTAGGTGAGTGGGCGACGCTGGGCTCTGTAGTCTCACGGACCAGGAGGCGTTGTCGGCGACCAGGATGGAGGTACGAGCTGTCCCACGATGGATGATGCTCTCGACGTCGCTGGACCCAGGATTGGGGCAACAAGTCTTGGCAAATTCAAGCCCACGTGGTGGACCTAAAATGGCGTCTGGAGTGGACCAGGAGGGTCCGGGGTGCTCCTCTCTTGGAAGGGAGCAAGGGCCAGTCTGGAGCAACCAGACCAGCAACAGTGATGTCGTCGGGCGTCGTTAAGAAGGCCACAAGCCAGCGGGCTAGTAGCCAAACAACGCGGTGAGCAGCAAAAAGCAGAAGAGCCCCACGCAGATCGTGGAGATGCTGGGAGGCTGAACTTCGGTGCTGGGGCTGCTCAGGGTCGGAGCTTCTCGGACCCCAAAGCACTCACCAGAGGATCCCTCGGCGGTCGTGCTGGAAAGAAGTCGTGCAGTCTTGAAGATGGCCGGTCCCTCGAGGTCTCGTCGCACCCACGGTTCTCAGCTTAGCTGTAGAGGTGGGTAGAGGTCAGAGGTGCCAGGGAAGCCGGTTCTCGTCGAGCTGGGCAGTCAGATTCCGGAGGAACTGGCAGCAGACAGCAGTGTTCTTAAGATGGTGCCTGCGGATGCAGGGTGACTACTCCTTAGTCACAAGGGAGAATCTTGAAGAAGAAATCTTGATGTCCTTTCGTAGAAAGTCGTGTCTTGATTCCAAAGATGATCTGATTTGGAAGGGGGCCAGTTCCTACCTTTATCCTGCAAAAAGGGGCTGGCACGTGACTAAGTCCTGCCCTATGGGTGGGACTAGGAGGGGGGTGGTTACACCCCTCTCCTTTGGCGGGCTTTCCCCAGGCCAGGGGCTGGAGTGCCCCTGGAACTGGTTTCAGCCGGCCTATGCACAGTGAGCACCGGGGTGCCACTTGCAGTCACCTTCCTCTAAAGCCCTGCCTACCTAGGATACACAAAATCCTGTCTGGGACGGTGCTGGCACCGCCCCTGACAGGAAACCCTTTGTCCTTGCCTCCTGCTCTGGGAGGACTCCCAGCAGCAGGAGGGCAGACTTGTGTCTCGGTGGCAGCATCCATTTTGTGGAGCTAAGGCTATGTCTGACTTTAACCGGGGTTACAGGTTACATACATGTCGCGTCCCTCTAGAAGGGTGGAATGCTAACCCCGTCGCCAGAATTGGCGAGGGGTTAGTATTCCAATTCGTATGACACCTTACTCGACATGTTTTGATAAAGCGATACCAGAGTTGGCATATAACCGCGAGGATTATAATGCACTTAAGAGTATATGGTATGCGATATCATGGAAACGGCTAAGGGATGGATCCCGAAAGCGGCAGACAGGCCCAGCTCATGCCAGAGCACTATCTCACACGATTCCAAGCACTCTGCCTTCAGGATTGTCAAGGCCTGCCATAGGAGTGACTGATAGGAGATCTGTGTGTCCATTTTTAGGGTTAGATATAGGTATACTATATCTAAAGCAAAGGGTGATTACACCACCTTGCCCCAGCTGTCAAGCAGCCAGTTGTGTCAGATTTGGATGGCCAGCCAGGGGTGGCATAATACATGCTGCAGCCCCTGGCAGGCCCTGGGTACACCTATGCCCTGGGTACCTAAGGTACACTGTACAGGGACTGATAAGGTGACTCAGTATCCAATTAGATATGTACCTAAGGTACATGGAATCCATTTTACAGAGAGAGCAGTAGGCCTGGGGTCCTGAATAGCAGGGCCCCAGGTCAACTAAGTCAGAAAACCAGCAAAACACCAGGCAAAAAGTTGGGGGCAACCATAGTCAGGGATCTACCTTCCTACAACATACTGTTTGGTCACAAAGTTATGTAGTCACACAGGCTCAGTCATTTCAAAGGGATTTAACTTACTGCTGCATGAAATGAAGAAGGCTGTCAATATCTTTATTAAAACATTTCCCTCTTTTCCCCACAAGTTCATGGAGAGGAACACTTTCACGATGGTTCATTAATTTGTAATTGGTTACCTCTCTGAAAACATTGCAAATAGAAAGGACTTCATGGTAAAGTAGCAGCCGGTGAGTAGCATATTCACTTATGTGTTTCACCAACAATTCCCTTGGAGCTTTTCTGTGATCTCTGGATTGCCTTCCAGTTTCTTATCTGGAGCCACAGCATTGAACCTTCCCTCTCTGTCTTTCACCATAAAATGTCTTTGGATGAATTTTCTGCAGAGGTATTTTTTCCCACCTCTAGCTACTTCACTCTTTTCAAATACCAGGACCCATAACTCCGGTAGTTTATGCAATTGAATTTGAAAAACACATGTAATGTGTGACACCACCGTCTTCATGTGCATCTCCCAATCACCTTCCCGATCAGCAAGTACCAAGTTGTTCACTAGTCATGTGTAAAACATTTATCCAGTACTGCCAAAGTTCTGATTTTTCTTAGCCCCTTGCATGCGCATGAATGTTCGCGCTGTGCGGCCGTTTTAAAGAGTGGGCGGGATCATGCGGCCCCCAGCCGTCATCAGCACACGCCCACCGTGATGCATAACGGACGGGGGCCATCATCAGCATGGAAGGGGTTCATCTTTGACAAACACTACGAACTTGTTTTTCCGATTTTGAATCGAGTGTCTTGAACATTGCCTGGCTCTGCATTATGTCTTTTGAATGAAGTGCACACTGTGCCTTCTTTACTTCTGCGAAAAGATATGCAAAACCTAAGTTGTCATTCTTGTTCCAGAAAGCATTCCAACACAATTTTTCTATAGCCTCCGATATGATGAGCATACCTTGTAACAAACAAACATAATGAGTTACGCTCAATACTGACTGGACAGTTTGGTTCCAAAAGATTTCATCCTCAATAAGTGCATTGTCTATGTCACATCCACAGAGATAACTTCCTTCACCCAGCAACTCAACTTTTGCCATGTGGAAAACACCCACCATTGGATAAAGATCACTACATTCTACTGGATTGCTCATAAAAATGTTATGTCACCACAATGTTATGTTACCACAATTTGTATAGCGCAACAGCTGCCCAGCAAAGGGGCGTGCCGGCGCTGACAGCAGAGTAACTAACACAATTAGGTCGAGTAGGGGCACAGGTTACACGACGGGAAACAGGTGTGTTTTAATGGCCTTCCTGAATTCTAGGTAGTTGTTGAGGCTCCGGATGCGTGTAGGCAGCGAGTTCCAGAGGTAAGCCGCCCTGCTGCGGAAGGGGCGGCCTCCGGCCCGTATTCTCCGAGACCTAGGGACCCTCGCTAGGTGTTGACCTAGTGAGCGGAGGTACCGTGCGGGGACATAGGGAGGCACTAGGTTAGCCAGGATGCTAGGGGTGGTAAATTTCAGGGCTGTGAAAGTGATGCAAAGTGCTTTGAATTCAATTCTCCCGGCCACCGGCAGCCAATGCAGCCAGCAAATGGTGTCTGACACCGGACAGGACCTGCGCAGACCAAGCAGGGTTCTTGCTGCTGCGTTCTGGGCCCTTTGCAGCCTCACAATTTTAGCCTAATTTGAACCTAGGTACAAAGAGCAGGCATAGTCCACTCTGAACATTATTGATGCCTGAATGATGATCTGACGTGTGGGTGGGTCAAAGAAGCCCAATAGGGATCTGAGCCCCCGCAAAAGCCCGAAGAAGGTCCCTGCCACCTTTTTGGTTTGTACTTGGTAGCTAAGGGATGAGTCCAGCCACACTCCCATATTTTTTACGGCCTGCTTGGGAGGCGGAGGGGGGGGGCACTACCAAGGCTTTCTGGCCACCAAAGTTCACATCACAGACCGTGGTCCTTCCCTACCAGCAATACCTCTGACTTGTTGGCATTCAGCTGGAGGCAGCTGGCGGTCATCCATTCGGCGACTGCCGCCAGGTCCCCCAAAATTTCAGGGCAGCCCTCTCTGTCGATAGAGAGTGCCACCACCAGCTGAGTATCATCGGCGTAGGAGACCATTGTCAGTCCCCTGTTCCTGGCCACCGCAGCCAAAGTTTGGACATAGAGATTAAATAACAGGGGGCTGAGGGAGGAACCCTGTGGGACCCCTTGTTTGATGGGGTGTATGCCTGAGGCAAAAGGTGGGACAGTAACCACAAACGACCTCTCACTGAGGAACGAGGTAAGCCACGCCAAGGTCGAACCGGCAATTCCCGCCTCCTCCAGACGTAACAGAATGGCGTGAGACACTGTGTCAAAGGCGGCACTGAGATCCAAAAGTATCAGTGCCGACGTTTGCCCAAATGTCGGCTACAAAGCGGCAAACCCCTTCATCGCAGAAAATTGGCAGGATAAGCCTGTCTGCAGGCTGAGCATGCACAGTTTGACATTTTTTGAGCTGTATATACTGTTGCGTAGTTTGAGACTGGAGATGGTATTACTGGTAAAAACCCAACCTTATTTAGTGGGATGGTATTCTGGAAGATCAGAGCATGGATAGCAGCCCACTGAGAAACTTGCTTTTTTTCATCGTTCAGTCTGCACCAAATAGGCGATATGATAAATTCAGTTACATCAGCTTTGCGGACAGCAGCATCAGGTGAAAAAAAATCGATGTCTTCAGTCACTTTGAAACTTTGTGGTAGACAGGAATGTGTTGATGGCTTGTAGTGATTTTGAACATGTTGGCAGGCAATTGGGTTATGAGTTTGCAGCTTCGTCTTTTTATACCTACAGCTGAACTAGCTTGTTTTCCAGCAGCTACTTCATTGGTATTGTCTTGAAAAAGCCTCATGGGAGCATCATGTGTGCTGGATGTTCCAAAGAAGAGCGGTCTTCAAAACAGAAATTATCAAGAGCAGCAATTGTAAATCCTTTCTTGATAAAGTGACTTGGAAGTGGTGTGCAGATTCACAAGATTTTACAGCGTGAGCTGCTAACTAAGGGTGGGCGAAGTTGGCAGAGTGGCACTACGTGGAACTCCGCGGAGTTGCCTAAAAACTCTGTGGTATTTCGCTCCGCCCTATTTATTGCAGGGTGTTAATCATCGAGGTGGGGAGCACTGGGTGATGGAGTAAAGAAACTGCATGGCACGAGGGCACTTTGGAAAAGTCAGCAAAGGTTACAGGGAGGCAGGGAAAACTGGCAGCTCATGAGGAGGGCAAGGCATGGAGGCACATCATATGGCAGAGTTATCGACGTATCTAGGGGGCAGCTTTGCTGATGAAATGCTTGCTGACTGCAGTGCTAAGCTGCTTTACCGACTTCTCATATTCAGTTTGTTTGTCCCTGTCTGTGCATGCTGTGAATTCCTTCCGATAGGAGGAATAGGAGGGGGCTCAGCGGCTGGTCAACTCCTCCCAGGCTCTGCCGTCCACTGGCTGCTGCGGGAGGACGCCTGCAGAGTATTCTGCGCAGCCCTGCTGCAGTCTTTTCCTTCCCTCTGTGCCCCCGTTTACAGTGGCATCTAGGAGCTCTGCCGATTGCCTCTGGGTTCAGTGTACACAACAACAGGAAAGGAAACTGTTTGAGACAAGAATAGGTCACAAACGAGGAGTCTGTCAGGAGCAGCACCCTCTGCTAGGATTACCGACCTCTGGAAGTGGAAGTATTGGAGCAATGACTGGGTGGCTGCACGGAGACTGCTATGTATAATAAAAAAGCTAGCCTAGAACTAGAAGGCGACACGCTAGTAAACTCCACTCCATGGCAGACAGTAGAGTTTTGCTGAACTCTGAGAAGAGCCACAGAGTTGCAAAACTCCGAAAACTCAGCCGTTGGAGCGGAGTTTCACGTCCAGTGCTACTGCTAACAAGTTCCTGCTCTGTACTACCTCAATATAACTTGTTGATACCCCAATCCCATTCATTGAAATGATTAGCTCTCTACTTTTGCAATTATCAAAGATTGCGTAGGCAGTCATCATGTGTAGCAGAGTTTTCTTTTTACTGTGATGTAATTCATAAAACAAGATTTGGAAAAGACAGTACATTTGCACAGCATCAGCCTGTCGGTCCTTGGGCTTGTCTTCCACTTCTTCGCTTATATCTTCAAAGCTATCAAAAACATTGGCTTCAGTTCCGAACTCAAGAACTTTAGTTTGTAACAGTTCTGCTTTGCTGATATTAAACAATGATGTAATAAATGTTAAGACAACATCTGGCATTCTTGTTGATTCCATGAGTTGCGGTGCTCTGGGGCAGCACAAAATTTGTCATTAGGTTCAAAATCGACATCTTTCAGAATGTTTCTTAAAAGTGGTTCCTGCTGATTTTACTACATCCTGTGATCTTATTTTAGCAGCATGAGCTTCAGTAGTCAATTCAGCTGAGAACACCATAAGTGGCTCATTCTTTTTGTTAGACTGACAAAAACTAATTCTATTATAAATTCTCACCAGAAAATGTGAATTTCATTATTATAGATCAATACAGTTTCATCAATATTGACCACTATGTATCTGATCTCACTGAGTGTGAACCCATAGCCAGCACTCAAGAGTGGCTTCAAAACATAATTTGCTTTCTCAAAGAGAGCAAACTTAACTGAAGGGTGGCGGTTACGTTGCTACTGGAAGCTCATGTACATTCATATTTTTGATTGTATGAACACATGCAGTTCAGGTGGGCATACAAATCTATTGCAAGTACATTAACCTTGCTGTTTAGATCAGCCACTTGGCTGAAAACTATCTTGGAAGAAACTAGCTGCAGAAAAAAACAGGTTTGCCCTTTGAGACTCACATACACTTTACTTTGTTCTTTCATCAATCCCGTTGGCCCTTCCTCTGACTAAACCACAGACAACACATTGAAGATCCTCTGCTTTCTGATCAGTTGTTGGAGGTGGACAAGGGGTAGCCATCGATCTTCTTGGTGGATGAGCATTGGGTTTGGTTGTCATTGCTTTCTCAGAAGACTCGGATTCTTGTTGTGATTCACTGGTTTCTGCTATTTTTTGACAAATTTGTTTCCAGGCTTTTTTCCCTATTGTATACGATTTGTAGTTTGAAATTTTTACAATGACAAATTGTTACAATGACAAAATATGTGATCAGTTTCAATCTTTTGTGAACTTCGTCTTGAGTATTTCAGCAGCATCTCAAACTCTTTACTGTCCATCTGTAGTTGATGTTAGCTTTTCTTTTGGATAGTTTGGCATATGACATTTTTCTTTGTTGAAGGAATCTGAGTCCTCAGATTTTGTAGTAATCAACACTTTCAGGAGGTAAAGATCCGCTCATGTTTACGAATTTGAATCAGCGGAAAACCTGAAACATAAACAATATTAAAATAAATTACCTATATGATGGCTAAAACACATCATTATAGAGCTGCCATTTTGGAAAAGGTAAGCTCGGAGGATGTTTTAATACCAAAATGGAGCCCCTAGTTTTAGATCTGGGATGCATTTCTTTTGAGGAGGCTGCGGGTTTCAGACCCCTTGCGTATTGGTGACGGGTATGGACAACACCGGGGTTAGCACGTTATGCTAAAGCAGTTAAGCATATTAGAGAAGCCGATAAGTCTTCAAAAATCACATGGTTACAAAAGATTAAGGGCACACTATTTGATATGGGGCTTAGCCGTTTGTGGGAGGACCCAGAAGGGAACCTGTTCCCAACCAAAAATGATTTTAAAGCTCTATATAGGAACATGGTCTGCCAAAAGTCCTTGTCATTGGTGAATAGTGCCTCCCTAACAGGCCTCTTTTTAGAACATAAGTACGAACATAGGCTGGAGGCCTACTGGGACTTTATTACGAGGCCTGGTGACAGGAAATTCTATCACCAATTTAGAGTGGGTACCCTCCCCTTAAAATCTTTCACGGCAAAGTGGGATGATGACCAAGACACAAAATGCCATATGTGCCTATCCCAGGAAGAGTCTTTAACACATGTTTTGTTTGTGTGCCCCGCATACAAGAGCCCACGTTATAAATGGCTCAAGCCGATCAGTCTTAAAAGTGGTACAAGATCATGCCAATCGGCATTGTGCATTCGAAAGACAGATACTAGGGAAGTCGTAGTTATAGCTATGGCTAAATTCTTGAGCTGGACATGGGCCCTCAGAAGGAATAGTTTGCATGTAAATGTAGGCTCTGCACTGCATTAAGTAACCTGTCTATACTGTGGGATGTCCCTTTTTTCGTTGCCATCCAAGGTAAATCGTATTTAAAAAAATAAATTAACCTAACCTTGCTCAGTTATGGATTTACATTTTCATTAAGATCCCTTTTCCGTAATATGATCAATTTTATTACTAAGTATTGTTACGGTGTGGAACCTTTTATTGGATTTTTTTTAATTCAAATCTCTATAACATTGTTCTTTTAAAACATTTTATGTCATTTTATCACATTGTATGTATTTTATATGTGTCTTTTAGGATTGAAAATGATCGAATAAAGACTAATTGAATTGAGTATATAGGTCTTATGGTTCCTGAAATATTACATGATCACTGCAACACATCCACTATTTTTAAAAATGTCGTCCAGAAAAATTTGGGCCGGATTAGCAGTGTTTACCCAAGCTAAGTTAATTCTCTAATGATTCAGAAACACAAATCAAAAGTGAAAATCTCTGGACAACAATTTTTTTTAAAGAGCTATATAAAGTGGCCAGGACTACTCTGCCGCCTTTGATATGCGATTACGGGTTCCCCCGGACCTGGGAGATTCTGTCCCCTGCCCTGAGGCCCATTTGGTACCAGGACAGGCGGTAAATTAGCCATGCTAGGAGGCGTTTTGCACTACTAGGCCAGTCCCACCACTAATGTGGGCTGTTTGATGTGCCCCACGAAAGTAGTGTTCCACCATTCTGGGACACGGGGGTATGTCCCCATCCCCCCCCCCCCCTGGAGTGGTCATATAAGTGGTGTAGTTAAACCAAGGGTGTGTTGCAGATTGGCTACTACTCTTTACTTCCCTTAATGTCGCTAAATTGAGTATTTAGGTGGCCTCCTGACACCAGGAACGAAGATTAGACTGACTGAAGAAAGAAGAGCCTAAGAAGCAAGGACTGCAGACTGCTGGTGGACTTTGGCATCAAACCCTGCCTGTCTACCTGCTCCAGTCCTGACAATTGTGGCACCCGGACTTGTCCTGCAGCTGTGCACCAATCTGGACTCCAATGCAACAGATACAGAGTAGCTGACGAGGGACGCTGGCATCACAGAGGTCAGCACTAAGAGTGGGCTAGCTGTTCTGGTTTGCCCCCACCCTTTACAGGTCTAGCTGAGATCTGTGTATACCTTTGATACATGGGCATCAGTCAACCAAAATCCTTTGCATCCGAGCTCCCTGGCCCGGGTCCACAACAACTGACAGTGCTCCCCTGCTTCCAGGACCCCAAGGAACCAAACCAACCATTGTGAACTCCCGGACTTGTGCAAAACGCCACCTCTGCAGCCTGTTTCTAGGTACCCACATAGCGTGCAAGGCTGCCAACCCATCCAAAACCCAGACACACCAGTGCAGATAAATCTGAACTGCGGGTGGTACTATGGACCTTGGCCCGATGCACTTTAAGTCCTAAAGAGGATGCCTGAGAACTATTTGCAAAGAACCGTATGCAGTTAATGTCTTTTTTCCATAGGAAAGCACTGGCACATTAAAAAAACGCATTTGAGTGAAAAAATTACTAACCTGCTAAAATTGTTAACCCGAAAAGTACTTACCAAAGTTACTTCCCTTCAATAACGATATATCTGTAAGAAACAGTAATTAGTGTTAGATTCCTTACCGTAGAATATCCCCAGGCATCAGGCTGGATCCGGAAAGTTTTCGTCAGCAGTACCCTTGCGCGTCGGTAGGCGTCATCTGCGGCTCCCGGTCCGGCGTTGTGATTGCCGGAATGACGTCGGAGTACTTAGACACCGCCCTCACGCGCTGATGTCAGTTCTGTACATAGCTTTCCGCGCTAGGAACGCAGAGCCATGATAGAAACCGACACTGGTGCCATAAAACTAGGGCCCTGAAAGGGATAACCTAAACCCTAGATATCGGTTCGCAGAACGGGGAGGATGGGTGGGGCGGTAAGGAATTTAACACTAACTACTGTTTCTTACAGATATATCGTTCCTGAAGGTAAATAACTTGTGCATCTGAAAGAAACAGGTTAGTGTTTGATTCCTTACCTTAGAATAGATACCCCATAAATACCAACCCCGGTGGTGGGTCTGCGAACCAAGATCACACCAGAAAGTCCTGGAAAAATGAAACTGACGAAAAAGCCATCTCTCTGGACTTGACTGTCCAGGCAGTAATGTTTAGCAAACGTGTGCAGCGAGGCCCACGTAGCTGCCTGACCGATGTCCTGCAAGGGGACTCCCAGACCCAGGGCAGTAATAGCCGCCTTTGCCCGAGTGGACAGGGCGCGTAGCCGCACAGGGGGTTCCTTCTTCGCCGAAGAGTAGCAAACCTTGATGCACAAAACGACCCACCGAGAGAAGGTCCTCTTGTGCACCGCCCGTCCCTTCTTAGCGCCCACGTAACCAACAAAGAGCTGGTCGTCCACCCGGAACTGGTGTGTGCGATCCAGAAAGAAGGAGAGCGCACATTTGGGTCCAGACGGTGGAGCCTCTCTTCCTCTTTCGAGGGATGCGGCGGCGGAAAGAAGGTGGGCAAGGTGAAGGACTGTCCGATATGAAAGGTGTAACCACCTTGGGCAGGAAAGAAGGACGAGTCCTCAGAACAATCTTGTTGGGATGGACAGAGAGGAAAGGAGGCTTAGAAGACAGAGCCTGGAGCGCACTCACTCTCCTGGCAGAGGTGATGGCAACCAGGAATGCAGTTGTAAGAGTCAGAAGATGAAGAGGACAGTTATGAAGTGGCTCAAAGGGAGCGCACATCAGATAAGTCAGTACAAGGTTCAAGTCCCACTGAGGCATCACGAAGGGAACAGGAGGGAACATGTGTGTGATGCCTTTCAAGAATCTATTTACAACAGGGGACTTGAAAAGAGAACACTGATCAGGAAGCCTTAAGAAGGCTGAAATGGCTGAAATGGTGGAGAGATAACCCTTGATAGTGCCCAGAGCAGAGCCCTGTTGGGCAAGAGAAAGAAGGAAGAGGAGAACCTCTGAAAGGGGGGCAGATTGTGGATCCACAGCCTTTGCTGTGCACCATGCCACAAATTTGTTCCACCTGCAGGCGTATACCGATTTTGTGGAGGGGCGCCTGGCTGCCAGAATCACATCACAGACTTCAGGACGCAAGTCAAATGGCCTCGACTGTCGCCGCTCAATCTCCACGCATGTAGGTGGAGACTGGACAGGTTCGGGTGGAGGACCGTCCCCTGCTGCTGCAACAGAAGGTCCTCCTGAAGAGGCAGACGAATCGGGGGATCGACTGACATGCTGAGTAGCTTGGGATACCAGTATCTTCGTGCCCAGTACGGAGCCACAAGGATTACTTGGACCCGGTTGCGCCTCAACCTCTTCAGCACTCTGGGCAGAAGTGGTATAGGTGGAAAGGCGTACAATAGACCGCAGCTCCACTCGCGACGAAAAGCGTCTGCAAGCGAGTGCCGCCTTGGAAATTCCAACGCGCAGAACTGATGACATTGCGCGTTCTCTTCTGTGGCGAATAGATCTAACCAAGGTTCTCTCAACTGCAGAAAGAGACCTTGCGCCACGTCCGAGTTCAGACGCCATTTGTGATACATCATGCACTGGCAGCTGAGTTCGCCCGCCCTGGCGTTCAGAGAACCTGCCACGTGTTGAACCACCAGGGTGACATCCTGGTGTTCCAGCCATGTCCAGAGGCGCAGAGCCTCCTCACAAAGGGTCCACGACCCCACCCCGCCCTGTTTGTTGCAGTAAGACATGGCAATGGTGTTGTCCGTGAACACCTGCACTATACTTCCCCGGACAGAGGGAAGGAATGCCTTTAGTGCAAGCCAGATCGCCCACAGCTCCAAAAGGTTGATATGGAGCCGGGACTCCGCCGTAGACCATAGGCCTCTGATCTCCGCCTAACCCATGTGGCCCCCATCCCAGGAGGGACGCATCCGTCACCACTACGTGCTCCGGTTGGGGAAGGGAGAGGAATCTGCCGCTGACCCAATCCCGGTCCGTGAGCCACCACTGCACCTGTCTTGCAGTGCCCTCTGAGATCAGGACGTGGTCGGACAGGTTGCCCTGATGCTGTGCCCACTGGAACTTCAGGTCCCACTGTAGAGCCCGCATCCGCCACCTGGCGTGTTGCACCAGTAGGATGCAGGAGGCCATCAGCCCCAGGAGCCGCAGCGTCAACCTGACCGAAACTCAGGATAAAGGCCGAAAGATCTGAATCAGAGCCTGAATATCCCGAACCCGCTACTCGGGAGGATAAACCCGAAACTGCGCCGAGTCCAGAACCGCTCCGATGAAGAGGAGCTTCTGAAAGGGAATCAGGTGCGACTTCGGCACGTTGATGGAGAACCCCAGCAAATGCAGAAGGTCGGTCGTAGTCTGGAGGTGGTCTGGGGCGAGCCCGCCTCCAACAACCAGTCCTTGAGATAGGGGAAGACTGGGACCCCATATTTGCCCGAATGCGCTGCGACCACCGCCATCACTTCCGTGAACACCCGAGGGGCGCTGGTAAGGCCGAAGGGGAGCAGGATAAACTGAAAGTGCTCGTGGCCTACCGTGAACCGTAGCGTCGGTGGGCCGGCAGGACAGGGATATGGAAATATGCGTCCTGCAAGTCCAACGCTACCATCCAGTCTCCAGGGCCTAGGGCAGCTAGGACCTGAGCTAAAGTCAGCATCTTGAACTTCTCCTTCTGGAGGAAGCCGTTGACGCTCCGGAGGTCCAAGCTAGGGCCTCCTTTGCCCTTCTTGGGTACCAGAAAGTAGTGGGAGTAGCAACCACAACCTACTTCTGGCCCAGGAACGTGCTCAATGGCCCCCTTGGCCAAGAGGGCCATAACTTACTTCCGCAGAAGATGCAAGTGCTCCCCCGACATGCGGTGGTCCTGCGGTGGCATGGCTGGAGGGGTCGCCTCGAAGGGGAGGGAGTAGCCCCTTCGGACGATTTGCAGCACCCACCTGTCTGACGTGATGGAGCGCCAGTGGAGGAGGTGATGGCGAACCCTGACCCCCACTGGCGTCAAATGGGCCTGAAAGCTCGGACTAGGAAGGTTTTGAGGCAGATGCTGCAGGATGTGGACTGTCCTTGCCGTTGTCCCCCGGCACCGCCACGGCGGTTACCACGTCCGCGTTGAGGCTGGTTCTGCGGCATGTGGCTGGCAGGACGTGAAGGGGCACCCCTTCCTTGGCCACGAAAGGGGCGAAAGGCAGAAGTTTGCTGGCGCTGGCCCGACGAGCCCAAGGACTTGGCCGTAGCCCTGAAGCCCTTGAAATGCTCAAGCGCACTGTCCGCCTTGTCCCCAAAGAGGCGACGGCCATCGAAAGGCATGTCCATGAGCGTGGCGTGGACATCGCCCGAGAAATTGGCGGCGACCCCCCACAGTCGTGGAAATCACTAGCGAGTCCGTGGTATCCAGTCCACACCAGATAGAGTAACGTGCCACATCCCGCCCCTCCGCAAGGGCTTGGGCGAGCCGGGCCCGGACCTCCAGGCACTGTGAGCGGCGCCGGTCCGATGCCAGAACCGGACTTAAACTGGGGCCGACGTCATCCGAGGGCGGGTCGGCACCAGCGGAGGAGTCTCAAGGTCAACTGGCGTCGACCAGGATCCGGGCACGGATCCCATGGGGGCCGGCAGCGTCGGGACCAAAGTCGGCGACGGCGCCAGGGCCAAAGCACCCGACAGCGCCGGGGCCAGAGCCACCGGCCCACCAAAGCCCCCAGTCGGGTCTGCGGGGCCCAACGGAGGGAAGTGAGTCCTCATGGCAATAAGGAAGTCACTAATCTCCTCTGGCATCGCTCGCAGGCCAGGGACCGCAGGGTATGGGCCTGGAGTCGGCGCTGGCGGCTCCGACGTTGCCGCGTGGGCGGTGTCACCCGAACCCTCGGCCGCGTCGTGCGAGCAGCGAGGGGAGTCTGAAGAGCGATGTCGCCTCTTCGACTTCTTCTTTGAGTGCCTCGACTTACCGGAGGACTTGGAGCTCGACAAGTGATGACGATGACTCATTGAGCAACGACTGCGGCTTCGGGACTGGTCCCTCAACTTCCTCCTCGACCCGCCGGATTTCGAGAAGCTTGCGGGACCGATCCCGGCTAGGTTTTGAAGTCCAGGTTCGGCAGTCTGAGCACGACTTGCCGTCGTGGTTGGCCCCGAGGCAGTAGAGACACTGATGATGGGGGTCGGTCACCAACATCAGGCGGTGACAGGCGTCGCACGGCTTGAAGTCAGGCATCCCTACGGCACCAGAGGTCTAAGTCGACTCGAAAAAGAGATCCTAAACAGATCAAAAAGTTAGTCAAAAAATGACTACGAGTACTGCTCTTCCCGGATCTGCGCTAGCTGGCGCAGAAAAAAGTAGAACTGACGTCAGTGCGCGAGGGCGGCGTCTAAGTACTCCGACGACGTCATTCCGGCGATCACGACGCCAACGACAGACGCGGAGCCGCAGACGACGCCTACCGACACGCAAGGGTACTGCTGACAAAAACTTTCCGGATCCAGCCTGACCCCTGAGGATATTGTAAGGTAAGGAATCTAACACTAACCTGTTTCTTTCAGATAAGTGAGTTCTTGCAGTTAAAATATAAAAATACTAGTTAATTTTCTAAATTGATCTCAAGTTTCTTCGTGAGTATGTGCCTCTATTATTGACACTGTGTGTGTTTTCAACAAATGCATTAACACTACCCACTGTTAAGCCTAAACTGCTCGTCCACACTACAAACAAAAGAGAGCATTTGGGATTATTAATTTAAGTCCTGTGAAACAATAGGGTCAGCTGGACATTCTACATGGTATAACTCGTTTTGGTATGCTACAAGGCGGCATTGTTGACAACTGAAATCAGTAGAAGAGCTCCATATCCGTGACAACGTGTGAGGAACCTTTCTCTTCACAAAGCTTTCGAGAAGATGTTGTAGAAAGCTTTACAAACATCATGATGAGCCTTCAAAGACAATCCAGCCCGATAACGGGCTTCCATCTTAGACACAACCCATTACCAGTAGCTGCAATGCTTAAACCCTGAAGTTCCCCTGCTCACTTTGAGGACCCTTTGAACAACACACTACTTTACTTGTTCCTTAGGACGGCTATTAAATATTAGCACAAACAGTCTAGGGAGTTGTCATTTCTGGTCAGTGGCGCAAGGATTCCATGTAGGTTTTTCCTGGCACCGCCATCATGTGGAACACGTTTTCGTAGTTAAAATAGTTGCTGGGATAGCCGTAAAAAGTCTGCAAAGAAAACCAATAGCCAACAAAGGAAGCATTTCCTTTGGCACAGTGAGGCCTCTTTCAAATTCCATTTAAGAACACATTGTTTGATCACGACAAAAGGAGTAAGGTCCAATGCATGTTCCTATGCAAAAACAAAATCGATTTACACTGAAAATGTTAATGTTTTAAACACGAGATACACCAGTGCGGAAATAGGGACCCCCCATTTCGGGAACTACAACTGTGGACCTGTTCAGAAAAGCCTGCATCAGACTATGATGCTTTATTAACTGCTCAAGCTTACCTTGATGAAATGAAGTACAGTGATGGAGAATCGCTCATTACAAAAACAGCAGTACACTACCATTTCCATGAGAACAGACAGGGACCCAGGAAGTTCTCGCAATGCAAACATCACCTAAAGGAAAAAAACATAACCGAAAAGTAACCAATTTCATTTTTTGGAAAGCCTTGTAAAATAAATATTGGGCCCTAAACAGTGAACCAACTGTGAATGCAAATATTTCCAATGTAATTTTAGGATAGAGAAAAATGGGCACATGCTCGATGCCCTGTCTTTTAAAGTACTGTAATGGTGACTAACAGCCTCAAATTATATTTGGAGAAATAGCCCCACTGATCACATTCCAAGGAGATACTTATCTTTGAAAATGTGTTTATCGTGGATTTTTTGATATGGAAGTTGCTAATTTTTTAAAGGCAGTAAATCTAGGTGGGAGGCGGGCAGGTTTGGGGAAATTAACCCCATTTCTGCGATTAGATATATAAGCCAGTTGCAATTATTTCCAAAGTTACCAGGAATCATTATCCTCTCAAATCCACCCACAATCTGAAAACGGCACATTCTGTGGATTCCTGTCATTGTATTGTTTTCCCTTTTAAAAAAAAGCTAGTTCTATTACTATGTTGTCACTAGTTTAAAAAAATGACAGAAAAACTATCACACAGAAAAATGAGAGAAACACAGGGACAGTGTACTCCAATCCCTGAATCTGATGTGGTCTATCACATCCAGGAACATTGTTCCAACTTCTTTAATAAAAACCTACTCGTAGATAAATCCTGGGAACCCTCATTGCCTGGAAGAGAGAGGTAAAAATAAAAGTATCACTGACAATGCCTCTCCCAAACTGCCAATAACTAAGTGCATAGTGGAATAAAGAATTGTACGTGAACTCACTGTATTTCCTATAAGCTACTTGATTCACACCTGACAAGTAAACTGATTCCTTTCTATAGGCTGGGAAAATGTTATACATGTATCATTTAAATGAGCATCAGATTCAACCCTAGGTTATGAAAGTCACAAAATTCTCAGGACAGAGGTCGGCTTCTTACAAAGGCCCTCGCCTGTCAACTAATGAATGAATGAGCCCACACACACACAGAGCCCACACACACACACAGAGCCCACACACACACACAGAGCCCACACACACACACACTCACAGAGGCCACACACACACACACAGAGCCGCGCACACCGGGATGACAAGCAGGGAACAGAGGCAGAGAAAAACCGGGGGAACAGAGGCAGAGAAAAACCGGGATGACAAGCAGGGAACAGAGGCACAGAAAAACCGGGATGATAAGCAGGGAACAGAGGCACAGAAAATCCGGGATGACAAGCAGGGAACAGAGGCACAGATTGCATAATGAAACATTTTCCTAAGAAGGTGAAAACAAGCTGATGAGCAATTCAACAAAATGTTTGCTCAACTAACATCTGTTATGTCCTAAAAGACAATTCAGGGAAGGCAATTTCAGTTCACAGGTTTTGAACTGAATGTATTTTCAGGATAGGACAGAGTGCTTAAACGTGCTTCTATTTAACGGCATCACTTTAGGTAAATAGCAAACTTACATTTTGTATGTCCTCTGTACCTTCATCACAAGTGTTTCGTTTTAGAAGGGGAGCACCCCTTTTGCTACACATGCACGTATCTATATAGGGTATTATTTATTTATCTCGATAAAGAAGCTTATTTACAATTTAACACTAGATCAGAAATGGTGGGTCTTTCTTGCTCGCGCAGCTGGGTCAGTTTATTGACACCCCCTTACTCCGGCTTCAGAATACAATGCACCCCATTGTAGAGACGGAGCACGCTGCCTTACGTACTAAACTAACTGCCACGTTGGGACACATATATCGTTTCCACCCTATTAAAGGCGAAATTTTAAAAAGCGTTGGTCGCAAGGAAGAATGAGGAAATTCTGGATAAAAGTCACAAAAAAACAACTCTCAGCAAGCGACATTTTACAACGTTGGGCCTTTATTAAATGCATTGCTAAGTAATTATTAAATACTCTTGGTTTGCAGGATAACATCTGTGTTCCTGTTGTACTAACGCCCCAGCCCTGCACATTCTTCTCCTGTTATGCTTCTCCGTGAACAAGCTTACCTCAGAAACCAGCACTTAATTACGTAATAAATTACACACGCAGTTGCTGCAGTGAACGCACATCCCTCTTGTCGCGGCTCTCGGGATGACGCTCCTGCCCCTCGAGCCGGCGCCTAGTCACAGCGCGGCCTTTCACTGACTAGCAGGGAATCCTTAAAGCGCAGGGCCAATCCCAGCGCGGCCCAGGGAGGGGACGTCAGCGGTGCAAGGACAGAATTCCCGGCTCTGCAGCAGTGAACACGGGGGAGTTTCTAATGGTGTGACCCTTGCGCCTGCGGCGGGGATTACGGTGCCAGTGTTTTATTATGCTTCCATTCGGGTCCCAGTAAAGCGCAGGAACCGCGCTCAGCAGCCCCACAGGGAGAATTCTGATATTTTGTTCAGTCAGGACCTCGTAATCTATTACCAGCCTGAGCACTCAACACCAACCATCTTTCTCCGAGGCGAGGCAGAAATGCCTCGGAGAAAGCATAGTCTTTTTCAGATTCGGGGGGGGTGGTTTTCGTTCTCTCCTCTTCCCATTGGCTGGAAGGTAAAATTCCAGCCAATGGGAAGAGGAGAGAAAGAAAACAAGAAAGAAGCTTAAAAAAACGCCCCCAAATCCGAAAAAGACGGGGCTTGAACCGAGTGACGCCCCTTTCCTCCAATGGCTGGCCTCCGTTTAGGAAGCCAGCCAATGGAGAAGAGGGGCGGGTTCAAGCCCCCTACTAAGAAACATTAAATCTCGGAGCTCCGCCCACTGCTACGCAGTGCGACGCAGTCCTCGACCTAAAAAACAACTGGCAGCATCAACTACAATATTCAAACAGACACTCCATATCTCTTTCTTATACTCAGTGCACACCTTATATAATTGAGCACAGCTTGACATGGCCAAAGGCAATCTAACTGCTGTAAGTAACTTAAATCTCGTTTCAAATGTTTGTATTTCTCTAAATAAAGGGGCTTAGAAGCGCTTTCGATAAGAAGTGTACATGGAACAAAAAACAAGAAATGAGCAGTGGTTTGCAGTGGCAC
Organism: Lissotriton helveticus; assembly: GCF_964261635.1. Classification (NCBI taxonomy): domain Eukaryota; kingdom Metazoa; phylum Chordata; class Amphibia; order Caudata; family Salamandridae; genus Lissotriton; species Lissotriton helveticus. The sequence goes on along the minus strand of NC_136058.1, from coordinate 144,705,941 downwards.
ATTATTACAGGAACACCTGGGAAGTGATGGAAATCAGGTTCTTCGTGACGGACATGGCAATAAAAAATGAATGGTATTAAAAAGGAAACGAGTTAAAAGAAATCTTTGCTGAATATTCATGATGGCAGTTAAATACAGCGTAAGGACAGAGGTCAGTTTTCATTGCAGACACAAACTTCTAGACAGTCATTTTTGTAGCTCATCCTCGTGAACTTTATACTGAAAATTGAAAAACAGGTTTTTAAACAAGTCACTTGAATAATTACTAGTGCACTCAGGCCTGACAAACAACTCCGGAACCCTAAAGATGTAAATGTCTGTTTTATGTAGACTAGTCACAGAATTGCAAACGCATAATCTAGTGCCAGGCAGTCAAGATAGTGGATCTTGTGAATGCTGCCTCTGGACTTCACCACACCCTCCGCCATAGCAACAAGGGAATTACTTTGGGGAGAGGAGTTGGCCTAACGGCTAGGGCGGTGGACCTCGAATCTGAGGAACCTGGTTAGAGTCTCGTTTAACTGTTTGGTGTCTGTCTCCTATCCTTGACCGCGTCTTAGCCACGTGGGCATCCCCAACTTTAAAAATCTCCCAGCCTTCCTTGATTTTGACTGTGTTAACAGAAAGTTTGTTGTGGAAACGAGAGTGCTTAACAACACTATTTTGTAGCTATCTTAATGTTTAATGAGTAGGGACAGGGGAAGGAAGCGCCAGGTGGAGGAACAAAACTTGTCATCAACCCCTAGAGACAACTGAGTTGGTATAGTGCGCTACATATGCATAGCAATTGTAAACGGCAATAATTATTCAGTCTGGTTGGGAGTGGGCCGCTTTCCCTGTATCCGGTCTCGCTTTCCACTCCACGGTGTTTCCAGGTTCGCACACCTGCCCTTGTCCGGGTCTCGGCTTCACCCTTCGCCTCCTGACCTCTCTGCCTTTCTGCTTTCATTTCAGAGGCTTTGAGACAACAGGTGGCAGACCTCCACGCCCTGACACCCGGGAGCACCGGAGGAGAGCGCACCGGCTACTGGAGAGCTGCAAGCGCCTGGGGGACACACAACACCACCTCTTATGATTTTAAATATTGATCTGCGTTATCCATACCGCCGCCTCATTACAGGATGGCCTTCGTTAATGGGGAAACGGGCGGCTACCCTATGTACAGCCTATGCGGCGAGTTGCACGGCTCCACTCCCCGGCTGGATGGGCTGCAGGGGAGTCGGGCTGGACGCGGGTGCGGGCCATGAGGGCAGAATGCGCTACTCCTCAGTGGCCCTGGCCCCAGACGGCGCGGTGAACAATGGAGCAAGGATCCCTGCAGCCCCTGGGCCGACTCCTGCACCTCAGACCTGGGCTTCCAGATGAGCCCCCCGCCCGCGCTCACAGCCAGTGATCATTAATAGAGCTTGTTAGTTTAGTCACACATATTTGGAGCTCTTCTGAGCCCCAGTCATTGGCGACGTGCCAGTCCATGCAATTTGCCAGTCTGCCAGTAGATTGCTTAACTATTGTTGACAGTCACTGCATTCAGCTCCTGTGTTTGAAAAAACCTTTGTCGAGAATTGCTTTCAAAGGCTACGAGAAGTGTGCTCAGCTCTATATGCTTCCTCCTGTCTATATTTTACTGTTACTGAATAAAGAGGGCCCTCTTGAAATTGTTTGGACCTGCACCATGCTCCTGGACTCACAGGCTGAGGCTAGTCTCATGGAGGTGGTTTCACTGGCACTGACAGCTGAGAGACACATTCTAGCAGCAAGCAGAGTCAGGATAGGAAAAGTACAGCTTATGGTTAGCAGCATTACAACACAATAGACAATGAAAATGAAATAATTGTTCAGGTTGCTTTAATCAGACTGATGAAGGGGGTTAAATGGTGGGAATGAAATGAAGGAGAATCACTTAATCGCACCGTGCCTAAAATATGAATGTGACCTTGTGTAATGTAAACTAGTGCTAATGTAAAGTGCTCCAATACCTTTGCGTCAAGTTTCTGTTATGTAAAACTGCAACAACAAAAAATCCCATTTAATTATCGTTATACTGTATTTTTTTTAAAACCTATATTAATTTGTGTTTTAGAGATCAATCTGCCCAAAGGAGGAAACACTATACGCACAAGTTACTTACCTTCGGTAACGATATATCTGTAAGAAACAGTAGTTCGTATTAGATTCCTTACCTTAGAATATCCCCAGGCGTCAGACTGGATCCGGAAAATTTTGCGGAGCAGTACCCCTGCGCGTCGGTAGGCGTCGTCTGCGGCTCCGAGTCCGTCGTCGGCGTCGTTGGCGTGGCGCCGGGATGACGTCGTCGCAGTACTTAGACACCGCCCTCGCGCGCTGACGTCCGTTCTTATACACAGCTTTTCCGTGCCAGAAACGCAGAGCCATGATAAAAACCATCACTGGTGCCATAAAAACTAGGGCCCTGAAAGGGGATGACTTTAACCCTAGATATCGGTTCGCAGAACGGAGAGGATGGGTGGGGCGGTAAGGAATCTAATACTAACTACTGTTTCTTACAGATATATCGTTACCGAAGGTAAGTAACTTGTGCATCTGAAAGAAACAGGTTAGTATTAGATTCCTTACCTTTGAATAGATACCCCAGCAATACCAACCCCGGTGGTGGGTCTGCGAACCAATGATCACACCAGAAAGTCCTGGAGAACGGAACAGCCGAAAAAGCCATCTCTCCGGACTTGGCTGTCCAGGCAGTAGTGTTTTGCAAACGTGTGCAGCGAGGCCCATGTAGCTGCCTGACAGATGTCCTGTAAGGGGACTCCCAGACCCAGGGCAGTAGTAGCCGCCGTGGCCCGAGTGGAATGGGCACGTAGCCCCACAGAAGGCTCATTTTTAGCCAAAGAGTAACAAGCCTTGATGCACAAGACGACCCATCGAGAAATGGTCCGTTTGTGCACCGCCCGTCTCTTCTTAGCGCCCACGTAACCAACAAAGAGTTGGTCATCCACCCGGAACTGGCGTGTGCGATCCAGATAATATGAGAGCTCACGTTTTGGGTCCAGACGGTGGAGCCTCTCTTCCTCTTTCGAGGGATGCGGAGGTGGAAAGATGGTGGGCAAGGGGATGATCAGGGAGCCTTAAGAAGGCGGAAATGGCAGAGAGGTAGCCCTTTAGAGTGCCCAGAGCAGAGCCCTGCTGGGCAAGAGAAAGAAGAAAGAGGAGAACCTCTGAAAGAGGGGCAGAAAGGGGATCCACAGCCTTTGCTGTGCACCATGCCACAAATTTGTTCCACCTGCAGGCGTACACCGATTTTGTGGAGGGACACTTGACTGCCAGAATCACATTACAGACTTCAGGAGGTAAGTCAAATGGCCTCAACTGCCGCCGCTCAATCTCCACGCATGTAAGTGGAGACTGGACAGATTCGGGTGGAGGACCGCCCCCTACTGCTGCGACAGAAGGTCCTGCTGAAGAGGCAGACGAATCGGGGGGATCGACTGACATGCTGAGTAGCTCGGGATACCAGAATCTTCGTGCCCAGTCTGGAGCCACAAGGATGACTTGGGCCCGGTCGCGCCTGATCTTCAGCACTCTGGGCAGAAGTGGTATAGGCGGAAAGGTGTACAACAGACCGCAACTCCGCTTGCGACGAACAGCGTCTCTGAGCGAGTGCCGCCTTGGAAATTCCAACGCGCAGAACTGATGACATTGCGCGTTCTCTTCTGTGGCGAATAGATCTAACCAAGGCTCTCCCCACTGCTGAAAGAGGCCTTGCGCCATGTCCTAGTTCAGACGCCATTCGTGATCCATCATGCACCGACGGCTGAGTTTGTCCGCCCTGGCGTTCAGGGAACCGGCCATGTGTTGAACCACCAGGGTCACGCCCTGATGTTCCAGCCACTGCCAGAGGCGCAGAGCCTCTTGGCATAGGGCCCACGACCCCACCCCGCCCTGTTTGTTGCAGTACCACATGGTGGTGGTGTTGTCCGTGAACTGAATGTGGCTGTGGGCCTGCTAATCAGTTCCACAGCCCTGCTGTTCTCTCTCTAAATTCACACCATGTACTTTAGATACATCACCAATTGGGATTTGGGTCCTTCTTATGAGTCCCTGTACAGTGTACTATAGGTACCCAGGGCATAGGTGCACCCCAGGACTACCAGGGGCTGCAGCATATCTTTTGCCACCCCTGGCTGGCCATCCAAACTGACACAACTGGCTGATCACTCAGCTGGGGCAAGGTCGTGTAATCACCCGTTGCTTAGATATAGTATACCTCTGTCTAACCTTATATCTGGACACATATACACCTATAAGTCTCTCCTATGGCAGGCCTTAACAATCCTGAAGGCAGAGTGCTTGGTTTTATGTGAGATGGGGCTTCAGCATGAGCTGAGCCTGTCTGCAGCTTTCGGAACCATGTCCTTATAGCTGTTATATGATATAGCCGTACCATATACTCTTAAGTGCATTATGAACCTCGCGGTTAAATGCTATCTTTGGTTTGGCTTTATCAAAACATGTCGTGTAAGGTGTCATACGCTTTGGAATACTACCCCCTCGCCAGTCCTGTCGACGGGGGTAGCATTCCCCCCTTCTAGAGGGAGAAGACATGTTGTTCCTTTTAATCCCGGTTAAAGTTAACCAGAGCCTCAGCATCACAAAATGGATGCTGCTGCCACAGACACAAGTCTGACCTCCTGCTGCTGGGAGTCCTTCCAGCGAGGGAGGCTTGGACAATAGATTTCCTGCCTTGGGAGGTGCTAGCACCACCCCAGACAGGCCTTAGTGTATTGGGGCAGGGAGGGCAGAATGAAATGAGACAATGCCTGGGGCACACAAGGTGCTCCATGCATAGTCCAGTTCAAACCAGTTGCTGGGGCACTCCAGCCCCAGCTCTGGCACGAAACTGGACAAAGGGAAAGGAGTGTAACCACCCCCTTCCCTGGTCCCACCCATAGGAGGGACCTAGCAGGTAATCCAGCCCCTTTGATTGGTATAAAGGTAGGAGCTGAGTCAAGAGACTTTAGATTTATCCTGAACTGAAACTTGAAACGACACTCTGGACCTTCGACATTCTATTGCAACTAGAAGACTGAAGAATCTCCCTTGTGGTCAAGGAGTGACCACCCTGTGCAAACAGGCACCATCCAGCGATCTGCGGTTTACTTTGTCGACGATCCCGCCGGAGCCCGAGCACAGAGTCTGACACGAGCCAGACTTCTTTGACCCTGATCCACAGCCACAGCAAAGCTGAGGCCCGTGGAGGTGACGAGAGGCGTGGGACCGGCCATCTTGAATAACCTGCTCTTTGCTACTTGTGCAGCTTCTGAGGCACCCTCGAAGTTGTGCATTGGGCATTGAGAAGCCCCAGCCCCGAGCACCTCCTGCACCAACGCACAGCCCTCCACACTCCACGAGTGCCGTGTGGGGCCTGCTAGTGTTTTAGTGCTCGACGCGTCTGTCCGGTTACTTGTCCGTTGGCTAGTGGCCTCTGTGACGACGAACCTTTTAATTTAAACCGCCTGCCTGGTAATTCCCAGACCGCATTCTCGACGGCTCCCCCCGATCGGGAATCCAAGAGGTACGAACAGTATGGTAAGAAGATGTTCTCCTCACTGAGTTTGGGTTGCGGTCAGTTAACATCCGGTGCCTCTTGGGCTGTTACACCCACTCTCTGTGGGACACGGTCGCGGACGTGCTGCCACAACGTCCGGAGGAGACCCGGACTAAACTCGCCCAAGCCCTTGCGGAGGGTCGAGATGTGGCACGGTATTCCATCTGATGTGGGCTGGATACAATGGACTCGCTGGGCAGAGCGATGGCAACGACGGTGACGGTGGCTGAGGTCCGCCAACTTTTCGGCTGATGTCCAAAACACCCTTAAGGACATGCCGTTTGATGGCCGTCGCCTTTTTGGCGACAAGGCAGACAGTGCGCTTGACGCTTTAAGGACTCCAGGGCTATGGCCAAGTCCTTGGGCCTGTCGGCCCCCGCGCAAGCAAACTGCTGCCTTTCGCCCCTTTCGTGGCCAAGGAAGAGGAGCCCCCACACGTCCTGCCAGCCACGGGCTGCAGACTAACATCCAGCGTGGTGGGGGACCTGGTAACCGCCGTGGCGGTGCCCGGGGACAACGGCGAGGCCAGTCCACATCCACCCCCGCAGCATCCACCTCAAAGCCCTCCTAGTCCGAGCTTTCAGGCCCACGTGACGTCAGTGGGGGGGCAGGGTTCGCAATCACCTCCTCCACTGGCGCGACATCACATCGGACAGGTGGGTGCTGCAAATCGTCCGAAGGGGCTACTCTCTCCCCTTCGAGGCGACTGTAGGAGAGTAGGGTCTGCTTTCCTATGGTCACCCCACTTTTTGCTTTTTGCTTTACTGGTTTTCGACTTTAATGTGCTGTGGGCCTGCTAACCAGACCGACAGCCCAGCTGTTCTCTCTAAATTCATACCATGTACTTTAGGTACATCACCAATTGGTAATTGGGTCACCTTTGTGAGCCCCTGTACAGTGTACCGTAGGTACCCAGGGCATAGGTGCATCCAAGGCCTACCAGGGGCTGCAGCATATCTTATGCCACCCCTGGCTGGCCATCCAAATTGACACAACTGGCTGATCACTCAGCTGGGGCAAGGTATAGTATTCATATACCTACCATTATATATAGACACATATATACCTATAAGTCACTCCTATGGCAGGCCTTAACAATCCTGAAGGCAGAGTGTTTGGCTTTATGTGAGATGAGGCTCTAGCATGAGCTGAGCCTGTCTGCAGCTTTCGGAACCATGTCCTTATAGCTGTTCTATGATATAGCCATACCATATACTCTTAAGTGCATTATAATCCTCGCTGTTAAATGCTAACTCTGGTTTGGCTTGATCAAAACATGTCGTGTAAGGTGTCATACGCCTTGGAATACTACCCCCTCATTAGTTCTGGCGACGGGGATAGCATTCCACCATTCTAGAGAGAGAAGACATGTTGTTCCTGTTAATCCCGGTTAAAGTTAACCAGAGCCTCAGCATCACAAAATGGATGCTGCTGCCACAGACACAAGTCTGACCTCCTGCTGCTGGGAGTCCTTCCAGCGAGGGAGGCTTGGACAATAGGTTTCCTGTCTTGGGAGGTGCTAGCACCACCCCAGACAGGCCATAGTGTATTGGGGCAGGGAGGGCTGAATGAAATAAGACACTGCCTGGGGCACACAGGTGTCCCATGCATAGCCCGATTCAAACCAGTTGCTGGGGCGCCCCAGCTCTGGCGCGAAACTGGACAATGGGAAAGGGGTGTAACCACCCCCTTCCCTGGTCCCACCCATAGGAGGGACCTAGCAGGTAATCCAGCCCCTCAGATTAGTATATAGGTAGGAGCTGAGTCAAGAGACTTTAGATTTATCCTAAACTGAAACTTGTAACGAAACTCTGGACCTTCGACATTCTACTGCAACTAGAAGACTGAAGAATCTCCCTTGTGGTCAAGGAGTGACCATCCTGTGCAAACAGGCACCATCCAGCAATCTGCGGTTTACTTTGTCGACGCTCCCCTCGGAGCCTGAGCACAGAGTCTGACAAGAGCCAGACTTCCAGACTTCTTTGACCCCGATCCACAGTCCCTGCAAAGCTGAGACCCGTGGAGGCGACGAGAGACGGGGGACGGGGGACCGGCCACCTTGAAAAACCTGCTCCTTGCTACTTGTGCAGCTTCTGAGGCACCCTCGAAGTTGTGCATTGGGGATTGAGAAGCCCCAGCCCCGAGCATCATCTCCACCGAAGATCAGCCCTCCACGAGTTCTGCGTGGGGCCCTTCTGCATTTTCCTGCTCAACGTGTCTGTCCGCTTACGTGCCCGTTGGCTAGTGGCCTCTGTGACGACGAACCTTTGAATCTACACCGCCTGCCTAGTTGCTCCAGGTGGGCCCCGGCTTCCCTGCAAAGGAGAAGCCCCATAGACCTTGTTGGTCTAATCCTAAGCGAATATTAGATTCCTGCGTGGGTTGCATTTGCCAAGGCCTGTTGACTCCAATCCGGAAGCCGACGCCGCCAACAGCGAGATCCTTCATGGGACAGTCCGTATCCAGCTCCTGGTCGTCATCGACGCCTCATGGTCGACGTTGCTGAGGAGTCAAGCTTCACGACATCACCTAATTGCATCCCGACATCGCCTGGTTCCTTCCTGGTTCCTTCCTGGTCACTGGCTAGTGACCCAGACTCTGTCCCCTCTGCTTTCAGGTACTCTTCATCCTCGATCCGCCCTTGGATCCAACCGGACACTTCTCTCCTGGTCGCCTGCAGCATCTTTTTACAGGTCTCCATAGGAATCAGCGACGAAACCCGACCACTCGACACCTATGCACCCGGCTCTTGTGGGTGAGGTAACGCGGGCACTCCGGTGCTCCTGTAGGTATTGACTATCCTAGTGTCCTAGTTTTCAGTGGCTCTCTCCTAGTACATCCGGAAGTGTCCTAAAAGAACTAGTTCCTAACTCTTACGTTCCCATTGTTTCCCTATGGTAACTCACATGTGTGAATAGACACTGCACACGCATCCCGTGGGCCTCCTGCTCCCTAAATCTCGTTAGTACAGCATAGCCCCAGCGATTCCCTAGGCCCTAGGCCTATCCTGTGTTCATGGCGGGGTTCTTATACCACTATTTAAGTATATGGTTTTATGTGCCCCTAGGGCCCTACTGTATATTGTGCAACTTATTGCATGATAATTGAGTAACTTGTTATGTGCTTTAGCCTCTGACCTCATAAAGAGTCCAGAGGGGTTGTGTTTATAATAAATACATATATATTGTATATATAACCTGTGTGGTGTCATTTGGTATTCAAGGGGTTACATATGGTAAAACAGCTTGCTTCACATGCTCTCTGAAGTTTTAGCCTAAGACTGCTTTGTCCATGCTACCACTAGGATAGCTGGTCTATAAGGTTGACTTTACAACCATCACCATAAGGTTTGTTTGGACTGGTGCAAGGTGCTCACTAAAATAGTGAACATCATATACCAGGCCAACTTCTCACAAAGCCCTCACTGCGAGGGCCAGGGCTCCTGTTTGGGGGGGCCAGGCTCATGTTTGGGTGGGCCTGGCCCACCCGGCCCACCCACTAGAACCGGGCCTGTGCAAAGTGCTGGCAAATGATTTTCAACACCACTGCAAAGTGCTGGTAAATTCTGTACAGAAGACAAACATGTGCATACTTTGCGGGTAGTATAGTAGCTGTAGGCCCCCAGGCTGCCAGCCTGCCCCGGAGGCGGCTGTGGCGGGAAGTCTGTGGTGCCCCTGTTAAGGCATCGTCTTCCCTCCCTCACACTCACGGCTGTGTTTCGTGTCAGCCCTGCACCGCTGTGATTCTGTGATTTCACTAGAGGCCTAGACGTCGGTCGTGTGACCCCGCGGCATTTGATACGGTCAATCATGACCAACTAATGTCGCGGATCTCAGAGCTGGGGATCCAGGGCACAGCCCTGGCATGGCTGACCTCCTTTCTTGAAGAGCGTTCACAGAGAACACAACTGAATGACCTTGTGTCCGATTCAGGACCACTCTCGTGTGGTGTACCTCAGGGTTCGGCATTATCCCCACTCCTTTTTAATGCCTACCTCCAGCCCTTGATAGCGGCACTAAACCACCTGGAATGTCAAATTTATAACTACGCTGATGACACCCAAATAATTATTCAGATAGACAATGTCTCCTCAGCCCATTCACGCTTTCAAAACATCTTAAAATTCACGGTGAATTGGATGTCGGCTAACTCTTTGAAAATAAACCCAGACAAAACTGAGGTACTGGCCGTCACCCCAGACTCCAACCCACGGAAGGAGCTCTTCTGGCCGCAAGAGCTGGGCACACCTCCAAAACCTGCTAGGGTGGTAAAAAGCCTGGGGATTAAAATTGATGCTAAGCTTACCACGACCCAGCAAGTCTTGGCTGTGGTAGGAACCTGCACAGGTCTGTTGAGACAACTGCGCAAGCTTGCCCCTATTGTTACATTCAACACACTCCGAACTGCAGTCTCCGCTTTGATACTATCACGCCTCGACTACGGCAACTCCCTATACATTGGCCTCCCGGAGAACCTTATGTCAAGACTTCAGGTGGTTATGAATGATGCCGCAAGGCTCATTTTCAAAGCACCTAGGCGAGCACATGCATCGCCCCTCCTCAAACAGCTGCATTGGCTCCCTGTTAGACAGGGAGCTAAATTCAAGGGCCTCTGTATTGCACACAAATCCCCTCTACGGCCGAGCTCCTAACTACATCAAGGACCGCCTTGCCAAATAAACCCCCAGTAGGGCACTACGGTCCACGGATGCTAGCCTCCTGGCTTGACCAAGATTTAACCTGTCCAAGAAAGGAGGTAGAGCATTTTCATCAGCTATCCCCTCCATCTGGAACAACTTGCCGGAGAGTCTTCGGAAGGAACACGACCTCCATCCATTCAGGAAAAAATTAAAAACAGTCCTTTTTGCAGAAGCCTGGATATAATCTACCCCCCTGGCTAGGTCAAGACCTCTCTGACAGCGCTTAGAGACCTGTTGGTGATAATGCGCTCAACAAATACCAAATAACATAACATAACATAACCCCTGGCGAGGTTGTCAACCACCAGCTGGGTACACAAACATCACAATGCAAGGTGACTAATTACCTGCCCGTGTGGCGGGGCCTGTGCAGAGGATGTGCTAAGAAGCCCTTTCAAGGAAATACTTGTTTACTCGATGTGTGCATACTCGAGGGCACCAAGTGACTCGTGGCTTGTGCTGTAATTAACCTCCCAGGCTGCTGTTGACACCCTTTTGTTCGAACTCCTGTCGGGTGCTCGGGTAGAAAGGGATTCAGTTTCCACGCACCGTTCGATGTTGTTGTGTACAATGCTCTGATGTACACTAGACACGGACCCAGCTTGTATTGCTGTCTGCACAAAGATACGTTTTCAGACCTTTTGATGATGTCATGTTGTGATGCTGTGCTTTACAAGCCGGGCCCTACTCTAACCACCCTAACCCCCCCACCCACCCCACGGACGAGGGCCCTCGAGCCCCCCGGCCGATGCATGCACCCACCTACCCCTCTCTCTCTCTACCTCTTTCTACACCCCTCTCTACCCCTCTCTCTACCCCGGCTCTCTAAATCTCTACCCCTCTCTCCACACCTCTCTCTACACCTCTACCTCTCTACACCTCTACCTCTCGACACCTCCCTCTCTACAACCCTCTCTACAACCTTCTCTACAACCCTCTCCACCCCTCTCCCGCCCCACCTCTCTACACCGCTCTACACCTCTCTACACCCTTTTATATCCCTCTCTACACCTCTATACACCCATTTCTATCCCTCTCTACCTCTCTCTCTCCACCTCTCTCAAAGATGGATGCAGTGTCTATGTGGGATGTGGTGGACTAAGTGGCAGCAGGAGCCTGATAGCACTGCTTGTCCTTTATAAAAAAAAAAAAACATTGGCATTGCCAATAGGTCTTCCCTTTGGGACCTTATAAGTGTTTAGTTATCCAGTACAATATCCTTGGTGCAATAACATCAAGTGTTGCATGGCTAAACACTTATAAGGTCCCAAAGGCGAGACCTATTGGCTATGCCAATGCTTGTTCTTCATGCATCCCCAAAGGTGTCTGCTCCTCACCCCCCTTAGCTACAGGGGAAACTCCACCTTCTCTCCCACTATGAAGATTCCCCCACCCCACCCCACCCCAACCCCCAAGCCTGTAGGCAACCAACACCATGACAGGGTGTTGTTTCCTCCCAAGTTCAATGAACCCCCCACCTCCTGATGTTCTCTCTGCTATAGCCCGCAAATACAATTTGCCTAAATGCAAACAGTCAATACAACAAAACCCAAACCCAAAACTTGAGACTTGCTGTTCCAATTCCTCAGTGTTCAGCTAACACACATTTGCCCCTCTATATTCCTCAAGCACTGCTTAATCTTGTTTGCAAAATCGACTGCTGCTGCCTTAAAACTTTTAATTTTTCATATAACTTCCATAAACAGCAGCTATACAGGGGTGGAATTACCCAGTTCCAGGCAAAAGTTATAATCACCACCAGAGACAGACCCCCCCTAACTGCCTATCCTTCAAATTCTGGATATCCTTAGCAGGGGTTGTACAGTTTACAGATCTAATCTGGGCCTTGGCACCTGCTCCTGAAGTCATTAAGTCATTATAATTTGACATGTTTGAACATCATGTCCACTTCCTTGTTCTGATAACATATTGATATTAGTATTATCGAAATACCCCCTCTCTGAAGGATTGACCAGTACTTGAAAGGTAGCAATAGAATTGATGGTAACTTCAGGGATGGAATGTTGTCTAATTGAGGTAGGCGCTTGCTTTGTCGTATCGATAAGATTTATCAAGCAGGCACTATTAGTATTGGCAGCCAAGTCTTGCAAAGCATCAATAACCTCAATCTCGCACGCTGCAGAAGTATTATCAGAGCATATCATACCTTCATGTGAGCACCTCAGCTGGGGAAGGGTTAGGTACTATATTGGTTCTTGGGTTTGACGTTTCTCTTTCTTCTATCTACAGAATAAGCATCATTACCTGATCTCTGAGATGCCTGGGAAGCTGGTACACTTGCGGCCAGGGTGGATTGGCTAGCGAGGGCAATGCTGCCTTAGAGCCCCCCTTGGAAGCTGCTGTGAGATGAAGACACTTGAAGCTGACTTAGAAAGTACTCTCTTCAGTTGTTTCCCATTCTTCACTCTTCTGGCCTTGGTACCTTCAGGAGACATAGTGACATTGCGCCTCTCCTAGATGGGGCCTGTTTAGATGATGGTCTCATAACTTACCCCTGACTCGGACCGAACACCTCCCAATAGCCTCTAATATGTCTTCAAGTGCACTCAGACAATGCAGACTGTCGATGAAAACAGAAACCCCCAAACATAGGTGGCCCCAATCTCATTGAAATATCTAGCATATTCTCAACCTTTTCAAACCGGCAACAACTGCTTTAAGGAGGTATAATGGACACTAACTAAGTTGTTGCAGGCGAAAGTGGGAAAATATTTAGACATCGGTCCATTGATTGCTCTTGAGGCACGTATTGAAGGGGCTTACTGCCTCCCACTTTTCGTTCTTTAGAAGAGGCAAGCAGGGCTTAATGGACAAACTGGCCTTCCTGCTGAAGGTTACCAGAACTCACTTCATCCACATGTCCCCAAGCCGCTCACTGCTCCACCACTTTACTTTGCTCTGCTTGTTGCATCGTTTGGAGTCACACACGCAGCTTTGTTTTTACTAGATTACTGCAAACTCATGCACCGTGTAGCTGTGTGGTAATCAGAAACGGCGTGTGGACCTCTGAACTCACCTTTCCAGCCTGAAATGCCGGAGGAGAAAGAAAGTGGGGACTCATGGTCCCAGGAAGTGATGTGTTGTTGCTCACCCAGTACAGCTTCCCAGCGCCCTCAGGCCTCCCCAAAGGTATATATTCTGAATCTTCACTGTGTGTGTGTGTGTGTGTGTGTGTGTGTGTGTGTGTGTGTGTGTGTGCTTCTTGTAATAAAGACAGAGAACAGTTTAAAATGATGGAGCATCTCAGGATTTTTGACAGACTAGATATAAAAACAAAGGCTGATGCTGTGGAGCCTTGGTGGCAACTACAGAGATTTTGTACAGGAGGGATTCATCCAAGCACAACTGATGGTGTATCACACACGTATATTTTTTTGATCTCCAACCTCAACACACCTTCTCAGTTCCATGGTGGGCACTCCCCTCACGCTTTTCTGTTAACCATTGAATGGAACAAGGATACTGGCTCAAATTTGAAGAGAAAATGCTCACCTTCTGCTTAATATTGTATCTGCATCCTGCAGTCCCACACCCATTCCCTGCCTTTCTCTATGTGCATTTACTTGTATACCATGCTGTCTCACTCATAAGGACATAAGCATTCTGATCATTGTATGAAGAACCGGACCACCAAATAGGTTATGTATCTTCAGATTAGGTGTAGCTCTGTGAGAAAGAGGGACAGAGAAGGAGAGCATCCACATTAATGTGTGTTTGACAAAGGGGTACCATGCAGAAGCGCTTTCGGTCTTTAAGCCAAACTCTCACATATCCTACAATTGTCATCCAGTCTAGTTTGAAGTTGAGGGGTTTGCAAGCTTTTTGCTGCATAATATTTGCAAAACAGCAGACCTTCTGGCTGTAACGTCTGTCATATCCATTTTGCTGCCTTGTAGTTAATGGCCGCAAATTGCTAATAATCAATGGACATAGCTTTAAAGTCATGGAATAGTCAAGGTGACTGTACACGACAATATCAATCGAGGCAGTGTACAACTCATCCTTATGTCACATCAACCACTACATAGAGAGGATTTGGCATACTTTGATACAGATCCTCAGCACTATATTCCACATTTCATCTAAAGGAAGTGCCTCGTTATTTCTATAAAGTCAAATTACTAGGCCTGGGCGGTAAATTCCGTTCCGCTCGCGGAATTTGCGGAATTTTGTTTTCCGCGGAGAACGCAAAATTGCCCAAAATTCTGCGTTCTGCACTTTGCGAAACTTTTTGCTTGTTCGCATTCTCAAAATGTGTGTTCGCGAGATATTTACTACTGAGCACGCAAACAGCAATTGCGAACAGGAAAAAAGCATTGCGAACAAGCAATTCCGCGTGTTCGCGGAATTTCTGCATGTTCGCGGAGATTTCTTACCGTTTCGCCGAGTTTTGCGTAACGTGATTATGCAAATTCCGCCCACCCCTACAAATTACATCGATTACATCTGGGAATAATAATACAGGTTCAGTAACATGGGCACTTGGTGGAAGGGGTATCGGTGGTAAGGAATTTAATGTTCTGAATTTTCATCATTGAGTGCTCACTTGTGTATATCTAATAAGGAATGAGTACTTTCGAAGACCGCATCAGTAGGAAGAAACACAAACTGCTGATGTATTTTGTAACGTCCAGAGATCCGCTGGAAGAATACTTTGGGGTATTGAAGGAAGTCATAATGTAGACTAAAACTTATATATTAATTTTTTTTAAAAACAATCAAATATAACTGTTTACCTCAAGGAGGTAAGGTTTCCCCTCCGGCCTGAATAGCAAGGCTTCAACTTCTTCATGAAGGGCAAGAGGAGGATCTGGAGTGTTGATGGAAGCTGGTAGATGTTGCTTAACAGTTCCAGATGCTAAGGAGAAACACATGAACATTTACATATTTTTATATATATATAAATGCTTTACTGTTTTGCATAAACAAACAAGCAGGTATAAAAGGACCCGCAGTGATTACTGCACAAGAACATGAACAACAACAGGGGGAGTGGGGTCCTAGGGATAGTTTAATGACCCCAAAAAATGCTACAATCCCTACAATAACAGTAAACCAACAGTAAGTAGCAAAGGAGTCAGGAACAAAAATCTTACTAAGTATGAGTCATAGAGGGGATAATATTTTGTGCTGATACTGTCACAAATGAGGTATCCATTCAATGTAAACAGATTCCCATCAGTCGCCACACCGAATCCGCCCTACATCATCTGGGATCTCATTATACCAATGAGGTAGAGTGGAAAACCCACAAATGATTGACAGATCACTACAAGTTGACCTTTATCTTCTTGACTATCCAATTTTATCATCTTGAAAAACTCACTGTTTCACTCACTTTTTTCACACCCTTTTTTTGCACTGCTGCATCAGTCAGACACCCCATATGACAATTATTCTGGTTCCCCCATGATAGGTCAACTTGTAGTGATCTGTCAATCATTTGTGGGTTTTCCACTCTACCTCATTGGTATAATGAGATCCCAGATGATGTAGGGCGGATTCGGTGTGGCGACTGATGGGAATCTGTTTACATTGAATGGATACCCCATTTGTGACAAAATATTATCCCCTCTATGACTCATACTTAGTAAGATTTTTGTTCCTGACTCCTTTGCTACTTACTGTTGGTTTACTAAACAAACAAGCTACATACCTTTGGTAACAATTTATAAGGTAGAGGCACAGTCTAGCTGCAGATTCCTTAACTGAGACTATCCCCAGGCATCAGACTGGACCTGGAAAACGTTTTCCCCAGCAGTACCTCTGCACCCCGGGGGGCGGCTTCACCTGGCTCAGTCCTGACGTCGTCCACGGAAGTGACGTCAATGGAGCCATAAAAGACCCCCTCGGCGTGCCGACAAACAAGTTACTTACCTTCGGTAACAATATATCTGTAAGAAACATAAGTAGTGACAGATTCCTTACCTTAGAATTACCTCCAGGCGTCAGACTGGATCCGGAAACTTTTCGTCAGCAGTACCCCTGCACGTCAGAAGGTGGCGTCGTGCAGCTCTGCGTACGTCGCTGGCGTCGTGATCGCCGAGATGACGTCGCGGCAGCTACTTAGATGCTGCCCTCGCGCACGGACGTCAGTTCTGAACACGACTTTCCGTGCCAGAAAACACAGAGCCATGCAAGATACTGACCACTGATGACTTGAAACTAGGGCCCTGAAAGGGATGACCTTAACCCTAGAAATCAGTTCGCAGAACTGGGAGGATGGGTGAGGCTGTAAGGAATCTATCTCTACTAATGTTTCTTACAGATATATTGTTACCGAAGGTAAGTAACTTTTTCATCTGAAAGAAACACATAGTGATAGATTCCCTACCTTAGAATAGATACCCCAGCAATACCAACCCCAGAGGTGGGTCTGCCTACCAAGATCACACCAGGAGGGCCCGGAGAACAGAACAGCCAAAGAAGCCGTCTCTCCGGACTTGGCTGTCCAGGCAATAGTGCTTAGTAAAAGCACGTAGCTGCCTAACAGATGTCTTGTAAGGGGACACCACATCCCAACGCCGTAGTGGTAGCCGTCACCCTGGTGGAATGGAGGCATAGCCCCAACAGAGGTTCCTTTTTAGCCACAGCATAACAGGCTTTAATACACAGGATGACCCATCGGGAGATAATCCGCTTGTGTACAGCCCGGCCTTTCTTGGCGCAAAAGTAGCCAACAAAGAGCTGGTCATCCACCCAGAAATGTTGTGTGCGGTTCAAGTAAAGCGAGAGCGTACATTTTGGGTCCAGACAGTGGAGCCTCTCTTCCTCTCTAGAAGATGTGGAGGCGGAAAGAAGGTGGGCAGAGTGATGGTCTGCCCGATGTGAAAGGCAGTGACAACCTTAGGCAGAAAGGATGGACGTGTTCTGAGCACAACCTTGTCCGGATGGACAGATAGAAAACGTGGTTTTTGAGAAAGAGCCTGGAGCTCACTCACTCTCCGGGCAGCGGTGACGGCAACCATGAAAGCAGTCTTCAAAGTCAGTAGACGAAGAGGACAGTTGTGAAGAGGCTCAAAGGGAGCGCACATTGTGAGAAGTTGGCCTGATGCACAAGTTACTACTTGTGTAACGATATATCTGTAAGAGACATTAGTTAGTATTGAATTCCTTACCTTAGAATATTCCCAGGCGTCAGACTGGACCCGGAAATGTTTGCGTAGCAGTACCCTTGCGCGTCGGTAGGCGTCGTCTGTGGCTCCGCGTCCGTCGTCGCGCCGTGATGACGTCGTCGGAGTACTTAGACGCCTCCTCCGCGTGCTGACGTCAGTTCTTAGACACAGCTTTTCCGTACCAGAAACGCAGAGCCATGTTAAAAACCAACACTGGTGCCATTGAAACTAGGGCCCTGAAAGGGGGTAACCCTAACCCTAGATATCGGTTCGCAGAACGGGGAGGATGGGTGTGAGAAGTTGGCCTGATATATAGTGTTCACTATTCTAGTGATCACTTTGTATCATACCAAACAACCTTATTGAGATTGGTTGTAAGTCAACCTGATAGACCAGCTATCCTAGTAGCATGGACAAGAGCAGTCTTTAGGCTAAACTCTAGAGGGCGCGTTAAGCAAGCTGTTTTACCATCACATATACCCCTTGAACACCAAGTGAAAGGACACCACACAAGTTGTTATGAAAAATAAAGTATATTTATTTATAACAAGTCTACCCTGAACTCTCTATGAGTCAGGGATCTAAGCACAACACAAAACTCTTACGAAAATACTGCAAGTCGCACAATTTACACAAATGCCCGAGGGGCACGAAAAACCATATACTCTAAAAGTGGAATGCGAAATACTAGCAGGTAAGTAACACGATCCAGAGGCTTCAGGACCGCTAGGACTACCTTACTGAACCCTCAGGTTAGGAGCAGGAGGCCTAGGGAACCCGGGTGCAGAGTGGGAACTCTTACGCGGTGTAGGAGAGTAGGGTCTGCAATCCTATGATCACCCAGATTTTTGCTTTTTGCTGCACTGGTTTACGACTTTCCCTGGCTGTGGGCCTGCTAATCAGACCCACAGCCTAGCTGTTCTCTCTATCCAAATTGTACTTAGGTACTGAATTGGCACTGGGCCCTCTCCAAGTCCCTGTACCCAGGGCTGAGGTGCACCCAGAAGTCTCCCAGGGGCTGAAGCATGTATTATGCCACCCCTGGATTGACTAACTAAAACTGACACAACTGGCTGCACGACAGCTGGGGCAAGGTGGTGTACTCACCCTTTGCTTTAGATATAGTATACCTATATCTAACCCTAAAATGGACACACAGATCTCCTATCAGTCACTCCTATGGCAGGCCTTAACAATCCTGAAGGCAGAGTGCTTGGAATCGTGTGAGATGGTGCTCTGGCATGAGCTGAGCCTGTCTGCGGCTTTCGGGATCCATCCCTTAGCCGTTTCCATGATATCGCATACCATATACTCTTAAGTGCATTATAATCCTCGCGGTTATGTGCCAACTCTGGTATCGCTTTATCAAAACATGTCGAGTAAGGTGTCATACGAATTGGAATACTAACCCCTCGCCAATTCTGGCGACGGGGTTAGCATTCCACCCTTCTAGAGGGACACGACATGTATGTAACCCCTAACCCCGGTTAAAGTCAGACAGAGCCTTAGCATCCACAAAATGGATGCTGCCACCGAGACACAAGTCTGCCCTCCTGCTGCTGGGAGTCCTCCCAGAGCAGGAGATAAGGACAAAGGGTTTCCTGCCAGGGGCGGTGCCAGCACCGTCCCAGACAGGGTTTTGTGTATTGTAGGTAGGCAGGGCTTTAGAGGAAGGTGACTGCACGTGGCACCCCGGTGCTCACTGTGCATAGGCTGGCTGGAACCAGTTCCAGGGTCACTCCAGACCCTGTGCTGGGGAAAAGCCCGCCAAGGAAGTGGGTGTAACCACCCCCCTCCTAGTCCCACCCATAGGGCAGGACTTAGTCGCGTGCCAGCCCCCTTTTACAGGATAAAGGTAGAGACTGGCCCCCTTCCAAATCAGATCATCTTTGAATCCTGAAACTACTTTCTGCGAAAGGAACTCAAGACTTCTTCCTAAGATTTCTCCCTTGTGACTAAGGAGTAGTCACCCTGCATCCGCAGGCACCATCTAAGAACACTGCGGTCTGCTGCAAGTCCTTCCTCCGGAATCCGACTGCCCAGCTCGACGAGAACCGGCTTCCCTGGCACCTCTGACCTCTACCCACCTCTACAGCCCAGCTGAGAACCGTGGGTGCGACGAGACCTCAAGGGACCGGCCATCTGCAAGACTGCACGACTTCTTTCCAGCAAGCCCGCCGAGTGAATTCCTGGTGAGTGCTTTGGGGTCCGAGAAGCCCCCACCCTGAGCAGCTCCAGCACCGAAGAGCAGCCCCCCAGCATCTCCACGATCTGCGTGGGGCCCTTCTGCTTTTTACTGCTCACCGCGTTGGTTGGCTACTAGCCCGCTGGCTTGTGGCCTTCCTGACGACGCCCGACGACATTTCTGCTGCTAGTCTGGTTGCTCCAGACTGGCCCTTGCTTCCCTCCATCGGAGAAGTACCCTGGACCCTCCTGGTCCACTCAAGACGCCATTTTAGGTCCACCGCGTGGGCCTTGCATTTGCCAAGACTTGTTGCCCAATCCTGGGTCCAGCGACGTCGACAGCAAGAACCTTCGTGGGACAGCTCGCACCTCCATCCTGGTCGCCGACAACGCCTCCTGGTCCGAGAGACTGCAGAGCCCAGCAGCGCCCACTCACCTGACTGCGGTGACTTCGCCCGGTGCCATCCTGGTGCCCACTTAATCACTGGCTAGTGATTCAAGAACTTGGTCCCCTCTGCTTTCAGGTTTTCTTCTTCCTTGATCCAGGCTTGGATCCATCGAACTTTTCTTCACTGGTCGCCTGCCAGCAACTTCTTCCTTCCAGGCTCCTGGTCCGGCAACGAGATCCCCGACGTCTTTTCAGACCTATGCAGCTGCAGCCCCTGGGCTAGGTAACTTCGGCACTCCGGTGTCCCAGCATAGCCTCACTATCCTAGGGTCAGGATCCACTGTCGTTTTCTTCCTACCAGGTCGGGTTCGCCCGTGAACACTAACTTTGCCTTTACTAGCCTCCATAGACTTTGTCCCGCATCCCGCGTGAGAGTGCACACTCTGCACCCGAGTCCCCTGGGTCTCCTAGTAGTAATCTAACGATTCCCTAGTCCAGTCCTAGCGATTCCAAAGCCTATTAGAACTGTTACTTACCTGCTAGTAATTCGCATTCCACTTTTAAAGTATATGGTTTTTCGTGCCCCTCGGGCATTTGTGTATAACGTGCTAACTTAAGTATTTTCGTAAGAGTTTTGTTGTGTGCCTAGCACCCTGTCCTCATAAAGAGTACAGGGTTGTTGTGATTCTAATAAATACACTGTTTATTTTCATAACACTTGTGTGGTGTCCTTTCACTGGGTGTTCAAGGGGTAATGTGATGGTAAAACAGCTGGCTTAACACGCCCTCTAGAGTCTTAGCCTTAGACTGCTCGTATCCATGCTACTAGGATAGCTGGTCTATAAGGTTGACTTACAACCAATCATCAATAAGGGTTGTTTGGACTGATATATAGTGATCACTAGAATAGTGAGCACTGCACATCAGGCCAACTTCTCACATTGGTGAGCAGCGGTTGGGATTTGAGCTTGCTGTTGTTTTACCACACATGCCCTAAGAATATCTTGTGAAAGATCACATAAGTACTAAAGGTACATATAACTTAGCTTAAAATACTCTGAGTTCTACTGAACCAGCTGTTGTAGCTCCTAGGGCCTAGCACACCCTAAACTACAACTCTAGCAAGGGATCAGTAGGCAAACATATAGTGTAGGTAAGTGCACCACTTACACCTCACTAGAAAAGCATGTCGACTCAGGGGGACTCTACTGAGACTCCCCTGGTCAGTGTTGACCCTCCACAGGTCACTTCAAGATATGCAGCTCTCAGTTTTCAGGAGATGAGACAAATCTGTGTCTCCAGGAAACTGAAGCAGGGGTCTAACCCCACCATTCCCTTTCTGATAGGTCTCTTAGAGACATATGATGCCAGAAAGCTCTCTCAGTTACATGAGAGCATGCCAGCCTTAGAGGGAACCTCTGGGGATCCAGACCTCCCCAACACTGATTCAGCAGTTGAGGAGGAGGATCAGGAGGTACTCTCTGGGGATGAGGTAGACAAGGGTCTTGAGGTAGTCAGAAGGCTAACTAGGACCAACTTAGACTTACTTGGGCTAGGATCTGGGGGACCCCCAGTACTAACCCGAAGTGGGCCTAACCTTGGAGTTAGGAGAGATAGATCTCTTTCTAGGGACTCCAATAGATCTCTGCACTCTAATGCCTCTTCTCAGGGGAGAAGGAATCCTCCACAGAGGAGATTTACTTCCCCTCAGAGAAAAGAGCATGAAGCTAGAATGAGACAAGCTGAACTGAGGATTGAAAGGGAAGAACTTGCCCTGGCCAAAGAAAAGCTTGCCTTTGCTAGAGAGCAGCAGATGAGTGGGCTAGCTCCCACTGGTGGCAGCAATCTCCCAAGAGATAGAGAGAAGGGTTTAGATACTAAACACCTGACTAAAATAGTGCCCCCCTTTAAGCAAGGGGATGATATCCAGAAATGGATGGCTGCTCTGGAGAGGGCCTGCACTGTGCAGGGCATTCCCCAGAGTCAGTGGGCAGCTATACTGTGGCTCTCCTTTGATGGTAAAGGTAGAGATAAGCTCCTCACTACAAGAGTAGAGGATGCTAACAATTACCAGGTCCTGAAGAATACACTGGTTGATGGGTTTGGTTTAACCACTGAGCAGTACAGGTTGCTGTTCAGAGACACCCAGAAAACTCAGTCTCAGGACTGGTCTGATTTTGTGGATTGTGCCACTAAGGCTTTGGAGGGCTGGTTGCTGGGTAGCAAGGTTACAGATTACACAGGATTGTATAATCTAATGATGAGAGAACAAATTTTGAACAATTGTCAGAACCAGTTGCTGCACCAGCACCTTGTTGATTCAGATCTGACCTCTCCCCAAGAATTGGGAAAGAAGGCAGACAAATGGGTCAGGACAAGGATCAAGCAGAACCAGAACCAGAACCAGGGTGGTCAGAAGAAAGCAGACCAGAAGGGTAATGTTAAGAATGAGCAAAATGACCAGAAGTCTTCACCAGGTCCCCAACAAACCAAAGAGGGTGGGGGTCAGGCTTCCCAGAAGAAGAAGACTCAAGAAGGCCAGTCAAAAAGGTGGTGCCAGTACTGCAAAAGTAAATCTCACTGGTTTAGTGAGTGCACCAAAAGAGGAGGACAAACTCCTGCCACTACAGCTCCTAAAGCAACTGCAACCCCTAGTACAGTCAGTAGTGGTAGTGTCACTCCCAAGGCATTAGTTGGGTTAACCTTGGGTACTGAGGGGTCTGACAACTTAGTTGGCACACTCACTCAGGCTGTCCTTGTCTGTACAGGGGATATGGATATGTCCCCTGAAATAAGTCCCAATACTTTGGGCAAATACAGGCAGACACCTTTGATTAATGGCAAAATGGCTCAGGCCTATAGGGACACTTGTGCCAGTGTCACCATGGTGACACCTAACTTTGTGGACCCTGGACAGATCATGCCAGGTACTGATTTCCTGGTGACCAATGCCAGCAATGTCACTACTAGTCATAGTGTGGCAATTGTGGCTTTCTCCTGGGGTGGAGTGAAGGGACAAAAGAAAGTTGTAGTCAGTTCAGACCTCCCAGTTGATTGTTTGTTGGGCAATGATTTGGAGTCATCACAATGGTCAGAAGTGGAGCAGAGGACTCACATGGAGATGTTAGGCTTGCCAGCACATGTGCTTGCTGTGACTAGGTCACAGGCCAGAAGATGCCCCACTGAACAGGTGCTGGATCCTGAAATTATGGACCAGACACCTCCCAAGAAGAAGAGCAGTAAGGGTAAGGCTTTGCCTTCCCCCTTGCCCCAGGTTGAGGATCAAGTCTCTGAGGAGGCTGATCTAGAAGAGCTGAGGGAAACTGAGCCTAAAGAGCTTGAACTTGATCAAGTTGAGTTTCTGGGCTCAGGGGGACCCTCCAGAGCAGACCTGGGGAAGGAACAGTTGAGCTGCCCTTCCCTTGAACCCCTCAGACAGCAGGCTGCTGCTGAGGCTGCAGGGAATGCCACAGGTGCCCACAGGGTATACTGGGAAGATGGACTCCTGTACTCTGAGTCAAGAGACCCCAAGCCTGGTGCAACCAGGAGGCTGGTCATCCCCTTGTCTCTGAGAGGTTTCCTTCTCACCTTGGCCCATGAGATTCCCCTTGCAGGTCATTTAGGTCAGACAAAGACTTGGGACAGGCTTGTCTCACACTTTCACTGGCCCCATATGAATGAGAATACCAAGGAGTTTTGTCGCTCATGTGTCACTTGCCAAGCCAGTGGTAAGTCAGGTGGCACAACAAAGGCCCCCCTCATACCACTACCTGTGGTGGGGGTTCCCTTTGAAAGAGTGGGGATTGACATTGTTGGTCCAATGGAACCCCAGACAGCATCAGGACACAAGTTTATACTGGTGGTGGTGGACCATGCCACCAGGTATCCTGAGGCTATTCCCCTTAGGACCACTACAGCCCCTGTAGTGGCAAGAGCCCTAGTTGGAGTGTTCTCCAGAGTGGGTTTCCCTAAGGAGGTCGTTTCTGACAGAGGTACAAACTTCATGTCAGGATATCTGACTGCTATGTGGAAAGAGTGTGGTGTGAACTACAAGTTCACCACACCCTATCATCCACAATGCAATGGGCTTGTTGAGAGATTCAACAGGACCCTGAAAGGGATGATTCATGGACTACCTGAACCTCTTAGGAGAAGATGGGATGTCCTGATCCCCTGCCTTTTGTTTGCTTACAGAGAGGTCCCACAGAAGGGGGTTGGCTACAGCCCTTTTGAGCTTCTGTATGGGCATCCTGTAAGAGGACCCCTGTGTTTGGTGAAGGAAGGATGGGAGAGACCTCTCAAAAAGCCTGCAACCAACATAGTGGACTATGTACTTGGTCTCCGCTCCAGGATGGCTGAGTATATGGAAAAGGCATCCAAAAACCTTGAGGCTAGCCAAGAACTTCAAAAAGCTTGGCATGACCAAAAGGCTGTTCTGACTGTGTACCAGCCAGGACAGAAGGTGTGGGTGCTGGAGCCAGTGGCCCCAGCAGCTCTGAAAGACAAATGGTCTGGGCCCCACACCATCATTGAGCAAAAGGGAGAGGTTACCTACTTGGTGGACCTTGGAACTCCCAGGAGCCCTCTCAGAGTGCTCCATGTTAACAGGCTCAAGGCATATGTTGACAGGAAGGACATGAGCTTGCTCATGGCCACAGATGAGGGACAGGAGGAAGAGAGTGACCCTCTCCCAGACCTGCTCACTCAGAATCCTGATGATGGATCAGTTGATGGTGTTGTCTTTTGTGGCAGCCTCACTGAACATCAGCAACAGGATTGCAGGCAAGTCTTGCAATCCTTCAGACATATGTTCTCTCTGACACCCAGCCAAACTGATTGGTGTACCCATGATGTTGACACTGGAGACAGTCTGCCTGTCAAGAGTAAAATCTACAGACAGCCTGATCATGTTAGAGACTGCATCAAAACTGAAGTGCAGAAAATGTTGGAGCTGGGAGTCATTGAGCCCTCAGATAGCCCTTGGGCTAGCCCAGTAGTTCTAGTGCCAAAGCCTCACACCCAGGGTGGTAAGAGAGAGATGAGGTTTTGCGTAGACTACAGAGGCCTCAATGCAGTCACTAAGACTGATGCCCACCCAATACCAAGAGCAGATGAACTTATAGATAAATTGGCTTCTGCCAACTTCTTAAGTACATTTGATTTGACAGCTGGGTATTGGCAAATCAGGTTAGCTGAGGAGGCCAAACCCAAGACAGCATTTTCTACCCCTGGAGGGCATTATCAATTTGTGGTAATGCCCTTTGGACTGAAAAATGCACCTGCCACCTTCCAAAGGTTGGTGAATCAAGTCCTCACTGGGCTGGATGACTTCTGTGCAGCTTATCTTGACGATATTGCTGTCTTTAGCTCCACCTGGGAGGATCACCTGGTCCACCTGAGGAAAGTGTTAGAGGCCCTGCAAAAGGCAGGCCTCACTATCAAGGCCACAACGTGCCAGATAGGGCAGTCACAGGTTGTATACCTGGGCCACCTTGTAGGTGGAGGCCAGGTTCAGCCACTGGAGAGTAAGATACAGGCCATCAAGGACTGGACTCCTCCAATCACCCAGACTCAGGTTCGAGCTTTCTTGGGCCTGACTGGGTACTATAGGAAGTTTGTCAGAAATTATGGGTCCATAGTGACCCCCCTTAATGACCTGACAAGCAAGAAGATGCCAAAGAAAGTTCAGTGGACAGCAAGCTGTCAGAAAGCATTCAATGACCTAAAGCAGGCCATGTGCACAGCACCTATCCTCAAGAGTCCAGATTACTCCAAGCCATTCATTGTCCAAACAGATGCTTCTGAGTTGGGTGTGGGAGCTGTTCTGTCTCAACTGAATTTTGATGGTAATGATCAGCCTATTGCTTTCATTAGTAGAAGGTTGACACCCAGAGAGAAAAATTGGTCAGCTATTGAGAGGGAGGCCTTTGCTGTGGTCTGGGCCCTGAAGAAGCTGAGGGCCTACTTGTTTGGCACTCACTTCACCATTCAGACAGACCATAAGCCCCTCTTGTGGCTAAATCAGATGAAGGGTGAAAACCCCAAACTGCTTAGGTGGTCCATTTCCCTACAGGGGATGGATTTTACAGTGGAGCATAGACCTGGGACTGATCACAGCAATGCTGATGGGCTCTCCAGGTATTTCCACTTAGAGCAAGAAGACTCACCTGGTCAAGGTTAGTTTATTGTCCCAAAGTTTGGGGGGGGGTCATGTAGGAGAGTAGGGTCTGCAATCCTATGATCACCCAGATTTTTGCTTTTTGCTGCACTGGTTTACGACTTTCCCTGGCTGTGGGCCTGCTAATCAGACCCACAGCCTAGCTGTTCTCTCTATCCAAATTGTACTTAGGTACTGAATTGGCACTGGGCCCTCTCCAAGTCCCTGTACCCAGGGCTGAGGTGCACCCAGAAGTCTCCCAGGGGCTGAAGCATGTATTATGCCACCCCTGGATTGACTAACTAAAACTGACACAACTGGCTGCACGACAGCTGGGGCAAGGTGGTGTACTCACCCTTTGCTTTAGATATAGTATACCTATATCTAACCCTAAAATGGACACACAGATCTCCTATCAGTCACTCCTATGGCAGGCCTTAACAATCCTGAAGGCAGAGTGCTTGGAATCGTGTGAGATGGTGCTCTGGCATGAGCTGAGCCTGTCTGCGGCTTTCGGGATCCATCCCTTAGCCGTTTCCATGATATCGCATACCATATACCCTTAAGTGCATTATAATCCTCGCGGTTATGTGCCAACTCTGGTATCGCTTTATCAAAACATGTCGAGTAAGGTGTCATACGAATTGGAATACTAACCCCTCGCCAATTCTGGCGACGGGGTTAGCATTCCACCCTTCTAGAGGGACACGACATGTATGTAACCCCTAACCCCGGTTAAAGTCAGACAGAGCCTTAGCATCCACAAAATGGATGCTGCCACCGAGACACAAGTCTGCCCTCCTGCTGCTGGGAGTCCTCCCAGAGCAGGAGATAAGGACAAAGGGTTTCCTGCCAGGGGCGGTGCCAGCACCGTCCCAGACAGGGTTTTGTGTATTGTAGGTAGGCAGGGCTTTAGAGGAAGGTGACTGCACGTGGCACCCCGGTGCTCACTGTGCATAGGCTGGCTGGAACCAGTTCCAGGGTCACTCCAGACCCTGTGCTGGGGAAAAGCCCGCCAAGGAAGTGGGTGTAACCACCCCCCTCCTAGTCCCACCCATAGGGCAGGACTTAGTCGCGTGCCAGCCCCCTTTTACAGGATAAAGGTAGAGACTGGCCCCCTTCCAAATCAGATCATCTTTGAATCCTGAAACTACTTTCTGCGAAAGGAACTCAAGACTTCTTCCTAAGATTTCTCCCTTGTGACTAAGGAGTAGTCACCCTGCATCCGCAGGCACCATCTAAGAACACTGCGGTCTGCTGCAAGTCCTTCCTCCGGAATCCGACTGCCCAGCTCGACGAGAACCGGCTTCCCTGGCACCTCTGACCTCTACCCACCTCTACAGCCCAGCTGAGAACCGTGGGTGCGACGAGACCTCAAGGGACCGGCCATCTGCAAGACTGCACGACTTCTTTCCAGCAAGCCCGCCGAGTGAATTCCTGGTGAGTGCTTTGGGGTCCGAGAAGCCCCCACCCTGAGCAGCTCCAGCACCGAAGAGCAGCCCCCCAGCATCTCCACGATCTGCGTGGGGCCCTTCTGCTTTTTACTGCTCACCGCGTTGGTTGGCTACTAGCCCGCTGGCTTGTGGCCTTCCTGACGACGCCCGACGACATTTCTGCTGCTAGTCTGGTTGCTCCAGACTGGCCCTTGCTTCCCTCCATCGGAGAAGTACCCTGGACCCTCCTGGTCCACTCAAGACGCCATTTTAGGTCCACCGCGTGGGCCTTGCATTTGCCAAGACTTGTTGCCCAATCCTGGGTCCAGCGACGTCGACAGCAAGAACCTTCGTGGGACAGCTCGCACCTCCATCCTGGTCGCCGACAACGCCTCCTGGTCCGAGAGACTGCAGAGCCCAGCAGCGCCCACTCACCTGACTGTGGTGACTTCGCCCGGTGCCATCCTGGTGCCCACTTAATCACTGGCTAGTGATTCAAGAACTTGGTCCCCTCTGCTTTCAGGTTTTCTTCTTCCTTGATCCAGGCTTGGATCCATCGAACTTTTCTTCACTGGTCGCCTGCCAGCAACTTCTTCCTTCCAGGCTCCTGGTCCGGCAACGAGATCCCCGACGTCTTTTCAGACCTATGCAGCTGCAGCCCCTGGGCTAGGTAACTTCGGCACTCCGGTGTCCCAGCATAGCCTCACTATCCTAGGGTCAGGATCCACTGTCGTTTTCTTCCTACCAGGTCGGGTTCGCCCACCGCATCCCGCGTGAGAGTGCACACTCTGCACCCGAGTCCCCTGGGTCTCCTAGTAGTAATCTAACGATTCCCTAGTCCAGTCCTAGCGATTCCAAAGCCTATTAGAACTGTTACTTACCTGCTAGTAATTCGCATTCCACTTTTAAAGTATATGGTTTTTCGTGCCCCTCGGGCATTTGTGTATAACGTGCTAACTTAAGTATTTTCGTAAGAGTTTTGTTGTGTGCCTAGCACCCTGTCCTCATAAAGAGTACAGGGTTGTTGTGATTCTAATAAATACACTGTTTATTTTCATAACACTTGTGTGGTGTCCTTTCACTGGGTGTTCAAGGGGTAATGTGATGGTAAAACAGCTGGCTTAACACGCCCTCTAGAGTCTTAGCCTTAGACTGCTCGTATCCATGCTACTAGGATAGCTGGTCTATAAGGTTGACTTACAACCAATCATCAATAAGGGTTGTTTGGACTGATATATAGTGATCACTAGAATAGTGAGCACTGCACATCAGGCCAACTTCTCACACACGGGATGCGGGACAAAGTCTATGGATGCTAGCAATTCTAAAGTTACTGTTTCCGGACGAATCCGACTAGGTAGACTTAAAACGAAAAAGGATCTGGACACTTGGATAGTGAACCTGTGCTGGAGCACCGAAATACTCAAGTTACCTAGCCCAGGGGCTGCGGCTGCATAGGGTTCAAGTGACGTCGGGAATCCTCGTTGTAGTCTATGGAGCCTGAAAGAAGAAGTTGCTGGCAGGCGACCAGTGAAGAAGTTCGGTGTGATCCAAGGCTGGATCGGTGAAGAGGACGACCTGAGAGCAGAGGGGACTCAGTTCTTAATCACTAGCCAGTGATTGTGTGGGCACCAGGATGGCACCGGATGAAGTCGCCGCGATCAGGTGAGTGGGTGTCGCCGCGATCAGGTGAGTGGGTGACGCTGGACTCTGCAGGCACACGGGCCAGGAAGCGTTGTCGGTGACCAGGCTGGAGGTGCGAGCTGTCCCGCGATGGTGTCTGCTGTCGGCGATGCTGGATCCAGGATAGGAGCAACAAACCTTGGCAAAGACAAGCCCACGCGGTGGAGTCAAGATGGCGTCTGGAGTGGACCAGGAGGGTCCAGGGCACTCCTCGTTGAACAAGGAGCAAGGGCCAGTCTAGGAGACCTAGACCAGCGGTGAAATCGTCGTGGTACGTCGTCACGAGGGCCACTAGCCAACGGGCAAGCGACCGGACAACGTGGCAAGCAGCGAGGAAGCAGAAGGGCCCCACGCAGATCTCGTGGATGCTGGGGGGCTGGACTTCGGTGCTGGAGCTGCTCAGGATTGGGGCTTCTCAAACCCCAGTGCACTCACTCGAGGGTCCCTCGGTGGTCGTGCTGGTGAAGCGTCGTGCAGGTCTTGAAGATGGCCGGTCCCTCGGGTCTCGTCACACCCACGAATCTCAGCTGGGCTGATGATGCAGGTAGAGGTCAGAGATGGCAGGGAATCCGGGTCTCGTCGAGCTGGTCAGTCTTGATCCGGAGGATGGACGTCCAGCAAACCGCAAGCGCTTCGATGGTGCCTGCTGGTGCAGGGTGGCTACTCCTTAGCCACAAGGGAGAGTCTTCAGAGAAAGTCAAGAGTTCCTTTCGTGGAAAGTAGTTCAAGTTTCAAGATTATCCAATTTGGGAAGGGGGCCTGCTCCTACCTTTATTCTAAAAAAAAGGGGCTGGCACGCGACTAGGTCCTGCCCATGGGTGGGACCAGGAGGGGGGTGGTTACACCCCTCTCCTTTGTCCGGTCTCTCCCCAGCTCAGGGGCTGGTGTGCCTCTGGAACTGGTTTGAGCCGGCATATGCACAGTGAGCACCGGGGTGCCACTTGCAGTCACCTTCCTTTCAGCTCTGCCTACCTGGGATACACAAAATCCTGTCTGGGATGGTGCTGGCACCGCCCCTGACAGGAAACCCTTTGTCCAGGCCTCCCTCGCTGGAAGGACTCCCAGCAGCAGGAGGGCAGACTTGTGTCTCGGTGGCAGCATCCATTTTGTGGAGCTGAGGTTGTGTTCAACTTTAACCGGGGTTACAGCTACCAACATGTCTTCTCCCTGTAGAGGGGTGGAATGCTACCCCCATCGCCAGAACTGGCAAGGGGGTAGTATTCCAAAGCATAGGACACCTTACACAACATGTTTAGATAATGTCAGACCAAAGTTACCATAACCGCGAGGATTATAAGGCACTTAAGAGTATATGGTCTGACGCTATCATGGAAACGGCTAAGGGATAGATCCCGAAGGCCGCAGACAGGCTCAGCTCATGCCAGAGCACTATCTCACACGATTCCAAGCACTCTGCCTCCAGGATTGTTAAGGCCTGCCATAGGAGTGACTGATAGGAGATCTGTGTGCCCATTTTAGGTTTAGCTATAGGTATACTATATCTAAAGCAAAGGGTGCTTACACCACCTTGCTCCCAGCTGTCAAGCAGCCAGTTGTGTCTGTTTAGTTAGTCAGCCCAGGGGTGGCATAATACATGCTGCAGCCCCTGGGAGACCTCTGGGTGCACCTCTGCCCTGGGTACAGGGACTCAAGAGAGGGCCCAGTGCCAATTCAGTACCTGGGTACAATTTGGAATAGAGAGAACAGCTAGGCTGTGGGTCTGATTAGCAGGCCCACAGCCAGGGAAAGTCGTAAACCAGTGAAGCAAAAAGCATAACTCTGGGTGATCATAGGATTGTAGACCCTACTCTCCTACAATGGGTGGGTCGGTAAGGAATCTAATACTAACTAATGTCTCTTACAGATATATCGTTACACAAGTAGTAACTTGTGCATCTGAAAGAGACACGTTAGTATTAGATTCCTTACCTTAGAATAGATACCCCAGCAATACCAACCCCGGTGGTGGGTCTGCGAACCAATAATCACACCAGAAAGTCCTGGAGGACAGAACGGCCAAAGAAGCCATCCCTCCAGACTTGGCTGTCGAGGCAGTAGTGTCTTGCAAACGTGTGCAGCGAGGCCCACGTAGCTGCCTGACAGATGTCTTGTAAGGGCACTCCCCGGCCCAGGGCAGTTGTAGTCGCCGTGGCTCGGGTGGAGTGAGCCCGTAAGCCAACAGGGGGCTCCTTCCTAGCCAAGGAGTAGCATGCCTGGATACACAAGATGATCCACCGGGAGATGGTCCTCTTGTGCACCGCTTTCCCCTTCTTAGCGCCCACGTAACCAACAAAGAGTTGGTCATCCACCCGGAACTGGCGTGTGCGATCCAAGTAAAATGAGAGCGCACGTTTTGGGTACAGACGGTGGAGCCGCTCTTCCTCTTTAGAGGGATGCGGTGTGGGAAGAAGGTTGACAAGGTGATAGACTGCCCGATGTGGAAGGCCGTGACAACCTTGGGCAGGAAAGATGGCTTAGTACGCAACACCACTTTGTCCGGATGGACAGAAAGGAAAGGTGGAGTACAAGAAAGAGCCTGGAGCTCACTCACTCTCCTGGCAGAGGTGATGGCAACCAGGAATGCTGTCTTCAGAGTAAGAAGGCAGAGAGGACAGTTGTGAAGTGGCTCAAAAGGAGTGCACATCAGAAACGTAAGAACCAGGTTCAAGTCCCACTGAGGCATCACAAATGGAACAGGAGGGAATGTGTGTGTGATGCCTTTTAGAAATCTACTGACAATAGGGGACTTGAACAAAGAAGGTTGATCAGGCAGCCTCAGAAAGGCTGAAAGGGCAGAAAGGTAGCCCTTGATAGTGCCCAGAGCAGAGCCCTGCTGGGCAAGAGAAAGAAGGAAGAGAAGAACCTCAGAAAGAGGGGCAGCAAGAGGATCCACAGCCTTTGCTGTGCACCATGCCACAAATCTGTTCCACCTGCAGGCGTATACCGACTTTGTGGAGGGACGCCTGGCTGCCAGAATGACGTTACAGACTTCAGCAGGCAAGTCAAATGGCCTCAACTGTCGCCGCTCAATCTCCAAGCATGGAGGTGGAGACTGGACAGGTTCGGGTGGAGGACCGTCCCCTGCTGCTGCGACAGAAGGTCCTCCTGAAGAGGCAGACGAACCGGGGGATCGACTGACATACTGAGTAGCTCTGGATACCAGTACCTTCGTGCCCAGTCCGGAGCCACAAGGATGACTTGGGCCCGGTCGCGCTTGATCTTCTTCAGCACTCTGGGCAGAAGTGGTATAGGCGGAAAGGCGTACAACAGACCGCAACTCCACTCGCGACGAAAAGCGTCTCCGAGCGAGTGCCGCCTTGGAAATTCCAACGCGCAGAACTGATGACATTGCGCGTTCTCTTCGGTGGCGAATAGATCTAACCAAGGCTCTCCCCATTGCTGAAAGAGGCCTTGCGCCACGTCCGAGTTCAGACGCCATTCGTGATCCATCATGCACCGACGGCTGAGCTCGTCCGCCCTGGCGTTCAGAGAACCTGCCAGGTGTTGAGCCACCAGGGTCACTCCCTGGCGTTCCAGCCATTGCCAGAGGCGCAGAGCCTCCTGGCAAAGTGTCCACGACCCCACCCCGCCCTGTTTCTTGCAGTACCATATGGCGGTGGTGTTGTCCGTGAACACCTGCACTACACTCCCGTTGACAAAGGGGAGGAATGCCTTCAGTGCTAGGCGAATCGCCCGTAACTCCAACAGGTTGATGTGGAGCCGGGCCTCCGCCGGAGACCAGAGGCCTCTGATCTCTGCTTCTCCCATGTGGCCACCCCAGCCCTGGAGGGACGCGTCCGTCACAACTACGTGCTCCGGTTGGGGAAGGGAGAGGGATCTGCCACTGACCCAATTGCGGTCTGTGAGCCACCACTGCAGCTGTCTCGCAGTGCCCTCCAAGATCAGGATGTGGTCGGACAGGTTGCCCTGATGCTGGGCCCACTGAAACTTCAGGTCCCACTGCAGAGCCCACATCCGCCACCTGGCGTGATGCACCAGTAGGATGCAGGAGGCCATCAGCCCCAGAAGCCGCAGCGCCAACCTGACCGAGACCCGGGATAACGGCTGAAAGATGGGAATCAGAGCCTGAATATCCCGGACCCGCTGTTCGGGTGGATAAACCCGAAACCGCGCCGAGTCGAGTACCGCTCCGATGAAAAGGAGCTTCTGAGAGGGGCACAGGTGTGACTTCGGCACATTGATGGAGAACCCCAGCCTGTGCAGGAGATCTGCCGTAGTCTGGAGGTGGCGGACTACTGTCTGGGGCGAGCCCGCCTTCAACAACCTGTCGTCGAGGTAGGGGAAGACTGAAACCCCTAACCTGCGCAGGTGAGCTGCGACCACCGCCATCACCTTTGTGAACACCCGTGAGGCGCTGGTAAGGCCGAAGGGGAGCACGGTATACTGAAAGTGCTCGTGGCCAACCGTGAACCGCAAGTAGAGCCGGTGGGCCAGCAGGACGGGGATGTGGAAATAAGCGTCCATCCAGTCTCCTGGGTCCAGGGCAGCTAGGATCTGAGCCAGTGTCAGCATTTTGAACTTCTCCTTCCGGAGGAAGCCGATGACGTTCCTTAGGTCCAAGATAGGGCGTAGGCCCCCCTTGCCTTCTTGGGCACCAGAAAGTAGTGGGAGTAGCAACCACATCCTACTACTGGCCCAGGAACGCGCTCGATGGCCCCCTTGGCCAAGAGGGCCTTAACTTCCTCCTGCAGAAGTCGCAAATGATCCCCCGATACACGGTGGTTCTGCGGTGGCATGGCTGGAGGAGTCGCCTTGAAGGGGAGGGAGTAGCCCCTTCGGATGATTTGCAGCACCCACCTGTCCGAAGTGACAGTGCGCCAGTGGAGGTGGTGATGGCGAACCCTGCCCCCGACTGGCATCACATGGGCCTGAAAGCACGGACTAGGAGGGTTTTGAGGCGGATGCTGCGGGGGAAGGTGTGGACTGACCTCGCCGTTGTCCCCGACCGCCGGGACGGCTGTTCCCACGGCCGCCACTGCGTTGGGTATTACCTTGCGGAGCGTGGCTGGCAGCACGTGTGGGTACACCCCTTCCGTGGCCACGAAAGGAGTGAAAGGCAGCCGATTGCTGGCGTGGGGCCGAGAGGCCCAAGGACTTGGCCGTAGCCCTGGAGTCCTTAAAGCGCTCAAGCGCATGGTCTGCCTTGTCGCCAAAGAGGGGACGGCCATCAAATGGTATGTCCATCAGAGTGTTTTGGACATCGGCCGAAAAGTTGGCGGACCTCAACCAGGCGTGGCGTCTGACCGCCACCGTCGTTGTCATCGCTCTACCTAGTGAGTCGGTGGTATCCAGCCCACACCGGATAGAATATTTGGCTGCATCCCGGCCCTCCACAAGGGCTTGGCCGACTCTGGCCCGTACCTCCAATGGACACTCTGGCAGCACTTCCGCAACCGTATCCCACAGAGAGTGGGTGTAGCGGCCCAAGAGGCATGCGGTATTGGAAGACCGCAGACCCAGACTAAGGGACGAGAAGATCTTTTTACCGTACTGCTCGTACCTCTTGGATTCCCTGTCCGGCGGCGCCCACGGGAATGCGGTCTGGGAATTGGAGGCCTGGATGACCAGGCTCTCGGGGGTGGGATGGGTGGACAGGAAACATGGGTCGCCCGGGGCTGGGCGGTGGCGTCTGGCCACGTTCCTATCTACGGGCGAACCCGTAGCGGGCTTGGACCAAGTGCCCAGAAGAACGTCGGTCAAGGCCTCATTAAAGGGCAGCAGAGGCTCGGCCGAGCTTGACTGCGGTTTAAGGACCTCAGTGAGAAGGTTAGTCCTCACGGCCGCGACGGGGAGCTCAAGGCCCAAGGCCTTGGCAGCCCTCATCAACACAACACTGTAGGTTGCCCCCTCCTCCGAAGCCACGGTAGGAGAGGAGACAAAACCAGTGTCTGGAGAGGTGTCCAGACCACTGACCTCCCCAAGGTCTCCTGCCCAGTCCTCTTGAGACTGACACTCTCGGGTCAGAGGGTCCTCAGACCCCTCCCAATCCCATTCATCACCCATCTCCTGATACTCAGGGTTTTCAATCAATGGGGCCTTTTCATAGAAGTGAAACTCTCCAAACGACGTCTGGAGCGGCGCCCATCGGGGCCGTCCCGACGTCGGAACAGGAACGAAGGAGGTATCGGGGACGGTGCCGCCCGGGGACGGCGCCGCCCGAGGACGGCGCCGGAGGCGACACCTGATGGTCCGACGCAGGGGAGGTCGTAAGGTCCACCGGCGACGATCCAGATCCCGAAGAAGGTCTAGGGGGGTCCCGCGGCGCCGGGCCCGAAGGCGCCGGCGGCGCTGGGACCGCTGGACCCTGCGGTGCCGGGCCCGAAGGCACGGGCGACGTCGGGATTGTGGGGCCCTGCGGCGACGGGCCCGAAGGCATCGGCGGTGTCGGGGCCGAAACAGCCGATGGCGTCGGGGCCGAAGCCCCCGACCCGCTAGAGGCCCCAGACGGGTCCGCTGGGCCCGAAGGTGCCGCGGAGCCCGTCGGAGGAGAGAGTTTCCTCATGGCCATGAGGAAGCGCTCGTTCTCCTCCGGCGTCGCGTCTCGCCCAGGGACCGTAGGGTGTGGAGCTGGACGCGGCGCCCGCGACTCCGACGGAGCCACGTGGGTGGTGTCACCCGAACCCCCGGCCGCATCGCGCGAGCGTCGGGGGGAGTCCAAAGAGCGAAGACGCCTCTTGGACTTCTTGTGCTTCTTACCTGACGACGACTTCGACCCGGAGGAGTGCGGCCTACTCTCGGAACTGTGGTGGTTCCGAGCCCGCGACCTGTCCCTCGACCTCCCGTGGGACCGAGAACTCTCGCGGCGCGGGACCGACTGCCGGAGTTCGAGTCGCCTGCGGGACCGCTCCCGCCTGGCTTTCGAAGAGAGGGCCCGGCAGTCGGAGCAGGCCTTGTCGTCGTGGTCGACGCCTAGACAAGTTAGACACAGGTGGTGAGGATCCGTGACCGACATCGTGCAGTCCCAATCCTCGCAGTGCTTAAAGCCAGGCATCCCTACGGTCCCGATCGGAGTCGTAGACTTCGAAAAATGATCAAAAAAGATCCAAAAAGTTAGTCAAAAATTGACTAAGGGTTACTGCTTTTTCCAGATCTGCGCTTGCTGGCGCGGAAAAAAGAAGAACTGACGTCAGCACGCGGCGGCGGCGTCTAAGTACTCCGACGACGTCATCACGGCGCCCACGACGCTGACGACGGACGTGGAGCCGCAGACGACGCCTACCGACGTGCAAGGGTACTGCTACGCAAACATTTCCGGATCCAGTCTGACGCCTGGGGATATTCTAAGGTAAGGAATCTAATACTAACGTGTCTCTTTCAGATATATGATGTTCACTAGTTCTAGTGACCACCTTGTATCAGTCCAAACAACCCTTATGGTGATTGGTTGTAAGTCAACCTTATAGACCAGCTATCCTAATGGTAGCATGGGCAAAGCAGTCTTAGGCTAAACTCTTTTGGCATGTGAAGCCAGCTGTTTTCCCACATATAACCCCTTGAATACCAGATGAAAGGACACCACACAGGTTGTTATGAAAATAAACAATATATTTATTAATAACAAACACCTCTGAACTTTTTATGAGATCAGAGGGCTAAGCACATAACAACACTCTTCAGAAAAATACAATTGTCGCACAAATTACAATGGTGGCCTAGGGGCACGACAAACCATATACTAAGTAAATGGGTTAAGTAGAATGATAGAGGAAATGGAGCTGCCCCGAGGCTGTAGAATCGCTGGGACTACACTACCCTAACCTTAGGTAAGTAGCAGGAGGCCCACGGGACGCGTGTGCAGAGTGTGAACTCACACACGAGATGCGGAACAAAGTCAATGTGCAGAACAAATTACGAAAAGGTAAGTAAAAGATAGTTCCTACTAGTTACGACTAAAACGACAGGATACCTGGACACTAGGAGAGTCAATCTACCCTTGAGCACCGAAATGCTCTTGTGACCTCATCCACCAGCTGCGGGTGCATAGGTGTCAAAGTGTGTCGGGTTTCCGCGTTGAAGTCTATAGAGCCTTGAAGAAAGATGCTGCAGGCGACCAGGAGGAAGATGTCCGGTGCGACCCACGGGTGGATCGAGGAAGAAGAGGACCTGAAAGCAGAGGGGACAGTGTTCAAAGTCACTAGCCAGTGACCGGTGTGGAACCAGGAGGGAACCAGATGCTGTCGTCGCGATCAGGTGAAGAGTGGACGCTTGTCTCTGCAACCACGTGGACCAGGAGGTGTCTACGACGACCAGGATGGAGGCACAAGCTGTCCCAAGCAGGCTCTCGCTGTCGGCGGTGTCGGATCCGGATTTGGAGTCAACAGGCCTTGGCAAAGGCAACCCACGCGGTGAGTGGAAACGGCGTATGGAGTGGACCAGGAGGGTCCGGGGTGCTCCTCTTTTGGAAGGGAGCAAGGGCCAGTCTGGAGCAACCAGACCAGCAGTGTAGATTTCGTGGATCGTCGTCTAGGAGATCACTAGCCAGCCGGCAAGTGACCAGACAATGCGTCGAGCAGCAACCAAGCAAAAGGGCCCCACGCAGATCTCGTGGATGCTGGAGGGCTGGTCTTCGGTGCAGGAGCTGCTCTTGGCTGGGGCTTCTCAGTCCCCAAAGCACTTACTCGAGGATGCCTCTGAAGTCGTGCTGGAAGCGAAGTGCTGTTTCTTCAAGATGGCCGGTCCCACGTGTCTCGTCGCACCCACGGATCTCAGCTGTGCTGCAGATGTAGGTTGAGGTCGGAGAGGTCTGGAAGTCCGGATCTCGTCGGGCTCTGAAGTCTGGTTCCGGCAGGAAGGACGACAAAGTGAACCGCTAGGACGCTTGATGGTGCCTGCAGTTGCAGGGTGGACACTCCTTGCCCACAAGGGAGATTCTTCAGTCTTCTGGGGAGCAGAACGTCGAAGTCCAGAGTTTTTTCTTTGTAGAGTTGTTCAGGATAATCTAATTTGGAATGGGACCAGCTCCTAGCTTTATCCTGCTAAAGGGGGCTGTACTATGACTAGGTCCCTCCTATGGGTGGGACCAGGAAGGGGGGTGGTTACACCCCCTCTCCTTTGTCCGGTTTCGCGCCAGAGCTGGGGCTGGAGTGCCCCAGCAACTGGTTTGAACCGGTGTATGCACAGGGACACCTTGTGTGCCCCAGGCATGTCTCATTCCTTTCAGGCCTGTCCTACCTAATACACAAAATCCTGTCTGGGGTGGTGCTAGCACCTCCCAAGGCAGGAAACCCTTTGTCCAGGCCTCCTTCGCTGGAAGGACTCCCAGCAGCAGGAGGTCAGACTTGTGTCTGTGGTGGCAGCATCCATTTTGTGATGCTGAGGCTCGAGTTAACTTTAACCGGGGTTCACAGTTACATACATGTCATGTCCCTCTAAAAGGGTGGAATGCTATCCCCGTCGCCAGAACTAGCGAGGGGGTAGTATTCCAATTCGTATGACACCTTACTCGACATGTTTTGATAATGTTATACCAAAGTTAGCAATAACCGCGAGGAATATAATGCATTTAAGAGTATATGGTATAGCATTATCATGGAACAGCTATAAGGACTTGGAACCGCAAGCTGCAGACAGGCTCAGCTCATGCAAGAGCACCATCTCACATAATTCCAAGCACTCTGCCTTCAGGATTGATAAGGCCTGCCATAGGAGTGACTGACACATGCTGCAGCCCCTGGTAGGCCTTGGGTACACCTATGCCCTGGGTACCTAAGGTACACTGTACAGGGGTTGATAAGATGACCCAATACCAATTGGTAAATGCACCTAAAGTACATGTGTGTCAATTTAGAGAGAGAACAGCTAGGCTGTGGGTCTGATTAGCAGGACGAGATCAGGACGTGGTCGGACAGGTTGCCCTGATGCTGTGCCCACTGGAACTTCAGGTCCCACTGCAGAGCCTGCATCCACCACCTGGCGTGATGTACCAGCAGGATGCAGGAGGCCAGCAGTCCCAGAAGCCACAGGGTCATCCTGACCGAAACTCGGGATGAAGGCTGAAAGATTGGAATCAGAGCGTGAATATCCCGAACCCACTGCTTGGGAGGATAAACCCGAAACTGCGCCGAGTCCAGAACCGCTCCAATGAAGAGGAGCTTCTGAGAGGGACTCAGATGTGACTGTGGCACGTTGATGGAGAATCCCAGCGAATGCAGGAGGTCGGCCGTAGTCTGGAGGTGGGAGACTACTGTCTGCGGCGAGCCCGCCTTCAACAACCAGTCGTCGAGAAGGGGAAGACTGGAACCCCTGATCTGCGCAGATGAGATGCGACCACCACCATCACTTTCGTGAACACCCGAGGGGCACTGGTAAGGCCGAAGGGGTGCACAGTAAACTAAAAGTGGTTGTGGCCTACCGCAGGGAACACCGGTGGGCCGGCAGGACGGGAATATGGAAATAAGCGTCCTGCAATTCCAAAGCTACCATCCAGTCTCCAGGGTCTAGGGCAGCCAGTACCTGAGCTAAAGTCAGCATCTTGAACTTATCCTTCCGGTTCGGGTTCGGGTGCAGGCCCCATTTGCCCTTCTTGGGAACCAGAAAGTAGTGGGAGTAACAAACACGCCCTACTTCTGGCCCAGGAACGCACTTGATGGCCCCCTTGGCTAAGAGTGCTGTAACTTCCTCCTGCAGAAGTTGCAAGTGCTCCCCTGACATGCGGTGGTACTGCGGTGGCATGGCTGGAGGGGTCATCACAAAGGGGAGGGAGTAGCCCCTTCGGACGATTTGCAGCACCCACCTGTCCGAAGTGATAGTACGCCAGTGGAGCAGGTGATGGCGAACTCTGCCCCCCACTGGCGTGGAATGGGCCTGAAAGCTCAGACTATGAAGACTTTGAGGCAGATGCTGCGGGAGAAGATGTGGACTGGCTGGCTCTCTGACCCCCTGCTCCGTCACGGCGGAATGCACGTCCGCGACTGCGTTGAGGTTGGTTCTGCGGCCTGTGGCTGGACGAACGTGCAGGGACGC
Organism: Lissotriton helveticus; assembly: GCF_964261635.1. NCBI lineage: Eukaryota > Metazoa > Chordata > Amphibia > Caudata > Salamandridae > Lissotriton > Lissotriton helveticus. Next base: position 144,665,697 of record NC_136058.1, on the reverse strand, counting down.
CCCTTCCGTGTCCTTGAAAGCAGAAGTAAGCTGGCGCTGGGCCGATAGGCCCAAGGACTTGCCGTAGCCCTGGAGTACATGAAGCTCTCCAGCGCGCTATCTGCTTTGTCGCCAAAGAGGCGACGGGCATCAAAGGGCATGTCCATGAGAGTGCTCTGGACATCCCCATAAAAGTTTGTGGACCTCAGCCAGGCGTGACGACGAATCGCCACCGTCACAATCGCTTTGCCCAGCGAGTCCGTGGTGTCAAGTCCACATCGAAAGGAGTACAGTGCTGCACCCCGCCCCTCAGCAAGAGCTTGGGCAAGCCGTGTCTTGGCCTCCTCTGGACACTGGGGCAGCACGTCCTTCACCGTATCCCACAGAGAGTGGGTGTAACGGCCCAAAAGGCATGCGGTATTAATGGAAAGCAACCCTAGACTGACAGAGGAAAACAGTTTCTTGCCAAACTGTTCCAGCCTTTTGGATTCCCGGTCCGGGGGTGCGGTAGGGAATGCAGTTTGGGACGTGGAGGCCTGGATAACCAGGCTCTCAGGGGTGGGATGTACGGACAGAAGGAACTGTGGTGTGTGAGAAGTTGGCCTGATATATAGTGCTCACTATTCTAGTGATCACTTTGTATCATACCACACAACCCTTATTGATGATTGGTTGTAAGTCAACCTGATAGACCAGCTATCCTAGTAGCATGGACAAGAGCAGTCTTTAGGCTAAACTCTAGAGGGCGTGTTAAGCCAGCTGTTTCACCATCACATTTACCCCTTGAACACTAAGTGAAAGGACACCACACAAGTTGTTATGAAAAATAAAGTATATTTATTTATAACAAGTCTACCCTGAACTCTCTATGAGTCAGGGAGCTAAGCACAACACAAAAATCTTACGAAAATACTGCAAGTCGCACAATTTACACAAATGCCCGAGGGGCACGAAAAACCATATACTCTAAAAGTGGAATGCGAAATACTAGCAGGTAAGTAACACGATCCAGAGGCTTCAGGACCGCTAGGACTACCTTACTGAACCCTTAGGTTAGGAGCAGGAGGCCTAGGGAACCCGGGTGCAGAGTGGGAACTCTTACGCGGGATGCAGGACAAAGTCTATGGATGCTAGCAATTCTAAAGGTACTGTTTCCGGACGAATCCGACTAGGTAGACTGAAAACGAAAAAGTATCTGGACACTTGGATAGCGAACCTGTGCTGGAGCACCGAAATACTCAAGTTACCTAGCCCAGGGGCTGCGGCTGCATAGGGTTCAAGTGACGTCGGGAATCCTCGTTGAAGTCTATGGAGCCTGAAAGAAGAAGTTGCTGGCAGGCGACCAGTGAAGAAGTTCGGTGTGATCCAAGGCTGGATCGGTGAAGAGGACGACCTGAAAGCAGAGGGGACTTAGTTCTCAATCACTAGCCAGTGATTGTGTGGGCACCAGGATGGCACCGGATGAAGTCGCCGCAATCAGGTGAGAGGGTGACGCTGGACTCTGCAGGCACACGGGCCAGGAATCGTTGTCGGCCACCAGGCTGGAGGTGCGAGCTGTCCCGCGATGGTGTCTGCTGTCGGCGATGCTGGATCCAGGATAGGAGCAACAAACCTTGGCAAAGGCAAGCCCACGCGGTGGAGTCAAAATGGCGTCTGGAGTGGACCAGGAGGGTCCAGGGTACTTCTCGTTGGACAAGAAGCAAGGGCCAGTCTAGGGGACCTAGACCAACGGTGAAATCGTCGTGGTACGTCGTCAGGAGGGCCACTAGCCAACGGGCAAGTGACCGGACAACGTGGCAAGCAGCGAGGAAGCAGAAGGGCCCCACGCAGATCTCGTGGATGCTGGAGGGCTGTACTTCGGTACTGGAGCTGCTTAGGGTTAGGGCTTCTCAAACCCCAATGCACTCACTCGAAGGTCCCTCGGTGGTCGTGCTGGTGAAGCGTCGTGCAGGTCTTGAAGATAGCCGGTCCCTCGGGTCTCGTCACACCCACGAATCTCAGCTGGGCTGAAGATGCAGGTAGAGGTCAGAGATGACAGGGAATCCGGGTCTCGTCAAGCTGGTCAGTCTTGATCCGGAGGATGGACGTGCAGCAAACCGCAAGCGCTTCGATGGTGCCTGCTGGTGCAGGGTGGCTACTCCTTAGCCACAAGGGAGAGTCTTCAGAGAGTGACAAGAGTTCCTTTCGTGGAAAGTAGTTCAAGTTTCAAGATTATCCAATTTGGGAAGGGGGCCTGCTCCTACCTTTATTCTAAAAAAAGGGGCTGGCACGCGACTAGGTCCTGCCCATGGGTGGGACCAGGAGGGGGGTGGTTACACCCCTCTCCTTTGTCCGGTCTCTCCCCAGCTCAGGGGCTGGTGTACCCCTGGAACTGGTTTGAGCCGGCATATGCACAGTGAGCACCGGGGTGCCATTTGCAGTCACCTTCCTCTCAGCCCTGCCTACCTGGGATACACAAAATCCTGTCTGGGATAGTGCTGGCACCGCCCCTGACAGGAAACCCTTTGTCCAGGCCTCCCTCGCTGGAAGGACTCCCAGCAGCAGGAGGGCAGACTTGTGTCTCGGTGGCAGCATCCATTTTGTGGAGCTGAGGCTGTGTTCAACTTTAACCGGGGTTACAGCTACCAACATGTCTTCTCCCTCTAGAGGGGTGGAATGCTACCCCCGTCGCCAGTACTGGCGAGGGGGTAGTATTCCAAAGTGTATGACACCTTACACGACATGTTTAGATAATGTCAGACCAAAGTTACCATAACCGCGAGGATTAGAAGGCACTTAAAAGTATATGGTCTGACGCTATCATGGAAACGGCTAAGGGATAGATCCCGAAAGCCGCAGACAGGCTCAGCTCATGCCAGAGCACTATCTCACACGATTCCAAGCACTCTGCCTCCAGGATTGTTAAGGCCTGCCATAGGAGTGACTGATAGGAGATCTGTGTGCCCATTTTAGGTTTAGATATAGGTATACTACATCTAAAGCAAAGGGTGATTACACCACCTTGCTCCCAGCTGTCAAGCAGCCAGTTGTGTCTGTTTAGTTAGTCAGCCCAGGGGTGGCATAATACATGCTGCAGCCCCTGGGAGACCTCTGGGTGCACCTCTGCCCTGGGTACAGGGACTCAAGAGAGGGCCCAGTGTCAATTCAGTACCTGGGTACAATTTGGAATAGAGAGAACAGCTAGGCTGTGGGTCTGAATAGCAGGCCCACAGCCAGGGAACGTCGTAAACCAGTGAAGCAAAAAGCAAAAATCTGGGTGTTGGAAATGGGATCCCTGGCTGGCCAGGGCTTTCGTCAAAGTCAGTCAGAGACCACCACTCCCAAGTCAGGGCAAGGGAGTTACACGCCAAGATAACCCCTGCTCACCCTCTAGGTAACGTGGCGCGAGCAGCAAGGCTAAACTTGGAGGCGATGTAAGTTAAGTATTTGCGCACGCACCCCAGCAACAACACCCAGGACCCACCACAAAGGAAACTCCACACAAGGTTATATAAAAATAGCCTTTGTATTACACCAAAACACATTAGATAAAACACACACTTTACAATGTGCCAGAGGCACGGGCAGAATTTACAGGGGATATTTACAAGACAGGGCCACCTGGACCACTGTCAGGAATCAGCACTTTTAGAACTTAGAATACAATACTTATAGGCCTGGAACTTAGAACATAGAGCCTAACGGACAGTACCTCCCATCCTGGTTGCGTGGGATAATGCGAGTGACCTCCTTAGTAAACTTGAGCGGGCGGCCCAGCGAAGCGGCACGACTCAGGGGAGAGTGGTGCGGCTCGAGGCTTGAGCGGGCGGCCGGCAAGGTACAAGCGTTTCTCTGAGGCGACTAATGTGTGCGGCTCAGAAGAGGAGGGCAGGATGCGGGCGACCCAGCGAAGCGGCGCGGCTCAGGGGAGAGCGGTGCTGCTCGAGGCTTGGACGGGCTGCCGTGCACGAGCTGCCGAGGGGAACGAGCGAGGCACACTTCAGCGAGGCCCCAGGGGCCCAGGGAGATCAGACAAGTCCAGGCAATTTGTCAGGGAAGGCACAATAGAGTCCACTGGTCCTGGGACTCTGGTCAGGGGGCGAGCTCAGTACCACGCCCTTGGAATATCACTTAGATCATAACAGACAATCACTGTAGCACAATATAAAAATAGAGCACACAACCAGTAACTACTGGTAACCAGGACCTCACTAGCACCACCTGTACTAGCAAGCACATAACACATGATGCAATGCATAATATTCATTCAGAGGTGTAAGGAAGGAACACATGACGCATCAACACACGTTCAGCGGTGTTAGGAACAAGGCACATGATGCATCAACAACACATTCAGAGGTGCAAAACACAGGGTGCGCAAAACATACTACACATTGTACATTTCCTAACACGCAAAAGCAATAGGACATAGATCATAACAGCATCTAAACCTCAGTTAGCGCAAAAATCACCTTTAGCGCAGAACTCACAAAGTCCAGGTTGCGCCACTGCGCCAAGACCTAAACGTAGCAGCTGCCCACTACTTGCTGGGCAGCTGAGGGACAGAACAGGGGGGGCTAAACGATGCAGCTGGCACTAAGTGCTGCGCAGCTGGGGGAGGCCAGGGAGGAAGGAGTGCGTCTCACTCCTAAGTCCAGAGACATGTCCCTAAAAGCAAAATACCTAAACGGTGCAGCTGCCCACTAATTGCTGGGCAGCTGTGACTCATAACTGCGCCAGGGGCCCTCACTGGCCCTTTGGCAAAACTGCGCCAACTGGTTGGAGCCCACCGGCTCTGGAAATACTTATTGCGCACTTTTGGAGCCCTCTAGGCTCTGAAAACAAATAGGGGCTGGGAGCCTCGCAGGGCTCAACAAAGGAAAGGCCCCCTAGAGCCTCTCTGGGCTCTCAGAACAAATGTGGCGCCTTCTGGAGCCTCTCGGGCTCAAGAACAAAGGAAAGGGCTGCGAACCTCGGGGTGCTACGCATCTGCCCGGAACGTTGGAGTCCCTCTCGCGGGACTCGATTACAAGGGGGGGCCCTCAGGAGCCTCACGGGCTCAAGGCATCACCATAAAAATGCCCCCGGGCCCTCGTGGGGCAACAACAGCACTAAGCACGAGATCGTGCTTCTGGGGGGGGGGTGCAGACACCGACAATGTGTCCCGGCACCCCTCCCTTCCTCTTGCGGCCAAACTCACCGGGTCTGGCAGCGGCGCTCTGCGGCGTCTCTCTTCCGGGCGGCGGTTCCAGCGGGGGGGGGTCCTCTCCTCTTCTCGAGGACTCCAGCTCTCCGCGGGACCACCGGGGCTCCCAACAGCTCACAGGAGCCCCGGGCAGCATCTCGCCATCTTCTCTGCCGGTTTCTTCCTCCCGGGGCCCCTCATCCGGGCAGGCAGCCAATCGCGATGCAGCGGCGGGCGGGACTTCCCCGCAAAACCGGAAGTCCCGCCCCGAGTCAGGCACCGTAGTGCCTGGCTTCCTGTTTTGCGGCGCTCGGTCCGCGGCGGTGAATCTCGGGGGCATTTAAGAGGGGTGGCACCCTCGAGATTAATTAAAAACCAAAACAGCGAGGTGGGCACTCGCTGGGGCCCAGGGGCCCTTCTCAGAACGGGGCAAATGCCGGGTGGGCACCGGCTCGAATAAACAGCGCTCCCAAGCGCTTGTGGGCATGAAAAACGCTCTCCAGCGCTAGGGGGTCAAGGCACAGCGCTCCCAGCGCTATAAGTGGAAAGTAAAGCGCTCTCAAGCGCCAGGGCAGAAATGAAGCGCTCCCAAGCGCTAAGAACACGAAGAGCCACAAAGTCCTACAGAAATCCAGCATCTCAGCAGTCCAGGGGCTTGGCAGGGCTCAGGGAGGCAAGCCTTCCCCTGAGCCCAAGCAGCAGCACGCCCCTGGCAAGATTCAAGTTGGGAACAAGAACATTTTCCAAGAGGTCACAGCCTCTTTTTATACAGACAAATCCTTTGTCTTTGGGCAGGGTGGGGGCAGAACCAGTCGCAGCTGGTCTGTGAGCACTGCTGATGGGCTCAACCACCCTCTCTATTCACTGGCAGGGCTTGGGTCATTAGACGAACCACAGGGGGGCGGAGCCAGAATTGTCAGGGGAAAACCCAGCCTCATTCAGGACACAGGTACACTCCTCCCCAGCCATCAGCATGTTAATCTCCCACTCACCACCGGGCAGACCCATCCAGACTTCCTGGAGCCTGGCATGCCAGCCAGCTCCAGCCAATCACACGCCAGCACCCTCACAGCACACGTACAGCCATGTCTAGAAGTAGCACTTCCCCACTAGACACATACATGCCGCATACACCATCTCGCAGCATTCACTCTCACGAGTTCACACATACCAAACTCGAGCCTGCACTCCCCACGCATCAGGAACTACCAGGGACACATACATTCCCCATGCATTCCTATGGGAGGGCAGGCCTATCTCACACACGAACTCAAGGAGCGCACGTACTTTACACTGCGCCACAGTGTCAAAGTGCGCTAAGACCAGAAATCACTATTAATTATTTAATAACACCAGGCAAAAAGTTCAGGGGTGAACCTGCCAAACGGGCCAAGTCCAACAATGGGTGATCATAGGATTGCAGACCCTACTCTCCTACATGGTGGGCTCGGACCAAGTGCCCATCAGAACGTCAGTGAGGGCCTCATTAAACTGCAGCAGAGGCTCCGAAGAGCTTACTGTCGGTTGAAGCACCTCGGTGATGAGGTTAGTCCTCACGGCCGCTGCAGGGAGCTCAAGTCCCAAGGCCGTGGCTGCCCTGCGCAGCACCACAGCATAAATTGTTCCCTCCTCCGTAGCCATGAAAGGAGGAGAGAGAAAACCAGTGACAGGCGAAGTGTCTAGACCACTGGCCTCCCCTAGCTCATCTGCCCAGTCCTGACTTAACTGGCACTGCTGTGCCAGAGGGTCCTCAGACACCTCTCAGGCTTCCCCTTTAGCCGTGTCCTGATAAACAGGCAAAAATGACGGAGTCGGGGCATAGGTGAACAGCTCACCAGTCAGCGTCTGAGAAGGCGCCGCTCCGACGTCAAGCCTGGGCTGAAACGGGGGATGGCATCGTCCGAGGACGGCACCAGAGGTGACACTGTGGGGGTCAGCACCAGTGGAGGAGTCGTAAGCTCAACTGGCATTGACCGGGATCCAGGCCTGAATCCCACGGGGTCCTGCGGCCCGGGACCGAAGTCGCCGCCGGCGCCGAGGCCTAAGCCGCCGGCAACACAGGGCTAGGACTCCCAGTCGGACCTGCGAGGCCCGAAGGCGCGCTGGCGGGTCTCAAAAGCAGAAAGAGATTCCTCATGGCCACGAGGAAGTCTCGAACATGCTCCGGAGTCGCATTGAGTCCAGGGACCGGAGCTTTCGAGCTTTGTCCAACGCCGACTCGACTCCATCCGGCGTCTAGTCGGCTCCGTTCGGTGCCCAATCCACGATAAGCTCCACTTCTAAAAAGTAGAAGGCGTTAGAGGTGGGGATCCAAGCCTCCAGTCCCGCACCGGCATCGACTCAGCCTCAAACAGAACCGTCTCCGAAGGAAGAAGCGGAGGCAGAGCCGGGGAGGTGACAAGCCCTACTTCTGAAGAAGGAGAATGCGCCGGCGCCGTGGGGAGAAGACTCCGGCGCCGCACCAGCGCCGACTCAGCCCCAACCAGAACCGTCTCCGAAGTAAGAAGCAGAGTCGGAGCTGGGGAGGCGAGTTTACCGCGCCGGATCGGCGCCGACCCCGGCGCCGAACCGGCGACCGCCTGCCCAGAAGGCCGAGGCGTCCACAAAGCGAGGATTTGAGCACCAGCAACCACCTGTGACGCCATAGGGAGCCCCACGGGACTATGCGGCGCAGCAGGGGTGCAATGGGTCATAGAGGGGGACCCAGCCTGGCTGTACCCTGATGACTCCATATGGATCGTAGAGGGAGACCCGGCCGGTCCGCGCCCTGATGATACCACCTCTCCGACGTCTCTGGAGGGTAAGGGCTCCTCTGACGCCGGGGCGAACCCACTGGCGAGTCTGTCGGGGACCCCACAGCTAGTGGAGGCCCCGAGGACGCCCCAGGGATGTGAGAGGACCCCAGGGAGGCGTGCAAAGCCATGGAATAAGCTTCCATTTTGCCCTGAGTCGCCCCCGCACCCAGTTAGGGCGGATAGAGGCGGGGGGCGACTGTCGGGGTCGCACATCCGGAATGTTCCGGGAACCAGTGCCCCTGACAACAGATGAAGGTGAGGTCGAGGACCTTGGCGACAAGCAACGCAACTTACCAAAAAGTGGTGAACGACAGCCCCGGGCCCCAGAGGTCATTCGACGGTGGAACTGCATCTAAGAGGCCGTTGGACAAGATGAATCCGACCGGGACAGCTGTGCCGAAAGAAGCTTCATCCAGCGCACCCAAGGGGACTGCGGCTTGAGGTGTTGGCAGACGTCGCAATCAGTGGAGTCGTGGTGCTTGCCCAGACACCACATACAGATAAGAAGCGGGTCCGTCGCGGACATTTGCAGTGAACAGAAAGTACAAGATTTAAAGCCTGGGGGCATTGCACACTGTTCCAGAAACGAAGCGTCGAAAAAGGGCCTGAAAGCAGGCCAGAGAAACGCTCAATCCGGATCCGCGTTGCACGCGAAAAAGAAGGAAACTGATGTCAGCCCGCCGGGAGGGACTTACATGACCTTGCTGATGTCAAGTGCGTTGATGACGTCAGGGCAGAGTCGTGTGCACCATACCCCGGCACGCAGAGGTGCTGCTGTGAAAAAAATCCGGATCTATTTCGACGCCTGGGGATATTTCTAAGTTAAGGAATCTGCAGCTAAATGACTATCAGATACCCGGGGCGACGTCGTCCGGTGCCATGGGTGTGGTCGAGGTTGGTGGAGGTGTAACCGGCGTCGACCGGGATCTAAGCCTGGATTGTTGGGGGCCCTGCGGCGCCGGGGTCGGAGCGGACAGCGATGCAGGAGCTGCCGAAGGGTGAGGGCCTCCAGTCCAAAGAGGCGAGCCATGGCTGACAGAAATTCCTGCAGCTGGGTCAGAGTCGCCAACGGACCCACGAAGGGCGGTAGGTTGACAGCGACACCGTAGGCTCCGTCGGAGCCGCGGCAGAGGCACCACCCGCACCCTCAGTCGTGTAGCGCAACAGGCGAGGGGAAGTCGTCGAGCGATGATGCTTCTTCAACTTCTTGTGCTTCGTCTTACCTGACCCAGAGTGCGAAGACTTTGAGCCTGACGAACGATGGTGATGGCTCCGTGACCGGTCCCTCGACCTCCCACGGGATCGGGACCATGAGCGGCACAGAGCTGACTGTCGGACTTCAAGCAACTTTCGGGACCGCTCCAGCAAAGTCTTCGGCGCCACGGCCCAGCAGTCGTGGCCTGACTTGGCGTCGTTGTCGCGCCCCAGGCAGTAGAGACACATGCAGTGCAGGTCCGTCACTTACATCATCCGATGACAGTCACCGCAAGACTTGAAAATGGGCATCCCTATGACACCAGGAGTCGATTGACTTGAAAAAACAGACAAAAAGCCTAAAAAAACTCAGTTAAAAAATGACTGGAGGTACCACTTTCTCCGGACCTGCGCTTCCTTGTGCGGAAAAAGAAAGAGCTGACTGTAGGAGAGTAGGGTCTGCAATCCTATGGTCACCCCAGATTTTTGCTTTTTGCTTCACTGGTTTACGACTTTCCCTGGCTGTGGGCCTGCTAATCAGACCCACAGCCTAGCTGTTCTCTCTCTAAATTGACATCCATGTACTCTAGGTGCATTTACCAATTGGTATAGGGACACCGTATCAGCCCCTGTACAGTGTACCTTAGGTACCCAGGGCATAGGTGAACCCAAGGCCTACCAGGGGCTGAAGCATGTATTATGCCACCCCTGGCTGGCCATCTAAACAGACACAACTGGCTGGTAAGACAGCTGGGGCAAGGTGGTGTAATCACCCTTTGCTATAGATATAGTATACCTATATCTAAACCTAAAACGGACATATATCCTCCTATCAGTCACTCCTATGGCAGGCCTTATCAATCCTGAAGGCAGAGTGCTTGGAATTCTGTGAGATGGTGCTCTAGCATGAGCTGAGCCTGTCTGCAGCTTGCGGAACCAAGTCCTAATAGCTGTTCCATGATAACGCTATACCATATAATCTTAAGTGCATTATAATCCTCGCGGTTATTGCTAACTTTGGTATAGCATTATCAAAACATGTCGAGTAAGGTGTCATACGAATTGGAATACTACCCCCTCGCCAGTTCTGGCGACGGGGGTAGCATTCCACCCTTTTAGAGGGACACGACATGTATGTAACTGTGAACCCCGGTTAAAGTTAACCCGAGCCTCAGCATCACAAAATGGATGCTGCCACCACAGACACAAGTCTGACCTCCTGCTGCTGGGAGTCCTTCCAGCGAGGGAGGCCTGGACAAAGGGTTTCCTGCCTTGGGAGGTGCTAGCACCACCCCAGACAGGATTTTGTGTATTGAGGTAGGGAGGCCTGAAAGGAATGAGACATGCCTGGGGCACACAAGGTGTCCCTGTGCATACACCGGTTCAAACCAGTTGCTGGGGCACTCCAGCCCCAGCTCTGGCGTGAAGCCGGACAAAGGATAGGGGGTGTAACCACCCCCCTTCCTGGTCCCACCCATAGGAGGGACCTAGTCGTAGTACAGCCCCCTTTAGCAGGATAAAGGTAGGAGCTGGTCCCATTCCAAATTAGATTATCCTGAATTGAAACTTTACAAGAAGAAACTCTGGACTTCGACGTTCTGCTCCACAGAAGACTGAAGAATCTCCCTTGTGGGCAAGGAGTGTCCACCCTGCAACTGCAGGCACCATCAAGCGTCCTAGCGGTCCACTTTGTCGTCCTTCCTGCCGGATCCAGACTTCAGAGCCCGACGAGACCCGGACTCCCAGACCTCTCCGACCTCTACCTACATCTGCAGCACAGCTGAGACCCGTGGGTGCGACGAGACACGTGGGACCGGCCATCTTGAAGAGACTGCACTTCGCTTCCAGCACGACTTCTGAGGCATCCTCGAGTAAGTGCTTTAGGGATTGAGAAGCCCCAGCCCCGAGCAGCTCCTGCACCAAAGATCAGCCCTCCAGCATCCACGAGATCTGCGTGGGGCCCTTTTGCTTGATTGCTGCTCGACGCGTTGTCTGGTCACTTGCCGGCTGGCTAGTGGCCTCCTAGACGACGATCCTTGAAATCTACACTGCTGGTCTGGTTGCTCCAGACTGGCCCTTGCTTCCTTCCAAAAGAGGAGCACCCCGGACCCTCCGGGTCCACTCCAGGCGCCGTTTCCACTCACCGCGTGGGTTGCCTTTGCCAAGGCCTGTTGACTCCAAATCCAGATCCGACACCGCCGACAGCGAGAGCCTGCGTGGGACAGCCCGTGCCTCCATCCTGGTTGTCGAAGACACCTCCTGGTCCACGTGGCTGCAGAGACAAGCGTCCACTCTTCACCTGATCGTGACGACAGCATCTGGTTCCCTCCTGGTTCCACTCCGGTCACTGGCTAGTGACTTTGAACACTGTCCCCTCTGCTTTCAGTTCCTCTTCTTCCTCGATCCACCCGTGGATCGCACCGGACATCTTCCACTTGGTCGCCTCCAGCATCTTTCTTCAAGGCTCAATTGACTTCGACGCGGAAACCCGACACACTTTGACACCTATGTACCCGCAGCCCGTGGGTGAGGTAACAAGAGCATTTCAGTCCTCAAGGGTAGATTAACTCTCCTAGTGTCCAGATTTCCAGTCATTTCAGTCCTAGATAGTAAAGACTGTCCGTACTTACCTTTTTCGTAAACTGTACTGTCCATTGACTTTGTTCAGCATCTCGCGTGTAAGTTCACACTCTGCACACGCGTCCCGTGGGCCTCCTATTACTTACCTAAGGTTAGGATAGTGTAGTCCCAGCGATCCTACAGCCTCTGGACAGCTGCATTCCTTCTATCGATTTCCTTATACCATTTACTTAGTATATGGTTTGTCGTGCCCCTAGGGCACCATTGTAATTTTGTGCAACTTATCGTATTTTTCCTAAGAGATTGTCATGTGCTTAGCCCTCTGATCTCATAAAGAGTTCAGAGGTGTTTGTTATTAATAAATATATTGTTTATTTTCATAACAACCTGTGTGGTGTCCTTTCATCTGGTATTCAAGGGGTTATATGTGGTAAAACAGCTGGCTTCACATGCCAAAAGAGTTTAGCCTAAGACTGCTTTGTCCATGCTACCATTAGGATAGCTGGTCTATAAGGTTGACTTACAACCAATCACCATAAGGGTTGTTTGGACTGATACAAGGTGATCACTAGAACTAGTGAGCATCATATATCAGGCCAACTTCTCACACTGACGTCTCAGCGACGATGACGCCAACGTCGGACGCGGAGCCGCATGGGTACTGCTGACGAAAACTTTTCGGATCCAATCTGACGCCTGGGGGTAATTCTAAGGTGGGGAATATATCACAATGTGTTTCTTTCAGATATAGTGTCTTACAAGCAAGAGTTATTGGTAGAGCTTTAACATCTTTGAGCCTGACAAAGCAGCTTAATCATCTTAAACTGCTCATTGCCTTCAGATTGGTTAAGATTCCACAATCAAAGTTAACAGTGACATGATATAGCTTGGCTCGGTTTTGTAATCACCTTCAAAGTTCAGCATATTTCCCACTACCAGTACACATTGATGGGTGGGGGGCTTTGGGGATGGGGCAGGGAGGCTGTTCTGTTATCCTGAGAGACAACAGGTAGAGGGGGGCAGGGAGGCTTTTCTGTTATTCTGAGAGACAATAGATGAGGAAAAATGAAGTTGAGATAGCAGCCCTTGTGAACGGCCACTAGACATCAAGATCGTGATAAATAGCTGTCAATTCCTTTAAAAAAGGAAAGTTAAGCCTTTCTTCTGTGGAAGGTGAGATATGTAGAAAGAGCACTAAGAGTTTCTTGTTCCTCTAATGTTTACAGGAGGTATATAGCAATATGTCTATGATTTCAAAAGGGTTTAGTTTAATACAACACCAAGAGTTGTACCTATTGGGTACAAGCTGAAAAGTGCAAAGCTCTAGCTGCATTCTTTGAAAATTTCCAAGCGAATGAAGGTAGGATTATCAGACGTGTTCTTGAATAAATTATAACTCAATAAGCTTCTGTTGAGTTTGACCCCCCTGCCCAAAAAGTCTCAATACCTTGCTGACTAAAACAAAAGGTGAAAGATTCACCTTTGTAATATTACAAACTACCTAGGTCCTCAAGGGATTACTCACCATTCAAAATAAATCTGTCACCAGCCCTGCCAAGTATCCCAGACCCATGAGTGAGTAGCTGAGTGACTAGCTGCTCCAGTCCGGATTATTTTGTTGCATTCTAGGACTTGTTCCATTATAACAACAGGACTTCTAGTCACAGAATGCTAATGCTAACGCTTAACTGCACGTGCCAGTCACTTATAAACCTTTTTGAGCTTTGCAGCTACGCCTTGTACGCTTTCTTAAAAGGATCCTGGTGTGTGGAAGAGGATGATCTGCCCCACACTTTAGTAACAATTATATGACTGGTGTTCCATAGCCAGATGTGACTTCCTCCTTGGTTGTACTATGCGTCTTACTTCCCAAGACAGCAGTAACATTGCTGGAGCAGGAGCAGCCTACTGATACCCATGAAGAGAATTTCAAGATTTCAATGTCTAGGATAGCACTCAGGGACACCACAAAATGTTGTAGATGGTGCCAACAGACTGTGAGATATATATGGCGCAAAATAACCTTTGCCTCCACCCTGTAATGAGGATTTCAATAGCTTGATATGCAGCCTAGCACATGTGGATAATTAAAGAGATAAGGAATATAATGGATGATATAGCCACCAGAAATACTGAATTTGTGTTGTGAAAGATCTGCTCTTCTGACATCGAAGACTGGTTAAGGCGTTCACATTAGCTCCTAAAGGCAACAACCAGACACAATTACATGTGCTACCTAAAAGGGGATGCATGTAGCACCAGCACTGTTGCACTCATTTGCACAAAACCATCAGACATCAAGATAGACTGCATCTCAACAATTATCAGACAGGAAACACTATCAGAAACATAAAACACTTACCCAAAGTTCTCTGAGAGGAAACATCAGAGTGCAACACGAGTAATGCTACGGTGTTGTGCAGGAATCCAAATTCACGAGCTTGTGCTGGGCTCCATCTCCGATTCTGTTTAGTAGAGACAGACTTGAATAGTTAATACTTAGGTGTAAACAACATTCAAGTCAAATTAAACAGACCAAAGACTTTTTTTACTGAATAATTTGGGATAGTTTCCAAACATGAGGACCCATTCATCTGTGCAGATACTTGGGTGACAAAAACAACACAGCGCGAAGAGGTGAGCTGAAGAAATCACTTGTACACTGCTGATCATGTTAAAAAAAAATGATTATCTTAAGAGTGTAAGGAAAAAACATAATTAAAATGTAACCGTAGGCTGGCAAAGGACCGACTTTTATCTTGAATACGATTAGTAAAGGACAAAAGGCTGCAAAATGCTTAAGACAAACAGAAAGGCAAATGAAAATGAACAGTGTTATCTTTTGAAGGGGTTTGAATAATGGCCCTCACAGCACAGTTTAGGCTCCTATCTGTGAACACTATCATTTGCAATAAGGGGGAAGCATTGTTTGAAGTCAGAAAGTCCAACATGAAACATCCATGCAAGGGAAGGGATGTGAGAGACTGAGACAGACTATAAAGTATCTGAAACATTTCACTATATGATCCACCTAAAATTTGAAAAACATCACCCAAGCTTTGCTTTCCCAACCTGAAACAGAGCAGGTTCTTCTGCTCTGCAACATAAAACCGAAAGGAGCAAACAGAACACAACACAATACACTTGTAGCAAAGAAACCTTTCAATCTAACAAGTGGCACAGGCCAATTCTGTAGCTCTTGATAGAACTAAGAGAGAAAGATAGTACATTCAATGTAACTCTTGTATTACCAATCCAGCAAGAACTAGCAATGCAAACCTATATTTATCTTAACAAGAAAGGTGCCCCCTCCACAGTAATCCAGCTGAGGCGCTATAATCAAACCTGTTGCTGTTGAAATAAACAAAATTCACTTGTTTTTAAAAAGAAGAATCAAACGGGACAAAAAGATCAGGGGTCTAGCCATCAGTTCCATTGTTTTTTCTAAGTAACAAGCCAACCAACCCAGTCGGTGACAGGCTAGAGTAAAAAAAAAACTTCAAAAGCAAAAACATTTGTTAAGTACAAAATTGTCTACAGTAGCAGACAGAAAACTCAATACTTTACCAAATAATGGCAAGGACATGGCAATGAGTTCAAAGGGAATCAGGGAAGCTGTTCCAAATATTTGTGAGATGGTCGCTGGTTAATTTATCATCTGCTCTTACTTGAGGAGCAATCAAACCTAACAGACATTTGTCTCAGTGCATAACTTCGTCAAAACATTTGGAGCCTACCATTCCAATGTGCAGCAGCAGTCCCATGAACCACCATGAGCCAAATTTAGGAATTTAAAAGTGATTTGAGAACTCATTAAAGATGATCAAATATCCATATTCAATCTCAGCCACTGATTTGGCCACATCTCTAGACTAAAGAGCCTCTTAGGTTTGAAGACTTGTACACTGATCTCCAAGGTAATATGTGAGCGTCTAGCAAGCTATATTCTATGAAGAACTAATTCTTTATTATTTTCTCTGTCAGTGATGCAATGAGATAAGTTGTACGTGGTGTAATTGTGAGAATTACCTCTATTTGTTGTCGTATGTTCACATGTACAGAGAAGGATTTCATTAGTGTTTGGTTCTGCTGATAATTCATGATTGCTTAGAACCCAAGATAGGTAAGAAAGGAGACTGCTTTATTTCCAGCATTGTGGTGTTCAGGTTTAGACAAAGCAATTGAGTACCGCTGCACTCCAAGTGTATATAAGATACTGAAAGTTTATACAATAAACGAGAGATTAACCAACGACTACATGCTTCGACACTTATTAGATACCACCGTGTTCAACACATTCCCAGAGGTTTGCGAATCCCTCTTAAGTCAACATTGTGTAAAAACAACCCCCACTTCACAGAGAAATGGTATGGTATACTTAACAAATGTTCACTCGATCTTATTCTCCTGATTGTTGAAGAACTTTCTAAGCTTTTAGAGGAACTCGAAAATGAAGTCAAACAACTTAAACATGAACTAAGTCAGAAGATTACCCCAGAGGAATTTACTACCACCCTAGAGGACATCAACAGTAAATTAGACACATACATCAAAGAAATCAACGAAAGAAAGCTGAGAAAATTCAAACGTGATACGGTTGACTACAAGTTAGGGGAGGTGTACAATTGGGCCGAGATATATGCGGCCAGAAGACAAAACCGCAATCAATCTAACAGATCTACAGACGCTGAGACATCATCTTCAGAAGATTCCACACGTAAGATGCCTCCACGAGGCAGACCACGACAACAACCTCCAACTGAGAACATAAGACCCGAACAACCAACTACTTCCAAAACTACCACAGATTCAACTAGCACTGCTACTGCGGATTCTTTTTTAGATGTTGGCCCCGAACCAACCGACGATCGAGGAGGTCCAAACATCAGAGACAACTTACTTCCACCAGCGAAATCGACCAGAAGTCACAGAATCTAGTAGTCAACATCTCGCAAAGTCCTCTAAACCAAGTTCAACAACAAGTTTTACAAAAAGGTTTGAACTTCGTTCTCACATACCAAACTAATGAATTGGATATCTCTATTTCATTCTACAAGTTTATGAGAATTCTCCGATTAAGACATTTTTTTGACAACATTTGTGTACCTTCCAACACTCAAGACAAAGATACTCTCATGGGTTTACGTCCTCCTAGTAACTTTATGGCCCCCACCAGCCATAAAGTTCTGGATGTATTTGAAAAAGCGGTGCAACAGGATCTACACTCACTGTTTAACACTCAAAAAAACAGTCAAAGTAACCTGATGATTCAAGAGAGACAAGCCATTAAACAACTTGCTAATAACCAGACACTAACCATATGCAAAGCAGACAAGGGCGGTGCCATTGTTGTCTTGGACTCCACCTATTACCAACAAGGTTTAAATGAACATCTCCACAACCCAGACTTATACATGCTGCTGAGTTCAGACCCTACGCCTGCTTTCAAAGAAATACTTATCAAGCTTATCAATAAAGCTGTATCTTCCAACACCATTACTGACAGAGACAAAAGATACCTTATCAACGATTACCCTCAGGTACCATACATCTACCTAGTACCTAAAATTCACAAGAACTTGAGACAACCACCATTCAGACCAATTGTAAGTACCACCAATTCTATACACGCTCCCACGGGAACGTACATCGACAAACATCTACAAGCCAGTGTCAAAGGCATGACCACATTTATCCAAGATACTACGGATTTCCTAAACAAATTGCAACAAATTGTGATTCCTGATGACCAACCTATTTTCTTATGCACGATCGATGTCAACGCCTTATACACCTCAATCCCGCACAACCTGGGATTAGAAGCATTGGAAACTGCTTTAGTACAAACTGACAAGCCACTGCATCTCCAGGTGTTTATAATGGAATTGATGCAATTTATCTTACACCATAGCTATTTTAAAACTCTTGATAATCAACACTATCTGCAACTGTCTGGAGTAGCAATGGGCAACTGTGCTGCCCCAGCATATGCTAATCTTTTTATGTATGCATTTGAACAACAACACATACTTCACAATGTACTTTGGCAACCTTACATGTGTGCATACTATAGATACATCGACGACATCTTCCTTGTTTGGCAAGGTACAGAGACCCAATTTCTTGTTGCAATTAATCACCTCAACACTGTCAATGAACGGATTCAATTTACTCACACCCTAAACAAGTCTGAAATCCCTTTTCTGGATGTACTTGTCCAATTGAATGATAACCAATTCACAACTTCCATTTACACCAAAACTACAGATCGTAACAACTATTTACATTACAAAAGTTTCCATCAACCCAGCCTCAAACAGCATCTACCGTACTCGCAGCTATTGAGAGCTAAACGTATCGCTTCTACAGAGGACTTATACAGGACCAATAGCTCAAAAATTGTTAAAAAATTTCACCAACGAGGATACCCCAAAAATATCACAACCATCGCTGAAAACAGAGTCAATCTCAAGAACCGAACTGAACTACTCAAACCTAAATTGAAAGTCCAACAACAAGACACTCGACCAGTATTTGTATCAAAATACTCTACTCAATCACGACAAATTAAAGAGGTTATTCGCAAACACTGGCCACTATTACAATCAGAAGCTGATTTCAACCTAAGTTTTCGAAAGCCCCCTATATTTGCGTACAGACGTACCAAGACTATCCAACAACTAATCAAGCAACCTACTACCACCAGTCATACTACCATCTGTAAAGGAACTATTCCATGCTACAATTGCAGCCATTGCAATAGTGTAATCCCTGGATCCACTATGACTCACCCTACTCAAGGTACTACCATCAACCTTCGTGTCAATGCTACATGCGATACCAACAATGTGGTATACATGATAAAATGCCCATGTGGTCTCCCATACGTGGGTAAAACTGAACGCAAAATTAATATTAGGCTAAACGAACATCGGAGTAACATCCGCACAAAAAACCTAAAATCTAACTTTGCTGCACACTATATCCAAAATTTGCACAACCCCAGCCAGATACGTTTCTTGATTTTGGAAACAGTAGAAAAACATCTGCACATGGACAATAGTAAACTTTTGCTACAGCGGGAATTGTACTGGATATACCGCTTGCAGGCGGTGCAGCCCAAAGGACTTAATGAACGTCTTGAATTTAGTTGTCACTTATGATACACTTACGTTTTTTGTGATATCTGAGACCTGTTTCTGTTGTACATAGATATCTCCCGATTTAGCTGTGACCTTGCTGTGATTCACCATATTCCTGCTTATATAGTAATGTAACTTAAGGGCTTTGAATATATAGCCTAATGTTTATTTACCTATTATTGAACTGTGTATCACCCTATCTATTTATTCCCCTATATGGTTTTCAGTACATCTGTTTTTGACACTCTTGTCATTATTTATTTTGCATTGCGTAATCTCATTATTATTATTATTTTTTCCTCACTCTCTTTTACACTATTGTTTACCGTCAGTCATTCTGACCATTTATATCGGTGTCATTTACTTCACCACTCCTTTCCTAACTATGGGCACTCAGTACGTCTTTTTTCTATGCTTACTGAGAAAACACATACTTTAACACTTGTATGCGCATGCGTGGCGTCTTCCGGGTTCCTGTTTACCACGGAGCCTGGTTCTCGCCGACACTCGGTTACCAGACGCTGACTACCCTTTCTTCTTTCACAACGGTAAGATATTTTCGTCACTATCGTTTTGGATACTCCTTGTTTCTTTGGTATAACTCTGGGACGTTAATGGTACTTTGTTTCACGCGTTTATTTCACCTCGTTTTTCAGCACTTGGGCTTCCTTGCGTTCTATCGCATCCCACTTACTGATGGTTTTTCGACTTATGTACAGCATGTACAACGCTAATCCGCACCTTTTTGACAATTATCTATTTTTTCCCCGCTTTCTTCAGCTTCACATTTTCAATAAGTATGTGCACACGGGCGACCTTGATATATGTCCCTTCTAGACCCTAACCCTTGGTCACTTTTTTGACCCCAACCCCCACCTTCTTTCTGAATAGGTTCGTACACTTATTTTTTGCATTGCTCCTGGAGACTTGCCAGTGTACCAATTAGTGTTATTTCTATTTAATTACAGACCCCCTGAGGAAGCGCACTTTTGTGCGAAATGCATTGGGGATTCTAAACTATGTGGACCACTAACACACTGTTTAAGGAGAACTACTCATGGAACATACGTTGTGATTTTCTAGTCATATGAATATAATATGATTATTAACAAATAAATTGTTGAACCAATCATGAACTTTATGGAGTAAAATTTGCAACTCTTTTTGGACTATTTCCGTTTAATTATATACAGCATTTACTTGCTCAAAGAGTACTCCAGGTTATTCTTACTAAGATTTTCTGCATTACCAGTTCAGGTTTAGACGACACCCAGTGGTGCTGCTTAAGCACATATGACAGAGCACACTGCATTTCCAGATGTAACATTCTTTCTCGAGTAGTTGAACTCAGGAGTAGTACAACAGGTGTACTGCCTCCGGCACCCTTACACTAAAATGACAGGCACAGCTAGGATTTGTTGTTCTGATAGCACTGTGTCACCATATTAGGTCTACAACGATGCATCTAATAAATTAACATGTGCTTACTAAGGTTCAGGTGTACACCTGCTCGATTACCTGATACTTGTGATTGCCCTAATGGGAAACTGGTTTTGGAGATATCTTCTCTGTTCTCTATTGTGAGTGCATGGTAAATGTGCCTACTTATCCAGAAAGACTATCATTAATTTGTTTAAATTCAAAATGGCACCCTCTCGGGGGCGTGGCTACGCAGGCGATCGGAATGGCTGCCTGAAAGTAGAGCTCCGCCGTGCGGGCCGCTAACGAGGGCATTCCCATGAGAGCCGATGCTGCCTGACGGCTGAAAATGCGCGGTGACGGCCCTGGAGACGTCCGGATGCGGCGGACAGAGGCTTGAGGCTGGGGGACGGCACGGAAGGGCGAGATTGCGGAGGGGTGGTGAGGCCTGTCGGGCCTCGCCGGACGTGACCCTGCAGCGCCGGAGCGCCTGGTGAGTCTTCTGTGGGCTCCTCGCTGCCCCCCTTGGCATTGGGGTCGCTGTCGGGCTCTCCCTGGCCCGCTGCTTGTCCCCGGTGGGCTCCTTTGGTGGGGGTGCGGGCCCCCGGAGCGGGACCGGGCTTTGAGGCCTGGTCCGGCCTCGGGAGCCGAGGCCTCGATTTTGGGGCCTGCCCGGGATGTGTGGTGGCGGGCGGCGGGCGGCCGATCCTTCGTGCGCTTGGGGGGTGGCGGGGGGTTCACTCGGGGGGCTCTTGGGCGACTCTTAGGCGGCCCCGCATCTACGAGACAGGTGGGGGCACTACACCTTCGCCCCCACCACGGTAACAGTCCCCTGAAGCGTGCCTGTCCCCTTATAAGCCTACAACAAGCGCCATTGATCATCTCTTCACCGCTACTGCCAATACTACACACGGCTTGCCAGTGGAGAAGTGGAAATGCTACGATAGATCTGCATGACCTCTGTGGGTCTGCTTATTTGCCCGCTTTTCATCGCTTGCCCTGAGAGCCTGGTCACCCTGGTCACCCTGCGACGTCATCATTTGCCACACCACGAAGTGGAGAGATCGCCTGCACTGCTGCCACAGCGCTAACACCTTGACCCTACACCGGTCTTATACAACACGGGGGCTTTACCACCGGACTACCGCTAGACAGCAGTGCTGCCCTGGACCAATTGACCCCTGGTGTTGCGCAGTTTGGCCTTCGTAGTCCCTGGATTCCCGCGGCGCTGGCTACACCCGGCTCGGGGTGGAGATTGGGGCCCCTGATCTATTTGCCTTGGTCTGGACGCCCCCCCCCGCCACTGTTGGGAGGCCTGGGTCTGTTTACAATACTCTTTCTGGGCACGCTCATCACGGTGGGCTAGTCACACTGTAGCACTCCCTCCATCATTCCCACCATGGGGAAAAGAGACCCTAATCAGAGGACACTCAGTTTCGACAAGGCTTCCCTCCGCTCTGCTGATGCCCCGCCTGACCAGCCCACGGACACTGCAGTCCCAGCGACGACAGGAGACGCCGCTGGTTTGGTCGCCGAGATGCTGGGCGAAATGCGTGCTGGATTCAAGGCCCTGGATTCCCGCTTTGACACCCTTGAAAAGACAATGGAGGATATGGGCGCGAAGATTTAAACGCACAATAGACGCCTGGATGTGGCCGAATCCAGGGTTTATGACCTGGAAGATGGAGCTGCGTCGACGCTGAAGAGACTGGAACGAGTGGAAAAGATCCTTAAAGATGTTGCTATAAAGAATGAGGATTTAGAAGCGCGCAGCAGACGCAATAACATTCGCATAATAGGGGTGGCGGAAACGACGGCGACTGGACGCTTCGACACGTTCGTTTAAAATCTCCTGATCGAGTTATTCGGCAGGGACACTTTCACTACTGGCTTCATTGTGGAACGTGCGCACAGATCGTTGGGGCCTCGGCCCCCTCCAGGCCTGCCACCCCGACCCATAATTGCTAGACTCATGAACTTCAGAGATCGAGACGCTGCTCTAAAGGCTGCCCGGGAAGCAGGTGAAGTGAAATGGCAGGGTGGGACACTATCATTTTTCCCAGACTTTACGATGATGGTGCAAGACGCACGCCGCAAATACACTGGTGTCAAAGCCTCTCTGCGTAAACTGGGGTTGCGCTACGGAATGCTATACCCTGCCAGACTACGAGTGGACGTGGATGGCAGGTTCCGCATATTTGACTCCCCCGCTGAGGCTCAAGAATTCTGTCAAGCCTATAAAAACAAAGGGTCACCTCGGGCCTCAGGCGAAGTACAACGATCGCCACCACACACAGACTCACAGATAAGTGCTGACCTCTTTGCTGGGAGCGGGCAGCGCTGACACACCTCCTCTTCACATAGGCCGTTCACTTTTGCATAATGTGTCTAAAATTGTCGATGTCATTGCAGTATTTCTATACTTGTTGAAAGTTGGATGTCGTCCCGGCTGGGATACCCGCATGGCGGACCGTTGCCTCCTCCCATGGCACGGGCCGTATTGTGCCTCTTTCTTAGACTGTTCCTATTTTTCGAGTTTATCACTGGAACGTTGCTTTTGCTAGTTGACCTTGACATTGCTCCTTGGGTAGGAAGTTGCCTCTTAGGGCTTAATGAGAGGCTGGGTGGTGGGTGGGGGGAGGGGATTGTTTAATTCCTTGGTTCTATTGTTCCTATAATTGCACTGTTTTTCTTATTGAATAATGCCTATTTTGCGGGAGGGAGGCGGCGAATGTGCACACGCCTGTTCAAATATGATATCCGTGGTTTTGAATGGCTAGGATAGGGCAGCAGTCTGGTCCTTCCAGACTTACTTTGATGACATGGAATGTACGGGGTTTAAATAACACGAGAAAACGGAGACAGGTCCTCAACTATGCAGCGCGACACGGGGTGGATGTGCTGTTCCTGCAGGAGACACACTTGGTGCGATCCGACTCCTCCTCCTTTGCTAAAAGCGGGGGCGCGCATAGATATTTCTCCTACTACAGCAGATATGCGCGGGGAGTGGCGATACTGGTACACAGGCGCGTCCCCTTTGTACACACTCACAGCATCATCGATGAAGAGGGCAGATATGTTATTGTCACGGGGGTGCTTCTTGGCTTCAAGATCACCTTTGTTGGGGTGTATGGTCCCAACACTGACTCCCCCGCCTTTTTCCAGGGCCTCCATGATGCTTTGCTGCGCACTGACACTGACATGTTGGCGATAGGTGGGGATTTCAACTTGTTGATGGTCCCTGCTAGGGACAGTACGTCGCCCTCCCCAGATTGCAAACCCCGCTCTCGAGCTGTGCTGGCTGATATGTGCGCACACTACCCGTTAATCGACATAGTGGCCCGTCTACACCCTCACTCACCCAACTACACGCATCACTCTGGATATCACAGCACTAGCACCAGGATCGACTACTGGCTCCTTTCTCCAGGGGTGGCTGGTTGGGTGGATAACCATACGACACTCCCACGCACGTTGTCAGACCACTCTCCCATAGTACTGACTCTACTGATTCCCAGGTTGGGGGGATACGAGAGACAGTGGCGTTTTCCTGGAAAGGCCCTGTCTGACCCGGTCTTCAAAGAAGACATCCGTACAGCGATAGAGGAATATTTTGAGATCAACACGGGCACAGTAGACACATGGGCCACGTTGTGGGAGGGATTCAGGCCACTATTCGAGGGGTTTGCATCACTAAGCACGTGGGTGCCTTGCGCGAGATTCGTGCCGCCATGACACGTATCGAGACCGAAATATCCAAGGTGGACAGGGACGCACTCACTGACACAGATGACACAATAGAAGCGAAAAGGTTGGGGTTGTTGCAGGAGTTCAGGGATGCTGCAGACAGAGAATTGAAGTTTTTGTGCGCACAACATTCAGCAAGACAATATGGAGAAGGGGATAGACCTGGCAGGCTCCTAGCGCAACTGTACCGCCCTCCCCGTCAGGCCGCGTACATATCTGACATAGTGGACGACTTAGGCGTTAGACACCACACCACCCCTGGCGTCTGCAATGCATTTCTATCCTATTACAAAAAGTTATACACTTCCACTCTGACGGAGGACCGTCGCGACCCTGGCCCCTACATTAATGAGATAGCAATGGTGTATCTGGAGAAATATATGCAGGACTTCTTGGCCGTGCCTATCACTCCCGAATACGTCAGCGAGGCCATAGATGCATTAAAGGGCTCTTCGGCACCGGGTCTTGACGGCTTCTTGGCCGATTTCTATAAGGAATACAAAGAAGAACTAGTCCCGCGCCTGATGGAGGTATATGCGGAGGCACTTGAGAAGGGGGTTTTGCCACCCACGCTCCGAGAGGTGGTAATTGTCCTGCTCCCCAAGCCCGGTCGTGACCCCTCCCTTTGTGGCTCCTATAGGCCCCTTTCGCTACTCAATCTTGATTACAACATTTTGGCCAAGGTCCTCGCAATCCGATTATCGTTGCTGATGGAGTACATTGTTTCGCCGGCTCAGTCCGGATTTGTCCCCCACCGCTCCACCTCCTTCAACCTCAGAACGCTGTTTTCGGTGCTACACAGAATAGACCCTGACACCCCGGCGGCCGCGGTGTTTTTAGACGCTGAAAAGGCGTTCGACTCCTTAGAATGGCCCTTTTTTTGTCAGTCATGCGACGGATGGGAATGCCTGCGATGTTCGTAGCCACAGTTGAACTGCTATATACCTCCCCCAGGGCGAGGTTGCGCCTTAATGGCACCATTTCTGAAAGCTTTCCTCTCTCGCGAGGAACTAGACAGGGGTGCCCCCTGTCCCCCCTGTTGTTTATTTTGGCCATGGACCCTTTGGTGAGACACTTTCAGGAAAAACATATGCACCGAGGTCTCCAGTTCCGCACGGGTCCACTTCTTATTTCCCTCTATGCAGACAATACCATTCTATATGTCTGCTTTTGGAGGTGGTTCGGTTCTGAGAGTTCTCTGGCCTTCGTATCAACTGGCACAAATCTGATATCTTCCCACTCACCCCTTCCACAGAGCGCTGGGACTGCCCGTTTCCGCTTGAGTGGAATGCAGACTCTGTGAAGTATCTGGGTATTCATATTCATCTAGACACGGTCTCCATGATTCGTCTAAATTATGGACGGGCGTTGGACTTTCTGGAAGATGGTCTCGCCCGTTGGCTCCGCCTTCCTTTATCGATGGCTGGCCGTATCGCCATAATAAAAATGATAGTGCTTCCCCGTTTTCTATATTTGTTCAACAACATCCCGATCCCACTCACCAAAATCTTCTTCACTCAACTGCGCTTGTTGCTACTACGGTTGGTGTGGGGAGACAAAAACCCACGGGTCTCCTGGCGAACCTTGACTTTGCCTTATGAACGTGGTGGATTTGGGGGTACCCGATTTTTATCTTTACTACATAGTCGCGCAATGCTCTTATGCACAACCCTGGTTTCACCCGGATGCTAGGATTCCATACCTGACGCCGGAAGCGGACTTGGCGATGCCAATCACCCTCAAGACAATACTACCCAAGGGCATACCCCGGGATCCACAAGACATACAGACCGTTTCCACTACGTCCTGGGCTTGGATGCAGTTGCGCAGGCTACTTCGGCTTGATGTTCTGTACTCGCCGGCTCTCCCCCTGCCGAACCCCCACTGGTTCCCAATCACCGCTGAGACCGTGGTCTGCAACACGTTATCAAAATACCAGATCACCACGATAGGTGATTTGTTCCCGGATGGGCACGTTTTTTCAGTGTCGGAAGATCAGCGAAAAAAAAAAAAAAAAAAATGGCACCCTCTCTCTGTCCACTCTCTTACCACAAAAGTCTTGAAGTGCATTAAAGATACTTGTTCTATGATTTCCTTGTGTAGAATATAGAATAACGGAGCACATCAAAATCCACAAGGAAGTCCACCTGTATTGGACACCGGAACAACAAGTATTGTTAAACTTGTGCATATGTCCCATAATTAAGGAGGAAGGCAAAAACACAAAGCTCTTTTAGAATAGGAGAAAATTTTGGCAAATACGATAACATACATAAAACAACAGGTGGATTTAAAACTCCTAGGGTATCACCTCTCAGCTCTACAATGGAGACCCTGATCTAGGATAAACAGCCAGCAGAGTCATAGTACTATCACACAATTGCAAGACTTACATACTATAAGGCCAAGATAACAGGCCAATCAACATGGTGCTGGGAGGGGGCGTGGCTAGCAGCCAAGCATGGCGGTTGTTCTATAGAGGAGCTCCGGACCTGGGATGCCATAATTCTGAACTACGTGGCCTAACTGCTGCAGGACGGGCATTAAAAGTGTGGAGCACGCAGTTCCGAAGGCGCAGAAGACCCGACGCTGATTATCAGAGAGGGAGAGCGTGCCCTGCAGAAGTTATGACTTCAGAGGCCTGGTGGCGAAGCAGCCTACAGTACGCTGAGACGGCATTGAAATGAATGCTATCGCACCCGCACGGCGGTGATACTGCCACGGTGGGAGGAGTAATCAGCCCCGGGACCAAGGTTACCTCACTGCTGGGTTGAGCTGCCGTGAGCCGCGACGGCTGGAGCCACTTAAGTGCGACAACGCGGAAGGTGTGCAGAGACAGCAGGCCCAGTGATTAGGTGAGGCCGGGGATGCGGAGCGGCCTGCTCCCCTGCCGTACTGAGTGACACCCTGAAGTGGCACTGCTGGCGCCGCTCAGCGTATGCGGCGGAGTTGAGGACAGGCTGTGCGCGCTGCGGAGGCTGCCCGCAGACGGAATGGGAACAGGCGCTTAGATTGCGTCCTTAGTACAAGGTTCGCTGCTTATTAAGTGACTCTGTCTAGGGCTAAATGACTAAGGCAGAGTAAATGGAGGCAGACTGACCCCGCACACCCACATAACTGACTGTGATACCAGGGGGAGCGCAGCAAGTAGAACACCCCCCCCCACAGTGACGGAGGAGGGTGTGTATCCACGGCACACTAAGAAGGATTTACCATTGTCACATCCAATGAGACCAGAGACAAGGACACGAGCCCTGCGAGCACTGTGGTGAAGGGGGGCAGACGGAGAGAAGCCTGCAATAGCCCTGTGGTAGACTGCAGAAGGTGCATGAAGCTACGCTGGGGGATATTGTGCCAGCGAATACAGGTATTGCAACTGCTGGATGGGCAGAGCGGATGCCTGCGACCCCCGCCTCATTGAGTATTGGGACTGTTGTATAGTGAGACCTACCCCACTGTAACTGATAGGGGACAAGTAGACAGACTGAGTGATCCTGAGTGGTACCCAACAAGTGTAGGAGCTGTACAGTTGTGGTGTGGATGCTGGGAGGAGTACTGGTGAGGTGCACTGCGACTGACACGCGGAGGACTGTACCCACTTTGCTCGAGCTGCCTGTTGGATTGATTCACATGATGGGGCGCAAGGGAGTGAAACAGCAAGACCAAGGGGAGCAAGATGTTGTCCCGGACACAGCAGCTCCTGCGCCTCACAAGCCTGGGGCTGCGTGTACTCTGCAGACGGAAGCACCCGCAACAGGAGACAAGCTGGTTCTTATACTGCAGGAAATACGCAAATCACGGAAAGCGACAGAATTACAATTTGGGACCCTGACTACCGGCCTTAACTTGCTCCAGGCGGACCACGCTAAACTTGCGGACAAAGTGAAGGATAATACTAGACACTAGAAGAGATTGTCCCGCGACAATCACAAGCTGAAACCAAGATCACACAACTGCAAGACCAAATGGCTATTCTACTGGACAGTGTGGAAGACGCAGAAGTAAGGGCCCGACGTAATAACATCCGCGTCATCGGGCTGCCAGAGAATAGTGAAGGAAAGGACGCAACGAGATACATGGAACAATGGTTCCAGGACCACGTCACCACTGAAGGGCTCTCCTCACAATATTGCATAGAGAGAGCACACAGGATACCTACCGGCCTCTCATTGTAAAATTGCTGAACTTTCGCAACAGAGACATTCTCTGGCAAAAAGCAAGGGAGTCATCTCCGATAAATTTTGAGAACACGAAAGTGTCGCTGTACCCAGATTACACTATGCTGGTGCAGAAGCAGCGATCTTCCTTTATAGTAGTCAAGAGGAAACTTCGAGACTTTAACCTGAATTATGCCCTGCTATTTCCGGCGCGTTTAAAAATAATGCGCGACCAAAAATCCTATGTCTTCGAAAGCCCAGGAAATGTGGAAGACTGGCTAGAGGTGATGGAATTAACGAACACTGCAAAGACTAATTCACAGCTCACTGCAAAGAGTGGCGCAAGCTCTGCGAGGATCACGGGGCGAGGTAGCCGGAGAACGCAACGGACTCCTGAACGGCAATATGTCACCACACACCGGATGCAACAGGATAAATCGAAGGCACTTATAGCTGCAGCCATGTTTATGCATACCTCTGGAGTGAAGGCTCAAACCTCCTCAGAAGACGAAGCAACGCACGAATCGGACTCTGAGGGCAGTGTGGCTCTGTTTCCATCTACGACCCCACAAGTTAGTAAGGAATTATATGGCTGACTGTACCCGCAGCACAAGTTACTTACCTTCGGTAACGATATATCTGTAAGAAACAGTAGTTAGTATTAGATTCCTTACCTTAGAATACCCCCAGGCGTCAGACTGGATCCGGAAACTTTTGCGTAGCAGTCCCCATGCGCGTCGGTAGGCCTGGTCTGTGGCTCCGCGTCCGTCGTTGGCCTCGGGATGACGTCGCCGGAGTACTTAGACGCCACCCTCGCGTGCTGACGTCAGTTCTTATACACAGCTTTTCCGCGCCAGAAAACACAGCGCCATGATAAAAACCAACACTGGTGCCATAAAAACCAGGGCCCTGAAAGGGGATGACCTTAACCCTAGATATCGGTTCGCAAAACGGGGAGGATGGGTGGGGCGGTTAGAAATGTAATACTAACTACTGTTTCTTACAGATATATTGTTATCGAAGGTAAGTAACTTGTGCATCTGAAAGAAACAGGTTAGTATTAGATTCCTTACCTTAGAATAGATATCCCAGCAATACCAACCCCGGTGGTGGGTCTGTGAACCAATAATCACACCAGAAACTCCTGGAGAACGGAACGGCCGAAAAAGCCATCTCTCCGGACTTGGTTGTCCAGGCAGAAGTGTCTTGCGAGGCCCACGTAGCTGCCTGACAGATGTCCTGCAAGGGGACTCCCCGACCCAGGGCAGTGGTAGCTGCCGTGGCCCGAGTGGAATGGGCACGAAGCCCCACAGGAGGCTCCTTTCGAGCCAAAGAGTAACAAGCCTTGATGCACAAGACGACCCATCGAGAAATGGTTCGTTTGTGCACCGCCCGTCCCTTCTTAGCACCCACGTAACCAACAAAGAGTTGGTCATTCACCCGGAACTGGCGTGTGCGATCCAGATCGAATGAGAGCGCACGTTTTGGGTCCAGAGGGTGGAACCTCTCTTCCTCTTTCGAGGGATGCGGAGGCGGAAAGAAGGTGGGCAAAGTGATGGACTGCCCGATGTGGAAGGCTGTGACTACCTTGAGCAGGAAAGCGGGTCGCGTCCGCAACACAACTTTGTCCAGATGGACTGAAAGGAAAGGAGGTTTAGAAGAAAGGGCATGGAGCTCACTCACTCTCCTGGCAGAGGTGATGGCAACCAGGAAGGCGGTCTTCAGAGTAAGAAGGCGAAGAGGACAGGTATGAAGTGGTTCAAAGGGAGCGCACATCAGATAAGTTAGAACAAGTTTCAAGTCCCACTGAGACATCACGAAAGGAACAGGAGGAAACATATGGGTGATGCCCTTCAAAAACCTATTTACAACTGGGGACTTGAACAAAGAGGGCTGATCAGGTAGCCTTCAGAAGGCGGAAATTGCTGAGAGGTAGCCCTTCAGAGTGCCCAGAGAAGAGCCCTGCTGGGCAAGAGAAAGAAGAAAGAGGAGAACCTCTGAAAGAGGGGCAGAAAGGGGATCCACAGCCTTTGCTGTGCACCACGCCACAAACTTGTTCCACCTGCAGGCATATACCGATTTTGTGGAGGGACGCCTGGCAGCCAGAATGACATCACAGACTTCAGGAGGCAAGTCAAATGGCCTCAACTGCCGCCGCTCAATTCCCACGTATGTAAGTGGAGACTGGACAGGTTCGGGTGGAGGACCGTCCCCTGCTGCTGCGACAGAAGGTCCTCCTGAAGGGGCAGACGAATCGGGGGATCGACAGACATGCGGAGTAGCTCGGGATACCAGAGCCTCCGTGCCCAATCCGGAGCCACAAGGATGACTTGGGCCCGGTCGCGCCTAATCTTCTTCAGGACACTGGGCAGAAGTGGTATAGGCGGAAAGGTGTACAACAGACCGCAACTCCACTCGCGACGAAAAGCGTCTCAGAGCGAGTGCCGCCTTGGAAATTCCAACGCGCGGAACTGATGACATTGCGCGTTCTCTTCTGTGGCGAATAGATCTAACCAAGGCTCTCCCCACTGCTGAAAGAGGCCTTGCGCCACGTCCGAGATCAGACGCCATTCATGATCCATCATGCACCGACGGCTGAGTTCGTCCACCCTGGCATTCAGGGAACCTGCCAGGTGTTGAACCACCAGGGTCACGGCCTGATGTTCCAGCCACTGCCAGAGGCGCAGAGCCTCCTGGCATAGGGTCCACAACCCCACCCCGCCCTCTTTGTTGCAGTACCACATGGCGGTGGTGTTATCCGTGAACACCTGCACTACACTCCCCCGGACAGAGGGGAGGAATGCCTTCAGTGCAAGTCGGATCGCCAGCAGCTCCAGAAGGTTGACATGGAGCCGGGACTCCGCCGGAGACCAGAGGCCTCTGATCTCCGCCTCTCCCATGTGGCCTCCCCAGCCCTGGAGGGACGCGTCCGTCACAACTACGTGCTCCGGTTGGGGTAGGGAGAGGGAGCTGCCGCTGACCCAATCGCGGTCCGTGAGCCACCACTGCAACTGTCTTGCAGTGCCCTCCGAGATCAAGACATGGTCGGACAAGTTGCCCTGATGCTGGGCCCACTGAAACTTCAGGTCCCACTGCAGAGCCCGCATCGGCAACCGGGCGTGATGCACCAGAAGGATGCAGGAGGCCATCAGCCCCAGAAGCCGCAGCGTCAACCTGATCGAGACTCGGGATAAAGGCTGAAAGATCGGAATCAGAGCCTGAAAATCCCGAACCCGCTGTTCGGGAGGATAAACCCGAAACTGCGCAGAGTCTAGAACTTCTAGAACTGCTCCGATGAAGAGGAGCTTCTGAGAGGGACACATGTGCGACTTCGGCACATTGATGGAGAACCCCAGCAGGTGCAGGAGGTCGGCCGTAGTCTGGAGGTGGCTGACGACTGTCTCGGGCGAGCCCGCCTTCAACAACCCGTCGTCAAGGTAGGGGAAGACTGAAATCCCTAACCTGCGCAGATGAGCTGCGACCACCGCCATCACTTTCGTGAACACTGTGGGGCGCTGGTAAGGCCGAAGGGGAGCACAGTAAACTGAAAGTGCTCGTGGCCTACCGTGAACCGCAGGTAGCGCGGGTGGGCCGGCAGGACGGGGATGTGGAAATAAGCGTCCTGCAAGTCCAACGCTACCATCCAGTCTCCTGGGTCCAGGGCAGCTAAGACCTGAGCCAGTGTCAGCATGTTGAACCTCTCCTTCCGGAGGAAGCCGTTGACGTTCCACAGGTCCAAGTTAGGGCGTAGGCCCCCTTTGCCCTTCTTGGGAACCAGAAAGTAGTGGGAGTAACAACTACACCCTACTTCTGGCCCAGGAACGCGCTCGATGGCCCCCTTGGCCAAGAGGGCCGAAACTTCCTCTCGCAGAAGATTCAAGTGATCCCCCGACACGCGGTGGTACTGCGGTGGCATGGCTGGAGGGGTCGTCTCGAAGGGGAGGGAGTAGCCCCTTCGGACGATTTGCAGCACCCACCTGTCCGATGTGATGTTGCGCCAGTGGAGGAGGTGATGGCGAACCCTGCCCCCCACTGGCGTCTTGTGGGCCTGAAAGCTCGGACTAGGAAGGCTTTGAGGCGGATGCTGCAGGGGTGGATGTGGACTGGGTGCGCGGTTGTCCACGGGCACCGCCACGCCGGTTACCACGTCCACCACCGCGCTGGATGTTAGTCTGCGGCCCGTGGCTGGCAGGATGTGTGGGGGCGCCCCGTCCTTGGCCACGAAAGGAGCGAAAGGCAGCAGTTTGCTGGTGTGCAGGGCCGATAGGCTCAAGGACTTGGCCGTACCCTGGAGTCCTTAAAGTGCTCAAGCTCAATGTCTGCTTTGGACATCAGCCGAAAAGTTGGCGGACCTCAGCCAGGCGTGGCAGCGAACCGCCACCGTCGTTGCAATTGCCCTGCATAGCGAGTTCGTGGTATCCAGCCCATCGAATGGAATACCGTGCCGCATCTCCCACCTACGCAAAGGCTTGGGCGAGTTTAACCCGGGCCTCCTCCGGGCATTGTGGCAGCACGTCCACAACCGTGTCCCACAGAGAGTGGGTATAACGGCCCAAAACGCAAGCGGTGTTGACCGACCGCAACCCCAAACTAAGTGAGAACAACATCTTTCTTCCATACTGTTCATACCTTTTGGATTCCCGATCAGGGGGAGCTGTCGGGAATGCGCTCTGGGAATTATAGGCCTGGATAACCAGGCTCTCGGGGGTGGGGTGGGTGGACAGGAAACAAGGGTCGCCCGGGGCCGGGCGGTGGCGTCGGGCCACGTTCCTATCTACAGGGGGACCTGTAGCGGGCCTGGACCAAGTGCCCAACAGAACGTCAGTTAAGGCTGTAGGAGAGTAGGGTGTGCAATCCTATGGTCACCCCAGATTTTAGCTTTTTGCTTCACTGGTTTACGACTTTCCCTGGCTGTGGGCCTGCTAATCAGACCCACAGCCTAGCTGTTCTCTCTCTAAATTGACAACCATGTACTTTAGGTGCATTTACCAATTGGTATTGGGTCACCTTATCAGCCCCTGTACAGTATACCTTAGGTACCCAGGGCATAGGTGTACCCAAGGCCTACCAGGGGCTGCAGCATGTATTATGCCACCCCTGGCTGGCCATCTAAACAGACACAACTGGCTGGTAGGACAGCTGGGGCAAGGTGGTGTAATCATCCTTTGCTGTAGATATAGAATACCTATATCTAACCCCAAAATGGACACATATACTCCTATCAGTCACTCCTATGGCAGGCCTTATCAATCCTGAAGGCAGAGGGCTTGGAATTATGTCAGATGGTGCTCTAGCATGAGCTGAGCCTGTCTGCAGCTTGCGGAACCAAGTCCTTATAGCTGTTCCATGATAACGCTATACCATATACTCTTAAGTGCATTATAATCCTCGCGGTTATTGCTAACTTTGGTATAGCATTATCAAAACATGTCGAGTAAGGTGTCATACGAATTGGAATACTACCCCCTCGCCAGTTCTGGCGACGGGGGTAGCATTCCACCCTTTTAGAGGGACACGACATGTATGTAACTGTGAACCCCGGTTAAAGTTAAACAGAGCCTCAGCATCACAAAATGGATGCCGCCACCACAGACACAAGTCTGACCTCCTGCTGCTGGGAGTTCTTCCAGCGAGGGAGGCCTGGACAAAGGGTTTCCTGCCTTGGGAGGTGCTAGCACCACCCCAGACAGGATTTTGTGTATTGAGGTAGGGAGGGCTGAAAGGAATGAGACATGCCTGGGGCACACAAGGTGTCCCTGTGAATACCCCGGTTCAAACCAGTTGCTGGGGCACTCCAGCCCCAGCTCTGGCGCGAAACCGGACAAAGTATAGGGGGTGTAACCACCCCCCTTCCTGGTCCCACCCATGGGAGGGACCTAGTCACCAGTACAGCCCCCTTTAGCAGAATAAAGGTAGGAGCTGGTCCCATTCCAAATTAGATTATCCTGAACAACTCTTGTGAGAAGTTGGCCTGATGTGCAGTGTTCACTATTCTAGTGATCACTATATATCAGTCCAAACAACCCTTATTGATGATTGGTTGTAAGTCAACCTTATAGACCAGCTATCCTAGTAGCATGGATACGAGCAGTCTAAGGCTAAGACTCTAGAGGGCGTGTTAAGCCAGCTGTTTTACCATCACATTACCCCTTGAACACCCAGTGAAAGGACACCACACAAGTGTTATGAAAATAAACAGTGTATTTATTAGAATCACAACAACCCTGTACTCTTTATGAGGACAGGGTGCTAGGCACACAACAAAACTCTTACGAAAATACTTAAGTTAGCACGTTATACACAAATGCCCGAGGGGCACGAAAAACCATATACTTTAAAAGTGGAATGCGAAATTACTAGCAGGTAAGTACAATACTAATAGGCTTTGGACTCGCTAGGACTTGACTATAGAATCGTTAGATTACTTCTAGGAGGCCTAGGGGACTCGGGTGCAGAGTGTGCACTCTCACGCGGGATGCGGGACAAAGTCTATGGAAGCTAGTAAAGGCAAAGTTAGTGTTCACGGGCGAACCCGACCTGGTAGGAAGAAAACGACAGTGGATCCTGACCCTAGGATAGTGAGGCTATGCTGGGACACCGAAGTGCCGAAGTTACCTAGCCCAGGGGCTGCAGCTGCATAGGTCTGAAAAGACGTCGGGGATCTCGTTGCCGGACCAGGAGCCTGGAAGGAGGAAGTTGCTGGCAGGCGACCAGTGAAGAAAAGTTCGATGGATCCAAGCCTGGATCAAGGAAGAAGAAACCTGAAAGCAGAGGGGACCAAGTTCTCGAATCACTAGCCAGTGATTAAGTGGGCACCAGGATGGCACCGGGCGAAGTCACCTCGACTAGGTGAGTGGGCGACGCTGGCTCTGCAGATCTCACGGACCAGGAGGCGTTGTCGGCGACCAGGATGGAGAGGCGAGCTGTCCCACGATGGATGAAGCTGTCGGCGTCGAAGTTACCCAGGATTGGGCAACAAGCCTTGGCTAATTCAAGCCCACGCGGTGGACTCAAAATGGCGTCTTGAGTGGACCAGGAGGGTCCGGGGTGCTCCTCTTTTGGAAGGGAGCAAGGGCCAGCCTGGAGCAACCAGACCAGCAGCAGAAATGTCGTCGGGCGTCGTTCAGAAGGCCACAAGCCAGCGGGCTAGTAGCCAAACAACGCGGTGAGCAGCAAAAAGCAGAAGGGCCCCACGCAGATCGTGGAGATGCTGGGAGGCTGCACTTCGGTGCTGGAGCTGCTCAGGGTCGGGGCTTCTCGGACCCCAAAGCACTCACCAGGAAATTACTCGGCGGGCTTGCTGGAAAGAAGTCGTGCAGTCTTGAAGATGGCCGGTCCCTCGAGGTCTCGTCACACCCACGAATCTCAGCGTGACTGATGATGCAGGTAGAGGTCAGAGGTGCCAGGGAAGCCGGTTCTCGTCGAGCTGGGCAGTCTTGATCCGGAGGAGAGACTTGCAGCAGACCGCAGTGTTCTTAAGATGGTGCCTGCGGATGCAGGGTGACTACTCCTTAGTCACAAGGGAGAAATCTTAGGAAGAAGTCTTGAGTTCCTTTCGTGGAAAGTAGTTTCAGGATTCAAAGATGATCTGATTTGGAAGGGGGCCAGTTCCTACCTTTATCCTGTAAAAAGGGGCTGGCACGCGACTAAGTCCGGCCCTATGGGTGGGACTAGGAGGGGGGTGGTTACACCCACTTCCTTGGCGGGCTTTTCCCCAGCACAGGGTCTGGAGTGACCCTGGAACTGGTTCCAGCCAGCCTATGCACAGTGAGCACCGGGGTGCCACGTGCAGTCACCTTCCTCTAAAGCCCTGCCTACCTACAATACACAAAACCCTGTCTGGGACGGTGCTGGCACCGCCCCTGGCAGGAAACCCTTTGTCCTTATCTCCTGCTCTGGGAGGACTCCCAGCAGCAGGAGGGCAGACTTGTGTCTCGGTGGCAGCATCCATTTTGTGGAGCTGAGGCTCTGTTTGACTTTAACCGGGGTTAGGGGTTACATACATGTCGTGTCCCTCTAGAAGGGTGGAATGCTAACCCCGTCGCCAGAATTGGCGAGGGGTTAGTATTCCAATTCGTATGACACCTTACTCGACATGTTTTGATAATGCGATACCAGAGTTGGCATATAACCGCGAGGATTATAATGCACTTAAGAGTATATGGTATGCGATATCATGGAAACGGCTAAGGGATGGATCCCGAAAGCCGCAGACAGGCTCAGCTCATGCCAGAGCACCATCTCACACGATTCCAAGCACTCTGCCTTCAGGATTGTTAAGGCCTGCCATAGGAGTGACTGATAGGAGATCTGTGTGTCCATTTTAGGGTTAGATATAGGTATACTATATCTAAAGCAAAGGGGGAGTACACCACCTTGCCCCAGCTGTCGTGCAGCCAGTTGTGTCAGTTTAGTTAGTCAGCCCAGGGGTGGCATAATACATGCTTCAGCCCCTGGGAGACTTCTGGGTACACCTCAGCCCTGGGTACAGGGACTTGGAGAGGGCCCAGTGCCAATTCAGTACCTGAGTACAATTTGGATAGAGAGAACAGCTAGGCTGTGGGTCTGATTAGCAGGCCCACAGCCAGGGAAAGTCGTAAACCAGTGCAGCAAAAAGCAAAAATCTGGGTGATCATAGGATTGCAGACCCTACTCTCCTACAACTCTACAAAGAAGAAACTCTGGACTTTGACGTTCTGCTCCACAGCAGACTGAAGAATCTCCCTTGTGGGCAAGGAGTGTCCACCCTGCAACTGCAGGAACCAACAAGCGTCCTAGCGGTTCACTTTGTCGTCCTTCCTGCCGGAACCAGACTTCAGAGCCCGACGAGACCCGGACTTCCAGACCTCTCCGACCTCTACCTACATCTGCAGCACAGCTGAGATCCGTGGGTGCGACGAGACACGTGGGACCGGCCACCGCGTGGGTTGCCTTTGCCAAGGCCTGTTGACTCCGATTCCGGAACAGACACCGCCGACAGCGAGAGCCTGCGTGGGACAGCTCGTGCCTCCATCCTGGTCGTCGAAGACACCTCCTGGTCCACGTGGCTGCAGAGACAAGCGTCCACTCTTCACCTGATCGCGACGACAGCACCTGGTTCCCTCCTGGTTCCACACCGGTCACTGGCTAGTGACTTTGAACACTGTCCCCTCTGCTTTCAGGTCCTCTTCTTCCTCGATCCACCCGTGGATTGCACCGGACATCTTCCTCCTGGTCGCCTGCAGCATCTTTCATCAAGGCTCCATAGACTTCGACGCGGAAACCCGACACACTTTGACACCTATGCACCCGCAGCCCGTGGGTGAGGTAACAAGAGCATTTCGGTGTTCAAGGGTAGATTGACTCTCCTAGTGTCCAGGTATCCTGTCGTTTTAGTCGTAACTAGTAGGAACTGTCTTTTACTTACCTTTTCGTAATTTGTTCTGCCCATTGACTTTGTTCCGCATCTCGCGTGTGAGTTCACACTCTGCACACGCGTTCCCTGGGGCCTCCTGCTACTTACCTACGGTTAGGGTAGGGTAGTCCCAGCGATCCTACAGCCTCTGGGCATCTCCATTTCTTCTCTCGATTTCCTTTAACCATTTACTTAGTATATGGTTTGCGGTGCCCCTAGGGCACCATTGTAATTTGTGCGACTTACTGTATTTTTCTTTAAATGATTGTTATGTGCTTAGCCCTCTGATCTCATAAAGAGTTTAGAGGTGTTTGTTATTAATAAATATATTGTTTATTTTCATAACAACCTGTGTGGTGTCCTTTCATCTGGTATTCAAGGGGTTATATGTGGTAAAACAGCTGGCTTCACATCCCAAAAGATTTTAGCCTAAGACTACTTTGTCCATGCTACCATTAGGATAGCTGGTCTATAAGGTTGACTTCAATCACCATAAGGGTTGTTTCGACTGATACAAGGTGATCACTAGAACTAGTGAGCATCATATATCAGGCCAACTTCTCACATTGGTGTGCAGCGGTTGGATTTGAGCTTGCTGTTGTTTTTACCAAATATAATCTTGAGATATCATTTGAAAGATCACCTAAGGTACCATAGGTACATATAACAAGCTTAGAAATACTCTGAGTTCTACTGAACCAGCTGTTGTAGTAGAAAGGGCCTAGCACACCCTGACTACAACTCTTAGCAAGGGATCAGTAGGAAAACCCATAGTGTAGGTAAGTGCACCACTTACACCTCACTAGAAAGCATGTCTATCACAGGAGAAGCCTCAGTGGCTCCCCTTGTGGTTAGTGACCCTCCACAGGTCCTTTCCAGATATGCAGCCCTCAGATTCCAGGAGACTAGAAAATCATGTACCTCCAGGAAACTGAAACAGGGTTCCAACCCTACCACTCTTTTTCGGTTAGGTCTCATAGAGACATATGAAGCTAGAAGGGCTTCTAACCCAGGCCCCTCTGATCCAGCAGATGGGAGCCTGCCCCCCTTAGAAGGTGATCCAGACTCTAACCTCCCTGAAACAGAGAATGTAGATGGTAGGGAAGAGGGAGACTTATACCCAGGGCATAGGAGTACCCAAGGCCTACGAGGGGCTGCAGCATGTATTATGCCACCCCTGGTTGGCCATCTAAACAGACAACTGGCTGGTAAGACAGCTGGGGCAAGGTGGTGTAATCACCCTTTGCTGTAGATATAGGATACCTATATCTAACCCCAAAATGGACACATATCCTCCTATCAGTCACTCCTATGGCAGGCCTTATCAATCCTGAAGGCAGAGTGCTTGGAATTATGTGAGATGGTGCTCTGGCATGAGCTGAGCCTGTCTGCAGCTTGCGGAACCAAGTGTAAAAGCTGTTCCATGATTACGCTATACCATATACTCTTAAGTGCATTATAATCCTCGCGGTTATTGCTAACTTTGGTATAGCATTATCAAAACAAGTCGAGTAAGGTGTCATACAAATTGGAATTCTACCCCCTCGCCAGTTCAGGCGACGAGGGTAGCATTCCACCCTTTTAGAGGGACACAACATGTATGTAACTGTGAACCCCGGTTAAAGTTAAACAGCCTCAGCATCACAAAATGGATGCTGCCACCACAGACACAAGTCTGACCTCCTGCTGCTGGGAGACCTTCCAGCTAGGGAGGCCTGGACAAAGGGTTTCCTGCCTTGGGAGGTGCTAGCACCACCCCAGACAGGATTTTGTGTATTGAGGTAGGGAGGACTGAAAGGAATGAGACATGCCTGGGGCACACAAGGTGTCCCTGTGCATACCCCGGTTCAAACCAGTTGCTGGGGCACTCCACCACCAGCTCTGGCGCTAAACCGGACAAAGGATAGGGGGTATAACCACCCCCCTTCCTGGTCCCACCCATGGGAGGGACCTAGTAAACAGTACAGCCCCCTTTAGCAGAATAAAGGTAGGCGCTGGTCCCATTCCAAATTAGATTATCCTGAACAACTCTACAAAGAAGAAACTCTGGACTTCGACGTTCTGCTCCACAGAAGACTGAAGAATCTCCCTTGTGAGCAAGGAGTGTCCACCCTGCAACTGCAGGCACCATCAAGCGCCCTAGCGGTGCACTTTGTCGTCCTTCCTGCCGGAACCAGACTTCAGAGCCAAGCGTCCACTCTTCACCTGATCGCGACGACAGCACCTGGTTCCCTCCTAGTTCCATACCGGTCACTGGCTAGTGACTTTGAACACTGTCCCCTCTGCTTTCAGGTCCTCTTCTTCCTCGATCCACCCGTGGATTGCACCGGACATCTTCCTCCTGTTCGCCTGCAGCATCTTTCCTCAAGGCTCCATAGACTTCGACGCGGAAACCCGACACACTTTGACACCTATGCACCCGCAGCCCGTGGGTGAGGTAACAAGAGCATTTCGGTGCTCAAGGGTAGATTGACTCTCCTAGTGTCCAGGTATCCTGTCGTTTTAGTCGTAACTAGTAGGAACTGTCTTTTACTTACCTTTTCGTAATTTGTTCTGCCCATTGACTTTGTTCCGCATCTCGCGTGTGAGTTCACACTCTGCACACGCGTTCCCTGGGGCCTCCTGCTACTTACCTAAGGTTAGGGTAGGGTAGTCCCAGCGATCCTACAGACTCTGGGCATCTCCATTTCTTCTCTCGATTTCCTTATACCATTTACTTAGTATATGGTTTGCCGTGCCCCTA
Source organism: Lissotriton helveticus (assembly GCF_964261635.1). NCBI lineage: Eukaryota > Metazoa > Chordata > Amphibia > Caudata > Salamandridae > Lissotriton > Lissotriton helveticus. The sequence continues at coordinate 144,625,383 of NC_136058.1, read as the reverse complement.
GGGCACCATTGTAATTTGTGCGACTTACTGTATTTTTCTTAAAGAGATTGTTATGTGCTTAGCACTCTGACATAAAGAGTTCAGAGGTGTTTGTTATTAATAAATATATTGTTTATTTTCATAACCTGTGTGGTGTCCTTTCATCTGGTATTCAAGGGGTTTTATGTGGTAAAACATCTGGCTTCACATGCCAAAAGAATTTAGCCTAAGACTGCTTTGTCCATGCTACCATTAGGATAGCTGGTCTATAAGGTTGACTTACAACCAATCACCATAAGGGTTGTTTTGACTGATACAAGGTGATCACTAGACCTAGTGAGCATCGTATATCAGGCCAACTTCTCACAAAGGCCTCATTGAACGGCAGTAGAGGCTCCGAAGAGCTTGCCGGCGGTTTAAGGACCTCAGTGAGGAGGTTAGTCCTCACGGCCGCGACGGGGAGCTCAAGAGACAAGGTCTTGGCTGCCCTCGTCAACACCACACTGTAGGCAGCCTCTCCTCCGTAGCCACGATAGGAGGGGAGACAAATCCAGTGTCGGGCGAAGTGTCCAAACCACTGGCCTCCCCTAGTTCACCTGCCCAGTCCTGAAAAGACTGGCACTCCCGTGCCAGAGTGTCCTCAGACCCCTCCCAATCCGCCTCGCCCTCCATCTCCTGGTACTCAGGTTCAAATGATGTGGCCGGATCATAGAAGTATTGCACATCTCTCGACGTCGAATGTGGCGTCGATCAACGCCTTTCCGACGCCGGGATAGGGGACGACGTCGGGGGAGACACCCTAGGAGTCGACGCCGGCGGAGGGGTCGTTAGGTCGCCCAGCGGCGACCCGGATCCGATGGGGCCCTGTGGCGTCGGGACTGAAGTCGCCAACGGCGCCGGGGCCGAAGCACCCGGCCGCTTGGGCTCCCAGTCGGGACCGCGGGTCCGAAGGCACCGTGGAACCCGACGGAGGAGTGAGCGACCTCATGGCCATGAGGAAGGCATTGATCTCCTCAAGCGTCGCCTTCTGCCCAGGGACCAGCGGGTATGGAGCAGGCCGCGACGTCTGCGGCTCCGACGGAGCCGCGTGGGCGGTGTCGCCTGAACCCCCTGCCGCATCGCGCGAGAGCGTCGGGGGGGTGGGGGAGTCAGAAGAGCGGTGTCACTTCTTCGACTTCTTGTGACTCTTACCTGAGGACTTGGAGCCCGACGAGTGGTGTTGACTCGCCGAGCTGTGATGACTCCGGCCCCGTGACCGGTACCTCGACCTCCTCCTGGACCGGTACCTCGAGCGGCGCGGGGCAGACTGACGGAGCTTGAAGCACTTACGGGACCGCTCCCGCCTAGCTTTCGACATCAAGGCCCGACAGTCAGGGCACGACTTGTCATCGTGGTCGGCCCCTAAGCAAGACAGGCACCGGCGATGGGGGTCGGTAACCGACATCAGTCGGCACAGGGCTTGAACCCGGGCATTCCTACCGGCACCAATGGAGTCGTTCGACTCGAAAAACAGATCAAAAAGGATCGAAAAAGTTTAGTCAAAAAATGACTAAAGGGTACCACTTTTTCCGGATCGGCGCTTGCAGGCGCGGACTGACGTCAGCGTGCGAGGGCAACGTCTAAGAACTCTGGCAACGTCATCCCGGCGCCGACGACGGACGCGGAGCCGTAGACGACGCCTACCGGCGCACAGGGGTACTGCTACGCAAAAGTTTCTGGATCCAGATTGACGCCCGGGGATATTTTAAGGTAAGGAATCTAATACTAACCTGTTTCTTTCAGATACGTGGGCACCTATGGCACGAGCCCGTACTGGTAGCCACACTTCAGAGGAATACTCCATACATTACTGGACTAGGCAGGGCTGTCCCCTATTGCCTCTTATTTTCATATTGGCCTTAGAACCATTAGCCATAAAACTGCGAAAGGAGTTCACAGATCAGGGCATATTGTTGGGAAACTCATTGCACCTGTTTCCTTTGAAACTGTGTCTGGATTAGCCATTAATGCGAGGAAATGCTTTCTACTTCACAGAGCATGCAGCCACTGCAGGTATAGACTTTGGAGACGCTTAATTAGTGGTGGCCCGACAACCTTTAAATACTTAGGGATACAAATTTATAGGACATTTGCACAAAGTGATCCGAGCTCTGCGATCCAGCATTGCTTTCTGGACGGCAATGCCACTATCTGTGATGGGGCAGGTGGCTCTAACGAAAATGGTGCTACTACCACGGCTATTGTACTATTTCACTAATCTACCATTAATCGTGCCGCAAGCCACGTTTAAACTGCTGAACACGATGCTTATTGAACTTATTTGGGGGACCAGTAGAAGGCGTATAAGCCCGAAGAAGCTGCAGGTGGGCACACGAATGGGATGCCTAGGAGTCCCAGATTTGCGTGCATATTACTATGCGTGTCAGCTGCAGTGGCTATCCTATTGGACAGCGGGACGCAACTTACAGGAAATAGGGTACACAGAGACGGATATAGACAATGGTACACTACAGTACACCCTCTCCCTGACAAGGCAGGTCAACACCGTCTCCGCCACCTGCTTCAACCCCCTTCAAATGCTCCGCAGGATCTTCAAATGGATCCCCCCCGACACGAGAAGAACCGTCACCCAGGCCCTGGTCATCAGCAGACTGGACTACGGGAACGCCCTCTACGCAGGAACAACAACCAAGCTCCTGAGACGGCTGCAACACATCCAGAATGCCTCGGCACGACTGATCCTCAATGTCCCCCGACGCAGCCACATCACACCCCACCTGAGAGGCCTGCCTTGGCTCACCGTTAACAACAGGATCACCTTCAAACTCCTCATCCACGCACACAAAGCCCTACACAACGCCGGACCATCATACCTCAACAACCGACTCAGCTTCCACCCACCCACCCGCAGCCTCCGCTCTGCCAACCTCGCCCTCGCCACTGTTCCACGCGTCCAGAAAACCACCGCCGGGGGCAGATCCTTTTCCTACCTCACCGCCAAGACCTGGAACACCCTCCCTACCAACCTACGTCAGACCCAGGACCTGCTGGCCTTGAGAAGACTTCTCAAGACCTGGCTTTTCGATCAGTAGCTACCCCCCCTCCTCCCAGCGCCTTGAGACCCTCACGGGTATGTAGCGCACTTTACAAATGGTAATGATTGATTGACACGGGCTAATATTAACAGGTAGCAGACCTCCGAGAAACCTTCCCCCATTACTGGCCGCTGGAAGGCGGCGTGACAATATACACAAACAAACCCTGCATATGCAGAGAACATTCCTTTACTGGGAATCCCGCTAGCGGGAGGCACACTCATGAAACACAAACTGCAGCCCTGGCTGGAGGCAAGGGTAGGCACGGTGTCAGATCTGTTTGGAGATGGAATATTGCTGGACTATGATACTTTTGTCAATGCAGCTGGGGTCCCGGCACATTTATACATAATACACGAGCACCGATGACATACATAAAAACGCACTGGGCCCCACGTAGGCAAGGGCCCCCTACCAATGAATTGGTAAAGATGGTACATTATAAGGGTAGAGGTAGACACCTTATAAGATGGCTCTACACAGGCATTAGCTCGCATACGAGAACCACTCTAGACAAAGTAAGAAATGCATGGGCGGGAGACATAGGAAGGGATCTAACAGATAAAGAATGGACGAAGATACTGAACCACCCAAGGAAGACATCGAGGAACACAAAATTCAAGTTCATACAGACAATGGTGTTGCACAGGGCTTACCTTACTCCACATAAACTAGATAGAATGTTCCCCCAAACCCAGCATCACTGTCCGAGATGTTTGTCGGAGGTAGCGAACCTATTACATATGTTATGGGTCTGTCCAAAAGTGCGAGGATACTGGGACACTGTCAGGCAGAGAACAGGGGAAGCGGCAAGCCGGGAAATACAGAACACAATAGAGGAATGCATTTTAGGGCTCCACAAACAAATGTCTAAGCACAAGGTGCAATACCGATATATAAACCTAGCGCTTATTTTAGCTATACGTAATATAACCATAAGATGGAAATCACGAAAACCCCGGACGTGACGGCCTGGCACACAGAATTATTGCGCTGGGGCACAGCGGAGAGCGCGGTGCTACGTAGAGAAGAACTGAAGGGCCTGCGGAAAACACCAATAGCGCTGGAATGGGATGTGATACTAGAAGCCATTAAATCCATAGACGATGTTTAAGACCCTAGGAGAGTATACCGCTGACTACATAGGAAGGTGGCTGTACCATATACCCGACGCGCAAATAGGGGGGTGTGGGGTGTGAACGCAGGGATCCACCAGGAGCACTTATCGAACGATAAAGATGCGCAAGATTAAGACATACGCGTGAGACGAGGGAGGGGGGAGTTTGGGAATGTTTATTGTGTTACTGTGATAATGCATTATCATCATTTGGGACCGCTGTGCAGAAGGAAACGTGAACTGAGGAAATTATTGCATAAGAAGTTTATGTACGGATAGGTCAAAGCAGGATTATGATATGGATATTTGTAACTAATTACAAAATTGTCTGCTGGTATTATAAAGATGTAATGTGGTGGCATGGCATGGAACTACAAAAAACAATAAAGTATGTTTTTAAATAAAACATGGTGCTGGGAGGTATAGAGAATCAAAGCTGTCACAGATCATACTCAGAAAGGTTTCACAGAATGAGATGATTTTAACAAGATAGGCTACAGACAGCAAAGAGGCTGAGGAACACCCTAAAATGTCACCTTTCATCAGACATTGCATCCAACATCAAACATCCACGTTGATGGTTTACAACTCGCATATGAGACTTGCCGATATCAAAGCAAAGAACACAGTAAAGCATCTATTTTTCAGAACTATATAATGAGCACTACAAATCTAAGATTTGGTAAGATCTCAGTAGAACACAATACCTGATTGTTCTGCCAGTTGGGACCAAGTAGGAAGTTGATCATGTGCCTGAGGGCAGAATGTTTGAGTAGAAGATCACTGGCTCTCAAACCCTGCTAAAGAAAGTTTTCTTTATGAATGATACTTTAATTATTAGGATTTCACATTTTTCCTTTACCAAAAATGTCAACAGACATGTTACTAAGAAATAAGAAATAAAGCAAACTGTTGCATTGGTTTTCTGAGCTTAACTGTTTATTCTACTTATGACGGCCTTGAAAAATTCCACAACGCAAAAAGAGGGACATAGTGTTATCTTTCAGAAATGGATACAGTCTACGTAACTTTAACAACTTACCCCATTTCATAAACCGCCCCCAGCCCACGCCCTCCTTTAGCCTACTCCCAAAATGTTATCCGCACTGATATAATCAGGAATTCATACGGCCTTCAACCTTCAGCCTGTGCACTCTAAGGTTATTGTTGGCAATCCAATCTAGGATTCCCAATTCTCTGGATCCCTACACATTGTCTCATTTGTATGCACCACAGTGTATTTCAAGTGTTCATACTGCAACTTGGCCCCTCGACATATATGATACACCTCTAAACTCTGTGCCTGCTCATTGATATTTATTTTTGTAAGAATGTTTATTTAAACATGTTGAAACCATAGTTATGCACATAAATATGACATCACAGCTATCTAAGAGTTAAGTTTAGGTCTCTTACATGTATTAACAGTTCAGGCACAATAACATTCAAGGGTGGCATCATAAAAGTATCTCACAGAAAGGAAATCCAATGTCTGATTCAAAAGTTAGGTGAATCCTGTAGAGTAGTGGTTCTTAACCTTTTGACTTCGGTGGACCCCCACAGAACAAGTTACTTACCTTCGGTAACGATATATCTGTAAGAGGCATATATTAGTTATAGATTCCTTACCTTAGAACTACCCCCAGGCATCAGACTGGATCCGGAAAAAAAATTCTCAGCAGTACCCCTGCGTGTCTGTTGGTGGCGTCGTCGGCGTGATCGCTGGGATGACGTTGTAGTATCTACTTAGACGCCGCCCCTGCGCTCTGGCTTCAGTTCTCTTACACAACATTCCATGCAAGAAGCGCAGAGCAAGGCACTGACCACTTGTGCACAAAACTAGGGCCCTGAAAAGGGAGTCCCTTACTCTAGAAGTCAGTTCGCAGAACGGGGAGAATGGGAGGGGTGGTAAGGAATCTATAACTAATATATGTCTCTTACAGATGTACGAGTTACTTACCTTCGGTAACGATGTATCTGGTAGAGACAATTCTAGCCGCAGATTCCTTCAAGTCGAATTATCCCCAGGCATGAGACTGGATCCGGAAACTTTTTTGCCACAGCATCCCTGCACGCCGGGGGCGTGACGACATCACGCAACCCCGCCCAGGCGTCGTCCGCGCACGTGACGTCAGCGAGGGAACATAAGACCCGCCCCGGCGAGCCTACGTCAGTTTACTTCGGACGACTTTTCTGCACCACAACACAGAATCACCAGATAAAAAACTGTGGAAGCGTGGGAACAGTGTGCGAAGAGCAGAAAATTTGGAAAGAAGCAGTGACTAACATCACCACACAGGATAGTGGCAACAATGTAGAATCCAAAGACAGGAAAGAAGAAAGAGCGAGCAGAGCCCTGCGCAGTCACCCTGTCAACACATAGACAGCCTCCCACTCCCATGCCCCAGAGGCAAGGAAAATGCGTAAAGTCATGGTGCACATTGTAAACCTACAACCCCATCCAGAGAAACGGGACCAGTCCCAAGACAGACAGGGACAACCACCCTCCAAGCCACCCCAACAAAGAGGGCAACCACCCAAGGGACAAGGCAAGACATGGCCAGAGGACACTTAATCAGGGGATAGCACGGGGAGGGCAGGGATAGAAAGCAATCTTCCCCAAGCCTGGAGTAGCCAGGGCAGCAGGGCACCGAACACCGGAACTCTATTCTCCAAGAACCAAGGAGGAATAAACTGCCCCCAGACGGAGCCACAGCGCCCCATCGGGAGGCGAGTAAGTACTGAAGACCAACCCAAGGGTCCTCGCAGAATAGGGGAGGAAGGGCGGGCCGTGAAGGAATCTGCGGCTAGAATCCTCTCTACCAGATACATAGTTACCGAAGGTAAGTAACTTGTACATCTGATAGAGACTACTAGATGTAGATTCCGTCACGTAGAATAGATACCCTAGAAATACCCCCGGGAAGGAGGGTCTGCGAAAGGACCCCACCAGCCAATACAGAACAGAGAGCTCCACAGGGAACCAGATCTGACCAGGTAGTACCTCGTCCCTGCCAGGCCAGGCAAGGGGACCCCCCCCCCCCAAGCAGACCCACACCGACCACAAAGGATGTAGGAAGGAGCAGAGGGCAAAGTCGGAGAGGCCGAAGCACCCCACCGCCCCACAAGGCAACACAGCTTCCACCCAACGCCAATACAGGAAGGGAGGAAGAAGAAGAAGAAGCCTAGAAGGCCCAAGGAAGCAGGGGAAAAGAAGGCAAACCCACTCGAGGTGGAGAACAACCTGCCAGCCAGAACAGCGCTGGCAGTCCAAGCCGCAAGAACAGCAGCCTGAGGCCCCAGGAAGGGAGAGTAGATGGCGCCTGGCAAGGGAGAACATAGGATCATCCCAGACCTCAGGGTAGGAGCAGGGAGAGGAGGAGATGCCCGGGCACACCACTACAAGTGGCTGCGCACATGACCTCAAGGACCAAAGCAACCTACACATCCGCTATGGAGAACAGGCACCCAAAGGCGACCAGAACGCTCCAGCAGAGCGCAAGCCATATGACAGCTACCACTACCCCAACTAGGGTACGATAAGTCCCAAAATATGCATTTCCGCAGCAGAGGAAAAACGAAAAAGAGCCACGGGGAACAAAACACCCCCGTGAAAGGCTTGACAAGCAGCTCAAGCAAGCAGAAGGCCTAATCTCAGGGCAAAGTCTGCAGAACAATTCCAAACACACACAAACAAAAGGGCCGTCCAGCAGCCAACAATGCCAAAGTCCCAAAACAGGACGTAATGGTCAAAAACGCACTCCACAGCCAGAACAAGTGGCCTAAGAAGGCCCAGAATCAACCCAACTCAGGAGTCACTGAGGAGGGGACGGAGGAGGAGGAGAGTAAGGTACAGGAGGAGGACGGAGCCCTGCCAAGAGCCTCTGGGTCGCCATCAAACGGAAGGTCAATGAGTCGCTCCCGAATATTCTCAGGGAATACTCCGTCCCGAAGCCAAGCATGGCGACGGAGAGCGACCAAGGAAGCCATTGCCCGGCCCAGCACCTCTGAGATGTCCCGAGCGAAGCGAAGAATAAACGCCGCAAGCTCCCGGCCATCCGACGCATGATGCTGTAAATCTACCTGACCACCTTCCTGGGACGCTGCCGATCCAAAAGATTCAGCCGAGTCCCACAAACAGGAGGAGGCCCAAGCCAGCACACACAAGATGTTCAGGGCACGCAGGGCATTGCTGCTCAAGGCGAACATGTTGCGCCCCCAAGAGTCCAGCCAGCAGGCCTCTCGAGAAAGCGGGGTCAACAGCGGTGGCCAGGAGAGAAAAGCAGTCCGCAAAAGAGGACTGGAGGCAGAGGGGTGGAGGGAAAGTCACGCAGGGTCACGCGGTGCCGGTGCAGAAGATGCTGACGCACCGGGTCCCGTGAGGCAGGACGCCTCCAAGCCCCCGTCAAGGAGGGAACCTTCAAAAGGAAGCAAGATTTCCCTCCCACTAGAGCCCTGGTGGAGGACCTCCAACAGATGGTCCGCTGGAAAGTGAGCCACCGGGTGACCCATATGCAGAATGCCCACAGCCATGGACACAGCATGAGCGAAGGCCGCACCCGCCTCCGTAGGGCCCCGCGGTAGGGAAAGCAGCTCCTCTGTGGGCGACGGCAGCAAACTAAGGTGACCGTCCCCGAGGCCAAGCGGGATGGGTAAGAGCAAGACCTGGAAGTCAGAAGGAGCTGAAGAATGAGGGACCTGACGCTCTTCCGACGAACACCTCTGTAGGAGAGTGGGGTCTGCAATCCTATGGTCACCCCAGATTTTTGCTTTTTGCTTCTCTGGTTTACGACTTTCCCTGGCTGTGGGCCTGCTAATCAGACCCACAGCCTAGCTGTTCTCTCTCTAAATTGACAACCATGTACTCTAGGTGCATTTACCCATTGGTACTGGGCCACCTGATCAGTCCCTGTACAGTATACCTTAGGTATCCAGGGCATAGGTGTACCCAGGGCCTACCAGGGGCTGAAGCATGTATTATGCCACCCCTGGCTGGCCATCTAAAACTGACAACTGGCTGCACGACAGCTGGGGCAAGGTGGTGTAATCACCCTTTGCTATAGAGATAGTATACCTATATCTAAACCTAAAATGGACACATATCCTCCTATCAGTCACTCCTATGGCAGGCCTTAACAATCCTGAAGGCAGAGTGCTTGGAATTATGTGAGATGGTGCTGTGGCTGAGCTGAGCCCGTCTGCAGCTTGCGGAACCAAGTCCTAATAGCTGTTCCATGATAACGCTATACCATATAATCTTAAGTGCATTATAATCCTCGCGGTTATTGCTAACTTTGGTATAGCATTATCAAAACATGTCGAGTAAGGTGTCATACGAATTGGAATACTACCCCCTCGCCAATTCTGGCAACGGGGGTAGCATTCCACCCTTCTAGAGGGGCACGACATGTATGTAACTGTGAACCCCGGTTAAAACTAACTCGAGCCTTGGCATCACAAAATGGATGCTGCCACCACAGACACAAGTCTGACCTCCTGCTGCTAGGAGTCCTTCCAGCGAGGGCGGCTTGGACAAAGGGTTTCCTGCCTTGGGAGGTGCTAGCACCACCCCAGACAGGATTTTGTGTATTGAGGTAGGGAGGCCTGAAAGGAATGAGACATGCCTGGGGCACACAAGGTGCCCTGTGCATACACCGGTTCAAACCAGTTGCTGGGGCATCCCTGCCCCAGCTCTGGCGCGAAATCCAGACAAAGGATAGGGGGTGTAACCACCCCCCTTCCTGGTCCCACCCAGGGGAGGGACCTAGTCAGCAGTACAGCCCCCTTTAGCAGGATAAAGGTAGGAGCTGGTGCCATTCCAAATTAGATTTAATCCTGAACTACTCTACAAGAAGAAACTCTGGACTTCGACGTTCTGCTCCCCAGAAGACTGAAGAAAATCTCCCTTGTGGACAAGGAGTGTCCACCCTGCAACTGCAGGCACCATCAAGCGTCCAGCGGCTTCACTTTGTCGTCTTCCCTCGAGGATCCAGACTTCAGAGCCCGACAAGACCCGGATCCCCAGACCTCTCTGACCTCAACCTACATCTGCAGCACAGCTGAGATCCGTGGGTGCGACGAGACACGTGGGACCGGCCATCTTGAACGAACCTGCACTTCGCTTCCAGCACGACTCCCGAGGTAAACTCGACCAAGTGCTTTGGGGACTGAGAAGCCCCTGCCCCGAGCAGCCCCTGCACCGAAGATCAGCCCTCCAGCATCCACGAGATCTGCGTGGGGCCCTTCTGCTTGTTTGCTGCTCGACGCGTTGTCTGGTCACTTGCCGGCTGGCTAGTGGCCTCCTAGACGACGAACCTTGAAATCTTTGCTGCTGGTCTGGTTGCTCCAGACTGGCCCTTGCTCCCTTCCAAAAGAGGGGCACCCCGGACTCTCCTAGTCCGCACCAGACGCTTTTTCCACTCACCGCGTGGGTTGCCTTTGCCAAGGCCTGTTGACGCCGATTCCGGATCCAACACCGCCGACAGCGAGAGTCTGCGTGGGACAGCTCGTGCCTCCATCCTGGTCGTCGAAGACACCTCCTGGTCCACGTGGCTGCAGAGTCAAGCGTCCACTCTTCACCTGATCGCGACGACATCTGGTTCCTTCCTGGTTCCACTCCAGTCACTGGCTAGTGACTGTGAACATTGTCCCCTCTGCTTTCAGGTCTTCTTCACCGATCCACCCTTGGATCGCACCGGACATCTTCCTCCTGGTCGCCTGCAGCATCTTTTCTTTCAGGCTCCATTGACTTTAACGCGAGAACCCGACACACTTTGACACCTATGCACCCGCAGCCGTGGGTGAGGTAACGAGAGCATTTCGGTGCTCAAGGGTAGTTTAACTGTCCTAGTGTCCAGTTCCACAGTCGTTTTAGTCCTACCTAGTCAGGATTGTCCGTACTTACCTTTAACTTGAACTGTACTGTCCATAGACGTTGTTACGCATCCCGCGTGTGAGTTCACACTCTGCACCCGCGTCCCGTGGGCCTCCTATTACTTACCCAAGGTTAGGATAGCGTAGTCCCAGCGGTCCTGCAGCCTCTGGACAGCTCCATTTCTTCCATTGACTCTCACATTCCATTTACTTAGTATATGGTTTGCCATGCCCCTAGGGCACCATTGTAATTTTGTGCAAATTGTCGTATTTTTCTTAAGAGATTGTCATGTGCTTAGCCCTCTGACCTCATAAAGAGTTCAGAGGTGTTTGTTATTAATAAATATACTGTTTATTTTCATAACCTGTGTGGTGTCCTTTCATCTGGTATTCAAGGGGTTATATTGTGGTAAAACAGCTGGCTTCACATGCCAAAAGAGTTTAGCCTAAGACTGCTCTGTCCATGCTACCATTAGGATAGCTGGTCTATAAGGTTGACTTACAACCAATCACCATAAGGGTTGTTTGGACTGATACAAGGTTGTCACTAGAACTAGTGATCATCATATATCAGGCCAACTTCTCACAACCTCTGCCTCAGGAAGGGCGGGGAGCCGCCCTTTGGCGCCAGTGAAAAAGACACCACCCGGCGACCAGTCTCAGGGGAGGAGGACACCAATATACAGCCTGCCTCCGGAGAAGGAGTATCCTAAGACGAATCAGTGGTATGACCCCCTGCGCGGAGCCATAGAGTCCACTGCCTGAGGCAGGTTGTCGGTAGCATTCAGCATCGCCAGACAAGGCTCCTCCAAGTCAACCCGCACCCGAGACCGGAGCGGAGACCGGAGTGGAGCTGGAGTCCAACCGGCTCCGGGGCGGTGCCAGAACGGCGCCGACCCGACCCCCGCCAAGGTATCCATCTGTGTGGGGGAATGAGACGGGCTTGGGGAGTGACACGAAGTCCGCCGCCAGCCGTGGCCCAGAATGAGGCGGAGATCACTCGGCAACCCACGTGGCTGTGCCAGGGAAGATCTGTGAGAAGTTGGCCTGATGTGCAGTGTTCACTATTCTAGTGATCACTATATATCAGTCCAAACAACCCTTATTGATGATTGGTTGTAAGTCAACCTTATAGACCAGCTATCCTAGTAGCATGGATACGAGCAGTCTAAGGCTAAGACTCTAGAGGGCGTGTTAAGCCAGCTGTTTTACCATCACATTACCCCTTGAACACCCAGTGAAAGGACACCACACAAGTGTTATGAAAATAAACAATGTATTTATTAGAATCACAACAACCCTGTACTCTTTATGAGGACAGGGTGCTAGGCACACAACAAAACTCTTACGAAAATACTTAAGTTAGCACGTTATACACAAATGCCCGAGGGGCACGAAAACCCATATACTCTAAAAGTGGAATGCGAATTACTAGCAGGTAAGTAACAGTTCTAATAGGCTTTGGAATCGCTAGGACTGGACTAGGAAATCGTTAGATTACTACTAGGAGGCCCAGGGGACTCGGGTGCAGAGTGTGCACTCTCACGCGGGATGCGGGACAAAGTCTATGGAAGCTAGAATTCACAAAGTTAGTGTTCACGGGCGAACCCGACCTGGTAGGGAGAAAACGACAGTGGATCCTGACCCTTGGATAGTGAGGCTATGCTGGGACACCGGAGTGCCGAAGTTACCTAGCCCAGGGGCTGCAGCTGCATAGGTCTGTAAAGACGTCGGGGATCTCGTTGCCGGACCAGGAGCCTGGAAGGAAGAAGTTGCTGGCAGGCGACCAGTGAAGAAAAGTTCGATGGATCCAAGCCTGGATCAAGGAAGAAGAAAACCTGAAAGCAGAGGGGACCAAGTTCTTGAATCACTAGCCAGTGATTAAGTGGGCACCAGGATGGCACCGGGCGAAGTCACCGCAGTCAGGTGAGTGGGCGCTGCTGGGCTCTGCAGTCTCTCGGACCAGGAGGCGTTGTCGGCGACCAGGATGGAGGTGCGAGCTGTCCCACGAAGGTTCTTGCTGTCGACGTCGCTGGACCCAGGATTGGGCAACAAGTCTTGGCAAATGCAAGGCCCACGCGGTGGACCTAAAATGGCGTCTTGGGCGGACCAGGAGGGTCCAGGGTACTTCTCCGATGGAGGGAAGCAAGGGCCAGTCTGGAGCAACCAGACCAGCAGCAGAAATGTCGTCGGGCGTCGTCAGGAAGGCCACAAGCCAGCGGGCTAGTAGCCAAACAACGCGGTGAGCAGTAAAAAGCAGAAGGGCCCCACGCAGATCGTGGAGATGCTGGGGGGCTGCTCTTCGGTGCTGGAGCTGCTCAGGGTGGGGGCTTCTCGGACCCCAAAGCACTCACCAGGAATTCACTCGGCGGGCTTGTTGTTCAGAAGTCGTGCAGTCTTGAAGATGGCCGGTCCCTCGAGGTCTCGTCACACCCACGAATCTCAGCGTGACTGATGAAGTAGGTAGAGGTCAGAGGTGCCAGGGAAGCCGGTTCTCGTCGAGCTGGGCAGTCGGATTCCGGAGGAAGGACTTGCAGCAGACCGCAGTGTTCTGTAGATGGTGCCTGCGGATGCAGGGTGACTACTCCTTAGTCACAAGGGAGAAATCTTAGGAAGAAGTCTTGAGTTCCTTTCGTGGAAAGTAGTTTCAGGATTCAAAGATGATCTGATCTGGAAGGGGGCCAGTCTCTACCTTTATCCTGTAAAAAGGGGCTGGCACGCGACTAAGTCCTGCCCTATGGGTGGGACTAGGAGGGGGGTGGTTACACCCACTTCCTTGGCGGGCTTTTCCCCAGCACAGGGTCTGGAGTGACCCTGGAACTGGTTCCAGCCAGCCTATGCACAGTGAGCACCGGGGTGCCACGTGCAGTCACCTTCCTCTAAAGCCCTGCCTACCTACAATACACAAAACCCTGTCTGGGACGGTGCTGGCACCGCCCCTGGCAGGAAACCCTTTGTCCTTATCTCCTGCTCTGGGAGGACTCCCAGCAGCAGGAGGGCAGACTTGTGTCTCGGTGGCAGCATCCATTTTGTGGATGCTAAGGCTCTGTCTGACTTTTAACCGGGTTATAGGTTACATGCATGTCGTGTCCCTCTAGAAGGGTGGAATGCTAACCCCGTCGCCAGAATTGGCGAGGGGTTAGTATTCCAATTCGTATGACACCTTACTCGACATGTTTTGATAAAGCGATACCAGAGTTGGCATTTAACCGCGAGGATTATAATGCACTTAAGAGTATATGGTATGCGATATCATGGAAACGGCCAAGGGATGGGTCCCGAAAGCCGCAGACAGGCTCAGCTCATGCCAGAGTACCATCTCACACGATTCCAAGCACTCTGCCTTCAGGATTGTTAAGGCCTGCCATAGGAGTGACTGATAGGAGATCTGTGTGTCCATTTTTAGGGTTAGATATAGGTATACTATATCTAAAGCAAAGGGTGATTACACCACCTTGCCCCAGCTGTCAAGCAGCCAGTTGTGTCAGATTTGGATGGCCAGCCAGGGGTGGCATAATACATGCTGCAGCCCCTGGTAGGCCCTGGGTACACCTATGCCCTGGGTACCTAAGGTACACTGTACAGGGACTGATAAGGTGACTCAGTATCCAATTTAGATATGTACCTAAGGTACATGGAATCCATTTTACAGAGAGAGCAGTAGGCCTGGGGCCCTGAATAGCAGGGTCCCAGGTCAACTAAGTCAGAAAACCAGCAAAACACCAGGCAAAAAGTTGGGGGCAACCATAGTCAGGGATCTACCTTCCTACATAACCCCCCCCCAAACGAAAGGAGATAAGGCTATCCTTGTCCAGGTAAGCCTATATTGCCTAAGTGGCCATTCAAGGAAGTACCAGCACTGGCATGGTTACCCCCTATGTCATGGTCCACTAAGCAATCCCTCACCCTAAGGGTGTCTGAGGGTCTCCACCATAGGGAATCTCTACCTGTGGTGTGTTCTGTCAAAGAAAAAGGCTGGTGCTGAAATGGAGTACTGAAGTGAGGCTCCACTAACTTTGGGCTCAGCTTCCTCCAATCATCATCCACCATAGAGACCTTTCTTTCCAAGACTGAGTTGTTTTGGGCTCTCAGGGTCAACCTCTGGCTACCTACAGCTGGAGGTTGGGTCCCTCTGTTTGGCTTACTGGAGGGACAGGTCAGGTCTGGGGCCCTCAGGTCCCAAGTTTGGCTGTGCCCAACAGTGTCCATCTGTGGGAGGTCCCTAACTAATTTTAAGGGGGATCCCTCAGGAGTGTGTCTTATTTTCACTTGGCTAGGTCTACTAGCTTCAGTGCCCTTAATCTGCTGATTGGGAAATTCTTTTGGACAGGGGGCCCTTTGGGGTCCAACACTGGCCTCCCTGACCTCTACAGCCCTGGGCTGACTGAGGCAGGGTAGAGAGGGGCAGGTTACCTGCTCCAGACTGGGTCCCACCTTGGAAGGGTCCACTGACATCAGGGGTTCTGCCAGGCTAGGCCTGACTACCTCTGTGGCAGTTTCTTCACAAGGGGTCAGATCAGTTCCCTGAGGAGGCTGATCCTTTCCTAAAGTCTGGTGGGAGGGAGATTTCTCTTCCTCCTCAATACTCTCTGTCTGAGTGGAGTGATCCATAGTTTCAGGCTTCACAACACTGTCATCTGTCTGAGTTTGAGCTGTGGCCATCACAACTCTCCCAACCTTTTCAGGAGGGGGCTCAGTTTGGGTGTGGGCTGTTACCATGACAGCCTTGACAACCTGTTCTGGGAAGGGAGTTGTCTGAGATTGGGTTGTGACTGGCACAACCCTCCTGACCTGTTCAGGGAGGACATCTTGGACTGGGGCTGTGGCTATCACTGCCCCACTAACCTTACCATGGGTGTTTACCATTTTAGAATGGGTTTCTTGCTCAACTTCAGCCCAGGCTGAGAGCTCTAAATCATTCCCCAGTAGGCAATCTACAGGCAAGTTTGGTGACACTGCCACTCTCTTGTGGCCAGTGACACCTCCCCAGCTGAGATTGACCACTGCCATGGGATGATCTCTCTGTACTCCATCAATATTGGTCACCTGGTATGTGGCACCAGGTAAAAGTTGCCTTGAGGGGACTAGACTCTCAGTCACCATAGTGATGCTAGCCCCTGTATCTCTATAGGCCTCAACTTTTATACCATTGATGAGGGGCTCCTGTCTGTACTTGCCCAAAGTGTTGGGACAAGTTGTGAAGTTGGCAAACCCCATGCCAGTCTCACAGACAAGAGTATCTAAGTTTGGGGACCTGGTTAGGCCAGAGTCCCCAGGAACTCCCAAAGTAAATGCACCCAAATTCTTGGGGGCACTCCCACCACCTGGGGGATTACTACTAGTAGTAACAGGAGGTTTGGGAATGTTACTTGGGGGTATGTTTTCCTTATTGTTATTCTTTGGGCAACTGCTGTCAGTTTTTAAATGACCCACCTGTTTACAGGGATAACAATAAGGTTTCTTCTGGTTGTTGGAAGGATTCTGGGACCCACCCCCCTCAGAGGATTTTTGGGGCCCTGATGTGGTTTGATCTGTAGATTTATTCCCACCCTTCTCTTGAGGCTTGGTTGATTCCTTTTTCTGGTCACCACCTTGGTTCTTGGGCCTAATCCTGGTTCTGACCCATTTGTCTGCCCTCTTACCCAATTCTTGTGGAGAGGTCAGATCAGAGTCTACCAGGTGCTGGTGTAATAACTGGTTCTGACAATTATTTAAGACTTGCTCTCTCATAATAAGATTATATAATCCTGTGAAGTCAGTAACCTTGCTACCCAGTAGCCAGCCTTCCAAAGCCTTAGTGGCACAATCAACAAAGTCAGACCAGTCCTGAGACTGAGTTTTCTGGGTGTCTCTGAACAGCAACCTGTACTGCTCAGTGGTTAAACCAAACCCATCAACCAGTGCATTTTTCAGGACCTGGTAATCATTAGCATCCTCCACTCTTGTAGTGAGGAGCTTATCTCTACCTTTACCATCAAAGGAGAGCCACAGTATAGCTGCCCACTGACTCTGGGGAATGCCCTGCACAGTGCAGGCCCTCTCCAGAGCAGCCATCCATTTCTGGATGTCATCCCCTTGCTTAAAGGGGGGCACTATTTTAGTCAGGTGTTTAGTATCTAAACCCTTCTCTCTATCTCTTGGGAGATTGCTGCCACCAGTGGGAGCTAACCCACACATCTGCTGCTCTCTAGCAAAGGCAAGCTTCTCTTTGGCCAGGGCAAGTTCTTCCCTTTCAATCCTCAGTTTAGCTTGTCTCATCCTTGCTTCATGCTCTCTTCTCTGAGGGGAAGTCAATCTCCTCTGGGGAGAGTTCCTTCTCCCCTGAGAAGAGGCATTAGAGTGCAGAGATCTAATGGAGTCCCTAGAAAGAGATCTATCTCTCCTAACTCCAAGGTTAGGCCTACTTAGGGTCAGTACTGGGGGTCCCCCAGATCCTAGCCCAAGCAAGTCTAAGTTGGCCCTGGTTAGCCTTCTGACTACCTCAAGACCTTTGTCTACCTCATCCCCAGAGAGTTCCTCTTGATCCTCCTCCTCAACTGCAGTAGCAATGTTGGGGAGATCTGGATCCCCAGAGGTTCCCTCTAAGGCTGGCATGTTCTCATGTAACTGAGAAAGCTTTCTGGCATCATATGTCTCTAAGAGACCTATCAGAAATGGAATGGTGGGGTTAGACCCCTGCTTCAGTTTCCTGGAGGTACAGACTTGTCTCATCTCCTGGAAACTGAGAGCTGCATATCTTGAAGTGACCTGTGGAGGGTCAACACTGACCAGGGGAGTCTCAGTAGATTCTCCCTGGGTAGACATGCTTTTCTAGTGAGGTGTAAGTGGTGCACTTACCTACACTATATGTTTGCCTACTGATCCCTTGCTAGAGTTGTAGTTTAGGGTGTGCTAGGCCCTAGGAGCTACAACAGCTGGTTCAGTAGAACTCAGAGTATTCTAAGCTAAGTTATATGTACCTTTAGTACTTATGTGATCTTTCACAAGATATTCTTAGGGCATGTGTGGTAAAACAACAGCAAGCTCAAATCCCAACCGCTGCTCACCAATGTGAGAAGTTGGCCTGATGTGCAGTGTTCACTATTCTAGTGATCACTATATATCAGTCCAAACAACCCTTATTGATGATTGGTTGTAAGTCAACCTTATAGACCAGCTATCCTAGTAGCATGGATACGAGCAGTCTAAGGCTAAGACTCTAGAGGGCGTGTTAAGCCAGCTGTTTTACCATCACATTACCCCTTGAACACCCAGTGAAAGGACACCACACAAGTGTTATGAAAATAAACAATGTATTTATTAGAATCACAACAACCCTGTACTCTTTATGAGGACAGGGTGCTAGGCACACAACAAAACTCTTACGAAAATACTTAAGTTAGCACGTTATACACAAATGCCCGAGGGGCACGAAAACCCATATACTCTAAAAGTGGAATGCGAATTACTAGCAGGTAAGTAACAGTTCTAATAGGCTTTGGAATCGCTAGGACTGGACTAGGGAATCGTTAGATTACTACTAGGAGGCCCAGGGGACTCGGGTGCAGAGTGTGCACTCTCACGCGGGATGCGGGACAAAGTCTATGGAAGCTAGAATTCACAAAGTTAGTGTTCACGGGCGAACCCGACCTGGTAGGGAGAAAACGACAGTGGATCCTGACCCTTGGATAGTGAGGCTATGCTGGGACACCGGAGTGCCGAAGTTACCTAGCCCAGGGGCTGCAGCTGCATAGGTCTGTAAAGACGTCGGGGATCTCGTTGCCGGACCAGGAGCCTGGAAGGAAGAAGTTGCTGGCAGGCGACCAGTGAAGAAAAGTTCGATGGATCCAAGCCTGGATCAAGGAAGAAGAAAACCTGAAAGCAGAGGGGACCAAGTTCTTGAATCACTAGCCAGTGATTAAGTGGGCACCAGGATGGCACCGGGCGAAGTCACCGCAGTCAGGTGAGTGGGCGCTGCTGGGCTCTGCAGTCTCTCGGACCAGGAGGCATTGTCGGCGACCAGGATGGAGGTGCGAGCTGTCCCACGAAGGTTCTTGCTGTCGACGTCGCTGGACCCAGGATTGGGCAACAAGTCTTGGCAAATGCAAGGCCCACGCGGTGGACCTAAAATGGCGTCTTGGGCGGACCAGGAGGGTCCAGGGTACTTCTCCGATGGAGGGAAGCAAGGGCCAGTCTGGAGCAACCAGACCAGCAGCAGAAATGTCGTCGGGCGTCGTCAGGAAGGCCACAAGCCAGCGGGCTAGTAGCCAAACAACGCGGTGAGCAGTAAAAAGCAGAAGGGCCCCACGCAGATCGTGGAGATGCTGGGGGGCTGCTCTTCGGTGCTGGAGCTGCTCAGGGTGGGGGCTTCTCGGACCCCAAAGCACTCACCAGGAATTCACTCGGCGGGCTTGTTGTTCAGAAGTCGTGCAGTCTTGAAGATGGCCGGTCCCTCGAGGTCTCGTCACACCCACGAATCTCAGCATGACTGATGAAGTAGGTAGAGGTCAGAGGTGCCAGGGAAGCCGGTTCTCGTCGAGCTGGGCAGTCGGATTCCGGAGGAAGGACTTGCAGCAGACCGCAGTGTTCTGTAGATGGTGCCTGCGGATGCAGGGTGACTACTCCTTAGTCACAAGGGAGAAATCTTAGGAAGAAGTCTTGAGTTCCTTTCGTGGAAAGTAGTTTCAGGATTCAAAGATGATCTGATCTGGAAGGGGGCCAGTCTCTACCTTTATCCTGTAAAAAGGGGCTGGCACGCGACTAAGTCCTGCCCTATGGGTGGGACTAGGAGGGGGGTGGTTACACCCACTTCCTTGGCGGGCTTTTCCCCAGCACAGGGTCTGGAGTGACCCTGGAACTGGTTCCAGCCAGCCTATGCACAGTGAGCACCGGGGTGCCACGTGCAGTCACCTTCCTCTAAAGCCCTGCCTACCTACAATACACAAAACCCTGTCTGGGACGGTGCTGGCACCGCCCCTGGCAGGAAACCCTTTGTCCTTATCTCCTGCTCTGGGAGGACTCCCAGCAGCAGGAGGGCAGACTTGTGTCTCGGTGGCAGCATCCATTTTGTGGATGCTAAGGCTCTGTCTGACTTTTAACCGGGTTATAGGTTACATGCATGTCGTGTCCCTCTAGAAGGGTGGAATGCTAACCCCGTCGCCAGAATTGGCGAGGGGTTAGTATTCCAATTCGTATGACACCTTACTCGACATGTTTTGATAAAGCGATACCAGAGTTGGCATTTAACCGCGAGGATTATAATGCACTTAAGAGTATATGGTATGCGATATCATGGAAACGGCCAAGGGATGGGTCCCGAAAGCCGCAGACAGGCTCAGCTCATGCCAGAGCACCATCTCACACGATTCCAAGCACTCTGCCTTCAGGATTGTTAAGGCCTGCCATAGGAGTGACTGATAGGAGATCTGTGTGTCCATTTTTAGGGTTAGATATAGGTATACTATATCTAAAGCAAAGGGTGATTACACCACCTTGCCCCAGCTGTCAAGCAGCCAGTTGTGTCAGATTTGGATGGCCAGCCAGGGGTGGCATAATACATGCTGCAGCCCCTGGTAGGCCCTGGGTACACCTATGCCCTGGGTACCTAAGGTACACTGTACAGGGACTGATAAGGTGACTCAGTATCCAATTTAGATATGTACCTAAGGTACATGGAATCCATTTTACAGAGAGAGCAGTAGGCCTGGGGCCCTGAATAGCAGGGTCCCAGGTCAACTAAGTCAGAAAACCAGCAAAACACCAGGCAAAAAGTTGGGGGCAACCATAGTCAGGGATCTACCTTCCTACAAGATCCAACCTCCGACTCGTCCTCCGTTGAGGCAGCCGCCTGTGGGGAGGTACGAGAGGGGCCCGGAGAGGGACTAGGGGTCCTCACCCGGCCTCGACCTGGAGTGGGACGAGGAGGGTTCACCGACCCTTGTGACTCCGCACGGTCCAGCTGCTGCCGGCGCCGTAGCGGCGTCACCTAGGCCTTAGACAGGACCACCTTGCCAAAGGACCGAGAGGGGCTCGGGGATGCGACCCGATCTCCGGCGACCTCCCGCGCCACCACAGGGACTCCCGCAGGAGTTTATGGCGAGGCAGAGACGCCGTGGCCTGAAGGTGGTGCCCCCAAAGGAGCCGCACCCCAACAGCATCACATCCTCCAAGTCTGGATCCGAACCAGTCGGGGCTGGAGCCACCGGCGGTGCCGCGGAGGGCCCTGCGCAAGGTGAGGGGTCCGCCGACGCCCCAGAAGGGGAAGGAGGAGGAGACGCCAGCGAGGCCTGCAAAGCCACCGCGTATGTCTCTGTTTGGACTCTCGACGCCCCCACACCGGGAAACGGTGGATAGGACGACAAGCGGGGCTGCATCACCCGAGGAAAGTCCACGCCCCCAGAAGGCCGAAGACCAGCCCCCGGGACAAACTGCGTCACCGGGGAGCGACGCTAACGTGACATCGGAGAAGGGTGAGGACGATGACCACGGCCGTATCTGAAGCTGTCTGCCGAAGCAGACCGAGGGGAGGACGTCGACCTGGAGAGACGCGCCGAGAGAAGTTTCATGCGGTGCTCCCGCCACGACTTTGGCTTCAACTGCTGACAGGCCTCACAGTCAGTGGTGCCATGATCCCCCACAAAATGTACTTTTTTTTCAAGCCCGAAGGCATTCGCACACTGTTCCACCAAAAGAAATGGAGAAAAAAGGGCCCGAAAAAAGGCCCGTAGCAAGGACTTGATCCGCGTTGCACGCGGAAAAGGAAAAAACTGACGTAGGCCCGCCGGGGCTGATCTTATGTGACCTCGCTGACGTCACGTGCGTGGACGATGCCTGGGCGGAGTCACGTGATGTCGTCCCTCCCCCGGCACGCAGGGATGCTGTGGCAAAAAAGTTTCCAGATCCAGTCTCACGTCTGGGGATAATTCTACGTGAAGGAATCTGCGGCTAGTAGTCTATCAGATGTATTGTTACCAAAGGTAAGAAACTTGTTCATCTGAAAGAGACTATTAGTTATAGATTCCTTGCCTTAGAATAGATACCCCAGAAATACCAACCCCAGAGGTGGGTCTCCAAACTAAGTTCACACCAGAAAGTCCTGGAGAACTCAACGGCCAAAGCAGTCGTCTCTACGGACTTGACGTACGAGTTACTTACCTTCGGTAACGATGTATCTGGTAGAGACAATTCTAGCTAGAAAACATCCTCAGGTTAAATGAGTGTCATCAACATATCAAATTTACTTACAACATCAATAAACAAAGCATAGCCTTTTTGGATGGTCTTGTAACTATTGTAGGAAGTACCATTAGAACCAATGTCTACACAAAACCTACTGACCGCAATAATTGCTTACATTTTAAAGCTTTCATCAACAATCTTTAAAAAATCACTTGCCCTTGTCTTAGTTTTTAAGGTTGAAAAGAATTGTTAATACAGAAGAGGATGCTATACAAATCATTAATAATTTCGCCGAAAAATACAGTCAAAGAGGATACCCCGCAACTTTATTGAACCAATCAATAGAGAAGATACAAAAGATAGAGAGATCTATGCTACTGAAACAGAGCAACAAAACGAAGGAGAGCTTCAATATATGCATTCTAAACATTCAACACAAGTCAGTAAGATAAAAAACATCATTAAAAAACATTGGCACCTGATTGAAAATGAAACAGACTGAGAATGCATTAATAAACACAAGATGATTTTTGCACATTAACGGTCAAGAAATCTAAAAGAATTACTATCCAAAAAAGCAAACAAAGAATCCCCGGTGAAATTTAAAGGAATGCAAACATGTGGCAATTAGATACATTGCAATAATGTGATCAAAGGAAACGTTCTGACACACCCTTTGTTGGACCTGGCCCTTTTTGGCAGGTTCACCCTGAAACTTTTTGCTTTTTCCTAGCCTGTTTCTGTGACCTGGTGTTGGTGATTTTAGGCCTCTGCGCACTTTTTCACTGTGGTACAGTGTAAAGTGCGTGAGCTCTCTGTGTATGTGTGGTGAGTGACCTGCCCTCCCATAGGAATGCATGGGGAATATGTGTGACCATGGTAGTTCCTGATGTGTGGGGAGTGCAGGGTCGAGTTTGGTATGTACGAACTCGTGAGAATGAATGCTGCGCAATGGTATATGCGGCATGATTGTGTCTAGTGTAGAAGTGCCACTTTTAGAAGTTGGCATATTTGCGTAATTTGTGTCTGGCGTGTGATTGGCTGAGGCTGGCTGGTGAGCCTGGCTCCAAGAGTCTGGGAGGGTCTGCCCCGGTGGTGAATGGAGTGTTTAGCATGCTGATGTGAGGGGAGGAGTGAGCCTGGGCCTGCTTGTGGATTGACTGTCTGGTCTGAGGGTCCTGAGTGAGGCTGGATTTTCCCCACACAATGCTGGCTCCACTCCATCCAGCCCCTGGATACCTGATGGACTGCTGATGTCCTGGACTCTGGAGACCTTTTACTGGGTCCCCTTTGCTTCACTTTGCTGAAGGACCTTGCTGGACTTGTGGACCTTTACTTGTCCCTAGCGCTGGTAGTGCTTTGCTTTCACCCCTAGCGTCTGGGGGCGCTTTATCTCTGCCTTTAGCGCTGGGAGCGCTTTATTTTGCTGTTGTAGCGCTTAGGAGCGCTTGATTTTGGGCCCCAGCGCTTAATATCGCTTTACTTTGTTTTCTCTTATGCCTGGGACCGAGATCGGTGTGCTCATCGACACGCACGAGGTCCAGGGGATCGTGGTGTCTCCCCTCGTGAGTTTTGCCCCAAAGAAGATCTGTAGTCGTGGGGGCGGTCTATTTGCGACCTGCGCCCCCAGAAACCCTGTGCCGCCGAGTATTGATCTTGCCCCGAGCCTGGAAACCCCCGACGACCTCCCTGTCCCTTGTTGGGGCCGCGGAGACCAAGATCGAAGCAGCTGTACCCTCATTGGCTGAGAGCGACGAGCCCCCTCAGCAACGCCGCGCTGGGATTGGTTCCCGGGCCGCCGCGTCATCGGGAAAGCCGCGCTGTGAGTGGCTGCAGTTCCGGTGTCACTGGGGGCTCGCCTGCAGAGCTGCGCATCGATTGGTGGATCGCCCGTGTCTCTAGCTGAGAGACGCCGCTGCCGAGAAAAGTCGTCCTGCCGGTGCGGAAACATCGCGTGGCTGCCGCCTGCCCCGAGGGTGGTGAGTCTTGTCCAGAGGAGTCCAGCGGCCCACGAGAGAGGAGAGAGAGCAGACGTCAGCCCCCAAGAGACAGGTGAGTGGGGCTCTGAGTGAGGCGGTTGGGGGGTGTGTCGGGCACGCTTTCGGTGCCGCCCCCGTGACATGGGCCCCCTTCTCCCTCCCCGCTGAACAGTGGGACGCAGCAGCACCAAGGGCTTGCAGTTTTAAGAGTCCACGAAGGGCTCCGGGGGCATTTGGTGACTGAGTCCCCCCATGGGGGACTCCAACGGCGGGCCTAGTGTTAAGGAGCCAGTGTGCTCCTAGGGCCCCATTCCTTCCCTGCACCCCTGAAAGTGTTTTTGATGCATCATGTGCCTTGTTATTACACCGCTGAATGTATGTTTTATGCATCATGTGTTTTTCCTTCCCTGCACCTCTGAATGTGTTTTTGATGCATCATGTGTAATGTGTTCTTGCTTATACCCCTAAATGTATTTTATTCTTAGGTGGTTGTGTTTTGCCTAGTATAGTTATACTAGAGCGGTTATGTGTCCATGTGTGATCTAGGCCTGTGCTTATTAGTATTGCGTAGTGTGTACCTACCTTTACCAGTAGTTACTGGTTGTGACCTATAATTGTTCTTTTGTGTTACACTTATTCTAAGTTCTAAAAGTGCTATTTCTAAAAGTGTTGATTCTGACAGTGGCCCATGTGGCCCTGTCCTGTACATAATCCCTTGTGAATATTGCCCGTGCCAGTTGGCACAATGTACATGTGTGATTTCTATCTGATGTGTTTTCACAATACAGAAGTTATTTTTATATAACCTTGTGTGGAGTTCCTTTTGTGGTGTGCCTAAGATGTTGTTGCTGTTGTGTGCTGGCGCAAATGCTTTACACATTGCCTCCGAGTTTAGCCTTACTGCTCGTGCCAAGCTACCAAGGGGGTGAGCAGGGGTTATCTTGGCGTGTGACTCCCTTGCCCTGACTAGAATGGTGGTTTCTGCCTGGCTTTGGCATCAGCCTTAGCCTACCAGAAATAGCCAGTTTTAACACCCTTCAAAAGGGTTTAAAATCAATTTGAAACACAATAGTACATGCGATTCCAAGAAAGTGGTATACACCATCAAATGCCCATGTGGCAAAACTGTACGTTGGCATCACGGAAAGGAAAATTAAAGTTCGCATAACGGAACATAAAAGCAACATAAGCCTAAAGAACGAAAAATCCACGGTTGCAATGCACTGGTTAGAGGCAGGACATCATGTGTCTCAACTGAGATATACTGTAAGGACAGGCCCAGACATTAATCCACATAAACAACTCCTAAAATCAGTATTCTTGTGGATCAAAAAACTGAATACATTACAACCGTCAGGGTTGAATGATCGTATTGAACTATCGTGTTTTCTGTAAACCAGGATTTCTCAAATCCAGTTTGATTTTTTAGGTCTCGCATAGGCAGCGCATTAAGTAATTAGTATTACTATCCAAACTCCAC
The DNA here is from genome assembly GCF_964261635.1 of Lissotriton helveticus. Lineage (NCBI taxonomy): Eukaryota > Metazoa > Chordata > Amphibia > Caudata > Salamandridae > Lissotriton > Lissotriton helveticus. The sequence goes on along the minus strand of NC_136058.1, from coordinate 144,599,703 downwards.
CCATGGAGATTCTCTTTGTTTAGTTGCTTGCATTGGTGAAATCTGCCATTGCTGTTGTTATGTTGCTCTTATTGGCTGGATGGCCGATGTGTCACTTCCGTTTTGTTCCATTTCAGGAGGAAGCAGCATCAACCAACTAAAATTAACCTATGCTGCAGCGGGGTATCTTTTAATGGAGGGACTACTTTTTTTTATTTATTTTACATGGCGCCTTGTTCACTCATACTTTAATATGCACGCGCCACTTTTCGAGGTGTTGCAGCCCCCACCGCCACCAGCCTCTTGCTTGTCATGCTAGGTGTTGGCCAGGAACCGGGATTCGCGTCACCGCTGGAGGGAGGGCCCCGCCCTGCAGGATGTGAGCGTTGAGCTGAGAGGTGCGCTCAATCTGAAAGAGCTGCCCGCTCCTTCTCCATGCAGCTTCACAAGAAGCCTAGTGTCCCGAAGACCGGAGGAGCCCCAGGCCGGTGCCAGCTCTGTACATGCGATGCCTTTTATTTGGTTTACGAGGTCTCTATGACTACCAGTAGAGTAAGCATTTTCCACCTCCTCTGATTCTGCTTCACTTGTTATTTTTTCCCAGTCGCAATGCATTTGTTTAACTTTTATAAAAGCTGCACACGCCTTGCTTCATAATCCCGCATGGAGAGAGTGTCGTCAATGCGGGTGCGCTGAACAATAGGGATACCCTGCGTGTCGAATTTCTAATAGTTGCAGTCTTTCTATTTTTCTATTTCACCGAAGACGTATTGTTTACGAAGTCCACTTGTACTGAAGTAAGTTAGGCTTTGTTTCGCTCTTGGAAACGCAGAAGTTATTTGTAATTGAATCTCTCGCTGTACACCAGATACCACGGGGATTAGGTCAGTGGCACTATAGTTTCCCAATCCCCGGTGCCCTCGCAGCAAAAACGCCCACCCCTTCCCTTGCAGATGATTGCTGTCCTCAACCCCAGATGGGGCACCTGGGGAGGGGGATGACCGCCCTCTCCGCACCCTTCCCCCTACTCCACTCTACGCCTCCTTTGCTGGCATTCCGCTCCCTTCTGTGGGATGCTGGACGGGTAAAAGTGCACCTATCGGTGGTTTAATTTCTGTAAGGGCCGCTGACCACATACCACAATAAAAAAACAGTAAAAATATCTTCTAATGTATATGTGAATGCACTAATGGATACTATTATTTGAACTCAAATATGATTTGTCTGATTGGAATAGTTATTTATGAAACAACAAATAATTTAAAGTATCTTTGAATAATTGTATAATCTTATCTTATCTTATCTTAAGGGGGATTTATATAGCGCTTTGACACCATAAGTTTCCAGGCGCTGATTGGGTGCTGAGAGGTGTAAAGGAGGGAATCTAGCCAGACTGTGTGAAAAGACTAGTTTTCAGGAGTTTTCTGAATTCAAGAAGGGCGTTGGAAGATTTGAGCAGGGGGGGCAGTGGGTTCCAAAGTGTGGGGGCCAGATGAGCGAATCTACGGGCACCGAATTTTTTGAGCTTGATTGGGGGTGCGACTAAAAGCTGACGATAAGAAGACCGTAGGTTGCGTACCGGACAATAGAGGGAAATCAGGGATTTAAGGAAGACGTGAGAAGTCCCGGACATAGCTTTAAATGTCAGACAGCCGATCTTAAAGGCAGCCCTGCGTTCAACCGGCAGCCAGTGGAGTTTGCGGAGTAACGGTTTCGCAGACTGCCACTTCGGGATTTTATAGGCCAGTCTAGCCGCCTGGTTCTGCACAATTTGGAGCCTGTGGAGAAGGAATTTGGGTAGGCCAAAGTACAGGGAATTTGAGAAATCCAGGCGGGAGAGCACCAGGGCAATCAGGACTTGCATCAGAGCCTCAGATGTAAGGAGGTGGGCGACTTTCCTGATCTTTCTTAGCTGGAACATACATGATGACACAATGGCACCCACCTGGGGTTTAAGGGAGAGCTCTGTGTCAATGATAACCCCGAGGCTTTTTGCTGACTTAGCCGGAGCAGGTGGGAGGCCAAGCTCCACCGACCAAAACTGTGGGCCCCAATGAATGGGGCTGTTACCCGCAGGAATTAGCTCTGTTTTCCCCGGGTTCAGCTTGAGCTGGTTATGATTCATCCATTGCTGGATGTGTAACATAACCGCTTGACAGTCGAGAGCTGCATTGGGGGTGTTGAGAGGGAAGATAATTTGAAGATCGTCCGCATAGTTGAAGACGGTAATGTCCCACCTCTTCAAGGAGTGGATAAGCGGTTGGAGATAGAGATTGAAAAGCAGAGGGAACAAGGATGAACCCTGGGGCACTCCGCAGGTGGATGGTTCCTTAGCGGCCGTGAAAGGGCCTAAACGGACCGCCTGGGTTCTGCCCGACAAGAAAGATTTGATCCAGGCAGAGGCCAGGCCCGAATGCCGGCCAGCTCGACACAGTGGAGAAGGATGTTATGGTCCACCGCGTCGAACGCCGCCGACAGGTCCAATAGGACTAGCACCTGAGGCGCCCCTCTATCGGCATTACCCCTTAGAGAGTCCATGACTGCCAGGATCACAGCCTCGGTGGAGTGGGCTGGTCTAAAACCGGCTTGGTTAGGTTCGAGGTAGTTGGAACACTCGATAAAATGAGAGAGGCAACTGGTGACATGTGCCTCCAAAAGTTTGGACAGGTTTGGGAGATAGGCCGATAGTTGGCAAGGTCCACCGGGTCGACTCCAGGTTTTTTCAGCAGGGGCACCAAAACAGCCTCCTTAAAGGAGTTGGGTACCGTGCCCGTCTCAAGGGAGGTATTTAACAGAGGCAGAATACAATCCGGCAGAGCCAAGCAGATGTCGTGGAAGACAGAGGGGGGACAACAGTCATTGGGTGAGCCAGATTGGACTCAGGCGACGAGTTTGGCCATAGTGGCAGGGTCAAGGACGGGGAAGTATGACAGTGAGCATGGATTTCCAGGAGAGGAAGCTGGTATGGCGGCGGGAGAGGAGGTTGGAATAGTATTCTTAATTTTAATAATTTTTTCAATGAAAAAACTATTTAAGGCGTTGCAGGACTCTTGAGTAGGGGCCTGAGAAGGAAGGGTTCTGGCATCAGACGTGAGCTCACCCATGACTCTGAAAATCTCCTTGGACTTGTTAGGGGCAATGAGGATCCTTTCAGAGATATATGAGTATTTCGCTGCTATAATTGCACTTTTATATTTTTTCCGTGCAGCGACGTATACCTCTCTATGAGTGGGCGAGTAATTACGTCTCCACCTACGCCCCATCTGGCGCAGTTCAAGTTGCTGAGTTTTCAGGGTGGTATTAAACCACCTATGTGACTTGCTGTGCCGGAAGCAAGGGAATCTGGAAAGGGGGGCGAAGTGGTCGCTGGCTTTAGTAACCCAGCTGGAGAAATCATCCTCCAGTGTGTGGACAGCCGCGACACTACGCGGCGGGGGGCGAGTCTCAGCCAAGAAGGAAATAAAATGAGAAAAGATTTCGTACACCTATGAGTGATAATTTTGGTCTATTCCTGACGGTTTTAGTAACCTGGTGTGTGGGTACATCCTATAATTAGACCTAGAACTGCTTGTGTCAATTCTTTTACTAAACTGGCTATAGATCTTTACTTACAGTGTTTCTTCCCTATGTATAGCTAGTTCATATAGGGGTCGCCTTTTTTAAAAGAAACACACCACAATACCCCACCAACCTGCTTCTCTCCCGCCACCAACGTAGAGGGTGGGAAGACGCGACCAAAGTCACAGATATTACTGGTGAGCTCAGCTGCTGAGCCCCACACCCCTGCACAGGCGAATTCCTGGGTAACACGTAATATGCAGAGGCCTCAATTCCTTCGAGTACCTTGTGGTGAGCGAGAACCCAGGGGCCTTCAGTCTCAAATCTGTCTCATAATCCCTTACAGTGTGAGACGAAGGGGGAAGTATAATACTGGGGCGAGGAGGCTCCGTGATACTGCCCCTTCATTCATTCATCTGCAGGAACACATTCTTTTGTAGTGCCTTTATGTAGCTCTTACTGCCCATGACGAGGCGTATGTAAGAGTCTAGAAACTCCAAAAACATCACTTTACTAGTATGTCATTTTACACCAGTTTGCTTACGTTTAAGTTTAAAATATTTATAAAGCGCTCTGTGGCCAAGCGGCTTCCTGGCGCTAGGAGATTAAGTCAGTACCAACAGAGCAAGAGACCTGGGAGCGATTAAGATGGGAAAGCAGAGGAGAACAGGTGAGTTTTAAGGGCCTTGCGGAAATGCAGGTAAATAGGGATGGACCTGATGGTCAGAGGGAGACTGTTCCAGAAGCGGGGGCAAGGATGGAAAATCTAGTGCCGCCTACTCTGGATTTACGAAAACGGGGAACAGTTAAAAGTGCTTGGCTAGCGGAGCGAAGATTACGGGAGGGGAGGTAGTGAGTGATCATAGAGTTGATAAAGATGGGGGCCGTGCGAGCACGAGCCATGAATACAATGCAACCCATCTTGAAGAGGGTCCTCTGCAAGATGGGAAGCCAATGGAGGGATCTCAGTAAGGGGGTAATATGAGAGAATTTGGGAAGCCTATAAATAAGGCGGGCAGCCTGGTTCTGGACGGACTGGAGACGCCGCAGCTCGTAGGCGGGGATGCCCACATAGAGGCAGTTCCCGTAGTCCACCCGCGAGAGAACCATGGCCAAAACAATAATTTTCAGGGCATCAAAAGAAAAAAAACTAGAGATCTTTCTGATGATCCTGAGGGATAAAAAACAAGATGAGACGACGGAGCTGACCTGGGGGCGAGGGGAGAGGTCCTGACTGATTTTAATTCCCAGGGTTCTAACTGAGGCAGAAGGAACCGGGGGTGGGCCAAAGGTGGAAGGCCAAAAGGCAGAGGTCCAAGGTCTCGGAGAGCCGCCAGTCAGGACCAACTCCGTCTTGTCCGGATTAAGCTTTAAATGGTTGTGATTCATCCAGCCAGCGAAGAAGTTCAGTGTGGTGTGGAGTTTAAGGGCCGGGTCAGAGTCATGAGAAAGATCAAAAACCAACTGAAGGTCGTCAGCGTAATTGTATACGGAGACCTCCATGTTTAACAGAGAAACAATAAGTGGATAAATGTAGAGGTTAAAAAGAAGAGGGGAAAGGGAGGAATCTTGGGGAACCCCACAGGGCACCGGGCGAGGGGGGGGGGGAGAGAAACTGGAGAGGCGAACAGCCTGTGTCCGACCTTGGAGAAAAGAGGCGATCCAAGAGAAGGCAGAGCCCCGGATGCCCGCTGCCATGACACGGTCGAGAAGGATGGAATGGTCGACCGTGTCAAAAGCAGCGGACAGATCGAGGAGCACCAAGGCTTGGGGGGAGTTGGAGTCAGCCTTACTCTTCAGTTCATCCAAAACAGCGAGGACCACAGACTCAGCCGAGTGGACTGGGCGAAAACCAGCTTGGTGGGAAGCCAGGAGGTGGTTGTCCTCGATGTAGGTCGAGAGACAGGAGGTGATGTGGCTCTCCATGATCTTGGCCAAATAAGGGAGTAAAGAAATAGGTCTGAAATTGGTAGCGAGGGTGGGATCAGAACCAGGTTTCTTCAGGATGGGGATCACTGTGGCAAACTTAAAAGAAGCTGGGACTATGCCCTCGGAAATGGAGGAATTGAGTAGGGAGAGGGGGGGGGGATCAGGACAGCCGGAGAACAGCTCCCTTAAAATCCGGGCCGGTCCGTAGTCAGTGGGAGAACCTGACTTAATTTTCTTGAGCAGAGTAAGGAATGACTCCTTAGAGATGGGGGGAAAGTGGTTAAGAGAAGAAACTAAAGAAGGGAGGGGAGTGGGGGGGAGGAGAAGAAGACGGGGGAATATTCCGTTTGATGGTAGCAATCTTCTCGAGAAAGAAATCATTCAAAGAGAGGCAGAGGGCATGGGATGGGACTGGGTGAGGGTCGGCTCTATCAGATGCGGCCAAGGAGTGAACGATAGAAAAAATCTCCTTAGATTTATTTGCCGCTGACAGAATCTTGCCAGAAAAGTAGTCTAATTTGGCTGAAAGAATAGCTCGCTTATAGTTGTTAAGGAGAGATTTGTAACGATCTCTCAGGGAGGGGCAGTAATTGCGCCTCCACTGGCGTTCTGACTGCTGAGAGCTAATTTCAAAGCTTTGAGATAGTCAGTAAACCACTTGTTGGCATCGTGCTTGTAAGGCAACGCAGGGAGTTAAGTCCCAGTCACAAAGATATGTGTGTAATTTTCAGGGAACAGTTTCAAATTCTGAACGATTCGTTCCTGGCCTTTGTTTTCCCAAGTTCAAATTATAAGTAACGTTGAGATCGATTATAGTATCTGTCGTAAAAGTGGCAAGAGAAATAATCAGTTTGTGGCCTCAGTTATGGAAATGGTCAGCATTTCTAAACTCTTGGGTAGATATATTTCCGTTGGCAATTTAAGGCACTTCAATAAATAGTGTACTTTGAGAGTTCAAAGGTCACTGCCTTCTATTTGTAGACATCTTCCTGATACATGTATTGACGTCTATGCACTTGTGTGGATTTAGTAACCAGTTGTTAAGGGCTGTGATTTGACCGGATTGGGACTCCTTGTGTGTGAAGTTCAGTCTTCAGACAAGATTGCTCAGCGGGTCAATGCGCTTGCTGAACAGACCTGCAGGCCACAGATACAGCTTTTTGGACTGGTCGTCTGAGGTGCAAAGCTGGACAGGTACCCAACTTCCTGACCCAGGTTCCGGGTGTGTAGTCCGGCCCCTTGGCCTTGTGGACTATGATCGCACTTGTGGGATACGTGATATATTATGGCTCACCCATAAATAGGAAAGTGGGAGGTAAATGTGGTGCCCAGACGTGCAGGGTCAGAAAACATACGTTACATACCAGTGAGACAGGCATTAATGGGAGATCAGGACTTCCTGGCTGGCCTAGTTGGCCCATTTTCCTGCCTGTTGCATCACATTCACTAACACCCTCTTTAAAAGTTTTACGGTAATGCCTACATGCGACATATGGAAGTTTGTGACCGGATCAGAATTATAGTGAGCAAAGTTTGCAGTCTCTGAGCAGGCCTTTCCCCAAATACATTTTACATGTAAATCTTGGTATAATTTGTGTGAGGGAAATCCGCACTATTTTGCGTAATGCAACTCGGAATGGGAGAACATGTTTGCTGTTACCGCACTATCCCCCGTGACGAGCTGCGGAACCCGGAATTGGGAAGTTATACCACTGTGAATGATCCCAGAAGTGCCAGTACTTCCTCAGGTGATAATACCACTCGAAAATATAATGAACAACAAAATGAAGACTTAAATTCCAAGCTCTCATTCAAATCTTGCAATTGAAATGCAGATATATTGACTGCGGATAAAGTTAGTCAGTTAGGCACCTTATAACTCAGTTCGCTGCAACACCATAGACCCAGCAAAGGGCCAAATACTGTCTTGTTTTTGCACTATAAGTACATAGAGATACTCCTACTGCAGGCACTATGTGCTTTCCTGCAGCATTCAGCATGCCATGCGCACTTTCACTTTCAGAGCAGCCCGGTACAATGGCATCCGCTTCTTTGAAATTAAATACTTCTCGCATTTACCAGAGTTTGAGCTGTAGGTACTATAAATGACAGTGCCTTTTATTTGTGTGCTAATTATCAAAACAGATAAATAAAAGGCATTGTCATTTACAATGCCAATAACTTAAACTCTTGCAAATACGAGACCTATTGCATTGCAAATGCTTGTTTGTATTGATTTTCATTCATATTGTGTTCAGCATCATGATATTATGATCTAGATATACAGTTAAATTTGACTATGATCGCACACACCCACGCAAGATAAATTGGTTCTAGATTATTAATGTATACAATTGACCATAGAATCTCCTTTAACCACACGTGATTTTTTTCATTACGCCATTAGCTAGTAGTCTTTCTTCAGTTCATAGTCTTTTTTCAATCGTTTTGCAGCGCTAAGAAGACACGTGGCCACGTCATAGCATCGACTACGAAATGAAGTTTCAGTCCCTTTAAATTCCGGCCGTGCGAGGTAATCACGTGATCTCGCTACGGCGTTTCTTCCGCGTTCCTCGCTTACACGCGATGGTAGCGGAGAGTTTGAAGTCCGTGTTCATGATTTTGCAGCGTCAATATCATCAATAAGTGAGTACTTAAACAGCATTAGACAGCGAGTTCTGTTTACTCGATAACTGCATAGACTTATCGTATTAACTAAGTGTACTTAACTCGGATAGAAACCAGGCGAAACAACATGTTGAACTATCAGTTAGAATATACGCAAGGTATAGAGAGGCAGTCAGATGAGGCATGCTGAGGGGTCAGAACGGTTAATCGAGATTTGATTGTTAGTTCCTAACAAAAAAGAAAGCGAATGAATATGCTGCTATGTTAGCATTTAAATCATATAGAAACATGCAATGTATGGAAGAATATGAATACGTTGACTGTACATGACTCTGGATTGCATAAAAAATATTATTATGTGCACAGATTCAAAAACTTTGCTTGATCAAGAAGTTGTGTCTAAACGCACAAGTTACTACTTGTGTAACGATATATCTGTAAGAGACATTAGTTAGTATTAGATTCCTTACCTTAGAATATCCCCAGGCGTCAGACTGGATCCGGAAATTTTTGCATAGCAGTACCCTTGCGCGTCAGTAGGCGTCGTCTGCAGCTCCGCGTCCGTCGTCGGCGCCGTGATGACGTCGTCGGAGTACTTAGACGCCGCCTCCGCCTCCACGTGCTGACGTCAGTTCTTAGACACAGCTTTTCCGCGCCAGAAACGCAGAGCCATGTTAAAAACCAACACTGGTGCCATTGAAACTAGGGCCCTGAAAGGGGATAACCCTAACCCTAAATATTGGTTCGCAGAACGGGGAGGATGGGGGGGGTCGATAAGGAATCTAATACTAACTAATGTCTCTTACAGATATATCGTTACACAAGTAGTAACTTGTGCATCTGAAAGAGACACGTTAGTATTAGATTCCTTACCTTAGAATCGATACCCCAGCAATACCAACCCCGGTGGTGGGTCTGCGAACCAATAATCACACCAGAAAGTCCTGGAGGACGGAACGGCCACAAAAGCCAGCCCTCCGGACTTGGCTGTCCAGGCAGTAGTGTCTTGCAAACGTGTGCAGCGATGCCCACGTAGCTGCCTGACAGATGTCTTGTAAGGGCACACCCCTGCCCAGGGCAGTGGTAGTTGCAGTGGCTCGGGTAGAATGAGCTCGCAATCCAGCAGGGGGCTCCTTCCTAGCCAAGGAGTAGCATGCCTGAATACACAAGATGATCCACCGGGAGATGGTCCTCTTGTGCACCGCTTTCCCCTTCTTAGCGCCCACGTAACCAACAAAGAGTTGGTCATCCACCCGGAACTGGCGAGTGCGATCCAAATAAAATGAGAGCGCACGTTTTGGGACAAGACGGTGGAGCCGCTCTTCCTCTTTAGAGGGATGCGGTGGCGGAAAGAAGGTTGGCAAGGTGATAGACTGCCCGATGTGGAAGGCCGTGACAACCTTGGGCAGGAAAGAAGGTTTGGTATGTAGCACCACTTTGTCCGGATGGACAGAAAGGAAAGGTGGAGTACAAGAAAGGGCCTGGAGCTCATTCACTCTCCTGGCAGAGGTGATGGCAACCAGGAAAGCAGTCTTCAAAGTTAGAAGGCGAAGAGGACAGTTGTGAAGTGGCTCAAAGGGAGCGCACATCAGAAAAGTAAGAACCAGGTTCAAGTCCCACTGAGGCATCACAAACGGAACAGGAGGAAACGTGTGTGTGATGCCCTTAAGAAATCAATTCACAATAGGGGACTTGAACAAAGAAGGCTGATCAGGTAGTCTGAGAAACGCTGAAAGGGCAGAAAGGTAGCCCTTGATAGTGCCCAGAGCAGAGCCCTGCTGGGCAAGAGAAAGAAGGAAGAGAAGAACCTCAGAAAGAGGGGCAGCAAGAGGATCCACAGCCTTTGCTGTGCACCATGCCACAAATCTGTTCCACCTGCAGGCGTATACTGACTTTGTGGAGGGACGCCTGGCTGCCAGAATGACGTTACAGACTTCAGGAGGCAAGTCAAATGGCCTCAACTGTCGCAGCTCAATCTCCAAGCATGGAGGTGGAGACTGGACAGGTTCGGGTGGAGGACCGTCCCCTGCTGCTGCGACAGAAGGTCCTCATGAAGAGGCAGACGAACCGGGGGATCGACTGACATACTGAGTAGCTCTGGATACCAGTACCTTCTCGCCCAGTCCGGAGCCACAAGGATGACTTGGGCCCGGTCGCGCTTGATCTTCTTCAGCACTCTGGGCAGAAGTGGTATAGGCGGAAAGGCGTACAACAGACCGCAACTCCACTCGCGACGAAAAGCGTCTCCGAGCGAGTGCCGCCTTGGAAATTCCAACGCGCAGAACAGATGACATTGCGCGTTCTCTTCGGTGGCGAATAGATCTAACCAAGGCTCTCCCCATTGCTGAAAGAGGCCTTGCGCCACGTCCGAGTGCAGACGCCATTCGTGATCCATCATGCACCGACGGCTGAGCTCGTCCGCCCTGGCGTTCAGAGAACCTGCCAGGTGTTGAGCCACCAGGGTCACGCCCTGGCGGTCCAGCCATTGCCAGAGGCGCAGAGCCTCCTGGCAAAGGGTCCACGACCCCACCCCGCCCTGTTTGTTGCAGTACCACATGGCGGTGGTGTTGTCCGTGAACACCTGCACTACACTCCCCCGGACAGAGGGGAGGAATGCCTTCAGTGCTAGACGAATCGACCGTAACTCCAACAGGTTGATGTGGAGCCGGGCCTCCGCCGGAGACCAGAGGCCTCGGATCTCCGCCTCTCCCATGTGGCCTCCCCAGCCCTGGAGGGACGCGTCCGTCACAACTACGTGCTCCGGTTGGGGAAGGGAGAGGGATCTGCCGCTGACCCAATCGCGGTCCGTGAGCCACCACTGCAGCTGTCTCGCAGTGCCCTCCGAGATCAGGACGTGGTCGGACAGGTTGCCCTGATGCTGGGCCCACAAACTTCAGGTCCCACTGCAGAGCCCGCATCCGCCACCTGGCCTGATGCACCAGTAGGATGCAGGAGGCCATCAGCCCCAGAAGCCGCAGCGTCAACCTGACCGAGACCCGGGAGAACGGCTGAAAGATGGGAATCAGAGCCTGAATATCCCGGACCCGCTGTTCGGGTGGATAAACCCGAAACTGCGCCGAGTCTAGAACTGCTCCGATGAAGAGGAGCTTCTGAGAGGGGCACAGGTGTGACTTTGGCACATTGATGGAGAACCCCAGCTGGTGCAGGAGATCTGCCGTAGTCTGGAGGTGGCTGACGACTGTCTGGGGCGAGCCCGCCTTCAACAGCCAGTCGTCGAGGTAGGGGAAGACTGAAACCCCCAACCTGCGCAGATGAGCTGCGACCACCGCAATCACCTTTGTGAACACCCGTGGGGCGCTGGTAAGGCCGAAGGGGAGCACGGTAAACTGAAAGTGCTCGTGGCTAACCATGAACCGCAGGTAGTGCCGGTGGGCCGGCAGGACGGGGATGTGGAAATAAGCATCCTGCAAGTCCAACGCTACCATCCAGTCTCCTGGGTCCAGGGCAGCCAAGACCTGAGCCAGTGTCAGTATTTTGAACTTCTCCTTCCGGAGGAAGCCGTTGACGTTCCGTAGATCCAAGATAGGGCGTAGGCCCCCCTTGCCCTTCTTGGGCACCAGAAAGTAGTGGGAGTAGCAACCACACCCTACTTCTGGCCCAGGAACGCGCTCGATGGCCCCCTTGGCCAAGAGGGCCGTAACTTCCTCCTGCAGAAGTCGCAAGTGATCCCCCGATACACGGTGGTTCTGCGGTGGCATGGCTGGAGGAGTCGCCTCGAAGGGGAGGGAGTAGCCCCTTCGGACGATCTGTAGCACCCACCTGTCCGAAGTGACAGTGCGCCAGTGGAGGTGGCGATGGCGAACCCTGCCCCCCACTGGCGTCACATGGGCCTGAATGCACGGACTAGGAGGGTTTTGAGGCGGATGCTGCGGGGGAAGGTGTGGACTGACCTCGCCTTTGACCCCTACCGCTCGGACGGCGGTTACCACGGCCGCCACCGCGTTGGGTATTGCCCTGCAGAGCGTGGCTAGCGGCACGTGTGGGTGCACCCCTTCCGTGGCCACGAAAGGAGTGATAAGCAGCCGATTGCTGGCGCGGGGCCGAGAGGCCCAAGGACTTGGCCGTAGCCCTGGAGTCCTTAAAGCGCTCGAGCGCATGGTCTGCTTTGTCGCCAAAGAGGCGATGGCCATCGAACGGCATGTCCATGAGTGTGTTCTGGACATCTGCCGAAAAGTTGGCGGACCTCAGCCAGGCGTGGCGTCTGACCGCCACCGTCTTTGCCATCGCTCTGCCTAGCGAGTCGGTGGTATCCAGCCCACACCTAATGGAATACTTGGCTGCGTCCCGGCCCTCCACAAGGGCTTGGCCGAGTTTGGCCCGTACCTCCAACGGGCACTCTGGCAGCACATCCGCGACCGTATCCCACAAAGAGTGGGTGTAGCGGCCCAAGAGGCATGCGGTGTTGGAAGACCGGAGACCCAGACTAAGGGTTGAGAATATTTTCTTTCCATACTGCTCATACCTCTTGGATTCCCTGTCCGGCGGGGCGGACGTGAATGCGGTCTGGGAATTAGAGGCCTGGATGACCAGGCTCTCGGGGGTGGGGTGGGTGGACAGGAAACATGGGTCGCCCGGGGCTGGGCGGTGGCGTCTGGCCACGTTCCTATCTACGGGCGAACCCGTAGCGGGCTTGGACCAAGTGCCCAGAAGAACGTCGGTCAAGGCCTCATTAAAGGGCAGCAGAGGCTCGGCCGAGCTTGACTGCGGTTTAAGGACCTCAGTGAGGAGATTAGTCCTCACGGCCGCGACAGGGAGCTCAAGGCCCAAGGCCTTGGCAGCCCTCATCAGCACCACACTGTAGGTTGCCCCCTCCTCCGAAGCCACGGTAGGAGGGGAGACAAGACCAGTGTCTGGAGAAGTGTCCAGGCCACTGGCTTCCCCAAGGTCTCCTGCCCAGTCCGCATGAGACTGACACTCCCTGGTCAGAGGGTCCTCAGACCCCTTCCAGTCCGCTTCGTCACCCATCTCCTGAAACTCAGGGTTCTCAACCAATGGGGCCTGTTCATAAAAGTGAAATTCACCAAACCACGTCTGGAGCGGCGCCCATCGGGGCCGGCCAGACAGCTGAACAGGAACGAAGGTGGAACCGGGGACGGCGTCGCCCGAGGACGGCGCCGGAGGCGACACCTGAGGGTTCAACGCCGGGGAGGTCGTAAGATCCACCGGCGACGAACCAGATCCCTTAGGAGGTCCAGCGGCGTCGGGCCCGAAGGCGCCGGAACAACTGAGCCCCTCGGCGCCGGGCCCGAAGGCGCCGGCGGGGCCGGAGCCGCCGACCCGCTAGGGGCCCCAGACGGGTCCGCTGGGCCCGAAGGCGCCGCGGAGCCCGCCGGAGGAGCGAGTTTCCTCATGGCCATGAGGAAGCGCTCGATCTCCTCCTGCGTCGCGTTTAGCCCAGGGACCGGAGGGTGTGGAGCTGAACGCGGTGCCCGCGACTCCAACGGAGCCGCGTGGGTGGTGTCACCCGAACGCCGGGCCGCATCGCGCGAGCGTCGGGGGGGGGGGGGGGCAGGGGGGGGGGGGGGGGGAGTCCGAAGAGCGATGACGCCGCTTGGACTTCTTGTGCCTCTTACCTGACGACTACTTCGACCCGGAGGAGTGCGGCCTACTCTCGGAGCTGTGGTGGCTCCGAGCCCGCGACCTGTCCCTCGACCTCCCGTGGGACCGGGACCTCTCGCGGCGCGGGACCGACTGCCGGAGTTCGAGTCGCCTGCGGGACCGCTCCCGCCTGGCTTTCGAAGAGAGGGCCCGGCAGTCGGAGCAGGCCTTGTCGTCGTGGTCGACGCCGAGACAAGACAAACACACGCGGTGAGGATCCGTGACCCACATCAGGCAGTCGCAATCGTCACAGTGCTTGAAGCCGGGCTCCCTACGGCACCGTTTCGGAGTCGAGAGACTTCGACAACAATCAAAAAGTTAGTCAAAAATTGACTAGGGTTACTGCTTTTTCCAGATCTGCACTTGCTGGCGCGGAAAAAAGAAGAACTGACGTCAGCACGTGGAGGCGGCGTCTAAGTACTCCGACGACGTCATCACGGCGCCCACGACGCCGACGACGGACACGGAGCCGCAGACTACGCCTACCGACGCGCAAGGGTACTGCTACGCAAAAATTTCCGGATCCAGTCTGACGCCTGGGGATATTCTAAGGTAAGGAATCTAATACTAACGTGTCTCTTTCAGATAAGGTTTTTTTCTATTAATTTTATAGACCCCAGAAGAAGGGTCCAGGGAGTGACCCGAAATGCATTGGGTTGTTATAATTGATATAATTGATGTGATATGAATTCAAGTCATATGGATCAAAACATTATTGAATTTGAATTGAATAAATAGAGAAATTTTGAAATTTATAAAGAAACAATAAAGAAGATTTCAGTTGACAGACATCACTGTCTTTCAATGATTTTGAACAATTGCTAAATAATGAGAAGGAACTCCGGCTGCACATTCTCAGGGAGGGATTTTTTCTAACCAGACCAGTAAACACTACAGAGACAATTCTAGCCGCAGATTCCCTCACGTAGAATTATACCCAGGCGTGAGACTGGATCCGGAAACTTATTGCCACAGCATCCCTGCGCGCCGGAGCCGGGGCGGCATCACGCGACTCCGCCCAGGCGCGGTCCACGTACATGACGTCAGCGAGGTCACATAAGCCCCACCCCGGCGCGCCTAAGTCAGTTTTCTTTGGAGAACTTTTCTGCACCACAACACGGTGGGAGTATGGGAACAGTGTGCAAAAGAGTATATAAAAAAGAAAAAAGAGGAAGACACCATAAGGAGCAGTGCAAGACTGCAGTGTCCAAGGGCAGGGACAGAAGGAAGAACAGAGCAGAGCCCTGATCAGCCACTCTGCCAGCACATAGACAGCCCCCCCTCTCCCCCAGAGACAAGGAACCTGCGTGAAAGTCATGACACATGTAGCAGGTCTACAACCCTCACCCTGTAACAAGGAAGGGGAGCCAGTCCCAACAGGCAGGAACCACCAACCTCCAAGCCACCCCAGCATAGAGGGCAACCACCCCCCAGGAAACAAGAGGAAGGCACGACCAGGGGACGCCAACTCCAAGGGTAGCAGAGGGGCCAGGTCCCCTAGTAGCAAGAGGAAGAGAGGGAAGGGAGGGAGAGATTGAAGGCAGACCTCCCCAACCTGGAGTAGCCAGAGTAGCAGAGCACAGGAGCACCGCAACCCCATCTCCCAAAGGACCAAAGAGGAGAAATGAACAGCAACAAGACAGAGCCACCGTCAAAAGCAAAAGAAGACGACGCCGGTGAAAAAGAAACCACACGAAGGCCAGTATCCAGGGAGGACGACACCAATATGCAGCCAGCCTCCGGAGAAAGGGGAGCGTCCGAAGACGAATCCACGGCACGATCTCGGTGTGGAGCCGTAGAGTCCGCAGCCTGAGGCAGGACATTGACACTGTCCGGTGTCGAGGGAGACGCCGGATAGGGCTCCTCCAAGTCATAATGCGCCGGGGACCGGAGTGGAGCCGGAGCCAGACTGGCCAAGGGGCGGTGCCGGAATGACGCCGACTCGACCTCCTCCGAGGCAGCCACCTGCGTGGAGGAACGAGAAGGACCAGGGGAGTGACATGAAGCCCTCCGCCAGCCTCGACCCAGGATGTGGCGGAGGTGGCCCCTGTGACCCATGCGGCGGCGCCAGGGATGATTCAACCTCCGACGAGGCAGCCGCCGGCGGAGAGGGACAAGGGGTCCCCACCCAGCCTCGACTCAGAGCGGGACGAGGAGAGGTCACTGACCCCAGTGGCGCCACCCGGAGCAGCAGGTGCTGGCACTGTGGTGGCGTCAGGTCAGCCGTGGACGAGGCTGTCGCCTGCCCAGGGGGCTGAGCGGGGCTCGGGGATGCGACCCGAGCCCCGGCGACCTTCCGCGACAGCACAGGGACTGCCGCGGGAGTTTGCGGCAAAGCAGAGGCGCTGTGGTCTGAAGGAGGGACCTCCGAGGGGCCGCACCCCAACAGCACCACATCCTCAAAGCCTGGAACCGAGCCAGTCGGCGCCGGTGGACTGGAGCCGCCGCGGAGGTCCCTACACAAGGCAAGGGATCCGCTGATGCCCCAGGAGGGGAAGGAGGAGGAGACGCCAGCGAGGCCTGAAAAGCCGCCGCGTATGTCTCCATGTGGACTCTCGATGCCCCATCACCGGGAAACGGTGTATAGGACGACACATGGACCGCATCCCCCGCGGAGAGCCCATTCCCCGGCAGGCCGGACACCAGCCCCCAGGGATAAACTGTGACACTTACCCACCGGGGAGCGATGCTCAAGCGACATCGGAGAAGAGCGAGGACGACTACCACGGCCGTATCTGAAGCCGTCTGCCCCGGCTGATCGAGCGAAGAGGAAGCCGACCTGGAGAGACGCGCTGAGAGTAGTTTCATCTGGCGCTACCGACGAAACTTCGGCTTCAACTGCCGGCACGCCTCACAATCAGTGGTGCCGTGATCCTCCCCTAAACACCACATAAAAATAAGGTGAGAGTCCGTCACCGACATAAGACGCCCACACGACGTGCAAGTCTTGAAGCCCAAAGGCATTCCCACACTGTTCCACCAAAAGAAGAGACAATGATCAGAAAAAAGGGGGCCTTATTCGTGGTGCTTACAGCCCTCGGAATTGGCTGATCGGTATTTAAGCATACTGTCACCGAGGCGATAGATAATTTTTTCGTGAGAATGAGGGCACTGTCGACAGCGCGGGGTGCTGTGGGAAGCCTTTAAAGTTACTATCAGAGGGGTGTGTATTGGAGCCCAGGCAGGAGTGCTGCGAGATTGGCCTCCGATATCTCTGCACTCGAACGGCAGTATGAACTTAATCCATCTCCGGCAGCGCTGGCAGAAATACGATCGCTTATTACGGAGCATGATGAAACGGTGGATCAGAAGCTACTCCACTGTGCCCGCCGTCGACTAGCTCGTTATTATGGGGAGGGAGGGCGCCCGAGCAGGTCTTCGGCGCAGAAGCTGGCTGCGCCTGGGACTCAGGAGCACATTGCGGAAATACTGGATCGCAATGGTGAACCTCACTATTCCACTCCTGAAATCAGTGACACCATTGTTCAGTTTTATACTCAGTTATATGCCGCCAAGGCGAATCTGTCTGCTGAGGAGATCAACTCGTATTTATACGACGTAGCACTGGGCTGGCTATCTAACACGCACCAAGAGTATTTGACGGTACCGTTCAATGAGGAGGATGTTAAGATCAATTTGATGATCCTGCGGAGCATTGAGGGTTTTGAAGCAGGAAGCGGAGACGGAGTTGACCTGTTTGGTCATGGAGAGGGCGGAGTCGAGGATGACCCCCAGGTTGCGTGCGTGGTCGGTGGGTTCTGGGGCTGTTCCTAGCGATGTTGGCCACCAGGAGTCGTCTCAGGATGAGGGGGTGGGGCCCGAGGATGAGGACCTCCGTCTTGTCTAAATTCAGCTTCAGCCTGCTGTCCTTCATCCATTCGGCAACGGCCTTCATTCCTCTGTGGAGGTTGGCTTTGGCGGTGTGGGGTCTTCGGTGAGGGATATGATCAGCTGGGTGTGGTCGGCGTAGGAAATGATGTTGGGGCTATGTTGTCGTGCGACGTGGGCGAGTGGTACCATGTAGATATTGAACAGCGTCGGGCTGAGGGATGATCCCTGTGGAACGCCGCAGATGATCTCGGTGGTCTTGGAGCGGAAGGGTGGGAGGCAGACGTTCTGGGTTCTGCCGGGGAGGAAGGATGTGGTCCAGGCCAGGACATTCTCTTGGATTTCGGCTTCATGGAGGCGTGCTGTTAGGGTGCGGTGGCAGACCGTGTCTAAGGCTGCTGATAGGTCCAGAAGGATGAGGGCGGCTGTTTCCCCGTTATCCATAAGGATCCTGATGTCGTCGGTGGCGGCGATGAGGGCGGTCTCGGTGCTGTGGTTTCTGCGGAAGACGGACTGGGATGGGTCCAGGATGTTGTTGTCTTCAAGGTAGCGGGTCAGCTGTCTGTTGACGATCTTCTCCGGGACTTTTGCCGAGAAAGGGAGCAGGGAGATGGGCCGGACGTTCTTGAGGTCATTGGGTTTCTTCAGTATGGCGTTGATCTCGGCGTGTTTCCAGCTCTCTGGGAAGGTTGCTGTCTCGAAGGAGATGTTGATTGTTTTCCGGAGGTGGGGTGAGATGGCTGTGCTGGCTTTGTTGAAAACGTGGTGAGGGCATGAGTCAGATGGGGATCCGGAGTGGATGGAGTTCATGGTCTTGATGGTGTCACCGTCGCTGACGTTGGACGAGGCGATCAGGCGACTGGTGCGGGTGGTCATCGCTGGTGTGGTGGTCTCGGCGGTGGATGTGGGGGTGGCGGTGTTGAAGATGTCTGGCATCTTGCGGTGAAAGAAGGTGACCAGTGAGTTGCACAGGTCTTGTGAAGGTGGAATGTCATTGGTGTTGGAGCTGGGGTTGGAGAGTTCTTTCATGATGTTGAAGAGCTCTTTGCTGTTGTGTGCGTTGTTGTCCAGGCGGTCCTTGAAGGCGGTCCTCTTGGCGGACCTGATGAGTTGGTGGTGTCTGCGAGTGGCGTTCTTTTGAGCTGTGTAGCTGCAGGTGTTCGGCCGCTGACGTGTAAGGCGGCCGGAATGGATGGTCTGCCTAGAGAATTTTATAAGGCGTTTGCGCATGTCTTTGCCCCGCGGCTCTTGGAAGTATATGCGGAGGCCTATGACTCGGGGTCACTGCCACCTTCTCTTCGAGAGGCCTGGTTAGTGACTCTGTTGAAGCCTGACAAAGCTCGGAACAAATGTGAATTGTATAGGCCGCTCTCTATTATCAATATTGATGCAAAAATTCTTGCAAAAATGATTGCAACTCGGATGCAGCCGTTAGTTCCCCTCTTGGTCTTGCCAGACCAGTCCGGTTTTGTCACGCCGAACAATCTGTGTACCATTTTTTCCACTTTACATTACTTTGATCCTGAGTTCCAAGCTGTGGCCGTTTTGCTCGACGCAGTGAAAGCTTTTGATTCTTTACAATGGCAGTATATGTTTACGGTTCTGCTGCAGGAGGGCTTTCCCCCCCCCTTTTTTTACAATGGATTAGGGTGCTCTACGATGAACCAGTGGCCAGTGTGCGCGTGAATGGGTGGGTGTCCTCGCAGATTCCAATTCGGGGCGGCACAAGACAGGACTGCCCACTGTCACCTATGCTTTTTTCTCTTGCCCTTGAACCACTTGCCTGTAAGCTTAGACAATTGTACGGTGCGGCTGCGTTGCCGTTTCGTCAGAGACCGCTGGTAATATCAATATACGCGGACGACATGCTGCTCTATGTACACGAGCCAGAGGTGCACCTGCCTGAATTACTTAGGGAATATATCAAGTTTGAGCGCTTTTCGGGCCTGGGGATTAATTGGTCGAAGTTGGTGGTCTTCCCCCTTACTGCTCACACGAAGGAGATCGCCTTGGATTTCCTGTTAACCTGGACTTCAGACCCTGTAAAATAATTGGGGGTCTGGATACATAGGGACCCGGAAGTGGTGATATCCGAGAATTTTGGGCAGGCAATCACAAGTCTCACTGAGAAAGCTGAGAGATGGCCTCATCTACCTCTATTGTTGGCAGATCGCATTGCGGTTGTTAAAATATCCTTTCTCCCCAAACTGCTATATTTCTTAATCAATATTCCTATTAAACTGAACATGGCATTGTTCAAGACCCTTCAGTCTGCGTTGAGGACGTTTGTATACGGCAGGAAAAAGTACCTGTGTAGATGGGAACTGCTGGTGCAACCATTTGAGCGGGAAGGCTATGAAGCTCCGGATTTTAGACTATATTATCTCTGCGCCCAAGCACAGTTCGCCCATTACTGGCACTTCCCGCAGCGCTTTCAGCCTCATGTGGCTATAGAGGCAGATGCTGTGCTACCGATGGTGGTGCAGGCGACGACTGTCGGGCGGCACAGGTGGCCGCCGGACGGAGATTAATCCTGTGCATTGTACAGCTTGGGCATGGCGACAGTTAGCAGAAAGAGCCCAACTAACAAACCTCTATGCTCCGTTGCTACCTCTGGCGTCCCATCCGGACATATCAGCTGCGCGAGAGAAACGTGCCCTAAGCGACTTAGCTGCGGCGGGAATCACCCACCCGGCTTGGAGATCTATATGAGAAGGGCCGCTTCAAATCATTGCAGGAGGTACAAAAGGGTGCGGACAGGGGCTTTATGTTTGGTTTTACGTATATGCGGGTTTATCAGGCCATTAAGACTGCTTATCCGGACTACCCGTCAGCACCCACTATCTTAAAGGCTCTACAGGCGATGTTGGCGGGCGAAGAACGACAGGGGCTAATCACTAGACTATATAACGTATCCCTGCGCAAGCGAGAACAACAGGATCACCCCTCTTTTGTGAAGTGGCAGGGAATACTGGGAGAGGCTTTCACCCCGGATGTGTGGCTTGCCTGCTGTACGCTTACTGGCCGTCTAACAGCTAATTGCAACCTGAGAATTATACACTTTAAATTTCTGCACCAATTATACTATACCCCGTTGCAGCTCTTTCATTATGGACTGCGAGAGAATGCTAACTGTGTGCGAAGCGGCAGATGCGGATTTCATGCACGTGGCATGGCAGAGTGGGCGAGTGTATGCTTTTTGGACGGAAGTGTCGCGGATGCTGGCAGAGGTTGTTCAGGAGCCAGTACGCTGTACCCCCGAACTCTGTCTGCTAGGGTATGTGAAACTTTTCAAGCCCTGAAACAGGTGAATCATTGCTCTATCTACCCTGTTTGCAAAGAGAGCTGTGGCACAATGTTGGGGGGTGAAGGCAGCTCCGACCAAAAAAAAGTGGCTCTGTGACTATTGTACTGTAAAGCTCAGCTACAAATCTACGAGGAGGAACTTCCTGAAAATGCACGTCCAAAGGACTTCTGGGCTCCGCTAACTGCATACTTGCTAATTTGCCCGGACACCGAATGACTCTCTATGAATGTGTTGGGGCTGACTCTTTGTCCAGGCTCATGAATGGTCATCCGCACAGCTTCATGGTGAGAGTGCTTCTCTGCTCGGTAGTCCTTGTTGGTGCATTACTTACAACTTTGCTGCAGGTTGTCTTCCAGGTCTTTGAAACATAGGTTTTCTGCTTATATAGCCTGATGTTGATATGCAGTGTGTACGCTTCCTATTGCTTTGATGTTTCTCTTTGTATCAATTTGTGGGTGGTAACTGGGAGGGGGGTCTGTTCTATGAGTGGTTATAAATGCAATACCAGTCATGTCTTTGGATGTTCTGTAACTGATGAAAATCAATAAATAAGCATAACATTTTTCTTAAACCCCATTCATGATCCATCATGCACCGTTGGCCGAGTTTGTCCGCCCTGGCGTTCAGAGAACCTGCCAAGTTTTAAACCACCAGGGATATGCTCTGATGTTCCAGCCATGTCCAAAGGCGAAGAGCCTCTTAACATATGGTCCATGACCCCACCCCGCCCGGTTTTGTTGCAGTACCACATGGCTGTGGTTTTGTCAGTGAACACCTGCACCACCCTTGCTTTGACAGAAGGAAGGAATGCCTTCAGTGCCAGACGAATCACCCGGAGCTCCAGAAGGTTGATGTGAAGCTCAGACTCCACCGGAGAACAGAGGCCTCTGTGGCCCCGCCATCCCAGGAGTGACGCATCTGTCACCACTTTGAACTCTGGTTGGGGAAGGGAGAGGGATCTGCCATTGACCCAATCCTGGTTCGTTAGCCATTGGTGTGCAGTGCCCTTCGAGATCTGGATGCAATCGGAAAGATTCCCCTGATGCTGCGCCAACTGGAAGTTCAGGTCCCACTGCAGAACCTGCATATGCCACCTGGCATGATCCACCAGCAGGAGGCCATGAGGCCCAGCAGCTTCAAGGTCATTATCACCGAAACACGGATAGAGGCTGAAACATCTGTATCATAATCCGAATATCCCCGAAACTGCGCTGTATCCAGAACTGCTTCAAAGAAAAGGAGCTTCTGAGAGGGAATCCGGTGTGACTTCGGTACGTTGATAGTGAACCCCAGCGAATGCAGGTGGTCAGCCATAGTCTGGAGGTGGGAGATGACAGCCTGGGTTGATCCCACCTTCAACAGCCAGTCGTCAAGATAGGGAAAGACTGGAACCCCTGATCTGCGTAGATGAGCTGCGACCACCGCCATCACTTTTATGAAAACCCGAGGGGTGCTGGTAAGGTCAAAGGGGAGCATGCTAAACTGAAAGTGCTCGTGGTCTACCGTGAACCGCAGGTAACGCCTGTGGGCTGCCAGGATGAAAATGTGCAAATATGCGTCCTGCAGGTCCAACGCTACCATCCAGTCTACAGGGTCGAGGGCAGATAAGACCTGGGCCGAATTAACATCTTGAACTTCTCCTTCCGAAAGAAGCAATTGACGTCCCTGAGGTCCAAGATAGGACGCAGGCACTTGTCCTTCTTGTGCACCAGAAAGTAGTGGGAATAACAACCATGTCCTACGTCTGGCGCAGGAACGCACTTGAAGGCCCTCTTGGCCAAGAGGGCCGTAACTTCCTGTTGAAGAAGCGCCAAGTGATCCCCCAACATACAGTGGTACTGGGGTGGTATGGCTGGAGGGGTAGTCTCGAAGGGGATGGAGTAGCCCCTTCAGACTATTTGTAAAACCCACTTGTCCGCAGTGATGGTGTGCCAGTGGGGGAGATGATGGCGGATCCTGCCACCCACTTGCGTTTGATGGGCTTAAAAGACTGGGCTAGGAAGGTTTGGAGGCAGTGGTGGCTGGGGTAGAGGTGAACTGACCTGCCCGCTGGCCCCCTGACCGCCTCGGCGGGTTCCAAGTCCGCGGCCGCACTGACTGTTGCTGCGATGCCTTTGGCTCTGAAGCGAACGTGTCGGGGCGCCCCTTCTGTGGCCACGAAAGGAGCGAAAAGCAGAAGGCGGAGGAGGGTACATGGTGGAAAGGCCCAAGGACTTAGCTGTAGCCCGCGAGTCCTTAAAGTGCTCCAACGCACTGTCTGCTTCGTAGCAAAAAAGGCGAACGCCATCAAAGGGCATGTCCATCAGGGTGTTTTGGACATCCCCAGAGAAGCCAGTAGTCCTCAGCCAGGCGTGGCGACGGAGCGCCACTGTCATGGAAATTGCCCTGCTCAGTGAGTCTGCGGTGTCAAGGCCAAAACGAATTGTGTACTTTGCTGCATCTCTCCCCTCAGCAATAGCTTGAGAGCACTGGGCTCCATTTACCCGGGCCTCCTCCGGACACTGAGGCAGCACTTGCACCACCGTATTCGACCCGGAGGAGTGCGGCCTACTCTCGGAGCTGTGGTGGCTCCAAGCCCGCGACCTGTCCCTCGACCTCCCGTGGGACCGAGACCTCTCACGGCGCGGGACTGAGACCTCTCGCGGCGCGGGACCGACTGCCGGAGTTCGAGTCGCCTGCGGGACCGCTCCCGCCTGGCTTTCGAAGAGAGGGCCCGGCAGTCGGAGCAGGCCTTGTCGTCGTGATCGACGCCTAGACAAGTTAAACACAGGTGGTGAGGATCCGTGACCGACATCGTGCGGTCGCAAACCTCGCAGTGCTTAAAGCCGGGCATCCCTACGGCACCAATCGGAGTCGAAAGACTTCGAGAAATGATCAAAAAACGACGTCAGCACGCGGAGGCGGCGTCTAAGTACTCCGACGACGTCATCACGGCGCCCACGACGCCGACGACGGACGAGGAGCCGCAGACGACGCCTACCGACGCGCAAGGGTACTGCTACGCAAAAGTTTCCGGATCCAGTCTGACGCCTGGGGATATTCTAAGGTAAGGAATCTAATACTAACGTGTGTTTTTCAGATATATCTGTAAGAAATATTAGTAATGATAGATTCCTTACCTTAGAATTACCCCCAGGCGTCAGACTGAATCTGGAAAGTTTTTCGTCAGCAATACCCCTGTGCGTCGGTAGGCATTGTCGTGCGGCTCGGCGTGCATCGTTGGCATCGGGAAGACATTCTTAGACGCGCCCACGCGCGCGCTGACGTCAGTTCGGTACATGACTTTCCGCGCCAGGAACGCAGAGCCATGCAAGAAACTACCACTGTAGCCATGAAATTAGGGCCCTGAAAAGGATGACCTTAACCCTAGAAATCAGTTATCAGAACGGAGAGGATGGGTGGGGCGGTAAAAGTTAAAGTTAAGGGTTTTGTAGAGCGCTCGTAGACCAGGCGGTTTCTTGGCACTAAGGACGGACGTACGGGGGGACAAAGAGACGGACCATTCGGCCAAAGCTTGCAAGAAGAGCCAGGTCTTCAACTCCCAGCGGAGGTCCATATAAGAAGCAGAGATCCTACTGGTAAGGGGTAAAGAGTTCCAGAAAGAGGGGGCCAGAAAAGAAAAACTCATGCCACCATGTTTCTTCCATCTGCAACGGGGAATACACAAGAGATGTTTGGAAGAGGACCGAAGATCACGGGTGGGGGTGTAAACCTTAAGTTTAGCGGCTGTGAAGGCAGGAGCAGTGCCGGCTAAGGCTTTAAAAGTCAGACAGCCGAGTTTAATAGTTACCTCTCAAGGAGAGGTAACCAGTGTAATGCTTTTAAAAGTGGGGTGACGTGGTGGTGTTTGGGGAATTTGTAAACTAACCTGGCAGCCTGGTTCTGAATTAGTTGGAGACGGCGAAGCTCGTATGCTGGAATACCGACGTACAGAGCGTTTCCGTAATCCAGACGTGATACGACCATGGCTAACAGGATTAGTTTCAATGCCGCATTGGAAAAGAAACGAGAAATTTTACGTGTGATACGTAAATTGAGAAAACAAGATGAGACCACCGCACTGATTTGAGAGTGCATGGAGAGACCACTGCTAACTAAAATGCCTAGGCTTTTGACAGAAACTGAGGGAGAACGTGAAGGACCGAGGGAAGAAGGCCAGAAGGATGAGGACCAGGGACTGGAGACACCCCCAGTAAGCACTAACTCGGTCTTATCAGGGTTAAGCTTAAGGTGGTTGGCACTCATCCAGTCACTGATAAACGTCATAACTGATTGAAAGTTGAGAACAGAAAAGGAAGAAGAAGAGATGTTGAAA
Source organism: Lissotriton helveticus (assembly GCF_964261635.1). Classification (NCBI taxonomy): domain Eukaryota; kingdom Metazoa; phylum Chordata; class Amphibia; order Caudata; family Salamandridae; genus Lissotriton; species Lissotriton helveticus. The sequence goes on along the minus strand of NC_136058.1, from coordinate 144,574,540 downwards.
ATAAGTTGAAGGTCTTCGGCGTAATTAAATACCGTGATGTCCAATTTTTGAAGAGTGGAGATGAGAGGAAGAATGTACAGATTAAAAAGAAGAGGGGAGAGAGAAGACCCTTGGGGGACACCACAGGTGATAAGACAGGCTGCAGCAGAGAAACCGGACAGCTGGACGGCCTGCTGGCGATTCTCCAAAAAAGAGGAGACCCAGGCCAGGGCAGAACTCTGAAGGCCAGCGCCCTTGACACGATCGATCAGGATGGTATGATCGACAGTGTCAAAGGCAGTTGACAGGTCCAGAAGGACCAAGGCCTGGAAAGAGTTGGCATCGGCTCCGCATCTAAGTTCGTCCAACACAGAGAGGATGACCGACTCAGTTGAGTGCGCAGGACGAAAGCCTGCCTGTTGGGAATCTAGAAAATGCGTATTCTCAATGAAGGAGTTAAGGCAGGCTGTCACATGACTCTCCAAGATTTTCCCCAAAAAAGGGAGCAGAGAAATGGGGCGAAAATTACAAGGAGAGGATGGATCAGCTCCTGCCGTCTTCAAAATGGGGAGGATTTTAGCCGATTTGAAGAAGTCGGGGACCGTCCCCAGTGAGAGGGAATTATTAAGGAGTGAAAGAGGGGGGTCCAGACAAACAGAGAAAACCTCTTTTAGTATATGACTGGACAGCTGTCGGAGGGGGAACCAGATTTAACCTTGTTGAGTAAGGAAAGGAAAATGTCCCTAGATATATTGAGGAACTTTTCCAGACAACAAGAGTTAACGGGAGGATCCGGGCATCGGAAGTTGGGAGAGGGAAGGGGGATGTTAACTTTAATTGTGCTGATTTTGTCAATAAAATACTGGTTAAGAGAATTACAGAGGGCTTGTGAGGGGGAAGGCTTGAGAGTGGCTCTTGCAGAAGTGGACAAATCATGAATAATCGAAAAAATGTCTTTAGGCTTGTTGGCTGAGAGAAGAATTTTTGACGTAAAATAGTCCGATTTGGCCTGGAGAATGGATTTCTTATAATAGGAAAGGAATCTATCACTATTAATGTTTCTTACGGATATATCGTTACCAAAGTTAAGTAATTTGTGCATCTGAAAGAAACAGGTAGTGATAGATTCCTTACCTTAGAATAGGTACCCCAGCAATACCAACCCCGGTGGTGGGTCTGTGAACCAAAATCACACCAGAAAGTCCTGGAGAACATAACGGCCAAAAAAGCGGTCTCTCCGTACTTGGCTGTCCACGCAGTAGTGCTTGGTAAACATGTGCAGCAAGGCCCATGTAGCCACCTAACAGATGTCATGCAAGGGAACTCCCCATCCCAGAGCAGTAGTGACTGCCGTCGCCCTGGTAGAGTGGGCGCGCAACCCCACCACAGGCTCCTTTTTTAGCCAAGGAGTAACAAACTTTTATTCACAGAGCAACCCACCAGGAGATGGTCCGTTTGTGCACAGCCCGACCTATCTTGGCGCCCACGTAGCCAACAAAGAGCTGGTCATCCACCTGGAACTGTTGTGTGCGGCCCAGATACAAAGAGAACGCACGTTTTGGGGCCAGACGAGTGAAGCCTCTCTTCCTCTTTTGAGGGATGCTGAGGCGGAAAGAAGGTGGACCAAGTGATGGTCTACCCGATGTGAAAGGCAGTGACAACCTTTGGTGGAAAAGAAGGACGAGTCCTTAGAACAACTTTGTCCGGATGGACAGAGAGAAAAAGAGGCTTAGAAGAAAGAGCCTGGAGCTCACTCACTCTTCAGGTAGAGGTGATGGCAACCAGGAAAGCAGTCTTTAGAGTGCGGAGACGAAGAGGACAATTGTGAAGTGGCTCAAAGGGAGCACACATCAGAAAAGTAAGAACTAGATTCAAGTCCCACTGAGGCATCACGAAAGGCACAGGAGGGAACATGAGCGTGATGCCTTTCAAGAATCTATTCACAACAGGGAACTTAACAAGCATTTTCAATGCAATAGGTCTCGCATTATTAAAGTTTGAGCTATTGGTCTTGTAAATGACAATTTTTTTATTTATGTGTTGGTTTTGAAAATAGTTAAATTAATAGCTTTGTCATTTACAATGCCAATAGTTATAACTTTCGCAAATGTGACACCTATAGCATCTGTAATGCAACATTTTTTGTATTTACGTGACTTAGATGTAGAGATATTACAAATAACAATGGCTTATTTTTTTTAAATAATTAATACTTAAATAAAAGTGATTGTAATTTATAATGGCAATAGCTTAAACTTTTGTAAATAACTTTTGTGAAGATTATGTTCAGTGTATTTTATTGTGATGAAAATCCAAGAACAGAAGTGAAATATTAACATCTTTTTGTGATATTTGTAATAAAGCTTGAAACATTGAGAGAACATATTTTAACCAGTTGTTGTTGAATGGTTGCACAGATTGATGCTGTGATGGCGCGGAGTGATGCTGTGGTGGCGCTGAGTGATGCAGTGGTGGCGCTGAGTGATGCAGTGGTGGCGCTGAGTGATGCAGTGGTGGCGCTGAGTGATGCAGTGGTGGCGCTGAGTGATGCAGTGGTGGCGCTGAGTGATGCAGTGGTGGCGCTGAGTGATGCAGTGGTGGCGCTGAGTGATGCAGTGGTGGCGCTGAGTGATGCAGTGGTGGCGCTGAGTGATGCAGTGGTGGCGCTGAGTGATGCAGTGGTGGCGCTGAGTGATGCAGTGGTGGCGCTGAGTGATGCAGTGGTGGCGCTGAGTGATGCAGTGGTGGCGCTGAGTGATGCAGTGGTGGCGCTGAGTGATGCAGTGGTGGCGCTGAGTGATGCAGTGGTGGCGCTGAGTGATGCAGTGGTGGCGCTGAGTGATGCAGTGGTGGCGCTGAGTGATGCACTGGTGGCGCTGAGTGATGCACTGGTGGCGCTGAGTGATGCTGGGGTGGCGCTGAGTGATGCTGGGGTGGCGCTGAGTGATGCTGGGGTGGCGCTGAGTGATGCTGGGGTGGTGCTGAGTGATGCTGGGGTGGCGCTGAGTGATGCTGTGGTGGCGCTGAGTGATGCTGTGGTGGCGCTGAGTGATGCTGTGGTGGCGCTGAGTGATGCTGTGGTGGCGCTGAGTGATGCTGTGGTGGCGCTGAGTGATGCTGTGGTGGCGCTGAGTGATGCTGTGGTGGCGCTGAGTGATGCTGTGGTGGCGCTGAGTGATGCTGTGGTGGCGCTGAGTGGTGCTGTGGTGGTGCTGTGGTGGTGCTAAGTGGTGCTGCTGAGTGATGCTGTATTGGTGCGGAGTGATGCTGTGGTGGTGCTGAGTGGTGCTGAGTGATAATGTGGTGGTGCTGAGTGATAATGTGGTGGTGCTGAGTGATAATGTGGTGGTGCTGAGTGCTGCTGTGGTGGTGCTGAGTGGTGCTGTGGTGGTGCTGAGTGATGTTGTGGTGGTGCTGAGTAATGCTGTGGTGGTGCTGTGGTGGTGCTAAGTGGTGCTGCGGTGGTGCTGAGTGGTGCTGTGGTGGTGCTGAGTAATGCTGTGGTGGTGCTGTGGTAGTGCTAAGTGGTGCTGTGGTGGTGCTGAGTGATGCTGTATTGGTGCGGAGTGATGCTGTGGTGGTGCTGAGTGGTGCTGAGTGATAATGTGGTGGAGCTGAGTGATAATGTGGTGGTGCTGAGTGCTGCTGTGGTGGTGCTGAGTGCTGCTGTGGTGGTGCTGAGTGCTGCTGTGGTGGTGCTGAGTGCTGCTGTGGTGGTGCTGAGTGCTGCTGTGGTGGTGCTGAGTGGTGCTGTGGTGGTGCTGAGTGATGCTGTGGTGGTGCTGAGTGATGCTGTGGTGGTGCTGAGTGATGCTGTGGTGGTGCTGAGTGATGCTGTGGTGGTGCCGAGTGATGCTGTGGTGGTGCCGAGTGATGCTGTGGTGGTGCTGAGTGATGCTGTGGTGGTGCCGAGTGATGCTGTGGTGGTGCCAAGTGATGCTGTGGTGGTGCCGAGTGATTCTGTGGTGGTGCCGAGTGATGCTGTGGTGGTGCCAAGTGGTGCTGTGGTGCTGCCGAGTGATGCTGTGGTGCTGCCGAGTGATGCTGTGGTGCTGCCGAGTGATGCTGTGGTGGTGCTGAGTGGTGCTGTGGTGGTGCTGAGTGGTGCTGTGGTGGTGCTGAATGGTGCTGTGGTGGTGCTGAATGGTGCTGTGGTGGTGCTGATTGATAATGTGGTGGTGCTGAGTGGTGCTGTGGTGGTGCTGAGTGATAATGTGGTGGTGCTGAGTGATGCTGTGGTGGTGCTGAGTGGTGCTGTGGTGGTGCTGAGTGATGTTGTGGTGGTGCTGAGTGATGCTGTGGTGGTGCTGAGTGATGCTGTGGTGGTGCCGAGTGGTGCTGTGGTGTGCTCAGTGGTGCTGCTGAGTGATGCTGTGGTGGCACTGAATGATGCTGTGGTGGTGCTGAGTGGTGCTGAGTGATGCTGTGGTGGTGCTGAGTGATGCCGTGGTGGTGCTGAGTGATGCTGTGGTGGTGCTGAGTGATGCTCTGGTTGTGCTGAGTGGTGCGGTGGTGGCTGAGTGGTGCTGTGCTGGTGCTGTGGTGGTGCTGAGGGGTGCTGTGGTGGTGCTGAGTGATGCTGTATTGGTGCGGAGTGCTGCTGTGGTGGTGCTGAGTGCTGCTGTGGTGGTGCTGAGTGGTGCTGTGGTGGTGCCGAGTGGTGCTGTGGTGGTGCCGAGTGGTGCTGTGGTGGTGCCGAGTGGTGCTGTGGTGGTGCCGAGTGGTGCTGTGGTGGTGCCGAGTGATGCTGCGGTGCTGCTGAGTGATGCTGCGGTGCTGCCGAGTGATGCTGCGGTGGTGCCGAGTGATGCTGCGGTGGTGCTGAGTGATGCTGCGGTGGTGCTGAGTGATGCTGTGGTGGTGCTGAGTGATGCTGTGGTGGTGCTGAGTGGTGCTGTGGTGGTGCTGAGTGGTGCTGCTGAGTGGTGCTGTGGTGGTGCTGAGTGGTGCTGTGGTGGTGCTGAATGGTGCTGTGGTGGTGCTGATTGATAATGTGGCGGTGCTGAGTGGTGCTGTGGTGGTGCTGAGTGATAATGTGGTGGTGCTGAGTGATAATGTGGTGGTGCTGGGTGGTGCTGAGTGATGCTGTGGTGGTGCTGAGTGGTGCTGTGGTGGTGCTGAGTGATGTTGTGGTGGTGCTGAGTGATGCTGTGGTGGTGCCGAGTGGTGCTGTGCTGTGCTCAGTGCTGCTGTGGTGGTGCTGAGTGATGCTGTGGTGGCACTGAGTGATGGTGTGGTGGCGCTGAGTGGTGCTGTGGTGGCGCTGAGTGGTGCCGCTGAGTGGTGCTGAGTGGTGCTGTGGTGGTGCCGAGTGTTGCTGTGGTGGTGCCGAGTGTTGCTCTGGTGGTGCTGAGTGATGCTGTGGTGGTGCCGAGTGATGCTATGGTGGTGCTGAGTGATGCCGTGGTGGTGCTGAGTGATGCCGTGGTGGTGCTGAGTTGTGCTGTGGTGGTGCTGAGTTGTGCTGTGGTGGTGCTGTTCTCTTCTCTGATGACTGCCAAAGGCATGAAATGTACATATCAATGTTTCCAGTACGTATCAAGCAGTGCTTGTCGGTGAAAACAAATTGAAAACCTACTGCATGGTTTCACAAAGACTGTGTTTGCACTATGTCTCCGCATTTCAATAGTATTTGACTGAGAGCATTGAGCGCTATAATTACCTGAATGCTTCAGGAGGCAAGGCGCTCTGTCACACGAATGACAAAGTGCTACTGTGCCTTGGAGTGTGAGGCCAGATTCTAAAATGTCCGAGCAAATGTAAAATGGCTGCTTAGCCTGGATTTAAAAACACAACCACATTCCCAAAATGAAATACATTTGTGTGTGTTGCACATGGTATGTTTTATCAACACAAGAGAAAAAGCGCGAAAAAAATGAATGGACGGGTTGATACTAAATACAGATTTAGCGCAGTGCAGAGTGAAGTAAAAATGATAGTACATCATGTAAACAATAAGTCAGATGCGAAAGAGCAAAAGATATAACTGCTCACAGGATACTTAAAAGCGGCCACATTCCTTTGAAGTGTGAAGCAGGGAGCGGGGAGCGGATCCCTTTGAAGTGAAGCTCGTACATATCAAGGTTACCAGCACGTATCAAGCAGTGCTTGTCGGCGAAAACTAATTGAAAACCTACTGCATGGTTTCACAAAGACTGTGTTTGCACTATGTCTCCGCATTTCAACAGTATTTAACTGAGAGCATTGAGCGCTATAATTACCTGAATGCTTCAGGAGGCCAGGCGCTCGGTCACATGAATGACAAAGTGCTAATGTGCCTTGGAGTGTGAGGCCAGATTCTAAAATGTCTGAGCAAATGTAAAATGGCTGCTTAGCCTGGATTTAAAAACACAACCACATTCCCAAAATGAAATACATTTGTGTGTGTTGCACATGGTATGTTTTATCAACACAAGAGAAAAAGCGCGAAAAAAATGAATGGACGGGTTGATACTAAATACAGATTTAGCGCAGTGCAGAGTGAAGTAAAAATGATAGTACATCATGTAAACAATAAGTCAGATGCGAAAGAGCAAAAGATATAACTGCTCACAGGATACTTAAAAGCGGCCACATTCCTTTGAAGTGTGAAGCGGGGAGCGGATCCCTTTGAAGTGAAGCTCGTACATATCAAGGTTACCAGCACGTATCAAGCAGTGCTTGTCGGCGAAAACTAATTGAAAACCTACTGCATGGTTCACAAAGACTGTGTTTGCACTATGTCTCCGCATTTCAACAGTATTTAACTGAGAGCATTGAGCGCTATAATTACCTGAATGCTTCAGGAGGCCAGGCGCTCGGTCACATGAATGACAAAGTGCTAATGTGCCTTGGAGTGTGAGGCCAGATTCTAAAATGTCTGAGCAAATGTAAAATGGCTTCTTAGCCTGGATTTAAAAACACAACCACATTCCCAAAATGAAATACATTTGTGTGTGTTGCACATGGTATGTTTTAGCAACACAAGAGACAAAGCGCTCAAAAATGAATGGATGGGTTGATACTAAATACAGATTTAGCGCAGTGCAGAGTGAAGTAAAAATGATAGTACATCATGTAAACAACAAGTCAGATGCGAAAGAGCAAAAGATATAACTGCTCACAGGATACTTAAAAGCGGCCGCATTCCTTTGACGTGTGAAGCAGGGGGCGGGGAGCGGATCCCTTTGAAGTGAAGCTCTCGGCATTGTATTGCTGTGGTGGGTCTGATGTAATGATGCGAGGCAAGCGGCTCGGGAAGCAAAAGGCAAGCACTGGCACATGCACTCGGCGCAATCCGCCTGGTTTAGCTTTCCTAGTTTCAACTCTATAGTCTCGACATCTGCAATGCGCAAGCGCATTGGCAGAGGTCGAGACCTAAAAAGGGAAGGCTGATCTGGAAGCCTTAAAAAGGCAGAAATGGCCGAGAGATAGCCCTAAATAGTGCCCAGAGCAGAGCCTTGCTGGCCCAAAGAGAGAAGAAAAAGAAGGACCTCTGAAAGAAGGGCATCCACAGCCTTTGCTGTGCACCATGCCACAAACTTATTCCACCTGCAGGCGTATACCATCTTAGTAGAGGGACGACTGGCTACCAAGATAACATTACAGACTTCGGGGGGCAGGTCGAAAGACGTCAACTGTCGCCACTCAATCTCCACGCAAGAAGGAGGTTGAGACTGGACAGGTTCGGGTGGAGGACCGTCCCCTGCTGCTGCGACAGAAGGTCCTACCGAAGAGGCAGAGAGATCGGGGGATCGATGCTCATACAGAGTAGCTCGGGATACCATACTCTACGAGCCCAGTCCGGACCCACAAGGATCACTTGGGCCCGGTCGCGCCTGATCTTCTTCAGCACTCTGGGCAGAAGTGGTATAGGTGGAAAAGCGTACAACAGACCGGAACTCAACTTGCGACAAAAGGCATTGCCGAGCGAGTGCCGCCTTGGAAATTCCAATGCGCAGAACTGATGACATTGCGCATTCTCTTGGGTGGCTAATAGATTTAACCAAGGCTCTCCCCTTTGCTGGAAGAGACCTTGCGCCACGTCCGAGTACAGACGCCATTCCTGATCCATTATGCCTGACTTTGTCCGCCCTTGCGTTCAAGGAACCTGCCAGGTGTTGAACCACCAGGGACATGCCCTGATGTTCCAGACAAGCCCAGAGGCGTAGAGCCTATTGGCATAGGGACCACAACCCCACCCAGCCCTGTTTATTGCAATACCACATGGCGGTGGTGTTGTCTGAACACCTGCACTGCTCTCCCCATGACAGAGGGAAGAAATGCATTCAGTGCAAGTCAGATCGCCCAAGCTCCAGAAGGTTGATGTGGAGCTTGGACTTCAGCGACCAGAGGCCTCTGATCTCCGCCTCCCCCATGTGACCGCCCCGTTCCAGAAGGGACATGTCCCTCACAACTGTATCCTCCAGTTGGGGAAGGGAGAGGGATCTGCCATTGACCCAAACGCGATTCGTGAGCCACCACTGCAATTGCCGTGCAGTGCCCTCAGAGATCTGGACGTGATCAGACAGGTCGCCCTGATGCTGTGCCCACTGTAACTTCAGGTCCCACTGCAGAGCCCACGTATGCCATCTGGCATGATCCACAAGCAGGATGCAGGAGGCCATCAGGGTCAGTAGTCGAAGGGTCATCCTGACCGAAACCCGGGACGGATCGGAATCATAGCCTGAATGTCCCAGATTCACTGTTCAAGAGGATAAACCTGAAACTGCGCCGAGTCCAGAACCGCCTCGATGAAAAGGAGCTTCTGGAGGGAATCAGATGCGACTACGGCACATTGATGGAAAACCCCAGCAAATGAAGGAGGTCGGCCGTAGTCTGGAGGTGGGAGACAACTGCCTGGGGTGAGCCCGCCTTCTACAGCCAGTCATCGAGATAGAGGAAAGACTGCAACCCCTGATCTGCGACCTCCGTCATCACTTTAGTGAACACCCGAGTGGTGCTGGTAAGGCCGAAGGGGAGCACGGTGAACTGAAAATGCTCGTGGCCTACCGTGAATCGCAGGTAGCGCCTGTGGGCAGGCTGGACGAAAATATGAAAATAGGAGTCCTGCAAGTCCAGCGCCACCATCCAGCATCGCGGGTCCAGGGCAGACAATGTGAGAAGTTGGCCTGGTATATGATGTTCACTATTCTAGTGAGCACCTTGCACCAGTCCAAACAACCCTTATGGTGATGGTTGTAAAGTCAACCTTATAGACCAGCTATCCTAGTGGTAGCATGGACAAAGCAGTCTTAGGCTAAACTCAAGAGGGCATGTGAAGCCAGCTTTTTTACCATATGTAACCCCCTAATACCAAGTGAAAGGACACCACACAGGTTGTATATCAAAATATATATGTGTTTATTTCTAACACAATCCTCTGAACTCTTTATGAGGTCAGAGGCACCAGCACATAACAAGATACGTAATTAAAATACAATAAGTTGCACAAAATACAGTAATGCAATAGGGGCACTTCGAACCATATACTAAAATAGTGGTAAAGGAACCACGTCACGAACAAAGGATAGGCCTAGGGCCTGTAGAATCACTGGGGCTACGCTGTACTACTAAAGGTTAGGGAGCAGGAGGCCCAGGGGATGCGCGTGCAGTTTCTTTACACGTACGCAAGTTACCATAGAGTTAGAATGGGAACTAAAGAATTGGAAACTAGTTATTTTAGGACACTTCCGGATGGACTAGGGAAACGCTACTTGAAACTAGGACACTAGGATAGTCAATACCCACAGGAGTACAGAAATACTCGCATTACCTCACCCACAGGAAGCCGGTGCATAGGTATCAAAGTGTATCCGGTTTCGTCCCTGATTCCTATGGAGCCTTGGAGAAAGATGCTGCAGGCGACCAGGAGAGAAGTGTCCGGTTGGATCCAAGGGCGGATCGAGGATGAAGAGTACTAGAAAGCAGAGGGGACAGAGTCTAGGTCACTAGCCAGTGACCAGGATGGAACCAGGAAGGAACCAGGCGATGTCGCGAAGCAATCAGGTAATGTCATGAAGCTTGTCTCTGCAGCCAAGTGGACCAGGAGGTGTCGACGACGACCAGGCGCTGGATACGGACTGTCCCACGAAGGCTCTCGCGGTCGGCGGTGTCGGCTTCCGGATTGGAGTCAACAAGCCTTGGAAAAGGCAACCCACGCAGGAATCGAAGATGGCATTTTAATCAGCCCAGGAAGGTCTGATGGGCTGCTCCATTTCAGGGGAGCAAGGGCCAGTCTGGAGCAACCAGACCAGCGTTGTACATCAAAGGTTTCGTCGTCACAGAGGCCACTAGCCGACGGGCAAGTGACCGGACAGATTCGTCGAGCAGGAAAATGCAGAAGGGCCCCACGCAGAACTAGTGGAGTGTGGAGGGCTGATCTTCAGTGCAGTTGGTGCTCGGGGCTGGGGCTTCTAAATCCCCAATGCACAACTTCGAGGGTGCCTCAGAAGTTGCACGGAAAGCAATTCGCTGGCTTTCCAAGATGGCCGGTCCCACGCCTCTCGTCGCCTCCACGGGTCTCAGCTCTGCTGTGACTGTGGATCGGGCTGTTGGAAGTCTGGAACTCCGGGTCCTGTCAGGCTCTGTCTCGGGCTCCGGCGGGAGCGTCGACAAAGCAAACTGTTGATCGCTTGATGGTGCCTGCTTGTGCAGGGTGGTCACTCCTTGACCACAAGGGAGATTCTTTAGTCATCTTCTTGCCAAGTAGATCATCGAAGGGCCAGAGTTTCGTTTCAGAGTTTCAGTCAGCATAAATCTAAAGTCTTGGGACTCAGCTCCTACCTATATACCAAATTTGGGGCTGGATTACCTGCTAGGTCCCTCCTATGGGTGGGACCCAGGAAGGGGGTGGTTACACCCCTTTCCCTTTGTCCAGTTTCGCGCCAGAGCTGGGGCTGGAGTGCCCCAGCACCGGTTTGAACTGGACTATGCATGGGACACCGTGTGTGCCCCAGGCAGTGTCTTATTTCATTCAGCCCTCCCTGCCCCAATACACTATGGCCTGTCTGGGGTGGTGCTAGCACCTCCCAAGACAGGAAACCTATTGTCCAAGCCTCCCTCGCTGGAAGGACTCCCAGCAGCAGGAGGTCAGACTTGTGTCTGTGGCAGCAGCATCCATTTTGTGATGCTGAGGCTCTGGTTAACTTTAACCGGGATTAGTAGGAACAACATGTCTTCTCCCTCTAGAAGGGTGAAATGCTACCCCCGTCGTCAGAACCGGCGAGGGGGTAGTATTCCAAAGCGTATGACACCTTACACGACATGTTTTGATAAAGCCAAACCAAAGTTCGCATTTAACCGCGAGGTTCATAATGCACTTAAGAGTATATGGTATGGCTATATCCTAGAACAGCTATAAGGACATGGTTCCGAAAGCTGCAGACAGGCTCAGCTCATGCTAGAGCACCATCTCACATAAAACCAAGCACTCTGCCTTCAGGATTGTTAAGGCCTGCCATAGGAGTGACTTATAGGTGCATATGCATCTAGATATAAGGTTAGATATAGGTATACTATATCTAAGCAAGGGGTGATTACACGACCTTGCCCCAGCTGAGTGATCAGCCAGTTGTGTCAGTTTGGATGGACAGCCAGGGGTGGCAAAAGATATGCTGCAGCCCCTGGTAGGCCTTGGGTGCACCTATGCCCTGGGTACCTATAGTACACTGTACAGGGACTCACAAGAGTGACCCAATTCCCAACTAGTGATGTACCTAAAGTACATGGTGTGAATTTAGAGAGAGAACAGCCGGGCTGTGGGTCTGATCAGCAGGCCCAAAACCACATCCAAGTCGAAAACCAGTGAAGCAAAAAGCAAAAAGTGGGGTGACCATAGGAAAGCAGACCCTACTCTCCTACAGACAAGACCTGAGCAAGTGTGAGCATCTTGAACTTCTCCTTTCAGAGGAAGAGATTGACGCTACGAAGGTCTAAGATAGGACGCAGGCCCTTGTCCTTTTTTGGAACCAGAGAACCAGAAAGTAGTGGACATTACAACCACAACCTACTTCTGGCGTCGGAACACGCTTGATGGCCAACTTGGCCAAGAAGGCCGCAACTTCCTGCTGGAGAAGTGCCAAGTGATCCCCAGACATGCAGTGGTACTGAGATGTCATGGCTGGAGGGGTTGTCTCGAAGGGGAGGGAGAAGCCCAGGTGCCCAAAAGAACGTCAGACAGTGCTTCATTAAAAGGCAGCAAGGGCTCCGAAGAGGTAGCTGCCGGTTGGAGCACTTCTGTCAGGAGGTTAGTAATGACGGCCACCGTAGGGAGTTCGAGGTGGAGAGCCTCGGCTGCCCTACGCAACACCACTGCGTAACTGGCTCCCTCCTCCGTGGCCACGGTAGGAGACAGCATGCCAAGGTCAGACGAGGTGTCAAGACCACTGGCCTCCCCAAATCCTCTGCCCAGTCCAGATCATAAGCACAGTCCAGTGCTAGAGGGTCCCCAGACCGCTCCTAGTCCTCCCCTTCCTCCGAAGTCTGTGGAGCAGGCTCAAAATAAGGAGGATGGACATAGGGCAATAAAGGGCCCATCTGCGTCGGTATCGGCGCCCGGCTAATCTGATCCGGCAACGTGTCCGGGTCGGGGCTGAACCTGGGGACGACGTCATCCCGAGGAGCGGGCGATGTCAGAAACTGTGCCGGGGAGATCGGGCTGGTGGAGATGTCACTAGGTCAACCGGCGTCGATCGCGATCCGATCCTGGATCCCTGGGGGCCCTGCGGCATCGGTGCTGTAGCTGCCGGCGCCAGAGCAGCCTGCTGGTCCCACAGGCGCACCGGCGACGCCAGACGGACCAAAGAGTCAGGCAATGGCAGCAAGAAACTCTTGCACCTGAGCAGGAGTAGCTACCGCACCCGGGAAGGGGGGTATACACTGGGGGCGATGTCGCAGGCTCCGCCAGAGCCGCGGTTTCGCACCGCCCGCACCCTCAGCAGCGTCGCGCGTTGGGCGAGGGGAAGTCGAGGAGCGACAATGCTTCTTTTTGGAATGCTTCGACTTACCTGACCCAGAGTGTGAAGAATTAGATCCAGAAGAATGATGATGACGACTCCGCGACCGGTCCCTCGACCTCCCACGGGACCACGACCTCGAGCGGCACGGAGCAGAATGCCGGACTTCAAGCAAAATCTTCGGCGCAATGGCCCGGCAGTCAGGGTATGACTTGGGGTCATGGTCGCGCCCCAGGCAGTAGAGACACATGCGGTGGAGGTCCGTCACCAATATCATGCGATGACAGTCCCTGCAGTTCTTGAAACCGGGCATTAATACGACACCAGGAGTCGATCGACCCGAAAAGATGAGGTAAAAGGCCTCGAAAAGCTCAGTCAACAAATGATTGGGGGTACTTACTATTCCCGGATCTGCGCTTGCTGGCACGGAAAAATAAAGAACCAACATCAGCGCGCGTCTCAGTAGCTCCAGTGAAGTCATCCCGGCGCTGCACGACGACGCCTACCGACACGAAGGGGTACTGCTGACGAAAAACGTTCTGGATCCAGTCTGACGCCTGGGGTAATTCTATTTTTTTTTTTAATATTTTATTGAGTTTTATGACAGCGAATAGTTAAGCAATGTCTCATTCAACATAGTACAGAATAAATAAGTAAATGAACGTCAGCAGAACAGCATTTATATAGATCGATACGATAAACATATTATATCCAATTACAAATAGGAGCCCAGAGCTTTTGACCAAATACCTTCTTTCTCTTTCCCTTTAAATTATATATCGCTTTCTCCAATTGATAAATACTTAATAATTTGGTTTGCCACTGACGAAACGTGGGGGGATCTGCATCTAACCAGCGAGAAGTTATATAGTATCTAAATACAGACATCGAAATAAACAAAAAACCTTCTTCAGCATCTGTTTTGGTGGCAATTTGATCATATTGCATTCCCCAAATTACTAATTCAGCAGACAATACAAGTGACGTATTTAGAGTGTTGTTTAAAAAAACCTGTACTTCGTCAATAAATTGAGCTAAGCTAGTACATTGAAAAAACATATGAATTGAATCCGCGCTAAGATACCCACATCGGTTACATTTAGTACCCCTATTGGCTTTCCATTTCAGTAGCTTGGCCAAGGTGTAATATAAATCAAAAATACTCATAAAATGTTGACTTTTTAGTGATCCATTACACAAAACCAAATTTGCCAGTTCTAAAGACCTAGATATTCTTCATTCCTAATTATTTTTGCCATTTATTTGCATAAACTTCTAGATTATCTTCAATTCGACTTAACATTTTCTGATAGATCACCCCAATACTATTTTTTTCCTACAACATTCCAATACATCAAATTCAGTGGTTTTACTGGTATTTAATAGATTTTTACTATCTAAAAAACTGTGAATTTGAAGATATTTAAAAAAGTCCCCTTTAGTGAATTTATATTTTTGCTACAAATGTATATATGAAACAATTTGTTCTTCCTGATAAAGATCACCTAATAAACACAACTCAGATCTTTGCCACCACTGCATAACAGAGTCTCTAAATATTGCTGGCAGCGTTGGATTATTAAATAGAGGTGTATAATAGTTTAAATCTTCACAGCAACGAAACCTCTTCTTAAATTGCTTCCAAATTTGATACACCGTAGAGATGATTTTAAATTTAGTTTTTTTGTAATAGCTTGGTTCGATGAACCTAACCAAGCATTGTGGAGCTTCTTCCCCAAGAACCATCTCATAAATTTAAGGACAGATTGAGTCATCTATTACAAAATCTTGAAAGATGAAAATGCCCATTAATCTCAACGATACTGCCGAGTAGTTCAACCGAAAATTTGGCATCCCCAGCCTCCCCTTATTCTAGGAAGAGTACACCACTTAAGGGATCTTCTAGCTCTCCTGTATCCCCACAAAAACCTAGAGACAATTCTATCTAATTTAATAAAAAAATTGGAAGGAAACAATACCGGTATAGTACGAAAAAAGTAAAAAAATTTGGGGAAAATAATCATCTTCACTGCATTGGTACGACCATATAAGGATAAGTGTAAATTATTCAGCCTTTCAAGAGTCCTATTAGTAGAGGCAAGCAGAGGATCTAGATTAAGCCCAAGTATGTCATCTACCTTGGCGGATATTTGGACTCTCAAATATACAGCTGTAGATGATAATGCCACTCCATCCGGTATGCCAGCAGTAGAGTGAACCACTTGCGTTTTCGAAATATTTAATCTGTATCCCGAAAATTTCCCGAACTCGTGTGCTAATTCTACAATTTTAGGAAGTGCAATTTTTATGTCTGGCGTTACAATCGCAACATCGTCGGCATATGCGAATATTTTATACCCTTCTTGATGGATTTTAACAGGCGGAATGCCGACTTCTTTTATAAGTCTTTGTAGATAGGGTTCTATGTATAACGCGAACAACAAGGGGGAACAAGGACAACCTTGCCTTGTCCCACTTGTGATCGACAGAGAAGCAGAAGTCTCAGTGGCCACCCTTATTGCAGCTTTAGGATTAGTATACATCCCACGTATTGCTATGATAAATTCGGCAGGAAAACCCTTCCAGACCAGCACAGACCACAGGAATCCCCAGTCGACCCTGTCAAATGCCTTTTCGGCATCCAACAGGGCCACTCCAACTGGGGATCCCGTGGCCTGCGCCCAGTCCAGGAGAGTGATAATTCTCCTTACATGATCAGTTGTGTCTTTTTTTAATAAAACCGTGTTGAATTTTAGAGACCAGTTTAGGCATAATATCATTCATTCTGTTTGCGAAGATCTTTGAAAATATCTTACTGTCTGCAGTTATAAGAGAAATTTGTCAATATGACCCTAAATCCGTGGCTTCTTTTACTTTCTTTTTGAATACAACTATAGTCGCCAATGACCAAGAGGCAGGGGGATGACCTTGAAACGCCTGTGGAAAAATCTTGAGAAATTCCGGTTTGAGCATATTACGGAAAGTCCGATAAAATTCCAGAGGAATATTATCGGGTCCCATCGCTTTGCCCGAGGCTAACCCAAGAATAGCCATTTCAATTTCTTCCCATGTAACCGGGTCTGCTAACAAAGCTTTTCTATGTCTGTGAGGGGAAGGTTGTCAAGATTCGTTAAATAACTTGCTGCATTACTATCGACACTAGTGCCATCATTTGACTTATTATAAAGTAATTGATAAAATTCACGAAAAGCATTCAATATACCTGATCTAGATACTTGGGCTGCTCCTTCTAAATCGATAATTTTAGTTATGTAATTTAAATCGGCTTTCTGCCTTAACCTTTGCGCCAAAATTCTGCCCGTTTGCTCATTCAATTCGTAACATTCCGTTTTATATTGCTTGTGTTTAAGTGCAACCTGGTCAGTCAAAAATGAATATACAGTGGAACGTTCACTAATCAAAAGACGTTGTACTTCCTCAATACCCTGGCCAGATTTAACGCTAGCGGCTAGCTTTAATTCTGCCTGTGTTATCTTCTCTAGTGCTGACTTAAATTCATTCTTTTTCCTTTTCCGACAAAAACTAGCATAGCTCATAGTTTCCCCCCTTAATCGGGGCAGTCTTGTTATTATGTACAAAAAATTCATCAATAATTTTATTGATGGACAGAGGGGAGGATACTGTAGGAGAGTACGATCAGCTTACTATGGTTACCCCCACTTTTTGCTGTGTTTCACTGGTTTATCGACTTTAGTCTGGCTGTGGCCCTGCTAATCAGGACCACAGCCTAGCTGTTCTCTATCTAACTTGATTACCTGTACATTAGGTACATACCAGATTGGTTACTGGGTTACCCTTGTGAGTCCCTGGTATATGGTACCTTAGGTACCAAGGGCATAGGTGCCCAAGAAGCCTACCAGCGGCTGAAGCATGTATTATGCCACCCCTGGGAAGCCTTCCAAAATGGCACCACAGGTCTGCACTTGCAGCCTGGGTAAGGTGGTGTAAGCACCCCTTACTTAGATATAGTGTCCCTATATCTACCTTTTAAAACAGACACATATAAACCTATACGTCACTCCTATGGCAGGCCTTAACAATCCTGAGGCAGAGTGCTTTGTTTTGTGTGAGAGGGTGCCCTAGCATGAGCTGAGCCCCTCTGCAGCTTTTGGAATCCCTTACTTATAGCTGTTCTGTGATATGGCCATACCATAAACTCTTAAGTGCATTATAATCCTTGCGGTTAATGCTAACTTCGGTTTGGCTTTATGAAAACATGTCGTGTTTGGTGTCAAACACTTTGGAATACTACCCTCCCCCCCCCCCCTGCCAGTTCTGGCTGCGGGGGTATCATTCCGCCCTTCTAGAGGGAGAAGACACACTTACACACTTACTTTCCCAGTAATAGTAGAGACCCAGCATCAAAAAATTGATGCTGCTGCCACAGACACGAGTCTGACCTCCTGCTGCTGGACGAAACACGAGCAGGGGAGCCTGGACAATAGGTTTCCTGTTCAGGGAGGTCCCAGCACCTCGCCCAGATAGGTCTGGATAGTCCAACCCCTAAACTTGGTTTAAGTATAGGAACCCAGTCACTAGGACTTTAGATTACCCAGGACGAAACTCCGAACCATAAATCTTGGACCTTTGACATTCCATATCGACTGGAAGACTGAAGAAATCTCCCTTGGGGTCAAGTAGTGACTCCCCTGTTCAAACAGGCACCAAAGAAGCATCTTGCCGGTCTGCATTTTCGAGGCTCCCGCCGGATCCCGAAGAATCTGCAACACAGGACACAGACTTCCAGACATCTCCGAGGCTGACACAAGTCCCCAGCGAAGCTGAGACATGTAGCAATCACGAGAGATGTCGGGCCGGAACTCCTGGACATCCTGCACATTTTCTAGTGAATCAACTTCCCGAGCTTTCCCGAAGGTTGTGCATTGGGCTACTTGTAGTCCAAGCCCTGAGAACCTTTTGCATCGAAGATTGTGGGCCTACACTCTACGAGTGATCCGTGGGCCCGCTTTCAGCATTTCCGCTCTAGGCTCCTTCGCGATCTCTAGTCCGTTGGCTAGTGGGTCCCCACGAAGGACAATCCTTTGTTTCTTGGGCTTCCCTGGTTGCTCCAGACTTGCCCTGACTCCTCTCCAAAGGGTGAGTCCCTCAGACCTTGCTGGTCTGCACCAAAGCCAATCTTGTGTTGGTTGCTGTTGCCAAGGCTTGTTGGGTCCAATCCGGGTACCGGCGCTGTAGCACTCAACATCCTTCGTGGGACAGCTTGAACCCAGCTCTTGGTCATCGTCGATGCCTCCTGGTCCTTGTGGCTGAAGAGTCAAGCTTCACCTGCATCACTTGAAAGCACCCGACATCGGCTGGCATCTTCTCCTCGCCATCCTGGTCACTGGCTAGTGACCCAGACTCTGTCCCCTCTGCTTTCAGGTTCTTCAGATTTCCGATCCACCCTTGGATCCATCCGGACACTTTTCTCCTGGTCGCCTGCAGCACTTCTTTGCAGCTCTCCATAGGAAATGACGACGAAACCCAACACAAAAAGACACCTAGGCACCCGGCTTCCTTGGGTAATGTAACACGAGTACTGTGGTGCTCCCGTGGGTCTTTACTCTCGAAGTGTCCAGTACTGAAGGGGTTCCCTCGCAGTCCACTTCTAAGTGTCCCTAATCTTTAACTTTGTAACTTAAACTTTCTCCATAGAAGTCAATGGTGATTCGCGGCTGTGTTTAGACACTGCACGCGTCCTCGTGGGTCTCCTGCGTCCCTACCTTGGGTGGTTCCTGGTTGCCCCAGCGGTTCTACAGGCTCTAGGCCTTGTTGTTATGCTCTACGTGGTTCTTATACCACTTTCTTAGTATATGGTTTTTTGAGGCCCCTAGGGCAAAACGTATACTGTGCTTATTTACTGTGTGCTATATAACTCCTTGTATTGTACTTTGGCCTCTAGCCTCATAAAGAGACTAGAAGGGTTGTGTTTAGAATAAATACATATATATTTGATATATACCTGGGTGGTTCTCCTTTCATTTGATTATTCCAGGGATTATAGACTGGTAAAACAAGTTACTTTACATTCCATCGAGACTTAGCCTGAAGGCTGCACTCCACAGCTACCACTAAGATAGCTTTCTATAAAGGTTGTCTTAAACCCAGTCGTTTGGACTTGTGCAAGGTGCCCACTAGAATAGGGAAATCATATGCCAGACCAACTTCTCACAGATACTCCCCTATCCCTTTGTCCAGTTTCGCACCAGAGCAGGAATCCTTGGTTCCTTAACTGGCCCAAACCGGAGTATGAAAGGAGGGCACCAAATGTGCCCTTCAAATAAGTCTGATGGCACTGGAAAGCGCCCCCACCCCAGACCAATACACAAAGTGCTGTCTGGGAGGTGGTCGCACCTCCATGTGACAGGAAACATATTGTTCTACATTGCCCTGCTCGAGTTCAGCTCAGCAGAAGGAGGGCAGATTCGTGTCTGTGGTAAGCAGCAGCACTAGTTTGCTGGCAGACCCTGAAAGGCTATTACCGGGAATACAGGGGGGTCCACTAAGGAGCCCCCAATACACGGGATCGTCTTTCCAGCACCATAATCAGTGTTTCCAACATGTTTGATGCCAAGCATGATCAGGTTCAGTGTAGACATTATATCGTTAGAGATCTCGTAATAACAGATGCCCACTATATACCTTAAAGGAAGAGTTACTTACCTTCAGTAACAATATATCTGGTAGGGACACAGTCTAGTCGCAGATTCCTTAACTTAGAATATCTCCCCAGGCGTCAGACTGGATCCGGATAATCTTTTTCCCCAGCAATACCTCTGCACGCAGGGATGCGGCGTCGCCCGGCTCAGTCCCGACATCGTCCACGGAACTGACGTCACTGGAGACATCTATGCCCCCTCCCGGCGTGCTGACGTCATTTTTTTACAAGAAACTTTTCCGTGCCACAGCGCGGATCCATATAAAACCTGTACTAGCATAGGCACAGTGTGTGTTAAAAAAGAGCCAAATTGTTGAAATAAGAATGATAAGTAACATAAAAAAGAGAAACGATTGGAAGTTGAAAAAGTACCTAGCCCAGAGGGACTAATGGGAGCTTACAGAGCACTTGCTGCAAGCAAGGGCCCAACAAATTGCCAAGCTGTGCCCCATCTCGAGGGGGTAACGGCCGCGGCACAAAAGATAGGACAAGCCAGACACAGCTTGTTACCACGGGAGCGAAATTAAAAGAACCACTATATTGGAGCAACATGTTGCAAGACAAGTGACTAGAAGTGAACGACCACCAAAAAGTTCACTACACACACCCTCCAGAGATTGAAGGAGTGTAACACCAAAGAGAACCTAACCCAACCAACTGCCATAGAAAGATGGAGGTACAGGCGTGGACGGTGGGTGGAAATTAAAAAACAGAATAACTTCACGTGTGAGGAACACAGGTGGAGCACCATGAGAAGGCAGTGAAAAAAATGGACCCCAAACATCTAAAAATGTGGATGCGTGGAGAGCCAGAGGACTCGAAAACTGAACACCCCCCCCTGCGTCAAATGGAAGGTGCGAGAACATGCCACCTACCAAACACTAGGATAGAGGGGAGGCCGAAGGGTTCCACGCAGAACACACCCTACCCCAGTGTGAAGTGGGAGAACACACTTCCGAAAGACCAAGGCCACCAAAAAAGGTGGGGCTAGGTGGAAGAACACAATATGAAAAGGCTTTCGCGGGGGGATGGGCGGGCGTTAAAGAATTTGCGGCTGGACTGTGTCTCTACCAGATATATCGTTAGCGAAGGTAAGTAACTCTTCCATCTGACAGAAACATCTAGCCGCAGATTCCTTAACTTAGAATAGATACCATAGCCATACCCCATAGGCGGAGGGTCTGCGAAACAACCACCAAGTTCCAGGAGAACATATTCGTCAAAAGGCTGGACGGAACACGATGGCGACCGCAATGTCAGGGCAACTAACATTAGACCCAGAAACTCTGTAAGGGACATGACAACGGTAGAGGATACCGCCTGAACATACACGATAGAGGATGCCAAAACGATACAGGGAACAGTCTGAAGACTGTCCGGCCAAGAACTGGAGACGCAACAGGAGGCCCATATGCGTAAGAAAAAACACACATCAAATGTGTACCCCTCAGGATATGCAACAACAGTGGCAGGGCCGAAACAAGAGTTGAGTGCCAACAGAGACAAAAGTGTCACCATGAAGCAAAAGCTCAGTAGGGAGTTATGCAGCCAAACGTACGAAAAGGTACCACCGTGTGGTGACAACCTGCACAGGGGACTCTATCCCGAAGGAGAGAGTGAGCAAGAAGGCCAGATACTAGGGCAAAAAGAACCTCGTATGCGAGCACCCATGTGGTGTGTAGAACCTACGACATATACACAAAGAGACCGGAATGTTGCCACACTTACTTGAAGAGACGAAACCCTAAACAGGGGAGTCATTCAATTGGTACCACTGTACCAGTGTGTGGCAGAAGAGTCACAGAATGCAGGTGGGAACCTAGACCACGGGACTGTCAGTAAGGGATTGAGAAAAGGCACAGACAGAAGCCTGTTGCCAGAAGCACACATCACCATAGACTGACACCGTCTACCAACAAGGAGAAAGCCAAGAAGACATGCACAGTAATGCTACCTAAAGAAGCAACTGTGCCAGTAAAAACTCACCCCCATAAAAACAGCTGGTAGGGAGCTCGACACCAGTCCTACAAATGTGAGTAAGAACCCACACCCTGAGAAACAGCTGGTGTGGAGCACAGATCCGGTGGCAGAAAGTTATGTACAAGAACCACCCTTTGAAGAATTAAGTAATCTGCACAGGGCAGGAGCGGAAAAACCGACCCCCCTGTCCTGCAAGAAGCAAGGGTCCGGAGACCCTGCTAGGGAAGTGGGGTAGGAGGCAGCACACTGCTGAGACTGAGCCAGAGGGAACTCCCCTCACCATAGAAATGAAATGAAATGAAATGAAATTAGATTTATAAAGCGCATGGCTGCCCGAGAGCGTCCCAGCGCTATAGGCAAGAACCCCGACAGTGCTTGAGCCACAAGAAAGAATGTAAAGCACAACCTGTGTGCACCAATAAGGCGAGTATTCACAGAATACAGGCGACAGGGACCTGCCTCCCAGGGGCGCATGTCCACCTGTAGACAGACAAGACAGACACAGTGAGTCTGCAAGGACACGCCATGAAAAAAAAGTTGTGATAAAACCCCAACCTAAGAGCAGGGAAGGACACCCCTACTGAGACGTGGATGTACTATGGGCCAACCGTAGACGACCCATGGTAACCCCCGGAGAGAGACCAACCCGATGGATCTCACCAGAGTCGACATCCTACAACAGTAGAAAGAGTCAACTTGCGGCAAAACTTCCCGGGTAAGGAAGAGTAGCAATATAACTGCCAACAAATACCCCACATAGGGTAAGGCACAACCCTACAAAAGAAGGGTTCCTCTTGAGACAAGCTTGTGGGCAGAGGCTCAAATGAAAGGGAAACACAGCTAAACCAGCTGTACCAGAACAAGGAAATATCACGGCTGAAGAGCCACACAGCTCACAACAGCCGTAACCCAGAACGGGTAACAGAGAAGAAAGTGACGGCACAGTCACGAATCCAAAAATCCTCCTTGAGGATTAAAACCTTGGAAGACGAGCAAACAGACAGGAGGCGCCTGACCACTGAATCAGCGTCGGCATCAAAAAGAGTGATCCCATCTCTACGCCGCTCATGATCATCCTCTGGAAAAATGCCATCGCGCAACCATGCATGGCGGCGCATGACAACCGACCTGGCCATAGTCCTACCCACGGAGTCAGTGGTGTCCACGGCAGACCTAATAGAATATTGTGCCATATCATGGCGATACGGATTATGCGGGCCAGATCGGCACGAGAGTTCTCCGGCAAGGAGGGGAGGAGCTGCTCGACAGAGTCCCAAAGGGCAAATGTAGCTCGAGCATGGAGTATGGAGCATGGAGTCCCACGCTGGCTGAGGCAAACACATTACGGCCACATGACTCCAACCACCGAGACTCCAGAGTGGGAGGATGCAACGGAACAGGAGTAGTCAAGAGAGCTGCCTGAATCACAAATCCACCGGCCACAGGATGGAGGGTCAAACAGGGAGGGCATCGGGAGCTGGGCAATGGCGATGTGCCACAGCACGATCCATGGGGTCCCCTGAAAAGGGCTTCGTCCACGCCCGAGAAGGATGTCAAATAATGACTCTGCAAATGGCAACAAGGGCTCCATGTTCCCCGCGCCCTGGTGGAGAAGATCCAGCAATGGCTCTGAAGGCCTACAGACTGAGGGTGGCTGTATCCTTAAAATGTCTGCAGCTCTGCAAACAGCCCTGATAAACGTCCGACTAGCCTATGTGGCCCCGCGAGGTGGTGACAGCAAGCCATCAGTAGGTGACGGACGCAAGCTAATCCGGTCACGTAACAGAGGCTCAGCAAAAGGATGAGCAGGCCAATGCCCCACTGGTGCCCGCTCCGAAGAGCGGTGAAGTGACTCAGGGGGTGGGGAATCCCCTGGGACCACACCCTCCACAAATAAAGCCGGAGATGGTACCGGCATTGAATGGCGTCGAGGTGACGTCGATCCGGCATCGTCGCCCTCTGAAAAGGCCTCGACTGGCGGAGTTGAGCCGACGTCGATGACCTCCGAAAAGGCCTCGACCTGCTGAGTCGAGCCGGTGTCAGCGACCTCCAGAAAGCCAGTGAACGACCGGAGTTGTACTTGCAATGACTCAACATCTCCAGAGGTGGAAACCTGTGGGGAGAGAGTGTGCCGAAGCGGTGTTGTGCACCGCGCCGCAGCCACCTCCAGCGATGCTGCAGGAAGCCTCGGAAGGCTGTGCGACGGCACTGTGGAAAGGCTAGTCATCGTGGGATGCCCCTCCGGACCGTGTCCCAAGGGTGCTGTGACTCCGGAGAAGGAGTCAGGGCACTTGGTCGGTGCAGAGGGTAAACACGCCGGCAGAGTCATAACTTGAGTCCCTACCCCCACTGTGGGGCCTGAAGGCACGCCAGGGAGGGGGGGACAAAGCAAGAAAGGACTGCAGGGCCCTGCAGTAGTCCTCCATCTGAGGTCGAGTCGCTCCAGCACCCGGAAACGGAAGATATGCAGGGCCCGAGTATGGCAATGACTGGGAGCCGCAGGCCCCGCTAATGTCAACACGAAGCAGATGACTTCCGTGACCTCCGTTTGAGCTTACCAGAGGTAGGCGAATGACAGCAACAGTCCCAGGACCTACCCCGAACAGGAACGTCTTCCTTCAGCCTGATCCGCGGCTGGCTAGACCGCTCGGCTTCACTCCGAACTACGACCCCGACTGATCCAGGTCCAACCTATCTAATCTACTTGACTGCCGCGATCTACTCAGACGCCCGCTCCCTAAACGCTCTGGGTTCCAGCATTTTCAGATCCCCTGCGACTCTACGTTCATACTCGCCGGATCCCCCCGACCGGACCGAGGCTTTTCTCCAATACAGCACCGAAAACGAGATAACCATGTCCTGAAGATGGTCCCAATTGATCAAGGACCGAAACGTCGTCGACTCTACAGCGCTATTATAGGAGCATCTTTCATCGTGGCTCTATTGAAATTGTGAATTGTGATATAAAGTAACTATAACTTTGTCAAGCACTGAGCCACTCACACAATTATTTCACCTTGTTCACATTGCGCTGTTCACGCTGTCCACCCCCTCACTTGCGTCGCCACAGACCACCTGTATATATTGAGCGCCAAGTTTTTTCGGTTGTCATATGAATCTTTCAACTGTGTACTGTTTAAACTGTTTGAATATGACCTTACCTCCTTTGAATACTAGAATACAAGAATAATTACTATATCGAAGATATCTGAGTAAGTGTCTCCTTTTTTCATGTCCGTGTAATGCTTTATGCATACAAGAACAATTGTCTTCTGAATTTTACCTGTTGGGATATTGTATTTTCTTTATTCCTGTGAGGACCAGCGCCGCGTGGACGTCTTTGCTGGAGAAGGAGACCGGTGTCGCAAGGGGTCCTTTAGGGACATCCGGGCAGACAGCAGCTTCATACGGCTTTCCCGAAGGGATTTCGGACGCAGCTCGTGGCAAGCGTCGCACTCCACGAAGTCGTGGTGCTCGCCCAAGCACCACATACAGATTACATGAGGGTGCGTTGCTGACATCTGTTGCGATCAGGACCGGCAAGGCATAAAGCACGCTGGCATCTTACACACTGTTCCTGGACGCAAAAAGGCGTCGAGAAGGCCTGAAGATAAGAAAAACAGGTATCCCTTTCCTGGATCCGCATTAGGACGTGGGAAAGAAGAAAAACTGACGTGAGCATGCCGGGAGGGGGCATATATGGCTCCATTGACGTCACTTCAGTGGACGACTTCAGGACGGAGACGGGCGAAGCGTGCAGAGGTATTGCTGTGAAAAAAGATTTTCCGGATCCAGTCTGACGCCTGGGGAAATATTCTAAGTTAAGGAATCTGTGGCTGCCTTGGAAACTCCATAGCGTAAAACTGCTGACATTGTGCGTTCTTGATGGCGAACAGATCTAACCATGGCTCTCCCCACCACTGAAAGAGTCCTTTCATCATCTCTGGATGGAGATGTCATTCGTGACACGCTAGGCGCAGCTGAGTTCGTATGCCCGGATGTTCAGAAAACCAGCCAAGTGTTGAACCGCCAGAGACATGCCCTGATGTTCCAGCCACCAGCCAAGTCCAGAGATTCAGGGCCTCCTGACAAAGAGCCCACAACCCCACCTGCATTGTTTGTTGCAGTACCACATGGTGGTGGTTTTGCCCGTGAACACGTAACCAGCCTTCCATTGAGAAATGGTAAGAAGGGTTTCAGTGCCAGTCAGCTCAAACAGGTTGATATGGAGCCCGGCTTACACTGGAGACCAGAGGCCTCTGATCTCCACCTACCCCAGAGGGCCACCCCATCCCAGAAGTGAAGCATCTATGACCACTGTAAGATCTGGGTGGGGAAGGAAAAGGAGTCGGCCTGTGACCCATTTGCGGTTTGTCAGTCACCACTGCAGATCTTGCGCAGTTTCCTTGGCGTTCTGGACCAGTAAAGGAAGAATTCCCCTGATACTGCACCCATTGGAACTTCAGGTCCCACTGTGGAGCCCGCATGTGCCATCTGGCATGATTCATTAGCAGGAAGCCATGAGGCCCAGCAGCCTCAGAGTCAGTCTCACCGAAATTTTGGATAGAGACTGAAACATCGGTATCATAGCCTGAATAACCTGGACTTGCAGTTCGGGAGGATAGGCACAACTTCGGCATGTTGATAGTGATCCCCAGCGAATGCAGGAGGTATGCTGTAGTCTGGAGGTGGGAGACGACTGGCTGGGGTGAGCCACCTTCAACAGCCAGTCATCGAGATAGCAGGAGACTGAAACCCCTGATCTCTGCAGATGAGCTGCAACTACCGCCATCACCTTGGTGAACACCCGAAGAGCACTGGTGAGGCGGAAGGGGAGCAAGGTAAACTGAAAGTACTTGTGGCCCACCGTAAACCGCAGGTAGTGGCGATGAGCAGGCAGGACGGGACTATTGAAATAGGTTTCCTGCAAATCCAACGCTACCATCTACTCTTCCAGGTCCAGGGCAGACACAACCTGAACAAGAGTGAGCATCTTGAACTTCTCTTTTCTGAGGAAGCAGTTGAGGGCTCTCAGATTGAGGATAGGACAAAGTCCTCCGTCCTTTTTGGGGACCAGAAAATAGCAGTAATAGAAATCACAGCCTATTTCTAGCACCAGAACTCCCTCTATGGCTAAGAGAGTTGTGACGACTTCTTGAAGCAAGGCTAGGTGATCCTCCGTCAATCTATTGCATGTAGGAGGTATGGAGAGAGGGGTAGTCTCGAACATCACTCTGCCCAGCACGCGACCCCCGATAATCCTGTATGGATTTCCTGGACCTTGATAAGTCCGTAATCCTGTATCCTGGAAGTCCTGTTTCGTATACCCGATTCTCGACTAGATGTCTAGTCGAGAATCAGGTATACGAAACATCAAGGTCCAGGAAATCCATACAGGATTATCGAGGGTTGCGTGCCTCAGGGTCGAGAGGCAGCTTCGAAAAGTTTAAATTTGAATATATTGCTGCTTGTACCATCAGGGGTTCAATAACGCTTGCCATTACATTGGTATTCACTCTACATGGAAGAATTCCTATCAACAAATTGGGTGCTTACTTAACAGCAACCCCATTATTATCGACAGGAAAAGTCTCTTGAGCCTTGAAAAAGCCCTGCGGGCGAAACGCGCGTCGGCTGCTGCGGCTACTTCGCTTGTTGTGGAAATAAAAGTCAAAAGACCTGATTCGGGAGTGTGGTTGAATTATTTTTGAAAGGACATTGCCTCAAGAACTTATTGGAAACACACCACGAGGAAGAACTTCCTCTACTGTTTGCCGAATTACCTATAGGTTTATAGATATAGTGATTGAGTGTGCTCTGGTGTATTGCGACTATCTATAGTTCCAGACCCCATAGGTCTAGAGATTAAAATACCCTGGTGGGTGGGTATTAAAACGCCATTTTGAGCACCTCGTACTAATTCATTTGAAAGTTCCTATCTAGACTTAGTATGTCAAGAGATGTGCAGACCAATTAGCAAACCCACACGTTGTTCTTTGATTGTGAGGTGTTTATTTTTGACCGACATTATGTGGTGGCAGGCACCGCATGGCTTGAAATCTGTCCCTCACACATGTAGTAGATTTTTTTTTTAAATCAACAAAAGACAAGAAAAATGTGGCAAAACACAGCAGAGGAGTAGCTCTTCCCGGGTCAGCGCTTAACTAGTGCGGTAAGAAAAAACTGAGCTCCTGGGTGGCACCTATATAGGCACCGCAACGTCATAACAAACGCCGTCACATGGAGCCGAACGGAGTCAACCGATGCTGCGCACAAGGGGTATTGCTCAGCAAAGGTTGCTGGATCCAGCCTGATGCGTGGCAAATTCAAAGGTAAGGAATCTGCAGCTAGAAGTCTCTATCAGATATGGCCGGCAGTGTCGGGAATCTTGGCATCAGAATGCAGCATCAGGGAACGTCAAGGAGGTGCGACTGGCCGCGTCTGGATCTGGGGACAGATCCATGAGGAGCCATGGGCACCGGAGCCGCTAGGGCGGAACCCAATGGAACTCCTTCCGCTGAGCCCGTGGGGTCTAAAGGCACGCAAGTAGGGTCAGGCCACCCAAATATGGCGCACATGGCATCATAAAATGCTTTCAACTGGGCAGGGTCGTTTTTGGTACTGGAAAGGGAGGGAAATGCGGAGTGGACCCAGGCAAATGCTCCAAATAACGAGGCCTTGAACAATGAGATTCCTCAGTCGAGTGACTAACGGGGTGAAGTCAAAGTAAGCTTTGAGGACTTTGAATGAGAGAATGAAGACTTCTAGCCCCCGGAGCGGTGCTCGGACCTTCCTCTTGACCAAGACCAGGAACACAAATGAGACCTCTGAGTAGACCTCCAAGGCACCTAACGTTGGGCCGCAAGCAGCTTTAGGGACCGCTACCTAAAAGCTTTAGGATTCATGGCCCAGCAGTCGGACCACAACTTCAGGTCATGGTCGCACTCCAGACAGCAAAGACACACAAGGTGGGGATCCGTGACTAACATGGTGCGGTGAAAGGCGCCACATGGTTTGAATCCTGAGCTCTACACACCAATGAAAAAATTTCGATAAAAAGTTGAAAAAAGTCAGTCAAAAAATGACACGGGGTAGCTCTCTTCAACGGATCTGCGCTGGCTGGTGTGGAAAGAAAAGAAATGAGATCAGTGCGCCGAGGTGGCGCCATTATAGACGGTGCAGACATCACGATGACTGAAATTATGCCAAAGACGTCACAACCTATTGTCGTGCAGAGGTACTGCTCAAAAAAATCTTCCGGATCCAGTGTGACGCCTGGGAAAGTTCAAAGGTAAGGAATCTGTGGCTAGAGGTCTCTATCAGTTTACTTAATTTAGGGGAGTTAAGGGGAGTAACAGGTAGTAGCCAATGTGCTACCTACATTTATGGTGTCTATTTCCTCGATATATGACCACTTCCTGTGGGAAGTGGGTATAGCCCTGAACTTAGAATCCTAATTCCGTTCAAAACAAGATGAAGGGATCTGAAAAGATGGTGTCCACATCAGCTAGTCCACCTTAGCGGTGGTGCTGCCTTGGAATTGGACACACCTCCTAATCTTACTAGTGTTCCCGTCTGTTTTAGTGACAAAAGTGGGGCCAGGCATCTCCATTATCTGGAGAGACCGGGGTAGCATAACAAAGGTGGCAGAGCCTTTGAAGTTTCCCGCCCTGGAAAGCAAATCCTATGTGCAGGAGGTGTAAACACCTCCGCCCAGAGCTGGCTTTGTTTCTGATCTCTGAGAGCGAAGGCTCCATCTCAGGAGGTCAGCAACTCCTCTGTGATGGCTATCTGGTCAAGACATGTCAGTCAACACACTGGTAGTCGGTAGGTTTTCAGGGGGCACCTCTAAGGTACCCACTAGGTGCCTTCATGAACAAATCCATCACTGGCATCAGTGTGGGTTGATTAATACAAAATGCTTGGTACTAAACATCTGGGGTTACAGTGAAGACATCATGTAGCTGTGGAACTCTTAATCATGAGTATCCAGCCCACGTACTCGTTCTGGCTTTCATTTGGACTTGTGATAGCTAAGACTTGACACTGATATCACAGGGACACATCCGCTCAAGCAGATATGCCCACACATGAGGTACAGTGCACCCTGCCTTAGGGCTGTAAGGCCTGCTGCAGGGGTGGCTTACCTATTTATTTATTTATTTATTCAAAGTTTTATATAGCGCGAACAGGATCCTTACAGATATCAGAGCGCTTCACAAAGACAGGGAAGGGGCAATAGGAGCAAACAGAGATAATGGGAACAGTATAATAGTCAGTGACATGGTAATAACATGGATGATAAAAACAAACATAAAACCAATCCATATATGATCAGGTAAGTAACATGGTAACATGGTAATAACATGGTAATAACATGGTAATAACATGGTAAGTAACATGGTAATAACATGGATGAAAAAACAAACATAAAACCAATCCATATATGATCAGGTAAGGGAGTAGTATAGAGCAGCACAGGTCATTGATCCCACTACAATGGCGTACAGGTGGATCAGTAAACCAACGTGTATCATATCTTGGTCGGTAGTAAGAGAGTAGCGTAATAGTGCCCCCAACAAGTCGAGTATAGTGCCAGGGGATAGGCAGAGCAGCGGTACAAGCAATGCAGAGTCTCTGACCCAACATCTGTAGCGATCAGGAGATCTTGGCCAGAAGCATTGTTTTCACCTCTTTCTTGAAGAGTGCAGTGGAGGTGATTAGCCTTGTTTCAGGAGGGAGCGCATTCCAGATCCTGGGTGCCATTCCTGAGAAGGAGCGTTTGTAAGTTTTCGCTTTCCGAAATCTACGAGGTTTCAGGAGTAGATTTTTAGTACTCCTATTGGATCTCGAACCTCCTGATATAGACAGCTTTTGAGCGAGGTAGTAGGGTGCCTTGTGGTGCACGGCCGCGTGTGTCATAGTTGCAATTTTTAGCTGTATTCTGGCTTCAAAAGGCAGCCATTTTAGAGACTTTAGGTCTGGGAATATGTGCGAGTGCTTTCTTGAGCCAGTAATGAGTCTCGCGGCAGCGTTCAGGGAGGCTCTTAAGGGTGCTGTTGTGGATAGCGGGAGACCGCTGAGGGTCGCAATTCCGTAGTCTATTCGAGGGATGACTAGAGCTTGTACAGCAGTTTGGAAGTCTTTGGCCGGGAGGAAGGGTTTAATTTTCCTCAGCGTGTTAATTTGGAAATTAGCTGCTTTTGTGGCTTTGCTGACGTGCTGCTGCATGTCGAGCTTGGCGTCGAGTGTGATGCCTAGGGATTTCGCCGAGTCCACGATGGTAGGTTGGACATTGAGTGCTGTTAGGTTGTTGAGCCAGGTTTGGGTGGTGGAGATTTTCGCCGGAGGTGAGATGAGTAGGAACTCAGTTTTTAGAGCATTTAGTTTGAGGTGATTATCGGCCAGCCAGGATTGGGTGTTAATAAGCGTGGAATTCAGCTGTTTGATATCTTCCGGGGACTGTAACTTTAGGTAGAGTTGTGTGTCATCAGCGTACATATGGAATTGAACATTGGATGCTTGAAGCAAGGTGGCGAGGGGTTCCATAACGAGGTTGAACAGTGTAGGAGAGAGGGTGGATCCTTGTGGAACCCCAAGATCTGCAGGCACCGGTGTAGATAGTACATTGTCGATCTTGAACCTCTGAGACCGGTTGTGAAGGAAAGACGAAAACCATTTGAGAACAGTTCCCGATAGCCCCATCCTAGTACTTAGCAGCTCCAACAAGTTCTCATGTTTGACCGTGTCAAATGCTGACGAGAGATCAAGAAGGATGAGGAGGCAGGACTCATTACGATCCAGAATTTGGAGGGCGTCATCAATTATGTGTGTCATAGCTGTTTCCGTGCTATGTTTCGCTCTGAAACCTGATTGATGAGGGTTGAGGAGGTCAAATTTATCAATGTGTTTTGTTAGTTGGAGTTGGACACATTTCTCCAACAGTTTGGCCAGGGTGGGGATATTGGTGATGGGCCGATAATTGTTTAGGTCAGATGGATCAGCTGTAGGTTTCTTGAGTATAGGCGTGACTTGCCCCACCTTAAGGGAGTCTGGAATGTGTCCTTGTTGCAACGAGCTGTTAATGATCTTGGTCCAGAGAGGGAGGAGCAAGGGGATAAAGTCTTTTACCGCATTAGCAGGTAGAGGGTCTGTGAGGTGATTAGAGGGCTTCAAAGTGCAGAGCAGTTTGTGTATAGCTTCTTCCGAGTAGGTGTCGAAGTACTGCCAGGATGCCTTGTTTTTAGGTTGAGTGTCAGCCATTCTGGTGTAGTTGGAGTATCGATTTACATCCATTATGAGGTCATTTCTTATGTTGTCAGTCTTATGTTTAAAGAAAGCAGAGAAGGCTTCACAGTGTGGAGTGTCATTTGTTGTGCTATTTGATTGTGTGGGTTGTGCCTTTGTTTGGGTCTTGATTAGCTCGAACAGTTTTCTTGGCCTATTCTTCGCTTGGTCCAACTGGCGGCTGAAGAAGTCCGACTTTGTGCGCTTTATTTTCCTAAAGTAGGCATTTCTCTTGTTCTTGAGCTTTTTGAGATGCAGTGCTGAAGGGTCCGATCTCCAGGTGCGCTCTGCCATTCGCATATTACGCCTTTCGTCATTGAGACTGTCATCATACCAGGGGTTAGAAATTTTGGTGGAGACTCTCTTCAGTTGCAGAGGGGCGACTTCATTGACTATTGTATTCATAGAGTCAAGGTAGTGGTCAGTCAGTGATTGAACATCTGAGGCACCTGAAGGGGGAAGGAGGAGGTTGCCGATGTGGGGAGGTAGGGTGGAGGGGTTAAGATTCTTCAAATCCCTTTTCCATGTTTTGGATTTGATTGGTTGAGTAGGGTTAGGTTTAACTTTTTCGTTGATAAAGAAGGTGATAATGTGGTGATCTGACCAATCGCAGGGTAGAATCGCTTCCAGTTGAATAGCGTTCTCTTTGGCAATGATGAGATCGAGTATCGCGCCTTTGTCGTGTGTTGGTTTATCGCATAATTGGGTGAGGTCAAGCGCATTGAGGAAAGTTTTTAGACTATTCACTGCAGTGTCTTTCTGATCGTTCCAGTGGAGATTGAAGTCACCCAGGTAGACTTGAGTGGTCTGCCGACCGGCGTTGGAAGTGATCAGGTCCATGACTTGTTGGGTGAATATGAGATTGTCACCAGGCGGGTGATAAATGAGATGTAAAGTACATACTTGTTTGCCCTCACTGATGATGTCTAGGCAGAGGAGTTCACAGGAGGAAAGGGAGGGGGAGGTGACTTGAGTAACGGAGAGGTTGCTCTTAACAATGCATGCAATTCCCCCGCCCGTCTTACCAGGAGACCTGTCCAGCCTAATGATGTGATAATTGGGGGGGGACTAGTATGTCCATAATCGGGGTAGAGGCTTCAGTGAGCCACGTTTCCGTTAGAAAGGCTAGGTCTAGCTCCCTATTTGAGACAAGATCCGCGATGTCGGAGGAATGTCTCTGGGCCGATCTGCAGTTTAGTAGGATGCATTTGAGTTTGGGAGAGAGAAGGGTGGTCGAGCTTTCTAGTGTGAGGGGAACTTTCCTGAGGTTGTTAGGGACGGAGCCTCTGTTGTTGAGTGTTGGGAGCCTCAGAGCGTTTGTGGGAATTGTGGGTATGGGGATGTGCGAATTGGAAAAACCTTTTACCGGACCTGGGCCATAAGAGTGTAGGAGAGAGCAAAGGTCGAGGTCCGACAAGGGGCTGAGAACACGACGGGGGCGGTGGGAGTTATTGCGAACGGGGATAGTGGACCATTGCTGGTGTCGTCGGGGGCGAGTGTATGTAGGAAGGGTGCGTCGTTTGTAGGGTAATGGGATGGTGGGAGGTAGACTGGGCTGTGAGGAGAGAAGGTCTTTGATTGCGTGGATGTCTTTTTTGATTTGTAAAATTTCCTCCTTGACTTGTTGGAGTGTGGATAAGGTCAAGTCAGGAGGGTTGCTGAGGTGTTCCGCGGTGCTAATGGGTGGGATGGTATTCAAGGTGTGGACGTGTTTGTGGGCGAGGGGTGTGAGTGGTGAAGGTGAGGCAGGCGGTGGGTGGGAAGCATAGATAGTGACTTCAGTGGGAGACGGTACAGGTGAGTAGAAGAGTGAGTGAAGGTTGAAGACAGTGGGGGAGACAGGAGGGTAGTGAGGGCTAAGAATAGGAGGTGGGAGAGAGGGGGGTGCTAGGGTAAGGGAGGGGGTATGTTCTGTATCTTGTGTTGGGAGGGGGATGACGTTATGAGTGGGAGTGGGGAGGGAGCGGGGAAGGGAGAGGTGTCTGCCGTGGGGGGGATGGGGTTGTTGGGTGGATAAACTCCGAGTGATGGTGTGTGCAGATGTAGGCGTGTTGTGGGTGGGAGTTGTTGTGTCGGGTGTGAGAGACACGTGGGTGGGAGTGGAGAGAGAGATGGGGAGGGAGAGGTGTCTGTCGAGGGGGGGATGGGAGGGGGTGGATAAACTTTGGGCGGTGGCTTGTTCAAATGGTGGAGTGTTGTGGGTGGGGGATGATCTGTCCGAGGGGAGAGGGATGGAGGGGGTGTGGGTGGGGATAAGAAGTGTCATGTTGGAGGGGCTACTAGTATGTGCGGTGGGGATATTCGTGACTGTCCTTGGGGAGTGGCGTGCGTTAACAGCAGGTGGGCCATTTACTGGGGTGCTGGGGGTAGAGGTGTAGTAGGTGGTGGCTGCGAGGTCAGGGGGGATAGTGCTGGCGGACTTCTGGGTTCGGGTCCGCAGCTTGGAGAGGTGCTCTTTGAACTTGGGGAACAGGTTGTCTAGTAGTTCCAGGTTCTTGTCCGTGGCTTGGATCAGGACAATCCCGGTATTATAGATTGTAATGGTAGACCTGCCAGGGAAGAGGTGGGAAGGTGTGATGGTGAGAGTTGAGCCTTGGGTTGTTTTCTTGGTGATGGAGACTGTGAGTAGAGATAGGAAAGTTTTTCTCCATTGGGCTCTGCGTGAGGTGTGGAAGATGAAATCAGTATTCAGGGCTCCATTGCCCGATGAGAAGTAGGTGTCAGCAAAGGGTGTTTCCGGGTGCGCCCTCAAGAAGTTGTGTTTGAAACGTTTAGTGGCATTTTTGGAGAGAGGGGTGGAGGGGTAGTTAATTCTAAAAGTGTGCTTGCCGTTGAGCTCCATTTTAGAGAGGCTGTGGTGTTAGGTGTCTGAACTAGGGCGATAGTACACGCTGTCAGCCGCTAGTTACAGGGCCAAGGAAGACACTAGTGAGTGAGCACAGATATAGGGGGTGGAAGTCAGTGTGATCCCCGAACAGCCAGTGCGTGGGAGCATCTTATCAGATGTATCCTATATACAAGGTAGCAGTCAACTTACACCGTGTGACCAGCTATGCGAGGTAAGGCCTATTAGGTGGAGGCTTAGTTACATATCAGAATGTACATGGTAGCAGCAATGTAGTCTAGGCTTAGAAAGTGGCTGGGCGCAGTTTGCCTGCCAGAGAGAGTTGGATGAGGTAGTAATAATCAGTGCAATATCGTGACGTAGCTTACAATGAAAACCCAATAAGAGAATAAATAAATGCGGAAGCGGACAGTGAATGATGGGGATAGAGGTGAGATATGTGCAGCTTGCCGCATATAAAATACAGGCTAGAATAGAGCTAAACTACTAATGAATTACTAAATCCCATAAATGTGCATACATATTGCAGTAATAACAATATAGCACTACAATAAAAATACAATAAAATACAGGCTAGAATAGGGCTAAACTACTAATGAGTTACTAAGTCCCATAAATGTGCATATATATTGCAGCAATAACAATATAACACTAGAATATACGATGGCAGTGTGAAAGCAATGCATACAGTGTAGTAATCCAGTAATAAGACAATAAGATAAAATACTTAAAATAAAATTAGAGCCTGCGGTAAAAGGCAATGACTAGTCCGTGATGGCCGCTGAGTAGAGAGAGAGGTCAGTCTTAAATGGCCGCCATGTAGGGGGACTGGAGACGCTAGTCCTTTATTTGTTGTTATTGCTTGTGAGCAGAGTGGAGAGGTTCCAGGTTCCGTTTGAAGCAAGCCCAGTTCCAAGCTGGGTGTGAGGTAGCGTACGTTGTGTCACAGGTGAAGGAAAGGAAGTTACGGTTAAGTTGTGTGACAGGTGAAGGAAAGGAAGTTACGGTTAAGTTGTGTGCCATGCCTGTAAACCACGTTGTGTTTTACAGGCATGGCACACAGGGCTATATGCATTATCGACTCTACTTTTCTCTGCACCAAGACAATGGCGGTTTGCATGTGCTTGGTGAGGGGTCCCTTAGGGTGGCACAATTCATGCTACAGCCCTAAGGGACTCTCTTTAGTCCCAATGCCCTTGGTACCAGAGGTACCATTTGCTAGGGACCTATCATGGATCCTTAAGTGGTGCCAATTGTGGAACAATGCTACAGTTTACGGACAGAATACTGGTACTGGAAACCTGGTTAGCAGGAACCCAGGACACTTTCAGTCAAAGTTGCACCCGATACCAAGCAAAAAGTGGGGTGTAAACATGCCAAAAAGCGCACTTTCCTACAAGCAGCCATCACCAGCTCACATCAACACAGTGGCCAACCACACAAAAGAACTCAAAATAGTCAAGGAATTCTCCAACCTGGCAGCCACAGAGAACACAATCAACCACTCCCAAGAACTCTGCAACACCCTCTCGGACTACTTCCACAGCAAGATCACCACCATCTACAACAACTTCGCCCGCCAACCCACTGCCCTCAACAACCTAGACCAACTAGTGCACACTAGCCGATTGATCACCACTTGGCCGCTGCTCACCACTCAGACCACCTTGGCCATCATGTCATCCATCCACTCAGTGGCACCCATCGGCCCTGGCCCCACTGTCTTTTCAACCTTGGAACCAACCCAGTAAGTTTGTAACTCACCAGCATCATCAACAGCTCCATCACCACAGCAGCCTTCCTGGACAGTTAGAAACACGCAGAGGTCGGACCCCTAATAAAGAAACACACCGCCCTAGATAACTCAAACATATCGACCAATCCTGCTCTCTAATCCTACCAAAGTACTCGAGAAGGCCATCAACCAACATCTCACAGAATACCTGGAACAAAACCACCTACTTGACACTTCCCAATCAGGATGTCGTGCCAACAACAGCATTGCACCCTTGCCGATTGTGGCCACAGACGACAAACTGCAGAGAAATTGTGGCCCTGACCTTCCTCAACCTCTCTGCAGCGTTCAACACTTTATGCCATCACACCCTCATCAACAGACTCTACAACATCGGCATACAGCAAAACACCCTCAAGTAGATCGCCTACTTCCTCACTGGACGCACAGAGCATCGGGCTGCCTCCCTTCACCTCCAAACCATAGGACATCATATATGGTGTCCTCCAAGGATAATCCCTCAGCCCCACCTTGTTCAACACCTTCATGACCACCACCTCACAGACATCGTCGGATCCTATGGCCTCAAAATCCTATGCAGACAACACCCAACTCATCCTCTCACTCACCGAAGACCCCTCCACCACCAGAACGAACTTCTGCAATGTCATGTCTAATGTAACCAACTGGACATGAGACAACTGCCTTAAACTGAACTCCAACAAGACAGAAGTAGTGATCTTTGGGAAGAACACTGCCATATGGGACCAAAGCTGGTGGTCAGCAGAACTCGGACCAACACCCACTCCCACACAATGCCCGCAACCTAGGCATTGTCCTCGACAGCGAACTTACCATGATCTGCCAAATCAATGCAGTCGCATCCTACTTCTTCCACACACTTCGCATTCCCCGCAGAATTTTTAGATGGATCCCAGTCAACACCAGAAAGACAATCACCTAGTCCCTCATCACTAGCAGCCTCGACTACAGCAACACCCTCTCCGCCTAGCATCTCCACCCAGCTCCACAGAAGACTACAGATCATACAGAATGCTGCAGCCAGACTCATCCTGGGCCTCCCCAAATGGACCCATATCACCCCCCACCTCAGAACCCTTCACTGGCTCCCCATCCGGAATGGATGCCAGTTCAAGATTCTCACGCACGCCTACAAAGCTCTACACAATCAAGGACAGGTCTACATCAACCATCAACTGAACTTCCATCTACTCGTGAGACACATACGCTCCTCCTCACTAGCCTGTGCGCACAACCCTGCATCAATCGCAGCTGAAGGTAAGCCGCTCCTTCTCCTCCATCGTCGCCAAGACATGGATAGACCTGTCCCGCCATCTTCAAACTGCACCCTCACAGGTGTACTTCGGAAAGAAACTCAAGAACTGGCTTTTCGACTGAGACAACGCCCCTACAGCGCCCAGATACCCTTAGGGGTGATGCGCTATACAAATGTTAATTGATTGCTTGAACATGTCTGTGGTTTTGTTTTTTGGTCCTTGCTGGATGAAAAATCTCCTCTGATTGAGAAAGATCGGAATCCATATCCAGCTGTAGCAGTCCAAATGTTATCAAGGGGCGGGTTGCATCGTTGGTAACCCTGGGTTGTAGCCTCAAGTAAGCAAGCCCTAAAGTATTGCAGAGATCAGAGTAGTTGTCCTAAGAAGAAACCACAACAGTTCCAACCTCTCCCTCACTAACCGCAAAGGTTTACTGTTGAGTAACACTTGGCAAAAAGGCTGCGATGAAGAAAGTAAGTAATGGAAAACTGCCATGTTGGTGAATCAGTGAAAGGACAGGAAGATCAAGGGTGGTAAAAGATGTTGTCACTGAACTAGATTTCATTGTATAAAAAATGCAATATTTAATCTATCTAAAATGCTGCAAGTTCCATTCCATTCTACAAGTTGCCCCAAAGCTACTAGCTAGGTTATTGTTCCATATTGGTTGTTGCCAAGAAAAAGCCACAGGACCCTATTCTCAGTGTATAGTTGATTTAACCAGCTGAATATTACTATTATTTTTCCACATTCTGTGACACTGTTCACTATGAAGTATTTTTGTCCAGTAAGCGGTTCAACTGGAACTGGGTTGTTCTTTCAAGTACTCATCAATTATTTTCCCGCAAACGGCCCGATTCATAACACAGAGCTAGGTTCCGTCCCTAGAATATATATAACTCTGCAGAAGCTGGTTTGGCTCCTTGCATGATGGCTCAGTTGTTTCAAGTTCACTTTTATTTGAATAGCCTACTTGAATAGTAACTAAAATAGACCAATAGAGCCAAATAAGAGACTCTACGCTTCTTTAGGATTTCACTTTTACCTTAGAGTCCAAAAATATGCTAGTTCAAATAACACTATCACTGTGCTCTTTATCATCACCATGGACTCTTTTTACTGCCAGTAATTACAGCAAGGCTGAGTCAATGCCTAGGAGTAATGCCAGTAATTTAAGTCATTAAAAAAGGCAAACCCCGCCTTTTTAGCTTACATGAAACTGGCACCTCACTAGAACAGAATAATCATGCCACATATAGATTGCCAGTGCCCTTCTGCTATTGGTTTGGAGTGTCTAAAATAAGCCCTCGTCTTCCCTCCTCCCTTGTTTCCCCAATATCACCCTGCTTGCTTCTTCTCTGTAGAGTGGAGCCGGAGTAAGGGGAGGACCTAACCCTCCAATGGGCTGGAAGAGGAGTTTTAAAGAGTCAGCCTTTGCAATTCAGGTTACCTAGGCCTCTATATTTAAGAGGTTGCAATTATTTTAAAATACATAGTTTGTTGTCTCCTAATTGAACTTGGCTACAAGGTTTAAGACAAAGGTTCAAAATACATGCATTCTGTCTTGCCTTTGGGGTGTGGTGCTGCTCAGTGGCAACCAATTCGCCACCAGAAGTAGCATATTTCTATCTGTGGCCCAATTAACGGTAATAGTTCTAGTACATTAGTATTCATCAAAATCTTTTTCCTTCTACTATTTCAAAAAATACAATGACATTTCTGGCTTGTCTTGGTCCGTTTTACAAGAGTATAAAGGACAACAAAAAGCCACAGTAACCAACTTGTTTACTTTTACTCCTTATTATAATCCTTGCATTCAACTAAAACCGCTCCAACTTTTTTCTTGTGACTGCCATAATTTGTTGCTCAATTAGTTTACACACTGCTGTTTTTTAAAGTGATTTTATATATTTACCTTGTGTACGAAATTGCTGAAGAGGAAGAAGTACTGAGCACAATTCTTGCAGTTTTCTGGAACATCTTTATCCAACAAACTAAGAAGCACCTCCAATAACTGATGAATACTTTTTAACTGGAAGGCAAAAAACATTATTTAGAATGCTTGTCAACAAACAAAGGTTTAATACAACTATGCACAAACTTACCTTCTATATTAAGCAGCAAGATCTAAAAACTGAAACACAATCTTAATATGCCAGTAAGCCAAATTCCTAGACGCCAACATTTGCCCTGGTCCCAAGCTCTCATTGTCGTGTCACTTGCTCCCCCATGAATGTACATGGTTGCATATTTAGCTTCTTATCTTCAAGAACCAAGGGCCAGATGCACAAAGAATTTTTGTGGTCACAAATCCTCCGATTTGGAGTCTGCGCCCCAAAAAATGCTTTTTGCAACACAGTAAACTGGCTTTAGGAGTTGGTAACTTTTTACAGACTCTTAAGTTAATTTAGAAACGTATAAGGAATTGCTATTTGGTAGTTGCACGCTGTAGGCGTTCCTTCCAAATCGTGATTAACAATGTGTACCATTGATTTACGACTGACATAGCGGTCGAAAAGCATTGAAAAGTTACTAACCCGTAAGTTTGTCTGGTAACTCTTTCCCTTTGTGAATGTTTTGTTGTTTTTTAAAAAAAAATAAACGTCTACTGCGGAGGAGGCAGTGGTCCAGGGGACCATTGTCTGCTCTGTCACAAACTTTTAAAAAGTTTCTTACTACTTTTTTTTACTCTGCCGAGTTTTCTATAAGCGATCGCCGACACAGTGGTCTGCTGACCCCAGCAGGCCTCCATTTCTGTGATGGCCATCAATCGAAGCCAGATCAATTTGTAATCCACCAATTAAATAATAATGAGGGATGTCAGTTTGTGACCTATTACTATCTGGAATTTTGTGAACTGACATTAGATAGGTTTGCAAAAGTCCACATTAGTCACGAAAATACTAGTTGCAATTTATGACCAGCATTTCATACATATGGGACATAACAGAGTCACTTCTGTGAATTCAAAAAATCTTGATCTAAAGGTTAACTACAGCCCCCTTGCTCCATTTAAATGCCATTGCATGTTTCTTACTAATTATTAGCTATGTGTGCAGACTCAATAGGTGTGTTGTGGAATGCCTTAATTCCTCTGACTAGAATGACTGAAGGTAGCTAACATTTTATTGTATGGATAAGAGTAAAAAACAAAATCACTCGAAAAAATACAATAGAACATGATAAAACAGATAAATAACATAATAAACAAGTTACTTACCTTCGGTAACACCTTATCTGATAGACCGACTTCTAGCAGCAAATTCCTTACCTTAGAACTATCCCGAGGCGTCAGACTGGATCGGGCGATTTTTCTTGAGCAGTACCCCTGCATGCCGGTAGGTGGCGTCGTTAGGCTCCGCATGGCATCATCTGCATCATCCACGACGGAAGTGACGTGCACGGTATCTACATAGGTGCCACCCCAGTGCCCTGAGTCAGTTACTTTTCGTGACTTTCCATGCCAGAATCGCTGAGCCAAAAAGTACACTGACCACTGGTGTGGAATACTAGGACCCCATTATCTGAACTTATTGTACAAGCCTTAGTGTGAGTAAAACAAAAGTGCTAAGATAGTTATTAACAACCTCTGAGGCCATGCAGGATGAAGAGGTGTACAACCTGCTATAATGTGTCAAAAAAGTTCTTGTCAATTTCCACCATTTGGTCTACTATTTTGCCTCTATACTTGTCAAAAAAAGACTTACTGGTGGCGTTATTGCGTCTTTGTTTTACCGATCAGGCCACATATTTCCTCACATGTTCGTTTTCCTCGTAGAGTTGTTGAGGAGAAGTAGTCTGATTGGCTATTGACTGAGAATCATAATGCTGTGTAATATCTTCTCTAGCTTTTCTTAGTCTATATTAACTTGCCTGTGAATAATATTTTAGGTGTAGCTGAGTTGCTTGATCTAGTTCCTGCTGTAATTTCCTAGCAATCTCTTTTCTAAGTTTGAGGATATTGGCTTTAAGTGATATTGCCTTGCTTCTAATAAACGCCTTACAGGATTCCCTCATCCAATTTTCCTCTCAGAAAATTCAGTAAGGGGAGTTTACATACTTGTAACCAAGCCATCCTCAGTTAGAGTCTTATCTAATATCCACCGAAGACGCTCACCTGAGTTTGCCCTAATCTTAATTTCGATCACCAGAACAGAATGATCAGAAAAGGGATTTGGAAGAATCCATTACTTCACGTTCTCCCATTGATGGGATATTAAAAAGAAATCTATTCTTGAAACTGAATTATATCTTTTTGAGAAACGTGAATTATCTGGATAATGGGTGTTGAGTTATCCAGGGGTCAATTAATGCTAGATCAAGTCATTTTTACCAATTGTTTATGGGAATTGAGTTGATTTTGTACTTTGTACTTGTGAGTAGAGTCTAGCCGTAAATTCTGTATAATATTGAAATCTTCTCCTATAACTATTAAGCCAGGTAATAGATATAGTGCATTTTGAGTTCATCCAGAGCAACTGTCTCATCCTCCATGGCGCCATGATAACTATCTGAAGAGTCTGATCGCCAGTCTTCAGGCTTACAACTACCCATTTTGCACTTGGATCCCTCTTAATTTGGAGGACTTCCCCCTGAAAGTGGCGTTTAAGTAGAACCGCAACTCCCCTGACTGCCGTATCCGCAGATGCCAGAAAAGCTTCGGAGATCAAGCTATGCCATCCAGGTGGGGCTGAAAGTGCTTAAAATTGTCTGTGCTGTCATGAGTCACTTAAGTGTAGATTTCAATTTGGTTTGATTATTTGCCCCACTGATCTTGAACAACGATATACACACCTCTGATTGTCAACCATTTACATATAATTTTCTTTCTACGCGACTTCGCTTTTTTGCTTTTTGTTTTTCCTCCCAGTTTTGTCCACCGGGTCCCACTAGAGCGCTTAATTTGGATATGAGTGAGTCTATATCTTAAAATTTGGAAATTCTCTCCCTCCCTTCTACTTGAGATTTATTTTACCTTTTTTATCACTACAACTCTTCGTGTCCCTGTAGTCCTCCTTCCTCCCCATTCTCCAAGCCCCATCCGTCATGGGCTCTTGTCCCACCCGTGCCCTGTCCCACAACCCATGCCACCTCTCCTTCCCCCTAAGGGAGTACCTTGGAATGGTACTCGGGCTCTTCTAAGGAGGTAATGCAAGCAGGCCTTAAACCTTATAATGCCTCATTCTCATAATGTACATCATTGTACTACTACATTCTCAAGTTCATAATGAATCAATGTTGTTAGTTATCTATAATTCATGTATATCTCATAACATGTAATCTTAAATGATTGCTATATCTTTGTTCCCCCTCGATTGTAAACAGAAATTCTTTTGCATGATCAATCGACTGGAATTTGTGGGATCGGCCCTTAAAAAGAGTTTTTAGCTTGAGTTGTTGGATTATAGCAGCTGGGGCACCAGTTTGTTTGAAGTCATCTATCAGTCCAACAAATTTTCGAGGTCTTCGTGCTGCAAATATCGATACATCTGGATACATTCGAAATGAAAAATTGTCCGGCGCAGAGAAAGTTTTTTGATTCTTTGATCCGGACATCTCTGAAGTGGACCAGGATTGTTATGGGATATTTTGAATTCATTGATCAGACTGCCGGTACTCAATGTGCTCTAGCAATAGTCAAATCGATGCCCTCATTCACTTTTTCTGGAAGAACAACTTTGCGAATCAAATAGGATAACAGTTTTATGGGTGAATGCCCTGCTTCGCGATCCTCGGGTATACACACAAACCTTAAGTTGGTACACCAAGCTCAATTTTCCACATCATCTAGTTTTAGCTAAAGATGTTCCAATTCGGTTTGAAGTTTAGTGAAGTTTCTTTCTTGGTTATTGCTAGTATCTGTGAGAGAGGATACCTTCAATTTTACCTGGTTCGTATGAATGCTGAGCTGTTAAAGATCTTCATTAATCTGTCCAAGCTGTTCGTTGGTTTTAAGATTCTTGTCTTCATTTCAGGGAGTTCGCTTAATATCGGATTTAATGTTGTCTCTATTGTGAGTGGTTGAGCTGATTGCAGTATTGGGACAAGCAGGTCTTCCAATTAACTTGGGGGATTAATTGCCTGGGGGTCTTTTTCCAAGCGGATTTGCTGAGATGGAATCGGTTTGGGTGCCCATTCTAACACTGTGAATCAGTTACATTCTCCAATTGGCTTCCCCTCTGAAGCCCCAACTGTAAATAGTGGATATGTCTGCTTTCCATTTTCCTTACTTGTCCCCTCTGAGCGTTTAATCGCTTGGCCGGTTGGAGAATCTATTTCTGCTACGGCGAGATGAAAAACTATGTTATTCTCGGGCCGGCTCCATCCCATCTTCTGTTTCCTGTGAGAGGTCATGCCAGAATTTATCGCGGGATGGAGTCGAATGGTTCAGTGTCTGAGAACGGCTCTGTTCCGTTGGCTTTTTTGTCTGTGGAATTTTCCTAGTTATGCACGTTTTCATTGATGAGTCTCTTGATATACGTTTCATCAAGGCGATTGTTGCATAGCGCCGTATATAGTTTAGTATTGTAGATATCCAGAGTCGGTTGATAGGTTGAAGGATGCAGGAGTTGTCACGTGAGTCAGCCGCAAGCTGCATCCATGCTACAAGGACCGCTTCTCCAACTATCCCGCTTTTGCTCCTCTTGAAAAGGAGCCTAGAGCTCCACCCAAGCTGCTTCTACCCTTCCTATATCCTATTGCTGGGAGAGGTGAGGATCATGTTGGCGTTCAGTCTAATCCATGCAAATCTACAGAAGAACAAGTTACTTACCTTCCGTAATGATATATCTGTAAGAGACATATATTAGTTATAGATTCCCAGGCATCAGATTGGATCCAGAGAATTATTTTCCTCAGAAGTACCCTTGCGCGGGAGGGGGCATCGTTCAACTCTGGTTCCGTCATTGGCGGCTTGTTCGCCGGAATGACGTTGTTGTACCTACTTAGACACCACCCCCTGAGCGCTGTCAGTTCTTTACACGACATTCCGTGTCAGAAGCGCACAGCCATGCAAGATACTGAGCACTGGTGCACAAAACTAGGGCCCTGAAAGAGAATCCCTCACTCTAGAAGTCCTTTCGCAGAACGGGGAGGATGGGTGGGGCGGTAAGGAATCATTAACTAATATATGTCTTTTACAGATATAACGTTTCCAAAGGCAAGTAACTTGTTCATCTGAAAGAGACTATAGTTATAGATTTCTTACCTTAGAATAGATACCCCAGCAATACCAACCCTGGAGGTGGGTCTGCGA
This sequence comes from Lissotriton helveticus, assembly GCF_964261635.1. Taxonomy (NCBI): domain Eukaryota; kingdom Metazoa; phylum Chordata; class Amphibia; order Caudata; family Salamandridae; genus Lissotriton; species Lissotriton helveticus. The sequence goes on along the minus strand of NC_136058.1, from coordinate 144,529,547 downwards.
ACCAAGTTAACACCACGAAGTTCCGGAGAACTGAACGGCCAAAGAAGCTGTCTCTCTAGACTTGAGCATCCAGGCAATAATGTCTAGTGAACGTGTGCAGTGTTGCCCACGTGGTTGCCTGACAGACGTCATTGAGAGGGACTCTGCGTCCCAAAGCAGTAGTGGCTGCCGTCGCCCTGGTGGAGTGGGTGCGCAATCATACTGGAGGTTCCTTCTTCGCCAAGGAATAGCATATTTTGATGCAAGAACGACTCGCCAAGAAATGGTCAGTTTCAGCACGGCCCGATCTTTTTTGGCGCCAACATAGCCAACAAAGAGTTGATCGTCCACACTGAATAGCATTGTACGATCCAAAGAAAAGCATAGCGCACGTTTTGGATTTGGTGTGTCCTATGTAGAAAGAGATAACCACTTTGGGAAGAAAAGAAGGCTGAGTTCTGAGGGAAACCTTGCCTGGATGAACAGCAAGGAAAGGAGGCTTAGAAGGAAGAGCCTGAAGGACAAGTTACTTACCTTCTGTAAAGATATATCTGTAGGAAATATTAGTTAGTGATAGATTCCTTACCTTAGAATTACCCATAGGCGTCAGACAGGATCCGGAAAGTTTTCGTCAGCAGTACCCCTGCACGTCGGAAAGTGGCATTGTGCAGCTCTGCGTCCATTGTTGGCATCGTGGTTGCCGATATGACGTCGCGGCAGCTACTTGTGCGCTGAGGTCAGTTCTGTACACGACTTTCTGCACCAGAAACGCAGAGCCATGCAAGATACTGACCACTGGTGCATTGAAACTAGGGCCCTGAAAGGGATGACCTTAACCCTAGAAATCAGTTCACAGAATGGGGAGGATGGGTGGGGCAGTAAGGAATCTATCACTAACTAATGTTTCTTACAGATATATCGTTACTAAAGGTAAGTAACTTGTTCATCTGAAAGAAACACATAGTGATAGATTCCTTACCTTAGAATAGATACACCAGCAATACCAACCCCACTGGAGTGTCTGCAAACCAAGATCACACCAGGAAGTCCTGGAAAACAGAACGGCCAAAGAAGCCGTCTCTCCGGACTTGGCTGTCCAGGTAATAGTGCTTAGTAAAAGTGTGCAGCATGGCCCACATAGCTGCCTGACATATGTCTCGTAAGAACCACGTCCCAATGCTGTAGTGGCAGCCGTCGTCCTGGTGGAATGGGCGCGCAGCCCCACAGGAGGCTCCTTCCTTGCCAGAGAACAGGTTTTAATACACAAGACAACACATCTGGAGATAGTCCTCTTGTGTACGGCCCGACTTTTCTTGGCGCCAACTTAGCCAACAAAGACCTGGTCATCCACCCGGAACTGTTGTGTGCGATTCAGGTAAAATGAGAGCGCACGTTTCAGGTCCAGACGGTGGAGCCTGTCTTCCTCTCTGGAAGGATGCGGAGGCGGAAAGAAGTTGGGCAAAGTGATGGTCTGCTCGATGTGAAATGAAGTGACAACCTTTGGCAGGAAGGATGGACGAGTCCAAAGGACAACTTAGTCCAGATGAAAAGATAAGAAAGGAGGCTTAGAAGAAAGAGCCTGGACCTCACCCACTCTCCTTGCAGAGGTGATGGCCACCAGGAAAGCAGTCTTGAGCTTAAGAAGCATCAAGGGACAGTTATGTAAGGGCTCAAAGGAAGGGCACATCAAATAAGTGAGAAGAAGATTCAACTCCCACTGAGGCATAAAGAACGGAATAGGAGGAAAGACGTGCGTTATGCCTTTCAAGAATCGGTTAACGATTGGGGACTTGAAAATAGATGGCTGAGAGATAGACCTTGATAGTGCCCAGAGCAGAGCCATGCTGGGCCAAAGAAAGGAGGAACAAGAGGGGCAGAAAGGGTATTCACAGCCTTTGCTGTGCACCATGCCACAAATTTGTAGTGGGAATAACAACCACAGCCTACTTCTGCAACAGGAACACGCTCAATGGCTCCTTTGGCCAAGAGAGCCGCAACTTCTTGTTGGAGAAGTGCCAGATGATCCTCCGACATGCGGTGGTATGGCTGGAAGGGTAGCCTCGAAAGGGAGGGAGTAGCCCCTTCGGACTATCTGCAAAACCCACATGTCCCACGTGATGGTGCGCCGGCGGGGGAGGTGATGGCGAATATTGCCGCCCACTGGCGTTTGGTGGGTCTGAAATGTCGAACTAGGAAGGTTTAGAGGCCGCTGCAGGGGGAGGGGGTGCTTGACTGAACGGTGCCGGCGGTTTCCGCGTCCGCGTGAAGCTTGGGCAGCTTGCTGCGATCCGTGGCCCTGGGCCGAACGTAGTAGGGCGCCCCTTCCGTAGCTACGAAAGGGGGGAAAAGCAGACTGCGCTGAATGGCTGGAGAGGCCCAAGAGCTTGGCCGTAGCCTGTGAATCCTTGAAACGGTCTAAAGCGTGGTCTGCTGTGTCGCCAAAAAGGCGACGGCCATCAAAGGGCATATCCATGAGGGTGTTCTGAACATTGTCTGAAAAACCAGTGGATCTTATCCAGGCGTAGCATCTGAGGGCTACTGACAGGGAAATCGTTCTGCCCAGAGTCTGCGGTGTCCAGCCCAAAACGGATCGCAAACTTTGCTGCATCCCTCCCATGGGCAACAGCCTGGGAGAGCAGTGTACGGGCCTCCTCTGTACACTGGGGAAGCAACTGCGCAACCGTATCTCAAACAGAGTGGGAATAATGGCCTAAAAGACATGCAGTGTTTTCCGACCGCAGTCCTAAGCTGGCGGAAGAAGAAAGTTTCTTTCCAAGGTGGGCCAGCTTTTTGGATTCCTGTTCCGGCATGCACTTTTGGAAGCAGAGGCTTGGACCACCAAGCTCTCAGGGGTGGGGTGTTGGGAGAGTAAAGTGGGGTCGCCAGGCAGTGGTATCTGGCAACCATTCTGTCCACTGGAGCCCCCCTGTTGGGCCTGGACCAGGTGCCCAAAAGGATGTCAGTGAGTGCCTCATTAAAAGGCAGCAGGGGCTCCAAAGAGCTTGCTGCCGGCTGAAGCGATTCAGTTAGGAGGTTAGTCCTAACCGCCACAGTAGGGAACTCAAGGTTGAGGGCCTTGGCTGCCCTCCGTAACACCATTGAATATGACGCTCCGACTTCTGTAGCCACGGTAGGAGGAGACTGTAGGAGAGTAGGGTCTGCTTCCTATGGTCATCCCCACTTTTTGCTTTTGCTTTACTGGTTTTCGACTTAGATGTGGCTGTGGGCCTGCTAATCAGACCCACAGCCCAGGTGCACTGTCTCTAAATTCACACCACGTACTCTAGGTACATCCACAATTAGAAATTGGTTCACCTTATCAGCCCCTGTACAAGTGCACCCTAGTTGCCCAGGGCATAGGTGTAACCAAGGCCTACCAGGGGCTGCAGCATGTATTATGCCACCCCTGGCTGGCCACTCAAACTGCAAAATTAACAAAGAGGGTGGGAAGGTTCACAGGTTGATTCGTACCCCCTGGTCAATAGTTTATAAACAAACAGAATCCACTGTAGGAAGGGTTTCCGTAACTATGGTTGGGAACACCCTATGTTTTAAAATACCCCTCACACACCAAAAGGACCCTTGGTGTCATGCTTCATCATTGGGGTCTTCGCACCCCTCTACGGGATGCGGCGTGCTACGACCTGCGACTACGCGGGAGCACTCAATCCAGACTATGTGTGGTGTATGTGAAGGTATCTTATGTGAGTGGTGAGGTTATAAACGGCGAGTGAAGTTTAAAAAGAGCCTGGCTCGTGGGGTAACAAAGAATTTTAATCTGCCCCCGAGCTGGCACTATTAAAAACGTGCAGTAAACGGAGGTTTGAAGTGCAAGGCTATGTGCACTACCTCCTTTGTGTGTGTGTCGACATGTTTCGGAGACTGGGCTCCTTCTTCAGGACAGGGTACACAAATCCCCACCTTACTCACATGTTTCTATTCAAAACGAAGTATTTTTACAAAAGTGAAATATATGTGCAGGACATGTTATGTACCTACTGGTTTGAGTCGCTATTTTCGACCTGAAAAGGAAGGGGACAAAGAATTTTTTCTGGTGGTCCGCTCCTTTTAAACAAAAACACTAGGCGCAGTGACCTGTGGAGAAAAGATATGTGTGGGCTCCGATCACTAGACAGCAAAATTACCGGTGAATTCGTGCCTGGTGTGAAAAAATACACATACAAGACATACATTACACTTAACATAAAACACACTCTCTAAGAAACAAGTTCTTTATCCTGTTTCATCTATGGTGGTGATAATACTTTGAATTATTGATGTAAAGTGAGGAAAAAGAGGAACAGAAGGAAGGGAAATGAGAATGGCATACTGTGATAATTATCTTTCAATGCCTCATGAGCCTGTGGAACGTAGGGGATTAACGTGCTGATTAGCTACCTGATAGAAGAAGTACATTCAGCCACAAGATGCTTTTACTGGTACTTACTTTAGGTATCGGTGTTTTACCATTATCCCTGTTTTATACTCACGAAGTTCTAGGAGACACTGCTGCCTGACTGCCCCATACGCGGCTCCGCTGAGAGTGAGCAGGCATATGTTTTCGTGCCGTTTTTATACTAGCATTAATTGCTTAATTGAAGTCTTGGGATCGCCGGAAATGCCCATATAAAGGTGTTCCGGGCATCTCGTCTTGATTATAATCAGGTGTCTGGGTTGAACACCTTAGTCTTGCGCAAACGACCTGCTCGTAGCGTTGCTGGCCCGCGCATGCGTATACACTAGTGTTACTGCGCATGCGCCTTTCTTGGTACATGTGGCCGCCACAATACCGTTTCCTTTAAGTACATCTGTGGACGCGTGCGGAAAGCATGTTCTTAAACGTGCATTTTCAATTACCGGGGCTCTTTGATCTAAGTAGTCACTTAAAGAAGTATCATGGCATTTGCAGAAAAACCGTTAATAAACGTCCATTTTCAACTACCGGGGCTTTCAGATCTTAAGTAATGACTTAAAGAGGTATCATTGCAGACCTTATGGTAACTAGAGGGTGTGCAGGGGCGCATCCCTAGTAGTTTGCATGTTTACATGCTGAATCATCGTGGTATTATTAAGATGATGATCAATAAAAATAAAAATAATGGTCAATAAAAACCAAAAAAGGTCACTAAATACAAAGGGTTGTGACTCTCTCACCTCTCTGAAACAAAGGTCATAATAGTTCTATAGTAGTTTATTCTGTGGTCACAGTTTTGGGAAAGTAATTTCTGAGAGTATCACTGAGAGAATCTTAGCGTGCCTATTCAGTTCAAGCCTGCACATCATTTCAATTCATGACCTAATTTTTGGAGATTAAATGGAGTCGAGCTGGGGTGTTCACTGTGATTTTAGTTCAAGTCAGTTGTCCCCAAGGAATTTCATCATTGAGGCCCGTGAGGTGGGTCCCCAGCCGAAACACCCGTTGTTCTTTTTCATGTAGGCCAGATTCAGATGGAAGTTGTTCTACGACTGTCCAAAGGACATCGTTGACACAATGTTCTGTTTCTAGGAAGTGAGTCGCCATTTTGGTTGTGCTTTTCCTGCATCGGATGTTGCTCTTGTGTTCACTGATCCGGGTCTTTACGGGTCTCGTGGTCATGCCAACATATTCCAAACCGCAGGGGCAAGTAATCATGCATATTACATTGCGGCTATTGCAGGTTTGTCATACCCGTTGATCCCATTTGGTTCCGTTGCTGAAAATCAATTGCTTGCTCCTTTTAGTCAGGTGGCAGCTCGCACAGTTTCCACAAGGGAAGTGGCCTTGTATCCAGTGTGTAGAATGTGGCAGAGGTGTGTCTGGTTTTGGGCGGGTGTGGACCAGCATGTCCTTCAAATTGCTCCCTCTTTTGTGGGCGAAAAGTGGTTTGTCAAAACTCAGTGTTCCGCTTGATAAAATATCCCATCTCTTATTGAATATTTTTGTTATCTCATTTGAATGGGTGTTGTATGTTCTGACACACACTGGTCTTTTTTGCTCCGAGTTTGGTGGTATTCTTTCTTCCAGAAGAGCGTCTCTATTGTTGTTCCTTGCTCATTTCATGGCGATGTTTATTATTCTCTCTGGGTATTTTCTCACTCAAACTGACACAGCTGGCTGACCACTCAGCTGGGGGCAAGGTCGTGTAATCACCCCTTGCTTAGGTATATTATTCCAATATCTATCCTTATATATAGACACACAGTAACCTATAAGTCACTCCTATGGCAGGCCTTAACAATCCTAGAGGCAGAGTGCTTGGTTATGTGTGAGGTGGTGCTCTAGCATGAGCTGAGCCGGTCTGCAGCTTTCGGAACCATGTCCTTATAGCTGTTCTATGATATCGCCATACCATATACTCTTAAGTGCATTATAATCCTCGTGGTTGAATGCTAACTTTGGTTTGGCTTTATCTAAACATGTCGTGTAAGGTGTCATACGCTTTGGAATACTACCCCCTCGCCAATTCTGGCGACAGGGGTAGCATTCCACCCTTCTAGAGGGAGAAGACATGTTGTTGCTGACTATCCCGGTTAAATTTAACCAGAGCCCCAGCATCACAAAATGGACGCTGCTGCCACAGACACAAGTCTGACCTCCTGCTGCTGGGAGTCCTTCCAGTCACGGAGGTTTGGACAATAGGTTTCCTGCCTGGAGAGGTGCGAGCACCACCCCAGACAGGACTTTGTGTATTGGGACAGGGAGGGCTGAATAGATTGAGACCCTGCCTAAGGCACACTAGGTGCTACATGCATACCCCAGTTCAAACCGGTTGCTGGGGAACTCCAGCCCCAGCTCTTGCGCGAAACTGGACAAAGGAAAGGGGGTGTAACCACCCCCCTTCCTGGTCCCACCCACAGGAGGGACCTAGGAACTAATCCAGCCCCTTTTAGTTGTTTAAAGGTAGGAGCTGTGTCAGACTTTAGATTTGATCCTGAACTGAAACTCGAAACGAAACTCTGGACCTTCGACGTTCTGCTGAAGCTGAAGACTGAAGAATCTCCCTTGTGGCCAAGGAGTGACCACCCTGGGCAAACAGGCACCATCCAGCAAATCAGCGGCTTGCTTTGTCGACGCTCCCGCTGGGACCAGAGCACAAAGCCTGACAAGACCCAGACTTCCAGACCTCTCTGACCCTCTTATCACGTCTGCAGCATAGCTGAGATCCGTGGAGGCGACGAGACACGTGGGAACAGACATCTTGAAAAGTCCACGACTTGCTAACTGTGCAGCTCCTGAGGTAACCTCGAAGCTGTGCACTGGGGATTGAGAAGCCCCGAATCTGAGCTCCACCTGCACCGAAGATCAGCCCTCCACACTCCACGAGTTCTGCGTGGGGCCCTTCTGCTTGTGTTCTGCTAGACGCGTTGTCCGGTCGCTGGTCCGTTGGCTAGTAGCCTCGGTGACGACAATCCTTTTGAATCAACTCACTGGTTTGGTTGCTCCAGACTGGCCCTTGCCTCCCTGCAAAGGTGAGGCACCTCAGACCTTGCTGGTCTGCATCAGAAGCCTTCTTTGAATCCTGCGTGGGTTGCCTTTGCCAAGGCTTGTTGACTCCAATCCGGCAGTCGACCCCTCCATCTGCGAGAACCTTCGTGGGACAGCTCCTCTCCAGCCGGTCACTTGCCCGTAGGCTAGTGGCCTCTGTGACGACGAAACCTTTGATGTACAACGCTGGTCTGGTTGCTCCAGACTGGCCCTTGCTCCCCTGAAAAGGAGCAGCCCATCAGACCTTCCTGGGCTGATTAAAAAGCCATCTTCGATTCCTGCGTGGGTTGCCTTTTCCAAGGCTTGTTGACTCCAATCCGGAAGCCGACACCGCCGACCGCGGGAGCCTTCGTGGGACAGTCCGTATCCAGCGCCTGGTCGTCGTCGACACCTCCTGGTCCACGTGGCTGAAGAGACAAGCTTCACGACAGCACCTGATTGCTCCTCGACGTCATCTGGTTCCTTCCTGGTTCCACCCGGTCACTGGCTAGTGACCCAGACTCTGTCCCCTCTGCTTTCAGGTCTTCTTCATCCTCGATCTGCCCTTGGATCCACCCGGACATCTTCCTCCTGGTCGCCTGCAGCATCTTTCCTTCAGGTCTCCATGGGCTTTAACGGCGAAACCCGACACATCTTCACACCTATGCACCCGCTTCATGTGGGTGAGGTAACGCGAGTACTTCGGTGCTCCCAAGGGTATTGACTATCCAAGTGTCTAGGTTTTTAGTTGTTTCCTCCTAGCTAGACCGGAAGTGTCCTGAATCCTTCTTTTTCTAACTCTTAAGCTCCCATTGACTTAACATTGACTCTCGCGTGTGTGTAAAGACACTGCACGCGCCGCCTGTGGGCCTCCTACTTCTTAAATAAGGTTCAGATAGTGGAGCCCCAGCGATTCTCTATGCCCTAGGCCTTTCCTTTTCTCGTGACGTGGTACTTATACCACTTTCTTAGTATATGGTTTAGTTCGCCCCTAGGGCCGGACTGTGTTTTGACAACTTAACGTATTCTGACTAAGTAACTTGTTATGTGCTTTTGCCTCTGTTCTCATAAAGAGTTCAGAGGAGTGTGTTAGTAAATAAATACATATATATTTTATATATATCCTGTGTGGTGTCCTTTCATTTGATATTCAAGGGGTTACATATGGTAAAACAGCTGGCTTTACACGCCCTCAAGAGTCTTTTAGCCTAAGACTGTTCTGTCCACGCTACCACTAGTATAGCTGGTCTATAAGGTTGACTTACAACCATCACCATAAGGGTTGTTTGGACTGGTGCAAGGTGTTCACTAGAATAGTGAACATCATATACCAGGCCAACTTCTCACAGAGACAACATGCCAAGATCGGGGGAAGTGTCCAACCCACTGGCATCCCCCAGATCCTCTCTCCAATCATGCTCCAACTGGTCAGTTAAAGGGTCCTGAGACCCCTCCCAGTCTTCTTCCTCCTCATCCTCTGGGGTCCAGTTCCCTTGATAAGGGATGCCTGGAACGAACAGGGGCACAAAGGTCCCACCCGGCATGGAATCCAGCGTCGAGTGACAGTGGTCCGGCACCGGTTCGGTTCTCGGAAGGAGGATGGGGTCCACGCCGGCCGGGGAGCCGACCTGCGGCAGCTACGGCTGTGGTGCCGGTGGTAGCGGCCCCGGTGGAGGTGGCGTGAGGTCAACCGGCACCAATCCGGACCCAGGCCGGGGTCCAACAGGGGCCGCGGTCAGAACCTCCGGCGGAGAAGGCAGAGACCCCTCAGCCGAGTCCGTGGGGCCCAAAGGCATGCCGGCGGGATCAGGCTGCCGCACGAAGATTGCATGCATCGCCTCGTAGAACATACGAAGCTGGGTGGGAGTCACATCGGGTCCCGGAAAGGGAGGGAAGCCCGGAGTCGATTCTTCAGGCTCCACGAGCGGAGCCGAGAGAGGGGCACCGCCAGCATGTCTCAGTCGGTAGGTCGACAGCCAAGGCGAAGAGCGACGCTGCTTCTTCGCCTTCTTCTTGCGCTTCGACTTACTTGACCCAAGTGCGAAGACTTTGACGAATAATGATGATGACTCAGCAGCCGGTCCCTCGACTTCCCTCTGGACGGGGACCTCGATTGGCGCGTAGCTGACTGACGATGCTCCAGAAGCTTTCGAGACCACTCCCGCAAAGTCTTCAGAGCCATCGCCTGGCAGTTGGTGCACGACATGGGGTCATGGTCACGATCCAGGAAAAAGAGACACGCTGTGCGGATCCGTTACCGACATCAGTCGGTGCCAGGAAGCGCAGGCCTTAAACCCAGGCATCCCTAACGTGCACCAGGGATCGAAGACTCAATAAGATGTCGACAAAAGTTGCTCCAAAAAGTAGTAAAAAAATGACTGAGGTACCGCTCTCTCCGGATCTGCGCTGGCTGGTCTGGAAAAGTAAAGAACTGACGTTAGTGAGCGAGAGCATCGTCTAAGTAGTTCCAGCGGCGTCATCCCAGCGACCACGACGCAGACGACGTACGCGGAGCTGACTGACGCCACCTTCCGACGCTGGGGTACTGCTGACGAAAACTTTCCGGATCCAGTCTGACACCGCGGGAATATTCTAAGGTAAGGAATCTATACCTACCGTGTTTTTTCAGATAGATTGGACTAGGAGGGTTTGGAGGCTGCTGCAGAGGGGGCCCCCAGACCCACGCAAAAAGAACAATTGAAGAACAGAATTCAGAACAATATCATACATTCACCCCAGTACAGAGATCTGGGGCTATAGCCATCGTTTTTTTGCTCACCATGCCATTCCAGTGTGGACCCAGCCATATGCAAATCAGTCTTGACCCTGAGCCCAATGGGAACAGTCCAGCCCGAACTGCCAGGCCAGGTCCTCCCTGGACTGGAAACAAGCATCCTAGGACCGGTTTTGGGCTTTCAGCCCTCATCGGCCAGGATAGCTTGACTCCAGTGGCATGGAGAGCACAGGACACACATCTGGGCATACCCGTCCCACTCCGGGAGACAAATGCAAAAGAACAATTGATGGACAGAATGCAGAACAATGTCATATATTCACCCCAGTTCAGAGATCTGGGCCTAAATACATTGTTTGTTTGCTCACCATGCCATTTATTTATTTATTTCATTTATATAGCGCAACAGCTACCCAACAAAGGGTTTCCCGGCGCTAGTGATCCAGTGTTTTGATTGATTCAGGTCTTTAGATGTTGAACAGCCAGGTTTTTAAGGCCTTCCTGAATTTCATATAGTTGATTTCCTGCCGAAGTGTCACCGGGAGAGTGTTCCAAATTGAGGGCCCAAGATATGAAAAGGATTTTCCGCCCATTCGTGCCAGCCTGATTTTTGGAATCACAAAGTGATTGGCCGTGGCTGAACGAAGGGTTCGAGATGGGCGGTAGGGATGTATTAGATTTTGTAGGTACTTGGGTGCACTGTTGGTAGAGATCTTATGCATAAAGATTTAAACTTCACCCGATTCTCGATTTTCAGCCAGTGCAGTTCGCGGATATACTTGGTGGTAGGTGTGGAGATGGGAATTTTCCACAGTAATCTCGCGGCTTCATTTTGCACTGTCTGTAATCGGCGGGTTGTAGCCTTATTGGCCCCCAAGTATAGCACATTAGCATAATCGAGTCTGGAGGTTATTAAAGCATTGATGACAGTTTTTTGAGTATTTTTGGGCAGCATCCAACAAATTTTTTTCAACCACTTTAATGTCGCAAAACAGGTAGCTGACGTCTTCGCAGCTTGTTGATTAAGATTAAGCGATTCATCAATGATGACCCCAAGGTTGCGGGCTGATTTGACTGGGATCGGGGGGTACCCATCTCGTCTGGCCAGTGTTGGGGTCCCCAGAGCTCTTTGTTCTTACCTAAGACAAGTAGCTCAGTCTTCTCACCATTGAGTTTGAGAAAAAATGTTCTCATCCACTCCGCGATCTTGGTTAAGCCGAGTTTAAGTGAAGAGGTGTTATTAGACTCTGTAGATGATAGAGAGAAGATAAGCTGAGAATCGTCAGCATAGGAGAACATAAGTAATCCAGTCTCTTCTATCATTTTGGCCAGCGGGCTCATATAAATGTTAAAAAGTAACGGGCTCAATATGGAGCCCTGAGGTACCCCATGTTTAAGAGTCATAGTGTCAGAGCAGGCGGACTGAGAGAAGACTTGGAAAGTGCGCTGTTCCAGTAGGGATTTAATCCAGTTACAAGCTGCGCCCCTGATAACTATGGAATGGAGTGTTTGTTCAAGAACAGAATGTGACACAGTATCAAATGCTGCACTGAGGTCGAGTAACAGCAAGGCTACCGTTTCTCCACGGTGCAGCATTAGACGGATGTTTTCAGTGACGCCTAACAAGGCCGTCTCTGTGGAAAAGCCTGTGCGGAATCCTGATTGATGGAGGGGTAGCAAATCATGAGTGGTAATAAAATCAGTGAGAACCCTATGAACATGTTTTTCTAATATTTTTGCAAAGGTGGGTAACAGAGAGATAGGTCTAAAGTTGGATGGCAGATTGGGATCTGCTCCCATTTTTTTCAGCAACGGATGAATCATCGCGTGCTTCCACTCATTCGGTACAGTTTCTTCCTGTAAGGATTTATTAAGAAGATTGGTGATTATATCCATTCCAGTTTGGACCCAGCCTTATGCAAATCAGTCTTGACCCTGAGCCCAATGGGAACAGACCAGCCCGAACTGCCTGGCCAGGTACTCCCTGGACTGGAAACAAGCATCCTAGGACAGGTTTCGGGCTTTCAGCCCTCATTAGCCAGGATATCTTGACTCCAGTGGCATAGAGAGAACAAGACCCATGTCTGGGCATACCGGACCCACGTCTGGGCATACCCGTCCCACTCAAGGTGACAAATGGAAAAAGAACAATTGATGGACAGAATGCAGAACAAGGTCATACATTCACCCCAGTACAGAGATCTGGACCTAAATCCGGTCCTAGGATGCTTGTTTTCAGTCCAGGGAGGACCTGGCAGTTCGGGCTGGACTGACAATCGCCATGTTGAGTAGCTCTGGATACCAATATGGAGCCACCAGAATGGCTTGGGCCCGGTCGCGCCTGATCTTCTTCAGCACTCTGGGCAGAAGTGGTATAGGCGGAAAGGCGTACAACAGACTGCAGCTCCACTTGCGACGAAAGGCGTCGCCGAGCAAGTACCGCCTTGGAAATGCCAATGTACAGAATTGATGACATTACGCGTTCTCTTCGGTGGCAAATAGATTTAACCAAGGCTCTCTCCACTGCAGAAAGAGACCTTGCACCATGTCCGACTTAAGACGGCATTCATAATCTATCAAGCACCGGCGGCTGAGTTTGTCCGCCCTGGCGTTCAGAGAACCTGCCAGCTGTTGAACCACCAGGGTAATGCCCTGATATTCCAGCCATGTCCAGAGGAGCAGAGCCTCATGACAAAGGGTCCAGGACCCCACCCCGCACTGCTTGTTGCAATACCACATGGCGGTGGTATTGTCCAGGAAAACCTGCACTACACTTCCCCGGACAGAGGGAAGGAATGCCTTCAGTGCCAGTCGGATCGTCCAAGGCTCCTAAAGATTGATGTGGAGCCAGGACTCTGCCGGAGACCAGAGGCCTCTGATCTCCGCCTCTCCCAAGTGGCCTCCCTGGACGCCTCCATCACCACTTTGTGCTCCGGTTGGGGAAGGGAGAGGGATCTGCCATTGACCCAATCGCGATTTGTGAGCCACCACTGCAATTTTCGTGCAGTGCCCTCCGAGATCTGGACATGATCGGAAAGATTGCCCTGATGCTGTGCCCACTGGAACTTCAGGTCCCACTGCAGAGCCCGCATATGCCATCTGGCAGGTTGCACGAGCAGGATGCAGGAGGCCATCAGGCCCAGGAGCCGGAGGGTCTTCCTGACTGCTGAAACCCGGGATAGAGGCTAAAAGATCGGAATCATAGCCTGAATATCCCGGACTCGTTGCTCGGGAGGATAACCCCGAACTGTGTTGAATCCAGAACCGCTCTGATGAAGGGGAGCTTCTGAGAGGGACTCAGTTGCGGCTTTGGCACATTGATGGAGAAACCCAGCAAATGCAGGAGGTTGGCCGTAGTCTGAAGGTGGGTGACGACTCCCTGTGGCGAGCCCGCCTTCAACAACTAGTCGTCGAGGTAGGGGGAAGACGGACACCCCTGACCTGCGCAGATGAGCTGCGACCACCGCCATCACTTTCGTGAACACCCGAGGGGCGCTGGAAGGCCGAAGGAGAGCACGGCAAACTGAAAATGCTCCTGGCCTACCGATAACCGCAGGTAGGCCAGCAGGACGGGGATGTGAAAATATGCGTCCTGCAAGTCCAATGCTACCATCCAGTCTCCAGGGTCGAGGGCAGCCAAGACCTGAGCCAGAGTCAACATCTTGAACTTCTTCCAGAGGAAGCGATTGACATCTGAGGTCCAAGATGGGGCGCAAGCCCCATTTGTCCTTCTTGGGGACCAGAAAGTAGTGGGAATAACAACCACGTCCTACTTCCGGCCCAGGAACGTGCTCAATGGCCCCCTTGGCCAAGAGGGCCATAACTTCCTGCTGGAGAAGCGCGAAGTGATCCCCCGACATGTAGTGGAATCGAGGTGGTATGGTCGGGGGAGTAGACTCGAAGGGGAGGGAGTAGCCCCTTCTGACGAGTTGCAGCACCCACTTGTCGGAAGTGACAGAACGCCAATGGAGAAGGTGGTGATGAATCCTGCCACCCACCGGCGTGGGTTGCGACCTGAAGCTCAGACTAGGAAGGCTTCGAGGCGGGGGCAGAGGTGGACTGACTCTCACGCCGGACCCCGAAGCCACCTCGGCAGCCTCCACGCCCTCGCTAAGTTTGGTTCTGCGCAGGGTTTTGACTGAACAAACGGGCAGCGGTGCCTCTGCCATGGCCACGAAAGGAATGAAAAGTAGACGTGGCCAGGCGCGTGGCGGAAAGGCCCAAGGAATTGGCCGTAGCTCGAGAGTCCTTAAAACGCTCCAGTGCAGTGTTGGCCCCTATCACCAAAAAGGTGAGTGCCGTCAAAGGGCATGTCCATGAGCGGGCTCTGGGTGTCCAGGGAGAATCCGGTGGACTGCAACCAGGCGTGGCGACGAAGCACCATGGTCGTGGAAATTGCGCTACCAAGAGAGTACATGGTGTCTAAGCCACAACGAATGGCGAACGTAGCCATGTCCTTACCCTCACCCAGAGCCTGAGATAGCACAGTTTGGACCTCCTCCGGGCACTGAGGCAGCACCTCGGCAACGGTATCCCACACCACGTGGGAATAGCGGCCCAAAAGACACATAGTGCTCACCGACGGCAGCCCTAAGCTGGTCAAAGAGAACAACCGCTTGCCAAACTGCACCAACTTTTTAAGAGTCCTTATCCGGCGGAGCCGTGGGAAAAGCACTCTGGGACGTCGAAGCTTGAATGACTAGACTCTCAGGTGTGGGATGGGTGGTCAGAAAAGCAGGGTCACCCGGCGCCTGGCGATGACGCCTGGCGACGTTCTTATCCACAGGGGTCCCTGTGGCTAGCCGTGACCAAGTGCCCAGCAAGACTTCAGTGGAAGGCATCATTAATGGGGAGCAGTGGCTCCAATGAAGTGGACGTCGACTGGAGCACCTCAGTGAGGAGGTTAGACTTATGGGTCTCCGTGGGGAGATCAAGGCTAAGGACCTCGGCTGCACGATGGAGCACAACCGTATACAAGGCACCTTCCTCCATAGTGAGCAGGAGAGGCAAACCCCAATCAGAGGAGACGTCAAGGCCGCCGGCCTCCTCCAAGTCGTCCCCCAGTCCTGCTCAGAATCACACTGACGAATAAGAGGGTCCTCGGACCCCTCCCAATCGTCCTCCACCGCCGGCGCAGGTGGCACAGGCCTCGGCAGCG
The DNA here is from genome assembly GCF_964261635.1 of Lissotriton helveticus. Lineage (NCBI taxonomy): Eukaryota > Metazoa > Chordata > Amphibia > Caudata > Salamandridae > Lissotriton > Lissotriton helveticus. The sequence goes on along the minus strand of NC_136058.1, from coordinate 144,514,232 downwards.
AGGCAGGGATCGGGGAAGGGAGAAACGGCACCGGAACGGCCGGAGCCGAGCTGGTGCCGTGTCCCAATTCGGATCCCACGTGGGGACAAAACTGTCCGGGAACCGGGGCAGAGGCGCAACCAGCGGTTTCCACTGCGACGCAGCCGGCAGAGCCGAGGGCGGCGCCGGCAGCATGGGACCTCTTGGTGCCGTGGCCGGAGCCAACTGCTCAGGATCCTGCGGCGCCGTGGCCGGAGTCGCTGGCGGCACCAGGGCTGGATCCGCCAGAGGAGTCGACGGAGCGGCAGGATCCTGACACGGGGCCCGAAAGCGCACCGACGGGAGCCCGAGGTCTTAACTGGCGGTCCATGGCAGCAAGGAATTGCCGACGGACCCGGGTAGGGCGGGTAGTATGCGGGACATCCAGGCTCCGAAGGAGCCGCAGGGGCGGAGCCCCTGTCTCCCTCGTCAGCATCTGAGGACCGATGGGGGGGACGGAGAGCGAAAACACTTCTTCGTGCGCATTATCGTGAGTGGCAAACTGGTCCAACCAAGGAACCCCCTAAAGGGCAGGTGCATAGAAAAGCCTCGAAACCTATGTAAATGTCTATAGACCCTGGATTGGGACAAAAAATCTTAAGGACTTTGCAGATGCCTTGCTGCCCTTAAAACCTTACAGCGGAGAGTCTGCTTTGGCTTCAAACAAGCGAGACCCATCTAAGGGCAAGTCCAACAATGTAGCCTGAACATCTGGTGAAAAACCTGATCCCCTTAACCAGGCATGTTTTCTTGTCGACACCGAATACCCCATTGCCCTTGCTACAGAGTCTGCAGTGTCCAGGCCAGATTGGATCACTTCACGAGCAGCTGCCTGAGTGTCCATCAAAAGTTCAGAAAAAAAAAACTGAATCTCCGTAGGCAACTTTGGCATGACCTCTTTCGCTGAATCCATGAGAGCATAAATGTAGCATTCTAAAAGACAAGCGGCATTTGAAGACTTGAAGGCCATACTGCCTGACCAAAAAAACTTTCTTCACCGAGCAAGAAGCCTGTGCAACTAGGCTCTGTGGAGAAGGATGTGTGGTAAAAAAAACAGATCCCCCCAGGAGCCCCTTTATATGTCCAAGCCACTGTTTAAGACTGCAGCAGAGGACATTGGCTTGACAGATTTCTGAAATAGGCTCAGTCCAAGACTCATTGAAAGGCAACAACAGCTCCAAAACAGAAGCTGAAGAATCTCGGTGAGGATTTTCGATTTCAGTTCAGCCAAGGGTAGCAGCAACTCCCAAAAATCTGCAGCCTTGCAAATTACTGCATAGTCGGAAGTCACCTAAGGAGGTGGTAAACCCTTGGGAGACACCAATTCCCACTCAGGGGAGGTATCCAAAACATTTGCATCTTGCAGGACTTTAAAATCGGGGTCAAGATCCACAATTTCCCCTTCTTCAGTCTCTTCATGTTCCTCCTGGTACTCTGTCCCTTCCAAAAGACTCTGCCCCTCCGGTGACTTCGGAACCAGAGTTGCAGGAACATCCAAGGGCACAGGTAATTAAGCCAGTTCAGGACGAACCAGAGCCAGATCGGATCCAGACGGCGCTTGGGATGAGCAACACAAGGGCCACGTCCCTCTTGAAAAGGCAACAGTGTCATAGGCATAAAGGGCATGAAAAGGAGAAGGAAAACCTCCCAGTGAATAAGCCAATGGACCCATGGGGCCAGCAAAATGCTAAACATAGCATTCAAGAAGTACGTCAAGTTCCGAGCGCGGAGTTTGGAATGCTGGATACATCAGATCTGGATGAAAGGGCTCTGGACCCGTACTTGGAGACACTAAATCTGGGTCAGGCTGTGGAGTTGAGTGCTTGTCACCGGCATTGGAGGTGGAGCCGCAGGCCTTGGCACTGGTGGAGAAACAACAGATTTGGAGTCGGAGGAGTAACAGCCCTCGGTGCAGGAGACCGAGCCGGATACAACCCCGCAGAGGGTATTGGAGCTGCCTCATTTCTACGGCATCTTCTAGGACTCGGGGACACAGACTTCACTTCAGAGTCTTATCCTTCGAGGAGCGGCACCGAGAACCATGGCACCGCTTCTTCTTGTGTTTCTTGGACGATGCTGAAGTGTGCGGCAACAGTGACATACGACTGGGTCTGAGACGTTCTACGACTCCTCTTCTGCTTCCTTGGCCTCCCTCTCTTTCAAGGCCTTCGGATTCATCTGTTTGCACGAAGAACATGTCCCAACGTTGTGATCTGAAGATAAGTACTATAAACAATCTTCATGCGGGTCAGTGATGGACATCTGACCTCTGCATTTCCTGCACGGCTTGAATCCAGACTTCCTATGAGGAGAGATTTTCATAGGCTACAAATTCGCAGCAACAGTATAGAAGAAATCTCCTAGAAATGGAGAGCCTGGAAAAACCGTTAAGCGTCGACTGCGCAGAAAAAAGGGAACGGACATCAGCACTCCGACAAGATCTTCTTATGGCTCAGATGACATCACGCCGATTTGCTTGCAGAGTAGTTCTATTGCAATGTCCTCGTTGATTTGGGAGAGCTAAGGAAAAAGGTTTCAGTGGAATGCTGCACATTGGAATAATTCAAAAGGTGAGGAAAACACAGGCAGATGTATTCATCAGAAACTTTGACTTGGTCCCGGTCTAGCACGACCAGATGTCCCAATAAGCTCCAGAGATTTCTATGTGCTATATGGGGCAAACTCTTTAAAAAAATCATATCTCTGTTTCCCTACATCTTCGTTTTGGTGTCATTTTAAATATAGAAATGTTTCCTATTTTTATAAATTGGAGTTGGAATTTTATAGTGTGTTGTGTCCTAATCAGTTACTGAATTTGTGCATTAAAATGCTTTACATACCAGTCTCTACCCCTTGGACGCTCATGACGAGCTCAGCTCGTCATGGAGTTTCCATTGATTTCAATGGAAATTACATTACCATCCTTGAGATGCCTCAGCAGCCAAGTGGTTAAGTTAAGCTTGCCTTCTTGCAGCCAGCTATTAAGGGTTGAGCAAGGGAATACTTTTTTGAGACCTATTCGGAGTCATAAATTGTGTTAGTGGCTTTACTGCCTGTGGTAAATATATATTTACCATTACTTCTAATCCGCATTCCAACATTCACATGACAGCATCAAATGAAAAAATGTGATTATAACTGATGCCATAGGAATAAGTTAGCCTTAGTTCCATTCACATATTCATTCAAAGGTAAACTGTAAACACAGACACATAGTCAGAAGGGGATTCCATATGGAAACTGATGATTGTACAAGCAAGCTGAATAAAAACGTTAACGTTCTTGTGTTTTTGCTTCATCCGCTTATACAATTTCCAAATAATATGTTACGTTGTGCCATCAGTTCAGACATCTTAAGGGGATAACAGATTTGATTAAGTATTTCGAAGCATCCTTTATTATGTAGGACAAGTAATAATTAATTAAGACTTGGGGTGGAGGATATATTTACTGCACCGACGAAGGTCATAATAAATTATAAGTCAATCACATACACATTTTCAGCTATTTTTATAAAGCATAGACCAACGTTCTTTTCAGACGTACAGAGAATTAAAAAAGGTGAATAAGTTAAGAGTATATATTTCCAATGGTAATATGGTTTGTATTAGGAGTTTTATATCAGGAGTCAATGTTAAGAATTACAGTTGCCACATGGAAAAATGCATGAGCATAAATACGTACATTGGTTCAGCATCCTTAAATAATATTAATATCTTTGTCTGGCAGAGGGGTAGTCCACATTTGAGTCTTTGTGGAACCTTAAGCACTGAATGTTGTACATGAACACAACTTCTGAGAAAAACAAACTTTTTTTCTGCTGACAATATGCAATGAGAAAATATAATCTGGCAGGGTACTCACTCTGTCTCGATAAAACAAAGCACTGTCAAGAGTCTTCTCAAGAATGGTAGCCACAGCAACTCTTACTTCCCTTACACTACACTCCAACAAGAATATTCTGAAATTAAAAATGAGGTTATACTATTAATATCTTCCTATTAAAGACATGTTTTATTGTGAATGTCCCTAGAAAATAACCACAGGTGTTCCACTGAAATGTCTTGTAAGATTTCATCTGGCAGGCAAACTTGAGTAGCGTTTACATAACAAACAGTGATTTCATGTCAGCCTTCATTAGAAATATAGTCACTATTATTTTAAATTTGATAAGAAATACAGGCAGTAAACTGAATCCCTTTACATATAGTATGAACACCTCCTGTATAACTGAGAAAGTGTATCTGTGTGAAAACTATGTCGATAAGTCAAACTGGAACATAGCAAAAAAAAAATAATAATAATAATAATAATTAAAAATAAGAAACTACAATGTGGATTATTTTAGTGATGCAGATGATCTGAATTCCGATATGATAATGTTTTAGCTCTAGCCCTCGTTGGTAGTTCTATTTGAATTATGGCTCTGGAGATTCAAAAAGCAAGTAGTAGGTTCAGAAAAAACATGTTAATTACCCATCAAGCTTAAACGGTTCATGCCATCTACACAAAATGGAAAGCATTCATGTAAAATAATAAAACATAATAGTCTTGGGTGCCGCATTATTGGCTCCTTTGTGGGGCACAGTATTAAGATAGCTTGCACATGAGGAAAATATCACACTGTGCGACAGAACAGAACTACTGCGACCAGTATGCTCACACTGTTGGTCGCATTTAATGCCATCTCATCTGTTATTCTTCCTCTCGTACGAGTTACTTACCGTCGGTAACGATGTATCTGGTAGAGACGATTCTAGCTGCAGATTCCTTAACGTAGAATTATCCCCAGGTGTGAGACTGGATCGGGAAAACGTTTTCCCCCAGCATCCCTGCGCGCCAGGGGGACAGCATCACGTGGCCCAGCCCATGCGCCGTACATGATGTCAGTGAGGTCACATAAGTCCCACCCCGGCGTGCCTACGTCAGTTTTCTTCGGAGAACTTTTCCGCGCCACAACGTGGAGCCAGCAGAGAAACTGCGGAAGCAAGGGAACAGTGTGCGAAACAGCAGAAAAATGGAAAAGAAAAAGGATGGTGACAAAGAACACCATAAGGAGCAGTGCCAACACTGCCGCACCCAAAAGCAGGGAAAGAAGAAAGAACAGAGCACAGCCCTGAGCAGCCACTCTGCCAGTTATGAAAACAGTACCCCCTTCAAGACAAGGAACATATGCAAAATGTCATGACAACATGTAGCAGGACTACAACCCAGAGCAAGACCCATGAAGGGGAGCCAGTTCCAAGACAAACGGGGAACAGCAGACCTCCAAGGCGACCCCATCACAAAGTGCGACAACCCCCCAAAGGGAGGCAGGGCACGGCCAAATGACCCAAACGCAGAGGATAGCAGAGGGGCCATGACCTTCAGAAACAAGAGGGCGGGAAAGGAGGGACAACGGAAGGGCAGCCTCAACCCTGGAGCAACCTGAGCAGAGGAGCACAGCAGTACCTATAGATCTAACCTCAACAGAGGGACAAAAAGCAAGACGTCTTGTCAAAAGAGCGAAAGAATACACGCACTCATCAAAGCCATCCACCGGGAGGCGAGTGCAGAAGGGCAAGCCACAGCGTCCTCGCAGAACGGGGAGGAAGGGTGGGCCATGAAGGAATCTGCGGCCAGAATCGCCTCTACCAGATACATCGTTACCGAAGGTAAGTACTCGTACATCTGATAGAGACTACTAGCCGCAGATTCCGTAACGTAGAATAGATACCCTAGCCATACCCACGGAGAAGGAGGGACTGCGGAAGGACCCCTCCAGCCTGGACATAACATAGGGTCCCACAGGGGACTAGTCCAACGGACAGGGCGAAGAGCCCCATTCTCCCAGGCAAGGGTGAAATACCCCCACAAGCAGAACACCACCGACGCCAAACGGGATGTGGGAAGAAGAATAATTTAGAAGAAGCCCCTTCACTCTCTACAGAGGAACCAAGGGCAAGGCCAGGGGGGCCAAAGCACCCCACGCCCCTACAAGGCAACAGAGCTTCCATAAAAAGCCAGGACAAAGAAGAGGAAGAAGAAAAGCCTAGAGGGCCCAAGGAAACAAGGGAAAAGAAGGCAAGCCCACCATAGACGGAAGGCAACAGACTAGACAGAGTGGCGCCAGCAGTAATAGGCCGCCGTAAGCAGGAAAAAAACGCCCGGGCCCCAAGAAGACCGGGCAGGCTACGCCTGACAAAGGGAGAAACACAGAATCATCCCAGCCTCCAGGATAGGAGCATGAAGGCGAGGAAATGCCCGGACACACTACAACAAGGGGTCCGCACACACGACTCAAAGAAGCATCAGCAACATACATAAACGCCATGGAGAGCAGAGGCCCGAAGGCGACCAGAGCTGCCTAGCAGAGCGCAAGCTATTTAATAGCTACCACTACCCCACATAGGGTAAGTTAAGTCCCAAGACATGGGAACCCTCTTTGGAAGGAACTTCCGCAACAGAGGAAAAAACGAAAGAGTCACGGGGAACCCCCTTCCCTGCCCACGAAAGGCTTATCAAGCAGCCCAAGAGAAAAAACAGGAGGCCTAATCTCAGGGCCAATTCTGTGCAGATAACTAAAGAAAAAACACACAGTCAACAAAAGGGCTGCCCGGCAGCAAACAAAACCACAGTCCCAGCAAGGAGGACCCGAGTGGCCATATAACACACCCCACAGCAAGGGCAACGGCCTAAAAGAAGGTCCAAAACCAGCTCAACTCAGCATTTACTGAGGAGGGGAAGGAGGAGGGGAGGATAAGGCGGAGGAGGAGGAGGACGGAGCCCTGCCAAGAACCTTTGGATGGCGGAGTCTGCCGGGGCATGGAATAACAGGGTGCCATCGAATGGAAGATCAATCAGCCGCTTCTGAACATTTTCAGGGAACACGCCGTCCCGAAGCCAAGCATGGCGACGGAGGGTGACTGAGGAAGCCATGGCCTGGCCCAACACCTCCAAGATGTCCAGAGCGGAGCGGAGAATAAACGCTGCTAGCTTCCGGCCATCCAACGCATGATGCCGTAAGTCCACCTAAACAGTCTCCTGTGAAGAGACGGATCACAAGGACTCAGCCGAGTCCCACAAACAAGAGGTGGCTCTAGCCAACACACACAAGGTGTTAAGTGCCCGCAGGGCAGTGCTGGTCGAGGTGAACATGTTTCGCCCCCAAGAGTCCAGCCATCAGGCCTCCCAGGATAGTGGAGTCAACACTGGCGGCAGGGAGGGAAAAGCAGTCCGCAAAAGTGGACTTGAGGCCGAGGGGTGGAGGGAAAGACACGCCGGGTCACGCGGCGCCGGTGCAGAAGGTGTTGAGGCACCGGATCCCCTGAGGCGGGGCGCCTCCAAGCACCCATCAGGTTAGAAAGGATCAAACCTTCAAAGGGAAGCAATAGCTCCCTCCCACCTGAGCCGTGGTGGTGAACCTCCAAGAGATGGTCCCCCGGGAAATGAGCAGCCAGGCCACCCACGCACAGAATACCCACAGCCGTGAGCGAAGGCCGCACCCGCGGCGGAAAAAGCAGCTCCTCCGTGGGCTACGACTAAGGCGGCGTCCCCCAAACCAAGCGAGGCAGGCAAAGGCAAGACCTGAAAGTCAGAAGGAACCGAAGAGTGGGGACCTGTCGCTCCTCCGGCGAACACCTTGGCCTCGGGAAAGGCGGGGAGCCGCCCTTCGATGACGCCGGTGAAAAAGCCACCATGCGGCAGCCTGTCTCCGGGGAGAATGACTTTTGGTGTAAAACAAACAAGGACCCCCTGATTAGGAATTGTCAGTTCCAGCGACAGGGACAATAGATATGTCGAAGTAATCACATAAATGTAGATAGCTACAGAGGAAAGGTCTTGTATCAAAAAAAGGGGTCCAACACGTTTAAACAGATAAGACAGATCTTTTTCACTTAGTAAGTATTTTAATTAAAAAAGCCATATACACAATATACAAACAATTATTGTATCTACACAATGAACAAATGAAAACCAAGTCCTGAGCAATAGTCTTGAAATTAATAACACAGAATACTTATTATATACACATGACTTCACAATAAATGATGAACAATCTTGTCTCTACATGGAAATAAAATAAAACATTTCATAAAAAAGTGACAGGACAGAATATAATCTTTCAAAACGTGAAATGTTTTTAAAGATTATATTCTGTCCTGTCACTTTTTTATGAAATGTTTAATTTTATTTCCATGTAGAGACAAGATTGTTCATCATTTATTGTGAAGTCATGTGTATATAATAAGTATTCTGTGTTATTAATTTCAAGACTATTGCTCAGGACTTGGTTTTAATTTGTTCATTGTGTAGATACAATAATTGTTTGTATATTGTGTATATGGCTATTTTAATTAAAATACTTACTAAGTGAAAAAGATCTGTCTTCTGTTTAAACGTGTTAGACCCCTTTTTTTGATACAAGACCTTTCCTCTGTAGCTATCTAAATTTATGGGATTACTTCGACATATCCGGGGAGAATGACACCAGTAGGCACCCAACCTCCGGAGAAGAGGGAGCGTCCGAAGACGAATCCGCGACTCAACGCCTGTCTGGCGCCGTGGAGTCCGCCGCCTGGGGCAGGACGGCGTCACCATCCGGCGCCAAAGGAGACGCCGATAGGGCTCCTCCAAGCCATACTGCGCCGGGGACCGGAGCGGAGCCGAAGTGGCCAAGGGGTGGCACCGGAACGATGGGACCGGAGCGGAGCCGAAGTGGCCAAAGGGTGGCACCGGAACGATGCAGACTCAACCTCCGACGAGGCAGCCGCCTGCATGGAGGAACGAGAGGGACCAGGGGAGTGACACAAAGTCCTCCGCCAGCCTCGGCCCAGAATGTGACGGGGGTGGTGCGGCGACCCATGCGGCACCACCAGGGCCGATTCAACCTCCGACTCGCCCTCCGACGAGGCAGCCGCCTATGTGTAGGGACAAGAGGGGCCGGAGGAGTATGAGGGATCACCGCCCAGCCTCGACCCAGAGTGGGATGAGGAGGGCCCACCCACCCCTGTGTGCCGCCCGATCCAGCAGGCGCCGGCGCCATGGCGGCATCAGCTCAGCCGTGGACAAGGCCGCCGTCTGTCCAGAGGGCACAGCAGGGCTCGGGGATGCAACCCGAGCCCCGGCGACCTCCCGCGACACCACAGGGACTCCCGCTGGAGTTAGCAGCGAGACAGAGGCACCGTGGTCCAAAGGAGGGACCCCCGAAGGGCCGCACCCCAACAGCACCACATCCTCTAAGCCTGGATCCGAACCAGTCGGCGCCACAGCCGCCGGCGATGCTGCGGAGGGCCCCGCGCAAAGCAAGGGATCCGCTGATGCCCCAGGAGGGGAAGAAGGAGGAGACGCCAGCGAGGCCTGCAAAGCCGCCACATAAGTCTCCATCTGGACTCTCAACGCCCCTTCACCGGGAAACAGTGAGTAGGAGGCAGACAGGTGGGGTCGCATCACCCGCGGAGAGCCCATGCCCCGGCAGGCCGAACACCAGCCCCCGGGGACAAGCTGCGACACTTATCCACCAGGGAGCAACGCTCCCGTGACATCGTGGAGGGATGAAGTCGTCGACGAAGGACGTTCCTAAAACAGTCTGGCGAGCCTGAACAAGGTGACGAAGCAGACCTTGAGAGACTAGTTTAATCCGGCGCTCCCGCCGCGACTTTGGCTTTAACTGTTGGCAAACCTCACAACCAGTGTGGCCATGATCTTCCCCCAAACACCACATGCAAATGAGGTGAGGGTCCGTGGCCGACATAAGAAGCCCACACAACGTGCAAGTCTTGAAGCCCGAAGTCATTTGCACACTGTTCCACCAAAATATATAGCAATGCGGAAAAAAAGGGGGGCCCAAACAGAGACCGGATCCGCATTGCACGAGGTTAAGGAGAAAACTGATGTAGGCGTGCCGGGGTGGGACTTATGTGACCTCGCTGACGTCACGTACGCGGACAAGGCATGGGCGGAGTCGTGTGATGCCGTCCCCCTGGCACGCAGGGATGCTGTGGCAAAAAGTTTTCCGGATCCAGTCTCACGCCTGGGGATAACTCTAAGTTAAGAAATCTGTGGCTAGTAGTCTCTATCAGATAATATTATAGGCAGGCGTTATATGGTATCCTCCCTCTAAACCATTGTGGGTGCTTGCATCCGGAAACTCTCGGGAGGACACGAGAAGGAGGCTTATTGAAGCACACTTCATATCAGAACCAGTCATTGTACCAGGATTAAATAAAGCGGAGGACAAAACAAATGACTGGAAATAATTAAAGTAAAAAAAGGATGGGGTGGGGGTGTGGGCAGAGATCTCATGAATGTTGCATATAACTGGTCAAGTACGCAGACAAATGATTGTCTGTTATTCTAATGGCTCATTGTGAAATAAAATTGGTAAAATAATAATGACAGCCTGTATTCCTCCCAATGATAAAACAATGAATAGAGCCTCCTTGACATATCTACACAGAGTTGCAGTGTAAGTTAGAAGAGCGCTATCAGCTCTTTTCAGATCTGATAAAGATAAATGGAAATCTTGCAGTGGAGATCACATAATATCAATAATGGCCAGTCAAATCATGCTGGGTGCTGCTCGTTAACCGTCATGTGAAGAAACTCTTTATTCATAAATACAATTTAGTTTTTTACAACATGGGATCCTAGACACATCGGATAGGGCACATATTTAAATAAGGCAAGGTCATATTACCCAACCATTGATTACGCAGGAGGGAAAACAACAGATATAATAAAAATCACTACAGTTACACTAAATTCTTTATTTACAGACCCAACAGCCATCAAAACAGTCATAAGGCCAGCCAACAACTAGGCAGTTCTGAGAAAACAGATAAGGTCAATCAGAACAGACTAGATAAAGCAAGAGAATGTGCAACGAAACGTACAACACACACATTGTTGCCAAGCTCTGTGGAATCCACACTGGGAAAAAACAAAGAACAGGAAATGTATGGAACGAAGTCAACAACTAATCAGTATTTTTCTTCATTAAACCTGGTTTAACAATCTTATATATTTGATCTACTTGGAAAGAAAGGAGCACACAGGATTAATCTGTAGACTCTTATCTAGAGGGATCCACCTTGAATGCTTATTGCCTGGATTCTACAACACAAGCACATGACATCTTTGAGGCCAAGAAACATGGTCCCTGCGATTACAAGGCCACTAAATGTTCACAGTGTGTAGGAGGCTGGCTTAGTATATGGCGCACACTTATTTAAGTGAAGCACCTTGCACTAATTCAGGCAACCTGTATGCTGATTTTAATGGTCTTAGGCAACTATAGAAAGCTCTCTAAGGGGTAACTGTGGAGAGCAGCCTTCAGGCTTAATCCAGAAGGAGTGTAACGCAGTACTGATCATATAGTGTAGGTTAAGTGAAAAAGAACCACACAGGTGTAGTTATAAAAATATGTATGTATTATAAAAACTCACTAACCCATCAGTATATCTCCTACCCGGAGATATAAACACAATACTTAAATAATTAGAACAGGTAAGTAGCACAACTGCACAGTGGTCTCCAGGGGGAGACCAAACCATATTACTAATGAAGTGGAATGAGAACCATGGCCAAAATCGAGACTGGACCCAGAAGACTTAGAAGTGTTTGGGACTAAAGTAACCACCCAAGCTAAGTACCCAGGAACCCTATGGAGGCCATGTGCAGAGTGGGAACATGACTGCTTGCTCACCACAAGCTAATGGATAAGTCATGGTTGCAGTTTTGGAAAAGGAGAACCCTGAAATAACCCCGTGGATGATGGAAGGTTGGAGAGTCACCCCGCCGTGAATATCCCAGGAACCCAGGGAAGCCGGGTGCATAGGTGTCAAGTGACGTCAGAAATCATTGTACACCACAATGGAGGACTTCAATGAAGATGCTGCTGGTGAAGTGTCTGGTGGAATCCAAAGGTGGATTCTTGAAGAGGAGTACCCGCAAGCAGAGGGGAAAGAGTCTATGCCACTCGGAAGTGACCTGGAGGCACGAAAGACCAATGACCACCGATGAACGAAGATGCAGGAGAGTTAACAGCGACCTTATCGCTGCAGCTGTGGGTACCATGAAACGCTGTGGAAGACCAGGAGCCGCTCACGAGCTGTCCCAAGTCGGAAGTCAGAAGCCAGGGGGTCGGTGTCTGGAGGGAGCACAAACAAGCCTTGGCAGCAGCAACAGGCGAAGAAGATGCAGTGTCAGGACCTGCTAGGTCCAAAGGACTCACCATGTGCAGAAGAATCAGAGCAGGCCCGAGCAAGCAGGGGAGCCCACAGGAGCCAAAAAAGACCCTCAAGAGGACTCCCAGGCCTTAGGCACAGGAGTCGCAAGAGGACCTCTAGCAGCTCATCAAGGATGCAGGCCCACGGTGCAGAGGATGCGGTAGGGAAGAGGATCTTGGCAGGAAGAGATGCTGGAGGCTGGAGCTTCTTGTACCCCTAAGATCTCTGGAGGACGGAGCCAACAAGCCTTGGTAATGGCAAGTTGGCGCTGTGCACAGGGGTTGAGCTCCAGCGCTACCGTAAAGCGATACTGACTTCACACTTGTTCTGAAGACAGGGTAGGCCTCGAGGGAGTTGCAGAACTACTACCTGTGTTGCTGAACCCTTTGGAGTGCGTGGGACGTTAGGCGCAGTAGACTGGTCAACTTTGTTGCGGTGCCTACAGATGCAGGGGTGTGACTCCTTCAATCCAAGGGAGATTCCTTCAGGTGTCTTGGATGCTCACAGGCCTGGAGAAGAACCTGTATGGAGCACAGACTATGCAGAAGACTTGAAGGACGACGAGACCAGGAGCAGCAGGATTCTTCCAGTTGCAGTCTCGGTTCCCAAAGCGAAGTCCGACGAAGTCCAACGTGCCCAGATGGTTGAAGATAAAGTGGTTTCGGATCTGAAGCTTGTCCCATGACGAATCTGAAGCGCCACCCATTGGTAAGCCCTTAAGTACCCTAAGGAAAGGGTTGGGTGAATCAGGGATTCCTCCCAAGGGAGGGGTTGGACAGAGGAGAGTATACTCCCATGTCCTTTGTCCAGTTACGCGCTTCCAACTGAAGTATGCAAGGAGGGCACCAAATGTGCCCTTCAAATGAGTATGGAGGCGCTGGCAAGCAACCCCACCTCAGCCCAATACACTAAGTCTGGTCTGGGAGGGTGTCACACCTCCCTGTGACAAGTAAACTATTGTCCTACCTTCCACTGCTCGAGTCTGGCTCAGCAGCAGGAGGACAGACTTGTGTCTGTAGTCTGCAGCAGCACTAGCTGGCTGTTGGACCGTCAAAGACTGGTACCGGGAATACAGGGGGGCTCCCTTGGGGAGCCCCCCCAGTACATGGGATGCTGCATCCAACACTAGTGTTTGGGTAGGCTTCCAATATGTCCGATACCAAACATGAAGGGTTACGGTGCAGCCATTATACAGTTAGATATCTCGTATTAGACATGATGTCCACTATATGTCTAAAATGTCTGAAAGCACCTACAAAGCCTGGAGAATGGACTCCTGGGTTGGTAGGGGGTGTCCTGCTCATGCAAGGCACCCTCACACTTAGAGCCAAGCACCCTGCCTTTAAGATTGAAAGGCCTACCTTAGGGGTGACTTATAAGTTTTAAGGAACCGTATATCTGTGGTGAGTGGTGCGAGCACCAGCTCACACAGGCTGCAATGGCAGGCCTGTAGTCACAGTTTGCGTGGTCTCTCATGGGTGGCATAATAATGCCACAGCCAATGTGAGACCCCTGGTGTACGTATGCCCTGGGTAGCTTAGTACAATATACTAGGGACTTATAAGTGTACACCAGTAGCCAATTAGGAAGGTACCAAAGTACTTACCATAATCCAATTTAGGGAGAAAGCACAATGACTGGGGTCCTGATTAGCAGGATACCAGTCAGACTAGTCAGAAAAATAGGTGACACCAGCAAAAAGTCGAGTCGAGCAGGGACGGAGCCGTGATCGGACACGAAGCCACCATTAAGGACTCGTGGTCCCGCGCCTGATTTATGGCGTGCTTTGCATTATCCCCATTGCGGGCATACGTTGGATCCAAACTCCCTAAGTGAACCTCCATTAGGTTCGGCAAATTATTGAACAAATTATCGAATTGCCATCAGCTCCTTATCTGACCTGCCACGCATCCGTCTTGACTTGTATTCCCCTTGTTATCGACCCGGGGGACACGAAATACTTGCGTCCTGTAAAAGCCCTGAATTCCAAATGACGCTTAGAGCCACAGAAAACAGGCCAATTAATTCTTAGGCATTAACTTTTTGTCCTGATGATGATCCTACATATTGTGTTTAAGGGATCGAAACGCCGTCGACTTGATATAACATCATATATGTGAAATATACTGTATGTGATATGCATATAATGATGTAATTGAATTTCTGTAATTTATCATTTTTTCAGAAATCATTCACCTTTTGCCTAAATATTTTTTCCTCCTCTTTTCTATCTGTTCTATCTTGCCAATTCGTTAGCGTGAGGGCACAGGCTTGTGTCTCACTCTCTGTGAATGTGAGAATTTTTTGGTATATTCTCTTTATAGTAAAAATTGTGATCTCTGTCCAGCTGGACATATCACGCCACTCAATATAGCTCTATTGTGTCTATATTTATTAAGTTTGTTTGTATTTTGTTATGCATAGGACCACTGTTTGTAAAAATACGTTTCCCAAGGTCCTGTGCTGACTTTTTGGGCGCCCTTGTTGTTTTTGATGCAGTTGCAGGGTGGACACTCCTTGCCCACAAGGGAGATTCTTCAGTCTTCTGCGGAGCAGAACGTCAAAGTCCAGAGTTTCTTCTTGTAAAGTTGTTCAGGACAATCTAATTTGAATTTGAATTTAAAAACACTTGTAAAGCGCGCATATAGCTGGCGGTTTCTCGGCGCTAGGAGACGTTTTTGAACCGAGGTGGAGACTGCGGGAGGACTAAACTGAAAAGGCTTGCAAAAAAAGATAGGTTTTAAGGGCCTTACGGAAGTCAGGATAAAGCGGAATGGATCTGATGGTGGGGGGGGAGGGAGTTCCAAAAAGTGGGGCCGAGGACAGCGAATTTCACCCCGCCCATCCTCTTCTTCCTGAAAGGAGGGACTGAGAGGAGGGACTGGGTGGAGGAACGGAGCTCCCTTGCCGGGGTATAGCTGGAGATTACAGAGTTTATAAAGGCTGGGGCGGTTCCAGCTCGGGCCTGGAACGCGGTACAGCCAAGTTTAAAGAGGGCCCGTTCCCTAATGGGCAACCAATGTAGGTTCTTCAATACAGGGGTGGCGTGATGGAGTTTAGGGAGACCATAAATGAGACGGGCCGCTTGGTTCTGAACCAGCTGTAGGCGTCGAAGGGCATAAGCCGGAGCGCCATTATACAAGATATTGCCGTAGTCCAGCCGCGATAGTACCATTGCAATCATGATGAGTTTGAGGGCAGAAGGAGAAAAGAATCTGGAGATTTTCCGGATGGTGCGGAGAGTGAAAAAGCAAGAGGATACCACCATACAAATCTGGGAGTGCATGGTGAGATTTTGGTTTAACGTGATCCCAAGTGTTTTAACTGAATAAGAAGGTGAGGGGGAGACCGAGTGAAGAAGGCCAGAACATGGGGGTCCAGGGACTGTATGCACCACCCGTCAAAATCAGCTCAGTTTTGTCTGGGTTGAGTTTAAGGTGGTTGAAGTTCATCCAGTCCCTAATAAAAATCATATTAGACTGGAAATTATGGATGGATTCAGAAGAATGGGAAAGGTTAAAGATCAACTGGAATTTGGAATGGGACCAGCTCCTACCTTTATTCTCCTAAAGGGGGCTGCACTACTGACTAGGTCCCTCCCCTGGGTGGGACCAGGAAGGGGGGTGGTTACACCCCCTATCCTTTTTCCGGTTTCGTGCCGAACTGGGGCAGGGATGCCCCAGCAACTGGTTTGAACCGGTGTATGCACAGGGCACCTTGTGTGCCCCAGGCATGTCTCATTCCTTTCAGGCCTGTCCTACCCAATACACAAAATCCTGTCTGGGGTGGTGCTAGCACCTCCCAAGGCAGGAAACCCTTTGTCCAAGCCTCCCTCGCTGGAAGGACTCCCAGCAGCAGGAGGTCAGACTTGTGTCTGTGGTGGCAGCATCCATTTTGTGATGCCAAGGCTCGAGTTAACTTTAACCGGGGTTCACAGTTACATACATGTCGTATCCCTCTAGAAGGGTGGAATGCTACCCCTGTCGCCAGAATTGGCGAGGGGGTAGTATTCCAATTCGTATGACACCTTACTCGACATGTTTTGATAATGCTATATTAAAGTTAGCATTCAACCGCGAGGATTATAATGCACTTAAGAGTATATGGTATAGCGTGAACATGGAACAGCTATTAGGACTTGGCTCCGCAGGCTGCAGACAGGCTCAGCTCATGCTAGAGAACCATCTCACATAATTCCAAGCACTCTGCCTTCAGGATTGATTAGGCCTGCCATAGGAGTGACTGATAGGAATATATGTGTCCATTTTGGGGTTAGATATAGGTATACTATATCTAAAGCAAAGGGTGATTACACCACCTTGCCCCAGCTGTCTTAGCAGCCAGTTGTGTCAGTTTTGGATGGCCAGCCAGGGGTGGCATAATACATGCTGCAGCCCCTGGTGGGCCCTGGGTACACCTATGCCCTGGGTACCTAAGGTACACTGTACAGGGACTGATAAGGTGACCCAGTATCCAATTAGATATGTACCTTAGGTACATGGAGTCCATTTTAACAGAGAGAGCAGGAAGCCTGGGGTCCTGAATAGCAGGATCCCAAGCCAACTAAGTCAAGAAAACCAGCAAAACACTAGGCAAAAAGTTGGGGGTAACCATAGTCAGATATCCACCTTCCTACAGTGATCATATACCAGGCCAACTTCTCACAACCGGTTTCTTTCAGATGTCATCGCTATCTTCATCAACAGGGCTATCTACATATCCATAACACCATTAATCTATGCTCACATCGCAAAGCTGCTTTCTATTATTATTATTTCTATTGTGGAGAAGTGTGGCTCACTGGTTAGAGGAGGCAGACCCTAAAGCAGAGGTCAGACCCGGGACCAGGGTTCAATTCCCGACGCGGCAGGGTCTTGGGCCCAAATATCCACGGACTCGATAATTCCCGTTTCGGTTCCTACTCGAATCACGGGTTCACACTCTGCAGCTCTGGGCATTAGCCTGCTTAATCTCCACTACGGCCCTCCCGCGGCGGGATGCCTGGCTTTCACCTTGGGGATGCCCAGTACGGGTATCTCACAGGGAAAAGCCAGGACTGGTTCCCAAGGCAAGCGCCGAGATGCCTACGGGTAATCGAGCGCTATATAAGAACGCATAATAATAATAATAATATTATAAAATATGAGCATCCCAATAGATTAGCAAAGGAGGCACTTCCGCTTACACCGAGGGTCGTTGGATGCTGAGAATCAGGCTGCAGTCTGGCACCTCATAAAGGGTGTCCAGTTTGTGACCAAGACAGGGTCCTTCATTCGATCTATGGATTGTCCCTTGGGAGGATTCTTGGCTTTACACTTACACACACTCTAGGTACACTTAGAGAAGGTTTTGCATCGTAGGAGTACGCTCCATTGCTGCCTTGTTTTACATGACTGCATAAATACACTGTTTTAACATCATGGTAGAACTAGATCTACTATTTACACTTTTGGTGCTCGTAATCATGTTCATCTGCTTCGGTCTATTATTCATTACAGCACATGTATTTTATGCATGAATAACGTTGGTTCATCAAATTTTGTTGAAAACGTCCCACTGTGTATTCTCTGTATACTGAGTGAGCACGAGTGACTGAGTGAAAGGTTCTATACAGTTTCCGCAATCCCTGAGGGCTCAGGGCTGTCATGTTCAGTGGCTACCAGAAACCATTTGCTACCTAGTAGATTAGAGATGCTTCTGGTGGCACTGTGACCTAGCTGGTCTATAGGGCAACATATCCTGAGGGGGGTGTCCGTAATCAGTCTTGGCACCAAGCCACTGGTTTATTATTGTCCAAGCAAATGCACAGATCCTACGGATTAGTGTGAACTACACGACAATTAGTCTGAAATAAAGGCCTTCCAGGCTGATTGACTTTGGTCACAATCCAATCCAAAAAGTTGAGTGCTGGCGGGTGGCTCGTATGTAAAGGTGCTGTTTTGCAGGCATCTGAATAAACTGGAGCCGGGTGCGTAGAAACTTTGAGGAAGAAACCTCAGGTGAGGTCATGACGGATTTGGTTTGAAGTCAGACATAACACTAGGATTCGCATCCTCCTTAGGCATCTGCAGCGTTGAGGTCAGCGTCGACGGCAGTGTAAGATAGAATGTCATCTCCGGAGTGGGTGATGAACCCCCAAACACAGACGGTGCAGAGGATGGACCCACTGGCAGTAACCTGACTGGAGTTATCACTGGATGGGTGGGGCTCACAGTTGTGCCAGAGGGAGCTGACAGAATGCTAAAAATTTGCAACATGGCTTTCTTGAAAGCCTCAATCCATTCTGAAGTAATGGCCAAGGAAATTAGGGGTGCAAATTGTGAGAAGTTGGCCTGGTATATGATGTCCACTATTCTAGTGGGCACCTTGCACCAGTCCAAACAACCCTTATGGTGATGGTTGTAAAGTCAACCTTATAGACCAGCTATCCTAGTGGTAGCATGGACAAAGCAGTCTTAGGCTAAAACTTCGGAGAGCATGTGAAGCCAGCTGTTTTACCATATATAATCCCTTGAATACCAAATGAAAGGACACCACACAAGGTATATATCAAATATATATGTATTTATTACTGACACAGCCCCTCTGCACTCTTGATGAGGTCAGAGTTTGAGATACAGCACAAGTTACTCAATAAGCATACTGTAAGTTCCATGTTGGACTTGGCCCTTCTGGCAGGTTCACCCCTAAACTTTTTGCTCTTTAATTGTGACATGGTGATAGTGATTTTTGGTTTCTGTGCACTTTACCACTGTGTCCCAGGGTAAAGTGCGTGCGTGTGGTAAGGGTGGCCTGCCCTCCCATAGGAATGCATGGGGAATGTATGTGTCCCTGGAAGTTCCTGATGTGTGGGAAGTGCAGGCTCGAGTTTGGTATGTGCGGACTCGTGTGATTAAATGCTGCGCGATGATGTGTGCGTCGTGAATATGTCTAGTGTGGAAGTGCCACTTCTAGAAGTTGCAAAAAACACAGTTGATGGACAGAATGTAGAACAATGTCATACATTCACCCCAGTACAAGGATCTGGGCCTAAATCCATCGTTTTTTTGCACTCCACACCACCCTGGGTTAGACACTGGCTATATGCAAATCCGCTCTGACCCTGTGCCTCATGGGAACAGTCCAGTCCGAACTACCAAGCCATGTCTTTCCCAGACCGGAATCAAGCATCCAAGGACCGGTTTCTGGCTATCAGCCTTCATCAGCCTGGATAGCTTGACTCCAGTGGTGTGGAGAGCCTGGGACTCACGTCTGAGCATACCCAGCCCACTCGGGGTGAAAATTGCAAAAAACACAGTTGATGGACAGAATGTAGAACAATGTCATACATTCACCCCAGTACAAGGAACTGGGCCTAAATCCATCGTTTATTTGCACTCCACACCACCCTGGGTTAGACACTGGCTATATGCAAATCAGCTCTGACCCTGTGCCTCATGGGAACAGTCCAGTCCGAACTACCAAGCCATGTCTTTCCCAGACCGGAATCAAGCATCCAAGGACCGGTTTCTGGCTATCCGCCTTCATCAGCCTGGATAGCTTGACTCCAGTGGTGTGGAGAGCCTGGGACTCACGTCTGAGCATACCCAGCCCACTCGGGGTGAAAATTGCAAAAAACACAGTTGATGGACAGAATGTAGAACAATGTCATACATTCACCCCAGTACAAGGATCTGGGCCTAAATCCATCGTTTTTTTGCACTCCACACCACCCTGGGTTAGACACTGGCTATATGCAAATCAGCTCTGACCCTGTGCCTCATGGGAACAGTCCAGTCCGAACTACTCCTTTTGTATCGCTTTGTTCGCCCTAAGTGTGGCAGGGTATGCTCAGACGTGAGTCCCTTGTTCACTTGGTCACTGGATTCAAGATAGCCTGGCTGATGAGGATTATGAATCCGAAACCGGTCCCAGGATGCTTGTTTCCGGTCCAGGGAAGACATGGCTTGGCAGTTCGGGCCGGACTGTTCCCACAAGGCACAGGGTCAGACTGATTTGCATATAGCCAGGTCTGAACTGGGGTGGCTGAGTGAACTAAAGAATGGTGATGGATTTAAACCCAGATCAGTTGACTGGGGGTGAGTGTTTGATTTGTTCAAACGCTCCGTCCATCATCCCCTTTTGTATCGCTTTGTTCGCCCTAAGTGTGGCAGGGTATGCTCAGACGTGAGTCCCTTGTTCACTTGGCCACTGGATTTAAGATAGCCTGGCTGATGAGGATTATGAATCCGAAACCGGTCCCAGGATGCTTGTTTCCGGTCCAGGGAAGACATGGCTTGGCAGTTCGGGCTGGACTGTTCCCACAAGGCACAGGGTCAGACTGATTTGCATATAGCCATGTCTGAACTGGGGTGGCTGAGTGAACTAAAGAATGGTGATGGATTTAAACCCAGATCAGTTGACTGGGGGTGAGTGTTTGATTTGTTCAAACGCTCCGTCCATCATCCCCTTTTGTATCACTTCTAGAAGTTGGCCTGTCTGTGTAAATTATGTGAATTGGCTGTCTGGCTTATAATTGGCTGGAGCTGGCTGGTGAGCCTGGCTCCATGAGTCAGGATGGGTCTTCCCCGGTGGTGAATGGGATATCTGCATGTTGATGGCCGGGGAGAAGTGCACCTGGGACCTGAATAGGGCTGGGCTTTCCCCACACAATGCTGGCTCCGCCCCCTGTGGTGCAACTGATGACCCTAGCCTGACTAGTGAATGGGAAGAGTGGCCGAGCACAACCTAGTGCTCCAGAACCAGCTGTGACTGGGTTTTCCCTTCACCCTGAAGCCTAAACAAAGGGATTTGGTGTATAAAAGAGGGGCTGTGACCCCAGGTAAAGGTTCTCTTGCTGATGCTAATTGGGAGGGGGCCTGCTGCTGCTGCTGGGCGCCAGGAGGACCGCCACTGGGACTGCCTCCCTGCCTGGAGGGCCGTGTGAGCTGGCCCTGGGCCCAGCCTTGCCCCCCCCACCTCCTACACATCTTCCCTGGACTTCGTTTTGCCACTAGCGCTTGGGAGCGCTTTTCTTTTATCCTCCTTATCCATGTAGCGCTTGGGAACGCTGTATTTATCCCCCCTTGGTGCCTATTCTTCAAAGCAGGTGCCCACCCTGCGTTTGGCCAACTTTAGTGTCATTTACTGGGTGCCCACCCCGGTTTATTCTTCCTGAACCGGGTGGCTGCCCGGATTATTGCCATAACGTCTTTCCCCCCTCCGGGCCGCCGCGCTGCCTGCGACGACCCGGAAGTGCTGCTGTCGAGAACCGGAAGAGGACGGGAGCCCACCCCGCCTCCACCTGACACGACCAGAGGACGTCGGCGTCTCTCCCTAGGGGCTCCCAAGAGCGAGGGAGAGCACCGGAGTGTGGCCGAGGAGTGGGGGAGAAGAGCCCCGAGGAGCGGGAGCTCTCCGCCGGACCAGGTGAAGCACGGGGCTCCCGGGCTGAGCGAGAGCCCCGAGTGCAGCCTGACAACCAAGAGAGGAGTCCCCCGGCGAGACCCCAGTGAGTAGGACCAAGGAGGGGGCGCCGCAAGATCCAGAATTTTGTGCCTGAGCGAGGCACCAGTCCAATTGCCCCTCAGAGCGGCCCCACTTGGCAGCGGGCCGCTCCCACGTTGTCCCGCAGGCATTTCCGTACTTCAGAGCCCATGAGGCTCAAAAGGGGGCATTTGTTTAGAGCCGGAGAGGCTCCACCTTGTAAGGGGGCATTGTCCCTCGAATCCCCCGAAAGGGACGCCAACGAAGGGGGCCATTGTTGTTAGAGGGGGCGTTGGGGCACATATGCGGGGCCCGCCCCCCTCCTGCCTGCGCTAGCTTGGTTTCTGGGCATTCTTTCCTTCGAGCCCAAGAGGCTCCAGTCCCCACCGGCATTTTGTATTCAGAGCCTGCGAGGCTCCCACGTGGTTGGGGCAGTGGTGCCAGAGCCCAAGAGGCTCCCACGTTGTTCTTGGGCGCGACTGTTCTTTCCAGAGCCCCGGGAGAGAGAGCCAGGAGGCACGCTGGTGCCAGGCTCAGTCCTACAGCTGCTCAGCACTTAGTGGGCAGCTGCTCCGTTTAGGAACCTATTGGCGCAATCTTCCTTGGCTGCCTGCGCAGCCTGCCCTGACTTTTCTGGACAAAGGGCGTTTGTAGCCCTTGAGAGGCCAGTTGGCCTGGGGGAACAGTTCTGGTGTTGTGCTCTTGCGTGGGGTACATATTTTTGGCCCTTTGTGATCTTTGCGAAATTGTGATACCTGCCTAATGTCATTGCTGCATCATGTGTAATGTTTTATACCTCTGAATGTATTGTGGTGCTTAGGAGGTTGTGTTTCCTAGTATAAGATTATGCTAGTGAGTTCATGATTCCCTGCGTGATTTTTTCCTAAGGTGGTTAGGGTTGCATGGGTGGTACTCACCTCTTACCAGTGGTTACTGGCTGTGTACTCTATTTTCTATTTTGTGCTACAGTTATTATTGTTCTATGTTCTACAAAGTGCTATTTCTAACAAGTATTCTAGTTCTAAAAGTGCTTATTCCTGACAGTGGTCCATGAGGCCCTGTCCTGTACATACATCCCCTCTAAATTCTGCCCGTGCCTGTTGGCACATTGTAAAGTGTGTGTTTTTATCTAATGTGTTGGCTATAATACAAAGGCTATTTTTATATATAACCTTGAGTGGAGTTTCCTTTGTGGTGGGCCTTGGGTGGTGTTGTTGGGTGCGCGCGCAAACAGTTAACCTACCTTGCCTCCGGGATAAGCCTTACTGCTCGTGTCACGGTACCTAGAGGGTGAGCAGGGGTTATCTTTGGCGTGTAACTCCCTTGCCCTGACTAGAGTGGTGGTTTCTGCCTGACTTTTGCACAAGCCTTAGCCAACCGGAAATCCCATTTCTAACATTGCACAAATACAATTCTGCCCTAGGGGCCTCACGAACCATATACTAAAGAAGTGGTATAAGAACCACTTCAGAAAAGGTGAGAAGGCCTAGGGCATCGCTGGGGCTACACTGAAGAACCAAGGGATTGAAGTAGGAGGCCCACGGGAGGCGTGTGCAGTGTCTAAACACACAAAGTTGTAGATTTTGGATACTTCCGGATGGACTACGGGAAAACTCTGTTATACTAGGACAATTGGATAGTGGTTACCCACGGGAGCACTGGAGTACTCGAGTTACCTCACCCAGGGAAGCCGGGTGCATAGGTGTTCTTTCGTGTCGGGTTTCGTCGCTGTTTCCTATGGAGAGCTGCAAGAAAGTGCTGCAGGCGACCAGAAGAAAAGTGTTCAGGTGGATCCAAGGGTGGATCGGAGTCGAGAAGAACCCAAAAACAGAGGGGACAGAGTCTGGGTAACTAGCCAGTGACCAGGAAGGAACCAGGCGATGTTGAGATGCAATCAGGTGAAGAGGTGAAGCTTGTCTCTGCAGCCACGAGCCCCAGGAGGCGTCGACGACGACCAGGAGCTGGAATCGAGCTGTCCCACGACGGATCTAGCTGTTGGCGGTGTCTGTATCCGGATTGGACCCAACAAACCTTGCAAAGTGCAATCTACGCAGGATGGGAAGATTGGCTTCAGTTCAGACCAGCAAGGTCTGGGGAGCTGCTCCTTCGCAGGGAAGCTGGAGCAAGCCCGGAGCAAGCAGGCAAGCGGTGTAGTTTCAAAAGGATGTCTTCAGAGGGCCAACTAGCCAACGGGCTAGCAACCGCGAAGAGCTGAAATGCAGGCGCAGGCCCCACGCGGCACTCGTGGAGTGTGGAGGGCTGAGCTTCGGTGCAGATGCTGCTCGGGTCTGGGGCTTCTCAAACCCCAATGCACAACTTCGAGGGTACCTCAGGAGCTGCACAGGTAGCAAAAAGCAGTTAGTCCAGGATGTCCGGTCCCACGTCGCTCGTGTCCGCCATGGGTCTCAGCTTTGCTGTGGATGTGGGTCGGAGTCAGAGAAGTCTGGGAGTCCACTTCCTGCGTCGCTAAGTCTTCGGGTTCCGGCTGGATCGTCGACAAAGCAAACCGGCAAGTTACTGTTGGTGCCTGTTTGCACAGGGTGGTCACTCCTTGACCACAAGGGAGATGTCTTCAGTCTTCCAGTCGATGTGGAACGTTGAAGGTCCAAGAGTTTCGTTTCAGAGTTTCTTTCCAGGATAAATCTAAAGTCTCAAGACTCCGCTCCTAACTTTATACTAAACTAAGGGGCTGGATTACCTGCTAGGTCCCTCCTATGGGTGGAACCTGGGAATGGGGTGGTTACACCCCTTTCCCTTTGTCCAGTTTCGCGCCAGAGCTGGGGCTGGAGTGCCCCAGCAACTGGTTTGAACCGGGCTATGCGTGGAGCACCTTGTGTGCCCCAGACAGTGTCTCATTTCTCAGCCCTCCCTGCCCCAATACACTAATAGTCTGTCTGGGGAGGTGCTAGCACCTCCCAAGGCAGGAAACCTATTGTCCAGGCCTCCCCTGCCGGAGTTTCGTCCAGCAGCAGGAGGTCAGACTCGTGTCTGTGGCAGCAGCATCCATTTTGTGATGCTGAGGCTCTGTTTAACTTTAACCGGGTAAAGCAGTAACTACATGTCTACTCCCTCTAGAAGGGTGGAATGCTACCCCCGCCGCCAGAACTGGCGGGGGCGGGGGGGTGATAGTATTCCAAAGCATATGGCACCTTACACGACATGTTTTGATAAAGCCAAACCAAAGTTAGCAATAACCACGAGGATTATAAAGCACTGAAGAGTATATGGTATGGCTATATCATAGAATAGCTATAAGGACATGGTTCTGAAAGCTGCAGACAGGCTCAGCTCATGCTAGAGCACCATCTCACATAAAACCAAGCACTCTGCCTCCAGGATTGTTAAGGCCTGCCATAGGAGTGACTTACAGGGACATATGTGTCTATATATAAGGTTAGATATAGGTATACTATATCTAAGCAAGGTTTGATTACACGACCTTGCCCAAGCTGAGTGATCAGCCTGTGGTGTCAGTTTGGATGGCCAGCCAGGGGTGGCATAATTTATGCTGCAGCCCCTGGTAGGCCTTGGATGCACATATGCCCTGGGTACCTATGGTACACTATACAGGGGCTCACAAAGGTGACCCAATACCCAATTAGGTATGTACCTAAAGTACATGGTATGAATTTAGAGCGAGAACAGCTGGGCTGTGGGTCTGATTAGCAGGCCCACAGCCACACAAGTCGAAAAAACAGTGAATCACAGCAAAAAGTGGGGGTGACCATAGGAAGCAGACCCTACTCTCCTACACAACCCCCCCCCCCGAAATGCAGGGACATTAAACTAACCTTGACCATTTGAGTCTTCATGTTCTAAGTGGAAGTATCTGGAGAGTCCATCTGCATTGCCATGGTCAGTTCCAGGTCTATGTTCCACTGTAAAGTCCATACCCTGTAGGGAAATGGACCGCCTGAGTAGTTTGGGATTTTCACCCTTCATCTGATTTAGCCACAAGAGGGGCTTATGGTCTGTCTGAATCTTGAAGTGAGTACCAAGCAAGTATGGCCTCAGCTTCTGCAGGGCCCAAACCACAGCAAAGGCCTCCCTCTCAATAGCTGACAAACGTTTCTCTCTAGGGGTCAGCCTTCTGCTAATAAAAGCAATGGGCTGGTCTTGTCCATCTGTATTCAATTGTGAAAGAAAAGCTCCCACACCCAACTCAGAAGCATCTGTTTGGACAATGAATTATTTGGAGTAATCTGGACTTTTCAAAATAGGTGCAGAGCGCATGGCCTGCTTCAGGTCATCAAATGCCTTTTGACAGCTTACTGTCCACTGAACTTTCTTTGGCATTTTCTTTGAGGTTAAGTCATTAAGTGGAGTCACAATGGACCCACAATTCTTAACAAACTTTCTGTAATAACCAGACAGGCCCAAGAAAGCTCTGACCTGTGTCTGGGTGGTTGGAGGAGTCCAGTCCTTTATGGTCTGGATCTTGCTCTCCAGTGGTTGAACCTGACCTCCACCTTCAAGGTGGCCCAGGTACACAACCTTACTTTGCCCTATCTGGCACTTAGTAGCCTTGATAGTTAGGCCTGCCTTTTGCAGGGCCTCCAAAACCTTCTTCAGGTGGATCAGGTGATCCTCCCAAGTGGAGCTAAAGACAGCAATATCATCTAGATAAGCTGCACAAAAGTCATCCAGACCTGAGAGGACTTGGTTCACCAACCTTTGGAAAGTGGCAGGTGCATTCTTCAAGCCAAAGGGCATCACCACAAATTGGTAATGCCCTCCTGGGGTCGAAAATGCTGTTTTGGCTTTTGCATCATCAGCTAGTCTGATTTGCCAGTAGCCTGCTGTCAGGTCAAATGTGCTCAAAAACTTAGCAGAAGCCAATCTGTCAATGAGCTCATCTGCCCCTGGTATTGGGTGGGCATCTGTCCCAGTGACAGCATTGAGACCTCTGTAGTCCACACAAAACCTCATCTCTCTTTTACCATCTTGGGTGTGAGGTTTAGGCACAAGGACTACTGGACTGGCCCAGGGGCTCTCAGAGGGCTCAATAACTCCCAACTCCAACATCTTTTGGACCTCTGTCCTGATACAGTCCCTGACATGGTCAGGTTGCCTGTAGATTTTACTCTTCACAGACAGACTGTCACCAGTGTCCACTGTAGGAGAGTAGGGTCTGCTTTCCTATGGTCACCCCACGTTTTGTTTTTTGCTTCACTGGTTTTCGACTTAATGTGGCTGTCGGCCTGCTAATCAGACCCACAGCCCTGCTGTTCTCTCTCTAAATTTCACACCATGTACTTTAGGTACATCACCAATTGGGAATTGGGTCACTCTTGCGAGTCCCTGTACAGTGCACCATAGGTACCCAGGGCATAGGTGCACCCAATGCCTACCAGGGGCTGCAGCATATCTTTTGCCACCCCTGGCTGGCCATCCAAAATTACACAACTGGCTGATCACTCAGCTAGGGCAAGGTCGTGTAATCACCCCTTGCTTAGGTATAGTATTCCTATATCTAACCTTATATCTAGACTGATATACACCTATAAGTCACTCCTATGGCATGCCTTAACAATCCTGAAGACAGAGTGCTTGGTTTTATGTGAGATGAGGCTCTAGCATGAGCTGAGCCTGTCTGCAGCTTTTGGAACCATGTCCTTATAGCTGTTCTAGGATACAGCCATACCATATACTCTTAAGTGCATTATAATCCTCGTGGTTGAATGCTAACTTTGGTTTGGCTTTATCAAAACATACCGTGTAAGGTGTCATACGCTTTGGAATACTACCCCCTTGCCAGTTCTGGCAACGGGGGTAGCATTCCACCCTTCTAGAGGGAGAAGACATGTTGTTCCTATTAATCCTGGTTAAAGTTAACCAGAGCCTCAGCATAAAAAAATGGATGCTGTTGCCACAGACACAAGTCTGACCTTCTGCTGCTGGGAGTGCTTCCAGCGAGGGAGGCTTGGACAATAGGTTTCCTGTCTTGGGAGGTGCTAGCACCACCCCCAGACAGGCCATATTGTATTGGGGCAGGGAGGGCCGAATAAATTGAGACACTGCCTGGGGCACACAAGGTGTCCCATGCATAGTCCGGTTCAAACCGGTGCTGGGGCACTCCAGCCCCAGCTCTGGCGCGAAACTGGACAAAGGGAAAGGGGTGTAACCACCCCCTTCCCTGGTCCAACCCATAGGAGGGACCTAGCAGGTAATCCAGCCCCTAAATTTGGTATATAGGTAGGAGCTGAGTCTCAAGACTTTAGATTTATCCTGACTGAAACTTGAAACGAAACTCTGGACCTTCGACGTTCTACCTGAAGATAGAAGACTGAAGAATCTCCCTTGTGGTCAAGGAATGACCACCCTGTGCAAGCAGGCACCATCAAGCGATCAACGGTTTGCTTTGTCGACGCTCCCGCTGGAGCCCGAGCACAGAGCCTGACAAGACCCGGACTTCCAGACTTCCAACAGCCCGATCCACAGTGACAGCAGAGCTGAGACCCGTTGAGGCGACGAGAGATGTGGGACCGGCCATGTTGGAAAGCCAGAGAATTGCTTTCCGTGCAACTTCTGAGGCACCCTCGAAGTTGTGCATTGGGGATTGAGAAGCCCCAGCCCTGAGCACCAACTGCACCGAAGATCAGCCCTCCACACTCCACGAGTTCTGAGTGGGGCCCTTCTGCATTTCCCTGCTCGACGCGTCTGTCCGGTCACTTGCCCGTTGGCTAGTGGCCTCTGTGACGACGAAACCTTTGAATTTACACCGCTGGTCTGGTTGCTCCAGACTGGCCCCTGCTTCCCTGAAAAGGAGAAGCCCATCAGACCTTGCTGGTCTGATCCGTAAGCCATCTTCGATTCCTGCGTGGGTTGCCTTTGCCAAGGCTTGTTGACTCCAATCCGGAAGCCGACACCGCCGACAGCGAGAGCCTTCGTGGGACAGTCCGTATCCAGCTCCTGGTCATCGTCGACACCTCCTGGTCCACGTGGCTGCAGAGACGAGCTTCACGACATCACCTGATCGCATCCCGACATCGCCTGGTTCCTTCCTGGTCACTGGCTAGTGACCCAGACTCTGTCCCCTCTGCTTTCAGGTACTCTTCATCCTCGTCCCGCCCTTGGATCCACCCGGACACTTCCCTCCTGGTCGCCTGCAGCATCTTTCTTCAAGGCTCCATAGGATTCAGCGACGAAACCCGACACACTTTGACACCTATGCACCCGCTTCCTGTGGGTGAGGTAACGCGAGTACTCCGGTGCTCCTGTGGGTATTTACTATCCTAGTGTCTACCTTTCACGTAGCTTTCTCCTTGTCCATCCGGAAGTGACCTAAAAGAACTAGTTTACAATTCTTTTGTTCCCATTCTAACTCAATGGTAACTCGCGTGTGTGTAAAGACACTGCACGCGCATCCCGTGGGCCTCCTGATCCCTATCATTTGGTAGTACAGCGTAGCCCCAGCGATTCTCCAGGCCCTAGGCCTATCCTTTGTTCGTGACGTGGTTCTTATGCCACTATTTTAGTATATGGTTTGAAGTGCCCCTAGGGCATTACTGTATTTTGTGCAACTTATTGTATGATAATTAAGTATCTTGTTATGTGCTTGTGCCTCTGATTTAGTAATAAATACATATATATTTTATATATAACCTGTGTGGTGTCCTTTCATTTGGTATTAAAGGGGTGACATATGGTAAAACAGCTGGGTTCACATGCCCTCTTGAGTTTAGCCTAAGACTGCTTTGTCCATGCTACCACTAGGATAGCTGGTCTATAAGGTTGACTTTACAACCATCACCATAAGGGTTGTTTGGACTGGTGCAAGGTGCTCACTAGAATAGTGAACATCATATACCAGACCAACTTCTCAAATCCACCTCATGGGTGCACCAGTTTGTCTGATTTGGAGTCAATGAAAACATATGTCTATAGGCCTGTAGAACTTGTCTGCAGTCCTGTTGCTGTTGGTCAGTGAGGCTGCCTGCCAAGGCTCCTCCATCAACTGAGCCATCATCAGGGTTCTGAGAAAGCAGGTCTGGGAGAGGGTCACTCTCCTCCTCCTGTCCCTCATCTGTAGCCATGAGCAAGCCCATGTCTGCCCTGTCAACATATGCCTTCAGTCTGTTGACATGAAGTACCCTGTGGGGGCTCCTGGGAGTTCCTAGGTCAACCAGGTAGGTTACCTCTCCCTTTTGCTCAACAATAGTGTGGGGTACAGACCATTTGTCTTGGAGTGCAGCTGGGGCCACTGGCTCCAACACCCACACTTTCTGTCCTGGCTGGTACACAGTGAGCACAGCCTTTAGGTCATGCCAGGCTTTTTAAAGTTCCTGGCTAGCCTCAAGGTTTTTAGAAGCCTTTTTCATGTATTCAGCCATCCTGGAGCGGAGACCAAGTACATAATCCACTATGTCTTGTTTAGGCTTTTTGAGAGGTAACTCCCATCCTTCCTTCACCAGACACAGGGGTCCTCTTACAGGGTGCCCAAATAGAAGTTCAAAAGGGCTGTAGCCAACCTCGTTCTGTGGGACCTCTCTGTAAGCGAATAAAAGGCAGGGCAGCAAGATATCCTATCTTCGCCTCAACTTTTCAGGGAGTCCCTTGATCATGGCCTTTAAGGTCTTGTTGAACCTTTCAACTAGACCATTGCACTGTGGATTGTAGGGTGTGGTGTACTTTTAGTTCACTCCACACTCTTTCCACATAGCAGTCAAATATCCATACATAAAGTTTGCACCTCTGTCTGAGACAACCTCTTTCGGAAAGCCCACTCTTGAGAAAACTACCAGGAGGGCTCTTGCCACAACAGGGGCTGTTGTGGTCCTTAAGGGAATAGCTTCTGGGTATCTGGTGGCATGATCCACTACCACCAGAATAAACCTGTGCCCAGAAGCTGTTTGGGGATCCTTTGGACCAACAATGTCTATCCCAACTCTCTCAAAGGGAACCCCCACCACAGGTAGTGGTATTAGGGGGGGCCTTTGTGGTGCCACCTGATTTGGCACTGGCTTGGCAGGTGACACAGGAGCGGCAAAACTCCTTGGTATCTTCTGACACGTATGGCCAGTGAAAGTGAGGGAGAAGCCTGTCCCAAGTCTTGTTCTGGCCAAGATGTCCTGCTAAGGGAATATCATGGGTTAAGGTAAGAAGGAAGCCCCTAAATGTCAAAGGTATGCCCAACCTCCTGGAAGCATCAGGCTTGGGGTCTCTAGCCTCTGAATAAAGGAGCCCTTCATCCCAATACACTCTCTGGGTACCTGTAGCATTCCCAGCAGCCTCAGCAGCAGCTTGCTGTCTGAGGGGTTCAAGAGAGGGGCAATCTAATTGCGCCTGCCTCAGGTCTGCCCTTGAAGGTCCCCCTGTCCCAAGAAACTCAACCTGATTAGGTTCAAGCTCTTCTAGGACAGTTCCTTCTGGGGTCTCACACTCAGCTTCCTGGGAAGACTGATCTTCATCCTAAGGCAAGGGGGAAGACACTGCCTTAACCCTTTTGCTCTTTCTCTTGGAAGGCAACTGGTCCATAGTTTTAGGATCCAGTGCCTGTTCAGTTTGGCACTTTTTGGCCTGTGACCTGGTCACAGCAAGGACATGTGCTGATATGCCCAGCATCTCTGCATGAGTCCTATACTCCACTTCAGACCAGACTGAAGATTTTAGATCATTGCCCACCAGACATTCTACAGGGAGGTCTGAACTAACAACAACCTTTTTGAGGCCAGTTACACCTTCCCAGGAGAAATCAACAATTGCTATACTATAGGTGGTATTGACATTGCTAGCATTGGTCACTAGGTAATTTTCACCTAGTATGATCTGTCCAGGGTCCACAAAATTAGGCGTCACGATGGTGACACTGGCACATGTGTCCCTGTAGGCCTGAGCCTCTTTACTATTGATTAAAGGGGTCTGTCTGTACTTGCCCAGGTTACTGGGGCTCACAGTAAAGGACATAACCATGTCCACATCACAGACAAGGACAGCTTGAGTTGGTACTCTGACTAGGCCAGAGTCCATCTCAGTTCCCAGGGTTAACCCTACTGCACCCTTCTGTTGAGAACCAACACTATTAGCTGTACTAGGGTGAACAGTTGCCTTAGGGGCAATGGTGGTTGGAGCTGCCTCCTTCTTGGTGCAATCACTGGTCCAGTGAGTATTACTTTTACAAAAATTGCACCAGGGTTTCTTTGGACCTTCTTTCTTCTTGGATTCCTTGGACCCCCCCCCCTCATTAGAAGCTTTTTGGGGACCTGCTGAAGACTTCTGGTCTTTTGCTTTCTGATCCCCACCCTTTTGATCTTGCTTCTTCTGATCACCACCTTGGTTCTGGACCTTCTACTTCACCCTGGTTCTGACACATTTGGCTGCCTTCTTTCCCAATTCTTGGGGAGAGGTCAGATCAGAGTCAATCAGGTGCTGATGCAACAACTAGTTCTGACAATTAAGTATTTGTTCTCTCATGATAAAATTATACAATCCTGTATAGTCCTTAACTTTACTGCCCAGTAACCAGCCTCCCAGAGCCTTAGTGGCACAATCTACAAAGTCAGTCCAGTCCCGAGTCTGTGTCTTCTGGGTGTCTCTCAACAGCAACCTATACTGCTCAGTGGTTAAGCCAAACCCATCAACCAGAGCACTCTTCAGGACAGTGTAGTTGTCAGCAGCCTCATCACTAACTGTGAGGAGCTTGTCTCTTCCTTTTTCTGAAAAGGAGAGCAATAAGATTGCTGCCCACTGACTTTGGGGTACCTTCTGTACTTTGCAGGCCCTCTCCAAAGCAGTTATCCACTTGTGGATGTCATCCCCACTGTTGTAGGGAGGGACAATCTTATTTAGGTTTTTATGGTCATAAGACCTCTCTCTATCCTTAGGGATAATGCTGCCACCAGTGGGGTCTACCCACTTAACTTTTGCTCTCTTGCAAGAGCCAGTCTCTCTTTGGCGAGGGCAACTTCTTGCCTCTCAATCCTCAGATTGACTTCCTTCATTCTGGCCTGGTGTTCTCTCCTCTGAGGGGAAGTAATTCTCCTCTGAGCAGAGGCATCAGAGCCTACTGAGCCATTAGACTGGCGAGATTCCCTGGATAGGGACCTCCTCCCTCTGGGCCCAGAGTTAAGCCTGTTTGGAGGTCTGAAAGGGGCTATGCCCTCTGCAGCCCTATGCAAGCTTAGGTTGACCTGATTAAGTTAAAAAACTTGGACCTGATGAACAAGTTACTTACCTTCGGTAACGATATATCTGTAAGAAACAGTAGTTAGTATTAGATTCCTTACCTTAGAATATCCCCAGGTGTCAGTCTGGATCCGGAAACTTTTGCGTAGCAGTACCCCTGCGCGTCGGTAGGCGTCGTCTGCAGGCGTCCCCTGCGGCTCCGCGTCCGTCGTCGGCGTCGTGCGCCGTGATGACGTCGCAGGAGTATATAGACGCCGCCTCCGCGCGCTGACGTCAGTTCTTTGCACACAACTTTTCCGCGCCAGAACACGCAGAGCCATGTGAGAACCAACACTGGTGCCATTTGAAACTAGGGCCCTGAAAGGGATGTCCTTAACCCTAGGTATCAGTTCGCAGAACGGGGAGGATGGGAGGGGCGGTAAGGAATCTAATACTAACTACTGTTTCTTACAGATATATCGTTTCCGAAGGTAAGTAACTTGTTCATCTGAAAGAAACAGGTTAGTATTAGATTCCTTACCTTAGAATAGATACCCCAGCAATACCAACCCCGGTGGTGGGTCTGCGAACCAATACAAACCTACACCAGAAAGTCCTGGAGGACCGAACGGCCAAAGAAGCCATCCCTCCAGACTTGACTGTCCAGGCAGTAGTGCCTCGCAAAGGTGTGCAGCGAGGCCCACGTAGCCGCCTGGCAAATGTCCTGCAAAGGGACTCCCCGGCCCAGGGCAGTAGTAGCCGCCGTGGCCCGAGTGGAATGGGCTCTCAGCCCAACAGGAGGCTCCTTCCGAGCCAAAGAGTAGCACGCTTTGATGCACAGGACGACCCACCGAGAGATGGTTCCTTTCTGTACCGCCCTTCCCTTCTTCTCACCCACGTAGCCAACAAACAGTTGGTCACCCACCCGGAACTGGCGTGTGCGATCCATATAAAATGAAAGCGCACGTTTTGGGTCCAGACGATGGAGCCGCTCTTCATCTTATGAAGGATGCGGAGGCGGGAAGAAGGAGGGTAAGGTGATGGACTGCCCGATGTGAAAAGCAGAAACTACTTTGGGCAGGAAAGAAGGTCTAGTTCTCAGAACCACCTTGTCTGGATGAATGGACATGAAAGGAGGTTTGACAGAAAGAGCCTGGAGCTCACTCACTCTCCTGGCAGAGGTGATGGCAACCAGGAAGGCCGTCTTTAAAGTCAGGAGACGGAGAGGACAGGAATGAAGCGGCTCAAAGGGAGCGCACATCAAGAAAGTTAGAACCAGGTTCAAGTCCCACTGAGGCATCACGAACGGAACAGGTGGATACATGTGCGTGATGCCCTTCAAGAATCTCGTTACAATAGGGGACTTGAACAAAGATGGCTGATCAGGTAGCCTTAAGAAGGCAGAAAGGTAGCCCTTGATAGTGCCCAGAGCAGAGCCCTGCTGGGCAAGAGAGAGAAGAAAGAGGAGAACCTCGGAGAGAGAGGGGCAGAAAGGGGATCCACAGCCTTTGCTGTGCACCATGCCACAAATCTGTTCCACCGGCAGGCGTATACCGACTTTGTGGAGGGACGCCTGGCTGCCAGAATCACATTACAGACTTCAGGAGGCAAGTCAAATGGCCTCAACTGTCGCCGCTCAATCTCCACGCATGGAGGTGGAGACTGGACAGGTTCGGGTGGAGGACCGTCCCCTGCTGCTGCGACAGAAGGTCCTCCTGAAGGGGCAGGCGGATCGAGGGACCGACTGACATGCTGAGTAGCTCGGGATACCAGAACCTTCGAGCCCAGTCCGGAGTCACAAGGATAACTTGGGCCCGGTCGCGCCTGATCTTCTTCAGCACTCTGGGCAGAAGTGGTATAGGCGGAAAGGCGTACAACAGACCGCAACTCCACTCGCGCCGAAAGGCGTCTCCGAGCGAGTGCCGTCTTGGAAACTCCAACGCGCAGAACTGATGACATTGCGCGTTCTCTTCTGTGGCGAATAGATCTAACCAAGGCTCTCCCCATTGCAGAAAGAGGCCTTTCGCCACGTCCGAGTTCAGACGCCATTCGTGATCCACCGAGCACCGACGGCTGAGTTCGTCCGCCCTGGCGTTCAGAGAACCTGCCAGGTGTTGAACCGTCAGAGTCACGCTCTGACGTTCCAGCCATTGCCAGAGACGCAGGGCCTCCTGGCAAAGGGTCCACGACCCCACTCCGCCCTGCTTGTTGCAGTACCACATGGCGGTGGTGTTGTCCGTGAACACCTGCATTACACTCCCGTTGACAAAGGGGAGGAATGCCTTCAGTGCTAGGCGAATCGCCCGCAGCTCCAACATGTTGATATGGAGCCGGGACTCCGCCGGAGACCAGATGCCTCTGATCTCCGCCTCTCCCAAGTGGCCTTCCAAGCCCTGGAGGGACGCGTCCGTCACAACTACGTGCTCCGGTTGGGGAAGGGAGAGGGATCTGCCTCTGACCCAATCGCGGTCCGTAAGCCACCACTGCAACTGTCTCGCAGTGCCCTCCGAGATCAGGACATGGTCGGATAGGTTGCCTTGATGCTGGGCCCACTGAAACTTCAGGTCCCACTGCAGAGCCCGCATCCGCCACCTGGCGTGATGCACCAGAAGGATGCAGGAAGCCATCAGCCCCAGCGTCAACCTGACCGAGACCCGGGATAACGGCTGAAATATGGGAATCAAAGCCTGTATATCCCGGACCCGCCGTTCCGGAGGATAAACCCGAAACTGCGCCGAGTCGAGAACCGCTCCGATGAAAAGGAGCTTTTGAGAGGGACACAGGTGTGATTTCAGAACATTGATGGAAAACCCCAGCTCGTGCAGGAGGTCTGCCGTCATCTGAAGGCGGTGGACGACTGTCTGGGGCGAGCCCGCCTTCAACAGCCAGTCGTCGAGGTAGGGGAAGACTGAAACCCCTAACCGGCGCAGATGAGCTGCGACCACCGCCATCACTTTCGTGAACACCCGTGGGGCGCTGGTAAGGCCGAAAGGGAGCACGATAAACTGAAAGTGCTCGTGGCCTACCGTGAACCGCAGGTAACGCCGGTTGGCCGGCAGGACGGGGATGTGAAAATACGCATCCTGCAAGTCCAACGCCACCATCCAGTCTTGCGGGTCTAGAGCAGCCAAGACCTGAGCCAAAGTCAACATCTTGAACTTCTCCTTCCGGAGGAAGCCGTTGACGTTCCGTAGATCCAAGATAGGACGCAGGCCCCCCTTGTCCTTCTTGGGCACCAGAAAGTAGTGGGAATAGCAACCACACCCTACTTCTGGCCCAGGAACGCGCTCGATGGCCCCCTTGGCCAAGAGGGCCGTAACTTCCTCCTGCAGAAGTGTCAAGTGGTCCCCCGACACACGGTGGTTCTGCGGTGGCATGGCTGGAGGAGTGGTCTCGAAGGGGAGGGAGTAGCCCCTTCGGACAAGCTGCAGCACCCACCTGTCCGATGTGATAGTGCGCCAGCGGGAGTGGTGATGGCGAACCCTGCCACCCACTGGCGTCACATGGGCCTGAAAGCACGGACTAGGAGGATTTGGAGGCTGTCGCTGCGGGGGGAGGTGTGGTCTGACCTCGCCGTTGTCCCCGACCGCCTCTACGGCGGAATCCACGGCCGCCACCGCGTTGAGAAGTGTTCTGCGGTGCGTGGCTGGCAGCACGTGTGGGACCGCCCCTTCCTTGGCCACGAAAGGAGCGAAACAAACCCGTTTGCTGGCGCTGGGTCGAAAGACCCAAGGACTTGGCCGTGACCCTGGAGTCCTTGAAGCGCTCCAGCGCGTGATCCGCCTTGTCGCCAAACAGGCGACTGCCATCGAACGGCATGTCCATCAAAGCATTTTGGACATCTGCCGAAAAATTGGCGGATCTCAGCCAGGCGTGGCGACGAATCACCACCGTCGTGGACATCGCCCTGCCCAGCGAGTCGGTCGTATCAAGACCACACCTGATGGAATATCTTGCTGCATCTCGGCCTTCAATCATAGCCTGGCCGAGTTTCGCCCGTACCTCCTGCGGGCATTCAGGCAGCAACTCCGCGACCGTATCCCACAGAGAGTGGGTGTAGCGGCCCAAGAGGCATGCGGTGTTGCAAGACCGCAGTCCCAAACTCAGGGACGAGAAGACCTTCTTTCCATACTGGTCGTACCTCTTAGATTCCCGGTCGGGCGGGCCGACGGGAATGCGGTCTGGGAAGTTGAGGCCTGGATCACCAGACTCTCAGGGGTGGGATGGGTGGACAGGAATGAATATGCTACTTACCAGTATGCATCTGTTCTTGGCATGTAGGGCTGCTAACATTCATATCTTAGCATTAGATCGCCACCTAGTGTTGGGCTCGGATAATCGCACATTGTTGTCCTGGAAGAGTCTTCGAAGTATCCTGAGATAGGTGGCTCCTCCCCTGGACTACAGTGCGCATGGGCATCGGCTCCATCCCCAGATTGTTTTTCGCCATTGTGGCAGAAGATGGAGTGAAAAGTGTAAAGGATGTCCATGCTAATGAATAAATACAATAGTATATCTGCAGCTGCGACAGGCACCGGGGAGGAGGGCGGGCGATATGAATGTTAGCAGCCCTACATGCCAAGAACAGATGCATACTGGTAAGTAGCATATTCAGTTCGAGGCATGTGGGCTGCTAAATTCATATCTTAGCATAGAATACATAGCAGTCCCTCCATCAGCGGCGGTTGCCCGTGCCAGCTGCAGAAACCTGAAAAAGTGTTTTCAGAACAGCCTGTCCTACAGCAGCCTGCTGCTTGGAATGCACATCAACACAGTAGTGTTTTGTGAAGGTATGTGGTGTAACCCACGTGGCTGCTCTGCAAATATCCTCTAAAGGAATGTTCCCTAGGAAAGCCATGGATGCCCCCAGTTTGCGTGTGGAGTGCGCTCTGGGAGGTATTGTTAAAGTGCGCTTGGCTTTTTGATAACATATCTGGATGCACTTAACAATCCATCTGGCTATCCCTGCTTTGGAAATTGGGTTGCCTTTGTGTTGTGGTGCGAAGGCAACAAAGAGTTGTTTTGTTTTTCTAAAGGGTTGTGTTCTGTCTATGTAGTACATCAACGCCCTCCGTACATCTAAGGTATGAAGCATTCTTTCCGCCACCGTTTGAGGGTTTTGAAAGAATGCTGGTAAGTCAATAGTTTGGTTTAGATGAAACTGTGACACCACCTTCGGAAGGAATTTGGGGTTAGTGCGTAGCACTACCCTATTTGGATGAATTTGAATGAATGGCTCTTGGATTGTGAGCGCCTGCAGCTCACTGACACGCCTCAGAGACGTAATAGCTACAAGGAAAGCTACTTTCCACGTAAGGAACTGGAGTTCACACGAGTGCAGTGGCTCAAATGGTGGTCCCATCAGTCTGGTGAGAACGACATTGAGGTTCCACACCGGAGCTGGCGGTGTTCTTGGGGGAATGACTCGTTTCAGACCTTCAAGGAAGGCTTTAATGGCGGGCACTCTGAAGACAGAGAGGTGCTGCCTGTTTTGAAGATAAGCCGCTATGGCGGATAGATGTATCCGAATGGAAGTGTACGCTAGATTGCACTTGTAAAGATGCAACAGATAGCAGATGATGTTGGGGATAGATGCATCTAGCGGGTTGACGTCATTGGCTCTACAGTAAATGACAAAACGCTTCCACTTTGCAGCATAGCATGCTCTAGTAGTTGGCTTCCTTGCCTCCTTGATGATGTTCATGCATTCCTGAGGTAGGTTAAGGTATCCAAACTATAGGACTTCAGGAGCCAGATCGCCAGGTTGAGCTGTTGCGGATCTGGATGCTTAATTTCTCCATGGTTCTGCGTCAAAAGACTGGGCGTGAGGCGCAGTCTTTGATGCGGCACCACTGAGAGTTCGAGGAACGTGGTGTACCAAGCCTGGCGCGCCCACGTTGGAGCAACTAGGATGAGAGTCATCTCGTGCTGCCTTAGCTTTCTTGCGACCAGCGGTATTAGAGGGGCTGGCGGAAAAGCGTACGCAAATTTGCCTGACCAGTTCATCCATATCGCATTCCCCTGCGACTGTGGGTGAGGGAACCTGGCGGCAAAGTGTTGGCATTTTGCGTTCTCTTTTGTGGCAAACAGGTCTATCTCCGGATGACCCCACTGCTGGAAGTACGGGTGGAGGACAGATGGGTGTAACTCCCACTCGTGCATTTGATGGCTGTACCTGCTGAGCAGATCCGCCATCTGATTGTCCTTCCCTGGGAGGTGTTCTGCCATGAGGAAAATGTTCCTCTGAATGGCCCACTTCCACATGCTCTGAGCCAGATGAGACAGCTGTGGCGAGTGGGTGCCTCCCTGCTTTTGAATGTAGTACATCGCGGTCATGTTGTCCGTCCGGACTAACACGACCTTGTTGCACAGATGTACAATGAAGGACTTGAGCGCCATGAAGATTGCCATCAGTTCCAGATAGTTGATGTGCATCTTCTGTTGCTGCGTCGTCCATAGTCCCTGCACTGTGTAAGTGAGCAGATGAGCTCCCCATCCCTGGAGAGATGCGTCCGTTGTCAGGACAATCTGAGGCACAGGCTCTTGGAACAGTCGGCCCTTGCAAAGGTTGTGTGGAGTCCACCAATGCAGAGAGTCGTATGCCCGACTGGTAACCAACACTAGGTCTGTCAATTGCCCACGAGCCTGTGTCCACTGATTCGCTAAGCACTCCTGGAGCGGGCGCATATGTAGCCGTGCGTGAGGGACTATGAAGATGCAGGAGGCCATCATGCCTATCAACTGCATGAACACTCTCGCTGGAAGCGAGTGTTGTGGCCTGAACTTTTGGATCAGAGACTGCATGCTGTCTATCCTGACTTGGTTTGGTTGAGCCATGGCCGTCAGGGTGTTGATCGTCGCACCTAGGAACTGCCGGACATGTGCTGGTTGTAGATGCGATTTTGGGTAGTTCAGCGAGAAACCCAGATCGTGAAGAAGGTGAATTGTAGTCGACATGTCGGCGGCGCACTGTGGTTCCGACTTGGCTTGCACGAGCCAGTCGTCTAGGTAGGGGTAGACATGGATGTTCTGCCTCCTGAGGTGCGCCGCTACTGTCGCCAGACACTTGGTGAACACCCTCGGGGCTGTGGTGACTCCGAAGGGTAGGACCTTGAACTGGTAGTGCTTGCCTTGAATAGTGAACCTGAGGTATTTCCTGTGGGACGGGTGTAGTGGAATGTGGAAATAAGCATCCTTGAGATCTAAGGTTGCTAAGAAGTCTCCTTGGTTTAGCAAGGGGAGAATCTGTTGCAGTGTAAGCATGTGGAAATGTTCTGATAGTATGTACAGGTTGAGGGGACGTAGATCTAGAATGGGTCTGAGAGATCCGTCCTTCTTTGGAATAAGGAAGTACAGCGAATATACCCCTGTGCCTTCCTCTCCCACCGGCACGAGCTCGATTGCTCCCTTTTGCAGCATCACCACTACTTCCTGCTGCAATAAGAGCAAGTGCTCTGCGGACATAGGCCTTTGCCTTGGCGGGATGTTGGGTGGAGTGGACTTTAACTCTAGGCAATAACCATACTGGACTAGTTGTCGCACCCACCTGTCTGTGGTGATGTTTCTCCAGACGGGCAGGAACTGCTGCAGTCTCCCCCGACAGGTGTTGAGTGGTCGGGGGGCAGTGACAGAGAGTCACTGTTTGCTTGGAGTAGAGGAGCGGGAGCTGTTGTTACCTCTGCCGCGACCTCTGTTGCTGTTATTTCTGTAACCTCCCTTGTTCTGTTTTGTGAACGAGGATTGTGCTCCACCTTTTGAGAACTGGGATTGTTGACCCATTTGTCCTCTGGTGACTCCACGTGCACCTGAGCGACGAAAATTGCTGCCGCGAAACTGTTGTGACTGTAGGGCCCCCATGGACTTAGCAGTTTCTGTGTCCTTTTTGATTTTCTCTAGGGTGGTGTCAACATCTGGACCAAACAGACTATCAGGATTGACTGGCTGATTAAGAATGGTTGTCTGAATATCCGGTTTAAAGCCTGAGATGCGGAGCCACGCTTGTCGTCTCAGCATAACGCTAGTGTTGATAGCTCTAGCAGCTGTGTCTGCTGCGTCAAGTGCACACTTGATGGCTGCGTTTGAGATTAGCTTCCCTTCCTCAATAAGCAGTTTGGTGCCCTCTTGGAACTTTGGAGGCAGGTGTTGTACAATCTGTTCTAGGGTGTCGTAGTGCGCCCTATCGTAACACGCTAAGAGCGCCTGTGTATTGGCAATGCGCCAAAAGTTTGATGCCTGTGCAGCTACTCTTTTGCCCCCTGCCTCTAGCACTTTGGACTCCTTATCCGGGGGAGGAGCTTCACCCGTCGTCTGTGAGTTGGCACGTTTCCTGGCATTGGCGACCACAAGAGAGTCCAGTGGCAACTGTCCCCGAATGTATGCGGGGTCTGCAGGTGCAGGTCTGTACTTTTTTTCAATACGAGGGTTGACCACTCTCGCTCTTGTAGGCTCCTTAAATATGTCCCCAGCATGCTTGAGGACGCCTTTAAGCATAGGCAGTGTCTTTACTGTCCTTTCAGAGACTGAGAACGTGTCGAAAAGGAAGTCTTCCTCAACTGGGTCAGCATGCATGTCCACATCATGATTGGCTGCCGCCCTCTCGAGTAGTGCATGAAAACCTGCTGAGTCCTCAGTCGGGGATGCACGTGCATTAAAAAGTTGCGGGTCCTGCCCCACACCTTGGGTGGTCTGGTCACCAGTGTCATCATATGAATCCGGTTGTGCATCCGGTTCATTGATAGGGAAATTGTACTGCTCGTCCTCATCATACCCCTCACCCGCAGAGTGTTCTGGTGAGGGAGTAGGGCTCCGTCTCGGAGGAGGCTGGATTGGTTCCGTGAGGCCTGAGGCGTCAAGGGGCACCCTCTTCTTCTTTAGTGGGATGACATATGGGTCCACTGGCTCCGAAGTGATTTTCCTCTTGTAGAGGGTCAGTTTGCCTGTGTCAGCGTCGATGAAATGCTCTGAATCATCCTCTGATTCGAGTATCCGACGTGGAGGCGGGCCTGCCGGTGAAGAAATCACCTGTTTCGGTGCCGATTTGGTTGAAAAAGCTTTCGGCGCCTCCTTCGGCGGCAAAATAAACAGAAGTTTCCCAGAAGGCTTCGCTGGAGTGTCCTTTTGCGGCTGCGGCGATGGTATCGGAGCCGACGGGGCAAAGGCCTTCTCCCTGATTCTCTGTAGTGATTCGGCTATGGGGGACGCCTCACTCACAGTTTGTTTCGGCGCTGACGAGGATGGTATGATTTTTCCCTCGGATCCGACGTCTTTGTGGGCCTTGTGCGCTTTGGGCGCGGATCCCGTCTTCACCGGCTCCGATTCCTGGGTTCTGGGCGCAGACGTGCCAGACTTCGTTCCGTGTGCCTCCTTGGAGCCGACTTTGGCGGGCTTGGACGGCGTCGTAGCCGTTGACCCGTGCCGACCATCCTTCTTAGAGGACCCCTCCTCTGGCGTCGTTTTCGATTTTGCAGCGTCGGAAACGACGGACTTCTTCGACTTCTGCGGACCGGAGGTCGACGGAGTCGATGGGGTAGCGGGCACCGTCGTTTTCTTTGGCACGGCAGCCATCTTAGGGACACTCGAGTCCTTAAGTTTCGGTTTCGTTTTCGGGTCGGCCATTTTAGAAGTTGTCGATCCCGATGGTTTCGGTTTCGGTTTCGAAACAGTCTGCTCAGCAAGTAAGTCCGTGGCCGGGCCCGAAGGCGGGGCTGTGGCTTGCGGCAACGGGTCTTGGGTAAGGCCGACAGGCGATCCCGTGACCCGGTCGGTATCCTCGTAACCTTCGGGGCAGAGCTCGTCCCCCGAGCTATCTGCCGCGGCCCCATATATCTCATCGTCGTCTCCTACCTCGTCGACGTATTCAAGGCCTTGACCCGCGACTCCGTCGTCGTCTCCCGGATCCGCCTCGACCTCCGTCTCGGGTGGGGAGATTTGAAGATGATGACCCTGGTCCTCTTCTTCCTGTTCTCCGAAGATGTTCTCCGGATCCGGGGCCGTTTGTCTAGCTTCCATGCGCACCGCGCGACGAAGCTTGAGAGTCTTCTTGGAGCGGAACTGCGCACAGGCCTTGCACTTGCCGTCGTCGTGGTCTGGCCAAAGGCATTTGTTACATACGGGGTGTAGATCGATGTGTGGGTACTTGGACCCACAAAGCGGGCAGTACTTAAACGGGCTCCGCTCCATGTCCGAAAAGTTTTGCAGTCGAGTCGCGATGAGAAGGCCTCAAAGTTCTGAGAGCGAAAGAAAACTCCGCTTATTCCGGCTGCAAGAGACGGAAGACTCGAGACCGTGCGCAGACAATACCGACGCAAAAACAAAAATCGAGGCCTTTTGGCCGCTAAAAGTTATTTTTTTCTCGGTTTCGACAGAAAGACGTCGAGACCACATCCGAACCCAATGGCGGAAAAAAACAATCTGGGGATGGAGCCGATGCCCATGCGCACTGTAGTCCAGGGGAGGAGCCACCTATCTCAGGATACTTCGAAGACTCTTCCAGGACAACAATGTGCGATCATCCGAGCCCAACACTAGGCGGCGATCTAATGCTAAGATATGAATTTAGCAGCCCACATGCCTCGAACCTTGGGGTCGTCCGGACATGGACGGTGGCGTCTGGCCACGTTCCTATGAACAGGCGAACCTGAAGCGGGCCTGGACCACGTGCCCAAAAGAACGTCTGTCAAGGCTTCATTGAACGGCAGCAGAGGCTCCTGCGGGCATGCCTGCGGTTTGAAGACCTCGGTGAGGATGTTAGTCCTCACGGCCGCGACGGGGAGCTCAAGGTGTAAGGCCTTGGCAGCCCTCATCAATACCACTGAATAAGCAGCCCCAGCCTCCTAGGCCACGGTAGGAGGCGAGACAAAACCAGGGTTAGGAGAGTCGTCCAGACCACTGGCGTCACCCAAATCACCTGTCCAGTCCACGTCATACTGACACTCGCGTGACAGAGGGTCCTCAGACCCCTCCCAACCCTCACCGTATTCTACATCATCCCCATATTCGGAGTCAACAATGTAGACCGGCTCCTCAGGGCCCATGGGCCCCATCGGCGTCGGACTCGGCGTCGGCCGACGCCGGTCCGACTCCGCGTCCGGAGTCGGAGAGGGAATGGGGGTGGCGCCGCCCGGAGCCGGCGTCGGAGGCCCGGCGCCGCGCGGAGACGGCACCACGGGTTGCCCCGATGGAATCGGCGCCGGAGAGGCCGGTGGACCAGCCGGCGTCGACCCTGAAGGACCCAGCGGCACCGGGGCCGGAGCCGCCGGCGGCGTCGGGGCCGGAGCACCCGACGGCGCCGGGGCAGGAGCACCCGAACCGCTCGGGCCCCCGGACGGGACCACCGGGCCCGCAGGCGCCGTAGGCCCCGTCGGAGGAGACAGTGCCCTCATGGCCATGAGGAACTCCTCTATCTCCTCGCGCGCCGTGCCCAGGGACCGTCGGGTATGGAGCAGGCAGCGTCGGCGACCCACGCGGAGCCGCGGGGGTGGGGCCACCCGAACCCCCGGCCGCATCGCGCGAGCGTCGGGGGTACGATGACGACGCCCCGACTTCTTGTGTTTCTTACCTGAGGAACTAGAGGAATGGCGACGACTTCCGGAGCGCTCGTGGCGGCTCCGCGACCGCTCCCTCAATTGCTCC
Organism: Lissotriton helveticus; assembly: GCF_964261635.1. Lineage (NCBI taxonomy): Eukaryota > Metazoa > Chordata > Amphibia > Caudata > Salamandridae > Lissotriton > Lissotriton helveticus. The sequence goes on along the minus strand of NC_136058.1, from coordinate 144,469,806 downwards.
CTCGACCTCCGGCCGGACCGGGACCTCTCTCGACGCGGGGCCGACACCCGGAGCTCGAGCAGCTTGCGGGACCGCTCCCGCCTAGCCTTACTCGTCAAGGCCCGGCAGTCGACGCAGGAGTCCACGTCGTGGTCCGGGCCCAGGCACCGGAGGCAGAGTCGGTGGTGGTCCGTGACCGACATCGTGCGGTCACACCCATCACAATTCTTAAAACCGGGCATCCTACCGGCACCTTAAGAGTAGATTTAATCAAAAAACTATGGTCAAAAGACCGGAGTACTGCTCTTCGGATCTGCGCTAACTGGCGCGGAAAAAAGAAGAACTGACGTCAGCGCGCGGAGGCGGCGTCTATATACTCCAGCGACGTCATCACGGCGCACGACGCCGACGACGGACGCGGAGCCTCAGGGGACGCCTGCAGACGACGCCTACCGACGCGCAGGGGTACTGCTACGCAAAAGTTTCCGGATCCAGACTGACGCCTGGGGATATTCTAAGGTAAGGAATCTAATACTACCCTGTTTCTTTCAGATCAGTGTCATCATCCTCATCATCATCATCATCATCATCCCCTTGATTTTCATCAGGGAAATCTTCTGCTGATGGGTGACCTGTACTACTTGTTGAGACTGGGTTAGCTGCTCTAGCTACATCATACTCCTCTAGTATCTCTATAAGATGCTTAAGGGTAGGCTTTGAATCTTGCCCAACTTCCTGGTTGTACGCAAGTGTCTCAACTCATGGAAGGTAAATGTGTCATATTTAGAAGGTGCCTTGGGAAGGTCAACTTCTGCTGGGAGCGATCCATTAGGTTGTCCTCTCAATTACATCTTTCTAGTGACGTGTGATGTGTGCACCTACCTACACTAAGTGTTATCTACTAAACCCCTCTAGGAGTTGTAGTCAGGGTGTGCTAGGCCCTTTGCTCTACATCAACTAAGTTCAGTAGAACCTAAGAATTTAAGACTTGATTTATATGTACCTCTGGGTACCTTAATGTGATCTTTCAAATGATATCTTAAGATTATATGGTAAAACAATCAGCAAGCTCTTATCCCAACCGCTGCACACCAATGTGAGAAGTTGGCCTGGTATATGATGTCCACTATTCTAGTGGGCACCTTGCACCAGTCCAAACAACCCTTATGGTGATGGTTGTAAAGTCAACCTTATAGACCAGCTATCCTAGTGGTAGCATGGACAAAGCAGTCTTAGGCTAAAACTTCAGAGAGCATGTGAAGCCAGCTATTTTACCATATATAATCCCTTGAATACCAAATGAAAGGACACCACACAAGGTATATATCAAATATATATGTATTTATTACTAACACAACCCCTCTGCACTCTCTATGAGGTCAGAGTTCGAGATACAGCACAAGTTACTCAATAAGCATACTATAAGTTGCACAAATACAATTCTGCCCTAGGGGCCTCACGAACCATATACTAAAGAAGTGGTATAAGAACCACTTCAGAAAATGTAAGTAGGCCTAGGGCCTAGGAAATCGCTGGGGCTACACTGAACAAGAAGTAGGAGGCCCACGGGAGGCGTGTGCAGTGTCTAAACACACACGCGAGTTACCATAGAGTTTCAATGGGAACGTAAAAGTTACAAAGTAGAAGATTTTGGACACTTCCGGATGGACTACGGGAAAACCCTATTAAACTTCGTGTCGGGTTTTGTCGCTGTTTCCTGTGGAGAGCAGCAAGAAAGTGCTGCAGGCGACCAGGAGAAAAGTGTCTGGGTGGATCCAAGGGTGGATCGGAGTCGAGAAGAGCCTGAAAGCAGAGGGGACAGAGTCTGGGTCACTAGCCAGTGACCAGGAAGGAACCAGGCGATGTCGAGATGCAATCAGGTGAAGAGGTGAAGCTTGTCTCTGCAGCCACGAGGACCAGGAGGTGTCGTCGACGACCAAGGGCTGGAGTCGAGCTGTCCCGCGACGGATCTAGTTGTTGGCGGTGTCGGTATCCGGATTGGACCCAACAAACCTTGGTAAGTGCAATCCACCCAGGATGGGAACATTGGCTTCAGTTCAGACCAGCAAGGTCTGGGGAGCTTCTCCTTCGCAGGGAAGCTGGAGCAAGTCCGTAGCAACCAGGCAAGCGGCGTAGTTTCAAAAGGATGTCTTCAGAGGGCCAACTTGCCAACGGGCAAGCAACGCGAAGACGCGTTGAGCTGAAATGCAGGCGCAGGCCCCACGCTGCACCCGTGGAGTGTGAAGGGCTGAGTTTCGGTGCAGATGCTGCTCGGGTCTGGGGCTTCTCAAACCCCAATGCACAACTTCGAGGGTACCTCAGGAGCTGCACAGGTAGCAAAAAGCAGGTAGTCCAGGATGTCCGGTCCCACGTCGCTTGTGTCCGCCACGGGTCTCAGCTTTGCTGTGGATGTGGGTCGGAGTCAGAGAAGTCTGGGAGTCCAGTTCCTGCGTCACTAAGTCTTCGGGTTCCGGCTGGAGCGTCGACAAAGCAAACCGGCAAGTTACTGTTGGTGCCTGTTTGCACAGGGTGGTCACTCCTTGACCACAAGGGAGATGTCTTCAGTCTTCCAGTCGATGTGGAACGTCGAAGGTCCAAGAGTTTTGTTTCAGAGTTTCTTTCCAGGATAAATCCAAAGCCTCTAGACTCAGCTCATAACTTTATACTAAACTAAGGGGCAGGATTACTTGCTAGGTCCTTCCTATGGGTGGAACCTGGGAAGGGGCTGGTTACACCCCTTTCCCTTTGTCCAGTTTCGCGCTGGAGTGCCCCAGCAACTGGTTTGAATTGGGCTATACGTGGAGCACCTTGTGTGCCCCAGGCAGTGTTTCATTTCTCAGCCCTCCCTGCCCCAATACACTAAAAGTCTGTCTGGGGAGGTGCTAGCACCTCCCAAGGCAGGAAACCTATTGTCCAGGCCTCCCCTGCTGGAGTTTCGTCCAGCAGCAGGAGGTCAGACTCGTGTCTGTGGCAGCAGCATCCATTTTGTGATGCTGAGGCTCTGTTTAACTTTAACCGGGTAAAGCAGTAACTACATGTCTTCTCCCTCTAGAAGGGTGGAATGCTACCCCCGCCGCCAGAACTGGCAGGGGGGAGCATTCCAAAGCATATGACAACTTACACGACATGTTTTGATAAAGCCAAACCAAAGTTAGCAATAACCGCGAGGATTATAATGCACTTAAGAGTATATGGTATGGCTATATCATAGAACAGCTATAAGGACATGGTTCCCAAAGCTGCAGACAGGCTCAGCTCATGCTAGAGCACCATCTCACATAAAACCAAGCACTCTGCCTCCAGGATTGTTAAGGCCTGCCATAGGAGTGACTTACAGGTACATATGTGTCTATATATAAGGTTAGATATAGGTATACTATATCTAAGCAAGGGGTGATTACACGACCTTGCCCAAGCTGAGTGATCAGCCTGTGGTGTCAGTTTGGATGGCCAGCCAGGGGTGGCATAATTCATGCTGCAGCCCCTGGTAGGCCTTGGGTGCACCTATACCCTGGGTACCTACGGTACACTATACAGGCGCTCACAAAGGTGACCCAATTAGGTATGTACCTAAAGTACATGGTATGAATTTAGAGAGAGAACAGCCGGGCTGCGGGTCCGATTAGCAGGCCAACAGCCACACTAAAGTCGAAAAATCAGTGAATCGCAGCAAAAAGTGGGGGTGACCATAGGAAGCAGACCCTACTCTCCTACACAAATGGAATTGGCTCTTCAGCAGGGGACGAGAACAAAACCTAAGGGTACCTTAACATCATTCCAACTTCTCAGAAGGAGTGGCGAGATTGGGCTCTGTTTTTTCTTCAACCTATATTTTCTTGAAGATCTTGTCCTTGACAACGACCGGTTGCAGGAGTAGCCCCATGAGCAGTAATGGTTCAGTGATCTCTAATTCAAGCATGGCTTATGAGACTTTCTATAACTCTGACAAGGCACTGAAGCCTGCTTACCAGGCTCCAGTGGCATAGTTATTTCTCGTAAAATGAAAGGCTTAATTGTAACCCAATTGGCAAGGACTTTATCACCCCTGTAAATCCTAAGTAAATGGTACCTTTGGTACCCAGAGCATGGGTACTAAAGAAGGTCCCTACGGGCTGCGGCATGTATTATGCCATTCAAAGGGAACCACACTAAAATTGCATGCGACCTGCTATTACAGGATGCTTGGAATTGTTCAAACCATTTTGAAAACATCACATGGCACACTCCCAGTGTGCCACGCACATGCACACTGCATATAAAATATTTAAGCCTCCAATACAGCAGGCTTAGAGCCCTAAGGCAGGGTTCAATATATTATATGTGAGGACATATCTGCATGAGCAGATATGCCCCTGTGATGTCTGGCTCCATTGCACGACATTGCAAGTGATTAGTAAGCCATGTTAAGCATATGTACTGGGCACTGGACATTACGAGTTACCCAGCTACATAATGGCGTCACTGAAAATAATGTTATTTTGTATTAATAATAAATCCACACTGATGCCAGTGTTGGATTTATTACGACATGCACCCAGAGGGCACCTTAGAGGTACCCCCTGAGAACTACCAGTCTTCTTGTGTGATGGCGGACTACACTCTTCCAGCCTGCCATCACAGACAAGTTTTTGACCCCCTGCTCAGGAGAGCCCTCGCTTTCAGAGGTCAAACAATGCATGCTCTGGCAGGAGGGGTTTACACCTCTTCCATCAGAATGGCTAGTGATTTAGCATATCAATGCCAGAGGCTTCAAATCCTCTGCCGCCTCTGATATGCAGCCCAGGCTTCCTTCATACTAATTTGGCACCACAGTAGGTGGGTGTAGAAAAGTAGGATCTGCTTTCATGGTTACCCCCACTTTTTGCTGGTGTTATTGTTTTATGACTAGTATAGCTGGGATCCTGCTAATCAGGACCCCAGTCACTGTGCTTTTTTCCAAAATTGGCCAGTGGCAAGTACTTCGGTACCTTACCAATTGGCTACTGGTATACCCTTCTAAGTCCCTAGTATATGGTACTAAGATACCCAGGGCATAGGTACACCAATGGTCTCCATGGGTTGCAGCATGTTTTGTGCCACCTATGAGAGATCACTCAAACAGTGACAACAGGCCTGCCTTGGCAGCCTGTGTAAGATGGTGCTAGCACCACTCACAACAGATACAAGTTGCACTTAAAACCTATAAGTCACCCCTAAGGTAGGCCTTTCAATCCTGAAGGCAGGGTGCTAGGTCATAAGTGTGAGGATTCTCTGCATGAGGAGGACACCACCTAGAAACTCCAGAATGGATTATCAACGCTTCGTAAGTGTGGTCAGCCATTTTCATACATATAGTGGCCATGCGTCATTATGAGATGGCTAACTATATATTGGCTGTGCCGAACCTGGGCATGTTTGGTATCAAACATGTTGGAATCATACCCCAACACAGTTACCGGTGTTGGAGATTTGATTACATGCACCAGGTGGCTCCTCCGGGAAGCCCGCAGTGCTCCCATCAACAGCCTTCCAGGGTCCGCCAGCATGCTAGTGCTGCTGACGACACCAGACACAATTCTGCCCTACTGCTGCTGAGCTGAGCTTGAGTAGGGTAAGGTAGAACACCAGGTTTGCTGCCTCAGGGAGGTGTGACCACCTCCCAGACAGGACTTCGTGTATTAGGCTGGGGTGGGGGCGCTTGCCAGCACCACCAGACTGCTTTAAAGGGCACATTTGGTGCCCGTCTTGCATACTTCCAACCCTCTCCCTAGGGTACTTACGGGCTTACCTGTGGATGGCTCTTAAGTTTCATCGTGGGACAAGATTCAATTCCGAAACCACTTCAACTTTGACCGTCTGGGCAACTTGGACTTCACCTGGAACAGAGACTGCACCAAGGAAGACTCCTGCTGATCCTGGTGTCTCTGTTCTGCAAGTCTTCATCATTGTCTGTGCTTCTTCGAGGTTCCTCTCCAGGGCTGTGGGCATCAAGGACACCTGAAGTAATCTCCCTTGCATCTGCAGGCACCACAACAAAGCTGACTGGTCTGCTGCTCCTGACAACCCACAGACTTCGAAAGGCTCAGCAACACAGGTAGTGGTTCTGCAACTCTCTTGAGACCTGACCTGTCCTCTCTGTAATTTTGAGGCCATTATCCCTCAATGGAACTGCTGGAACAGAACCCCTGTGCACAGCGCCGACTTGCAAATGCCAAGGCTTGTTGGCTCTGTACTCCAGAGATCTTCGGGCTACAAGAAGCTCCAACCTGCAGCATCTCTTCCTGCCACGGTCTTCATCCTTACTGCATCCACTGCACTGTGGGCCTGCATCAATGGTGAGCTGCTCTTGCGACTCTTGTGCCTTCAGCCTGTTGGTCCTCTTGGAGGTCTTCTTTGGCTTCAGTGGGCTCACCTGCTTGCTTGGTGCCTGCTCTGACTCTCCTACAATTGGCGAGACTCTTGCTGGTCCCAACATTGTACCTATTTCATTTACCTTGTCTTTTGCTGCTGCCAAGGCTTGTCGGTGCTCCCGCCAGACACCGACCCCCTGATTTTCGATTTCCGAAGTTGGACAGCTCGTGAACGGCCCATGATCTTCCACAGCGTTTCCTGGTCCTTACAGGAGCAGCAACAAGGTCACCTTCATCACTCCTGCATCTTCCGTCATTGGTCACCATTGCTCTTCCGTTCCTTCTGGTCACCTCTGAGTGGAATAGACTGTCCACTCTGCTTGCAGGTTCTTCTCGTCAAGAATCGATCCTTGGATTCCAGCAGACTCTTCCAGCTTCCTTGCTAGTGACATCTTTCCTGAAGTCCTCCATTGTGGTCTATTGCGGTTTTTCGATGTCACTTCACACCTATGCACCGGCTACCCTGGTGTAGGTATCCTGGTTCCTGGGGTATCCATGGGTGGGGTGACTTCCATGGGGAATCTTCAGGGTCCACTGGGAAGGGTCCTTCTTTAAAACCGCAACCATGACTTTCTCATTGACTTAGATTGAATACGCAGCGGTGTTTCCACTCTGCACACAGTCTCCGCTGAATTTCTGGGTATTTACCTCGGGTGGTTCCTTGTGTCCCCAGCTCATCTGAGACTTCTGGTCCAAGTCCCGACTTCAGTCGCAGTTCGCATTCTATGGTTTTGCCCCCCCCTGGAGACCACTGTGTATTTGTGCTTACTTACCTGTTTACAAGTGAAGTATTGTGTGTTACTGTGTTTAAATCTCCGGGTAGAAGATATACCAATTTGTTAGTGAGTGTGTTGTGTAGTTCCTACAAATCTGTAGGATCTGCGCATTGTTGGACAACAAACGAAGGGATTGGTGTTTAGACAGATTTTGGACACCCATGCAGGATATGTCTGCCTATAGACCAGCTAGCTCACAGTGCCACTATAAGCCCACGAAATTACCAAGGGGCGAATAGTTTCTGACAACCACTGAACATGACAACTCTCGATTCTTCTGGGATCGTGGAAACAGTGTAGTACTTTTCGCACAGTCACTCATGCTCGCCTATTCTCAGAGAGATACACAGAATAAACTGTGGGGACGTTTTCAATAAGCATTTATTGAACCAGCCCCATTCCAGTGTAAAACATGTTTGCTGTGTCAATCATTAGAAACATATGTAAAGATTACAAGCACCAACAGATTAAATAAAAGGTAGAGTTCTACCATGGTGCTAAAACAGTGAAGATATTCAGGCATATAAACATGACAGTAATCAGGTTTACTCCTAAAATGCTAATCCTACCTAAGTGTACCTAGCATGTCTATGGGTGTAAAGCCAAGAATCCCCGAGGAAAGAGCCAACCCCATTACCTGATGGGAGAGAATGAAGGACCCCCGTCTTGGTTTCGAGTTTGACACCCCGCAAGGGATGTCAGACCACAGCGTGCTGGAGCTTCTGCCTGCAGGACCTCAGCGTCTTGTGTCAGCGTGTAAGCTTTCTCCCCTCCTGATCTAGTCTTGGTATGGTTCTTTTATACCATGAAGATGGCCTCAGGGTTCCTTACATAATCGATGGCTTGTGAATATGATTGTGCAAATGAGCCTAGAACAATACCTGCGACTATGCAAAGCAGTTCTTTCGCCCTAGGATGAAGATGACCATGACTTTTACACAGGGTATGTTCATGCTGTTATGTATGTCATGTGCAGGGACTTTTTCCAAGAATCCTCATGCATAGTAAATGAGGATAATTTCCAGGAAACTGATCAATATTTATTCTGCACATAACTGGCTAAAAGGTCAGTGCTAGAACCGTTATACAGGGCAGAGTAGGACAATGTAGGTCATATAGCTGCCTAGATTGGGGTATATTGGGGCACATAACAATGTATAATAAATTGACATTTTTATAACTACACTGTGTGGTTCTTTTTCGTTTAACCTACATTATATGATTAGATATGGTAAAACAAGCTTCTTAACGTACGTGTTGATTACCGCCAGTAACGATGTATCTGGTAGAGACGATTCTAGCTGCAGAATCCTTCACGTATTATTTATTTTATTTTATTTATTAGGCTTTTAAAGCGCGACAGCTACCCGAAAGGGCTTCCCGGCGCTGAGAAATTGCAACTAGCAGAAAGACGAAAAGAGGAAACTCAGTTATTGATTAAAAAGCCAGGTCTTAACGGCTTTGCGAAAACGAGCATAGCAGTCCTCGGACCTAATATCCAGAGGAAGGGAGTTCCATAACTTAGGCCCTAGAAAAGCAAACGACCTACCGCCCATTCTGGACAGTCTGAACTTAGGAACAGTAAAAAGATTTTGGGAGGAGGAACGGAGGAAACGAGAAGGAGAATAGATGTTTACAAGTGTTTGTAGATAACTAGGAGCAATGTTCTTCCTGATCTTAAACATGTAGCTGAGCGCCTTAAATTTCACTCGACTGCCCACCTTCAACCAGTGAAGGTCACGGAGACGTCCCGTAATATGATCAGTTTTGCGACAGCCACTAAGCAGGCGTGCCGCGGCATTCTGCACAAGTTGAAGGCGTCGAGTGACTGCCTTGGTCGCCCCCAGGTAGAGAATGTTCCCATAGTCTAACCGGGAGGTAACCAAGGCATTCACCACAGATCTCTGAGTATCAGCTGGCAGCATCCATAGAATCTCCTTCAGCCAGTGCAAGATGGTAAAACAGGTGGACGAGACCTTATTAGCCTGACAATGCATTGTCAGACCACTGTCAACGAGCACCCCCAGGTTGCGCACATGCTCCGATGGAGATGGGAGCGGGCCTAGCTCTGAAAGCCAGTGCCTAGAGGTCCAAAGGTCTTGCTTGTGCCCGAGGACTTCCGTCTTCCCTCCATTCAGTTTGAGAAGATTTTGGTTCATCCACCTGCGATTTCCCCCAGACCAGACTGAAGGAGGGAGGTGGAAGCCTTGTCAGATTTTGAAAGAGAGAAGTCGTCGGCGTACGTGAACAAGGTTAGTGCGGTGCGGTCAGCGATGTGGGCCAGTGGAGTAACATAACGGTTAAAAAGTAAAGGACTAAGAATAGAACCCTGGGGAACACAGTGAGGTTGGGGATAGATATTAGAGGTAGCTGTGTGGGAGAAAATTTGGAACGTACGATCAGTTAGAAATGAAGCCAACCAATCGAGGGCTAAACCTCCAATGGCCATGACGGCTAGGGATTCCAGAACAATCTTATGCGAGACCGTATCAAACGCCGCGCTGAGATCGAGTAGTATCAGCGCGGCAGTCTAGACTCTGTCTAGCAGGGCCCGGAGGTTCTCCGTGACGCCCAGAAGCGTGGTTTCTGTAGAGAAACCTGGGCGAAATCCGGACTGAGAGTAGAATTATCCCCAGGCGTGAGACTGGATCCAGAAACTTTTTGCCACAGCATTCCTGCGCACTGAGGCGGGGCGGCACCACGCTACTCCGCCCAGACGTCGGCCGCGTACGTGACGTCAGCGAGGTCACATAAGCCCCACCCTGGCGCTCCTACGTCACTTTTCTTTGGAGAACTTTTCCGCACCACAACGCGGAGCCACTAGACAAAAAACTGTGGGAGCATGGGATCAGTGTGCGAAAGAGTATATAAAAAAGAGGAAGACACCACAAGGAACAGTGCAAGACTGCAGTGTCCAAGGGCAGGGACAGAAGGAAGAACAGAGCAGAGCCCTGAACAGCCACCCTGCCAGTACATAGACAGCCCCCTCCCCCGGAGACAAGGAACCTGCTTGAAAGTCATGACACATGTAGCAGGTCTACAACTCTCACCCCGAAACAAGGAAGGGGAGCCAGTCCCAACAGGAAGGAACCACCAACCTCCAAGCCACCCCAGCAAAGAGGGCAACCACCCCCCAGGGAACAAGGGTAAGGCACGACCAGAGGACCCCAACTCAGAGGTTAGTGGAGGGGCCAGGACTCCTAATAGCAAGAGGAAGGGAGGGAAGGGAGGGTAGAGATTGAAGGCAAACCTCTCCAACCTGGAGCAGCCAGAGCAGCGGGCACAGGAGCACCGCAACCCCATCTTCCAAAGAACCAAAGAGGAGGAATAAACAGCAACAAGATGGAGCCACCGTCAAGAGCAAATGAATATACTTACAGGAGAGAGAGCCCTCAACCGGGAGGCAAGTACCGAAGACCAGCCCAGGCGTGCCCGCAGAACGGGGAGGAAGGGCGGGCCGTGAAGGAATCTGCAGCTATAATCGTCTCTACCAGATACATCGTTACCGAAGGTAAGTAACTCGTACATCTTATAGATACTACTAGCCGCAGATTCCTTCACGTAGAATAGATACCCTAGCAATACCTACAGGGAAGGAGGGTCTGCGAAAGGACCCCACCAGTCTGGACAGGACAGAGTGTCCCACAGGGGACCAGACCTGCGGACCAGGGAAGTAACCTCGTCCCTTCCAGGCAAGCGAATCCCCACAAGTCGAACACCAGCAACCCAAGAGGGATGAAGGTGGTAGAAGGAAGACTAAAGAGGCACAGTACACTCACAACAGAGGAACCAAGGGCAAGGCCGGAGAGGCCGAAGCACCCCACTCCACCCCCAAGGCAACAGAGCTTCCATCCAATGCCAGGCCAGGCAGAGGAACAAGAAGAAGAAGAAGCCTAGAGGGCCCAAGGAAACAAGGGAAAGAGGGTGAGCCCACCCAGAGGGGAGGCAACAGGCCCGCCAGAATGGCAACAATATCCATAAGCTGCCAGAAGCAAGAAGAACAGCCCAGGGCCCCAGAAAAACCAGACAGGCGACGCCTGACAAGGAGGACACAGATGCATCCTAGCCCTCCGGACAGGAGTAGGAAGGAGAGGAAATGCCCGGACACACCCATACAAGGGGTCGCGCACATGACCTCAAGAAGCAATAGAAACATACAGAAACGCCATGGAGAACAGATACCCGAAGGCGACCAGAACTCCCCAGCAGAGCTTAGCTATATAACAGCTACCACTACCCCACATAGGGTATGTTAAGTCCCAAGACATGGTAACCCTCTTTGGAAGAACTTCCGCAGCAGAGGAAAACGAAAGAGCCACAGGGAAAAACACCCCGCGAAAGGCATGACAAGCAGCCCAAAAGAAAAAAACAGAAGGCCTAATCTCAGGGCCAAGTCTGTTTAACAACTCCAGCAAAAACACACACAGTCAACAAAGGGCCGTCCAGCAGCCAACAATGCCAAAGTCGCAGCAAGGAGGAGTCAATGGCCAGAAAACACACTCTACAGCAAGAGCGACCGTCCCAAGAGGGTCCAGAACCAGCTCAAGTCAGCAGTTACTGAGGAGGGGAAGGGGGAGGAGGAGGGGAAGGGGGAGGAGGAAGAGGAGGACGGAGCCCTGCCAGGAACCTTTGGATGGCAGAGTCAGCCGGGGCATGGAACAACAGACTGCCATCAAACGGAAGATCAATGAGCCGCTCCCGAATATTTTCGGGGAACACGCCATCCCGAAGCCAAGCATGGCAACAGAGGGCGACTGAGGAAGCTATATTCTGGCCCAGCACCTCCAAGATGTCCAGACCGGAGCGGAGGATAAACACCGCCAGCTCCCGGGACGGCGGAGTCAACAGTGGGGGCAGGGAGGGAAAAGCAGTCCGCAAAAGTGGACTGGCGGCAGAGGGGTGGAGGGAAAGACACGCCAGGTCACGCGGTGCGGGAAGGTGCCAGTGCAGAAGGTGTTGTGACACCGGATTCCCTGAGGCGGGCACCTCCAAGCCCCCATCAGGAAAGAAAGGAGCAAACCCTTAAAGGGAAGCAAGATTTCCCTCCCACCAGAGCCCTGGTGGAGAACCTCCAAGAGAAGGTCCACCTGGAAATGAGCAATCAGGACTCATGCGCAGGATGCCCACAGCCGTGGACACCGCATGAGCGAAGGCCGCACCCGCCTCTGTAGGGCCCCGCGGTGGAGAAAGCAGCTCCTCCGTGGGCAACGGCTGCAAACTAAGGCGGTCGTCCCCGAAGCCAAGCGAGATGGGAAAAGGCCAGACGTGGAAGTCAGCAGGAACGGAAGTATGGGGGTCCTGCCGCTCCTTTGACGAACACCTCGGCCTTAGAAATGGCGGGGAGCAACCCTTCGACGACGCAGGTGAAAAAGAAACCACACGGCGGTCAGTCTCCGGGGAGGACACCAATATGCAGCCAGCCTCCGGAAAATAGAGAGCGTCATAAGACGAATCCAAGGCACGACCTCTGTGTGTAGCCGTAGAGTCCGCCGCCTGAGGCAGGATATCAACACCATCCGGCGCCGAGGGTAACGACAGATAGGGCTCCTCCAAGTCACACCGCGCCAGGGACCGGAGTGGAGCCGGAGCCGAACTGGCCAAGGAGCGCTGCCAGAACAACGCCGACTCGACCTCCGGCGAGGCAGCCGCCTACTTGGAGGAACGAGAGGGACCGGGGGAGTGACACGAAGTCCTCCGCCAGCCTCGGCCCAGAATGTGGCGGAGGTGGCCCGGCGACCCATGCGGCGGTGCCAGGGTCGATTCAACTGCCGACTCGCCCTTCGACCAGGCAGCTGTCTCCGGAGAGGGACGAGGGGTGCCCACACAGGCTCGACCCAGAGCGGGACAAGGAGAGGTCACCGACCCCTCTGGCGCCGCCCGGAGCAGCAGGCGCTGGCACGGTGACGGCATCCGCTCAGTCGTGGACGAGGCTCTCACCTGTCCAGAGGGCCCCGGCGACCTTCCGCGACACCACAGGGACTCCCCCGAGAGTTTGCGGCGAGGCAGAGGCGCCGCGGTCTGAAGGAGGGACCCCGAGGGGCCGCACCCCAACAGCACCACATCCTCCAAGCCTGGATCCGAGCCAGTTGGCGCCGGCGCCGCGGAGGGCCCCACGCAAGGCAAGGTATCTGCTGACGCCCCAGAAGGGGAAGGAGGAGGAGACGCCAGCGAGGCCTATAAAGCCGTCGCGTATTTCTCCATCTGGACTCTCGACGCCCCATCACCGGGAAACGGTGGATCGGACGACACGCGGTCCCGCATCACCCGCGGAGAGTCCATGCCCCCGGCAGGCCCGACACCAGCCCCCGGGGACAAACTGCGACACTTACCCACCAGGGAGAGACGCTCACGCAACATCGGAGAAGGGGGAGGACGTCGAACACGGCCGTATCTGAAGCAGTCTGCAGAGGCTGATCAAGTGGAGGAAGCCGACCTGGTGAGACGCGTCGAGAGCAGTCTCATCCGGCGCTCCCGCCGCAACTTCGGCTTCAACTGCTGGCACACCTAACAATCAGTGGTGCTGTGGTCCTCCCCTAAAAACCATATACAAATGAGGTGAGGGTCCGTCGCCGACATAAGACGCCCACACGACGTGCAAGTCTTGTAGCCCAAAGACATTTGCACACTGTTCCAAAAGAAGAGACAATGATGAGAAAAAGGGGCCCCAAACAGGCCCGTAGCAAAGACCAGATCCGCGTTGGAAAAAACTGACGTAGGCGCGCAGGGGGTTGGGGCTTACGGGACCTCGCTGACGTCACGTACGCGGATGACGCCTTGGCGGAGTCGCGTGGAGTCGCGTGGTGCCGCCCCGCCTCCGGCACGAAGGGATGTTGTGGCAAAAAGTTTCCGGATCCTGTCTCCCGCCTGAGGATAATTCTACGTGAAGAAATCTGCTGCTAGTAGTCTCTATCAGATACACCGCCACTGTGGGCCACATGACGCGGACACTCAAAGAAGGGTTTCACCATCTTGTTTTTGGTAAAACTAGGAACTCTGGGTCAGGTTTATGCTGGTTTACGCAAGTTTATGCTGGTGATGATGTAGCAGGCGATTGTGACAATCTTTCAGTGACACCTGTGCTGGCATTTGCAGCTCGCTGGATCGGGTGCAGGTTTATCTGGAAACCCTTAGATGTCTCCAAGGTGGGAGAGATATTAGTAGGGGAGCTTGAGGCAGACATCAAGCTGGAAGAGCTGTGGAGGCCGACGAGTACAGAGAGCTCTCACCTAGCATGAGGTAAAAGCTAATTTGTATGATTTCCAAGTCAAGGGGCCAAGTTGGGGGAGGGGCAGGCAGCTAACGATCAACACTGATGTCAAGAATTTATGTAAATTGCTGGCCCATCGATTGTACCCAGCAATGTGTGGGATGGTTCATCCTGATCAGTGTGGCTTCATGCCTGGCTGCAGCACAATCATGAATCTGCGTTAGTTGAAGCACACTTTACATGAAGTGGAAGGTGCTGGAGAGGAGAAGGCATTGGCTTCCATTGATATAGAAAAGGCATTCGAAACAGTGGACTAAGTGTATGTCGTGGGAGTCATGCAGGCTACGGCGTTCGGACCATCGTTTGAAGCCCGGTTATGACTGATTTACACTAACCTGGGAGCGCGGGTGAGGGTGGGGCAGCCCTGGGGGACACAGAACGTGGAAATAGACAGGGCTGTGCATTGTCACCCCAGTTGTTTGCCTTGGTGGTAGAGTCATTGACCATTTAGATCCAATGAGTTATGCATAATTGGGGTATTGAACTAGGGAGGAGTAGACACGTGGTATGCCGATGATGCCCTTTTCTATTTGCGCCCCCCCCCCCCCCGAGAGAATTATTGTCAATATTACTGCAGCTGTTGGAGGACTTCGTTTTTAGGCTCCATAGGGCGAAGTCGCTGTTACTCTCTTTGACAGCACTGGTGGGGGGTCACTGTGGAGTTGCTCCCAGACCTGGGGTTGCGGTGGGACCTAGACCATTTCCAGTACCCCGTAGTGAAGGCGGCACACACAATGAAGAGCAAATGCGTTATCATTTTGAGAGTATACTGGACTCCCTGCAGGGTTCAGTGTAGTTCTGGAGCACTTTGTTGCTGTCTCCCATGGACAGAATCGCGGTAGCTAAAATTATGCTGCTACCTCAATGTCTGAATCCCATTTAGATCTCGTGGGGCTCCCAGCGAGCCAGAGATTTCTGGAGGTTAAACGTGCTTCTCACCTTGCTCCTATGGGTGGGGAAGAGAAGTAAAGTGGCTCGTACAACATTAATGAGGGGCATGAGGATGGGGGCTGGGAGCCCCGAACCTGTAATTTTATTATTTGGCATCCCACCTGCCACATGCAGCTTACTGGTTGGTTGAGGAGACCTATTGGCAAAAAGCTCTTCTGGCGGAGATGGTGGAGGATGATGAACTACTGGAGATGTTGAAGGCGGGCTCAGGCACGCCGAATGGGGCTCCTTACATAGTGCATCAGAACGCTGCTATCTGGCGGAGGGTGGTCACAGTGGTGCTCAAAAGGGCCGCCTTTCACAGGAAACTATTGTACTGGGTGCTGGCCTTGTTCCGTCAGGGGTAGGGGTAGGGGTAGGGTGCCATGTCGTTTCAGGCACGGCATGAAGGGGGCTGTGAGCTGCGGGTCTGGGGGAGGGGGGGTTTGAGGGGAGTGGATTTCAGTGATGCCATACTCTCATATGAGGAGGCACAGTAGCAATTTGGACTGGGTACAGGTTAGTTTTTACAATATCATCTTGTTTTCCTGAAGTATAAAGAAGTGCAGGCGGTCGGAATACACGGGCAGCTGCGGGCACGGCAGGCCTGGGAAGCGGATCTAGGCGCTCCCGAGGAGGAGGAGGTGGAAGAGTGGATCTGGGTCTGCGCACTATTGAAATTTGTGTCTGGTAACGCCTGGTTTAGGCTGATCCACTTCAATTTTCTACATCACACTTTTGGGACCTCTACAAAAATCCATAGGTATGAGTCAGGATGATCGTCTGCCAGCCCTCATTGTGGTTATGCAGCAGCAGATTTTATGCACCTAGTGTGGGACTGCGTGGTGGTGGGGGTCTGTTCGTTGGTTGAGGTGGGCAGATTGCAAAGCACCACAGCTCTGATATGAGATTTGATTTTGCAGAACTGTTTCTTGGGGAATATTGCCAAGAAACGCAAAATGACTTACTGCATCTTGCGGTTAACATTAGTATTGGCCTGGTGGAGGGGAGTATGGTCTCCTGCAGTAAACCAGGGAGTAGGTCCAGGATGTCTCGCAGTGATCTCTGGCTGAGGAGCTGACGGATGCAAACGGATGACAAATTTCAGACAGATATGGAGAATGTTTTGTGACAGATTTGTAGGGGACATTTAGTATGTCTGACACTGAAAGTACTGAGAGTAGTACGTCTTTGTCTGACAGGGGAGTGCAGTGCATGATGAGTAAAGCAGATGGTTGTTCTGGTGCACTCTGCTTACTGTTAAATTCTAGCACTACCATAATGGACAGCATAATGTGGGTAAATAGAATGATGATGGGCTTCTAACTGTACTGTTATTAATACTCATATGATAGTTTGTTGACTGTGCTAATTTGTTGCCTGCTTTTTGTTTGAAAAAACAATAAAGGTTTTTTAAAAAAAGATTAGCAATCTCCAGTTAAAAATATACATCAGAAAAAGCAGATACTCCTTTACCATTCCACATAAGCAGGAATCCAGAACACAAGTTATTTCTAATATTTTCTAATCATTTTTCATTGGTTTTGCCTAACTTTTTTGTCCACAAAACCCTCCAATCTTTGAAGAAAGACATGACCTCCTTGAAAGCATAGAGCTTCAAACCCTGTACAAAATGTCAGATGCAGATGTGGGTATTTCAGTCTCGATCTACTTCTAGGTCATGTTTATGGGAGTGGCACAATCCTGCTTTGTGTGACAAGTATGCATAAATTTGCATCTAATACGTAAATGAGTGAGAGACCAAACTGCAGACTGAGTTCTTAAAGAGAAGGGGTCAAGGTCTTACATATCGAATGGTAAGTTAAATTCTCTGAATTACAGGAAGGGTGTACTGTTCTCTTCAGATAGGAGACAATGGGGACCAGTAACAGAACATTGTCATCACCAGTTCCACACTCAGTCACCGAAGGGGTTAGAATCATCTTTGGAGTACCTTCCCATTATAGAGAAACTCCAACAGCATGTTCCCTTGTGTTCTGTGGTAGATTTCTCTTCACTGAAGGCTGGCTATTAAAGCTATGCTGGATATTTCTAAAATGACCACCCCCTCCCCCACATCCTCTGGATCATACATACAACTAAAATACCTACACATACAAATATACATGCAGACAGGAGAGCTCCTTTATTATGTCCCAACTGTCAGTAGCACATAAATCAGTGTCTATAGTCTCAGCTGGCTTTTTCACTTGGTGTAAACAACAGAAAAAAGTAACCAACTCGTCCATAACATGGTTTCAAAGGGGCATTTTGGTTTGCATTCTGAAGGTCCAGTTATAATGTTAGGTAAGGTACAAGCATAAAGTCTGATTCAGAGTACTTATCCATGTCAGAACTGTTCATAAAGTTCAAGAAAAAAACAGACTCAAAATTGGATAAACCTACTAAGAAATGTAGCCGTGGATATCCTCATTGCTTAGTTTACTCTGACAAAATGGATCACAGCTTTAGGCTTAGCAGGGACAGAGACAGGCAACAGCTTGAAAAAGCAGACAGCATAGACAATGGTAACCTTTAAGTAGAGGGCCACTATGCAGAGCAAAAGGAGTGAGAAAGATCTGCTCATAGGGAAGTGATTGCGATTCAAGAAAAGTCCTCAAACTGGGAAATAATTGTACAAGGGAATCTTACCTTTATCTTCTCTTGTATGTTTAGTGAAAGAAGAGTTAAAGACTGACAGTAAATGTAAAGACAAAAAGGTCTTTGATTGGGAACCCTTCCTCAACTTTTTCGGACAGTGAAAACTTATGAATGGCATATCATGTTCTCACTGGCGTAATGGGGACAAAAACTGCACCTGCACTGCTGTGGTGGCTCCACTGAGAAGAGCCGCAACAAGACCCACATTTAAACTGTGATTGGTGTAGAGCTGACTTTAGCCGCCTATTCCCTAATAAACTTTATGGTGCAAACTCAGAGACCCTAAAGACATGGTTTGAGCTCAAACACTACATTCAACACTTGTTAGGGCCAACAGCAGATATGTTGTGCCTAAAATCCCTACAGTGCTTAAATGCAGTCTTGACATTAAAATCTGTGGCACATAAAAATCAATGTGACATCTCGGGTAAAAGCCTCTAAATGAATCAAGAGTGATACTTGCACTGAGTAAATACAGGTAGCTTTGCTATGGAAATTACTCTGGGTCCTAGATATCAGAACTAAAAATCTCCGGCTCCAATCTGATATCTTAAAACATTTCTTAAGACAAGAAATCTACTTGACTGAGTATTCTACATTACAAATGTTTTGCTGGATGAATATCATAGCGATACCAAAGAGGATGATGGACGAAGCGTTAGAGCAAATCAAACACTCACCCCCAGTCAACTGATCTGGGTTTAATCCATCATCATTCTTTAGCTCACTCCACCACCCCAGTTCAGACATGGCCATATGCAAATCAGTCTGACCCTGTGCCTCATGGGAACAGTCCAGCCCGAACTGCCAAGCCATTTCTTCCCTGGACCAGAAACAAGCATCCTGGGACCTTTTTCGGGTTCATAACCCTCATCAGCCAGGCTATCTTTAATCCAGTGGCAAAGTGAGCAAAGGACCCACGTCTGGGCATTCCCTGCCAACTTCGTTTCAGCTCAAACACTACATTCAACACTTGTTAGGGCCAACAACAGATATGTGGTGCCTACAATCCCTACAGTGCTTAAATGCAGTCTTGACAATAAAATCTGTTGCACATAAAAATCAATCTGACATCTCTGGTACAAACCTCTAAATTAATCAAGTGATACTTGCACTGAGTAAATACAGGTAGCTTTGCTATGGAAGTTACTCTGGGTCCTAGATATCAGAACTAAAAATGTCCGGCTCCAATCTGATATCTTAAAACATTTTTGAAGATAAGACATCTACTTGACCGAGTATTCATTACAAATGTTTTGCTGGATGAATATCATAGCACCATCACACACTGCTGAGCGGTTCCCACATGCAAGTGCTATACACTTGCCCTACTGTGAACCACAATAGCTAATTAGAATGTGGTGAAACGGTAATTCTGTGAATCTACTCCTAACAAAATCAATATAAGATACAGGATATAACTATCATTATGTGACATACAAGATGCACATTATCTGCAAAGTTAAGAGGTACTTCTGAAATGGAATATAAACACATATTGCAAAATTAGGAAGTACTTCTGAAATAGAATATAAAACACTTACTTGACAAGTTCTCTCCCCTCCGATTCAATAAAATATTCCACCAGCCACTGACAAGCTTCAAAACTTTTACACAGTAATGCTTCAATGGTAGCAATCCATTCTTCAGTGTCAAGCCTGGAATAAAAAAAGAGTTAAAAGCAATGGGAGATTAAAGTATGGCATTTTTATTGAAAATCAAGCATGTGATGAATCAACCACAGATGTATGATTCTAGGGTCTCCATGACCTCAGGGGAAGCACTTGGAGACTTACAGGGTGTCAGGCAGAAACCAAAAGCAGGGTAAAGTCCAGGTCCAGTTGCCACTGGTCAGCTGGCTACCTCCAGGAAAATGCTTCTTGCAGCTTGATGTTAGAGTTACTTACCTTTGGTAACAATGTATCTGGTAGAGAAAATTCTAGCCGCAGATTCCTTCACGTAAAATTATCCCCAGGCGTGAGACTAGATCCGGATTATTTTCTTTTGCCAGCATCCCTGCGCACTGGGGGGACGGTATCACGCAACTCCACCTAGGCGTTGACTGCGTATGTGACATCAGCGAGATCACAAACAGTGAGAGTATAGGAACAGTGTGGTAAAAACAGAAAAGGAATAATGAGGAACACCACCATAAAGAGCAGTGCCAGGCACTGCAGTACCCAAAGGCAGGGACAGAATAAAGAGCAGAGCCTAGCCCTGAGCAGCAACCCTGCAGTACAGAGATAGCCCCCCCCCGGAGACAAAGGACACATGTAAAAATGTCATGATAACATGTGGCAGGACTACAACCCCAACCAAAAACGAGTGGGGAACCAGTCAGGGACAGACAAGGAACAACAACACTCCAAGACAGCCCCACCACAGAATGTGACAACCCCCACAAGGAACCAAGGGCAGAGGCACAGCCAAGACACCCCAACCCAGAGGACAGCAGAGGGCCCAGAACCCCAGTAATAAAGGGAGGAGGGAGGGATGGGAGGGGTGGGGTGGAAGGTAGGCCCCAACCTGGAGCCACCAGAACATAAGGGCACAGAAGCACCCACAAACCAATCCTCCAATGTGCCAAAGGGGGAGGAAATTAACAATTAAACAAGAGGAACATCTTGTCAGAAAGAGGGAAAGAGTGTTCTCATAGAAGGCACAGCCACCCATAGGGGGGCAAGTCCAAAAGACTAAGCCGAAGGTCCTCGCAGAACGGGGAGGAAGGGTGGGCCGTGAAGGAATCTGCGGCTAGAATCGTCTCTACCAGATACATCATTAACGAAGGTAAGTAACTCGTACATTTGATAGATACTACTAGCCGCAGATTACTTCACGTAGAATAGATACCCTAGTCATACCCAAGGGGAAGGAGGGTCTGCGAGAGGACCCTACCCGCCGGGTCATAACAGAGGGTCCAACAGGGGCCGAGACCCAAGACAGGACAAAGAGCCCCTCCCCCCAGGCAAGGGGAACACCCGCAGCAGAAGACCACCAACCCCAAAGGGGACTTGGAAAAAAGAAAGAGGCAGCCTGTCCTTCACCCAGCAGGAGGAGCAAGACAAGGCGAAAGGAGTCCAAGCACATCACGCCCATTCAAGGCAACAAAGCTCCGGCCAAGACCAGGAAGAGGAGCACCGAAGGAGAAGAGGAACCTAGAGACTCAAAGGCGAAGAGGCAGAGACAAGGCAATCCCAGACAGAATGGCACCGCCAGCGATAAACAGGCGGAAGCCTAAAAGCGTAACTAAAGGTCAACTAGGAAGAACCGTCCAACAGCCCGCAGGGACGGACTACGCCCGGAAATGAACAAGACGTCAGGGACCAACTCCTCCCACAGGAAGAAGGGGTAGAACCGGGTGCAAGGCCCACTGGAAGAAGCGGACAAGGCAGGATGACAGTTCCACTAAAGCTCCAAGAAGGCACAACGGTGTAGAGAAAACAATAGGCCAGCACCGGCAAGGTTTGCCAGACGCCGAGGACACCACAGAACGAAGCACAGAGAGCAGGCCAGACTCCAGCGGAAGACAGAGAGCAGGAAGGCGAAGAAGAGTCCGGACACGCCCCAATGAGGAGACCGCACACACGGCCCAAAAAGACGTGGGACGGGACAGGACCATAACGCCAGGCCACGGACAGCAGGCTAGACCAGGCAAAACAGCGCAGAAACCCCAGAGAAGAACACCCTGGGGCGGAACTTAAGCTAGTCCAAGACATCAGCAAGAAGATTGCATCTGCAATATACTAAACGCCACGGAGAGCAGAAGTCCACAGGCGACTGCAGCTCCCCAGCACATAACAGGGCTATATAACAGCCACCATTACCCCACCTAGGGCAGGTCACGTCCCAAGACAAGGGAACCTCTTAGGAAAAAGCTTCCACAGCAGAGGACAACAGAAAAGACCTGTGGCAAAAACTCAGCAGAAGGCTTACCAAGCAGCCAGAGAGGAAAAACACAGAAGGCCCAATTCCAGGGCCAGCATGGTGCAGAAAACCCAAGGCAAAAACAAACAGTCAAGAAGGGCTGGCCAGCAGCCAACAGAACCACAGTCCCAACAAGGAGGATTCGACTGGCCATGAAACACACAGAACAGAAAACCGGGGCGACCCGCCCCAAGGGAAGAACACCTCCATGAACCAGATCAACTCGCAGGTCACTGAGGGGGAGGGGGAGGAGGAGGAGGAGGAGGAGGAGGAGGAGGTTGTCGAAGCCCCGCCAAGAACCTCTGGATGGCAGAGTCCACGGGGGCATGGAACAAAAGAGCACCATTAAAGGGAAGGTCCACCAACCGTTCTCAAACGTTATCCGGGAACACATTGTCCCGAAGCCAGGCATGGCGACGAAGGGCAACCGAAGAAGCCATGGCACGACCCAGCACCTCCGAGATGTCCAAAGCGGAGCGAAGAATAAACGCCGCCAGCTCCCGGCCATCCAACACATGGTGTCTCAAATCAACACAGACACCCTCCTGTGAAGCAGTAGACATAAGGGACTCCGCCGAGTCCCACAAACAAGAAGTGGCCCGAGCCAAAACACACAACGTGTTAAGGGCCCGCAGAGCCGCACTTGTCGAGGCACACATATTGCGCCCCCCAGGAGTCCAGCCAGCAGGCCTCCCGCGATGGGGGAGACAACAGCGGGGGCAGAGAAGGAAAGGCAGTCTGCAAAAGGGGGCTTCTGGTAGAGGGGTGAAGGGAAAGGCACACCTGATCACGTAGCACCGGATGATGGCGGTGCAGAAGGTGTGGCCCCAAGAGTGAAGAATGGAGTGAACCCTCGAAGGGAATCAACAGCTCCCTGCCACCAGAACCCTGATGGAGAACCTCCAGAAGTTGATCCGCGGGGAAATGGGTAGCTGGGTCACCCATGCACAAAATTCCCACAGCCGTGGAAATAGTGCGAGCGAAAGCCGCACCCACCTCCCTAGGGCCCCGCGGAGGGGAAAGCAGCTCCTCGTTAGGTGACGGCTATAAGCTAAGACGGCCATGCCCCAAGCAAACCGGAGGAGGGAAGGGCCAGGTTCGGAAAGAAGGGGGACCGAGGAGTGGGGAACCTGCGGCTCCTCTGTCGAAGACCGCGGCCGGGGAGGCGGCGAGGAGCCGCCCTTCGACGACGTCGGTGAAAAAGCCACGATGCGGCGGCCTGTCTCCGGCGAAGAAGACACCAGCAAACGCTGGACCTCTGGAGAAGAGGAGGCATCTGAAGACAAGTCAACGACCTGCCGTCGGCCTGGCGTCATAGAATCCGCAATCTGAAGCAGGAAATCATCGCTGTTCGGCGCCGGGGGAGACGCCGGGGCAGCCTCGGACACAGCACACGGCGCAGGGGCTGGGCCGGAGCCGGGATGGGTAGTTTGTGGCGAAGCAGAGGCGCCGTGGTCCGAAGGAGGGAACCCTGAAGGGCAGCACCCCAACTGCAGCACATCCTCCGAACCTGGATCTGAGCCAGTTGGCGTCGGGTACGGAGCCGCCGGCGATGCCACGGAGAGCCCCGCACACTGCAAGGGATCCGCTGACGTCCCAGGAGGTGAAGGAGGAGGGGGAGAAGCCAGCGAGGCTTGCAAAGCCACTGCATATGTCTCCATCTGGGCTCTAGTCGCCCCCACACCAGTAAATGGCGGATAGGGGGATGACACGTGGGGCCGCACCACCCACGGAGAGCCCACACCCCCGACAGGCCGGAAACCGACCCTCACCAGGCGAGCAACGCTCTTGCGACCTGGGAGAAGGACGCTGTCGACGAGGGAGACAGCAGGTGCGAGAACCCTCTGCAGGTGCCGGGCGAGATGACCACGCCGACCTGAACATGCGGGCCGAGAGAAGTTTCATCCGGCGCTCCCGCCGGGACTTTATCTGCTGGCACGCCTCACAATCAGTGGAGTCGTGGTGTTCCCCCAAACACCACATGCAGATAGGGTGAGGGTCCGTCGCCGCCACCAGGCGTCCACAAGACTAACAAGTCTTAAAGCCCGAAGGCATTCGCACACTGTTCCCACACACATGCAAATAGCGAAAGGGAAAGGCTTAAACAGGCCCAGAGCACAATCCGGATCTGCGCTGCACCCGGAAAAGGAAAAAACTGACGTAGGCGCGCCATGGTGGGACTTATGTGACCTCGCTGATGTCACGTGCGTGGACAACACCTGGGCGGAGTCGTGTGATGACGTCCCCCCGGCGCGCAGGGATGCTGGGCAAAGTATTTTGGGGGGGATCCAGTCTCACGTCTGGGGATAATTATTTGTAAACGAATCTGCGGCTAGTAGTCTCTATCAGATGTCTCCCTGTAGCGACATAGAAGGTTAACCAAGTGGCCCATTGATTCCACTTATTTGCCCTAGGTACAGGAGAGAGCATGTCCAGTCTCTTCAGTGCTCCTTTAAGGTTACAGACAGCAGTTCCAGTCCTTTTCTGATCTTTTGCAATCCAGAAAGTATTCTGAAGAAGGTACCTGGCAATGACACATTTATGCCTGACACAAGCCAGCAGGTGCGGGTGACTTCTCAGCCCTCCCTGACAATGGGGTATAAGTTGCTAGGCTATGACCTGCCTAATTATGCAGAAGGCCCAGTTTGCCTTACGTTGAACGGGCCTTAAATGACAATTATCAGGTTGTTTATGTGGCTCAACAGACCTGACAAACAGGATTTGATACTGTGCTGTACTGTGTACAGGAGCCCCACAGCCCCCACGCTGCATATTCTGTTGAGCTCAGAGGAGTCCCACTGTCCATTCTGGTCAGCCTATTGTTTTCTCCTGTGAGGAATTTCATACCTATTTCAAGACAGAGCACAGGCTGAGCATTGACATGAGGCTTATGCTAATTAGCTTCCTGATACTTCAGGCATAAAAGGGGTTTAGTTTAGTTTAAGAGAGCTTGTAAAGCGCCTGGTGACGCCTCACAGCGTGTCCCCGCGCTGTGGAGAGAGTGAGAATTGAGGAGAGAGGAGCCTATCACAGATTAAAAAGGCAAGTCTTCAGTTTCTTCCTAAAGGAGGTCTCATTGCCCTCCAATCTGGTGTCCAAAGGCAGGAGGTTCCAGTGCTTCGCTGCCATCGTGCGGAAGGATCTGCCGCCCATTCTGGCCTTTTTAGGACGGGTAATTGTGAGCAGACCTGTCCCTTGGGATCTGAGGGTTCTGTTGGGTTCGTATAGAGAAGCCAGGTCCGACATATAGGCAGGTGCCTTATTATGGATGATCTTGTGACACCATAGCAGAGCTTTAAAAATGATCCTCTTCTTGATCGGCAGCCAATGGAGAGTTGCCAACGAGGGTCGTGAAGGGGCTCTACGGGGCAGTCTTAATACTAGGCGAGCGGCCGAGTTTTGTAGGACCTGTAATTTTTTTATATTTTTCTCTGAAGTGCCCAAGAGTAAAACATTCCCGTAATCAATCCGGGAAGTTATAAGTGCCTGCGTCATAGTCCGTCTGGAGTTGAGAGGCAACAAGTCCAGAGTGCGGTTGAGTGCCTTCATCACTCCGAAGCACTTGCCTACAGTTCTCTTTATATGGCTATCAAAAGATAGCTTATTGTCCACTCAGACTTTCTAAAAGTTACTTCTCCTTAATATTTATTAAAAATCTGACTTCACCACAGATTTTATTTAACCATTAAAAGAACAAGTTACTTGCCTTCGGTAACGCTCTTTCGGGTAGCGTTGGGTACAGATCACTGCCCTGCTGCTGTGACAGAAGATCCTCCCAGAGGAGCAGCCTTATTTGGCCACCCCAACCCAGAAGCGACGCATTAATTACCACTGTTGACTCTGGGTGGGGAAGGGAAAGGGGTCTGCTGCTGGCCCAATCGTGGTCCAGCATCCACCACTGCAGATCTTTTGCAGTCTCCTCCGATCCCAATGCAGATCCCGGATATGCCACCTGGTGGGCTTGGCCAGCAGGATGCAGAAGGCCCCCAGTCCCAGCAGAATCAGTGTCGACTTTAATGAACTCCAGGACAGAAGCTCAAAGATCAGGGTCATAGCCTGAATGTCCTGGACTTTATCTTTAAGGGGAAAGGCACCAAATTGAACAGAGTCCAGAATGGCTCTGGTGAAGGGGACAGTCTGAGGAGGAGTCAGGTGTTACTTTGGCACATTGATATTAAACCCAAAACAAAACAGGAGATTTGCTGTAGACTGGAGATGTTTGATGACTGCCAGGGAGAGCCCACCTTCAATAGCCAGTTGTTGAGGTAGGGGGAGATGGACATTCGTGACCTCCAAAGATTACATCACTTCCATGAATGCCTGTGAGGCATTGGTGAGATAAAAAGGAACAGCAGCAACCTAAAAATGCTCCTGTCCCACCACGAACTGCAGGTAACTCTGGAGGGTCTTTAGAACGGGTATATGGAAAAAGGTTTTCTGCACGTCCAACGCTACTATCCAGTCTCCAGCATCGAGGGACGATGAGACCTAGGCCAGTGTGAGCATTTTAGAATTGTCCTTCTGGAGGAAGGTATTGGAAGGGCCGGGGTCTAAAACAGGCTATAGGCCTTCGTCCTAGAGTGGGTGACTAGGAATTATCAGGAAGAGCAACCACCTCTACTTCACCTACAAGCACCTTCTCGATAGTCCCATTTTCCAAAGGGCTTGCACTTTCTGCTGCAAAACAGAAATATCGCCCTTGATCAGTCGTTGGGGAGATGATGGAAGGTGTGGTGATGCACAAAGGTAGGGGATCGCATAGCCTTTATGAACAATTGGCAGGCCCCACCTGTATGATCTTATGGCCTGCCAACCTATCAAGAATCGTCGGATCCTGACCCCTACCCTGTGGCCGTGCTCCAATAGGGGCATGCTAAAGGGGTTTTGCAGGAGGGGCTGCACAGGGTTAGGAGGGACCTGAAGGGCTGTGGGGAGGTAATGGACAGTGCAGTGCGTTGACTTTGGCTGCAGGGGTGGTGGGCGCCACAGCAGTAAAACTGCTCAGCACCATGCTGAAATTGGTTGGCGGTATGAGGTACCTTTGCCGAAATCCCGAAAGAAGGGGTAGAGCGAGTCTGCTGGCAAGATGGGCCAGATAAGCCCAGGGAGCTTGCTATGGCTCTGCTTTCCGTGAAATGCTCAAGCGTTGAGTCTGCCTTGTCCCCAAAAAGGCGAATACCATCGAACGGCATGTCCATGAGGGACGACTGGACATCGCCCGAAAAACTGGTGGACAAAAGGCAGGCATGGCGGCGAATGGCAACATTGGTGCCGATAGTCTGCCCAATGGAATCGGTGGTGTCCAAGCAACAACAAACCGTGAACTTGTCAACATCTCACATGTCCTGAATGGCCTGGGCAAGGATAGGTTGAAGATCTTTGGATTTACCTGGGAGGACTTAGGCCACCAAGTCCCCAAGGACATGGGAATAGCGCTCCAGCAGGCAGTTGGCATTCACCAACCTAAGCGCCAAACTGGTGGATGAAAAACACTCATTTGTCAAAGGTTTAAACCTGTTTTGATTCTCTATCAGGAGGGGTAGTTGGGAATGTCTTAGGGTTAGTTTTGCTTGCAGACGCTTCACCATAAAGCTCTTGAGGGAGGAGTGCTGAGATAAAAATGCAGGATCGCCTGGGGCAGGGCAATGGCCTTACGCTATTTGACGGTTGACTGGTAGAACAGATCAAGGTTAGGCTCATGCCCCCAATACGGTGCTTATAAGGGACTCATTAAATGGCAGCAGGGGCTCAGAAGATGTTTGCCCTGGTTGGAGACATTAGCCTTTACCTCTAAGGTGGGGGAGCTGGAGGTCAAGGACTACAGCTGCCCTGAGCACTACCATGCGGTACAAAAGGGGGTGGTGATGGACAGAGCATCTGAACCAATCAAACACTCACACCCAGTCAACAGATCTGGGTTTAATCCATCACCGTTCTGAGCATTACCATGGCATTGGTAGCGGACTTCTCTGTTGCTGGTCCAGGGGTAAAATAAATAAAAAAATAGGCCTGTTTTAGAGGCAGTCTAAAGACAACCAGCCTCAAGCATGTCATCAATCCAACACCTGTCTATGTAGGGCAGAGCCAACTCACCACTCGTGTCATAATCATCATCGAAAATTGACTATAGGGTGTGTTGTATTGCCTGTAGAGAAGGCAGAGCAAGTGGGAGAAGTGACACCTCACCTGTTGTCTGGCGCGGCGTAGGGAGAGGTCAGACCACAGCCGTCTCGGAGTTGTACAGTACAATGGGTAGCTCTTTGTCTGGTGTGGATAAATTTGGCACTGGCGTAGACCATGGCACCAGAGGCAGGGTTCAGGCTGGAGTCGGTAAAGTCATAACTGATTTGGAGGGTCTGCTGGCCCTGAGGTGAACCCGCTGACAGTACTACAGATGGGAGGCCTCGTGACTGGTTGGTGCCAGGAGGTGCACCAGAGGGGGTTGGTAAAGATCCGAAGAGCCAGAGCAATAGATGCACGGAATCCTTTGACCTGTTGTGGCGTAGCGGGCGGTCCAAGAAACTCGAGTTGTGCTGGAACCAGTTGCGGGATCTGCTCTTAAGTCAGCCAGCTCCTGCAGCGAGATCCATGGCGCCGGCCCGACACATGCTCAGGAGAATGAGAGTGGTGAAGAGTCCTGCTTGGATTTCTTATGTTTTGTTTTAGGTTTGCTAGAGTTACTGGACAATTTTGATCGTGGATGGACAGTACTCCAGATGGAAGGCCTCATGACTCGTTGGGGCCAGGAGGTGCGCCAGAGGGGGTTGGCAAAGATGTGAAGTGCCAGAGCAATAGATGCACAGAATCTTTTGACCTGTTATGGCGTGGCGGACGGTCCAAGAAACTCAGGTTGTGCTGAAACCAGTTGCAGGATCTGCTCTTAAGTCAGCCAGCTCCTGCAGCGAGATCCATGGCGCCGGCCCGACACATGCTCAGGAGAATGAGAGTGGTGCAAGTCCGCCTTGGACTTCCTATGTTTTTTAGGTCTCGCCTAGCAAAAGCAGCGCATGCGCTCCTTTCGCTATTACGAGTACCTTTTGGAATCAATTCAGCGGAGGGCTTGCATGCACGCGTCTGCATGGACAAACATAGCTGCTCTTGCCATTTGTCCATAACAGACATCATGCGCGTGTCCGTCGGACTGGACAGTCCAATGCCATTTTATGTCGATCGCTTTCACTTTGGCGATCGCTTTCACGGCCGCAGTCCCACACCATTTTGTTGTCGATCGCTTTCACGGCGAGGCGCAAATCAAGGACTTCAATTTACAAATAGTCACACACTTTTAAATGTGAGCATTGAGACACAGGTGTGCTTGTCACGGTGTTTGCAAAACTGTTGAAACCAAGGTGTTCCTGTCACCGAGAAAACAGGCAAGCCGAACACACAAAATGGAAAGATGCTTTCTAAAGAAATGTGCTGCCACTTAAGCACCAGCGATACGAGGAAATCCGGGCGTTTCCAACTGCCCTACTGAAAGTGCTTATAACCGGGAAAGTGAACAGGTTGCGAGCGTGTTGGGACTATTGAAATGCCCAAACCGAGATACCCGCTGAGGCGTCATCTGTGCCATGACGTCATAAAGGGTTATACGTTGACCTCCGCATTACACTCAGGAATGCGCAAGCTGTCCAAACAGCTTGCAGCACCACAGCAATCCCCCTGGCGCTGAGCCTAGCAATGCTCCTCAACGCCGTGATGAGCTCATTAAGAATAGTGACCCCCACCACTCTAGCGTTACTCACGGCCAGCAGTTGCCTCCTGTGAACCTACCAGGACGTCACCAACGAGGAACCTATTGAAACTGACGATAATGAAAAGTTGCGGTTGGCGGGTGTATAGCGTGGGAATCCCCTCATTGTCAAGTTGTGGTAATGGACATCGAAGACAGATAAGTGTTCATAGAAGTTTATTCCAAAAAACAGCACCCACAACTAGGAGTGTCTGGCATCTGTGAGGTACATCAGCAGCTGACTAACGTTGCAATTGACCTCGCAGATACCATTCCAACCCACAACACGAAATGCACATCAAGCACAAAGAAGATAACCTCGTGCACTGAAGTCACACAAGGGCATACATAGCCACGAAGACGCTCAATACTATACCATTTTACCCCCTCTTTTTTTAACATATATATCAAGATCACATTGAAGTAGAAACCTAAAAAAAAAATTAGGGAAGCTGAAAACTAAACAGACTAACCCACATTGCACGTCAGAGGTGAAGTAAAACAACATGAATTTAACACAAGAAATTTCATACCAAAAACTGGTGAACAAAAAAAAACGGATCCACCAGATACAGCTGTAGAAAGGTTAAAAGCACATATGGCCAAAACAAATTCGACCTCGCAGATACCATTCCACTCCAGAACATAGAATGTGCATCTAGCACAAACAAGGTAACGTCATGCACAGAAATGAAAGGAGGGCATACAACGCTGCACAACGAGGACGCTCAATACTACACAGACCCTATTGGGTTTGCCAATACTCGTTTGTGTCCACAAGCAATTCATTAGGAAGAGAAGACACAGTTCGCCATGTTCTGTTCATTTTCCCTGCAAGACCACTAAAGAAAAAGACCAGTTAAGAGCAGTGGAGATGCTGCAGCCGCCCTGACGCCGTGTCACACAGGAACCCAAGCCCGGCCGGCCTCCCTTGTGTATAGCCCCATGAGAAGGCAGTGGCGCACCTCACAGGAACCCAGACCTGCCATCGCCATGTCTCTCTCCCCGCCACTCCACAGACACCATGAAGCAAGGACTATACCTCAGAAGCATCCTGGTTTGCTGCATTGTCGTGTTCAGATCAGGTAAGGAAAACTGCTTCTAACGTGACATGCATGAGCTGGGAACTTACGAACAGGCACGTGCTTTGCCGTGTGCGTGGGCAAAAGGGGTTCGAAGACAGTTTCACAAAGTTTGAGGAATGCGATGTCGGCACACACAGGGGGGAGGTGCAGTGAGGCTGCGGACAGATATGCGCCCTGCTGATATGTGCTATACTCACTGCTGGCATGTGTCCTGCTCCCTGCAGATGGGTGCCCTGTTGATGAGTGCCCTACTGAGGTGTACCTTGCCTCCTGGTGCTGTGTGATTGTTCCTTGCCAGAGTGTGCCCTGCTCCCTGCTGGTGTATTTCCATCTCCCTGCTGGCATGTGCCCTGTACCTTGCTGGTGTGTACCCATGCTTCCTGCTGTGTGCATGCTCCCTAATATTGTGCGCCCCGCTTATTGCAGTGGTGTACCCTGCTCCCTGCTTTGTGTGCACTGCTGGTGCCCTGCTCCCTGCTGATGTGTGAATTTCTACCTGCCGCCCTGTGCTTCTCCCCGCTGACTTGTTTCCTGCCCCCTGCCTCGTGTGCCCTGTTCCCTGCTTTGGGAGCTCTACTTTCTGTTTTGTGTTCCCTGATTCCTGCTTTGTGTTCTCTGCACCCTGCTGGTGTGAGCCTCGCTTGGTGCTTTGTGTGCTATGCTCCCTGCCTTGTTTTCCCAGTATTCTACAGGTTGAGTGACCTTTGACCTGTTGAGATGTAATGTATGCAGGCCCTCGGGAGGTCACCGTTGCTGACTTTCTGCTGTCTCCGCGTGACCTCAGGAGCTGTAACAGGAGTCTCTTGTAAAATGCCAATATCTGACTCCTAATACCTCCCATGTATCATGTTTGCTTTGCAGGAAAGATAGAATTCCACTGAAATGCCACATAATGCACAGAGGCTAATATCGGTTTTCCTGATATTTCTTCCCTGGTTTATATTTTTAAATGCATCACAACACCGCGTCATGGCTGTTTAAAAAAGATAATTGCCTGTGCCTCCCGTTTATGTTTAGATCATTTACAGTAAAGACTCGAATCTTCGAATGAATTTTTTGTGGGCGTGGCCAGAAGCTGTTTTAACAATTATTTAAATACCAATTTTTTTTAGTGGTATACGCTGAAAAACACGTTAGGCTCTTGTGGAATAGGAAGTGAAAGGAATATGCTACTTACCAGTATGCATCTGTTCTTGGCATGTAGGGCTGCTGACATTTATATCTATGCATAGATCGCTGTGTTGGGTCCGGATGATTGCACATTGTTGTCCTGGAAAAGTCTTCGAAGTATCACGAGATAGGTGGCTCCTCCCTTGGACTACAGTGTGCATGGGCATCCTCTCCATCTTCAGATTGTTTTTCGCCATTGTGGCAGAGATGGAGTGTAATACAGTAAGTGATGACCATGCCTGAGAATGATTCTGAGTGCTACAGCTGCGACAGGCACCGGGGAGGAGGGCGGGCGATATAAATGTCAGCAGCCCTACATGCCAAGAACAGATGCATACTGGTAAGTAGCATATTCCGTTCGAGGCATGTGGGCTGCTGAATTTATATCTATGCATAGAATAAATAGCAGTATCCTCCTTAGCGGTGGTTGCCCGTGCCAGCTGCAGCAGTCTGAAAAAGAGTTCTGAGAACAGCCTGACCTACATCAGCTTGCTGTTTGGAGTGTACATCCAAGCAGTAGTGTTTGGTGAATGTGTGTATGGTGGCCCATGTGGCTGCTCTACATATATCCTCTAGAGGAATGTTACCTAGGAAAGCCATGGATGCCCCTAACTTGCGTGTGGAATGCGCTCTTGGGGGAACTGTTAATGTGCGTTTTGCTTTTTGATAACAGATTTGTATGCACTTAACCATCCATCTGGCTATACCTGACTTTGAAATGGGGTTGCCTTTGTGTTGTGGAGAGAAGGCAACAAACAGTTGCTTAGTCTTCCTGAAATCCTTTGTCCTGTCTATGTAATACAGGAGAGCTCTTTTGACATCTAGCGTGTGCAGTGCTCTGTCTGCTACCGAGTCTGGATTTGGGAAGAAAACGGGCAGTTCTATGGTTTGGTTAATGTGGAACTGCGACACCACCTTAGGCATGAATTTCGGGTTGGTACGCAGCACCACCCGATTAGCATGAATTTGTATGAAAGGCTCTTGAATAGTTAGGGCTTGAAGCTCACTAACTCTCCTTAGCGATGTTATTGCCACTAGAAAAGCTACTTTCCATGTTAGAAACTGTATCTCACAAGAGTGAAGAGGTTCAAAGGGTGGTCCCATTAGTCTGGTGAGAACTATGTTCAGATTCCAGACAGGTGAAGGAGGGTGTCTGGGAGGAATCACTCTTTTGAGTCCTTCCATAAAAGCTTTAATGGCTGGCACTTTAAAAAGAGAAAGATGCTGCCTGTTTTAAAGATAAGCTGCCATTGCGGCCAAATGTATCTTAATGGAACTATATGCCAGATTGCATCTGTATATGTGCAACAAATAACATATAATGTTTTGCGTGGATGCATCTAGCGGCTTTATGTCATTAGTAGAACAGTAAATGACAAATCACTTCCATTTGGCCGCGTAGCATGCCCTGGTTGTAGGTCTTCTTGCCTCCTTGATGATGTCCATACAGTCAGGGGGCAGGTTGAGGTAGCCAAACTCTATGACCTCAGGAGCCATATCGCAAGGTTCAACTGTTGCGGATCTGGGTGCTGAATGTCTCCACGGTTCTGAGTGAGGAGACTGGGCTTGAGTTGCAGCCGTTGGTGAGGCACCACTGAAAGTTCCAGGAACGTGGTGTACCACGCTTGCCGTGCCCGCGTTGGAGCAACTAGGATGAGCGTCATGGAGTGCTGCCGCAGTTTGCGTGCCACCAGCGGTATGAGCGGTGCTGGAGGAAAAGCGTATGCAAATCTGCCTGACCAGTTCATCCATATCGCATTGCCCTGAGACTGCGGGTGTGGGAACCTGGCGGCGAAGGTTTGGCATTTTGCGTTTTCCTTTGTGGCGAATAGGTCTATTTCTGGATGGCCCCACTGCTGGAAATATGGTTGGAGCACTGAGGGGTGTATCTCCCACTCGTGCATCTGGTGGCTGTGCCTGCTGAGCAGGTCTGCCATCTGGTTGTCTTTGCCTGGAAGATGTTCCGCCATGAGGAACATGTTCCTTTGAATGGCCCACTTCCACATGCTCTGGGCTAGATGAGACAATTGTGGAGAGTGCATGCCTCCCTGCTTCTGGATGTAATACATGGCAGTCATGTTATCCGTCCGGATCAGCACGACTTTGTTGCACAGATGCAGCCTGAAGGCCTTCATTGCCATGAAAATTGCCATGAGCTCCAACAGGTTGATGTGCATTTTTTGCTGCTGCACTGTCCATAGTCCCTGCACTGTATAATGGAGGACATGCGCTCCCCAACCCTGGAGAGATGCGTCCATTGTCAGCACTATCTGTAGTACAGGCTCTTGGAACGGTCGTCCCCTGCAAAGGTTTTGTGTGTTCCATCAATGCAGAGAGTTGTATGCACGACCGGTCACCAACACTAGGTCTTTTAGACGCCCTTGAGCCTGGTTCCACTGTCGAGCCAGGCACTCCTGAAGCAGACGCATGTTTAGCCTTGCGTGAGGGACTATAAAGATGCAGGAGGCCATCATACCTATCAGCTGCATGAATACCTGCGCTGGGAGCGAGTGTTGTGGCCTGAACTTCTGAATGAGCAATTGCATGCTGTGGACTCTGGCTGCGGTTGGGTGCGCTGTTGCTGTTAGAGTGTTGACCGTCGCACCCAGGTACTGTTGCACATGTGCGGGTTGAAGGTGTGATTTTGGGTAATTCAGCGAAAATCCTAGACTGTGTAGGAGGTGAATTGTGCGGGACATGTGGCTGGCACATTGCTGGGCTGACTTTGCTTGCTTGCTCGCAATCAACCCTCAATTCATTATGTCTGGCCTCCTGATCTATCGCCCCCCTGGCAATGCCCACGCATGGACATCTTCGCTTGCCAACTCCATAGCCCCTCTGCTTCTCAGGGCAGCGAATTTCACAATTCTTGGAGATCTAAATCTGCATCTTGAAGATCCCTTATGTACCATCAGTAAGTGTTTTCTAACCGATTTAGAGGCTCTTAACCTTACGCTGTGCAATTCGGGTTCTACTCACTCTGCTGGTCATCAACTGGACCCTATTCTTTCTAACCTTCCTTTTGATTGCTCTCAGAGGGCACGCCCGCTGGAGTGGTCAGATCACTTCGCAGTTCATTTTGCTCTATCTAACATCAAGCAATTTGCTGTGAGCGGCCAAGGCAAGGGCGAATTAATTCATCGGTGGGGTAAACTTGACGTTATGAAGTTTAACCAGCATCTTTTTAACACCTGCCCTGAGAACGGCAACGTCCCACTTAGGGATCTGAATACTGCTGTATCATATTGGCTTAGTAATGCTGTAAATACCGTCCTTCCCCCCACCCCGAAACTCTCTAGATCTCACCGCTGCCCGGCACCTTGGTTCTCTGCCGATTTAAAGGCCTTGTGAACTAATTGCAAGGCTCTTGAAAGAAAATGGAGGCACTCTTACTCGGCTTCCCGGAAGATTGCCTATAAAGAAGCCTTGAAGGGATACCATTCCCAATGTAAAGCCATGAGAGCTGCGTACACTGTAAACACAGTGACACAAGCACAGAACTGCCCTCGCACCCTCTTTGTGGTTGTTAAAAAACTGACAGGAGCGGACACCATCCCGACTCCCCCGGTCCTGGAGGAAGCGCAGTGCAATTCCATTGCGGAATTTTTTATTGCCAAGGTTGAGCGCATATACGACTCTATGAGCGCTCCCATGACAGTAAATCAACATCAATCGGGACCAATCGCCGTGAATGAACTTCTGTGTTTAAAGGTAATGGTAATAAACTGGCAAATGTTTGATGACATCTCATTTTCCTCCTGCCTGAACAGCGTAAGATCTGGCTCACCGCATGATCCGGGACCTGCAAAGATCTTAAAGTTGCTGGATCTCGAATCTCGGCGAGTTCTCATGAGACTCTTGAATGCCTCCTTAAATGAGTCTCACGTGCTACAAGATTGGAAACATGCAATGGTTGTCCCCCTCCTAAAAAAGACTGGAGCTGATATGTCCAACCTTGCCAATTTCAGACCTATATCCCTGTTGCCCGTTCTATCTAAAGTGTTGGAGAGGCACGTGAACATTTCAGCTTATCCATCTTGCAGAAAATCAGGGCTTTCTACATCCTTCCCAGTCCGGATTTCGTGCGCATTATTCTACCGAGCCTGCGCTACTCGGGGTAACGGAGAGGTTACGGCACGGTATCGATCGCGGGGAAACTTTTGCCCTCATCCTTTTGGATTTGAGTGCGGCGTTCGATACAGTGTCTCATTCTATCTTATTGAACTATCTCCGGTCCCTGGGAGTAGATGGTCCTGCACTGGCCTGGATTGCCTCCTTTTAAGTGAGCGCACTATCTAGGTCTTCTCCATGAAAGCCGCATCTGCTATTTGTCCTTCGGCGTATGGCCTCCCTCAGCGGTCCATTCTCAGCCCTCTATTATTTAATATTTACATCAAACCCCTAGCTTCCATCGCGGAGGACGCCGGGCTGACCATTTTTTCATACGCCGATGACACACAAATTGTCTTTTCCCTCTCCAGCACTGAAGGCAACAGTGTGTCTAGACTGAAAATTGGATTGTCACGAGTGGCTGAGTGGATGCAGATGCATCTCCTCAAGCTAAACGGTGACAAGACCGAGATTGTCATTCTGGGGAAACACAAAGATCTTTGGGGCCCGCAACACTGGCCTTGTGCCATGGGTCCCCTTCCCCAACCGGTCTCTGTGGTTCGCAACCTTGGATTCCTCATAGATGACAAGCTCTCTATGAGGCAACAAGCTACCAAGGTGGCTGCCATCTGTTTTTCCACCTTGAGATGGCTCCAGAAAATTCTTTGGATGTTGCCATATGCCACCAGGAGAACCGTCGTCCAGGCGTTAGTAACATCTCGTCTGGACTATGGTAACGTCCTTTACCTTGGTGCCGATGCTGCGACCATAAATAAACTGCAGGTAGTACAGAATTCATCGGCCCGACTTTTATGTAACATCCCGAGGAGATCTTCGGCCACTCAGGCTCTCCGTGATCTACATTGGCTCATGGTCCCGAGCCGCATTAAATTTAAAGCCCTATGCTATCTTTTTAAAATCAAGCAGGGCTCAGCCCCACGGTATCTTCAGAGCCTTGTTCAACCTTACAGGCCTAGCCGCACATTAAGATCTTCGGCTAACTGTGACTTTGTCATTCCAAGATTCAAACTTGTGAAGATGGGGGGGGGGAAGATCTTTCTCCCATCTAGGTCCCAAATCCTGGAATGCGCTACCCATTGCTCTGAAATCCGAGACTAATATGCTTTGCTTCCGCAAAAAATTGAAAACTTTACTTTTTCAATAGATTCTCTGCCACTCTAGCTGTCAATAATGCTGTTGTGATGTCTACATTTTCTTCTCTAGTCTATCCCTTGCGCCGGGAAACCCACTGCGGGTAGCTGTTGCGCATTATAAGTTTTAAATCAATAAACAAGCCAGTCGTCTAGATAAGGATAGACCTGGATGTGTTGTCTCCGAAGGTGCGCCGCCACTGTTGCTAAGCACTTGGTGAACACCCTGGGGGCAGTAGTGACCCCGAAAGGCAGGACCTTGAACTGGTAATGCTGGTTGTTTATGGTGAACCTGAGATATTTCCTGTGTCCTGGGTGAACGGGAATGTGGAAATATGCGTCTTTCAGGTCTAGGGTTGCTAGGTAGTCTCCCTGACTGAGCAATGGTAGAACTTATTGTAAAGTCAGCATGTGAAAATGTTCTGACAAGATGTACTGGTTCAGGGGTCTGAGGTCTAGAATGGGCCTGAGAGACCCGTCCTTTTTTGGGATTAAGAAGTACAGTGAGTACACCCCTGTACCCTGCTGATTTAAAGGCACGAGTTCTATGGCCCCTTTTTGTAGCATGCAGAGGACTTCTTGCTGCAATAAGTGCATGTGCTCTGCGGACATAGGACGGTGCCTTGGGGGTATGTTGGGTGGAGTGGAGGTTAGTTCTAGACAATAGCCGTGTTGTATAAGGTCTCTCACCCACCTGTCTGTGGTTATGCCTTCCCAGACTGGCAGGAACTGCTGGAGTCTTCCCCCGACTGGTGTTATATGGTCGGGGGGCAGTGACAAGACGTCACTGTTTATTGGTGGCGGAGGATCTGGCATTATTATTTCCGCGTCCTCTGCCTTTGGTGCTGTTCCCACGATACCCACCCCTATTGTTCTTGTTATAGGTGTTCTGCGAGCCCCTTCTGTTGTATTGGGCTTGCTGTGATGCTTGATATCTGGAGGCTCCCCTGTTACCGGAGCGACGAAAGGAACTGCCCCATAACTGTTGTGACTGCAGAGCCCCCATGGATTTTGCTGTCTCAGTGTCTTTTTTAATTTTCTCAAGGGTTGTGTCTACATCAGGGCCAAAGAGAAAATCAGGGTTAACCGGCTGGTTGAGTAAAGTAGTTTGTATCTCCGGCTTAACACCAGAGATGCGTAGCCAGGCATGCCTTCTAAGCATCACATTTGTGTTTATGGCCCTAGCTGCCGTGTCTGCTGCATCTAGCGCACACTTGATGGACGCATTGGAAATTAATTTCCCCTCCTGTATCAGCATTTCTGCTACCTCCTTATAAGCCTCAGGCAGGTGTTGCAGTAGCTGCTCTAACATGTCGTAGTGTGCCCTATCATATCTGGCTAATAGGGCTTGTGTGTTGGAGATCCTCCAAATATTTGCTGCTTGAGCCGCTACTCGCTTGCCAGATGCTTCAAAGATCTTGGATTCTTTGTCCGGAGGGGGAGCATCACCACTGGTTTGAGAGTTTGCCCTTTTACGAGCATTAGCCACTACGAGGGAGTCCAACGGGAGCTGGCCTTTGATGTACGTAGGGTCCACAGGTGCAGGCCGGTACTTCTTTTCAATCCTTGGGTTTACAACCCGTGCCCTTGTGGTCTCCTTGAAGATGTCAGTAGCGTGTTTAAGGACACCCTTCAGCATAGGCAATGTTTTTACTGATCTTTCCAAAGTCAAGAAAGTATCAAACAAAAAGTCCTCCTCTACTGGGTCAGCATGCATGTCCACATCATGGTTTTTGGCTGCCCTTTCAATCAAAGCGTTAAAAGCAGCAGTATCTTCAGTAGGCGAGGTTTTGATGGTATAGGACTGAGCGTCAGGCGTGGTCTGTGGCTCACCAGGGTCAACAGGGTCAGTCCAGGTTTGCTGTTCATCCTGATCTGTGTCAGCAGGATAATTGAACTCATCTTCATTGTATCCCTCCCCTATATCCTCATAGGAATAGTCTTGTTCATAGGACTCCACAGGCTCAGAAAGAACAGGTGAGGTTGCCGAGTCTCTTTCTTTTTAGAGGGATCTTGTATGACTCCAAAGGAGTTTCTGGAGCTATTTTCCGTTTGTAAATGGTGAGTCTACCAGTATCCGAGTCGATGAACAGTTTGGACTGATTGTCATAGGAGGGTGCTTGGAACATTACAGCCTCCTCAGCGGACTGAGTCCTTGAAACTACCGACCCTTTCTTGGTAGTGTCGGTGCCCTTTTGTGGCTCGAAGGTTTTTGGTCGAGCGGTCGGGGGCAGGCCATATTTAATAGGTTGTGGAAGCAGTGGAGACGAACCAACCTTTTTTGAGAGTGTTGCAGGTTTCGATCCGACCAACTTTGTAGGATCACTGGGCTGCTTGCGGCCTTGCGTCGATTCGAGCTGTCGGTGCGCAACATGGACGCCTTTTTTCTTCGACGCGACGTGCTGTTTCGTGTCGGGTGCACTTTTCGACTCGAAGGCCTTGCTGGATATCAGCGCCGAGGCTGGAAGTTTCGGATCGACAGTCTTCCTAGCCTTGTGTCCTTTGCCAGTGTCGCCAGCTTTGGGCGTGGACGTCGACAGCGTCAGCGCGACGGTCTTGGCGGCAGAGACAGGCTTCGGCGTCCCGTGTTTCGGGTCGACGCCCCCTTGTGACCCCAAAGGGTTAATGACACTTTTAGATTGGGTTGGAGCCGACGAATCCGAAGCTGTCGATCCGAGGACTGACGTCAGCAGTTTCGGTTTCGATACAGTTGCTGTCGGTTTCGGTTTCGCCGCTGAAAGTGGCTGATCGATCGATGGCTCTGTAGAAGTATTCTTAGCCGGGCCTGGACGCGGGGCTATAGAATGCGGGTAAATATCTTGGCTAAGGCCTTCCGGCGATGCCTCGACCGGAGCCTCAGAGAGTATAGTGTCAGTATCGGGCCCCGCGATTGCGGATGGGCCTTGCTCATCGCTTGAATCGTCATCGACGGCTCCGATGGCTTCTGCGTCGTCTCCTACCTCGACTATGTCTTCTTCATGGACGTAGTCTTGTTCTTCGTCCACGCTATATTGTGAGTCATGCTCCGATGCAGGGTCCGACTGCTGGTCTGGATCCTCTTGATCGGCGCCCTCGATGACGTCTGCCTCAAAGATATCTTCTGGTTCTGGCGCTGTTTGCTGGGCCGACTGCCTTGCGACGCTTTCGAAGCCGAAGAGTTTTCTTCGACCGGAACTTGGAACAGGCCATGCAGCTGGCCTCGTCGTGGTCCGGGGATAGGCACTTGTTGCACAACGGGTGCACATCGATGCGAGGGTATTTGGAGTTGCAGACGGGGCATCTCTTGAACGGGCTCCGTTCCATCGTCGACGCTCGTCGGGGCCTAGCTGTCGAAAGGCAATACGGCCTTCGACGTCCTGTTCGAAGAACTGGATGAAATACCGGGCACCGAACGAGAGACAATATCGACGCCCGAAGGCCTTTTGGCCTCGCGAAAAGTATTTTAAGTATATTCCGAACTTGAGTCGAGAAGGTACATCCGAACCCAATGGCGGAAAAAAACAATCTGAAGATGGAGAGGATGCCCATGCGCACTGTAGTCCAAGGGAGGAGCAACCTATCTCGTGATACTTCGAAGACTCTTCCAGGACAACAATGTGCAATCATCCGGACCCAACACTAGGCGGCGATCTATGCATAGATATAAATTCAGCAGCCCACATGCCTCGAACACGTTGTTACACTTTACCTTACATACATTTTATGGTCCAGGTTATATCAAGTTGCAATAACAGTGGTCGAGATGTTGCTGGATTGTTTTACACCTAATGCAGTTACTAGGTCTGTCTGAGTGTAACGTCGACCCCACTTTTATCCGAAGGGTGCATGTGTTATGAAATGCAAAGGTCAGACTGTAAATACGTATATCCTCATGGAGAAATGTGGCGTCGATCGTGCTCTATTGGGGAAAAAGGTGCCGTTAATAAACTAATATATTGCACTATAACTGCTAAGTATTGATGCACAAGTTAACTTACCTTCGGTAACAATATATCTGTAAGAAACAGAAGTTAGTGTTAGATTCCTTACCTAAGAATATCCCCAGGCGTCAGACTGGATCCGGAAAGTTTTGCGTAGCAGTACCCCTGTGCGTCGGTAGGCGTCGTCTGCGGCTCCGCGTCCGCCGTCAGGATGACGTCGGAGGAGTACTTGTGCGCGGACGTCAGTTCTTGTACATAGCTTTCCGCGCCAGGAACGCAGAGCCCTGCCACAGACCGACACTGGTGCCATAAAACTAGAGCCCTCAAAGGGATTACCTTAACCCTAGATGTCGGTACGCAGAACGGGGAGGATGGGTGGGGCGGTAAGGAATTAAACACTAACTACTGTTTCTTACAGATATATCGTTACAGAAGGTAAGTTACTTGTGCATCTGAAAGAAACAGATTAGTGTTAGATTCCTTACCTTAGAATAGATACCCCAGCAATACCAACCCCGGTGGTGGGTCTGCGAACCAAGATCACACCAGAAAGTCCTGGAGAACGGAACGGCCGAAAAAGCCATCCCTCCGGACTTGGCTGTCTAGCGTCTAGCAAACGTGTGCAGCGAGGCCTACGTAGCTGTTTGACAGATGTCCTGCAAGGGTACTCCCCGACCCAGGGCAGTAGTAGACGCCGTGGCCCGAGTGGAATGGGCCCTCAGCCCAACAGGGGGCTCCTTTTTAGCCAAGGATGAACAGACCTTGATGCACAACACGACCCACCGAGAGATGGTCCGTTTGTGCACCGCCTGTCCCTTCGGTGCGCCCACGTAACCCACAAAGAGCTGGACGTCCACCCGGAACTGGCGTGTGCGATCAAGGTAGAAGGAGAGCGCACATTTTGGGTCCAGACGGTGGAGCCTCTCTTCCTCTTTCGAGGGATGCGGAGGCGGAAAGAAGGTAGGCAAGGTGATGGACTGCCCGATGTGAAAGACAGTAACCACCTTGGGCAGGAAAGAAGGACGCGTTCTTAAAACAACTTTGTCCGGATGGACAGAAAGTGAAGGAGGCTTACAAGATAGAGCCAGGAGCTCACTCACCCTCCTGGCAGAGGTGATGGCAACCAGGAATGCAGTCTTAAGAGTTAAAAGATGAAGAGGGAAATTGTGAAGTGGCTCGAAAGGAGCGCACATCAGATAGGTTAGAACAAGGTTCAAGTCCCACTGAGGCATCACGAAAGGAACAGGAGGAAACATGTGCGTGATGCCCTTCAAGAATCTATTTACAACAGGGGACTTGAAAAGAGAAGGCTGATCAGGAAGCCTCAAGAAGGCAGAAATGGCAGAGAGGTAGCCCTTAAGAGTGCCCAGAGCAGAGCCCTGCTGGGCAAGAGAAAGAAGGAAAAGGAGAACCTCTGAAAGGGGGGCAGAGAGAGGATCCACAGCCTTTGCTGTGCACCATGCCACAAGTTTGTTCCACCTGCAGGCGTATACCGATTTTGTGGAGGGACGCCTGGCTGCCAGAATCACATCACAGACTTCAGGAGGCAAGTCAAATGGCCTCAACTGTCGCCGCTCAATCTCCACGCATGTAGGTGTAGACTGGACAGGTTCGGGTGGAGGACCATCCCCTGCTGCTGCGACAGAAGGTCCTCCAGAAGAGGCAGACGAATCGGGGGATCGACTGACATGCTGAGTAGCTCGGGATACCAGTACCTTTGTGCGCAGTCCGGAGGCCACAAGGATGACTTGGTCCCGGTCGCGCTTGATCTTCTTCAGCACTCTGGGCAGAAGTGGTATAGGCGGAAAGGCGTACAACAGACCGCAGCTCCACTCGCGACGAAAAGCGTCTCCGAGCGAGTGCCGCCTTGGAAATTCCAACGTGCAGAACTAATGACATTGCGCATTCTCTTCGGTGGCGAATAGATCTAACCAAGGCTCTCCCCACTGCTGAAAGAGACCTTGCACCACGTCCAAGTGCAGACTTAATTCGTGATCCATCATGCACCGGCGGCTGAGTTGATCTGCCCTGGCATTCAGAGAACCTGCCAGGTGTTGAACCACCAGGGTGACGCCCTGGCGTTCCAGCCATTGCCAGAGGCTCGGAGCCTCCTGGCAAAGGGTTCACGACCCCACCCCGCCCTGTTTGTTGGAGTACCACATGGCTGTGGTGTTGTCCATGAACACCTGCACTACACTCCCCCGGACAAAGGGGAGGAATACCTTCAGTGAAAACCGGATGGCCCGCAGCTCTAGAAGGTTGATATGGAGCTGGTTCTACGCCGGAGACCAGAGGCCTCTCATCTCCGCCTCCCCCATGTGCCCCCCCCCAGCCCAGGAGGGACGCATCCGTCACAACTACATGCTCCGGTTGGGTTAGGGAGAGGCATCTGCCGCTGACCCAATCGCGGTTCGTGAGCCACCACTGCAACTGTCTTGCAGTGCCCTCCGAGATCAAGACATGGTCGGACAAGTTGCCCTGATGCTGGGCCCACTGAAACTTCAGGTCCCACTGCAGAGCCCGCATCTGCCTGCTGGCGTGATGCACGAGAAGGATGCAGGAAGCCATCAG
This sequence comes from Lissotriton helveticus, assembly GCF_964261635.1. Classification (NCBI taxonomy): domain Eukaryota; kingdom Metazoa; phylum Chordata; class Amphibia; order Caudata; family Salamandridae; genus Lissotriton; species Lissotriton helveticus. The sequence continues at coordinate 144,426,141 of NC_136058.1, read as the reverse complement.
CCCCAGAAGTTGCAGCGTCAACCTGACCGAGACTCGGGATAAAGGGTGAAAGATCAGAATCAGAGCCTGAATATCCCGAACCCACTGTTCGGGAGGATAAACCCGAAACTGCGCCAAGTCCAGAACCGCTCCGATGAAGATGAGCTTCTGAGAGGGGCACAGGTGTGACTTTGGCACATTGATGGAGAACCCCAGCAGGTGCAGGAGGTCTGCCGTAGTCTGGAGGTGGCTGATGACTGTCTGGGGCGAGCCTGCCTTCAACAGCCAGTCGTCGAGATAGGGGAAGACTGACACCCCTGATCTGCGCAGATAAGCTGCGACCACCGCCATCACTTTCGTGACCACCCGAGGGGCGCTGGTAAGGCCAAAGGGGAGCACGGTAAACTGAAAGTGCTTGAGGTCTACCGTGAACCGCAGGTAATGCCGGTGGGCCGGCAGGACGGGGATATGGAAATATGTGTCCTGCAAGTCCAACGCTACCATCCAGTCTCCAGGGTCTAGGGCAGCTAGGACCTGAGCCAAGGTCAGCATCTTGAACTTCTCCTTCCGGAGGAAGCTGTTGACGTTCCGTAGGTCCAAGATAGGGCGTAGGCCCCCTTTGCCCTTCTTGGGTACCAGAAAGTAGTGGGAGTAACAACCACACCCTACTTCTGGCCCAGGAACGCGCTCGATGGCCCCCTTGGCCAAGAGGGCCGTGACTTCCCCTTGCAGAAGTTGCAAGTGATCCCCCGACACGCAGTGGAATTGCGGTGGCATGGCTGGAAGGGACGCCTCCAAGGGGAGGGAGTAGCCCCTTCGGACGATTTGCAGCACCCATCTGTCCGATGTGAAAGTGCGCCAGTGGGAGTGGTGATGGCGAACCCTGCCTCCCACAGGCGTCACATGGGCCTTAAAACTCGGACTAGGAAGGTTTTGAGGCAGGTGCTGCGGAGGGAGGTGTGGACTGGCCTCGCCGCTGACCCCGACCGCCGCCACGGCGGTTTCCACGGCCGCCACCGCGCTGCTGGACATTCTGCGGTGCGTGGCTGGCAGCACGTGTGGGGACACCCCTTCCGCGGCCACGAAAGGAGCGAAAGGCACCCGATTGCTGGCGCGTGGCCGAGAGGCCTAAGGACTTGGCCGTAGCCCTGGAGTCCTTAAAGCGCTCCAGCGCATGGTCTGCCTTGTCGCCAAAAAGGCGACGGCCATCGAACGGCATGTCCAGAAGAGTGGCCTGGACATCAGCCGAAAAATTGGCGGACCTCAACCAGGCGTGGCGTCTAACCGCCACCGTCGTTGCCATCGCCCTGCCCAGTGAGTCCGTGGTATCCAGCCCACACCGGATAGAGTATCGTGCCGCATCTCGACCCTCCACAAGGGCTTGGGCGAGTTTAGCCCGGACCTCCTCCGGGCATTGTGGCAGCACGTCCGCAACCGTGTCCCACAGGGTGTGGGTGTAGCGGCCCAAGAGACACGCGGTATTTACAGACCGCAGACACAAACTCAGGGACGAGAACACCTTCTTTCCGAACTGTTCATATCTCTTGGATTCCCGATCGGGCGGGGCCGTCAGGAATGCGGTCTGGGAAGTGGAGGCCTGGATAACCAGGCTCTCGGGGGTGGGATGGGTGGACAAAAAGCAAGGTCGCCCGGAGCCGGGCGGTAGCGTCTGGCCACGTTCCTATCCACAGGCGGACCTGTGGCGGGCTTGGACCAAGTGCCCACCAGAACGTCACATAAGGCTTCATTAAACGGCAGCAGAGGCTCACTGGAGCTTGCCTGCGGTTTAAGAACCTCAGTGAGGAGGTTAGTCCTCACAGCCGCGACGGGGAGCTCAAGGCCCAAGGCCTTGGCTGCCCTCGTCAACACTACGCTGTAAGCAGCCCCCTCCTCCATAGCCACGGTGGGAGGGGAGACAAATCCAGTGTCTGGCGAGGTGTCAATACCACTGGTCTCCCCAAGCTCATATGTCCAGTCCTCTTGAGACTGACACTCCTGTCGCAGAGGGTCCTCAGACCCCTCCCAATCACCTCCGTCACCAGTCTTCTGTAACCCAGGGTCAACAGACTGGACCTCCTCGTGGAAATAGAAATCTCCAAAGGCCGTCTGAAGCGGCGCCCAACGGCGCCGTTCCGGCGCCAGAGTTGGATCGAAGGGAAGATTGGGAACGGCGTCCACAATGGGCGCCGGGGGCGACACCTTCGGGGCCGGCGCCGGCCCGGATCCGGAAGCGGATCCGGTGAGGTCCTGCGGCGCTGGGACCGCGGCGTCTGGGCCGAAGCGCCCGACCCGCTGGGCCCGGAGGCGCCGCGCGACCCGGCTGAGGAGGGAGGGACCTCATGGCCATGAGGTACCGCTCGACCTCCTCCGGTGTCGCGCCGTGCCCAGGGACCCGAAGGTGTGGGGCAGGCGGCGACGCTTGCGACTCTCTTGGAGCCGCGTGGGCGGTGTCGCCCGAACCCCCGGCCGCATCGTGCGAGCGTCGGGGTGGGTCGGAGGAGCGATGATGCCGCTCCGACCTCTCATGCCTCTTACCTGAGGACTTGGATCCCGACGACCGATGTCCACTCCCGGAGCTGCAGGGACTCCGACCCCGCGACCGGTCCCTCGACCTCCCGTGGGACCGGGACCTGGAATGGCGCGGGCCGACTGCCGGAGCTCGAGCCGCTTGCGGGACCGCTCCCGCCTAGCCTTCAACGTCAGGGCCCGGCAGTCGGAGCGGGTGCGGTCGTCGTGGTCGAGGCCTAAGCACTTCAGGCACCGGCGATGGGGGTCCGTGACCGACATCAGTCGGTCGCACTTCGAACAGGGCTTGAACCCGGGCATCCCTACCGGCACCGATAGAGTCGAAGACTCAAGATAAGAAACGATCAAAAAGATCAAAAAGTTTAGTCAAAAAATGACTAGGGGTAGAGCTTCTCCGGATCTGCGCTAGCTGGCACGGAAAAAAGAAGAACTGACGTCAGCGCGCATGGGCGGCGTCTAAGTACTCCGACGACGTCATTCCGGCGCTAACGACGCCGACGACGGACGCGGAGCCGCGGACGACGCCTACCGACGCGCAGGGGTATTGCTACGCAAAAATTTCCGGATCCAGTCTGACGCCTGGGGATATTCTAAGGTAAGGAATCTATCACTAACGTGTCTCTTTCAGATTAACGTGCTGCAGCAAAAATGTCCAGCTCTTGTCTAAATCCTGGGGTGGAATTCAAAAGGTTAAGAACCTGCAGTAAAAGTATCCATCAGAATGGAAATTGATAGGCTGCCAACCCAGATTGTAACTCTTATTGTAAATACCGAGAAATAATATAGCATTTGAATTAACTGTGCCAATGCTGATTCTGAGCAAATCCATGAGATAATGGAATTGATTTAGTATTTGACACACTTGTTTTGCTCACAAATCTAGTATCATTGTACATACAGTTAATAATTCAGAAAACTGGGTATATGGTGAACTGTCTATTATCCAGGTGATGATCCGCCACACTGTACCCATCAATGAAACTGTACCGGTCACTGAAATTGTGGCCCAGAATTTTTTTTTTGATTTAATGACTGCATCTATATGGGTTTTTCTTTTTATAGGATGTTTTTCTGCTATTACATAATTCTGTTCTGTAGTCATCAATATCAAGGCACAGCTCTACCGCAGAGCCAGTGCTTCCTCATCTCGCCGGCCGAGGTAAAGTCAAAGACCTCTTTGACCTCTATTTCTCATGTCAAGACTTACCCGAATGTCCCGAGGATTTGGAGTGCGATGAGGTACTTGAACTCACGACAGCTCCAGGGACCTTCCCCTCGAGCAGGAGTGTCACAGCGTTGCCCACCGAGACGCCATGAGCATGAGGTACCCCTCCTGCAAGGCCTTAGGATTCATGGCGCAGCAGTTAAGCAAGACTTCGGATCATGCTTGAGAAACCACTGGCATACAAGATGCAAATCCATCATAGGTCAATGACAGGCTCCGAAGAGCTTGAAGCAGACTTTCCTGGAGGACATCCCTGCCACCCCAGGAGGAAAACAAACGCAAAAACAGTCTCTAAAAGTTGAAAAATTCCAGTTAAACAGAAACTGAAGGGTTAGCTCTTCTCTGGATCAGTGCTGGCTGGCGCGGAAAAAAAACTACTGAAGTCAGTGCGCCTAGGTGGCATCTATATAGGTGCCGTGGACGTCACTTCTGGCGTGGACGAAGCACGTGGAGATGAACGCCACCACCAACCAGCGCACAGGAGTAATTCTAACAAAAAATGTGCCGGATCCAGTCTGATGCCAGGGAAATTCAAAGGTAAGGAATCAGCAGCTAGAAGTATATCAGATAATCACCTTTCTGTAATACTTTTTGCATTAATGTGTGGCCCTATTAATTATGAGGTTTTCATACCAATATTAGGCCAGTGCAAGTTGGTGCTGTACGACTCCAGTCGGAGATCTGCATGGCTATAGAAGAAGTGAGATAATCTGTGCAATTACAGGTGCCATGGGCATCGCTGCTGACAGGTGCATCACATTTTCCAGCACCCCACAGAAGCTTACAAAAGTATTTAGAGGACCAAAGTAAGAAGTGAAAAATATAGAGGATTAAAGACTATTAATCACACCATCAGCTATCGGAGAGAGATGATACTCTTCCGCATCTACATATTTACTCTAACAAATATTACAGAATATAAGGAATTAGTTAATCTAAAGGATACTCTTTCCCACAGACTACTTACGTGAACCAATCTCAGCAATTTGTAGAAGTAGTTTAGCTGAGTTATTAGTAGGATCTGAAAAGAAGTTCTGATGCACAAATCTGCAAAACTGTGATTCTGCCTTCAACATGGAATCTAGACAATAGCACTTGGGGACAGATAGCAACAAGGGACAAGTAGCTATCTGATCAGCAAAGTTCAAGGGAGTCCAAGATTTACAGGGTGATCTAAATACATTTCTCTCCTTTCAGAGACCCCATGAAAATCTTAGCCTTTGTTTCCTGAATCCTTCTGGGGTGCATCCGAGGATGTGTCACACAAGACTACTGTGTGCTTTTCCAAGGAATCACAATCATTTCCAATGAAGGATTATTCTAGACATTTCTTTGAGATTTTTCCTGTAGGTCTTAAAGAGGAAGTCTTTGAAACAGACCTTGTCATGGAAAAAAAGCGAAAGCTGGCAAAACAAAACAAAGAAAGTAATCTGTAAGGTGCTGACCCCTTCAATGTGTATTCTGAAAAAACATCACCCCCAATGCTTGTGGCACCTTATACTCTATCTACTAAGCTACTTCCTGTGCTGCTTAGAAGATCTGTAATTGGAGACGCCCAGTATCATCTGGCACGGACACCTATTCCCCCCCAAAAAAAACAAAAAAAAAGAAAAATCGGTATTCAGTCTGGTGCCTGGAAAGGGTTCACATAAAGAATACACAGTTATTAGTATCCATTAAAAGTATTCCTCATTGTCCCTTAACATTATGTACTAGTCGAACAAGCATACACTATAAACACAAAGTACAGATTGGGATTACTAATAGAAAATGACTCAAAAGGGACCATTATCCTAGTGAATGCTCAGGTAGATATACCGTTGAATCCATAAATATCTCACTGTGGACATTTTAAATGAGGCTCTTAAAAATCTCCCTATTCTTTGTACATAGAAAGATCAATTTCAGTCACCTAATGCACAAGTTACTACTTGTGTAACGATATATCTGTAAGAGACATTAGTTAGTGATAGATTCCTTACCTTAGAATATCCCCAGGCGTCAGACTGGATCCGGAAATGTTTTGCGTAGCAGTACCCTTGCGCGTCGGTAGGCGTTGTCTGAGGCTCCGCGTCCGTCGTCGGCGCCGTGATTACGTCATCGGAGTACTTAAGACGCCGCCTCTGCGTGCTGACGTCAATTCTTAGATACAGCTTTTCCGCGCCCGAAGCGCAGAGCCATGTTAAAAACCAACACTGGTGCCATTAAAACTGGGGCCCTGAAAGGGGATGACCTTAACCCTAGATATCGGTTCGCAGAACGGGGTGGATGGGTGGGTCGGTAAGGAATCTATCACTAACTAATGTCTCTTACAGATATATCGTTACACAAGTAGTAACTTGTACATCTGAAAGAGACACGTTAGTGATAGATTCCTTACCTTAGAATAGATACCCCAGCAATATCAACCCCGGGGGTGGGTCTGCGAACCAATAATCACACCAGAAAGTCCTGGAGGACGGAACGGCCAAAGAAGTCATCCCTCCGGACTGGACTGTCCAGGCAGTAGTGTCTTGCAAACGTGTGCAGCGAGGCCCACGTAGCTGCCTGGCAAATGTCCTGCAAGGGCACTCCCTGCCCAGGGCAGTTGTCGCCGTGGCCCGGGCGGAATGAGCCCGTAATCCAACAGGGGGCTCCTTTTTAGCCAAGGAGTAACATGCCTGGATACACAAGATGATCCACCGAGAGATGGTCCGCTTGTGCACCGCTTTTCCCTTCTTAGTGCCCACGTAACCAACAAAGAGTTGGTCATCCACCCGGAACTGGCGTGTGCGATCCAGATAGTATGAGAGCGCACGTTTTGGGTCCAGACGGTGAAGCCGCTCTTCCTCTTTAGAGGGATGCGGTGGCGGAAAGAAGGTGGGCAAGGTGATAGACTGCCCGATGTGGAAGGCCGTGACAACCTTGGGCAGGAAAGATACCCTAGTCCGCAACACAACCTTGTCCGGATGGACAGAAAGGAAAGGGGGTTTAGATGAAAGAGCCTGGAGCTCACTCACTCTCCTGGCAGAGGTGATGGCAACCAGGAAAGCAGTCTTCAGAGTAAGAAGGCGGAGAGGGCAGTTGTGAAGTGGCTCAAAGGGAGCGCACATCAGAAATGTAAGAACAAGGTTCAAGTCCCACTGAGGCATCACAAACGGAACAGGAGGAAACGTGTCTGATGCCCTTCAGAAAACGATTTACAATAGGGGACTTGAACAAAGAAGGCTGATCAGGCAGCCTTAGAAAGGCTGAGAGGGCAGAAAGGTAGCCCTTGATATTGCCCAGAGCAGAGCCCTGCTGGGCGAGAGAAAGAAGGAAGAGGAGAACCTCAGAAAAAGGGGCAGAAAGTGGATCCACAGCCTTTGCTGTGCACCATGCCACACATCTGTTCCACCTGCAGGCGTATACAGACTTTGTGGAGGGACGCCTGGCTGCCATAATGACATTACAGACTTCAGGAGGCAAGTCAAATGGCCTCAACTGTCGCCGCTCAATCTCCAAGCATGGAGGTGGAGACTGGACAGGTTCGGGTGGAGGACCGTCCCCTGCTGCTGCCACAGAAGGTCCTCCTGAAGAGGCAGACGAACCGGGGAATCGACTGACATACTGAGTAGCTCTGGATACCAGTACCTTCGTGCCCAGTCCGGAGCCACAAGGATGACTTGGGCCCGGTCGCGATTGATCTTCTTCAGCACTCTGGGCAGAAGTGGTATAGGCGGAAAGGCGTACAACAGACCACAACTCCACTCGTGACGAAAAGCGTCTCCGAGCGAGTGCCGCCTTGGAATGAATATGCTACTTACCAGTATGCATCTGTTCTTGGCATGTAGGGCTGCTGACATTCATATCTATAGCATAGATCGCAGCCTAGTGTTGGGTCCGGATGATTGCACATTGTTGTCCTGGAAGAGTCTTCGAAGTATCACGAGATAGGTGGCTCCTCCCCTGGACTACAGTGCGCATGGGCATCGACTCCATCCCCAGATTGTTTTTAGCCATTGTGGCAAAGATGGAGTGTAATAGTGTAAGCGATGGCCATGCTCAATATTGAATGCAAGAAAAGTCTGCAGCCGCTACGGGCGCAGGGGAGGAGGGCGGGCGATATGAATGTCAGCAGCCCTACATGCCAAGAACAGATGCATACTGGTAAGTAGCATATTCAGTTCGAGGCATGTGGGCTGCTGAATTCATATCTATAGCATAGAATACATAGCAGTCCCTCCATTAACGGCGGCCGCCCGTGCCAGCTGCAGAAGTCTGAAAAAGTGTTTTAAGAACAGCCTGTCCTACAGCTGCCTGCTGTTTGGAATGCACATCTACACAGTAATGTTTGGTAAAGGTATGTGGTGTCGACCATGTGGCTGCTCTACAAATGACTTCCAAAGGAATATTACCTAGGAATGCCATGGAGGCCCCCAACTTGCGTGTGGAGTGTGCTCTGGGGGGGACCGTTAAAGTGCGCTTAGCTTTGTGATAGCAAATCTGAATACATTTAACGATCCACCTGGCAATTCCTGCTTTGGAAATGGGGTTGCCTTTGTGCTGGGCTGAGAAGGCAACAAAGAGTTGTTGTGCCTTTCTAAAATGTTTGGTTCTGTCAATGTAGTACATTAACGCCCTTTTGACATCAAGCGTGTGGAGCATTCTTTCTGCCACAGTTTCAGGGTTTGGAAAGAACGCGGGCAGTTCTATGGTTTGATTGACATGAAACTGCGACACCACCTTAGGAAGAAACTTGGGGTTAGTGCGCAGCACCACCCTGTTTGAATGAATTTGTATAAATGGCTCTTGTATTGTGAGCGCCTGTAGCTCACTAACACGTCTCAGAGACGTGATGGCAATGAGAAAAGCCACTTTCCTTGTCAAGAACTGAATCTCACATGAATGTAGAGGCTCAAACGGGGGACCCATCAATCTGGTGAGGACCACATTGAGGTTCCACACAGGAGCCGGTGGGGTCCTGGGAGGGATGACCCGCTTCAGCCCTTCTAGGAATGCTTTAATGGCAGGCACCCTGAAAACAGAGAGATGCTGCCTGTTCTGGAGATAAGCCTCTATGGCGGATAAGTGTATCCGAATGGAAGCATATGCTAGATTGCATTTGTAAAGATGTAACAAATAGCAGATGATATTAGGAATGGATGCATCTAGCGGGTTGATATTGTGTTCTGTACAGTAAATGACAAACCGCTTCCATTTTGCCGCATAGCAAGCTCTGGTAGTAGGCTTTCTTGCCTCCCGAATGATGTCCATGCATTCAGGAGGCAAATTAAGGTAGCCAAACTCTAAGACCTCAGGAGCCAGATCGCCAGATTGAGCTGTTGCGGATCTGGATGCTGAATGTCGCCATGGTTCTGCGTCAAGAGCCGTGGTGTGAGGTGCAGCCTTTGATGCGGTACCACGGATAGTTCCAGAAACGTGGTGTACCATGGTTGGCGTGCCCACGTTGGAGCAACCAGGATGAGCGTCATCGAGTGTTGCTTTAGCTTTCTTGCCACCAGCGGAATGAGAGGTGCTGGGGGAAAAGCGTACGCAAATCTGCCTGACCAGTTCATCCATATCGCATTGCCCTGCGACTGTGGATGAGGGAACCTGGCGGCAAAGCTTTGGCATTTTGCTTTTTCCCTTGTGGCAAACAGGTCTATCTCTGGATGACTCCACTGCTGGAAGTACGGGCGGAGTACCGATGGATGTAACTCCCACTCGTGCATCTGGTGGCTGAACCTGCTGAGCAGATCCGCCATCTGATTGTCCTTGCCCGGGAGGTGTTCCGCCATGAGGAAGATGTTCCTCTGAATGGCCCACTTCCACATGCCCTGAGCCAGATGAGACAGCTGCGGAGAGTGCGTACCTCCCTGCTTCTGGATGTAGTACATGGCTGTCATGTTGTCCGTCCGGATCAACACGTCTTTGTTGCACAGATGTACCTTGAAGGACTTGATTGCCATGAAGATTGCCATCAGTTCTAGGTAGTTGATGTGCATCTTCTTTTGCTGCGTCGTCCATAGTCCTTGCACAGTGTAGTGGAGCACATGAGCTCCCCATCCCTGGAGGGATGCGTCCGTTGTCAGGATAATCTGTGGCACAGGCTCTTGGAACGGTCGGCCCTTGCAAAGGTTGTGTGGATTCCACCAATGCAGAGAGTTGTATGCCCGACCGGTCACCAACACTAGGTCTTTTAACTGTCCTTGAGCCTGAGTCCACTGATGCGCCAAGCATTCTTGGAGCGGACGCATATGCAACCGTGCGTGCGGGACTATGAAGATGCAGGAGGCCATCATGCCTATCAACTGCATGAACACTCTAGCTGGGAGTGAGTGTTGCGGCCTGAACCTTTGTGTGAGAAGTTGGCCTGATGTGCAGTGTTCACTATTCTAGTGATCACTATATATCAGTCCAAACAACCCTTATTGATGATTGGTTGTAAGTCAACCTTATAGACCAGCTATCCTAGTAGCATGGATACGAGCAGTCTAAGGCTAAGACTCTAGAGGGCGTGTTAAGCCAGCTGTTTTACCATCACATTACCCCTTGAACACCCAGTGAAAGGACACCACACAAGTGTTATGAAAATAAACAGTGTATTTATTAGAATCACAACAACCCTGTACTCTTTATGAGGACAAGGTGCTAGGCACACAACAAAACTCTTACGAAAATACTTAAGTTAGCACAGTATACACAAATGCCCGAGGGGCACGAAAAACCATATACTCTAAAAGTGGAATGCGAAATTACTAGCAGGTAAGTACAGTACTAATAGGCTTTGGAATCGCTAGGACTTGACTAGGGAATCGTTAGATTACTTCTAGGAGGCCCAGGGGACTCGGGTGCAGAGTGTGCACTCTCACGCGGGATGCGGGACAAAGTCTATGGACGCTAGTAAAGTTAAAGTTAGTGTTCACGGGCGAACCCGACCTGGTAGGGAGAAAACGACAGTGGATCCTGACCCTTGGTTAGTGAGGCTATGCTGGGGCACCGAAATGCCGAAGTTACCTAGCCCAGGGGCTGCAGCTGCATAGGTCTCAAAAGACGTCGGGAATCCTCGTTGCCGGACCAGGAGCCTGGAAGAAAGATGCTGGCAGGCGACCAGTGAAGATTGTTCGAGTTGATCCAAGCCTGGATCTGGAAGAAGGATGATACCTGAAAGCAGAGGGGACCAAGTTCGTGACTACTAGCCAGTAGTCAGTGGGCACCAGGAGGGCACCGGATGGTAGTCACCTCGACTAGGTGAGTGGGCGACGCTGGGCTCTGCAGATCTCACGGACCAGGAGGCGTTGTCGGCGACCAGGATGGAGAGGCGAGCTGTCCCACGATGGATGAAGCTGTCGGCGTCGAAGTTACCCAGGATTGGGCAACAAGCCTTGGCTAATTCAAGCCCACGCGGTGGACTAAAAATGGCGTCTTGAGTGGACCAGGAGGGTCCGGGGTGCTCCTCTTCGGGAAGGGAGCAAGGGCCAGTCTGGAGCAACCAGTCCAGCAGCAGTGATGTCGTCGGGCGTCGTTCAGAAGGCCACAAGCCAGCGGGCTAGTAGCCAAACAACGCGGTGAGCAGCAAAAAGCAGAAGGGCCCCACGCCGATCGTGGAGATGCTGGGGGGCTGCTCTTCGGTGCTGGAGCTGCTCAGGGTCGGGGCTTCTTGGACCCCAAAGCACTCACCCGGAAATTACTCGGCGGGCTTGCTGTGCAGAAGTCGTGCAGTCTTGCAGATGGCCGGTCCCTCGAGGTCTCGTCGCACCCACGGTTCTCAGCTGGGCTGTAGAGGTGGGTAGAGGTCAGAGGTGCCAGGGAAGCCGGTTCTCGTCGAGCTGGGCAGTCGGATTCCGGAGGAAGGACGTGCAGCAGACCGCAGTGTTCTTGATGGTGCCTGCCGATGCAGGGTGACTACTCCTTAGCCACAAGGGAGAATCTTGAAGAAGGAAATCTTGAAGTCCTTTCGTAGAAAGTCGTGTCTTGATTCCAAAGATGATCTGATTTGGAAGGGGGCCAGTCCCTACCTTTATCTGGGAAAAGGGGGCTGGCACGCGACTAGGTCCTGCCCTATGGGTGGGACCAGGAGGGGGGTGGTTACACCCACTTCCTTGGCGGGCTTTTCCCCAGCACAGGGTCTGGAGTGTCCCTGGAACTGGTTCAAGCCAGCCTATGCACAGTGAGCACCGGGGTGCCACGTGCAGTCACCTTCCTCTGAAGCCCTGCCTACCTACAATACACAAAATCCTGTCTGGGACGGTGCTGGCACCGCCCCTGGCAGGAAACCCTTTGTCCTTATCTCCTGCTCTGGGAGGACTCCCAGCAGCAGGAGGGCAGACTTGTGTCTCGGTGGCAGCATCCATTTTGTGGAGCTGAGGCTCTGTTTGACTTTAACCGGGGTTAGGGGTTACATACATGTCGTGTCCCTCTAGAAGGGTGGAATGCTAACCCCGTCGCCAGAATTGGCGAGGGGTTAGTATTCCAATTCGTATGACACCTTACTCGACATGTTTTGATAAAGCGATACCAGAGTTGGCATATAACCACGAGGATTATAAGGCACTTAAGAGTATATGGTATGCGATATCATGGAAACGGCTAAGGGATGGATCCCGAAAGCCGCAGACAGGCTCAGCTCATGCCAGAGCACTATCTCACACGATTCCAAGCACTCTGCCTCCAGGATTGTTAAGGCCTGCCATAGGAGTGACTGATAGGAGATCGGTGTGTCCATTTTAGGGTTAGATATAGGTATATATACAGTTATGCTCTCGCTACTACAGTAAAGTATCACACAAACAGTACAGTGACTGGTAGTTATTCAAAGAAACAGAAGCAGATTCTTTGGTGTGTTCTTGGTCACAGCAAGAAGATGGTTTATTTTCTCCAGACTCAAGGAATGTCATACAAAGCCGACACGTGTTTCGTCGTGTACAGTTGAGTCAACACGACTCTTCAGGGCTTAAAGCTCAGTACAATCTTGGTAATTGGGTCTGGACTAGTACTCATGTGTTTGACGGTTATGTCAGAGAGAGACACTGATTAATCAAAATGTGATTGAATAGAAACGGTAAGTTCTTTAAGGTTAGTCACGTAGAAAGCACTTGTGTCTAGGCAATCTGCCTTGTTGATTGCCAGAAATCTTCGAATTTGAGCACTCTGACTTCTGGTGTGTGTAAGGCACTAGCCGGGAGGGGATCCGTCTGGTAGAAAGCTCTATAGAAACGGGTGCGTTTCTTGTGTGGCGATGCGCCGTATTTCGGTATCCCTCCTCCTATGGTTCCCGGTCGCCGTCTCTCGGTACCGAGAACCGTTTCTAGTGAGCTTTCTACCAGACGGATCCCCTCCCGGCTAGTGCCTTACACACACCAGAAATCAGAGTGCTCAAATTCGAAGATTTCTGGCAATCAACAAGGCAGATTGCCTAGACACAAGTGCTTTCTACGTGACTAACCTTAAAGAACTTACCGTTTCTATTCAATCACATTTTGATTAATCAGTGTCTCTCTCTGACATAACCGTCAAACACATGAGTACTAGTCCAGACCCAATTACCAAGATTGTACTGAGCTTTAAGCCCTGAAGAGTCGTGTTGACTCAAGTGTACACGACGAAACACGTGTCGGCTTTGTATGACATTCCTTGAGTCTGGAGAAAATAAACCATCTTCTTGCTGTGACCAAGAACACACCAAAGAATCTGCTTCTGTTTCTTCGAATAACTACCAGTCACTGTACTGTTTGTGTGATACTTTACTGTAGTAGCGAGAGCATAACTGTATATATTTGTTTAGTCCCCTGACTTTTTAGACGGTTAAGGGTGTTTTTCCGTCTGCTCTTTACGCACTACATACCAACTTGTCACTCTATACCCTGTAACGTATAACTGAGGTAGCGCGCCGGAATGATCTGAATCTCTAAAAACCCCATTCAAGTGTTTAGATATAGGTATACTATATCTAAAGCAAAGGGTGATTACACCACCTTGCCCCAGCTGTCAAGCAGCCAGTTGTGTCAGATTTGGATGGCCAGCCAGGGGTGGCATAATACATGCTGCAGCCCCTGGTAGGCCCTGGGTACACCTATGCCCTGGGTACCTAAGGTACACTGTACAGGGACTGATAAGGTGACTCAGTATCCAGTTAGATATGTACCTAGGGTACATGGAATCCATTTTACAGAGAGAGCAGTAGGCCTGGGGTCCTGAATAGCAGGGCCCCAGGTCAACTAAGTCAGAAAACCAGCAAAACACCAGGCAAAAAGTTGGGGGCAACCATAGTCAGGGATCTACCTTCCTACATAACCCCCCCCCAAACGAAAGGAGATAAGGCTAGCCTTGCCAGGTAAGCCTATATTGCCTGAGTGCCCATATAAGGAAGTACCAGCACTGGCATGGTTACCCCCTATCTCATGGTCCACTAAGCAATCCCTCACCCTAAGGGTGTCTGAGGGTCTCCACCATAGGGAATCTCTACCTGTGGTGTGTTTTGGCAAAGTAAAAGGCTGGTGCTGAAATGGAGTACTGAAGTGAGGCTCCACTAATTTTGGGCTCAGCTTCCTCCAATCATTTTCCACCCTAAAGGCCTTTCTTTCCAAGACTGAGTTGTTTTGGGCTCTCAGGGTCAACCTCTGGCTACCTACAGCTGGAGGTTGGGTCCCTCGGTTTGGCTTACTGGAGGGACAGGTCAGGTCTGGGGCCCTCAGGTCCCAAGTTTGGCTGTGCCCAACAGTGTCCATCTGTGGGAGGTCCCTAACTAATTTTAAGGGGGATCCCTCTGGAGTATGTTCTATTTTCACTTGGCTAGGACTACTAGCTTCAGTGCCCTTAATCTGCTGATTGGGGAATTCTTTTGGACAGGGGGCCCTTTGGGGTCCAACACTGGCCTCCCTGACCTCTACAGCCCTGGGCTGACTGAGGCAGGGTAGAGAGGGGCAGGTTACCTGCTCCAGACTGGGTCCCACCTTGGAAGGGTCCACTGACATCAGGGGTTCTGCCAGGCTAGGCCTGACTAGCTCTGTGGCAGTTTCTTCACAAGGGGTCAGATCAGTTCCCTGAGGAGGCTGACCCTTTCCTAAAGTCTGGTGGGAGGGAGATTTCTCTTCCTCCTCAATGCTCTCTGTCTGAGTGGAGTGATCCATAGTTTCAGGCTTCACAACACTATCATCTGTCTGAGTTTGAGCTGTGGCCATCACAACTCTCCCAACCTTTTCAGGAGGGGGCTCAGTTTGGGTGTGGGCTGTTACCATTACAGCCTTGACAACCTGTTCTGGGAAGGAAGCTGTCTGAGATTGGGTTGTGACTGGCACAACCCTCCTGACCTGTTCAGGGAGGACATCTTGGACTGGGGCTGTGGCTATCACTGCCCCACTAACCTTACCATGGGAGTTTACCATTTTAGAATGGGTTTCTTGCTCTACTTCAGCCCAGGCTGAGAGCTCTAAATCATTCCCCAGTAGGCAATCTACAGGCAAGTTTGGTGACACTGCCACTCTCTGGTGGCCAGTGACACCTCCCCAGCTGAGATTGACCACTGCCATGGGATGATCTCTCTGTACTCCATCAATATTGGTCACCTGGTATGTGGCACCAGGTAAAAGTTGCCTTGAGGGGACTAGACTCTCAGTCACCATGGTGATGCTAGCCCCTGTATCTCTATAGGCCTCAACTTTTATACCATTGATGAGGGGCTCCTGTCTGTACTTGCCCAAAGTGTTGGGACAAGTTGTGAAGTTGGCAAACCCCATGCCAGTCTCACAGACAAGAGTATCTAAGTTTGGGGACCTGGTTAGGCCAGAGTCCCCAGGAACTCCCAAAGTAAATGCACCCAAATTCTTGGGGGCACTCCCACCACCTGGGGGATTACTACTAGTAGTAACAGGAGGTTTGGGAATGTTACTTGGGGGTATGTTCTCCTTATTGTTGTTCTTTGGGCAACTGCTGTCAGTTTTCAAATGACCCACCTGTTTACAGGGATAACAATAAGGTTTCTTCTGGTTATTAGAAGGATTCTGGGACCCACCCCCCTCAGAGGATTTTTGGGGCCCTGATGTGGTTTGATCTGTAGATTTATTCCCACCCTTCTCTTGAGGCTTGGTTGATTCCTTTTTCTGGTCACCACCTTGGTTCTTGGGCCTAATCCTGGTTCTGACCCATTTGTCTGCCCTCTTACCCAATTCTTGTGGGGAGGTCAGATCAAAGTCTACCAGGTGCTGGTGTAATAACTGGTTCTGACAATTATTTAAGACTTGCTCTCTCATAATTAGATTATACAATCCTTTGAAATCAGTAACCTTACTACCCAGTAGCCAGCCTTCCAAAGCCTTAGTGGCACAATCAACAAAGTCAGACCAGTCCTGAGACTGAGTTTTCTGGGTGTCTCTGAACAGCAACCTGTACTGCTCAGTGGTTAAGCCAAACCCATCAACCAGTGCATTTTTCAGGACCTGGTAATTGTTAGCATAAAAAAGTAAAGTAAAGTCCACATTTGTGAAGCGCACAATCACCCGTAAGGGTCTCTAGGCGCTGGGGGCCGTCGGGAAGATTAAGCGAGCTATTGCCCAGAGTCACATGGTGCTGGGCTAACCTGCCGCCGGAGCCGGGGATCGAACCGTGGTCGCCAGATTCCAGCGTCAGTCGCCCTGGCCGCGGCGCCACACCTCTCCCACATCTCAACTCTAGTAGTGAGGAGCTTATCTCTACCTTTGCCATCAAAGGAGAGCCACAGTATAGCTGCCCACTGACTCTGGGGAATGCACTGCACAGTGCAGGCCCTCTCCAAAGCAGCCATCCATTTCTGGATGTCATCCCCTTGCTTAAAGGGGGGCACTATCTTTGTCAGGTGTTTAGTATCTAAACCCTTCTCTTTTTCTCTTGGGAGATTGCTGCCACCAGTGGGAACTATCCCACTCATCTGCTGCTCTCTAGCAAAGGCAAGCTTCTCTTTGGCCAGGGCAAGTTCTTCCCTTTCAATCCTCAGTTTAGCTTGTCTCATCCTTGCTTCATGCTCTCTTCTCTGAGGGGAAGTCAATCTCCTCTGGGGAGAGTTCCTTCTCCCCTGAGAAGAGGCATTAGAGTGCAGAGATCTAATGGAGTCCCTAGAAAGAGATCTATCTCTCCTAACTCCAAGGTTAGGCCTGATTAGGGTCAGTACTGGGGGGCCCCCAGCTCCTTTCCCAAGCAGGTCTAAGTTGGCCCTAGTGAGTCTGCTGACTAGTTCAGGCCTGTCTGCCTCATCCCCAGAGAGTTCCTCTTGATCCTCCTCCTCAACTGCATTTTCAGTGTCAAGGAGGTCTGGATCACCACGAGTACCCTCTAATGCTGGCATATTCCCATCTGCCTGGGATGCTTTCCTAGCATCATAAGTCTCTAAGAGACCTATCAGAAAGGGAATGGTGGGGTTAGACCCCTGTTTCAGTTTCCTGGAGGTACACACTTGTCTCATCTCCTGGAAACTGAGAGCTGCATATCTTGAAGTGACCTGTGGAGGGTCAATAACCACAAGGGGGGTCTCAGTAGACTCTCCCTGGGTAGACATGCTTTTCTAGTGAGGTGTAAGTGGTGCACTTACCTACACTATATGTTTGCCTACTGATCCCTTGCTAGAGTTGTAGTTTAGGGTGTGCTAGGCCCTAGGAGCTACAACAGCTGGTTCAGTAGAACTCAGAGTATTCTAAGCTAAGTTATATGTACCTCAGTACTTATGTGATCTTTCAAATGATATTCTTAGGATACGTGTGGTAAAACAACAGCAAGCTCAAATCCCAACCGCTGCTCACCAATGTGAGAAGTTGGCCTGATATGCAGTGCTCACTATTCTAGTGATCACTATGTATCAGTCCAAACAACCCTTATTGATGATTGGTTGTAAGTCAACCTTATAGACCAGCTATCCTAGTAGCATGGATACGAGCAGTCTAAGGCTAAGACTCTAGAGGGCGTGTTAAGCCAGCTGTTTTACCATCACATTACCCCTTGAACACCAAGTGAAAGGACACCACACAAGTTGTTATGAAAATAAACAGATATTTATTTATAACAAGTCTACCCTGAACTCTTTATGAGTCAGGGAGCTAAGCACACAACAAAACTCTTACGAAAATACTTTAAGTCGCACAATTTACACAGATGCCCGAGGGGCACGAAAAACCATATACTCAGTAAGTGGAATGCGAAATTACTAGCAGGTAAGTAATACTTTTCTAGACTTTAGAAACGCTAGGCCTACAATACTAAACACTTAGGTTAGGAGCAGGAGGCCTGTGGACGTCGTGTGCAGAGTTGGAACTCTCACGCGTAAGGCGGGAAAAAGTCTATGGATGCTAGCAATTGCAAAGTTACTGTTCTCGGGCGAACCCGACTAGGTGGGTCGAAAACGGGAGTGGATCCGAACACTTAGGGTGTTGGACTATGCTGGAGCACCGGAGTACTCAGTTTACCTAGCCCGGGGGCTGCGGCTGCATAGGGTTGAAGTTGCGTCGGAAACCCTCGTTGAAGAACCAGGAGCCTGAAGAAAGAAGTTGCTGGCAGGCGGCCAATGAAGAAAGTTCGTGGAGATCCAAGCCTGGATCAGGGAAGAAGAAACCTGTAAGCAGAGGGGACCAAGTTCTGAATCACTAGCCAGTGATTTGAGTGGGCACCAGGATGGCACCGGACGAAGTCACCTCAGCCAGGTGAGTGGGCGCTGCTGGGCTCTGCAGTCTCTCGGACCAGGAGGCGTTGTCGGCGACCAGGATGGAGGTGTGAGCTGTCCCACGAAGGTATCTGCTTCTGACGTCGCTGGACCCAGTATTGGGCAACAAGTCTTGGCAAATGCAAGGCCCACGCGGTGGACCTAAAATGGCGTCTTGAGTGGACCAGGAGGGTCCGGGGTGCTTCTCTGAGGAAGGGAAGCAAGGGCCAGTCTGGAGCAACCAGACCAGCAGTCTTTGTCGTCGTGGAGCGTCGTGAGGGGGCCACTAGCCAATGGGCAAGCGACCTGGACAACGCGGTGAGCAGCAAAAAGCAGAAGGGCCCCACGCAGATCTCGTGGATGCAGGGGGGCTGAACTTCCGTGCTGGAGCTGCTCAGGGTCGGGGCTTCTCTCACCCCAAAGCACTTGGCACAGTTCTGAAGATGGCCGGTCCCTCGAGGTCTCGTCGCACCCACGGATCACAGCTGGGCTGATGATGTAGGTTGAGGTCAGAGGTGCCAGGGAAGCCGGTTCTTGTCGTGCTGGAGCAGTCTTGATCCGAAGGAGAGACTGGCAACAAACCGCAATGCTTGGTTGGTGCCTGCTGCTGCAGGGTGACTACTCCTTAGCCACAAGGGAGAAATCTTGGGAAGAGTCTTGAGTTCTTCTTCAAGAAGGTCGGTTCAGGATTCAAAGATTGATCTAATCTGGAAGGGGGCCTGCTCCTACCTTTATCCTGAAAAAGGGGGCTGGCACGCGACTAAGTCCTGCCCTATGGGTGGGACTAGGAGGGGGGTGGTTACACCCCTCTCCTTTGGCGGGCTTTCCCCAGCTCAGGGTCTGGTGTGCCCCTGGAACTGGTTCAAGCCGGCCTATGCACAGTGAGCACCGGGGTGCCACTTGCAGTCACCTTCCTCTAAAGCCCTGCCTACCTAGAATACACAAAACCCTGTCTGGGACGGTGCTGGCACCGCCCCTGGCAGGAAACCCTTTGTCCTTGCCTCCTGCTCTGGGAGGACTCCCAGCAGCAGGAGGGCAGACTTGTGTCTCGGTGGCAGCATCCATTTTGTGGAGCTAAGGCTCTGTCTGATTTTAACCGGGGTTACAGGTTACCAACATGTCGTGTCCCTCTAGAAGGGTGGAATGCTAGCCCCGTCGCCAGAATTGGCGAGGGGTTAGTATTCCAATTCGTATGACACCTTACTCGACATGTTTTGATAAAGCGATACCAGAGTTGGCATATAACCGCGAGGATTATAATGCACTTAAGAGTATATGGTATGCGATATCATGGGAACGGCTAAGGGATGGATCCCGAAAGCCGCAGACAGGCTCAGCTCATACCAGAGCACTATCTCACACGATTCCAAGCACTCTGCCTTCAGGATTGTTAAGGCCTGCCATAGGAGTGACTGATAGGAGATCTGTGTGTCCATTTAGGTTTAGATATAGGTATACTATATCTAAAGCAAAGGGTGATTACACCACCTTGCCCCAGCTGTCGTGCAGCCAGTTGTGTCAGATTTGGATGGCCAGCCAGGGGTGGCATAATACATGCTGCAGCCCCTGGTAGGCCCTGGGTACACCTATGCCCTGGGTACCTAAGGTACACAGTACAGGGACTGATAAGGTGACTCAGTATCCAATTAGATATGTACCTAAGGTACATGGAATCCATTTTACAGAGAGCAGTAGGCCTGGGGTCCTGAATAGCAGGGCCCCAGGTGAACTAAGTCAGAAAACCAGCAAAACACCAGGCAAAAAGTTGGGGGCAACCATAGTCAGGGATCTACCTTCCTACAATGAACAGCTTTCCTAAATACAAAATTGACATAAACTTGCATTATTTTACCTTTACTTTTTGGGACTAGATTACTCCAACTGCCTTGAGAATGTAGAAGGCTTTGGCTCCCAGACTCAGTAAGGTCTTAGCCTCTAAATTGTGAGTCATTCAGTTAATGGAAGGTATTTGTATAGCATGGACCTAGCAAAATCATTTACATATGTGGTTGGATGTCAAAAGCTTGAAACATAAAGAAGCTAGAAAGAATCCTAACCAGCAGTACCCTGACATGTTTGAGTTAACATGTTTTGCCAAGGTACGTCTCCAGAGGCCACTCCTGCTGGTACCAAAGCATGGACTATATTAAGAAAAATGTTTGAATGTTATAGTAACACATAGTGCAACAGAATGAATAAAATCTATACTGTGACATAACCGCTCACTAAACAGATATTACTGTAGGCATGTTAAAATATATATTGTACAAAAGAGTGAACGGGTGAATTGAAATCCCTCTTCCACTTTTCCACCTCTAATGGCCACAGGGTGAGTCACTCCTAACATGCTGGTGGCTGTCAATAGAATATGATCAACTTAGGTTTCACTAGCAGCATGGGCAAATCTACATGGTACTTCAGATTCTGGAGTAAATAAGTCATATTGTACATTGGCTAGCCTTACAACTAAGTTCGTCCTCCTCCGGTGTGAGTATTTGCAAGATTGTTGGCCCCTATACACATCAAGCAGGATGCCCCGGGGAAGAAACTGTATTCACCTTGCAAACCTTGATTCTGTAGCCTGCTACATGCTTTAAAAAAAAGAAATTACACCACACTGACATGTCTTCTAAAAAGAAATATCGCTTCTGGTCTGCAGGCCTGCAGTTAACTATCAGAATCTGGTATTATAATTTGCACTCCCACAACATGGCATCATGTATAGATTTCACATTCTTACCTTAGTTTTTTCTTTGTGCGCAGATATGTTTGGAAGAGGAACTGGGTTGCAAGTTGTAAACTCAGCTTCGCCATGGTTGGGTAGAATGGGTGTTTTAGCTTGGTCTGCAAAACATTAATTGCACTTTAATCACTTACTTTCAAATCTGGTTTATCAATACATACATTTTTCCACAATTTATTCCACTCTTTCAAATTACAAAACATTTATCCCCATGAAACAGTATTACCATGAAACCAACATTTAACAATATCCAAACTGGGATACTTCAACGCCACCTGATTTCGTAGGTCAACACTGCCAGCTTCGTGGCGGAGGGGTTTAGTTCTCTATATGGCAGCTGAAAGGGTTACGTATAAGGCTCGGGGATGCCCAAAGAAGTTTGGTAGAGCCTAGAGAGTCTGGAGCAAATGGCGGAAATACCATGGGCTAGATGGGGGGTTATGAAAGCGGACACTCGAGAACGATCCTTTCATGGACAGTGGCGCACTGTATGGTGGCCTGATGAGGCGAAGCAGATTTGGTATCGATGGTGTATTGGTGAAAGGGTTCGCTTTGTATAACAATGTGCTGCTTTTCATGGTGAGGGTGGGTGGGGGATGGGGGAGCAGGATGTGCTGACCAATGATGACATGATTGTATTGTTGTTACCTAATAAAATGCAAATAAAAAATATTCAAAAAAAACAAAACACTGCCAGCTTCGTATACAATAAAATCACTCAGTGCACCAAAATCAGCCAACGCTACCTCATCAATAACCTTTAAATTATCTGAATAATCCAAACATCCTATGGTCTGATTCTCCTGGAGGCCTTTCTTGTTTCAAAATGTCACAGAAATTACAAGTAGGTTTAAAACTGAAAGCAGATTAGACATCATGGGCGTATTACATACAGTGCCTTGGTATTACTGAGGGGGCCGCAGACGTTTGCGCAGCCCCTTCTGTAATACCAATAGCGCCAGCGCACATAAAATGCCCCATGCAAATGAGGGAACCCCTTTGCCTCTGCACTATATTACAGACGCTGGCGCGGAGGCAAAGAAGCTCTAAGAGGGCACACTGTGAATGCACCCCCTGACAGCAGCGTTCTGGAGGGGGGAAAGGGAGTCACATGGACTGCCCTGACATCCCCTTGCAGGCGGGTGCGGTCACTGACTGCACCCGCCTGCAAGGGGATCTCTAATCCCCTTCAAAAGGGCAGGCAGATTGCCGCCTGCACTGTGAAAAAACAGAGAGGCTGTAAAGAAGCCGGTCCATTTTTTCTTTAAACTTTATTTTTCGGTTTTGATACACAAAGATCAAGAAAGCAGTACTATAGCGGTACATTGTTAGGCGTTCCATTATACAACAATGATATACTGTGATGTACACGTCGAAACATATGGCGTTAGTAGAAATAGTCCATCTGTCAGATCAATACAAATCGCTAAGAGCAAACTAACACGTCACGAGTTCAACAACCTTAAGCATCTTCCCTTCTACAGGTATAACCCCAAATGCAAAATCTGTGATCCGGAGGCGTCCCGGAGGAGCGCGCTGCACATAGATATGAATACAGTATACAACATCAACAGGAGTATCCTACCCACCAACCGTTCATTCAGCCCACCCCCTCTGGAACAATGCCACTCTCCACCTATGTATCAGAGTCTCTGTTTTGCTGAGCTATATACGCCCTGTAAGGGTCCCAGATGTCTTTAGGGCGTGAGGAGCTGGGCATCAGGGATGCGTAAACTTCACAATTCACATTACAGTACGCTAGGCTTCGGAGCCACATCTGTAGTGTAGGTCCCTGTCTCTTGCCCCACATTAATGCAATCTCTCGTTTGGCCACCAGGAATCCAAGCGCTGCAAACCTCCTCACTTTCTTGGGGAAGTTAACCATGTAGCCCAGTAGTGCGATTTTCGGGGTGGGGGTCAGAGACAGGGAGATCATGTCTCTAAGTGTTGCATGTACTTGCTCCCAATACAGGTGATTCTGGGGCAAGTCCAGGTCAAATGTGCAAAATCTGCATGGGAGACTGAGCATTTCCAACAATGATGTGGCCTAGACGGGTCTATCCTATGTGACCAGGCGGGCGTGAGGTACATTCTGCGAAGGAATTTAAAATGCAGGAGTTTGTGCTTGCTATTGAGAGACACCTCCTTCGTAACTCTGCAACACTGTTCCCATTGGTCGTCTGAAATGGGCCGGCCTAAGTAATGTTCCCATGCTGTGCGAATGTTCACGTCCGTGAAGGGGCGGGCAGAGATGCATACCTTGTACATTTTTTATATTAAATGAGGGCCCGTTTCGCGTTTTTTAATAACTAACGTTAATGGAGCAGTAGGTTCGGGCGCAATGGGAAATGTGAGACAGGTGGCTCTCAGTAGAGAATGCATGCGCCTCAGTATGAAGGCGTCCATGAAGGAGCGGTCTTGGAACCGAACATCCTCTGTCAACGAAAAGGAATGCTCTTTTGGAAATAGGTCACCCACCCTTTGGATTGCAAACTTAGTGTGCGTTGTACTATTGTTTCGCCCGAAATGGGGAGCCATGAAGGGTTAGGGAGTGGTAGAGCCGGTGAAAACAATAGGTCCAGTCCTAAAAATCTCCGCAACTTTACCCACGCCCAGCTAGTGGTGGAAAATGTCTGGATATCTAGTGGGTCCCTCGGGATCCCTTTGGGTAAAACAGTGGATAACTTCTGCGAAAGCACCAAATCTGCTTCAGGTCGCAAGTAAGGGATCCGGGCGTCCGGGTAGTATCAAGAAAAGGAATAACTTGATTGTTCTTCCCAAATACTTATATGCCCTACAAAATGAGTATTATCCCCTCCCGGAGACGCTACTGCGTAAACTCCACTCGGACCTTCAGACTTTTCTCTGGTTGGGAAAACAACCTAGAATAGCGTTGACTACGCTCCAAAGGCACCAGTATAGTGGCCGAATCCTGCTCCCGAACTTAGAGGCCTACTATTGGGCAGAACACTTGATCCCAATCAATGAATGGTTACACACATCGGCAGACCATCCCACGTATACATTAGAACAACATAAATTGTCCTCCCATAATATATTGCACTATCTATATGGGGGCCCCGCAAACCGATCACTTCTTCCCGCAACTCTGATAACACGCGCCTGGAATACAGCCATGAATCGTACGGGATGGGCTAGGACTCCCACCCGACAGACACCACTGAGGCATTGTGTGTGGCTACATGAATTACACAAACTGAGGGGTTTCAAAAGATGGGACCATGCCCGGACTGGCCGTTGTGGGCACCGGGCAATCCCCCGGTCGGCCGCAAGGGTGGGGGCCGGTTTTGGGCCCTGGGGGCCGTTTTTGTTGCAGAGCCGTTTTTGCAGCATAGCTGCAAAATCGGCCCTTTAACAAAATCGGCTGAAAAGCGGCCCTGGCAAAGCGCTCGCCCCACTCCCGCCCGGGGGGCGGGGGGGCCGGCCGAGCACTTTGCCAGGGACGGTTTTGGCTCCCAGTCCGGCCCAGGATGGGACGATATCGCAATCTCCACTGTTGGCGATGTGATAGCCAAAGGGGACTTGAAGTCCTTCCAGGCTCTGAGAGCCGACTTTGGACTCCAACACTCACAGATTTATAAATATACCCAGTTCCGCCATGCTTGGAAGGCACAAAATGTACACCTGTCGGGATTGTCAGAATATGCACCATTGGAGGGGAGACTCCTACAGGAACAGATTCAGGGGAAAGCTGTCTCACTCACCTACAAAACATTAACCAACAACATGCTGGGGGACCTAGCGAAGCTTAGAAGTACCTGGAAGAGTGAGGTAGGGGTCTTTGAGGACCTAGATTGGGAAATGGTGTTAATGCGTCCCAGAGATGTGGCGATAAAATCCAGACTCCGCCTCATACAATACAATGTACTACACAGAACCTATTACGACAGGGTTAGTCTCTATAAAATGGGGAAAGTAGAGAATGACAGATGTCTTAGATGTCACAGGGCGGGAGGTGATTTTTATCATGTATTATGGTCATGTGAGGTGATTCAAACTTATTGGACCCGTATTTTCTCAGAACTACAGGAGATATTGGAGGTACCAATTACACAGGAGCCCAAGCTGGCTTTACTGGGGATGTCTAATGACGTGGATCTGCCGCGCCCCCTCACGATCTTTCTGGTTTTAGCCTTGGTAGTAGCAAAAAGGGACATAGCGAAACGGTGGGGGTCCCCGGTTCCCCCGGACTTGCAAGACTGGAGGACTGGGCTAGATCTGTACATGGCGGCAGAAAGGGTGACCTACAAATCCAGGGGATGCCCTAAGAAGTTCCGAAGGATTTGGTCCAGATGGAGACATTATCATGGGTTAGATGGAGGGCTGGGGGATGGCTGAGCCTCTCCTTAATTTATTGGTCCCGGTGGGTGCTGCCGGGAGGGACGGGGAGATGCATTTGAGAACAGCTTACTCTCCGATCAACCTTCTTATTCAACTGTGTAAGATGTTACCTACCAACTGCTCAATATTGTGGGGAGGAGGGCCAGGGGTTAGAGGGATGAGCGCTGCAAAATGTATGACTGTACTGTTGAGCTTTACTCAAAATGCAACTAAAAATGTTTATATAAAAAAAAAAAAAGAAAAGGAATAACTGCACTGTGCCGTTAAATTATATAAATACATATCTGGGACACAAAAACACCCCTCTCGTAGGGAAGAGTCAGAGTCTGCCAGCTTACCCATGGCCTCTTGCCATCTCACACTGATCTTATAAGATGTTGTTTCAGTTGTAAGAAGAAAGACTGAGTGAGGGGAATGGGAATGTTATTAAAAAAGTATAAAAACCTCGGAAGGACAATGGGAGACAAAGCCATTTCTCTATTTGTGATTCCAATGAGCTAACCGACCTGCCATAATTTAACCTGGCCCAAGGGGTAGTACTGCGTATTAGCGGGGAAATCAGAGACTTGTGCCAGTTAATACCAAGTCCAGAAAACCGGCCGAACCGTAGGATCTCCTTGATAATTGGTTCTAGGTTAAGTTGTGGGTGCCTCACATATAAAATAGTGTCGTCCGCATAAAGGGACACAAGCAAAGGATCCGTTTTAAACTGCAGACCGCGGTGTAAGTGACGCTCCTGAAAATGTCTGATCAGCCGGTCCATTGCCAAAATAAACAATAAAGGGGACAAGGAGCAACCCTGTGTCGTGCCGCGAGACAAGCAAAAGGGTTGGGATATCGTTCCGTTAAGACGCAGTCTGGCGGAGGGCCCAGTGTACAAGAGGGTGGTGGTGGAAACAAATCCCTCGGGCATACCCATGCGATGCATCACCGAAATAAAAAAGGGCCATTCTAATTAATCAAAGGCCTTTTCAGCGTCAAGCAACACCACAGCTGCTGGAATCTCGGGGTCTATCCTATGAATTACTGCAAACAGGGTCCGGAGGTTAAGTGAAGTGGAGCGGTGGGGAACAAACCCAGACTGGGCCGGGGATATAATATATTCCATTAATAAAGAAAGACGGATTGCGATCACCTTGGCCAATATTTTATAATCCAGGTTCAATAGTGAAAGGGGCCTATACGAGCCACATATCAAAGGATCTTTACCCGGTTTAGGGAGCAGAATGATGACAGCTTCTCTAGAAGTGGGAAGGAGAATACCCTTCTCCAGCGCTTTTGCATAAACTTCTATCAAACGTGGAACCAAGGTATCTTTGTATGCTTTGTAGAAATCTGCGGAGAACCCATCCAGACCAGGCCCAGACGAACCCCGGAGTGCCTTGATGTCTTCCATAATACTATCCTGGGATATAGGAACCGCACGAAAATCCTGTATGTATTTCTCTAGATAGACTAACGCAATTTCAGTGAGATAATCCTCCTGAGCGCTAAGATCATTACTTATCCTGGAGGTGTATAGGGTTTTAAAGTGGGACAGGAATGTAACGCAAATCTCCGGAGTGGAGTACACCAACTGGTCATATGGACCTCTTATATCGGTAATATAAGCTTTGCTATAAGGGGGTCGGAGGATGTTTGCTATTATTTTGCCAGGATGCTCGCATTCTCCGTATCTCCTGGCCGTGTGGTGCTTATCCAGGAATAATAGTTCCCTCTATGCAGCGTCACGAAATTCTACCATCAAAGCCAAACGCCAAGTCTCCCCCTCACCAGAGGCTTGCGTAAGTAATTTCTAATCCACAGCCGCTATTTCCTTCTCAATGCGAGATAAAGTATTACAAAGGTCCCGCAGGATGCCCGCGTTTTTAGCAATGAAGACCCCCGAATATACGCTTTAAAACCTTCCCATAGCACTGCCCATGTATCCACCGACCCTGTATTGATGTCAAAATAGTCTTCAATGGCGACCCGCACCTCTTCGAGAAACACCTGATCTTGTAGCGCCCCTTCGGGAAATAGTCATTGCCTCTCAAAACCACCTGGACGAGGGACATCAAGCCGCACTATCACGGGGAGTGATCTGAAAAGGTCCGCGGCAGCATAGCCAATGTTCTGAACCAGCCAGCAATGCCCGGAGATACTAACCAGTAGTCCATTCTAGTCCAGGTGTCATGGAACCGTGAGTAGTGCGTATATGCAGTGGAAATCAAGTGGTGAGAGCGCTCTATGTCACCCAGTGAGAATTGCCAGGAAATATCCTGTATTACAAGGCGAGAGCGGTGTTTAGTGTCTGGTGAGGTGGCGGTACTATCTCTAGTGAGATCTAATAATAAATTAAAATCACCCACCATAATGAGCAGACTGAGTTAGTGCCGATAAGTGTGTTTGCAGTGAATAGAAAAACCCCCGGGATTCGACATTTGGACCATAAATACCTATTATTGCAAAAAAGTGGCCAATTAGTGTGCCTGTAACAATCACTAAACGGCCTACACCATCATCTATCACTCTGCACAGGGAGAATGGGACCCTTGTATGAATAGTATGGCCACCCCTCTAGCATATCTACTATAACTGGAAAAATATCTATGGGCTCCCCAGCTTGCAGCCACTGTTGGAGTGTCAGATTTGGACATATGGGTCTCCTGCTAGCAGGCTATATCAATGTTGTGACGCAATATGTAATTGAGCACCTGGCGCCTCTTGCGGTTGTTGTTCAAGCCCCTTACATTCCATGACATCAGCGACAGCCCCGAAGGCATTACCTAGCAGTGCCATCCTAGGATCGAAACATTAATCATGAAGTTGTACAAGTGAAACAAGCGCCATAAAACAATGACCTGTGTACCTATACAAAGCAAACAGTAAACAAACTGCAAGCGTCCCCTCCTTGGGCTCCCTCCGTCATGTCCGCGAGTTACTCTGATGTATTATCAGTGACCTTCTCGAAAGGCAGAGTCCGATGTTTAGGATCTTTGCGTCCCATGTCCTAAAGTAGAGAAGTGAGCCTGCCAAGACCAGTTGTGATGTTGATGAGAGCTGCTCTCACGGTCTCATGTAGTGTGCTCACAAGGTGTGCGTGCGGCCAGCAGACCAGTCTCTGTGTCGTAACTAGAGACTGCAGCAGGTCTGAGAGACCAGCCCGCAAGGCGAATCCGAACGCGGCCCGGCCAGAGCGAGCAAGCCGCCGGTCTTCCGAGCCCACCAGGGTCTCTTAGTGATTAGTGGTGTCCACAGTCGCTAGGGTGCTCTGCTCACAGCATGGACTCTTAGGATAGAGGTGGGCGAGCAGTAGTTCAACCAAAGACCATTGGAGAAGATCAATCCACACCCCACAGTGGAACAACGTTTCACAGAACCAAACCACTCCTTAGCACAGGTCATAAATATGTTAAACTCAAGGGAGTAAGTCTTTCCACAAATTTTCAAGTAATATAATACAATGATAATTATTATTTTCTTTCTTGTCCACTTTTATTCTTGTGTGGTTTATTCTGGATATTGTTTCTCAGCCGACACGTGTTTCATCGTAATGGGAAATCTTCCCACGACTTTCTCAAGGCTGTACGAATTAGAAAAACAGACAAAACATATATGTTTAGGACTCAAACTGCTAAACATCAAGCTCTACATGAGAATGGGGATATTGTCCCCACACCAGTGTGTGAGTATTGGTTACTCAGGAAAAGTTCGGTGGTGAGAAAAACTCTCTCATTGACATTATGCTAGCTTAAGTGATACCATCTTGATTAACAAAGAAAATACTTCTGATGAAAACAGTTGGTCTATGAACGTAATATAAAATGGAGAGACCATATGCATGTTATTCCCAATTAAATCAGTGCCGTGAGACGGTGATCTATTCTATAGAGTCTTGTGATCGGGGATGGTGATGTTATGTGGTTTAATTGTGGTATAGTCATTTGCTATATGAACTATATAAATTAATTAAAAGGAAAGTTCTTAATAGTTGCGTAGAAATACCTAATTCCAGTTGGATTTAATTGTCCTGCAATATAAAAAGAGTGGGAAATGACCATCACTCTTCTCGCTAATGTTATTGAGCTAGCGATTTATCAGTCATTGTGTTGGTTAAGCTGAACTTACTTCATATACGGTGATAATTCCAACCCGCAGAGGGGTTCTCAGGGAGGCGTCTGTATCTTTAGTTTTCTTTTTGAATATTGGTGGCCTGTATTTGGCTCGCACTCCTCTGACCCGGAGGAGTGCGGCCTACTCTCGGAACTGTGGTGGCTCCGAGCCCGCGACCTGTCCCTCGACCTCCCGTGGGGCCAGACCTCTCGCGGCGCGGGGCCGACTGCCGGAGTTCGAGTCGCCTGCGGGACCGCTCCCGCCTGGCTTTCGAAGAGAGGGCCCGGCAGTCGGAGCAGGCCTTGTCGTCGTGGTCGACGCCTAGACAAGTTAGGCACAGGTGGTGAGGATCCGTGACCGACATCGTACGGTCGCAATCCTCGCAGTGCCTAAAGCCAGGCATCCCTACGGCACCGATCGGAGTCGTAAGACTTCGAGAAATTATCAAAAATGATCCAAAAAGTTAGTCAAAAATTGACTAAGGGTTACTGCTTTTTCCAGATCTGCGCTTGCTGGCGCGGAAAAAAGAAGAACTGACGTCAGCAAGCAGAGGCGGCGTCTAAGTACTCCGATGACGTCATCACGGCGCCCACGATGCAGACGACGGACGCGGAGCCGCAGACGACGCCTACCGACGCGCAAGGGTACTGCTACGCAAAAGTTTCCGGATCCAGTCTGACGCCTGGGGATATTCTAAGGTAAGGAATCTAATACTAACGTGTCTCTTTCAGATTTGGTGAACATGCTAAGAAATGTGTCGAAACCTAGGAAATTGTCTACTGAGTAGGTGGAGAAATGAGGCAATAACACATTAAGGTTTTTTTATGCAAAATCCTTTTGTGTTGTTACAGTACATGTTCTTGTAGATTTGAGAAGGCACTGTAAATTAGAGGACGAGTACTTCCAAATGCATTTGTACAATTTCTGGATGAGGCTTTTCCAGACACAGCGTAAAAAAATTATTATAACATCTCAATTTAAATTTAAGATATTTAGATTGGACTCCACAAACAAGAGAAAATAACCCAAATATTGTACTCTTTCCCTTATCTTAAATCTAGTCCAGTATGTGTGGTCCAACAAACACTTAAGAGGAAAAGGTGCACTGCAATCTATTTAGATAAGACATGTAACAAGAAAAAAAATCAAGAAAAACTACTTACAGCATTCACAGAAGCCAATGCTAGAACAAAACTGAAATAGTCGCTATTGTACAAATCCCGATTTTTCATGAATTTGAGATTCTCATCTCTCACCATCTGATAAAAAGAAGAATTGTGTTTTTTTTATATTCTGGCATAACTAACATTTTCAAGAACATAGCAGACAGGTTATATCCCCCAGTTTACTAATAACCATGAAGGCCAATTGTAATGAAGATGGCAAAACTAACTGCTAGAAATCAGAGCAATTCAAAATCTACATTTACGCCACCCCCCCAAAAAACAACAACAACGTTTTGTAATCTAATCATTATAAACAAAATATGAGACCAACAGTAAAATATTCAATACATGATTTAAGGTTGCAAAATGGAAGTATGAGCAGTAGTATGATCTTGGGTACCAGGATAAAAAGTCACTAGATGCAGTTAGTGCTCCTCAAGACGAATGAAAAGAACATTGAGATCAGCAACTAAAACAATGCACAGATATGAACATTTAATTAAGAAGTCATAAGCAGCCAAAGTGCTTGAAAAAGAAGAGAAAACAAAAAAAAGTTACTTACCTCAGTAATGCTATTTATAGTGAATACCTTAACTGGAGATTCCTCACCTTGTTAATACCCCCCCACCCCAAGCAGGATTGGGTGAATTTTCTCAGCAATTCCCTCGCGCACCAGTAGATGAGACTTAGGGCATGGTTAGTCTCACCCCAGAGGCGACACTGGTGTACCTACATAATCGCTGCCTCCATGCACTGGCATCAGTTTCTTTCTGATCTTTGCTCTCGCTGTTGGACACACAGCCTTTGATAATCAGATTGTACCAGTGCACTGATATCTAAGTACGAATCTTATTATCATAGATTGGATGGGACTATTTCACAAAACAGGAAGAGGATGGGTTGGTGAGGAATCTGCGGTTAGATAGAGTATCCATCAAAATGTTTTTTTTATAATTGAGTTTTGAATCTAACAAGGGAAACAACACCATTCAGATTTACATCTTAAAAGGCTAGACCAAGGCAAAAACACATTACATGGTTATAAAAGGATAGACAAACAAAAGTCCAGTGTCAGCATCTCCACTTTCAATGCAGAGATTGCAGCCATCCACATTAGTCTTCTAGCACTCCAACCCATTTGCCCCACATTCGGCGAAATTTCTTAGGACATCCCCTGGCCACATAAAGAGGCCGTTCCTGCGCGGCATGCCAATCCACCCCCCTGCGCCAGCGCGTCAACGTGGGCGCGACAGTGTCCAACCAGTGAGCTGCAATGTCTCTCTTGGCAACCACCAATGCTGTATTAAGGAAAAGTTTTTCTGCCCTGTTGCCATCCAATCCCTCAATAATGCCCAGGAGAACACACATAGGATCAAGAGGAACCTCCCAGCCCAGGACCTCAGTGAGCTCCCCCGTTAAGGTCTCCCAATACCCCTGTATCGCAGGACAAAGCCATACCATGTGATAGAAATCTGCAAGAGAGTGGGGGCAGCGGGGACAGAGAGCATCAGCCCGAAGCCACGCGCGATGGAGACGCAGCGGTGTAAGATAGGCAGCATGTAGGAAGTATATTTGAAACAACCAAAGCCTGCTGAGACCCCGATTGTTTTAGGGGTCTTCAGGGCGTCTCTCCAGTCAGCGTCTTCTAGTGCTCTGAGCCAACCCTCCCACTTGTCCCGGAGTTGGGAGAGGGAGTTGGGGGTGTTGTTGGTGAGTGAACGATAGATGCAGGAAATCCCTCCTCTTCCCAAATCCCCAGTCATGACCTGCGCTTCGGGTGGACTATATTCTGGCAAGGAAGTGCCATCTGGAATATGGGGGCGGAGGGCATGACGCAGCTGCAAGTACTGGAAAAAGAGTAGTGGAGGGAGTGTCTGGCCTGTAAATCCTTAAAGGACCTCAGATGGGTACCACTCCAGACATTGCCAAGCAGGGAGATCCCGATGAGGCCCCAGTGCCAGAACCCTGATAGGGAAGCAACCTCTCGAGCCTGGTACCGCACCACAAGGGAGTATATCGAGGCAGCATACCCGGCCAGCGGGTATGACGCAGTGAGGCCCGCCAGACCAGGAGTACTCTGCGTGTGACCTCAGGGAGAGCCTGGGGAACAACGTCGACTTTACAGCATCCCCTGGATAGAGGAGAAGCCCAAAGTGTGTAGTTCCAGGCGGTATGCCGGTCGGACCAGCTGCCATTAAACCAGTCGTGAACCGTAAGGAGCCTAGTTGGTAAGTAGTAAAGATAGAGGCTCATCATCACAAGACCCCCATCAAAAGGCGTATAAAGGAAGCAAGGTAAAATCATCATTTTAAAAAGTGCTATCCTCCCTAGAGGGTTTAGGGGCAGAGTACGCCATTTAAGGAGATCAGCACGAATCCGCCTAACCAGGGGGGTGACGTTCAATGACCATGCGAGGTCAGGGAGAAGGGCTACCCAGATCCCCAAGTACTTGAAGGACTGCTATCGGAGGGGTATCGTCGACTGCCAATCAAAGTACTCATGGGACAAGTGAAGAGGGACCAAAACAGACTTGGCCGGGTTGAGCTGGAGGTGCGCTCAAAAAGTTCCAGCGCTCAGAGGCATCTGGGCCCCGACTGGACCAGGTCAGCTAGGAACAGCAGTACATCGTCTGTATAAAGCGCAATCTTATCCTCTTCAAAGCAGGGCCATCTTCATCCAGTGAGGGAGTAGTCTGATCGAATAAGGCAGGCAAGGGGTTCTATTACCAGAGCACAAAGGATCGGTGAGAGGGGGCATCCCTGCCGCATACCTCTTCTAATGATGGGGAAGGGGCGAGACAGGGCTCCGTTGACAAGGACCTGTGCTTGCGGGACTGGTGATATAGCGTCTTCACTAAGTTGCGTAAAGGGATTCCAAGCCCATCTGCTCCAACACCTCCTTCAGATAACCCCAATCAACCGAATCAAAAGCCTTCTCGAAATCTACAAGAAGGAGAGACAAGTAGGGAGACAACAAGTGTCGGTTTGCAAGGGCAAGATGAAGGTGTCTAAGACAGTGCCTAGTCCCTCGAAGAGGCATGAAGCCGCATTGGTCTGGATGGATCAGGGTAGCTAAATGCGGTTGGCCAGGACGGAAGCAAAGATTTTGAGCTCCGTATTGATAAGTGAAATGGGACGATATTCCGAGCAGCAGCTCGATGGGGGCTGAGACTTAGGAATCACTATAATGGTAGATAGATCTGTCTCCGGGCGGAAAGAGCCTCACTCCACTGCTTCCTTGTACATTGCCTTGAGAGGTGAGACCAAGGTGTCCCGGTAAGACGCATAAAATTCTTGGGGGAGTCCGTCTGGACCCGGTGTTTTACCAGCCGCCATGCGTGATATGGCATCAGACACCTCCTTGGGGAGTAAATGGAAGGTCTAGCACCTCTGCCTCAAGCTCACTAAGGAGGGGAAGGGGAAACCATTCCCGCCTGAGGAGCTCTGGAGTGAAAGACCAGGCGTGCGGGCTGAATTGAGGGTAGCATAGTAAGTGGCAAAGCATTAGGCCACCGCTGTCGGGGCACGTTGGATCTCGCCGCTAATATCAGTTACCTACGGTATTATATGATTGGCCTTAGGATAAGTGGCAAGGCAGTGGAGGAGCTTCCCATTTTTGTCTCCCCAACCATACACACGGGCCGCGGAAGATCACCAAAGCAATTTGGAAGCTTCCAGGGAGGTCGGTCTGATCTCATCCCTCAGGAATGCGAGTCTCCTGCCCTGTGCATCAGTCCTGTCGACAGGAGGGAGTGTCTCGAGTTGGGCGGCCTGCGCTTCCAGAAGCGTGAGTTGAGAGTCACGTGCCGCGCGGGTGATTTTGAGTTGGCTCTTGGCGAAACCCCAGATGGTGGCCTTTCCGGCCTCCCAGAGGAGGACACCGAACTGTGGTTAGTGGTGAAATAAAGGTGAAGCTCAGTACCTATTCAGAATTGTTTTTATTGAAGGCAAGTATCTTTTTTTTTCAGATGGCTACTTCTAACCACATATTCCTCACCTTGTAAATAGCTACCCAAGTGGTACCTCCCCAGGTGGAGGGTGAGTCTGTGAAATGATTCAGACCAGGAAATCATGCAGGATAGAATGGGCAAAATGCACCTCCCGCCTGACCTGGCTTTCCAAGCAGCAGTGTTTTGTGAACGTGTGAATTGACACCCACATAGCTGCCTGGCACACTACAGGCCAGTGCGTTGAAAGCAGCACTAAGATTTTCCGGAGGCTGTTTGTTGGCCAGTTCATAACACATCTTAATGCATAAGACAACATATCGGGAAGTGGTTCTCTTCTGCAGAGCTTTACCCTTTTTTGCCCCAATGAAACCCAAAAGAGCTGATTGTCCACCCAATGTTCCTTAGGGTGGTTGATGTAGGAATTCAGGACTCAAGGCGATGGAGTCTTTTTTCCTATTTAGATGGATGCGGTGGGGTGAAGAAAACAGGCAGTGATCTACTGCCTTTAGTGAAAGGACATGGGGACCTTTGGAAGGAATGCTGCTTTTGTCCTGTGTAACAGGTGATCAGGGAAGGTGGTGGTTTTGGGAAGTTGGACAGATGATGCTTGTATCTCACTAATGAAACAAGCTGACATGACTGCTTTGAGGAAGATGGTCTTTGGCATGAGGAGGTGAACAGCTGTGCATTGCGTTCAAACAGGGCACACGTGAGACAAATTTGAACAAAATGAAGTTGCCATTGAGGCATCACAAAAGGTGTTGGCAGGAACATTTGAATCAGCCCTTTCAGAAAACGGATCACAACAGGTGATATGAACAAGGATGGCAGTCATTTGTAATCCGCTTTGCAAATTGGCCAAGTTCATCCGCCATGGCGCTTAAAGATCCTACTATGTGCTGTGTGACCAGGAATTTGCCCTGGCCCTTCAGCCCCTTCCAGAGGCGCTGGGCCTCCTGGCATAGAAACCATGGTTTGAGTTTAATTTTATATAGCACTTGAGTGCCCGGGGGTGTCTTGGCGCCGTTGCTGACATAGATGGGAACCTTAAAACAATACTGCTCTAATGATTAAAAAGCCAGGTCTTTCTCAAGAGATTTCCTGAAAGACAGGAGGTCGGGGGTGGGTTTAGCTATGGGGAGAGAGTTCCACAGCTTTGCCATCCTCAACTGAAGCTTCTGCCTCCACAGGATGCTCATTTGGTCTTTGGTAGCACTAAAAACGTAGCTTCCGAGGATCTAGGTTTTCTGGATGGAGCACACCAATTAAATCTGTCCTGGAGATAGCCTGGGCCGTTGTTCTGCAATGCCTTAAAGGCTATGCAGAGAGCCTTACATTATATCCTCTTTGCCACTGGGAGCCAGAGTAGCTTAACCAGGGCCTGAGTCATGGACTGATATTTTCAGATTCCCGATAAAAGTTGAGCCGCTGCATTCATTAGCATCTGAAGTTTATGGAGAAATCTTTTCTCGACGCCAATAAATTGGGCATTCCCATAGTCTAGTTTGGATAGGGCAAGAGGGGTAACCACCATTTTCTGAAGGTCAGCGGAGAAGGAGGGGCAAATTTTCCAGATGTTTTAAAGTGAAGAATATTGATGACGCAAGTGCATTAACCTGATCTTCTTAGTTCAGTTTATTGTTGTAGACAAACCCTAGGTTCTTCACTTTCCGGACTGGCAAGGGATGTACCCCGATTTTCTGAGGCCACCAGCTTGGTGACCAACGTACAAGTTACTTACCTTCGGTAACGGTGTATCTGGTAGAGACGATTCTAGCCGCAGATTCCCTAACATAGAATTATCCACAGGCGTAAGACTGGATCCGGAAATTTTTCTTTGCCACAGCATAGCTGCGCGCCGGGGGAGCGGTACAACGTGACTCCGCCCTGACGTTGTCGGCGGGCGTGACGTCAGCAAGATCACATAAGCCCCACCCCAGCTCGCCGACGTTAGTTTTCCTCTGAGAACTTTTCCGCGCCACAACGCAGAGCCAACACAAACAAAAACTGTGAGAATATGGGAACAGTGTGCGAAAAAAATCAGATAAACAGAAACGAATGGTGAGGAGCAGCACCATTAGGCACAGTGGCACCGAAAGTCATAGAAAGGAAGTGCAGAGCACAGCTAATGCAACGCAACCCTGCAAGTAAATACAACATCCTCTCAGAGGGCAGGAAAGCATGTGAAAAAACACCACATTACCCGAAAAGGGGGTTGCAACCCCATCTATAAACAGTGAGGGACAAGAAGGCCAGAATGGTAACAACAGTGAACCTCAAAACAACACCAGCAAGGAGAGGCGCAGTCCCTGTAAAGAGCTAAGGTTCAAGGCAAAGCCAAGAGACTCCAACTCAGAGGATTGCAGAGGAATCAGGAAGTTCAAGCAATGGAAAGGGAGAAGAGCATGACCAGGCCGCACACTGGAAGACCAGGGTGCAGGGACGCAGAAGTACTCATGAGCCCATCAGCCAATCACCAGAAAGGTAGGAGTGGAACAGACAGATCGAGCATCCCACTAGAAAGGAAGCAGAAGAGGGCACTCGCAGAAGGTGAAACCCCCCAGAGGCAGGCAAGTGCAGACCAATCTGAAGGGCCTCGCAGAACGGGGAGGAAGGGCGGGTTGTGAAGGAATCTGCGGCTAGAATCGTCTCTACCAGATACACCGTTACCGAAGGTAAGTAACTTGTACATCTGAAAGAGACTACTAGCCGCAGGATCCTTAACGTAAAATAGATACCCTAGCCATACACAGAGGGGAGGAGGGTCTGCGAGAGAGCCCCACCAGTGTGGAAGATTACAGGGCCCCAACAGGGGATGCGTCAGTGGGACCGGAAGGATGGTCCAAGCAGAAGGAAGCAAGAACGAGGTGAAGGGGGGCCACTATACCCCAAGCCATCCAAGGTACAAGGGACATCCGCCAGAAAGCCCCAGAGGGTCAGACAATGCCAAGGGACATCTGTCAGAAAGCCCCGGAGGGACAGACAACGCCAGAGGAGTACCAAGGAACTCCAAGGAGAAGAGGTAGAAATTGAGGCAGAGCCCTCCACAGGAGAACACACGCACAGTGAAGGGGACTGTTAAACCGACCTCAGTCTCGAGTCAGCGGACAAGACAGTAAAGAAAGGCAAGCGTGAGAAGAAAGACGCAGTCTCGCAAGGCTCCAGCAGAACAAGAAACAGGAGCACAAGGGCACACGCCAAAAACCCCTGCTGCGAACCAAAGGGCAGGCGTGCGCAGCCAACAGGTACAGAAGAGAGGAGCCAACTAAGGGACCCCGAAGGCACGACAACCCACACAGAACAAACAAACAGCCCACTCAAAACAACAGATGTCAGGGAGCAGGTGGGATAACGCCTCCCATCAAGCCCCGGAGGACTAACAAGTCAGCCTACGGAGGGGGAGGAGGACGAAATCCCGCAAGGAGACGCTGTATAGCGGAGTCCGCATGAGTGTTAAACAAAAGGACCCCATCAAAGGGTAGGTCAACCAAAGCTCCCTAATATTCTCAGGAGAAACAGTATCCCGAAGCCAAGCGTGGCGACGGAGGGCTACAGAAGTGGCCATAGCACGACCGAGAGCATCAGCAACATCCAAAGCCGCACGAAGAATAAACGCGGCCAACTCTCGACCATCCAACACATGGTGTCGGAGATCAGCACGGGCACTCTCATGGAAGACATGAGAAAGAAGGGACTCCACAGAATCCCACAGGCTGGAGGTAGCCCTGGCCAACACACAGAGTGTTGAGCACCCGCAAAGCAGCACTGAATGAAAAAGATGTTACGCCCCCATGAATCCAGCCAACGGGCCTCGAGAGAGGGAGGAAACAACACCACAGGCAAGGACGGAAAAGCAGTCCGCAACAGAGAGCCATGAGTAGAAGGGTGGAAGGACGGGCAGACAGGGTCGTGCGGAGCAGGACGGTGGTGATGCAGGTGCGGCTGAGGCACTGGATCACCCGTGGAAGGACGGCCCCAGAAGAGAGTTGTGGAGTGATGCTTCGAAAGGAAGGAACAACCCCGTCTACCAGAGCCCTGGTGGAGAACTTCCAAGAGTTTATCCGTAGGGAATGGGGTGACGGGGTCACCCTATCGAAAAATACCAGCGGCCTTGGGAATAGCCCGAACAAAGGCAACACTGGCCTCCGTACGGCGTCGTGGGGGGAAAAACAATTCCTCCGTGGGCGACGGCTGCAAACTGAGTCGTCCGTCCCCAAGTCCAGCTAGAGGGGGAAGCGGCCAGCCCCTGAAATGTGAGGGGTCCACTGACGAGTGGGAGACCCGAGGAACCCTCGGGAAAGGCGGAGAAGCCGGTGGAGGAACCAACCACGATCTACGGAAAAGAGGGTCCGAGGACTGAGGCTGCGGGGATGGCGAGGAGCCCTCCCTGGAAGCCGGCAGAGAAAATGAATCAATGTGGCATCCTGTCTCCAGAGAAGAAGAGACCAAGAGAAGAAGAGAACAGAAGATGACAAACCCCCGGAGAGGAAGGAACCTCCAGAGATGAATCAAGGACCTCTGGCAAGGCAGCTGCCCGCTCAGAGGGCCGAGGGGAACTCGGACAAGTCCTGAGTCCCGGCGAACACCTGCAAGGTTATAGGGATCCCCATAGGGATTTGCGGCGAGGTAGTGACGCTTTGTTTTGAAGAAGGGAGCCCCTAAGGACTGCACCTCGACACCATTCTCCTTCGGCACCGGCGCCGAATCCTTCGGCACCGGCGCCGAAGCAGCTGGCGACTCCGCAGAGACCCCGCGCGAGGCAAGAGATCCGCAGACTTCTCAGGAGGTGGAGGAGGGGCCAAAGAAGCCTGCAGAGCCGCAGCGTAGGCCTAGTCGCCCAGACGCTAGGAAACGGCGGGTAGGTTGGCGACAGGCGAGGGTGCCGAACGAGGACAGGGCCTCGAAGACAAGCTGCAGGACCTACCAGTCAGCGAGCGACGCCATTGGGGGCCGTGGCGAAGGGTGATGTCGCAGGCGGAATCAGCAGCTCCTGGCTTCCGAGGCAGGGGACGGACGCTGGGACAACACCGACCTGGAGACACGGCCGACAGCAGTTTCATCCGGCGCTCCCGCCATGACTTCGGTATGAGGTGCTGACAGGTGTCTCAGTCCGTCGAGTCATGGTGCTCGCCCACACACCACGTACAAATTGGGTAAGCCTGAAGGCATTCGCACACTGTTCCTCTATGCTAAGCGTGAAAAAGAAGGCCTGAAAACAGGCCAAGACACGATCCGGATCTGCGTTGCACGCGGAAAAGAGGAAAAACTGATGATGGCGCGCCTGGGTGGGGCTAATGTGACCTTGTGACGTCACGCCAGCGGACGATATCAGGGCGGAGTCACGTGGTCCCGGGACACAGAGTTGATGTGGCAAATAAACATTTCCAGACCCAGTATTAAGGCTGGGGATAATTCTATGCTAAGGACTCTGCGGCAAATAGTCTATCAGATATGAAGTGTCTGTGCCCAGGAGAAGGACTTCCGTTTTCCCAGAGGAAAGCTTTAGACAGTTTCACTTCATGCAACTACCTAATTGTGTAATAAATAGAGAGGGGCCCCTTCAAACACACAGTGGGACTGGGGCACTATAACAGTGTGAAATAAGAAGATCCCAAGGGGTAAAGTTCTAGTCAATGTTTCACATGCACTCAGTTTATCTTAAAGTGTCATTCACTCCATTCACTCACCTTGGACATGCCGAAGTCCCTATTGCTATATGTACCAGCGGTTCTCAGCCAGGCGTGGCGCCTAAGCGCCACCGTCGTGAAAATCGATCTGCCCAGCAAGTCGATGGTGTCTAGCCCACAACGTATTGTGAACTTAGCTGCATCTCTCCTAGCCGCAATAGCTTGGGAGAGGACTGTCTGGGCCTCTTCTGTACAGGTAGGCAGCACTTGCGCAACTGTGTCCCACAGAGAGTGGGAATAACGGCCCCGAGGCATGCGGTATTCACCGACCGCAGCCCTAAGCTGCTAGATGAAAACAGCTTCTTGCCAAGCTGCTCCAGGTTCTTGGATTCCCTATCCGGAAGAATGGAAGGGAACGCACTCTGGGAAGTAGAGGCTTGGACAACCAAGCTCTCCGGGGTGGAGTGCTGGGAGAGGAAGAGGGGGTAGCTCGGAGCAGAGCGATGGCATCGGGCCACGTTCCTATCCACATCCTATTCCTGTATTGTGCCTGGGCCAGGTGCCCAAAAGAACGACGGGAAGTCTAAGAGGGACGATGCTTCTTCAACTTCTTCTTGGAATGCTTCGACTTACCTGAACCCGAGCGAGAAGACTTTGATCCAGAAGAATGATGGTGACGGCTTTGCGACCGGTCCCTCGACCTCCCTCAGGACCGGGACCTCGAATGGCGCGGAGCACACTGCCAGACTTCCAGCAACTTTCGGGACCGCTCCCGCAAAGTCTTTGGCGCCATGG
Source organism: Lissotriton helveticus (assembly GCF_964261635.1). NCBI lineage: Eukaryota > Metazoa > Chordata > Amphibia > Caudata > Salamandridae > Lissotriton > Lissotriton helveticus. The sequence goes on along the minus strand of NC_136058.1, from coordinate 144,385,054 downwards.
CCAGGCAGTCGGGGCACTACTTGGGGGTCGCGGTCGCGCCCCAGGTAGTAGAGACACACGCGGTCTGGGTCAGTCATTGACATTATGAAGTGACAGTCCCCACAGTTCTTGAAGCCGGGCATCCCTACGACATCAGGAGTCGATCGAATCGAAAAGACGAGACTAAAGGCTTCGAAAAACTCAGTCAAAAAGTGACTAGGGGTACTAACTCTTCTGAGATCTGTGCTTGCTGGTGCGGAAAAAGAAAGAACTGACGTCAGAGCCTGTGGGCGCGTCTAATTAGCTCCATCGACGTCATACCGGCGCCAACGACGCACGCGGAGCCGCATGACGCCTACCGACGCACAAGGGTACTGCTGCCGAAAGCTTTCCAGATCGAGTCTGCCGCCTGGGGGTAATTCTAAGGTAAGGAATCTATCACTACGTGTTTCTTTCAGACCTTATCGAGTACTTCGCTGTGATTTGACGATCTTTTATGAGGCGCTGAAGTTTAGGTCAAACATCCTCTGTGACTGCTGGCAAGACGTCTGCCACTGTGTCCCACTACAAATGGGAGTATTTCCCCAGGAGACAGCTGGTATTGACTGATATCAGAGCAAGACTAGCTAAGGAGAATATTCTCTTTGCAAAAGCTTCCATGAGGTTTGACTTCTATCTGGGGGTGAAGTTGGGAATGCATTGGGATTCAGTCAGCTAGTAGATACCTGTTCCAGTAGGTTTTCTAGAGAAACATGCCGGAAGAGGAGGAATGTGGAATTCCTATAGCCCGACGCCCAGGACATATTGTTTGGGGTCAAGGGCAACGAGTTTTAATATGTATTTTGTCCTTGGGACAAGTGGGCTCAACCCCTGCAGCACAAGCCCTTTGGTTGCCAGTTTACAGTAACAGATAATGGATCAGGGAAGGGCACTGTCTGCAGTTAAGGTAATATTTGCATCCATGAGTTAATGCAGTTCAAACTTGTATTTATGGTTCAATAATGCAAAGCCTTTATTATTAGAGTGAGTGCTCTAAGTAAATGCTGTAAGCTCGGACTGCGCTACTGACAGGGGTTCCAGTATAAAAATATGTACACACGTTTTCAAAGTTTAGCAATATGAGGCTATGTATAATGCTCCCAGAATGCTCTCTGATTAATTGCAAATATTTGCAGAAGCTTGAAAGCAACATTGATAATTCTTTGCTTTCAAAATAAAATGTTCACAAAAAAATGCAAGTAGGAAAAAAGAACATTTAGCTAAACTACTGTAATATTTTAGGTACCAATTATTTGCAGCGTCATTTGGTAAAATGTGTTGATGCATGCTAGTATTTCCCAAAGATATTCATAATGGAAAATCAGTGTAACTGGTTTCAATAGGATTATGGGAATCAAAAATAAACAAGCATTGGCAAAGTGATAAGGTCTGAAATTGGTGGTCAGCTTTTGGTTTTGTCAATGTGTGACTTATTTTGGCATGATTTTTGTAAATCCTTATTGGTGTGGGAAGTGATGGGCCCTCACCAGTATAACAAACATTGGCAAAAGCAAAGTGTTTTGTCTCAAAAAGCACACATTGCCACATTAGTTCCTGGCACTGAACAAAACTACTTTGTGTGTCAATATGCTCCTTGTAAAAGAACATAATGCTGTCTCTCACAGTGAAGATACACAGAGAGAGAGAGAGAGACTGAATTTTAATAAACACAAAAGTTCATGGTAAAGGTCAGACCTAATTAGAGGCCAAATAATTACAGAAAGTCTGAAACGTGCACCCATGGCATATATCCTTACATTGATTGCAGATATGCAACTTTCACGAATTCACATGAATTTACAAAAGTAGGCCAAGAAATAGTACTCCTAGAGAATATTTGTGAACTGCATTTTAGCATGAGCAAATATGCATGTGTCAATTTGCTCATGCGAAAATCTGAGTGTTTCCAAGTTCACTTTCCCTCCAACCACTTTTTCCCCAACACTGGAAGAAGATTAAAATCTGCCATTGTCAGGAGTAAAGTTCCAGCCTTTCTCAGTATGGGAAAAGATTAGATAAGATTTGGGAAAACCCTTAAAACATGCAAGTTAGTAGTTTTGCACAGACTCAATATGGCATTCCAACCCTGAAACTATTGCTCAACGCTACCTTTAGCCCCAGTATGTAGATCTGCGGAAAAGTGGCAACATAAGGGGATTGCAAATATTGACACACTACTATGGTATGAGCCCTGGCATAAGCAGAGAGGCTATCTCTGAGAGCTTATATAATGAGATTACTGCCATAATTTGTCGCCGCATTACAGGGCACAAACGGGACAAGTGGATTTTGTTACAGGACAAGTAGATTTATGAAGCTACCTGTCCCATGGACAAGTAGATATTTTATTAAAAGCTGCACCCCCAGAAGAGGCAGGCAAGATCCACCTGTGCTGCTATTCAATCTGTCTGTTCATTGGATGGCAAAATACTCGCTTTGCCCAGGTGCCCAAAAGTGTATCCATAAGAGCCTCATTGAATGAGAGGAGGGCTCCTTTTCTCACTGGTGGGCAGGGTGAGGTCTAAAACTTCTGCTGCTCTCCTAATCACAGTGGCAAAGGAAACAGACTAATGTACCACATTAGGTAAGGGTGAGTGAAGGCCAGTGTCAGGGGATGTGTCTAAACCACTGGTGTGGTGGGTATCTAAGAATAGGTTTTTGTCATCATATGGCGTCATCATCATCGTCATATTCATGAAATTGTTGTCGAAACAACTCAGGGTCAAAGTGCGGGTATATGCGAGGTTGGTGCGACTTCGATAGAAGATGCACCGAGTTCACCTCTAAATTCAAAAGGACTATTAGCTACCCCTTCAGCATCAGTGATGACATAGTAACTCGGGCTGTGGTGTCACAAGGGGTGTCTGCATTGGACCCAAAGCCAGGGCTAACATTGGGGTCAGGTCAAGTGGCACAGAGGGCATCAGGGACAGATCCACCAGCAGTGCTCACTTTGCCACTGGATTCAAGCAAGCCTGGCTGAATATGGCTGAAATGCCAGAAACCGGTCCTGGGAAGCTTGTTTCCGGTCTAGGGAAGGCATAGCTTGGCAGTTCGGGCTGGACTGCTCCCATGAGCCACAGGGTCAGACTGATTTGCATATGGCCATGTCTGAACTGGGGTGGCAGAGTGGGCTAAAAAACGGTGATGGATTAAACCCAGATCTGTTGACTGGGTGTGAGTGTTTGATTGGGTCAGATGCTCCGTTCATCACCACCCCCTTTTGTACCGCTTTGTTCGCCACAAGTTGGCAGGGTATGCTCAGACGGGAGTCCCTCGCTCACTTTGCCACTGGATTCAAGCAAGCCTGGCTGAAGACGGCTGAAATGCCAGAAACCGGTCCTGGGAAGCTTGTTTCCGGTCCAGGGAAGGCATGGCTTGGCAGTTCGGGCTGGACTGTTCCCATGGGGCACAGGGTCAGACTGATTTGCATATGGCCATGTCTGAACTGGGGTGGCAGAGTGGGCTAAAGAACGGTGATGGATTAAACCCAGATCTGTTGACTGGGTGTGAGTGTTTGATTGGTTCAGATGCTTCGTCCATCACCATCCCTTTTGTACCACTTTCTAAAGGTGGCATTTCTAAAATAGTAGTTAAATCCAACCTCACAAAAGTAGGATTTATCAATACCATTCCAAATATATAAAACATCAAAAAGCTACTCCTCCCTGATCAGGAATTACCACTTAAAAAATGGTAAGGGAATCCATCATACTAACCGATAAAAGGGGTAGGCCTCACAGTTGTGAAAAACGAAACAGACTGTTTGTCACTACCAGGACATGCAAACCACAATAGTACATGCCCTACCTTTTAATTACATAGCACCCTGCCATTAGGGCTATGTAAGGCCTACCTTAGGGGTGACATATGTAAGTATGATTCCTCGCTATCTATCTTTTCCCGACTCCCCCACTTGATGGTTGTGTTCCTATATCTGAGCGCCAGGATACCCGTAGGGTGGTAGTTGCGCTATATAAGAATACCAACAATACAATACAAAAGGGGAGTTTAAAGCTTGGTGTAGGAAGCTGGCTCTATTTATGGTACTGCCACTAGGTGGTTATACCGTGCACACAGCCCAGGGTTTCGCCAAATGTGTACAGGGCTCAATGTAAAACCTAAAGTGCTTTATTAGAGGTAGTGTGGGAAAGCAGCCTTAGGCCTAACAGAGAGGAGTGTAAGAAATGTATTGCACAACAGTGATCAATAATGGACACACAACTCAAGGAGGAGATCCAGACCAATTTTAGAAAAATTTACTTGATTTGCATCTTATTTTAAGACCAAGGGTGGTCTTCCCCATTTTTTTTCGCCTTTGCCTCATTTTTCCCACCTACTTTTTGTTGGCCTTAGGTCTCTGGGCACCTTCCCATTGCTTATCAATGCTAAGGTGCAGGTGCTCTCTTCCCCCAACATGGCTGCCACTGACCCCTGCTACTGCAGCGTGGTCGTTATAGGCGCATTCTAGTAGCCAGGAGCTGGCTGGAACCCTTAAAGATTGTTCCAGTACCAGCCTGCCAGCCTGCCCATATCTAGAGTGAGGAAGCTCCTGGAACCTTCCAGAATAGGGGAATGGACACCAACCGTCAACTGCCAACTGACGCTATAAAAAGAAAGGGAGGGAAACTTTCTAGTCAGTTGGGGCATCACTGACCTGGGGGACCCTACGCAGGAGACTTAGGCAGAACACATTGAGCAACATGATATATCCAATGAGGAGAGAGATGATGTTCCTCCTGCTGTAAGGCCGGTAAGGCTGTGTAGGAAAATACTACCGAAAAAAGGGGGGGAAGTTAAATAGTGCTGGAGGAGGGTCTAATCCGAAATCTAATAGCGGCCCAGGAACTAACCCCTTTGTGTTTACGGGGGACAAGGATGACAGTACTAACGTTAATATTAATCTTGAACAGTTCACCACCCTCATTAGAAACCTGGAGTCTAAATTGGAGTCAAAGTTACAGGAGGCACTTAGACCCCTGGTGGACAGAATTGACACTCTGGTCAAGGAAGTGGACAGGCTCGGCGGCCTGTTCTCTACCCAACAAAGGGAAAGGGCTGGACGGAGTGACCAACCAGTGGAAGTCAGGGTGACATCTGCCGTACAGGGGAAAAAGCAGCAGAATAAAAGTAATGCTGATGTAGCATCTAGCATTGTGAGCAGCAGGGCTCTAACTCCATTAGTTATTCAACCTCAGTCGAAAAACTCTAATTTGCAGTCGCAATTAAAACCAAATATTAGCACCAAAGTTGATCCTAGATACCACAGAAAAAAACATTATCTTAATTTACCACCAGACTGTGCTCCCTTTGTGGTGGTTTTGACTAATGTCCCACCAGTTGGTACACATCCTGCTTCACCATATGGAGAGTCACACACCTCTCTTAAAAACAAAACAGTGTCGTGGCTACATAAAAACTGTGGTTTTCCCACTGAGTATTCAGACCAGGTAATGGCAGTCAGGAGGGTGAATTGGGTGGGACCATCAAAAAAAGTGGGAAGTGGGGATTGCATTATGGTGAACCTCAAACACCCTCAACATGTGGCTACTATCTTACTGAGAGCATCTGCTTTAATATACAATGAGAGTATATGTGTACGACCACTAGGGTATTTTTATGCTCACCTGTGTAGTAAACCCCCCCAACAAAGACTTATGGCACCCCTGTATGATACTCAGACTCCGCCTAATAATATGCGATTTATGTATAACATTGCTAACTCAGGTGTAGCGGGAAATGCTGTTAACATGCTTAATAGACATAATGACAGTGGCCAACCCCAGCATGGATTTCATGTCAACACACACAACAGATACGAGCCTTTATCGGGTCTGGAAATGTGTGACTGACATGAAATACCTGTGGGTTCGGGTATGACAATCCCTGAGGATTGGACACCCATTGCTAACTCACAGGATAGAAGTGGACCCAGGAATGTTATTTCATGGAATGTAGCAGGGCTGGCTGCAAAGATGGCAGATGAAAACTGGGTCACTTATATTAAGCAATTTAATGTGATTTGTCTCCAAGAAACATGGGATGTAGAGTGTGATTTGTTCTTAGAAGACTATAAGGCTTTCTACGTACCTGCCATACCATCAACCAGAGGCAGGCCTAAGGGTGGCCTAGTGACTTTTGTTTCCATTTTTATTACTTCATCAACCCTTAGCACTGATGCGTATCAAGTTTGTATGCAGGGCGTACTATTGAAGGGAAAGTATAATAGGGTTGGTCTGGTTAATTTTTACAATGCTATTATGGGATCTGCAGCATCTAATCAAGTGGCTGTACTGCATGATTTTATTATCACGTCCATGAAGGATTACAGTCATAACTTAATGATCATGGGAGATTTTAATGTGCATTTGTGTGGCGACCCGCTCAAGAAATGTATAGGGGATCTGCATTGTGAAAGAATTAATGGCTTACACTTAGAACACACAGCTGATGGGAACTGTGTAACTCCCTACTAGATAACCTGGATCTTACTATGGGTCTTACAATCAGGGACCCGCTACGAAGCTGTGAAATACCTACATTTAAGGGGCATGGAAGGGGCACTTTTATTGACCATATGCTGTTCTCACAACCCCTGTTGCCCTTCCTAGAATCATTCGATATTGTTAACAGCGAGTTTAGTGATCATAACCCTCTTGTGATCCGACTAAGGGGTTTTGAGATCACCAAAGGTGAACATACTTGCAGGGAAGGAAGGATATCTACTACAGATGGGAGGAGGAGACTTAAATGGTCTATGGTAACCCCTGATCTCCTGTATAAGAACATTGAGGAGAATTTCTCTGAAGACATTATTAGCTGTGTTAGGACAGGAGCAGATCCACAGGAGGTGCTAACTGCCTATCAAGATTTGTCGGGGAAGGTGTCAGAGCTATTAACGATTCCAGTCAAAAATAGCGGAGAGAGACATGGCCCTAGGTGGTTTAACCGCGACTGCTCCAAAGCGGCTCGTGATCTCAGGCTCGCACTGGCAGTTTCTCCGAGAGTTCAGGAGAATGTCAGAGAATGTCGGAGAAATTACAAGTTTATTCTTAAAACTCACAAGGAGCATTTGAGAAACGAGGCGTGGGATGCGATACTAGATCCTTCCACACTTAACTGTAGCTCCAGATTTTGGGCATTAGTTAAAAAGCCATTTCTGGTGGAAGAACCTGGGGATGGGCTTGAGTGTTGTATAGCAAAAGAGGACTGGGTGCAACACTTTAAAACTTTATATTGTTCAGAGGACATCTTAACTGTGGGGTTAGCCACTGGGGATAGTGGAGGAAACATTAAGTTTGATAGTAGGGAGGTGGTTGTGGCCATAGAAGACCTGACAGCAAACAAGGCACCAGGCCCAGATGGGATTCCCCCAGACCTGTTTAAATCAAAGCCGACTTTCTGGGCTACAATTTTAGTGGCAGTTTTCAATGCTGCTGCTTGTGCTGGTTGCCCTATGGCCTGGGGACTGTCTACCATTGTGCCGGTATTTAAAAAGGGAGATAGGGGTAGCCCCCACTGCTATCGCCCAATTTCCTTAATTGACGCAATGGTCAAAATCATGGGGAGAATTCTTCTACAGAGAATTACATGCTGGGCGAAAGATAACAACATCCTGTCTATCTCCCAGTATGGGTTCTGTGTGGGGCGTTCAACCACAACCCAGTGTCTTAATTTGTTTCTCATCCTCAGTAAATATACGGTTGCGCAGAAGGGAACGGTCCATCTCGCCTTCATGGACCTGTCATCAGCCTTCGACTGTGTCAACAGGGGAAGGCTGTGGCAATACATGAGGGAGAGGGGAGTCGACACTGGGATTGTCGACTTCCTGGTGGATATGCACAATCACACCAGTGCTAACGTCAGATACTCTGCAAATGGTGATACCACTGATAAGTTTGATATAAAGAAGGGTGTACGCCAGGGCTGTATCCTCGCCCCTTTTCTTTTAACTTTTATATAAATGAACTGGATGCTGCTTTACAGACGGTACAGTCAGACTGTCCCAGAGTGGGTAGGCGGGGTATTCCCGTTCTCTTATATGCAGACGATGCTGTTTTAATTTCCAGAACGGAGAATGGGCTTCAGCTGCTTTTAAATGCTTTTAATGCTTTTATGACCGACAGGGATCTAATGGTCAACAACTCCAAATCGTACATTATGCATGTTGGCCGCCAGCCAAAAAGGAAATTCATTTTCAAACTTGAAGATGTACCTATTCCAGTTACAGAAACATTTTCATATCTTGGCGTTTTATTTGATTCCAAACTTAGTTGGGGCCCTCACCTGGTTAAGAAAAAAGGGGAAATGTTGAGGGCTAATGCATCAATCTTTAATCTTGCAAAAAAACTGGGGAAGAAACCAGTTAATGCAATGGTCAAATTGTATAACGCCAAGTCAGTTTCCACTGCAGTATATGGCAGCGAACTTTGGGGCTATGTATCAGGAGAACTATTACAGGTTGCGGAAAATACATTTCTTAAACGTCTTCTTTGTGCCCCCCCTAGCACCCCTAACCTTGTAATTCATGACGAATTAGGGCTCCAGTATCTACGTGACAATTTTGCCCTAAAGCCACTGATCTGTTGGGTTAACCTGTGGTTAAACGAGGAGATACCTCTTACACATCAGATTGTGAGAGATCTTGTATCTCAGGATAACTCTATGTGCATCCCATGGTTAAAAAACTTGAAAAACTGTTTTGCAAAAGTGGGGCGTCTAGATCTGTTCACTTGCCCCAGTGGGATCGTAAAGGGGGATGTAATAGCAATTAAAACAGCTTTTTGCAAGTACCAATTGGCTGATAGAGAGAGCGTGGAACTGTTAAAGCCAAGTGTCAGGAAATATGTTATGTTAAAGACATGTCCTAGCATAGAACCCTACCTGGCAGGTTCGTTTAGTTCGCATGAAAAATTTCTGTTGTCGAGGTTTAGATTTAACATCTTTCATCACCTTTTAATTAGACCCAAGTCGGACATTTTTAGTAAATGTGCAGCTCCCTGTGGCTGCGACGGGAAGTCTCCACAGGATATGCTGCATTTTATGTAGGTTTTATGAATATCCCCGCCGTCGCTATCTGGTTGCCCTTTTAAGAAAACTTGCTTTTAATCAAATCAGACCAGCTCTTTTTTATTTACAGCTACTGTATCCGGACTGTGTTCTCCAAATAATATCGTTCTTAAAATTAGTTGTCAGAATGAGAACCTGTCTGGATCAATGACTACTGTAAACTTTTTTAACGGTATAAACCACAATAGTCTTCTGTATAATTACGCTCTTTTGCACCTCATGTAGCATTGTTTGCACTTTATAATTATCCAGTCTGTACGTATATTGATATAGGGTCAAAAGAATTTTGTAATATTTAATGACTGTATATATGGCAATAATGTGTGTAATGTTTTTTAATTGTTGTATATATGTACACTTTTATGGTTTGAAATATAACCGAAATAAAGTCTCTTTTGATTTGATTTGATTTGACTTAGGCGCTAGGGCCTAGTCAGGAACCTATGCCACTGGGGGTGACAGGGTTTAGGTGCTGCCCACCAAGCTGTGTGAGGAACACTGAACTAGCCCACTGATCTGACCCAGCGGGAGGGGAACCCAGGGACCACCTGAAGTGATATGCTGAGGAAACTTGACAAGCCTTCAACTCAAACCCCCCCCCCTCTCTTCAAGGAACTTCTAACAAGGGCGTAGGAACCAGCTAGCGCCAAGAAGACCTTCTCACTGTCCACAGGACTGGTGGGGAATCAACCAGGTATTGGCGCTGTGTCACCCCCTGCGCTCCCTGACTTCACCTGGGTCCCCTCTGCTGTTTTGCCACTGTCGTGTGGCCCGTCCTGGGCTATCTGACCTGCAACTCTGTCTGATTCCCCTATCCAGCGCTTTCCTATGGTCCCACTGAGAAGCGCTGTGAACTGTTGACTGGCAAGCGCTGTGTCCCCCTGAGAAGCGCTACTGCTTGGAGACCCTCTGTGGGCCCAAAGAGAGCTGCCCGAGGCGCGATCGTGAATTGCCCCCAAAGCGCTACGAGGATCAAGCGCTTTAGCTACCAGACGCTTCTCAGCTGTGCCCCCCACCTCTTTCCGCGCTTTCCACCGAGTGCGCCCCTGAACTTACTACTTCAGCCCAGGGGCCCTCTGAGCCTCACCGACATTGCCGCGGCCCGGCGCGTTCCCCGAGACGCCAACGCCGCCTTCTGCATCCCCTCGGCGGCCCCTGGAGCCAGGAGAGGGCCGCCGTGAAATCTAGTCAGGCCGTAGTAGGCCTCGCTAGGCCTGAAGCCTGGATCTGGCATCACGTGACAGGGGGCGCCCGTGTTGACTCCGCCCCGCCGTGTGCTGATTGAGTCCCTGTGCTGTGCCCTGCGAGCCGCTCTGCTATTGGCGGTCGCTGGGTGCCTGGGCCTCCCATTGGTTCCCGGTCCCTGCAAGCACTGAGGGAGGACTGGGACTGGCTCTGACACCTGCGCGGGGGGGCTCGCGAAGAGTACCGGAGCCCCCGCCTGTCCCCGACTTTACCGGAGAGCGCAGTAGTGGGAGCGTTGCGCCTTCGGGTCTCAACCCCAGCGTGCTGAACGTCTGCAAGGACCCGAGAAGGTGCCGAAGAAGTAAGGTAAACCCCCGGGGAGGCTCCAAGACCGCCCTCCCCGCGGGAGACTGCAGTTGGGCCCCGTTGGCCCCGATAAGTACTGTGGACTGGGCAGGAGCCCTGTGTCGTTTGAGGAGCCCTCCAGGGGGCTTTTGTGACTATCCCTAGGGAAAAGTTAACCCCTTAGTAGGGGAAAGGTTATTCTGTTATAGTGGCCTGATTGTTATTGGAATTGTCATGCTTAGCTCCTGAGAGTAATGTCCTGCCTATTCTGACCAAAATAAATGCTCATTTTGCCGGCAGGAAAGGTTATTAGTGCCTGTTGTCCATCTAATGAACTGTTGGAGTTTACCTAAAAGAAACGCTTATTTCTAATTATTGAACTGCTTTATTCCAGCCTTGTGAGATGCACTACATTTGCTGATAACTGGCTTATCTTTGCAGCTAGGAAATGTTTACCCCCCATTTATTGACATGCCGATTCCTGCAGCGACGAAGTGTCTGTTGCTGAGTAATGAAATGTTATTTAAATGTTTTAAAAGGGAAATCCTTGCAGGTGCTGACTAGGAGCAAGGCTGTTACCAGGCCTACCGTTATTTAATATTTATTTATTTAAGTATTTATGGCCAAGAAATGGAAAGCATGTGTTTTTAAGGGAAAGCAATGAGTTAATGCTGCTGTGATTTTTGACTGACCTGATTTTGAACCCAGATAAAACTTATTTATTTGAAACACGCATTCTGGTGTGGACTCAGTCTTTGCATGCACTTATTGTCTTAGTGGATGTGTGTGTTGTATGGTCACTTCCACCTAAGCTTCGGGTGCCTGCCTGCTCGGTCCATGCTACGCCCCGGGGACCTGGCGAATCCAGTTCCTACAGTCTTCGTAAAACGGTAAGTACGTTTTAAATTAAAAATACATTTCAATTTTGAAAGAAGAAACTTTTCAACACTGGCCAATGTTATCCTATGGGGAAAACAATATTGTGGTTAAACAGTTACGTACTGCACTTCCAATCCCAGTCTTCAGATCCAAAAGTCAGCAAGGGTCAATGGTCAAGTGAGTATCAAAACCGCACCAGCAGCGGCACAGGGGCGGCCGTGTGCAGAGGCCAAAATAAGAGTTCTGCCCAATGCTTTCCACTGGAGACAGGGGTACCTGGAGGCACCCTGCTTGCAGGTAAGTAGATCGGTTGCAGGGGCCAAGCTTTAGGTTAAGCACTGGACAACAAAACAGCACCAAACAGAGGCTGGGAGGTGGACTGACCCGCACGCTGGTTCCCAGACCCGCCCCTGCAGAAGCCGCGACCACGGCCACGCTGAGGCTGGTTCTGCACTGGCTTGTTGAAGGAACGCACCTGGGTGCCTCTGCCCTAGCCACGAAAGAAACAAAAAAACAGGAGTGGCGGGGGCTTTGCAAAAAGACCCAAGGACTTGCCCGTGGCCTGTGAGTCCTTAAAACGTTCCAGTGCACTGCCAGCCTTGTCGCCAAACAGGCGGATGCCACCAAAGAGCATATCCAAGAGGGAGCCCTGGACATCGGGCAAGAACCCATTTGAACGCAACCAGGCGTGGTGCCGCAACGCCACAGTTGTAGAAATCGGCCTGCCCAACGATTCAGCAGTGTCCAAACCACACCGAATGGCGAACTTAGCCGCATCCTTTCCTTCAGCAATCGCCTGAGAAAGGACAGCCTGGACCTCCTCAGGACACTAAGACAACACTTGAGCAATGGGATCCCACACCGCATGGGAGTAGCGGTGGGTGTTGACCGACCGCAGCCCCAAGCTGGCAGAAGAGAACAACTGCTTGCCAAACTGTTCCAGTTTCTTAGAGTCCTTATCCGGCGGAGCTGTGGAAAAGGCACTCTGCGACGTCGAGGCCTGGATGACCAGGCGTGGGATGGGAGGTCAGAAAGGCAGGGTCACCAGGTGCCGGGCGGTGGCGTCTTGCAACGTTTTTATCCACAGTGGCCCCGTGGCCGGACACAGCCATGTGCCCAAGAGGACTTGGGTAAGAGCGTCGTTGAAGGGAAGCACGGCTCCGATGAAGTTGACGCTGTCTGAAGCACTTCGGTGAGGAGGTTGGTTTTGAGGGCCACAGTGGGGAGGTCGAGGGGCCTCAGCCGCCCGACGGAGCACCATCGTGTAGGAAGCACCTTCCTCCATCGTGGGCTGGGATGCAAACCCCGGGTCAGAAGAGATATTGAGATCACTGGCGTCTTGCAGGTCGTCCACCCAATCCTGCTCGGGGTCACACTGCTGGGCAAGAGGATCCTCAGACCCTTCCCAGTCGGCCTCCGGTGCAGGAGGGGCCGGTCGCGGTTGCAAAGCCGGAGCAGGGACAAACAGCGCCGAGAACGGCGCCAGCCGGAGTCGGACCGGCGCCGCTTCCCAATGCGGATCCCAGGCCAGAACAAAATGGTCCTGGAACCGGGTCAAGGGTGGAATGAATGGCACCCACTGCCGCGCCGAAGGCGTCGCTGGGGCCGGTGCCGGCAACGCTGCACCTCGTGGCGCGGGAGCCAATGGCATAGGATCCAGTGGCGCCGGGGCTGGAGCTGCTGGCAGAGCAGACAGGATCTGGACACGGGTCCGCGGTGCCCTAAGGCACGCCGGAGGGAGCCCGATGCCTAAAAAGGCGGTGCATGGCAGCAAGAAACTCTTGCACTTGTTCGGGAGTCGCCGACGGACCCGGGTAGGGTGGGTAGACCGTGGGACTCCCAGGCTCCAGAGGAGCCACAGCGGCGGAGTCCCTGTCCCTCTCATCCGCATCTGAGGAACGGCGGGGGGACGTCAGAGAGCAAACGTGCTTCTTCAACTTCTTTTTATGGCGTCGCTTACCGGAGTCCGAGGGCGAAGACTTGGAGCCCGAGGAGCGACGACTGCGGTCCCGCAAACGGCCCCTAGACCCAGAGCGGCGGTGTGACGGATGCCGGACCTCCAGCAACGTCTGGCACCGCTCCCTAAAGGCCTTCAGAGCCATGGCACGACAGTCCCGGCAGGCCCGGGAGTTGTGATCAGTCTCCAGGCAGTAGAGGCTAACATTGTGGGGGTCCGCCACCGACATTTTACGGCGGCAGGCCCTGCAGGACTTAAATCCAGGCATCCCTACGTGCACCCGGAGAATAAGGGGCAAGACAAAGTCTAAAAAAGCTGTAAAAAAATAACTAGGTAAGTGCTCTATCCGGATCTGCGCTTGTTGACGCGGAAAAAGATAGAACTGACGTCAGCGTGCATGGGTGGCGCCTAAGTACCCTCTGTGATGTCATCTGAGCGCTTACGACGCCAGTGACGGATGTGGAGCCGTAGGACGCCACCTACTAAAGCGCGAGGGTAATGCTAAGCAAAACTTTCTGGATACAGTCTGACGCCTGGGGATATTCAACGGTAAGGAATCTATCACGAACGTGTCTATTTCAGATTACTGGCATCTTGTAGGTCCAGGAAAACGCTTTCATCATCATAAACATTACTATAATCATCAAGGTCAGGCAGGTCATAACGGAGTGGAAGAGTTTTCTGAATCAGAGTAGGCTAGTAGGTGTGAGGGTGAGACTTCAGTGGAGGTTGTGGGGATTTGCTTCAGAGTCTGAAAGGGCTACTGTCTCTCCCTCTGGTGTTCACACATAAGGATCTGAAATCAATCTTGGCAACGTAAAAGGCATTTGGAATGGCACTGGTAAAACAGTCCAGGCTGACCTCTAAGAGGGTCAAGGAGCACTGTTAGGAATTAATTAATCTGCCGGCAGTAACTCGAATGGGGCCCCCTCAGATCATTAAGAGCCATAAGCACTCCAGGTGGATCAGGTAGGTCAAAGAAGGGCCACAACATGGCATTGAAGAATTTTTTGATCTGTTGCGACATCGCTGATGAACCAGGAAACCTGGGTTCCATCTGAATGAGGGGTTGTTGCGAAGATTGAGACCAGGTACATGGCCTGGAGGTATACAGGGCGTCACCTGACTCCACTTGGTGGGAGTGGCAGGATGAAGAAGAGCCACTCTTCTTCTTTAACCTACCTGATGAATTGGATCTCAAAGAAGTTTGGCCACGGGATCGGGCTAAGAAGCAAGGCTGCACCTGCAATTTCGAGTGGGATCAGGCCTTACCAGGTTTTTGTCAATGTTATGTGATGTACAACTTGGCTTTGCAATCCCGGATGGGCTTCAGATTGATCTTGGCACACTAAATGCATAACATCAAATCATGTAAGGAGCCAGAAACCAGAGACAGACCTCATGAGGGTCCATCATCAACCTATGATTGTGCTAATCCTTACAGGGTTTTAACTCTGATGTTGTAGGAAGGCACTCGTCCCTTGCACACTGTTAAATTTTGAAGAAAAAAACTCTGATTCCTAACAGAATTCAAGGGAGCGAGCGAGCTCCTGATCTTCGTGGGAAGGCACTGAAAGAAAGGAACAGTTTGCATAGGTAGGGGTTATGTAGGGGCCCCAACGTCAAATCCAATGCTGGATGGACCCGATGTGGAGCCGCATGGCCCACCTACTGACGCACAAGGAAATTGCAGAGAACATTTTCCGAAGCCAGTCTTAGGCCTGTGGATATTCACAAGGTGAGAAATCCGTGGTTAAAAGATTCCTCAAATTGTGATTACCACCAGGCACCAGAAGGTGAAGAATCTAGTTAAAAGTATCCATCAGAAAAGAAATTAACACTGACAAAGACTTTTAAAGTACCTATCACATAAGCATTTTCAGGCACCAAGAGAGCATCATACATTGCATAGCTTTGCCTTTTAAGGGGTTAAACTGCTTTACAGAACATCTTGGGGCAAACAACGCCCAGCGACCTCCATAAATTGATACCAAGTTTTCTAGCTGACAAAATATCTGTTGCTTTAGAAGGGAAGAGAAATGTATCTAAATTCCTAAACTCAATCTTCACTAATACAGATTGAGGGGTTGCAGTATCAGCTAAAGGAATTCCTACCTTGCTTGGATAGGAGATTTATTTTGTATGGCAGCCTCAACAGTTGACACACACGCTCTGAGTGACAGTAGTTGGCACACCTAATCCTGATCAAATAAGCTTGTGTAACGGGATCACTGCTGCTCTGTCTTACCAGAGCTTCTGTAAAACTTAGGACAACACAAGCGTTGAAGGAAAAGCATAATGAAATGCAAAAGAACACCTCATCTGAAAAGTATCCTTTAACAAGCCTCCCTGAGGGATCTAAAAGAAGACAAAAGTGTATACACACATGTTGACAACATCAGTAAAGAAGTCCACACCGTCCTACTTTCAGTTAATAAAGAGCTCTATTTGCATTTCTCACTAGTGCTCTGCCATTTTCAATCTGCTGAGGGTCTCCTGCCACACATTCTGCCTAATTCCCGACGAACTGACAATGAAATCTGATTGTAAAATGCCCAATGCCAACTGGGACAGCTTCT
Source organism: Lissotriton helveticus (assembly GCF_964261635.1). Taxonomy (NCBI): domain Eukaryota; kingdom Metazoa; phylum Chordata; class Amphibia; order Caudata; family Salamandridae; genus Lissotriton; species Lissotriton helveticus. The sequence continues at coordinate 144,369,022 of NC_136058.1, read as the reverse complement.
TTTGTTTAGCTTCTGAATAATTCCCAGACTCTTAAGAATTTGGAACACCTGCGTAAAAAACATAATAGTAACTGTTGCATCGCACTGATGGTTAACTTTGGATACACATTTACATTTCCAATCTGTAGGACTGGCCCTTCCCAGCTATCTGCCCGTCTACAAATGTATGCTCTTTCTTTTTGCCAGTCTGATTTATTCTTGCTCCACTATCACTGTATTTTCAAAGTCATTACATTACATCAGAACAACTTTGCTAGAATTCTAATCCATTTCTACTGCATTTGGCATGCAGCTATTTCAATTCTTTATTTTAGTTATGTAACGAACAGTGATCCTAAATGAACAAGTTACTTACCTGCGATAACGATATATCTGTAAGAAACATTGGTAGTGATTGATTGCTTACCTTAGAATTACCCCCAGGCGTCAGACTGGATCTAGAAAGTTTTTGTCAGCAGTACCCCGGTGCGTCAGTAGGTGGCGTTGTGCGGCTCCGCGTCCATCCGTGGAGTCGTGGTCACGGAGATGACGTCGTGGGCGCTACTTAGACACCGCCCACGCGTGTGGACATCAGTTCTGTACACGACTTTCCACGCCAGTAACGCAGAGCCATGCAAGGCACTGACCAATGGTGCATTGAAACTAGGGCCCTAAAAGGGATGAACTTAACCCTAGAAATCAGTTTGCAGAACGGGGAGGATGGGTGGGGCGGTAAGGAATCTATGACTACTAATGTTTCTTACAGATATATCGCTACCGAAGGTAAGTAACTTGTTCATCTAAAAGAAACACATTGTGATACATTCCGTACCTTAGAATAGATAGCCGAGCAATTCCAACCCCGATGGTGGATCTGCGAACAAAGATCACACCAGAAAGTCACGGAGAACAGAACGGCCAAAGTAGCCGTCTCTCCAGACCTGGCTGTCCAGGCAGTAGTGATTAGTAAACGTGTGCAACGAGGCCCAAATAGCTGCCTGACAGATGTCTTGCAGGGGGACACCACATCTCAATGCAGTAGTGGCTGCAGTAGCTATGGTGGAATGAGCACACAGCCCCACCGGAGGTTCCTTTTTAGCCAACGAGTAACAGGCTGTGATACACAACACAAGCCAGCGGGAGATAGTCCTCTTGTGGACCGCCCGACCTTTCTTGGTGCCAACGTAGCCAACAAAACGTTGGTCATCCACCCGGAACGGTTGTGTGCGGTTGAGATAAAATGAGAGCGCATGTTTTGGGTCCAGGCTGTGGAGCCTCTCTTCCTCCCTGGAAGGCTGCGGAGGTGGAAAGAAGGTGGGCAAGGTAATAGTCTGCCCAATGTGAAAGGTCGTAACAACTTTTGGCAAAAAGGAAGGACGGGGCCTGAGCACGACTGAAATAAAAGGAGGCTAGCAAGAAAGAGCCTGTAGCTCACTCACTCTCCTAGCGGTAGTGATGGCCACCAGGAAGGCAGTCTTCAAGGTCAAGAGACAGTTGTGAAGGGGCTCAAAGGGAGTGCACATTAAGTATGTAAGAACCAGGTTCAAGTTCCACTGAGGCATCACAAAAGGAATAGGAGGAAAAAGGTGTGTAATGCCTTTGAGAAATCTATATATAACAGGGGACTTGAAAAGGGAGGGCTGATCAGGGAGCCTGAGAAAGGCCGAAATAGCACAAAGATAGCCCTTGATAGTGCCCAGAGCAGAGCCCTGTCGGGCCAAAGAAAGAAGGAACAGTAGTACTTCAGAAAGTGGAGCAGAAAGGGGATCCACAGTCTTTGCTGTGCACCATGCCAAAAATGTTGTGGAGGGACGCCTGGCTGCCAAAATGACATCACAAACTTCAGTAAAGTCGAAAAGAATCAACTGCCGCACCTCAATCTCCACCTAAAGAGGTGGAGGCTGGAAAGGTTGGTGGACAGTCCCCTGCTGCTGCAACAGTAGATCCTCCCGAAGAGGCAGTCTCATTGGAGAATCGATGCTCATACTGAGTAGCTCGAGCCAGTCCGAAACCACAAGAATGACTTGTGCCCGGTAGCGCCTGATCTTCTTCAGTACTCTGGGCAGAAGTGGTATAGGTCGAAAGGCGTACAACAGACCGCAAATCCACTCGTGACGAAAAGCGTCATCGAGCGAGTGCCGCCTTGCAAATTCCAACGCGCAGAACTGATGACGTTGTGCGTTCTCTTCGGTGGTAAATAGATTTAACCAAGGCTCTGCCCACTGCTGAAAGAGACCTTGTACCACCTCCGAGTGAAGACGCCATTCGTGACCCATCAAGCACCTGTGGCTGAGTTTGTCTGCCCTGGCATTCAGAGATCCTGCCAGGTGTTAAACCACCAGAAAACACCCTGATGTTCCAGCCATGTCCAGAGACGCAGAGCCTCCTGACATAGGGTCCACGACCCCAACCCGCCCTGTTTGTTGTAGTACCACATGGAGGTGGTGTTGTCTGTGAACACCTGCACTACTCTCCCCTTGACAGAGGGAAGGAATGGTTTCAGTGCAAGCCGATCACCCTAAGCTCCAGAAGGTTGATATGGAGCTTGGACTCCGCCAAGGACTAGAGGCCTCTGAACCCCGCCTCTCCCATGTGGCCGCCCCATCCCAGGAGTGACGCATCCATCACCACTATAACTCCGGTTGGGGAATGGAGAGGGAACTGCCGTCGACCCAATGCCGGTTCGTGAGTCACCACTGCAACTGTTGTGCAGTGCCCTTCGAGATCTGGACGTGATCGGACAGGTTCCCCTGAAGCTGCGCCCACTGGAACTTCAGGTCGCACTGCAGAGCCTGCATATGCCATCTGGCGTGATCGATCAGCAGGATACAGGAGGCCATGAGGCCCAGCAGCCTCAGAGTCACTCTGACCGAAACCCGGCACTGGGGCTGAAAGATCGCAATAAGAGCCCAAATATCCCCAACTCGCAGTTCGGGAGGATAAACCCGAAACTGTGCCATGTCCAGAACCGCTCCGATAAAGAGGAGCTTCTGAGAGGGAACCAAGTGCGACTTTGGCACACTGATGGAAAACCCCAGCAAATGCAGGAGGTCGGCCGTAGTCTGGAGGTGGGAGACGACTGTCTGGGGCGAGCCCACCTTCAACAACCCGTCATCCAGATAGGGGAAGACTGAAACCCCAGATCTGCGCAGATGAGCTGCGACCACCGCCATCACTTTCGTGAACACCCGAGCTGCACTGGTAAGGCCATAAGGGAGCACAGTGAACTGACAATGCTCTTGGCCTACCGTGAACTGCAGGTAATGCCGGTGGTCCCGCAGGACTGGGATGCTGAAATAAGCATCCTGCAAGTCCAGAACTACCATCCAGTCCTGTGGAAAGCAGACAAGACCTGAGCCAGAGTGAGCATCTTGAACTTCTCTTTGTGGAGGAAGCGATTGACGTTCCAGGGGGTCTAAGATAGGACGCAGGCTCTTGTCCTTCTTGGGCACCAGAACGTAGTGGGAATAGCAACCACGACCTACTTCTGGCATCCGAATGCACTTGATGGCCCCCTTGGCCATGAGGGTCGCAACTTCCTGCTGAAGAAGCTCCAAGTGATCCCCTGAAATGCAGTGGTAACGAGGTGGCATAGCTGGAGGGGTGGTCTAGAAGTGGAGGGAGTAGCCCCTTTAGACTATCTCTAAAACTCCCCTGTCCGATGATATGGTGTGCCTGTGGGGGAGGTGATAGCAAAGCCTGCCGCCCACTGGTATTTGATGGGCCTGAAAGTTCAGACTAGGAAGGTTTGGAGGCAGAAGTGGCCGGGGTGGAGGCGGACTGACCAGCCCGCTGGCCCCCTGGTCCGCAACGGCGGAACCCGCAACCACACTGAGATTGTTGCTGCGCAGGCTTGTGGCTCTGTTGCGAATGCCGCGGGCCCCCTTTCCGGTGCCTCAAAAGGAGCGCAAAGCAGAAGGTGGAGGAGGGCGGACTGCAGACAGCCCCAAGGACTTGGGCATAGGCCCGCTCCAACACGCTGTCTGATTTGTCGCCGAAGATGCGACGGCCAACAAAGGGCATGTCCATAAGTGTGTTTTGGGCATGTCCATAAGTGTGTTTTGGACATCCCCTGAAAATCCAGTTGCTCTCAACCAGGCGTGGCATCGAACCTCGACCGTCCTTGCAATCGATCTGCCCAGTGAGTCGACGGTGTCTAGCCCACAACGAATCATGAACTTAGCTGCGTCTCACCCCTCTGCAACAGCCTGGGACAGAGCTGGCCGGGTCTCCTCCAGACACTGAGGCAGCACTTGCGCCAACGAATCCCACAGAGAGTGGTGTTCACGGACCGCAGCACAGAACTGGCAGAAGAGAAAATCTTCTTTCCGAACTGATCCAGTTTCTTGGATTCCCTATCCGGTGGTGTGGAAGGGAAGGCGGTCGGAGAAGCAGAGGCTTGGACAGCCAAGATCTTGGGGGTGGGGTGTTGGGAGAGGAAAATGGAGTCAACCGGAGCCTGGGGATGGCGTCAGGCCATGTTCCTATCCACAGGAACCCCTGTGGAGGGCCTGAACCAGGTGCCCAAAAGAACGTCGGAAAGTGCTTCGTTGAAGGGGAGCAGTGGCGCGGCAGAAGTAGCTGCTGGCTGAAGCACTTCTGTCAGGAGGTTAGTCGTGACGGCCACAGGAGGGTGCATGAGGTGTAGTGCCTTGGCTGCCCTACGCAACACCACCGCATAACTAGCGCCCTCCTCCGTAGCCACGGTAGGAGGAGACAGCATGTCACAGTCTGGTGAGGTATCCAGACCACTGGCATCCCCAAACTCCTCTGCCCAGTCCTGGTCATCCTCGCAATCAACTGCAAGAAGGTCCTCAGACCCCTCCCAGTCCTCCCCTTCCTCCATAGGCCGTTCCACAGGCCAAAAATAAGGAGCAGGGACATGGGGATAGAAATCCCCGAGCAACGTCGCGAATGGCATCGACCGACGCCGGACCAACGCCACGTCCCCTTCGGTACTGAAACCGGGGGCGATGTCGTCCCGAGAAGTGGGTGACATCGGAAGTGGTGCCAGTGGGGTCGACGTCGGTGGAGGTGTTATGAGGTCAACCAGCGTCGACCTGGATCCATGGAGGTCCCGCAGCGCTGGGGCCGAAGCAGGCAGCGAGCCGGGACCGGAGCCACCAGCGATGGAACGCAAGGACCTCTAGTCGGGACCGCGGGTCCGAAGACGCACCAGCGGGACCCGACACCTCAAAGAGGTGAGCCATGGCCGACAGGAACTCCTGTATCTGGGCCGGAGTCGCCGACGGACCCGGAAAGGGCGGGTAGGCTGGCAGCGACACCACAGGCTCCGATAGCGCCTCGGGGGATGCACCACCCGCACCCTCAGCCGCATCGAGCGACCGGCGAGGGGAAGTCAGAGAACGATGACGTTTCTTCGACTTCTTGTGCTTCGCCTTACCTGGCCCCGAGTGGGAAGACTTGAATCCTGGGGATCGACCTCCCACGGAACCGGGACCAGGACCTCGAATGGCGCAGAGCCAACTTCCAGGCCACCAGTAGCTTTCAGGACCGCTCCCGCAAAAACTTCGGCACCATGGCCCGGCAGTCGGGGCACGACTTAGGGTCGTGGTCGTGCCCCACGCAGAAAAGACACACCCAGCGCGGATCCGTCACCGACATCATGCGATGACAATCCTCGTAGGACTTAAAAACAGGCATCCTAACTGCACCAGGAGTCGAAGACTCAATGAAAAAATAGAGATAAAAAGCCTCAAAAAGTCAGTCGAAAAATGACTAGAGGAACCTGCTCTTCTCAGATCTGCGCTTGCTGGCGCAGAAAAAGAAATAACTGACGTCAGCATAGGTGGGCGGCGCCTAAGTAGCGCCCGCGACATCATCTCGGTGACCACGACGCCAACGACGGACACGTAGCCGCACAAGGCCACCTACCGACCCGCAGAGGTACTGCGGAAGAAAACTTTCCAGATCCAGTCTGACGCCTGGGGGGAATTCTAAGGTAAGGAATCTATCACTATGTGTTTCTTTCACATTCACAGAGTACGAAGGCTCTTAATTCTTGCCATTTGTTTGCAGCAGGACCACCTCAAACAGAAGGTGCTATATATAGAAAAGGACTATGTATGGTGCCTGGTTTCCTTACTCATTTACTTTGACATGTCTGTATTTGCTTTGCTTACCCCTAAGCTTCAAGTGATTTTGTTATGAATCTTGGTTGTCCTCACTTTCTCTTAATTTGCATGCCCCCAATTCTAGTTTGAATCCGCTCCTAACTCAATCAACACTAGTAATAATTTGGTGCATATGGCATTCCTTCCATTTCTTCAGCAATGTAGAAAACAGGTGTTACTATTACTCAAGTTAATGATATTTGATTTACAGAGGTCAGAGACATGGAAAGCAGAGTTGACCTTGTTAGGAATTGCACTAGTGTCAAATCAAATACAGCAAATGTCAGCAAGCACCAGTCTTTATACCTGCTTCTCTGCCAAAACATTCAATAATCTACATCAGGCGGGGGGGCGTGGCCAGCACTATGGCCGGGTAGCTGCGTTTACCGCGAGCTCCGCTGGCCCCTGACAAAATCCTGTCATCATCCTGTTCCTCCTCGCAGTAAAAAGGACACCGTTGGGGAGCGGAATGCGTGGACGTGCGCAAGGCGGCCTGGTGTTGTCCTGATTCAGGCAGGAGGCATCTTTGGAGACTTTCTCGGTGCGCGAATCGGCGCATAGTCCCGGACAAGATGGCGGCTGGGAGCAGTGTGAGACCAGGAGCGCTGGCATGGCTGTCCTCTCACTTGTGGTGATGGGGTCAGGGCCTTGTCACATGGGGCATTAGCGTGAATGACTGGACAGACACTCTGGGATCAGGTTGCCGGGAAGACCACGAGCGATCTTCCCCGGGGTTTATTATACCCTCGGGGCGTGCCCGCCCTGAGGGGTGGAGTGGATGCATGAGTGTTGCTACATTGTAGGGTAGAGCCCGCCTGGCTCTCTACATCCCTCCTTCATTTCAGTCTGCTTCATCACCAGTTCTTGGTCTTCAGGGGGAGGTACACACAAAGTCCCGTAACTTGTGGCTTGGGCCAGGGTTTGGCCGAAGGTTGTATCTTTGGCTTCGGCCCTTTGGTGATTGAGTGTCCCCAGCCGGGGACACCTCTCCTTGCGCTCCGCAGGTCGGGGAATTGTCGGCCAATGCGCACGGCAACGGATCTTGGCTTCTCCTCTGGTCTTCGACCGACGTTTGATCATCAGATCCTCTCGCCGATGATGAGGCTGTTGGAGACAGACCGGCTTGTCGTGGCCCGACCTCTTCTTCCTCGCCTTGGTCCTCTGTTCCTCCCCTCGCTGGTTTAAAGCATGACACATTTCGCGTGACTCTTTGTTCACCTTTCTTGACAGTCACCATGGTTCCTCTGATCCTTTCAACGGTCCACAAGTCCGGTTCATATGGGGTCCTATACTTCCATCCGGGGTGTCGGTCATGGACCACTACTGTGTCTCCTTCCTTTAGATTTGATGTCTTCGCACGTCTGGCCGCACTGGCCTTCTGGTTGGTTACATCTCTTCTGGACTGAATGGCGTCCCCATCTCGCTCAGGTGGTGTCCACGTGCTTGCGGACGAGATGATGTCCCTGGGGGCCTTTTTGAACAGTAAATGGGCCGGGGCACACTTGGTTGTGCTGTGGGGCGTTTGTCGGTAGGCTCCCAGGAATCGGTCTAGAGCTGATTCCGGATCTTCTCCTTGACTTACGGCAATCCTCAGGGCTCTATTAATGGTCCTCATAAGTCTCTCCACCTCTCCATTGGCCTGCGGCCACAAGGGGGTGATTTTCCGATGTTTGATTTGGAGGGCGTCCAAGTAGGCTTGAAAGTCTCGGCCTTGAAAGGGAGGACCGTTGTCTGTTTTAATTTCCTCCGGCAATCCCATGGTCGCGAAGATCTTGTCTAGATTCCGTTTGACTTGGGGAAAAGCTGTGGAGGCGATCACCTCCACCACCGGGAACTTGGAGAAAGAGTCCACTAGTACCAGGGTATGGCGACCATCCGGGAAACTCCCGAAGTCCAGGCTCAGGTTGGTCCAGGGCAGCGTCGGGGAGGGCTCCGTTATAACAGGGGCCGGGTCGGGATCTCCTCCGGTGATTAGACACGCGTGGCAGGCCCTCACCATCTCTTCTACTTTGAGGTCCATCGCCGGGAACCAGACTCGGCACCGCAGCCTGGCCTTTGTTTTGGCCATTCCCTGATGCCCGACGTGAGCGAGGGACAGAATCCTGGGATGGAGGTCTTCCGGTATCACTATTAGATGCCCTCGTAGGACCACACCTTCATCCCCGACACTCAGTTCATTCTTGATCTGCCACATTTGCTGGCGGGCATGACTGACCTCCGGCCTGAGCCCATGTATTCCATCCAGGAAGTGCGCCCATTGGTTCCCCCTGAGCGCGTGCTTGGCTCGGCATAGTGTTTCGTCTCTTTCCGTTGCTTCCCCAATTTCTTTCAGTGTCATTGTCTCTGGACACGCGTTTTCTGAGATCAAGTGCACAAAGGCGTCTGCTTCTTGACTTTCCTCTAGTCTAGTGGCTGGTTTGGTGCAGTCCGGGTGTCTCGACAGGTAGTCCGCTGGGTTGTTGACCCCCGGGCGGAATATGACTTTGAAGTTGTAGCCCTGTAGCTGGACGGCCCACCTCTCGATCCTTGGAGGGGCCAGCCTCGCTGATCCTGCAAATAGGGGCACAAGGGGCTTGTGGTCCGTTATCACCCGGAACTCCTGGCCGCATAGGTACAAGTGAAAGTGTTGACACGCCCATTTGATGGCCAGGGCTTCTCTTTCGATCTGTGCATAGCGGGTCTCGGTGTCCGAGAGAGCCTTGCTGGCGTACGCCACCGGTTTCCAGACATCAGCTCCGTATTCTTGAAGGAGCACCGCTCCCAGGCCCACCGGGCTGGCGTCGACCACTAGTTCAGTCTTCCTCTTTGGCTGGAAATACGCCATCACTGTGGTGTCCAGGAGGCTGTTCTTGATAGCTTGGAACGCCGTGTTCGCCGCCACTGTCCAGTCCCACTTATGGTCATGGCGGGTGAGTAGCCTCAGTGGCTCGGCCAGGTCTGCAAGGTTGGGGATGAACCTCCCGCAATACGTTGCCATCCCGAGGAAACTCCTGACTTCTGTGGGGTTTTGCGGGGTGCTGGCAGCCCGGATGGCCTCGGCCTTCCTGGGGTCAACCTTCAGGCCTTCTCGGGTGAAGATGTAACCGAAGAAGTCCACCGAGTCCTGGTAGAAGGCACATTTGGATTTGTGGAGTGTCAGGCCTTGTTCTGATAGCCTTTTGAGGGTCGCTCTCAGGTGTACGTGATGTTCTTCAAGCGATCCAGAGTACACCAGGATGTCGTCACTCAAGTTGATGACCCCACTCAGTCCGGATAGCACCTCTCTGATTGCATTCTGAAATACTTCAGCTGCCGAGGACACTCCGAAGCTTAGTCGTTTATACCTCCTTAGCCCGACGTGTGTGGAGAAGGTTGTAATGTAGCGGCTGTCTGGCTCAAGCTCCAGCTGGTGGTAACCTGCGTTTAAATCGAGTTTGGAGAACCATTTGGCACCGTTGAGGTCCGCTATGATGTCATCCATGGTAGGGGTGATATGCCTTTCCCTCCTCACCGCTACATTTGGCAGACGCATGTCCACGCACAGCCGTATAGCTCCAGGTTGCTTGGGCTTGGGCGCCACGACGAGTGGAGAGACCCACGGTGTGGGCCCGGTCACCTTCTCGATTACACCGAGTTCTTCAAGCTTCCTCAGCTCCTCCTCCACCTGCGGCCGCAGGTTGAACGGGACACGCCGGTGCCTTAGGGCTGTCGGTCGCACAGACTTGTCTATGTGTAGTTTGAACTTCTTGTTCTTGAGTTTCCCTAGTCCTCGGAACAGTTCTGGAAACTCCTCCATCAAGAACTCTGCATGTGACTGGTGCACCTGATTAGCGAAAAACACTAATCCGAGGTCCTCGGCGGTGTGGCAGCTTAGTAGCGTGCCTTTCTTTCCTTCCGTGACATGGAACTTAGCTACAGTGGAGTATTCCCCTTGTCTGATGGTTGTCGTGATCACTCCGCGCAGCGGCATGGGCTCTGTTCCTCCATACGTGTATATTCTCGCTTGGGACGGTACCAGTTCGGGCCTCGGCATCATTTGGTTGTACTGCTCGGAGTCCATAACATTCACGGATGCCCCAGTGTCTATGAGTGCTTGTACTGTCGTGCCATCCACCTTGACTGAACACATCGGTGGGGGTCTTCTCCTCGTGGACGCTGCGGATGCTCTGCCTACGTATGAGACGACGTAGACTTCGTCGTCTTCATCATCCTCGTACCACTGAGGCCGTTCTTGAGCATGGCTGTCTGGTGGCGGGTCGGCATCCTCTTCAAGCGACATTTGATGAACTCTCCTCTGTATGTTTCTCGGCCTTGTCCCTGCCGGCCTGTAATTTCCGCCTCGGCATACCTTCGCGAAGTGGTTCATCCTGCCGCATTTGGAGCACGTGCGCCCTTTCGCTGCACACGCTGCGGTGGCGGAGTGGGCCTCTCCACAGTACCCGCACAGATTCCTTGTCGTAGTCACCTGATGCGGCCGACTCGCCGCAGGTTTCCGGTGGATTGCTTCCACTCTCACCGTTTTGATCTGTACTGGCTTGGTCTGTGCGGGGGTAGCTACCGGGGTGTATAGCGCCGCTTCCATCTCCTCAGCCCTCACGTCTGACAGCTCATGCGACCTTGCGAGAATCAGGATCTCATCCAGCGAAATCCCTGGTTGGCGCAGGATTAGTTTCCTGAGCAGCTTTGAACGGCACCCCACAATGATTTGATCCCGAATTTCCTCACGCGGGTCCGTGAACGGGCAGGTGTTCGCCAGCCGGCGTAGCCGTGCGTATAACATGTCTACCGACTCGGAGCCCGTTTGCCACGCCCGTTTGAATTTAAACTTTTCGAAATCGTTGTTTAGCTGGGGGTCAAAGTGTTTGTTTAGCGCGGCCACCGCGGCCTCGTAGTCGCTGTCACCTCCTGTGTTGGGGAGCGTCTCAAAGAGCTCGTCTATCTCTGCTCCACCGTATAGGATCAAAAGGGACCTCTTGACCTCGCCATCTGTCTCCCTGGAGCCCTTGAAATAATGGTTCAGCCTGCGAACCCACGCCTTCCATCTCACCGCCGCAGTGGCCGGGTCAGACGCTTCACTGAACGGCGGCAACGGCGCCGCGCCTGAATGGGTATGATGGCCAGTCTGCGGGCCGGGTGTTGCGGCTTGGGCCTGTGCTGGGATGTGTCCTGCTTGGACAGGTGGTGGAGGCTGTGCAGCCTGTGCTGGTGCCCCATCCTGCAACGCTGGGGCTCCCCCCTCCTGGGACATGGTGCGTTCTTTATTTATTTATTTTTTTCCAATTTATTCCTTTATTTTTTTCCACTTTATATTTGGCTATACGTATGCTAATAGGAGCTTTATTTGCTATCTGTGACACCCATTGGGGCTCAGTATGCACCTTGTGTGGGGGTTGACAAACTCGGTCGCGCTCCTCGCGCCGTTCCTCAGGCGAAGCCACGTGGAGATGGTGGCGCGTGCAGTACCGCAGGCAGCCACCGGGGGCCGCCTCGCGCTCGTTCGCGCTCTTCGCGCTCTCCGCGCTGGGCCTGGGGCAGCTGACAAGAGGAGAGACTCCGGAGGAGAGCGTCGCCTGAGGGAGAGGCTCAGGAGCGTGGTGAGCGTCGCCTGACGCACTTACAGGTGCGTGGTGCACATGAGGCGGGAGAGCGTCGCCTGAGGGAGAGGCTCAGGATCGTGGTGAGCGTCGCCTGACGCACTTACAGGTGCGTGGTGCCCATGAGGCGGGTCGGAGGCGTGGCGCGGAGCCTCACCGGCCTCTGCAGCCGGATTCACGGTCCGGCGTATGCCTCGACACAGGCAGCCGTCGCCCGGACAACCAGCCAGGTAGGCCGAGAGGCGCTCGCAGGGGGGGCAATGATCGCGCACTCACCCTGGGCGCTCCGCGGTCCCGGCCCTGCCAGCTGAAAGCGCTTCCGACGGGAAGGCGCGTGGGCAGGCCGCGGACCGGAGCAGAGCGGGAGCGGGCTCCGTGATGCGCCGTCACTCCTCGTCGTATCCAGCACGCGCAGGGCAGTCCGGCCTCGTCGCCAATGTGGTGATGGGGTCAGGGCCTTGTCACATGGGGCATTAGCGTGAATGACTGGACAGACACTCTGGGATCAGGTTGCCGGGAAGACCACGAGCGATCTTCCCCGGGGTTTATTATACCCTCGGGGCGTGCCCGCCCTGAGGGGTGGAGTGGATGCATGAGTGTTGCTACATTGTAGGGTAGAGCCCGCCTGGCTCTCTACATCACTGAGCCGGCTGCGGTGCACTTTCTCTGGAGTGCATTTCCGCGCTGTGGCTCATGTCCGTGGTGCGCTCGTTTTGCCTTGGGCGCGAGGAGCTGTGTGACCGGTGAGGAGCTCAGGGTGCTTTACAGGAGGGGCGGACACTGACTGCGGATCTAGTGCTGGCGAGACCGGGCGGCCCCCTACAGCAGATGGAGAGCGCTGCCTGCGGGGAGAGCGTCCTGTAAATACTGTGTGTGGCGGCGAAGAGAGTGAGTCTGAGGAGCCGAGACCGGCTCCCTCTACTGTGGGGCGGAGTGCGACTGGGGAGGGCGGGAGCAGAAGGAGTGCTGGCAGAGAGGCCCTGGGCATCTGGCTTCCCTGCTGAAAATGGAGGCCTGAAGACTGCACAACGCGAGTGCGCTGGAGGTGCCCTCAAGTGATGGACTTTGCTCCCTACCGGTCCTGTGCTTTGCTTTGCCGTGATGTTGCACTGAAGGGCTATCGCTGCCGCCCCGCCTATCACCACCAGCCATTACCATGCTGCCTTGGCTGTGGGAGCACTAAAGGGCCGGTTTGCCAGGCTGCAGAGTTGCGTGATGTGAGACTGCGCAGCACTGGTGACTATTGTGACCTTGTAACGCTACTTTAACAGTGGAGAGGAGCCCATAACCGATCCTGTGTGGTGTTGAGGGGTTGCAATGTGTGGAAAGACCCTCAGTCCAGGTGCGTGCGGTCACAACCAGAAACCTAGCCGGTACTACAGATTGGGTGTCCCTGGTAGGGAGCTGCATATACTGTCTCCCTGTTGGCTTGTCTCCCAAGACGACGACTGTACCCTGTCGCAACTGACTGTGACTCTGCCCCGGAGAGCATTGTGTTTCGAGGATCCTGTGGTGGTGGTGAACGCGGGGCGGGACGCAGGGGCAAGATGGTGAAAGATAAGGATCCCAAGGCTTCTAAGCAGAAGAAACTAGATAAATTTGCCAAGGTGCTGTCGACCCTTGCTGGGGCGAAGGGTGGCATGGCATCCCGCCCAGATACCGACGTGTTACTGAAGGCGATCCATGCATCTCGTGAGACGCTGGAGGGGAAAATTGCGGAGGTCCGGACAGAGGTTTCTTTTTTGCGTCAGGACCTGCGTAAGGTTTCCGAACGGGTTACAGAGGTGGAGCAACGTGTGGCAGACCTGGAAGACACCTCGCGATCCACAAGTAAGTCGGTGGCCGGGCTTCTGGCAACTGTGAAAGACGTGGCCTGGCGCGTGGACGATGCTGAAAATCGGGCCCCAAGAAACAAACTGCGTTTCGTAGGTTTTCCAGAAAACTCAGAGCGCTCGGACCCGGGCCACTTTCTCCTAACATTTCTTAAAGATGCCCTCCCGAAAATGAAGATTTCCTCTTGCTTTGTTATAGAAAGAGCTCACAGAATGCCAGGAACACGGCCACAGCCGGGGGCTCCCCCAAGACCATTAATTGCCCGGTTCTTGAACTTTCAGGATAGGGACCTAATCCTCCGGGAGCTGCGCAGGAAGGGCGAGATTTAATACGAAAACACCAGGGTGATGGTATTTCTGACTACTCCCGTGATGTCCAGAAGCTGCGACGTACCTTTGACCCGGTAAAAGTGAAACTCCATGCTCTTGGCATCCAATACATGCTGTTGTTGCCAGCCAAACTCAAAGTATCCTTCCAAGGGACTACACAGTTCTTCCAGACGCCGGAGGAGGCGTGGTGTTGGGTGGAAGAAAGACCCCGATTGCGCCGAGGCCCGCCGGCCCCCTCTACATACCAGTGACCGAGCTCTAGTTGGGAACGGCCTAAGGAAAGGCGGCGGTGGCGACGAGTGTTGAAACGTCAGACCCCTGGAGGAGCTATGGCGGCACGATCCCTGAGACCAAGGGAGAGGAACATCACAATGTCGGACACAGATGAAAACACTGCTCTGGACTGTGAGTCCCGTGTGTCTCAGAAGGCGACGACGAATGGGGAGTCGGACCTATCGGAGAGGCGGGACTCGCTGACTATGGACTGTGAACATCCCCTCCTGGAACAGATTCAACAGCTAGAGGCACGGGTCCGGGCCCCCCGGTGGTGGTTGATCGGGCACTGCAGCCACAGTGCGAGGGTGAGGAGGAATTAAGATTTTGGGCCGGACGCCCACCTACCCACACTACACGACTCCTGAGGCTTGGTGAACTTTTTGAACTCTAGCCACGATAAAGGGAAGTATACAGTGAGTTGTAGTCGTAGTGGGTTTGCCGTTACTGTGGGAAAGTGAGATTGACATATAGAGTGTCATTTTTGTAGTGTGTGGTAGTTGAGTGGGTGAGGAAAGGGGGGTGGGTTACAGACCTCTGAGTGGCTTACCTACACCAGTGTTGTCCAGTTGACGTGCTTGGGGGTTGTGGGGGTACCAGCAGAGTGTGGGGAGGGTGATAGGATGGACTTGCTGTGTGTTGTTCCCTCCTGAGGCGGAAAGCCGGGAGGTTGTGTTGTGTGTGTGGACCTCTCTGTTGTGCCCTATTTTAATTTTACTTTTAAAAGCGTCGTGTTTTAAGATTCACGTTAAAACCCTTCCTACAACTCACTTTGAAACAGACCTTGCTTTCTGCTGACCATTCGGCTATCGTCAGCTCCTTTCCCGCATTCTGTGGTGCTCATCCGGTGCTCAGCCGATTCAGGCGCTGAGACACACGGACCTCGGAACTAGCAGCGGCCATCTTGGGTGGGTGGGAGGCTTCACCTGCAGCGTTCTAGTCGCCAGCACATAAAAGAGCATCCCAAGCAGGCGTAGGTCCTTGCTGTGTGTTGTTCCCTCCTGAGGCAGAAAGCCGGGAGGTTGTGTTACACATGAGGTTGGGTACACGCAGGGGAGGTCGGGGTGCTTTGTGGCGACTAAATGCTTGGGCACTGAAAGATGAAGCGGTGGCCAAATAACTAGCGGTGGAAACTGAGCTTTATTTTAGAGAAAACGTTGTCTCGGTACAGTCAGCTGTTACTCTGTGGGAGGCCTAGAAGGCAGTGTTGCGAGATCGGGCTCAAAATATTATTGCCCACAAGAGGAAGCGGGAAACCCAAAAGATTATAGACCTGGAGCACAGGCGATTGGACCTTGAAAATAGTTGCCCTTCTGCACCGACTGAGAATATCCTCCGCCAAATAGACGTTTCTAGAAGAGAATATCAGGCACTGGTTACTGGGGAGGCACGGGCACACCAGTTAGCCGTTCAGCATAGACTCTATGAGACAGGAGATAGAGCAGGTAAACTGTTGGCTTGGCTGGGTAGGAAGGAACAAGAGTCAAGATGGGTTACCTCCATTAGGGAGCACAGCCAGACCGTTACCGCACCTCTAGACATCGCTGGGGCTTTTGCCTGGTACTACTCAGCACTTTATGCACCACAGACATTAGCTAGTGAAGCCAATATAGCTCAATACCTTGAACAGATTGAACTCCAGAGTCTTACGCAAATCGACAGGGAGAGATTAGAGGGTGATCTCACCCTGGTGGAGGTCGTCGAAGCCATCGGCCGCCTGAAAACCGGGAAAACTGCAGGCCCAAATGGGCTCACTGGGGAATTTTTTAGGACACACAGTGCCCTGCTGGCTCCACACTCACTCAACATGTTTCAGGCCTCGAAAAAGGAGGGAAGGCTCCCACCCGATCTCAGATTGGCGACGGTGGTGGTGATACCCAAGGTGGGGAAGCCCCCAGAAGAGTGTGGGTCCTACCGTCCCATATCATTGCTACACATAGACAACAAAATATTGGCTACTATCCTTGCGACGCGGCTCCTAACAGTCATCACATCCCTGATACATGGTGATCAAACCAGTTTTATGCAGAGACGGGCCACACAATATAATTTGCACAGAGTGGGTAATTGGATGGACGTTGTCCGCGATCGGGAGGAGGCCCACCTGCTCCTGGACGCCGAAAAGGCGTTTGCCACCGTCCATTGGCCTTTTCTGAGATGTGCATTAGAGAGGTTTGTCTTTGGCCTGGAGTTTAGGGAGTGGGTTGCGCTACTGTACACGACCCCGGAGGCTAGAGTTCGGGTGATTGGCGCCTTCTCGAGCACCTGACAGATCCAGAGAGCGACTAGACAGGGATGCCCCCTTTATCCCTTACTGTTTGCCCTTATACTTTAACCCCTTGCCTGCGTCATCAGAGCCGTCCCAGGGCTGGGAGGGTTTGTTGATGAAGCTCATCAAATACACGAGGAATTCATATCCCTGTATGCAGATGATATTTTACTCTATGTGACAAACCCGGCAGACACACTCCCTCACATGTTTCTGATATTCGAGGAATATGGGCGCCAGGCTGGGTATAAGATCAATTGGAGAAAATCCATTCTGTACCCAGTGGGAGGTGTAGTGACGCCCCAGGCCTATACCAGCTATTGAAATGGTCAACTGAAGGCATTACGTATCTGGGTCTATATATAACCACAGATGTGGTGGTGGGATTGGCGCGCAACCTCCAGCGGGTTATCTCCAACTTCCAGGAGGATGTCAAGCGGTGGAGAAGGCTCCCGCTGACAATTATGGGCAAGGCCGCCATGTATAAAATGATTACACTTCCTCAATTGCTCCATATTCTGCAGAACACCTACACCAAAATACCGGAAACAGTGTTTAAAACCATAGACCACGAACTGCGTATTCTCCTGTGGGATGGGGCCCGTCCCCGCATTGCACTACTAACACTCCAGAGGAACCCCTATAACGGGGGTTTGGCCCTACCAGACATTAGGACATACTATAGAGCTTCCCATCTTATTGTGGGACCGCCCGACATATAGGCTGGAAAGATTGCAATTTAGGAAACACATGCACTTGCATTATCTCTATGGGGCAGAGGAGGTGGCCGCTTGCTGCAAGCAACCCAGAGAACGATAGAAGCGTGGAAAGGCAGGAATAGATTGACGGATATTAGAAAATTGCGAGGGTTTAAGCATTGGGACTTAATTGGTATTACTAGAGTGGGGGATGTTTTAGACAAAGGGGTGTTGGCATCCTTTCGCTCACTCCAGGTCCGGTATCAGCTTCACAACACCCAGCCTTTTGCAAACCTCCGTCTAAAGCATGCATGGAGGGCGGAAGGGTTGGATGGGGCGACACTACCGGAATATGCCCCATTAGAGGGGAGACTCCTTCAGGAGGAGATCCCAGCTAAGGCTATCTCGTATACCTATAAAACGCTACTTAATAACATGCCGATCACCTGGGCCCCCTCTGAGCCAAATGGGAAAAGACCACTGGGGTATTGGACGATCTCGACTGGGAGGCGGCACTCATGCATCCACGGGAGGTGGCCATTAAGTTAAGGTTGCGACTCATCCAATAAAAAATATTACACCATGTCTATTTTGATAGGGCAAGACTGCATAAAATTGGGCGAGCTCCAAGTCCCGAGTGTCTTCGCTGTCATGTGGATCATGGAACATACATACACACTCTATGGGAATGTCCCAAAGTCCAAACGTACTGGAAAAAGATTGTGGCAGAACTGAATAATATACTAGAAGTCCAACTAGAGCTGGAACCGAAGTTTCTTCTTTTAGGGATCCCTACCGAAGTGGACATCCCGAGGCGCAAGCTTGTCCTCGCCAACTTAGGGTTGGTCGTGGCCAGACGAGACATTGCCAAATACTGGGGGGCCCTGCGACTACCCACCTTGACTGAATGGCGGGCGAGTCTTGATTTATACATGGTGGCGGAGCAAGTGACCTACAATGCTAGGGGCTGCCCACGGAAGTTTCGTAAAATATGGGCACCATTGATCAACTATTCTGATTTAAACATTGGGGGGGGGAGGCAGCGGATGGGGACCTACTACAGGATGGACCGGGGAGGGGGCCTTGAATATTGCGATGTCCCAGGACCCGCATGTGATGTAACTAAGACCCTATATATCGGCTGTGCCCAGGCCACCCGAATCTGGCTACTGCCTGGCTGGACGAGGATAATGTACCCTATTGTGTGCCTTGCCATGTTGATATGGATGGATATTTATTGTGCATTGTGTATTCATGCTTGCTTTGAAGTTTTGGTTTTGTATTAAAAGCAAAATAAAAATATTTAAAAAAAAACAATGGAGCGACTGAACATGTGCATTGTCGAAGCGGAGGAGTCTTGAAGTCACGTCAGCAATAAAATATTTCTTTGAGAAAAAAAAATTAATAATAATTGTTAGACCTGGCATCCTTGGCGTGGTTTCCCCTGACTTTTTGATCTCTACCTCCTATGTTTTTGACTCTATGCTGGATTACGTTTTGCTAGTTTAGATGCTTTGGGCACTTTGCCACTGCTGATCAGTGCCAAAGTGCAAGTGCTCCTAGTAGGGCCTGTACAGATGTAAGGGGCATGCTGCAGTAGTGGATTACTGCCAAATTCGTTTTTCACTGTAGCAAGGCTACCTTGCCCATAGGACAGAATGAGGGGGCTGGGGGCCCATGGTACCTGCCTATCTTCCCCCAGGAACAAGATAGAAAATCCAAACCTGGTTTCTCAGGATTCAGAAATCCATAATACATCTTTTAGCATAGGTGGTTTTTAAATGTTGTGTCTGAAAATTTTAGAAAGTGGCTAATTTCTTGTCCAGTCTGTCTGTGGGCCTGCCTGGGTGTGCGAGTTAGAGGGAGTGTGACAGGGTCTGGGAAAGCTCCAGCAGTGGGATGATAGCTGGCTGCCCCTGAAGGTTAGGGGGAGGAGGAATGGTGCTGGGCTGTGCCCTGCCTTTACGATACCGGCTCCCCTGTCTGCTGGATGACGGATGTCCCTGCCTCCCTGCTTCAAAGAGAAAGATTCCCCAGGACCGAGAGACTCCTGCCGCAAGAGTCTGGACAAGGGCGACCCGTGCTTAAATCACAAAACCTCAAAGGCATCAAAGACAATTTTCTGTATAAAGGAAAGACCCGTGTACACTAGAATCAGACTACTTCTGACTATAGAGGAGACTCCCTGCTGAAGAGGACACCGTAAGAAGACCCCAGGAACAGTGCTGCCATTGCTGTGTGTCTGGAAGCTGACCTGCTGTCTTGTCTTGTCCTGCCTAAGAGGGACCGTGGGGACTGTGCTGTGTGCTTGGTCCCCCTCCTGCCAAGAAGAACTCTCCAAGGGCTAGAAGTCGAGCTAGCCTCCTGATCCCAGGAATCAGGGCCATCAAATTCCTGCCGTTTTGACCTGTAACGCTCTGCTGTCTTCAGAGCGGGAAGATCACCCTTTCGTGCAGCTGCACCGGAGGAGAACAAGAGCGGCGTGTGCCTTGCTGGCCCGCTCTCCCCCTGGTGCCTGTTTGACCCAAGATCACCGCTGCGGCCACGGCCGTGCCTTCCCCCAAGCGCCCCTGACCTCCACCGCTGGAGCCGCGAGGTCCAGAGGGGCCCCCCGCCGAGGAATCGCGCGGAGAAGATCGACGTGAGGGAAGAGGGGCTCGTCGTCTCCGCCGCGCTGTGATTGGCCCATGGGCCCTGACGTCATCGCCGGAGTCTCCAGAGGCAGCGCTGTGAGTGGCTCGCGACTCGCCGAGTCATCAGGAGAAAAGCACGGAAGCAGCGCTGGGATTGGTCCAGCGCGTCTGCCAAGAGCTTCACGTCACCAGGAACCCAGGAGCCGTACTGCCTGCTGCTTCCCCCCCCAGGTAACGCTTGAGTGTGTGCCTCAGACGAGCGCGTGTCCTCCTGGGGGGAGAGGGAGGCGCTGAGTGTGTGGATCACCGGCGTCAGCCGGCGCTGAAGGGATCCATCGCCGAGCCCCTCCCTGGAAGCCCGTACCGGTACCCGAGTGAAGTGCGGTACCGGGCTAAAAGGAAGATCTTGTTGGGATCAATCATCCGAGTAACCCTCAAGAGGTACAGTGCATGGGGGCATTCCATTCTTACGCGCACCCGCGCCCAGGGTCCCCATGAAGAGAGGGGCAGTCCTTTTCAACCAAAGACTGCTCGGGGTGCATTTTGAATTGCCCAATCTTTTGCAACAGACTCTTTTTATGTTTTAAGAACACTTTCCATAAGAAGAATACTTTTGTTTCAAGAAGCATATTTTATGTTGGTTTACGTCCGTTTTAAGTCTGCCTAAAAATATATAAAAATATTATTTTTATATTATACCTGTGTGGGGGCCGTTTGAGGTGTTCATTAGAATGACTGAAGGTGTTGGTGCAAATATTTTACACATTGCCCTGGAGATAAGCCTGTCTGCTCTGCCAAGCTACCCAGGGGGTGAGCAGAGATTATCTACTAACGTGTATCCACCTTGCCCTGACTGGAGGAGGGGATGTCTATTTGGTAGGAAGCCATGGCCTCTGCCAACTGGAGACCCCCAATTCCAACAATAATCTACATCAGGCGCAAACCATAAAGTGCTTCTTACACATTGCCAAACAAATAATGTATCACCCTCAAACCCAAAGTCTAAGCCTAACATGCAATCCCATACATTGTGATTCACCTAGAACATTTCATAAATATGTTAACACTAAAGAAACACAAATACCATCTCTACTTTACAGCTGGTCTCCATCTAACACCTTCTTAATAACTTAAGTGACACCAACCTCTAAATCCCACACTTCACATATAGATTGTTTTACTTGACTAGAAGGCTTACCAAAAAGTAACGACTGAAAACTGGTTCTCAGACACGCTAACCCAAACTATCTAGCAAAAAGTGCCATAAATTGTTAAATAAAATACTCTCTTTTCAACAAAGACTTTGAGAGTTACTTGGAATGCTGTGATTGACTGCATCAATTGGGTCTTGTTTTAGGCCACTGTAACACTTCCTCTATTCTCTCTGTAGTCAGCTTATTTTTTTCTCCCACTAAACAATCCATTTTCCTGCTGTGCCTAACTAATGTAGTTGCAATAAAACCTCATGTGGGGTTCTCAGAGTTGTTTGACAAACACTATATTTTAATATATGTTTACTGTATGTTACAAAACAGTAGATGAGAAACTTGCTCATCGTTTTGCGAAATTAATTAACCCTGATAAAACAAATAAAAAAACATAACAAAAAGACCGTCCCTAATAAATGGTATCTTGCTTACCTGATATATTCTCAATGGCATTTTTTCAACAAACAAACCCTTTTTCTCTCCTTTCCTGACTAGCTTCGTCAAGATGTAAAGCCGGTCATTGTTAGATCTGTGTGGTCGAGGAGATGACTGAGGTGAAATTTCTGGTGAAGAAGGAGCAGATCTAATGGAAATAACATAGGTAGAAACAAATCAATTTAAAGTCTAAAAGTTATTCTTTTAACAGTCATTTTCAGCTAAAGAAATAGTTAAATCGAAAGGTTGCCAAATATATGTAAAGACCAATACTTCTAAGCTAAACAAGGTACCAGGAAACTAAATTACTTGCTGTGCTTTATTACTCTCAAGTCAATAAAACTTTATTTGGTTTGTTACAACCATAAAAGTGTACAATTTACATCTTATCATTCCATTAAAAAGCATAAGCAAGGCAGTATCATGTAAAATATAGCACATATTCATCACACATAAAATAGCCCGTTTTCTTTTAAAATAAGAACCGGATATCATCCTAAAATTGTTGAAATCAAATAATTCATACATGTGCATCAAGTTCTTCCGATATGTCGGGTGCAATACTGTTATCCCTTAGTGACACTATCTAGTATTATCCTAAGGGAACAACTTACTCAGTACACTTGAGGAACACTGACTTTACTCATAAATTTCCCCATAGCACAGGCTATATCTAAGTTCGTCATTCCCAGGTCAACAGCTTGCATCTTATTCTTAATCCTATATTTTTTGAAGATCGGGCATAAAATCTCCTTTCGTATATATCTAAAATCTTGATGCAATCTAATAAAATGTGCAAAATATCACAGGCGGTAGCTAACGTGCAAGTGCATTTACCATTACTATCATAAAAATGTTAACCCCATTATTCGCATAAAAGGGGTTGATCCCAATTTGCACTTTTAAAACTTCATGCCTTAAACAGTAGCTAGGTAACCGGTCTATATATGGATAATGTTGGTCATTTTTCCAAGCCAAGGTCATTTGGGACACTGAAGTTTTTGCGAGAGGTACTCACAGTCATGTATACGGGACATTTAAAATCCCTATGACCTAAGTTCTTTCTTGCCTATTATTAAATGGCCTAGCTGCTGGCATAGCCTAAATCCAAGCATCCGATACGCTTCACTTATTGTGGCTCTGATCTCTTTCGCCCAGGTCAGCTAACTGATGGCAATTTCACCTTTACACCACTGGGAAATTTTGAGGGTCTCCTCTGACCCTAGACGCTGTCAGAAACTTATTAATGCCATGCAGTTTGTTATTGTCCAGGAGATGATTCCCAACTCTAGTCTTGCTGCTTGTACCATAGATGATCTTGGCAGCGAGAACAAGGTTTTTAGGATATTTCCCTCCTCTTTATCCCAACAGTTTTTGCCACTTAAATAAATAACCTCTGCCCCATACAAGCATTGTGGAGGGACCACTGCTAGGTAGGCCTTTATAACCGGCCTATCTGACATTTCTCCATATACACTATTAAATCTTTTTAAGCCCTGCACAGAAGCAGATGCCCTCATTTTTAAAGCTTCCAGATGGGTATACCATTTCAGGTTACTCGTAAACCACATTCCCAGATACACAAGTAACTACTTGTGTAACAATATATCTGTAAGAGACATTCGTTAGTGATAGATTCCTTACCTTAGAATATCCCCAGGCGTCAGACTGGATCCGGAAACTTTTTGCGTAGCAGTACCCTTGCGCGTCGGTAGGCGTCGTCTGCGGCTCCGCGTCCGTCCGTCGGCGTCGTGGGTGCCGTAATGACGTTGTCGGAGTACTTAGACGCCGCCTCCGCGTGCTGACGTCAGTTCTTAGACACAGCTTTTCCGCGCCAGAAGCGCCGAGCCATGTTAAAAACCAACACTGGTGCCATTGAAACTAGGGCCCTGAAAGGGGATGATCTTAACCCTAGATATCGGTTCACAGAACGGGGAGGATGGGTGGGTCGGTAAGGAATCTATCACTAACTAATGTCTCTTACAGATATATCGTTACACAAGTAGTAACTTGTGCATCTGAATGAGACACGTTAGTGATAGATTCCTTACCTTAGAATAGATACCCCAGCAATATCAACCCGGGTGGTGGGTCTGCGAACCAATAATCACACCAGAAAGTCCTGGAGGACGGAACGGCCAAAGAAGCCATCCATCCGGACTTGACTGTCCAGGCAGTAGTGTCTTGCAAACGTGTGCAGCGAGGCCCACATAGCTGCCTGGCAAATGTCCTGCAAGGGCACTCCCCGGCCCAGGGCAGTTGTAGTCGCCGTGGCCCGGGTGGAATGAGCCCGCAATCCAACAGGGGGCTCCTTTTTAGCCAAGGAGTAACATGCCTGGATACAGAAGATGATCCACCGGGAGTTGGTCCGCTTGTGCACAGCTTTCCCCTTCTTAGCGCCCACGTAACCAACAAAGAGTTGGTCATCCACCCGGAACTGGCCTGTGCGATCCAAATAGAATGAAAGCGCACGTTTTGGGTCCAGAAGGTGGAGCGGCTCTTCCTCTTTAGAGGGATGCGGTGGCGGAAAGAAGGTGGGCAAGGTGATAGACTGCCCGATATGGAAGGTCGTGACAACCTTGGGCAGGAAAGATGGCTTAGTACGCAACACAACCTTGTCCGGATGGACAGAAAGGAAAGGGGGTGTACATGAAAGAGCCTGGAGCTCACTCACTCTCCTGGCAGAGGTGATGGCAACCAGGAAAGCAGTCTTCAAAGTAAGAAGACGGAGAGGTCAGTTGTGAAGTGGCTCAAAGGGAGCGCACATCAGAAACGTAAGAACAAGGTTCAAGTCCCACTGACGCATCACAAACGGAACAGGAGGGAACGTGTGTGTGATGCCCTTCAGAAAGCGATTTACAATAGGGGACTTGAACAAAGAAGGTTGATCAGGCAGCCTTAGAAAGGCTGAAAGGGCAGAAAGCTAGCCCTTGATAGTGCCCAGAACAGAGCCCTGCTGGGCAAGAGAAAGAAGGAAGAGAAGAACCTCAGAAAGAGGGGCAGCAAGAGGATCCACAGCCTTTGCTGTGCACCATGCCACAAATCTGTTCCACCTGCAGGCGTATACCGACTTTGTGGAGGGACGCCTGGCTGCCAGAATGACATTACAGACTTCAGGGGGCAAGTCAAATGGCCTCAACTGTCGCCGCTCAATCTCCAAGCATGGAGGTGGAGACTGGACAGGTTCGGGTGGAGGACCGTCCTCTGCTGCTGCGACCGAAGGTCCTCCTGAAGAGGCAGACGAACCGGGGGATCGTCTGACATACTGAGTAGCTCTGGATACCAGTACCTTCGTGCCCAGTCCGGAGCCACAAGGATGACTTGTGCCCGGTCGAGCTTGATCTTCTTCAGCACTCTGGGCAGAAGTGGTATAGGCGGAAAGGCTTAAAACAGACCGCAACTCCACACGTGACGAAAAGCGTCGCCGAGCGAGTGCCGCCTTGGAAATTCCAACGCGCAGAACTGATGACATTACGCGTTCTCTTCGGTGGCGAATAGATCTAACCAAGGCTCTCCCCATCGCTGAAAGAGGCCTTGCGCCATGTCCGAGTTCAGACGCCATTCGTGATCCATCATGCACCGACGGCTGAGTTCGTCCGCCCTGGCGTTCAGAGAACCTGCCAGGTGTTGAACCACCAGGGTCACGCCCTGCTGTTCCAGCCACTGCCAGAAGCACAGAGCCTCGTGGCAAAGGGTCCACGACCCCACCCCGCCCTGTTTGTTGCAGTACCACATGGCGGTGGTGTTGTCCGTGAACACCTGCACTACACTCCCCCGGACAGAGGGGAGGAATGCCTTCAGTGCTAGACGAATCGCCCGCAGCTCTAAAAGGTTGATATGGAGACGGGACTCCGCCGGAGACCAGACGCCTCTGATCTCCGCCTCTCCCATGTGGCCTCCCCAGCCCTGGAGGGACGCGGCCGGCACAACTACGTGCTCCGGTTGGGGAAGGGAGAGGGATCTGCCGCTGACCCAATCGCGGTCTGTGAGCCACCACTGCAGCTTTCTTGCAGTGCCCTCCGAGATCAGGACATGGTCGGAAAGGTTGCCCTGATGCTGGGCCCACTAAAACTTCAGGTCCCACTGCAGAGCCCGCATCCGCCACCGAGCGTGATGCACCAGAAGGATGCAGGAGACCATCAGCCCCAGAAGCCGCAGCGTCAACCTGACCGAGACCTGGGATAAAGGCCGAAAGAGTGGAATCAGAGCCTGTATATCCCGGACCCGCTGTTCGGGAGGATAAACCCGAAACTGCGCCGAGTTGAGAACCGCTCCGATGAAGAGGAGCTTCTGAGAGGGGCATAGGTGTGACTTCGGCACATTGATGGAGAACCCCCAGCTGATGCAGGAAGTCTGCCGTCGTCTGGAGGTGGCTGACGACTGTCTGGGGCAAGCCCGCCTTCAACAACCAGTCGTCGAGGTAGGGGAAGACTGAAACCCCTAAACTGCGCAGATGAGCTGCGACCACCGCCATCACCTTTGGGAACACCCGTGGGGCGCTGGTAAGGCCGAAGGGGAGCACGGTAAACTGAAAGTGCTCGTGGCCAACCGTGAACCGCAGGTAGCGCCGGTGGGCCGGCAGGACGGGGATATGGGAATAAGCGTCCTGCAAGTCCAACGCTACCATCCAGTCTTCTGGGTCCAGGGCAGCTAGGACCTGAGCCAGTGTCAGCATTTTGAACTTCTCCTACCGGAGGAAGCCGTTGACGTTCTGTAGGTCCAAGATAGGGCGTAGGCCCCCTTTGCCCTTCTTGGGTACCAGAAAGTAGCGGGAGTAACAACCACACCCTACTTCTGGCCCAGGAACGCGCTCGATGGCCCCCTTGGCCAAGAGGGCCGTAACATCCTCCTGCAGAAGTCGCAAATGATCCACCGATACTCGGTGGCATTGCGGTGGCATGGCTGGAGGGGTCGTCTCGAAGGGGAGGGAGTAGCCCCTTTGGACGATTTGCAGCACCCACCTGTCCGAAGTGACAGTGTGCCAGTGGAGGAGGTGATGGCGAACCCTGCCCCCCACTGGCGACACATGGGCCTGAAAGCACGGACTAGGATGGCTTTGAGGCGGATGCCGCGGGGGAAGGTGTGGACTGACCTCGCCGTTGTCCCCGACCGCCGCCACGGCGGTTTCCACGGCCGCCACCGCGTTGGGTATTACCCTGCGGCGCGTGGCTGGCAGCACGTGTGGGTACACCACTTTCGTGGCCACGAAAGGACTGAAAGGCAGCCGATTGCTGGCGCAGGCCCGAGAGGCCCAAGGACTTGGCCGTAGCCCTGGAGTCAAAGCGCTCAACCGCATGGTCTACCTTGTCACCAAAAAGGCGACGGCCATCAAATGGCATGTCCATTAGTGTATTCTGGACATCAGCCGAGAAGTTGGCGGATCTCAACCAGGCGTGGCGACGAATCGCCACCGTCGTTGCCATCGCTCTGCCCAGTGAATCGGTGGTATCCAGTCCACACCGAATAGAATAACGTGCCGCATCTCGGCCTTCCACAAGGGCTTGTCCGAGTTTAGCCTGTACCTCCAGCGGGCATTCTGGCAGCACGTCCGCGACCGTATCCCACAGGGAGTGGGTGTAGCGGCCCAAGAGGCATGCGGTGTTAGAAGACCGCAGTCCCAAACTTAGGGAGGAGAATACCTTCTTGACGTATTGCTCATACCTCTTGGATTCCCTGTCAGGCGGAGCCGACGGGAATGCGGTCTGGGAATTGGAGGCCTGGATCACCAGGCTCTCAGGGGACAGGAAACAAGGGTCGCCCGGGGCCGGGCGGTGGCGTCTGGCCACGTTCCTATCTACAGGCGAACCTCTAGCGGGCCTGGACCAAGTGCCCAAAAGAACGTCGGTCAAGGCCTCATTAAACGGCAGCAGAGGCTCAGCCGAGCTTGACTGCGGTTTAAGGACCTCAGTGAGGAGGTTAGTCCTCACGGCCGCGACGGGGAGTTCAAGGCCCAAGGCCTTGGCCGCCCGCACCACACTATAGGCAGCCCCCTCCTCCGTAGCCACGGTAGGAGGGGAGACAAAGCCAGTGTCTGGTGATGTGTCCAGACCACTGGCATCCCCAAGTTCACCTGTCCAGTCCTCCTGGGACTGACACTCCCGTGTCAGAGGGTCCTCAGACCCCTCCCAATCCTCCTCACCACCCATCTCCTGGTACCTAGGGGTGTCAAATGATGGGGCCGGCTCATGAAAGGTAAACTCTCCAAACGGCGTCTGAAGCGGCGCCGGAGCCGGGTCGAGGGAGGCCTCGGGGAGAACGCCACCCGAAGACGGCGCCGGGGGTGACACCTGAGGGACCGGCGCCGGGGAGGTCGTGAGGTCCACCGGCGACGATAAGGAATCGGATCCAGTGGGGCCCTGCGGCGCCGGCGCCGCAGCCGCAGAGGCCGAAGCACTCGACGGCCCGCTAGGGCCCCCAGACAGGTCCGCTTGGCCCGAAGGCGCCGCAGCGCCCGCGGGGGAGTGAGGGACCTCATGGCCATGAGGAACCGCTCGATCTCCTCCGGCGTCGCGCGCGGCCCAGGGACCGGAGGGTATGGGGCCGGACGCAGCACCTGCGACGACGGAGCCGCGTGGGCGGTGTCACCCGAGCCCCCAGCCGCGTCGTGCGAGCGTCGGGGGAGTCGGAAGAGCGATGACGTCTCTTCGACTTCTTGTGCTTACCTGACTACTTCGACCCAGAGGAGTGATGTCGACTCCCGGAGCTATGACCACTCCCGCGACCGGTCCCTCGACCTCCGTCTGGACCGGGACCTCTCTCGGCGCGGGGCCGACTGCCGGAGTTCGAGTCGCTTGCGGGACCGCTCCCGCCTAGCTTTCGAAGTCAGGGCCCGGCAGTCGAAACAGGTCTTATCGTCATGGTCGGCGCCGAGACAGGGGAGACACCGACGGTGAGGGTCCGTGACCAACATCAGTCGGTCGCAATCCTCACAGTGCTTAAAACCTGGCATCCCTACTGGCACCGTTCGGAGTCGAAGACTCGAAAAAGAATGATCAAAAGAGATCAAAAAAGTTTAGTCAAAAAAGACTAAGGTACCACTTTTTCCGGATCTGCTGGCGCGGCGCTGGCGCGGAAAAAAGAAGAACTGACGTCAGCACGCGGGGGCGGCGTCTAAGTACTCCGACGACGTCATTACGGCGCCGACGATGGACGCGGAGCCGCAGACGACGCCTACCGACGCGCAAGGGTACTGCTACGCAAAAAGCTTCCGGATCCAGTCTGACGCCTGGGGAAATTCTAAGGTAAGGAATCTATCACTAACGTGTCTCTTTCAGATATCTGTATTCTATTACCCTCTCGAGCAGTTCTGCGCCAAGATACCAGGAGAACTTTGTTTTGCTCTTCCTGAAACATAAGATTTTGGTCTTCTCCATGTCCACTACTAATTTTTTCATTTAAGCAGTATTCTTTAAACATGTTTAATTTTCTTTGGATACCTATCGCCGTCTGGTCCATAATCACCAGATCATCTGCATACAATAAGCAGGATATATGGTTACCTATCAGTTTCGGACTGGCACCTCTAACCTCTTAGTTTTTGAGGCAGGTCAGCTAAGAACAGGGAAAAGAGTAGAGGGGCAAGTACGCACCCCTGCTTCAAACCATTACCAATCTTGATCCTCCCAGACAATCCTCCCTCCTCATCCAAGATTATATGGGCCCAGTTTTCAGTATGTAAGTCCTGGATCAGGGTCAATAAATCGCCATGTAGTCTGTACCCTACCAGGGTTGACCACAGCTGCTCCCTGCCCACAAGGTCGAATGCCGCATGGAAGTCCACAAAACAGCATAATAAAATACCCCTCTGTTCTATCGACTTCTGCGAGATGGACCAGAGAGCAAAGCAGTAGTCCACCGTTAAATGTCCTTCTTCAAACCCACCCTGTTCTAGGGGTACTATCTGTTTATCATTTGCCCAATCCTTTAGCAAACCTAAGATTACTTTGGAGAATACTTTTTCGCCTATGTCCAGGAGATTTATCAGGCGATAGTTTTTTAGGGGCATTTACGTCGCCTTTTTTGTGTATTGGTCTGATAATAGCCCCTTTCCAACTATCTGGCATAGTTCCAGTATTTAATATCCCCTGGAAAATATTTGAGAAAAACTCGCCCCACCACTCTGGATTTGTTTTTATAATGACTGCTGGTCAATTATCTGGGCCGGTAGCTTTTGTTAAATTTAACCCAGCTATTATGCTCCTAATATGACCTGGGGAGAAATGCTCTTTTATTTTTTCCTTGACTCCTGGCCAACTATTGGGTATTATTTCCACCCTCCTTGGTCATTTACCATAAATTTCCTCAAGATAGACCACCCACTTATCCTCTGGAACGGAGCACTGCAGGATCCCGTCAACTTTCCACGTACATTCTTGTATCATTTTCCAGAAACCTTTCACATTTTTTTTCTTCGATTGCCTCAAGTAAATTCATCCAGTATTTATCCTTATAGGATCTTTTTTTATCTCTAATAATTGCCTTGTATTGTATCTTTAATTCCTTAAGTTCAAGTGATGATACATCATTGTATCTACCTCTAAGGCGTCTTTCATGTTGCCTAATACCGGTCTTTACTTTCCGGCAATCGTCATCAAACCATGGTTTATTATTAAGGTGTAATTTAGCTTTACTTACTAACTCATGTTTGCCACGTTTGATTTTTATTCTGAGGCATTCTACCAGTTGCCTTATTATACCCTCATACCAAAATATGTCCTCCTCTGGTAGTAGGTTTTCCAACGCAACAGTTAACTGGAATGCACTCAGTTTCTTTATATATTCTTCACCAATCCGGGTTGTAAGTAGCTTTGGGTATTCAACCTCTACTTCTAACGCTTTTTGTCTCTGCGGGGCCCTGTTTGCCTCTAATTTTATCAGCAGTGGGTAGTGGTCACTGCCCTCAACCCTAAGTATTTCGAAGTGTATAATTAAGTGGAAGCTCCATGCCTGGGTAAATGCATAATCTATGGGGCAGTTTGGCTGCCCTATTTGAAAGGTGCGCTTTGCGGGCCGATCCGCTTCCTTTCTTCCATTAGCACAGACCAGGCCCATAGGTCCCAACAACTGACCAAGCTCCACGTCTTGGGTTGAAATATCACAACTAGGAAACTTAGCAAACTCTATGTTACATACTCTTAACAGATCACTCTGCCAAGAGTCAATTTTTGGGGGATTTAATCTATGGTTAAAATCACCCAATATCAAGAGCACATCTCTAGGATAAGTATCGCATATACCCTCCAGGTCCTTTTTTAAACGTTCCAGATCCACTTTATACTCATTTATTTTTCCTTTCTGAATATACACATTTATAATGCATAGACCTTCCCCACCTGAGGTATTATTTACTGTCTGCTCTCTATTACCTAATGCCCAATTACAATTTGGGCCCAGATCTTTGGACTGGGGTGAATGTGTGACATTGATCCACATTCTGTCCATCACTGTTATGTTTTCAATTACACTTGAGTTCACGGGGTTCTATATTTCTAGCTATCCTTGTTGAAACCAACGTCATCTGACCGCCTGATGGCCTACCTACCATGTTCTTTCTTGCAGGTTTCACATGGTGAGTATAACCTTCAGTCACAGGGGTTTCGTCGCACAGCCAAGTCTCCTTTAAACAGACCATATCGGTCTTCCTAAGGATGTTTTTAAATCTTTCCTGTAACAATATTCTTTTATATCCATTAACGTTCCAATACAAAATGGATAGGCTGTGCGACGACCCTAGAGCCTAATCAATATTACTCAAGTACTCAACTTCCTCGCAATCCAAATATGCCAATTCTCTATATCTATTCCAGACCAAAACATCTTCATCATTCCACCCTGGATATTTAGGAGTTATAGTGATATCAAGAGCTTCCTTCCTACCCCGTCCCGAACGAATCAGTTTTATTTGCCGTTCTCCCAACCCCGCATGGTTCTTGAGGAATGGTTTCCCTTGTTTGTCCATCAGCACATCCTCCCTTTTTAATATTCTAATTCCTTACCTTAACATCTCAGTTTCTGCCTTTTCCATTGCAACTTTTATTAGTGCTGAATGGAGTAGAACCTTTGTTATTTCTTCCCCATTGATGTTAACCAAGAACCCCACTTCTTTTAGATCTTCAGTACTAACTTATCTTAAAACTGGGACATTTTGCAAATGAAGCGAGGAGCTGGAAACGATTCAGGGGATTTAATTTCTTAATTCTTTCTCCCCCTTTCCCTGTCCTATTGGGTCTACAAATAGCCAAGTATCTGCAGGCCTATCTAGCTGCAAAGCTTGTGGGCTTTCATCTGGCATTTCTTCCCTCCTTTGCCTATTTACATCTTCTCTACCTCTATTCCTGGGCCCCTTCCCGGGGGGGTTTGGATTACTAGGCCCTGCGCCTAAGGACATCTCCATCCCCCATCCCCCATTCTGGTGCTACGTTCTCCTTTTCCCCAGGATATTTCCTCAAGGTATCCTTAGCACTCTTTACCATACTATTTCCTGTTTTCCACCTAGTTTGTCCCTCAGGTCTACCGGTAATAGCTCCTATATCTGCGAAGGTTGGCCTTTTTGTTTCTGGCATCACTCCCTTATCAACTGACCATTGTTCTAAAGTTACCCCCTTCCCGTTCTCCTGTTGCTTTACGGGTTGGCATTTAGATGGGGCCTTTTTCCCTTTCCTTCGCCACGGCGTATTTTGTTTTATACTCCTCCTTTCCCCATATCTCTTTATAATCATAGGGCAACGAGATATATATACTGTTGGTTCGTCCTCCTTAGGTCTACTCACCCTTACTAATTCTTCCCCCCTGTCCGCTTTAATTTCCTCCTGAACTTCTACTGGCCTTACTAGTGAGGGCATTAGGCTTTTAATCTGTGTCAACTCCCCAATTATATTCTTAAACTGGTTGCCTTGTGTTTTTAAAATGTCATTATTTAAAACTGAGACCTCTAAAATGCCCTGCAAGGTTTTCTTTCTGCATCAGCATAACCTCAAGCATAGATAAAATGGAGGAACCCGTCACCTCCAGACAATGCAGAGGGGGCCTGATAAGTCAGTTCGGGCATCATGGGAGTTTTCCAATCTTTCTTTCGCACTTGGGCTAAATTCCCTCTGGGCGGGGTCTTCCTCACACAAGAATTTGCTTGTGTTTGCTCTTTCTTCCTCCACCACCTCTACCTTTATGTCCTGGATAAATAGCGACTGGAATAACCATGGTGAGGAAGACAGGCGTGGTTCCATCGGAATCTCAGCAATATTAAAATTAGTCTGGTTCAGAGATTCCACGCTTATAGCTGCCGGGTCCTCTATAATTTACGGGGTCTCTAGTACACATGTCTCTTATCTGATGTCTCCTTCGCTTTAAAATGTTTGCCTATAAAATACTTAATAGATTTTGATACTGCTGATCCACTGGTTGCGCCTGCTGTCTTGGAATTGGTTGACGCTACCTGTGAGATTAGGCCCAGTGAAGGAGTAGACCCCATTGCTGCAGTTTTACTTCCGGTGGGTGTCACCATGTCACCATTTACATTGTTTGATCCTTTCGGTATTTTAATCGGGTCCTCCATCCCAGGGCTTTTATTTTCTGATTTCTTGGGGAACCGAGTCCAAGATGTGAGAAGGAGCGTACTGCTAGCTTGTCCAGAGAGTGAACATTCCAATTTATTACTCACATCATAAGGAATAATATTGCAGATTTCACATTAATGGCAGAGAACTGAAATAGCGGCAGGATAATACGTTAAAAACTCCTAAACAAATGAATATCTGGGACAACAGCTCTTATAGAACATGATTGAAAATTTGGAATATGTAACTCCAGTGATGAGGAGAAAGGATTAACTTGCACCTCTTGTAACTGTTGATTACCATGAGAGGAGATGGCTGGTTGAAAGAAAAAAACTTTTACTGGATATTCTAGAAACGGCTGCTAGTTCAAAAAATAGTTGCAATATTAGTAAAGAGCAACATAAATCAAGTAAGAAAAATCAAAAGCCCTGAAATAATTTCTGTTTAGCAGGCAAAATATTTTTTCTCTGGTCCCAAGGTATAAGAAGACGTGTTATTCTACTGGAGTAGTCAGTGATCATCTTACACAAGAGGTTACATTTCTAGGTCTTGCCTGAGATAGCACATGCGCTATCCTGTGTGAGACATTCTGTTTACTAAAAAAGTTTTGGAGCCTGCCCCTTGCTTACCATTTGTTGTCTTCATGGTCACTTATTTGCCAACTCCTGATTGGTCAGTGCTTGCCTGTTTAGTTAGTTTCTCTCTTCCATGGAGCATTGGCCAAGAAGGGATTACTTCCTTTTGATTAGTGTCCTTCTGATGCTGGGATTAAGGTACTTTTTTGTTTGTTTCTTCTACCCTGTGGTCCTTGTTGCTTCCTTGATGCTGCTCCCTCACCTAACCACCAACACCAGCCCCACCACCACCCTAGCACCTTCACCACCACCACAACCTGCACCATCACCCTAAAAAAACACCATTCTAATCACCAACACCCTACCTACACTACCGGCATAACCAACACCCTGACCACCACCTTACCCTAATCAACCCCACGCTCATCACCACCAACCTCACCACAACCACACCCCAACCATTCCCACCACCATCTTAACCACAACCCAACCACCACCACCACCACTTGATCCTAGACAGCACCATCCTAACCACGACAACCTTCACCACTCTCACCACCATTCTACCCAAAGCACAGCCACCCTACTCTAACTACTACCACCCTCATCACACTCTCCACCACCGTACCTAGCGCCACTCCTCTCAGCACACTCACCACAACCTCCTACACTAACAACCACCATCTAGACCCTAACTACCACAAGCTCCACCACCCAAACTACCCCCACCCTACAACCATGTCACCACCGGCTTAACCACCACCCAACCCACACCACATCCTTACCTTAACTACCCTAACCACCTTCACCGCCCTACTCTAACCACCACCACCCTCACCACCAGTATCTGCACCACCACTCTAAACCCTACCTCCACCACCCTCACTAACCTCACCACCACCCCTCTGATCACCCTCATCGGCATAACCACCACCCTAACCTCCCTACCATAGCCATCTCAAACAGTTTCTCCATTCCTGTAGAAGCTCTTAATTTTTTAACAATCATTTTCAATTCATTACTTGATTTTTGTTTTCGTAAAAAGCTGTGGCGTATGTTTGTTTAGTCTTGAGGACTGAATTTGCAGATTCACCTCCTTTAGAATGTGCTACATTTATTATAAACTTAGTCCATAACATTTATTGATCCAGAGAAAGACTAGCATAGAAGCACAAGTTACTTACCTTCGGTAACGATATATCTGTAAGAATCAGTAGTTAGTGTTAGATTCCTTACCTTAGAATATCCCCAGGCGTCAGACTGGATCCGGAAAGTTTTGCGTAGCAGTACCCCTGCGCGTCGGTAGGCGTCGTCTGCGGCTCCGCGTCCGGCATCGTGATCGCCGGGATGATGTCGAAGTACTTGGACGCCGCCCTCGCACGCTGACGTCAGTTCTTTCATATAGCTTTACGCGCCAGGAATGCAGAGCCATGCCAGAGACCGACACTGGTGCCATGAAACTAGCCCCCTCAAAGGGAAATACCTTAACCCTAGATATCGGTTCGCAGAACGGGGAGGATGGGTGTGGCGGTAAGGAATCTAACACTAACTACTGTTTCTTACAGATATATCGTTACCGAAGGTAAGTAAGTTGTGCATCTGAAAGAAAAAGGTTAGTGTTAGATTCCTTACCTTAGAATAGATACCCCAGCAATACCAACCCCGGTGGTGGGTCTGCGAAGCAAGATCACACCAGAAAGTCCTGGAAAACGGAACGGCCGAAAAAGCCATCCCTCCGGACTTGGCTGTCCAGGCAGTAGTGTCTTGCAAACGACTGCAGCGAGGCCCACGTAGCTGCCTGACAGATGTCCTGCAAGGGAATTCCCAGACACAGGGCAGTTGTAGCCGCCGTGGCCCGAGTGGAATGGGCCCTCAGCCCAACAGGAGACTCCTTTCTAGCCAAAGAGTAACAGACCTTGATGCACAACACGACCCACCGAGAGATGGTTCGTTTGTGCACTGCCCGTCCCTTCTTCGCGTCCACGTAACTCACAAAGAGGTGGTCGTCCACCCGGACCTGGCGTGTGCGATCTAGGTAGAAGGAGAGCGCACCTTTTGGGTCCAGACGGTGGAGCCTAGCTTCCTCCTTCGAAGGATGCAGAGGTGGAAAGAAGGTGGGCAAGGTGATGAACTGCCCGATGTGAAAGGCTGTGACTACCTTGGGCAGGAAAGAAGGATGAGTCCTCAGAACAACTTTGCCCAGATGGACAGAGAGGAAAGAAGGTTTAATAGAAAGAGCCTGGAGCTCACTCACTATCCTGGCAGAGGTGATGGCAACCAGGAATGCAGTTTTAAGAGTCAGAAGAGGAA
Source organism: Lissotriton helveticus (assembly GCF_964261635.1). Classification (NCBI taxonomy): domain Eukaryota; kingdom Metazoa; phylum Chordata; class Amphibia; order Caudata; family Salamandridae; genus Lissotriton; species Lissotriton helveticus. The sequence goes on along the minus strand of NC_136058.1, from coordinate 144,333,221 downwards.
GAGGACAGTTATGAAGTGGCTCAAAGGGAGCGCACATCAGATATGTCAAAACAAGATTCAAGTCCCACTGAGGCATCACGAAGGGAACAGGAGGAAACTTGTGAGTGATGCCTTTTAGGAATCTATTTACAACAGGGTACTTGAAAAGAGAAGGCTGATCAGGAAGCCTTAAAAAGGCTGAAATGGCCGAGAGGTAGCCCTTAAGAGTTTCCCAGAGCAGAGCCCTGCTGGGCGAGAGACAGAAGGAAGAGGAGAACCTCTGAAAGGAGGGCAGAGAGTGGAGCCTTTGCTGTGCACCATGCCACAAATTTATTCCACCTGCAGGCATATACTGGCTTTGTGGAGGGACGCCTGGCTGCCAGAATCACATCACAGACTTCAGGAGGCAAGTTAAATGGCCTCAACTGCCGTCGCTCAATCTCCACGCAAGTAGGTGGAGACTGGACAGGTTAGGGTGAAGGACCGTCCCCTGCTGCAGTGACAGAAGGTCCTCCTGAAGAGGCAGACAAAACGGAGGATCGACTGACATGCTGAGTAGCTCGGGATACCAGTATCTTCGTGCCCAGTCCGGAGCCACAAGGATGACTTGGGCCCGGTCTCGTCGGATCTTCTTCAATACTCTGGGCAGAAGTGGTATAGGCGGAAAGGCGTACAACAGACCGCAGTTCCACTTGTGACGAAAAGCATCGCCGAGCGAGTGCCGCCTTGGAAATTCCAACACGCAGAAGTGAGGACATTGTGCGTGGTCTTCGGTGGTAAATAGATCTAACCAAGGCTCTCCCCATCGCTGAAAGAGACCTTGCGCCACGTCCGAGTTCAGACGCCATTCGTGAGCCATCATGCACCGGCGGCTGAGTTCGGCCGCCCTGGCGTTCAGAGAACCTACCGGATGTTGAACCACCAGGGTGACGCCCTGGTGTTCCAGCCATATCCAGAGGCTCAGAGCCTCCTGACAAAGGGTCGACGACCCCACCCCGCCCTGTTTGTTGCAGTACCAAATGGCGGTGTTGTTGTCCGTGAACACCTGTACTACACTTACCCGGACAGCGGGAAGGATTGCCTTCAGTGCAAGCCAGATCGTCCACAGCTCCAGAAGGTTGATATGGAGCCGGGACTCCGCCGGAGACCAGAGGCCTCTGATCTCCCATGTGGCCCCCCCAACCCAGGTGGGACGCATCTCTCACCACTACGTGCTCCGGTTGGGGAAGGGAGAGAGATCTGCCGCTGACCCAATCGCGGTTCGTGAGCCACCACTGCAACTGTCTCGCAGTGCCCTCCGAGATCAGGACGTGGTCGCCCTGATGCTGGGCCCACTGAAACTTCAGGTCCCACTGCAGAGCCCACATCCGCCACCTTGAGTGATGCACCAGTAGGATGCAGGAGGCCATCTGCCCCAGGAGCCGCAGCGTCAACCTGACCGAGACCTGGGATAAAGGCTGAAAGATCGGAAGCAGAGCCTGAATACATCGGACCCGCTGCTCGGGAGGATGAACTCGAAACTGCGCCGAGTCCAGAACCGCTCCGATGAAGGAGAGCTTCTGAGAGGGGCACAGGTGTGACTTCGGCAAATTGATGGAGAACCCCAGCTGGTGCAGGAGGTCGGCCGTAGTCTGGAGGTGGGAGACGACTGTTTGGGGCGAGCCTGCCTTCAACAACCAATCATCAAGATAGGGTAAGACTGAAACCCCTAATCTGCGCAGATGAGCTGCGACCACCGCCATCACTTTTGTGAACAACCGTGGGGCCCTGGTACGGCCGAAAGGGAGCACAGTAAACTGAAAGTGCTCCTGACCTACTATGACCCGCAGGTAGCGCCGGCAGGACGGGAATATGGAAATATGCGTCCTGCAAGTCCAACGCTACCTTCCAGTCTTCTGGGTCCAGGGCAGCTAGGACCTGAGCCAAAGTCATCATCTTGAACTTCTCCTGCCGGAGGAAGCCGTTGACGCTCCGTAGATCGAAGATAGGGCGTAGGCCTCCTTTGCCCTTCTTGGGTACCAGAAAGTAGTGGGAACAGCAACCACGTCCTACTTCTGGCTCAGGAACACGCTCGATGGCCCCCTTGGACAAGTGGGCTGTAACTTCCTCCTGAAGAAGTTGCAAGTGTCCCCCGACATGCTGTGGTACTGCGGTTGCATGGCCGGAGGGGTCGCCTCGAAGGGGAGGGAGTAGCCCCTTAGGACGATTTGCAGCACCTACCTGTCCGACGTGATGGTATGGCTTGGTATTGAGGCTCCCTAGGAGGTCTCCCTCCAAAACAGCGCTCCACGCACTTCACTGGCTTCCTGTTGCTAGCAGGGTGGAATTTAAAACCCTCTCCACATGCCATCGTATCCTGAATGGCAAAGCTCCTGCCTTGCTTAGGAGCTTGGTGACTGGGTATGAGCCCACGCGTAACCTTCGCTCTTCTTGCACGGGTCTTCTGATGGTGCCAAGAGTAAGGAAAGGCACGTATGGGAGGTAGATCTTTCAGATACCTGGCTGCCAAGTACTGGAACGCTTTACCCCTATATTTGCGATTGGAACCGTCTGAAACCATTTTTAGGGAAAAAACTTAAAACTCTTTTATTCAGCAGGTAGGCGTCTGGGAGGGTGGGCGGACTGTTAGCTCTCACTTATCATAGCGCGGGGACACGCCGGTGGGCGTACTTCCAGGCTCTTTACAAATGTCCAAAATGAAATGATATGAAATGGTGATGCGGACCCTGCCCCCCGCTGGCAAGGAATGGGCCTGAAATGCCGGACTAGGAAGGCTTAGAGGCAGATGCTGCAGGGGGGGGTGTGGAGTGACCCTGCCGGTGTGCCCCAGTACCGCCACGGCGGTAGCCACGTCCGCAACCGCGTTGAGCCTGAGTCTGTGGCCTGTGGCTGGCTCGGCGTGTGGGGGCACCCCTTCCTTGGCCACGAAAGGAGCGAGAGGCGGAGGTTTGCAGGCATTGGCCTAGGGCCAAGGACTTGGCCGTAGCCCTGGAGTCCTTCAAACGCTCCAGCGTACTGTCCGCCTTGTCGCTAAAGAGGCGACGGTCATCAAAGGGCATGTCCATGAGTGTTGCCTGGACATCCCTGAAAAGTTGGCGGACCTCAGCCAGGCGTGGCGGCGAACCGCCACTGTCGTTGCAATCGCCCTACCCAGCGAGTCCGTGGTATTGAGTCCCCACCGAATAGAGTAGCGTTCTGCGTCCCGCCCTTCTGCTAGGGTTTGGATAAGCTTTGCCCGGGTCTCCTCTGGGCACTGCGGCAGCACTTCCGCAACTGTATCCCACAGAGAGTGGGTGTAACGGCCCAAAAGTCAGGCGGTGTTTACCGACCGCAGCCCCAAACTTAGGGAGGAGAAAAGTTTCTTGCCAAACTGATCGTACCTTTTGGATTTGGGAGCGGTCGGGAATGCGGTCTGGGAGGTAGAGGCCTGGATCACCAGGCTCTCAGAGGGCTTGGACCAGGTGCCCAGCAGAACGTCGGTGAGGGCTTCATTGAATGGCAGGAGAGGCTCCGAGGAGCATGCCTGCAGTTTGAGCACCTCAGTGGGGAGGTTAGTCCTCACGGCTGCGACAGGGAGCTCACAAGCCAAGGCCTTGGCTGCCCTAGTCAACACCACGCTGTAAGCAGCCCCCTCCTCTGTAGCCACGGTAGGAGGGGGGACGAATCCAGTGTCAGGCGAAGTGTCCAGACCACTGGCCTCCCCCAGCACGTCTGCCCAGTCCTGGCTCAACTGGCACTGCAGTGCCAGAGGGTCCTCAGACCCCTCCCAGTTCTCCTCATCATCCTTCTCCTGATAGTCAGGGAAAAATGATGGAGCCGGGTCGTCGGTGAAGGGCTCACCGATCGGCGTCGAAGACTGCCCCGGTCTGACGCCGGATCCGGACTGGACCCGGAGATGACGCCGCCCGGGGACAGCGTTGGGGGCGACACCCTTGGTGACGGCGCCAGCGGAGGGGTCGTAAGGTCAACTGGCAACGCCACGGATCCAGGCCAGGATCCTGCGGTGTCGGGACCGGAGTCGTCGACGGCGCCGAAGCACCCGACGGTGCCGGGGCAGGAACCGCCAGCCCGCTAGGGCTCCCAGACGGACCCGCGGGGCCCGAAGGCACCTCAGCAGGGTCCGACGGAGGGAAGCAGGCCCTAATGGCCGTGAGGAACGCGCTGATCTCCTTCGGCATCGCGTGCAGCCCAGGGATCGGCGGGTATGGAGCTGGACGCGGCGCTTGCGGCGGAGCTGCGTGGGTGGTGTCGCCCGAACCCCCGATGGCCGCATCGAGCGAGAGTCGGGGGGAGTCGGAAGAGTGATGACGCCTCTTCGACTTCTTTTTCGAATGCCTCGACTTACCTGAGGACTTTGAGCCCAACGAGTGGTGGTGACTCGTCGTGCTGCGATGACTGCGGCCTTGACCGCCTCCTAGACCGGGACCTCGAGCGGCACGGGGCCGACCTCCGGAGCTCGAGCCGCTTACGGGACCGCTCCCGCCTAGCCTTCGAGGTCAAGGCCCGGCAGTCGGGGCACAACTTGTCATCATGGTCGGCCATGAGACAGTAAAGGCACCGATGGTGGGGGTCGGTCACCGACATCAATCGGTGACAGTCGTCGCATGGCTTAAAGCCAGGCATCCTGATCGGCACTGCGAGTCGAAGGTCGCCTCAAGAAGTGATCCAAAATAGATCTAAAACTTAGTCAAAAAATGACTAGGAGTACTGCTCTTCCCGGATCTGTGCTTGCTGGCGCGGAAAAAAGAAGAACTGACGTCAGCGCGCAAGGGCGGCGTCTAAGTACTCCGACGACATCATCCCAGCGATCATGACGCCAACGATGGACGAGGAGCCGCAGATGACGCCTACCGACGCGCAGGGGTACTGCTATGCAAAACTTTACGGATCCAGTCTGACGCCTGGGGATATTTTAAGGTAAGAAATCTAACACTAACCTGTTTCTTTCAGATATTTAGTTCACTACACTTTGTCTACTACAAAATCAACGCATAACTGGTCATTAACATGAATTACAGAAACTGTGAGTCTTCTAGTGTCCAGACTCTTGAGGTGTTCCTCCACTTTAGATGGGTAATAACCTTTTTGGGGATGACGTATATGTTTCCCCTTTCTCTCATTCTCATGTCTCATTGGGACTTTAACTTGGTTCTTACTTTCTTGTGGGGGCCTCTGTTTGAGCTGATGCACAGTTGCCAGCTGTAGCTTTTGACTATGAACACTGTGCTTTTGATGGCCATCACGTCGGCTTGACTTGTCAGTCAGTCAGTTAGAGGTGCGTGTGTCCAACCTTCATTCACATCTTTCTTCAAGACTTGCTGGTATTGATAACAGATGAAGGTGGTGACATCATTCCATGTGGGTCAGTCCATCACTCTACCCATGTTCGTGGTCATCTATTCTATTGACAGGACAAAGGATGAATCTGACAATCAGCTGTACACTTGATATGTATGTAACAAATAGGGAGCAGCTATCCAGAAGAAGACTCTGTTTAGGCTGATTGTGCTTTGTATTAAGATATGGTATGCCTTTGGTAACAATCTTTCTAGTGGATCTGTCAATAGATTCCTCACTAATCCCACCCACCTTCGAATTCTGAGGAATGGTCATTATATTATTAAAGTTCCAAATTAGATTGCTGCACTGCATAGCCACTGTTGAAATACTGCTGGTTTTGTCACAGCCTCTAAGGACGTGGAAAAAATGGACAAATAACTGACATCAGGGTACCAGCTTGGCATTATATGGCTCCGTTGAGGTAAATTCATGGGTGGTACACGATGTCGAGATAGAGCCTACCACCCCCTAGTGCCACAAGAGAGCTATTGAAAAGATTCCAGGTGCTGTAAGATGACTGGGTATTTTAAAAAGGTGAGGAATCTGATCTACACGAAGATAATTGGAGAGCAATGTTATCGGTGCCACTGAGAAAAGTTAACCACTCTTGCCACATAGAAAATGTTAATGTTTAATGTTTTTCCAGATGTTTAGAATTAGCTCGCAGGCTAGAGTGAGCATTAAGTCCAGTAAAAAACGATTGCGGTCATTCTTGAGAAGGGGATTCAGAGGACCCAGAATAATGTATGAGAATTCTATTGTGGGAAGAATATTTAGGGTATGTCTAATGCAGTCAAAAACTTTATTCCAAAAGTCCAGGAGGAGGGGGGAACTCAAATAGCATGTGAGCAAGGGCGCCCTCTTGTTCGCTGCAGCACCAGCAATTGGGGTATTTTGTAAGACCAGCCTAGAAGAGTCTGGCAGGAGTCCAGTAAGTCCTATTTATTATCATCTATTTAGTTTGTGATAAGATAGGTGAGATTGTACGCGAGAAAGGGGATTTATTGATGGTGGTCCAGTTAAAAGCAATGTCTATTTTTGTTAGATTCAGCCTCCCATTTTCGCTGGTTACTAGTTAGTGTTTTGTTTTTGTTTCTTTCACGATGGATAAAAACACGGTCCTGCAACTCCTATACCAGCCTCCATAGTCACTCTCTACACCATCTTCCCTCATTCATGTGAGACAAAATCATTTTATTCACACCTGTGCATATCAATGTATCATAGAAATCAATGCATATTATTCAGTTTGCATCTATTTCTCAACAGTATCAAAAATGTATTGTATGAACATTTATGAACTTAGCTGAAGTACCACTTATTCGAAAATATAAAGTTCTTCTAAGAATTCATTGTGGTATTTATGCCTCTCTGCTTATGTATTAACTTTTATGCAAAGTGCTGATCTATACCAACTGAATACTGTTTACTGTATCATCTTATGCACAACCTCTCCACCTCCCCCTTAATGTATCCTGCCTTTTCTACTGTATATTTATTTCTTTGACCTCTGTTCATCACTGGTTGTAAACTTAATCAAATATATTGAACATTAAAAAAAAAGGCGAGGAATCTGCAGGTAAAAGGATCCCTCAGAAATGTGCTGCAATGAATACAGGACTGCAACAGAGAGAAAGTAGGATTTGACTCTACAGTCTGATCATGACATAACACACCAATATGTCTAAATAATTGTGTAACTAGCAATAAAGAGAGCTTACTGGTCAGATTTCTCAAGGAGCAAGACTGTGTAGCTTCTAAATGTGAACCCATTAAGCATGTAAAAGCTCGGTTATGTTTCTGGCTGGGGACAATCAATGGAGACAAAGGGAAGAATTTTGGATCCTAGACAATCTATCTGTGATGATGAACTGAAACAAAGACCATTACTCTGGATCACAGAAAGGTGAACCCCCAGCTAAATTACCCTTGATGACAGATGTTCAAGCTGTTCGAAGGGAGATCACCATTACATAATGTAGATATTAGCCAACACAATTTCCAAATTACTTCACTGCCTGCTACAATGGACAGTTTTAAAAGAACGCAGCCAAAACAAGAACACTGTCTTCTGGAGGCAATGTATTGGAAACAGGTACACCACAAAGGATCTCTGAAAGAACAGCTTTCTAGGGTGCCAATCCACGGTTTGTCATTATTTGTCTACTGTGGAAATGTGCTTAGACATTTAAAACTCCTGCTGGAAGACCTGGCAAATTTCAAATTGTTCTGGATTCTACTCCTCTTCTTTTGTTGAAAGTTATTGTTGGTTTTATTGTAAGATAGTATCTGGACTTATGTGTTTGCCACAGGGAAGAAGGCTGTCAAAACTAAGGGAAATTCTCTCAAAATTAGAGGTTTTTCTGTAATGTCTTCTCATTGTAACTCCAGAGACCCAAGGCCTCACATTTCTCTTCTATAAATATGCAGCATTTCCCACTACAGAGATGTTGGTTACTATTGTATATTGAAGCTAAGGTGGCTGAAATAGGTCAATCAAGAACACATCAGAAAGCGGTCTTCACGACTGAAAATTAAGATTATTCATTTTCTCTCTGTGAGATTGTACACAGGTCTTATAAAGAGATGGTTTTGAATAACTAGACATATATGAACCCTAGTAACCACTGAGCCGCCCGGGCTTTCTGATGTACATTTGGTGCAAAATAGATAGCCAGCTTTAAAATGTTCTGAAACCATTCGGACAGTGGGATGGCCAAATGTTTAAACTTATCCAGACTTACCTCTCCCAATTGCATTCCCTATTTTGGAAATATTAATGATTTGTTATACTTGCTGCAGAACATATATCTAAGGAGGACTGCACTATTTAAATGCTTGCTCACCTCCCCTGAGTCACAACTTTAATTAGCAAGTTCCATAAATGCAGGTAAACACATACATGGTACCTGTGGAGGCAAGTACTACCAATACAATAACCATGGTGAAAACAGACCAGTCAATTCAATTCAATTCAATAAGCTTTATTCGGTTGAAGCAAAGCAACCATAAAAGCACAATACATAATCAAAATACATGAGACAATCAATAAAAGAATCAACATCAATAAACTAATCATTAAAACATCATACACTACTCAGCAAAAATAAGAGTAAGAATGGTACCTGTCAGTTCTCTTAATGTAAACAGTAGACTCATAGCCACTTTTCAGTAAAATAAAATGGCACAACTTCAGTTCGCATAATGTGAACAATAAACTCATAGCAGCATTACATGTTTTTTTTGGTGACGAAATCCAAAACATGTAGGCTTCAGAAAGTGCAAAGTGCTAAGTTAGTATAACCATCCCCTAACTTAAGGAGGGGTGGTTAATTACATTAGAACAACATACTCATCCTAGCGTTAATTGAACTTAAAATAAATGTTGCAGTATAAAAACAAATCTCAGGTTCTCTTATCGTGAAAAGTAGGGTCATAGCAGCATTAGTGATTTTGGCTTCATGTTTCTTAAGCCATGGTTTAAGGTAAGCAATTCTAAAAGACAGATACAAATCACATAAAGGTAACTTTAATTTAACTTTAATCAGCAAGTTCCATAAATGCAGGTAAACACATACATGGTACCTGAGGAGGTAAGTACTACCAATTCAATAACCATGGTGAAAACAGACCAGTCACATTAGTACTTTCTGAGGCAATATACGATAATGATGTGAATGTACCCTGTAAATCCAAGGAAGGTATCCAGTGCTGGGAGGTTACAGTTTTGTATTTAATTTATTTGAAAAAGGTGTATAAGATTCTCAAACCTATTATATACTGTGATCATTCATATCAAAAATATCTGTATTAGAGAACTGTTCTCCTTTTTTGCATTAAACTGATTCTATTCACACCTTCAGCATGAGAGATTGTGTTTCTGCCTGAAGAAAGAATCAATGCAGCCTTGACATTTCCAGCACCGTTGATTGATTGGTGAAATGAGGTCAGAGAGCACAGACAGCATCTCTGCTTGAACGTCTCCAGATGAGTGCATGCATTTTCAAGAAAAAAACTTTCTTAATTAAATGGTGCAACAGATCTTTCTAATAGTAAAAAGCACAGTAGATCAAGTCATCAACAAAATGTGTATAGTTGGGAAATATGTATACTTATCTCACCAAATATTAGTTATGACTTGTTGACGTTAACCCCTTCGATGCTCATGATGAGCTCAGCTCGTCATGAGGTGTACCTCTGGTACACTCATGACAAGGTGAGCTCGTCATGAACAATGGGTTTTTTAATTTTCCAGCACACAGCGGGAAAATGCACCGCATGGATGCGGTTAAAGAACAAGTAACTTACCTTTTGTGGCGCCTTATCTGGTAGAGGCTCCATCTAGCTGCAGATTCCTCACCTTAGAATTATCCCCAAGAATCAAACTGGATCCAGAAATTTTTCATGAGCAATACCCCAGCGCCCTGGTAGGTGGCGTCATCTGGCTGCACATGCTGTCATTGGCATCGTCCGCGCCAGAAACGACATTCGTGGTGCCTATATAGTGGCCCCTAGGCGCGCTGACATTAGTTACTTTTTACAACTTTACATTACAAGTACACTGACCACTGGTATGGAAAACTAGGACCCTAAAAGGGGAAAGTCTTCTCCATAGAAATCTGCTTGCGGAACTTGGGAATATGAGTGGGTGGGTACGGAACCTGCGGCTAGACAGAGTCTCTACCAGATAAGGCATTACCTAAGGTAAGTAACTTGTTTATCTGATTAAGACTTCTAGCCACAGATTCCATACCTTAGAATAGATACCTAAGCAATAACTCCCCGAAGGTAGGTCTGCGGACCAATTTCACACAAGGAAGCCCTCCAGGACAGAACGGGCAAAGAAGCCCCAGTCTCTGCCTGGCAGTTGTCCAAGACTTGAACCCTACAAGCTAAGATGGTGGTTGTAGCTTTAGCTCTGGTGGAATAAGCATGTAAACGGTCAGGGGGTTGCTTCTTAGTCAATGTGTAGCAGATTTTTCTATACAGAGAACGATCCATCTGGAGATGCTCTTCTCCCGTACAGCCCGTCCTTACTTCGCTCCGACATACCCCACGAAGAGTTGTAGTGGACCCTGAACTCTGTGTGTTCAAGGTAGAAAGCCAACGCTCTTTTTGGATCCAGAGGGTATAGTCCCTCCTCTTCCTTGGAGGGATGAGGCAGAGAGTAAATAGTAGGCAGATATAATGGCCTACATGAAATCGATGACCACTTACAGAAGAAAAAAAGCTCTTGTACGAAGCACCAGTTTGTCTGGGCAGATGGGATAAGGAGGCTTGGATGACAAGGCCTGAAGGGGACTGATCCTTTCGGCAGATGTTTATAGCCACGAGAAAGGCTGTCTTGATGGAAAGAAGCCTGAGTGGACAATTTTGCAGAGGTTCAAAGGGAGAGCACATACGGAAAGTGAGGATGAGATTTAGGTCCCACTGGGGTATTACAAAAGGAGTGGGAAGAAAGATTTTACAAACCTTTCAAAGACCTAGGTACAACAGGAGATTGGAAAAGGGAAGGCTTGTCAGGCAACCGAAGAAAAGCAGAGATTGCAGAAAGATATCCATTAACAGTGCCCAGAGCAGAGCCTTGATGGGCAAGGGAAAGAATGAACAGGAGAACCTGAGAAAGAAGGGTCATCAATGTGTCTTTCTAAACACCAAACCACAAACTGCCCAACAGCAGGCCTGAACGTCTTGGTAGAGGAATGACTGTCTGCCAAGATAACGCTACAAATTTTGGTAAGGTCGAAAGCTATCAACTGTCGACACTCAATCTCCACACTAGAAGGCGGAGCGTTGACAGGTTCGGCTAGAGAAACCTTCCCTGCTGCTACTACAGAAGATTCTCCAGAAGAGTGAGCCTGATCGGAGGACCGATGGCCATGCTCAACAGCTCATGATACCAGAATCTCCGTGCCCAATCCCGAGCCACAAGTATGACTTGGGCCCGGTCGTTCCTGATCTTCTTGATAACTCTGGGCAGGAGTGGTATGGGTGGAAAGGCGTACAGGAGGACTGAGCTACAATCTAAAAGCACCTCCAAGCGTGAGCCATCTAGTAAAATCCGTGCTACGAAAACAAATGATGGACGGAATGCTGAATAAATCATACATTCACCCTCAGTCAAGAGATCTGGGTTAAATCCATTGTTCTTTTGCTCACCATGCCACCCCAGTTTGGACCCAGCCATATGCAAATCAGTCTTGACCCTGTGCCTCATGGGAACAGTCCAGACCAAACTGCCAATCTAGGTCCTCCCTGGACCGGAAACAAGCATCCTGGTAGCGGTTTCTGGGTATTACCCTTCATCAACCAGGCTAGCTTCAATCCAGTGGCACAGTGAGCAAGGGACCCTCGTCTGGGCATACCCATCCCACTTAGGGTGAAAAGGCTACGCAAACAAATGATGGACGGAATGCTGAATAAATCATACATTCACCCCCAGTCAAGAGATCTGGGTTAAAACCATTGTTCTTTTGCTCACCATGCCACCCCAGTTTGGACCTCGCCATATGCAAATCAGTCTTGACCCTGTGCCTCATGGGAACAGTCCAGATCGAACTGCCAAGTCAGAGGCCTTGCACCACCTCCATATGTAGACGGCATTCGTGGAAAGCTTTGTATCGTCAACATGCGCTTGTCCAGTCTGGTGTCCAGAGAGCTCACCAGATGTTCAACACCAGGGATATGCTCTGCTGTTCAGCCATGTTCAGAGGTGCAGGGCCTTATGGCAAAGGTCCACGACTCTACCCTGCCCTGTGTATCTTGTAGTACCACATGGCCGTGGTGTAGTCCATGAGCACTTGCACAAGCCTTTCCTGGATGGAGGGAAGGAAGGCTTTCAATGCCAATCAGATCGCTCGGAGCTCCAAAAGGTTGAGATGGAGTCCAAATTCCACCAGAGACCACATAAAAAACTTTGGGAGCATGGGAACAGTGTGAAAGAGCATACAAAAAAGAAACCCCATACAAACAGTGCAACACCGCAGTGTCCAAGGGCAGAGAAAGAGAGGACGAACAGAGCAGAGCCCTGAGCAGCCACCCAACCAATACATAGACAGCAACCCTCACCTCTCCCCCAGAGACAGGGAACCTGCGTAAAAGTCATGTCACATGTAGCAGGCTTACAACCGCACCCTGAAACAAGGAAGCGGAGACAGTCCAAACAGGCAGGAACAACCAACCTCCAAACACCCCAGCCTAGAGGGCATCCACCCCCTAAGAAACAAGGGTAAGGCACGACCAGAGGGCCCCAACTCAGTGGTGGTAGAGAGGCCAGACCCCTAGCAGCAAGAGGAAGTGTGGAAGGGAGAGATGGGAGGCAACCTCCCCGACCTGTAGCATCCATAGCAGCGGGGCATAGGAACACCAGAACCCCACCTTCCGAGAACCAAAGAGGAGGGAAGAACAGCAACCAGACAGAGGCACTGCCAAGAGCAAAAGAAGGCACTCACAGAGGACATGGCCCCCCACCGGGAGGCGAGTACCAAAGACCAGCCCAGGGGTCCTCGCAGAACGGGGAGGAAGGGCGGGCCATGAAGGAATCTGCGGCTAGAATCGTCTCTACCAGAGACAACGTTACCGAGGGTAAGTAACTCGTACATCTTATAGAGACTACTAGCCGCAGATTCCTTCACGTAGAATAGATACCCTAGCAATACCCACGGGGAATGAGGGTCTGCGAACAGACCCCACCAGTCTCGACAGGACAAAGGCCCACAGGGGACCAGTCCTGTTCAGGAAGGCAACCTCGTCCCTACCAGGCAAGAGGACTCCACAAGCCAATGCCAGCAGCCCCAGAAGGAATGTAGGAGGAAGAAGGAAGAGCGGAGGCCCCTACCTGCACAAGAGAGGAACCAAGGGCAAGGCCAGAGAGGCCGAAGCACCCCACTCAACCCCCAGAGCAACCAAGCTTCCACCCAACACCAGGACAGGCAGAGGAACAAGAAGAAGCCCAGAGGGCCCATAGCTATATAACACAGGAACCCTCTTTGGAAGAACTTCCGCAGCAGAGGGGAAAGCAAAAGCGTCACTGGGAAAAAAAAAACACAGTAGAGGGCTTGAGCTCAGCCCAAATAAATAACAGAAGGCCTAATCTCAGGGCCAAGTCTGTGGAACTACTCCAGCAAAAAAACACACACAGGCAACAAGGGCAGTCCAGGAGCCAACAATGCCAAGTCCCAACAAGGAGGACTCAATGGCAAGGAAATACCATCTATAGTAAGGGCATCCAAAGGGCCCAAACCCAGTTCAACTCAGCAGTCACTGAGGAGGGGAAGGAGGAGGAGGAGAATAAGGCTGAGGAGGAGGAGTAGGAGGTGGAGGAGGACGGAGCCCCGCCGCAACTTCGGCTTCAACTGTTGACACGCCTCACAATCAGTGGTGCCGTGATCCTCCCCCAAACACCACATACAAATGAGATGAGGGTCTGTCACTGACATAAGACGCCCAGACAACGTACAAGTTTTAAAGCCCGAAGGCATTCGCCCACTGTTTCACCAGACAGAAGAAAATTAGTGAAGAAAAAAGGGGCCCCAAACAGGCCTGCAGCAAGACCGGATCTGCGTTGCACGTGGAAAAGTAAAAAAACTGACGTAGGCGCGCCGGGGTGGGGCTTATGTGACCTCACTGCCATCACGTACGCGGACGACGCCTGGGCGGAGTCGCGTGATGTCGCCCTGCCCCCGGCGCGCAGGGATGCTGTGGCAAAAAGTTGCCGAATCCAGTCTCACGCCTGGGGATGATTCCACGTGAAGGAATCTGCGGCTAGCAGTCTATCAGATATGTATGTATCATAGCTTGAATATCCTGGATTCAAAGTTAAGGAGGACAGGCCGAAAACTATACTATGTCCAGAACAGCTCCAATGAAAACAAAGCATCTGAATGGCAGTGGGAGACGACAGCCTGGGGTGAGCATTTTACAGCCAGTTATCGAGATAGGGGAAGACTGGTACCCCTAATCTCCGCCGATGAGCTGCAACCATCATTTTGTGAAAACCCACGGGGCTCTGGTGAGGCCAAAGGGGAGCACAGTGAACTTAAAGTGCTATTGGCCCACGAAAACTGCAGATAACGCCTGTCTCCTGGATCAAGGGCAGACAGGACCTGAGCTACAGTAAGCATTTTGAAATTCTCCTTTTTGAGAAAGAAGTTGATAGAACGCAGGTCTAAGATAGGACAAAGGTCTCCGTCCTTCTGGGGTCAGCACCCTCTCCATGGCCTCTTGGTGGAGAAGAGATAGGCGGCCTGTCGCAAGTAAGCAGCATGGAGGGAAGGGAGCAGCCCCTCAGGACAGTCTGCAAAACTCACCTGTCTGACGATTTAGACTGCCAGTGGTGGAGGTGATGGCGAATCCTGCTGCCCATGGTGGTAAGCTGACAGACTAAGAGGGGATGGAGGCTGCGGCTGAAGGGATAGTTTGTGGACTGACCCAACCAATGTCCACCCAAACCCACGGGTCTGGCAGAAGCTGCATCTGTGGCCACAGAGATGCTAGTAAGCTTGCGCGCTGTGGTAGCTGGACAGGGATGTACGCCCCTTCTGTGGCCACGAAAGGAGCAAAAGGCGGATTGAGGATGACAAGGGGCCATGAAAAAGTCCAAGGACCTGGTCGTAGCCCTGCTGTCCTTAAAGTGCTCCAGGGCCAAATCTGCCTAGTCTCTGAAGAAACAGGAGCAATCAAAGTGCGATGACTGACATCCCCAGAACAACCAGTAGTCCTCAACCAGATGTGGCATCTCAGAGCCACCATCGAAGAAACTGCACTTCTTAGCGAGTAGGTGGTGTCTAGTCCACAGCGAATGGTAAACTTAGCTGTGTCGCTCCTGTCGGCAACAGCCTGTGCCTCATCCGTAACAGCAGCACCTGCAGAACCATATCCCACAGTGCGTGAGAGTAGAGGACCTAAAGACAAGCAGTGCTCACCGACTGCAAAGTCATGCTGGCAGAAGTAAACATTTTCTTGCTGAAATTATTCAGCTTATTGGAATCCTGGTCTGGCAGGGCCAAAGGGAATGTGCCAGGGTTTACTTGTGAGGTGCAGGCTTGGACCACCAAACTCTCCAGGGTGGCGTGTTGGGTGAATAAGTTGGGGTCCCCTGGAGCAGAGGTGGCGGGCAATAGTCCTGTTCACAGGAGCCTCTGTGCTAGGCTTGGACCCAAGCAGGATGTCTGGAAGAGGTTCATTAAAAGGGAGAAGCGGTTCTGATGGGGACACTCCTAGAGGACATAATCCTGCCATACTAGGAGGATATCTTAAAAAACAAGTTGATAAAATATAGAAAAAACCTAGTCAAAAATGACTAAGGTGTAGCTCTTCCCTGATCTGTGTGGAAATAAAAGAACTGATGTCAGCGTACCTGGGTGGTGCCTATATAGGCGCCACAAACATGAATTCCAGTGCAGATCTCGCTAACACCACCACAAGGAGAGGAACAAAGCCACCTACTGTTGCACGCAGGGGTACCGCGCACAAAACATTTCTGGATCCAGTTTAATGCATGGGGCTAATTCTAAGGTAAAGAATCTGCAGCTAGAAGCCTTTATCGGATCTGCACGTTCTTCATCTATCCCTCAGTGAATATGACAATCCTGCATGTCCACTGAGGTTCTCTAAAGGGCGGGTCTGAAGTTGAAGGGGCCTAGACAGTGCAACCCACTTTTACAAAGAGTGGGTACTGCCCTCTCTACCCAGGCTGTGGTAGATGGACAGTGGCAGCAGCATTAATCTATACTCATTAGTACCTGTACCCCTGTCTTTACGAGGGACTGACTAGCATCCCCCTACTGGTAAAAAAAAAGCTTTGTCCAGTCTCACTCACTTGGGTTCTTTTCTTGTCTGTGGGAATGAGTGTGTTGAGAGCCAGTTAGTTCACTGGGTGAGGATGGTAAGCCGTTGCATTTAATGTGAGTCGAGTTAGTATCTGTTCTGCTGGACATTCCAGCTCCCTGTGCCTCTCCCTATTTTTACTAGAAGCTTGGTGGGTTGGGGTTGGCACTAGATCTTTTCTGTATTTATCTAAAACTCCCTCTGCAGGGTTGACCCCTTCCCTTCCTGCTGTGTGATGTTCAAGGACGCCTGGTCTAAAGTTAATTTAAACTCTTCTCTGGGGGATTGTACAGACTGGTACCAAGAGACTGGAAGTACCCTCCTCAAACAAATTGATCAGGGACTGCTCACGCAGCAATCATACAGGAAACATGCCCCAGGATTGGAAGGGAACCCAGGATGCGTAAGTAGCAGGCTGTCTGCTTGCATTGACTAGTAACTCAGGCAATGGTAAAAGTCTGGACGCATCGACCAGCTGTCTTATTCGAGGCTGATTTATTTTCTGATAAGCCACCCACAAGTGGTCTCTAAGGAAGCTGAGATCCAGAAGTGGAAACCGTGGGCTGGATTGCCATTTTTTCAGACCAGAGGACAGTGCATGAACTTGAGAAGGTGTTTCCGTGATGGATTACAAGTGATAGGAATTTGCAAGTCTGATTGAAGGAGCTGGGTGGCAGCTGGAAGTAGCTGGGTGGCAGCTGGTCGGCTGGGCACCAGAGACAGACCTCTCTGAGGCTTGTGAAGTCTTCTGTCCTTGGAACACAAAGAGACTTCAGACAGTTGCTCAAGATAAAGAAACTTGCTGCACATCAACATCAAGGGAGATGGGGAAACTCCATGCTGTCATTGAAGGTGAGACTGCTTCGCCCCAGACATTTCCTCTGTGCTGTGGGACCACTGGATGCTTCCAGTTACCATCTGAAGCTGGAGGAAAAGGAGCCTGTAGAAGCACGTACTATTCGAACCAGTGGACCCTGCCCCATGTCTTGCAGTCTCCAGCTTTGTCCCTTCTTGCACTACACCACTAGCAAGTAGCACCTTCCCCCGTGGGTGCGCTGCTATTAGAAAATCTAGACTATGACCAGTGGATTCTGTGGTACAGGCCCCACCTCTTTTGTGCCATTGGAGGGTATCAGGTTGGACTGGTACCCAGGCCAGTCACTACCCTCCTGTAGCTAGCCCATTGTTTACTGGACTATTGGGACTCCAGTAACTGTGAGAAGATACCAGGCACTCCTATCCAGACCCTTAGCACCCCCGGAGTGGCATCCTCGCCAAGGAAGGATGGGCACTTCTGCTGCTCTGGGTTGTGGCGCAGTGGGTGGACCAAGAACATTTGACTTCATATCAACTGCTGAAACCCTCTAACTGTATTACAAGGACCATTGCTCTAGCGAAAGATGAAGATTAACCCTGTGCACCGTGATCTATTTAATGCAATGTTAACTGTTTTCTTTTTTTTAAGTGCTTGGTATATAGGTGCTATATTACTGTTTGAGGTCAGAACTCTGGTCCAGAGGGTGGCAGAGACTTCTATTTTTTACTGTGTATTTTAGTTTTATGTGTAGTATAATTTTCTTGTGTGCTTAGTAAAGTCCTTTTCTTTTATAAAGTAAAGCACAGACTGGACATTGATAATATTAACTGGTATGATGGTGTAAACTGGATTCTGAATGAATGAAAATAAATTTATAGAGAGACTGCTGCTTCATAACAAGCGTCTTGGTGCTTACGCGAGTCGAGTAGGAACAGATTTACAACTCCCCAAACAAAACTGTCTTCAACTGTGCCTTAAACGCTCGCTACGGCTGGAGCGAAGAAAGAGTAGAAGGGCATTCCAGAGAAGGCCCCATGGCTTTGTGGAATTTAGGGATGATAAGTTATAATTAGAAGAGTAGAGTGCCCTTATAGCTAGATATTTTATTGGATTGCTTTGTATGTAGCTGGGGCCTGTTTTTTGGATTGCTCTTTGTGTGATCATTACAGTTTTAAATGTGATTCTGGATTTGATCAGTAACCAGTGCAATTGTTTCAGCCCTGGTCTGCTAGAGTGTCTTTTAAGGGCTGTTCAGAATTAGCACGGCTGCTGCATTCTGTACATGCTGAAGCAGAGACAGCTTTTTCTGAGGAGCACCCAGATAGAGTACGTTGGCATAATCCAACCTGGAAGTGATTAGCGCATGTACAATCCCCTTACATGTGTCTAGTGAAAGATATTTGAGAACTTTCCTTAATGATTTTGAGAGCCCAAAACAGGTGGCACAGTGACCTGAACCTGTTTTTTAAAGTTTAGCGCCGTATCCATCAAAACCCCCAGATTCCGGACTACTGTGGAGGGGGTGTGTCTCGTCAGCATAAAAGATGATCATAGCCCAGCTTTGTGCTATTGAGGCTAAATGGGACATATATACGTTAAAAACAGTTCAACCCAATGCTGACCCCTGAGGGACACCACAACTTATGGCTCTAAACTGGGAAGTGAAAGATAATAGAAATACTGCTTGATGTCTATCAGCTAAAAACGGCCTGTTCCAACCTTTGTACAAGGATCTTATATGACACAGTGTTGAATGCAGCGGAGAGTTCTAATAAAATGACCGTCACTGCTGATCTTTTCAAGATGACTATAAGATTATGGTAAAAAATATTATCAAATGTTTATATTATGGCGTGTCAATTTAGGCTGCTGGGCTCTTGGTCCAAGTCAATTATTATCCCAGTTTTCAAAAAAGGGCAGAGGGGAGATCCTAGGTGCTATAGGCCCATGGCACTGATTGGCTCTGCTGTTAAAGTGTTAGGCCGAGTAGTTCTTAGCAACTGAATAGATCAATGAGCATAATGTTCTGTCAAACCTTCAATATGGTTTCCGGAAAGGCAGGGGTACCATGGATCAGTGTCTCAAACTGCATCTTTTAGCAGGGAAGGAAAATGCTACTTACCAGTAAGCATCTGTTCTTGGCATGCAGAGCTGCAGAGTTGTACACCATCTGGTGTTGGGCTCGGATGCTTGCACTTCATTGTCTTGGAAATGTCTTTTGTAGTTACATGATAGGTGAATCCTCCCTTGGACAATAGTGCACCTGGGCATCGACTCCATTCTCAGATTGTTTTTCGTCATGATGGGAAATGATGGAGTCAGTAAAAAGTAAGAGATGTCCATGTGAATGTATCTAATAAGATAATACTGGAACAGGTACAGGTTCCGGGGAGGCGGGCGGGCGTGTACAACTCTGCAGCTCTACATGCCAAGAACAGATGCATATTGTTAAGTAGCATTTTCAGTTCGAGGCATATGAGCTGCAAATTGTACACTACGCATAGACTGTACAGCAGTGTCTCCCCTAGCGGTGGTCACCTGTATCAGTTGCAGTAGTTTGAAAAAGTGTTTTAAGAACAGCCTGGCTTACTGAAGCTTGTTGCTTAGCCTGCAAATCAACACAATAGTGTTTGGTGAAGGTGTGTGGTGTAGACCATGTTGCTGCTTTACATATGTCATATCTAAGGGAATGTTTCCTAAGAATGCTATGGAAGCCCCTAGTTTGCGTGCTAAATGCATCGTAGGGGGAATTGTTAATGTGCGTTTAGCCTTTTGGTAGCAAATTTGAATACATTTTACTATCCACCTAGCGATCCCAGCTTCGGAGATGAGGTTACCCTGATGAGGTGGGGAGATAGTTACAAACAGTTGTTTTGTCTTTCGAAAGGGCTTATTCCTGTCAATGTAATAAAGTAGGGCTCCTTTGACATCAAGTGTGTGAAGAGCTCTTTCTGCAACAGAGTCTGGCTTTTGGAAAAACACTGGTAACTCAACTAATTGGTAAAGATAAAAAGCAGAGATTACTTTGGGAAGGAATTTTGGATTTGTTTTGAGAACCACTTTGTTACGATGAATAAGTAAGAATGGTTCTTGTATGGTTAAAGCCTGGATCTTACTTACCCTTCTGAGAGAGGTAATTGTGACAAGGAAAGCGACGTTCCATGTGAGGAACTGAAGTTCACATTTATATAGAGGTTCAAATGGGGGACCCATGAGTCTTGTAAGAACAATGTTTAAATTCCACACCGAAGAGGGTGGCAGTCAGGGAGGAATTATTTAAGGACCGCCATAAAGGCTTTAATTGCAGGTACTCTAAATAATGACAAGTGTTGTCTGTTTTGTAAATAAGCAGCAAGTGCCGCTAGATGTAATCGTATGGATGAATATGCTAGATGACATCTTTGTAAGTGTAGTAAATAGCAAATGATTTCCTAAGTTGAAGCATCCAGCAGATCAATGTTATTGTTATTGCAGTAGATGACAAATCTTTTCCATTTTGTTGCATAGCAAGCTCTAGTAGTAGGTCGTCTGGCGTCTTTAATGATGTTCATACAGTCTGGCGGAAGGTTAAGACAACCGAACTCTAGGACTTCAAGAGCCAGATCGCTAGATTCAGTTGACCTGGATCGGGGTGCCTTCTCTTTCCATGGTTCTGCGTTACGAATGTTGGGGAGAGGTGCAGTTTTTGATGTGGAACGATTGAGAGTTCCAGCAGTGTTGAGAACCACGGTTGGCCTGCCCATGTGGGAGCCACCAAGATCATTTTGAGAGACTGTTGTCTGAGCTTGCGTACTACTAGGTGAATCAGTGGGAGTGGCGGAAAAGCGTACCCAAATCTGCCCGACCAGTTCATCCATATCGCATTGCCTTTGGACAGCGGGTGTGGAAACCTGGCGGCGAAGGTTGGGCATTTTACATTTGCGTGTGTAGCGAACATAGCCCCACCTTTGGAGAAATGTTTGAAGAACTTGGGGATGAAGTTCCCATTTGTGTATCTGCTGTGTCTGTCGACTTAGCAGATCCGCAATCTGATTGTGAATCCCAAGTTGTGTAGCAGCTGGATGGTTTGATGAGTGTGATTAACACACTGCGTGAGTGACTTGGCTTTTATTAGCCAGTCGTCAAGATATGGAAAGACATGGATTTGTTGTCTTCTTAAGTGTGCTGCTACCACCGCAAGGCACTTTGTGAATATGAAAGGACTTTGAATGATAGTGTTGTCCGTCCACTATGAACCTTAGATACTTCCCGTGAGCAGGGTGTATGGGTATGTGGAAGTAGGCGTCCTTGAGATCTAGTGTGGCAAGGAAGTCGCCTTGTTGCAGGAGTGGGAGGGCTTGGTGAAGAGTGATCATATGAAAATTATCTGACTGTATATAGAGATTGAGGGGTCTGAGGTTGAGTATTGGCCTTAGGGTGCCGTTCTTTTTGGGTATTAAGAAATACATCGAATGAACCCCTGTTCCTTGATGCAGTAAGGGAACTGGTTCTATTGCATGCTTTTGAAGCAGTGAGAGAACCTCTTTTTTAAGAGCGTGAGGTGGTCTGTGGACATTGGACGCTGTTTGGGTGGTATGGTGGGCAGGGTTGCTGTAAGTTCCAGCCAGTAACCACACTGGATAATTTGTCTTACCCACTTGTCTGTTGTGATGGAATTCCAGACAGGTAGGAACTGTGAGAGTCCTTCCCCGACCGGAGTGGAATGGTCTGAGTGGAGGGAAGTCACTGTTTATTAGTGGGGGAGGCGCGAGTGTTGTTTTGCCTCGGCCTCTCCCTTTGTTGTTATGTCCCCTATATCAGACTGTAAAATATCCTCTGTTGGGGGATGTTTGTGTGGTGTTTTTGTAGGAAGAGGAGGCGGTGTCTGTTGCAATGTTTTTAGATGCTCTTCTATAGAAGGAGCAATGAAAGGAGCCACGTGTGGATGGAGACTGTAATGCTCCCATGCATTTAGCTGTCTCGGTGTCCTTTTTCATTTTTTCCAGAGTGGTGGCTACAGCCGGTCCAGAAAGTTGTTCCTGATTGAACGGCTGGTTAAGGATAGTTGTTTGCATCTCCTGTTTAAAGCTTGAAATGCGTAACCAGGCATGCCGTCTAAGTTGCACCCTAGTGTTAATGGACCTAGAAGCTGTGTCTGCTGCATCAAGGGCACACTTTATTGATATGTTGGTTATTAATTTGCCCTCTAGAATGAAGTCATTTGCCTATGTTTTGTATTGATCAGGTAAATGTAATAGGGTTTCTAGTCGGTCATAGTGAGCCCTATCATACCTAGCGAGTAATCCTTGCGTGTTGGCTATGCGCCAGCTATTAGCTGCTTGGGCTGCAACTCTCTTGCCAGAGGCATCTAACAACTTAGATTCCTTATGCGGTGCGTCACCGGAGGTTTGAAAGTTGGCGCGCTTCTTAGCGTTGGTTACTTCTAGTGAGTCTAAGGGTAGCAGCCCTTTGATGTAGATGGGATCATCTGGGGCAAGTTTATATTTATGTCAATCCTGGGATTGAGAATTCTAGCTCTTACGGAGTCCTTGAATATGTAGGGGGCATGTTTAATGACCCCTTTTAGCATTGGCAAGGTTTGGACAGTTTTTTGTAACTGTTCGAAGATGTGTAGAAGGAAGTCCTCGTCTGTAGGGTCTGAATGCATGTGAACACCATGGTAGACAGCAACTCTATTCATGAGCTGGCCAAAACCAATATGGTCATCTAGGGGAGATAGTTTTGTTGGATATGGTTGGGGATCAGGGAGGTCTAGAGAATCTATTGGGTCATCATAATCGTCCCAATCGTCCTGTGGTGCTCCGTGTCATTATGAGGGTCAGTGAAAGGGTCAATGTTGACTCCCCCTCCCCCTAAATTATCATGATCATCAACATCCTGTGGTGGTGGTGAGTGAGGTGGGAGGTTTGGAGGCTGTGGAGGAGAGACTGGCTTAGGAGGAAGAACAGGCTGAGGAGGAATAACAGGAGAAGAGGCACAGTCCTTTTAGGTCTCGCTGAGTCAGCGAGCATGCGCTGCTCGGAGAGACATTTAGTAGCGGCTTCTGGAAGTGCTCCTAAAGTGGCCAACAGCTTGCTAGAAGGCGGTCAAGCACGCGCGACGTGCACAGCACTTTTTCACGTCGCACACGTGAGTGAGCACCACTCGCGTGTTTTTTTTATTGCCGCACGGCGTTACTTTTACGGCCGCGTGGTGCCAATGCTTGTTTTTGTGGTTTGCCGCTTCTCAGCGGATCCTGGTAGTTCAGCACACTTGTTTTATTTCTTTCCACCTCCGTTTTTACCCAAGAGTGACCACCAGCTGCAAGAGCTGCTTTGCAAACTAACTTCACTGCGATCCTGTTGGTATTTTTTTTTCATCTTCTAAGTTTGTTGAGATAGATCCGGGCGCCACACCTCCAAACAGGCAGCAGTGCCACACTGCGTGAAAGCTGCACGTGGCCTGTTCGCAAGCTGACGTAAGGACATTAGCACACATTTAAAGTGTGCCAACTGTTCAAACATCACGGACGGGCATATATCTTGCCCCACCTTGTCCCGCGCCATGCTTGCAGAGTTAACGCAGCAAACCCAAAAAGACATTTAAACAAGTACAGACAGGTAAGCGAATTCAATAACCGCTAGTTTTTTAGTCTGAGAAATAGGCTTGCATTAACCTCTTCGATGCTGATGACGGCCCCCAGCCGTCATGCATCACGGGCTCGTGTGCTGATGACGGCTGGGGGCCGTCATAAACCCGCCAACTCGCGATTCTGCCGCACAGGCGCAGAATCGCGGCCGCGCCCAAGGGGTTAAATATTGGCATCTGGTGGCATGTTTAAATAGGCCTCAAGTGAAAGTAATGTCTTTCATACTAGGTAGAAACCCTGTCAGTTTTTCTGACAAAACAGAATTGATTAGCCAGTATGTGCTTTGTTACGGTTGGTCTCTGTATGCAGCTGGCTGTCTTGTTTTACTGAAGGTCTGCGCCAAGCCTGTATGTGAGCCGGGGCTGGTTATATAAGCCAGGTGACTCGAGAGATCTCCTCTCGACTGGCTCTTTCTGTTCTGTGGCCAGAAGCATCTTTTTAAAATGAGCCTGCATGTTTTGTTCCATTCTTGGTCAGTGTGGCTTTGTCAGTGGTTACATTGTGTTTCTGTGTCATGGTGACGGCGGAGGTTACCTGGTGATTCTGTGGGGTGTAAGGATTAGTTGCTGCCTACTCCCCTCAGTGTGAGACAGTAGAGTAGATGCATCTTTTTCACGAGGAATTTTTAGCTTAATAGGTTGATCGACAACTAGTGAGGAATATCTGGTGCACTGCAGTTTGATTAAGAATACATTGCACTAATGATCTCTTGAATCTGTGGTCACTTCAAAGTCGTTCAAGGGTTTAATTTTTTTGAAGTTGAAAGCGGTGGCTAAAAATGACCCATGAGGATTTCAGATTCAGGCCTCTTATGGCAAGCTCATGTCCACAATACTCAGAAGTTGGCCTCCAATTAGAAGAATGTATGCTTCTTGGTGGCTTTCACCTGCATTTTGCTTGCAGTGACCTCATTATTTTATTTTTGTTAACACACCTAAATATCTCTCTCATGTGTTTTCTGTTTGCTAGGTACAGTGGTGTACTGCACTAAGGGCCTAGGTAGGCACTTTATAAATCCATCCCCCAAAAATAATTTTGGCATCTTTAAAAGTTTCTCCTGCTAAAAGTTCCTCTCCAAATGCACAAGAGGTTATAGTTTATTAGTGTGAGTCACCAGGCCTCAGTGTATCTCAGTTATGCACTCTTTCATTACCCAACAGGTGTGGTGGAAAGGCGGTGGGCCTATTTTCCTTTCATGTTCCAGTGCCAAGACACGCATGTGAGGCTAGCAAAAAATGACTGTTACAGTTGACAGAGGCGTGTTCGAAGAGTTTTCTGCCTGTGTTTGCCTCTGCTTCCCTTGGGGCTGTTGGTGCTGCAACGCTTCTTAAGCGGATTATTGTTTGTTCCTGATCAAATCAATGCACACGTTACTCACCTTCTGTAACTATATATCTGTAAGAAACAGTAGTTAGTATTAGATTCCTTACCTTAGAATATCCCCAGGCGTCAGACTGGATCCGGAAATGTTTGCGTAGCAGTACCCATGCGCGTCGGTAGGCGTCGTCCGCGGCTCCGCGTCCGTCGTCGTGGGCGCCGTGATGACATCATTGGAGTACTTAGACGCCGCCTCCGCGTGCTGATGTCAGTTCTTATACACAGCTTTTCCGCGCCAGAAACGCAGAGCCATGATAAAAACCAACACTGGTGCCATGAAACTAGGGCCCTGAAAGGGGATGACCTTAACCCTAGATATCGGTTCGCAGAACGGGGAGGATGGGTGGGGCGGTAAGGAATCTAATACTAACTACTGTTTCTTACAGATATATCGTTACCGAAGGGAAGTAACTTATGCATCTGAAAGAAACAGGTTAGTATTAGATTCCTTACCTTAAAGTAGATACCCCAGCAATACCAACCCCGGTGGTGAGTCTGCGAACCAATGATCACACCAGAAAGTCCTGGAGGACGGAACGGCCAAAGAAGCCATCCCTTCGGACTTGGCTGTCCAGGCAGTAGTGTCTTGCAAACGTGTGCAGCGAGGCCCACGTAGCTGCACGATAAATGGAGGGGTAGTGTCAAAGGGGAGGGAGTAGCCCCTTCGTACTATCTGCAAAACCCACCTGTCCAACGTGATGTTGTGCCAGTGGGGGAGGTGATGGCGGATCCTGCCGCCCACTGGCAACTGGTGGCCCTGAAAACTCGGAAGACTTGGAGGCTGCTGCAGGGGGGCATTGGTGAACTGGCGTGCCCGCTGGCCCACAGACCCACGATGTTGGGTCCCACGTCACCGGCCATGCAGAGGCTAGGTGGCTGTGGCCCTGGGTGGAACGTGGTGCGGCACTCCTTCTCAAGCAACGAAAAGGGCGAAAGGCAGACTGCATGGTGCGAGAATTTGCTATGAGCCCCAAGGCTCTGGTCGTGGCTCTAGAGCCCTTGCAACGCTCAAGCGTGCTGACCACCTTGTCACCAAACAGGCAACACCCATCAAAGCGGATGTCCCAAAGGGTAGACTGGACATCCCCAGAGAAGCCAGACGTTAGCAGAAGGGCGTAGCGCCTCAGGGCTACCGATGTGGAAACCCTTCTACCCAGGGAGTGAACGTTATCCAGCCCACACCGGATGGTGAACTTTGCTGCGCCTCGACCCTCAGCAACTCGGTGGGTGAGCACGGCCCGGGCCTCCTACGGGCCCTGCGGCAGCACTTACGCAACTGTATCCCACACTGTGTGTGTGTAACGGCCCAAGAGACATGCAGTGTTCACCGACCGCAGTCCTAAGATGGCGGAAGAAAATATCTTCTTTCCAAGATGGTCCAGCTTCTTGGATTCCCTATCAGGAGGAGCAGTAGGGAATGCACCCTTTGGGGTTGAGGCTTGGATCACCAAGCTCTCTGCGTTAGGGTGTTGGGAGAGCAAAAGTGGGTCACCTGGGGCCGGGCGTTGGCAACAGGCAATCATCCTGTCCACATGGGGCCAAGTGCTGGGCTTGGACCAAGTGTCCAGAAGGATGTCAGCGAGGGCCTCATGAAAAAGCAGCAGGGGCTCCAAAGAGGCTGCAGCTGGCTGAAGCACCTCAGTCAGAAGGTTAATCCTGAGAGCCATCGTTGGAAGTACGAGGGTCAAGGCCTCAGCCGTCCTATGCAACACCACAGCATAGGAATAAAGCCACCCAAAGGAGGCGAAGGTAAGAAGCCCAACTTGAAAAGGTTGTCGCAGGACGGGGAGGACGGGCTTGCGTTAAGGAATCTGCGGCTAGACTATGTCTCTACCGGATACATTGTTACCGAAGGTAAGCAACTTGTTCATCTGATAGAGACGTCTAGCTGCAGATTCCTTAACTTAGAATAGATACCAAAGTCATACCCCTGGAGGAGGCGGGACTGCAACTGAACCCCACTAAGGTCCAGAGAGAGCCTAGCCATCAATAACATGACCAAAAGAGTGTCGTCAAGCAAAGGGCGAAACACAGTGTGGACAGAAATGACGTTGCAGCGAACCACCAGACCCCTATGCTTAGAAGGGAGCGGTAATCAAGGGGAGACTAGGGCACCACAGCCCATCCAGAATAACACAAAACCCCATATATGTAGAGAGGATGAGAGAAGGAAAAAACCAAGCCAGAACACTGGTGCCTGAGCGATAAATGCCGAACTTCGAAAGAAGACGAGCAAAGGGGCATGAAGGATCCGCAGGATCCATGGTGTCGACAAGAAGTCAGAGCTAGCCCCATCTAAACAACTCAAACAGCGTAAAACACTGTGGCACCTGCTCCTGTAAAGATACGAAGGCAGCAGGATACTGACTCCTGCCCAGCAAGGGCCAATATGGAGCAAAAACACACCCAGTAAAGAAACTGGCGCGAAAAGGGAGGTCAGCACTTCGCAATAAAAAACCTGAACCTATGGGCCCAAAAGACTGGTAAGCGGTATGCTGGAGAGAACGCGTACCGACCCGCATGTACCACAGAGGAAGAGTACTGCCGAGACCCTCGCCAGCCAGACATGTGTGAGAGCATTGAAAGGATGCCCATACACAACCAGAAGCACAAGTTACTTACCTTCTGTAACAATATATCTGTAAGAAACATTAGTTAGTGTTAGATTCCTTACCTTAGAATTACCCCCAGGCGTCAGACTGGATCTGGAAAGTTTTCGTCAGCAGTACCCCTGCGCATCAGTAGGCACCGTCTACGTCTCCGCGTCCGTCATCGGCATCGTGATTGCCGGGATGACGGCGCTGGAGTACTTAGACGCCGCCCTAGCGTGCTGATGTCAGTTCTGTACACAGCTTTCCATGTCAGGAACGCAGAGCCATGCAAGAAACCGACACTGGTGCCATGAAACTAGGGCCCTCAAAGGGAAATACCTTAACCCTAGATATCGGTTCGCAGAAAGGGTGAGTATGTGTGGGGCGGTACGGAATCTAACACTAACTAATGTTTCTTACCGATATGTCATTACCGAAGGTAAGTAACTTGTGTATCTGACAGAAACACGTTGGTGTTAGATTCCTTACCTTAGAATAAATACCCCAGCAATACAAACCCCGGTGGTGGGTCTGCGAACCAAAATCACACCAGGAAGTCCTGGAGAACCGTACAGCCAAAGAAGCAGTCTCTCCGGACTGGGCTGTCCAGGCAGTAATGCTTGGCAAACGTGTGCAGCGTAGCTGCCTGACAAATGTCCTGCAAAGGGACTCCCCGTCCCAAGGCAGTAGTAGCCGCCGTGGCCTAAGAGGAATGGGCGCGCAGCCCAACAGGAGGATCCGTTTTAGCCAAGGAATAACAGACCTTGATGCACAAAACGACCCACCGAGAGATGGTCTGTTTGTGCACCGCCCGTCGCTTCTTAGCGCCCACGTAGCCAACAAAGAGTAGGCCGTCCACTCGGAACTGCTGTATGCGGTTCAGATAAAAGGAGATTGCACGTTTTGGGTCCAGACGATGGAGCATCTCTTCCTCCTTCAAGGGATGCGGAGGCGGAAAGAAGGTGGGCAAGGTAATGGACTGTCCGATGTGAAAGGCAGTAACCACCTTGGGCAGAAAAGAAGGACGAGTCCTCAGAACAACTTTGTCCGGATGGACAGAGAGAAAAGGAGGCTTAGATGAAAGAGCCTGGAGCTCACTCACTCTTCTGGCAGAGGTGATGGCAACCAGGAAAGCAGTTTTTAGAGTCAGAAAACAGAGAGGGCAATTATGAAGTGGCTCAAAGGGAGCGCACATCAGGAAGGTAAGAACCAGATTCAAGTCCCACTGAGGCATCACGAAAGGAACAGGAGGAAACATGTGCGTGATGCCTTTCAAGAATCTATTTACAACAGGGGACTTGAAAAGGGAAGGCTGATCATGAAGCCTCAAGAAGGATGAGATGGCCGAAAGATAGCCCTTGATAGTGCCCAGAGCAGTGCCCTGCTGGGCCAGAGAAAGACGAAAGAGGAGAACCTCTGAAAGAGGGGCAGAGAGAGGATCCACCACCTTTGCTGTGCACCATACCACAAACTTGTTCCACCTGCAGGCGTATTCCCTTTTTGTGGAGGGATGCCTGGCTGCCAAGATAACGTTGCAGACTTCAGGAGGCAAGTCAAATGGCCTCAACTGTCGCCGCTCATTCTCCATGCATGTAGGTGGAGGCTGGACAGGTTCGGGTGGAGGACCGTCCCCTGTTGCTGCAACAGAAGGTCCTCCTGAAGAGGCAGTCGAATCGGGGAAACGATTGACAGACTGAGTGGCTCGGGATACCAGTATCTTCGTGCTGAGTCCGGAGCCACAAGAATGACTTGCGCCTGGTCGCGCCTGATCTTCTTCAGTACTCTGGGCAGAAGTGGTACAAGAGGAAAGGCGTACAACAGACCGCAACTCCACTCATGAAGAAAAGTGTCTCCGAGCGAGCGCCGCCGTGGAGATTCCAAAGGCGCAGAACTGAGGACATTGCGCGTTCTCTTCGGTGGTGAATAGATCTAACCAAGGCTCTCCCCACTGCAGAGAGACACCTTGCGCCATGTCAGATTTCAGACGCCATTCGTGATCCATCATGCACCGACGGCTGAATTCGCCTGCCCTGGCATTCAGTGAACCTGCCATGTGTTGAACCACCAGGGTGATGCCCTGATGTTCCAGCCATGTCCAAAGGTGCAGAGCCCTGACATAGGGTCCACGACCCCACCCCGCCCTGTTTGTTGCAATACCACATGGCGGTGGTGTTGTCCGTGAACACTTGCACCAAACTTCCCCGGACAGAGGGAAGAAATGCCTTCAGTGCAAATCGATCGTCCAAAGCTCCAGAAGGTTGATATGAAGCCGGGACTCTGCCGGAGACCAGAGGCCTCTGATCTCCGCCTCTCCCTTGTGGCCCCCCCCACCCCAGAAGGGACGCATCCGTCACCACTGTGTGCTCCGGTTGGGAAAGGGAGAGGGATCTGCCACTGACCCAATCGCAGTCCATGAGCCACCAAAGCAATGTCTCGCAGTGCCCTCCGAGATCAGGACGTGGTCGGACATGTTGCCCTGATGCTGT
Organism: Lissotriton helveticus; assembly: GCF_964261635.1. Classification (NCBI taxonomy): domain Eukaryota; kingdom Metazoa; phylum Chordata; class Amphibia; order Caudata; family Salamandridae; genus Lissotriton; species Lissotriton helveticus. The sequence goes on along the minus strand of NC_136058.1, from coordinate 144,303,176 downwards.
ACCCACTGGAACTTTAGGTCCCAACGGAGAGCCCGCATCCGCCACCTGGCGTGATGTACCAGCAGGATGCATGAGGCCATCATCCCCAGGAGTCGTAGGGTCAACCTGACCGAAACTCGGGATAAAGGCTGAAAGATTGGAATCGGAGCCTGAATATCCCGAACCCGCTGCTCTGGAGGATTAACCCGAAACTGCGCTGCGTCCAGAACCGCTCTGATGAGGAGCTTCTGAGAGGGACTAAGGTGTGACTTCGGCACGTTGATGGAGAACCCCAGCGAGTGCAGGAGGTCGGCTGTAGTCTGGAGATGGGAGACGACTGTCTGGGGCGAGCCCGACTTCAATAACCAGTCGTCGAGATAGCTGCGACCACCGCCATCACTTTCATGAACACCCATGGGGCACTGGTGAGGCAGAAGGGGAGCACAGTAAACTAAAAGTGCTTGTTGCCTACCGTGAACCGCAGGTAGCGCCGCAGGGCCGGCAGGACGGGGATATGGAAATATGGGTACTGCAAATCCAACGCTACCATCCAGTCTCCAGGGTCCAGGGCAGCCAGGACCTGAGCTAAAGTCAGCATCGTGAACTTCTCCTTCCGGAGGAAGCCGTTGACGCTCCTGAGGTCCAAGATATGGTGCAGGCCCCCTTTGCCCTTCTTGGGAACCAGAAAGTAGTGGGAGTAGCAACCACGTCCTACTTCCGGCCCAGGAACGCGCTCGATGGCCCCCTTGGCCAAGAGGGACGTAACTTCCTCCCGTAGAAGTTGCAAGCGATCCCCCGACATGTGGTGGTACTGTGGCTGTCGCTTCGAAGGGGAGGGAGTAGTCCCTTCGGACGATTTGCAGCACCCCCCTGTCCAAAGTGATGGAACGCCAGTGGAGTAGGTGATGGTGAACCCTGCCTCCCACTGGCGTGGAATGGGCCTGAAAGCTCAGACTAGGAAGGCTTTGAGGCGGATGCTGCGGGAGCGGATGTGGACTGACCGGCACTCTGACCCCCTGCTCCGCCACGGCGGAAAGCTCGTCCGCGACCACGTTGAGATTGGTTCTGCGGTCTGTGGCTGGACGAACGTGCGGGGGTGCCCCTTCCTTGGCCACGAAAGGGTGAAAGGCAGAAGCCTGCTGGCGCTGGGCCAAATGACCCAAGGACTTGGCCGTAGCCTTGGAGTCCTAAAAGCGCTCCAGCGCGCTATCTGCCTTGTCGCCAAAGAGATGACGGCCTTCAAAAGTCATGTCCATGAGAGTGTCCTGGACATCCCTTGAAAAGTTGGTGGACCTCAGCTAAGCGTGACGACGAATCGCCACCGTAGTTGCAATCGCTCTGCCCAGCGAGTACGTGGTGTCAAGTCCACATCGAATGGAATACAGTGCTGCGTCCCGCCCCTCAGCAAGGGCCTGGGTGAGCCGTGTCTCGGCCTCCTCCGGGCACTGGGGCAGCACGTCCGCCACTGTATCCCACAGAGAGTGGGTATAACGGCCCAAAAGGCATGCGGTATTAATGGACCGCAGTCCCAGACTAACCGAGAAAACCAGTTTCTTGCCAAACTGCTTCAGCCTTTTGGATTCCCGGTCCAGGGGTGCAGTAGGAAATGCGGTTTGGGACGTGGAGGACTGGATAACCAGACTCTCAGGGGAGGGGTGGGTGGACAGAAAGCAGGGGTCGCCCGGAGCGGGGCGGTGGCGCCGGGCCACGTTTCGGTCCACAGGGGGAACTGTGGATGGCTTGGACTAGGTGCCCATCAGATCATCAGTGAGGGCTTCACTAAACTGCAGTAAAGGCTCTGAGGAGATTACTGGCGGTTGAAGCAACTCAGTGAGGAGGTTAGTCCTCACGGCCGCTGCAGGAAGCTCTAGGCCTGCGGCCACCCTGCGCAGCACCACAGCATAAGTTGTTCCCTCCTCCGTAGCCACGAAAGGAGGAGAGAGAAAACCAGTGTCAGGCGAAGTGTCTAGACCACTGGCCTCCCCTAGCTCATCTGCCCAGTCCTGACTTAACTGGCACTGCTGTGCCAGAGGGTCCTCAGACCCCTCCCAGTCCTCCCTTTCATCCGTGTCCTGGTAAACAGGCAGAAATTACGGAGCCGGGTCATAGGTGAAAAGTTCACCAGTTGGTGTCGGAGACGGCGCCGAGCACCGCCGCTCCGATGCAGAGCCCGGGGCCGCCTGAGGACGGCGTCGGAGGTGGCACTGAGGGAGTTGGCGCCAGCGGAGGGGTCGTGAGGTCAACTGACGTCGACCGGGATCCCATGGGGTCTCCTCCTCCTCCTCCTCCTCCTCCTGGATCTCAAGCAGCTTACGGGAACGCTCCTGCCTAGCCTTCGACGTCAAGGCCCGGCAGTCAGGGTACGACTTGTCATCGTGGTCGGCCCCCAAGCAATAGAGAGACCGGCAGTGGGGGTCGGTAACTAACATCAGTCGGTGACAGGGGTCGCACGGCTTGAAACCGGGCATCCCTATCGGCACCAGGAGTCGAAGTCGACTCGAAAAAGATAGAAAAAATTGTCCGAAAAGTTAGTCGAAAAATGCCTAAGGATACGCTCTTCCCGGATCGGCGCTTGCTGGCGCGGAAAAATGAAGAACTTATATCAGCGCTCAAGGACGGTGTCTAAGTACTCCAGCAACATCATTTCGGCGATCACAACGCCAACGACGGACGTAGAGCCGCAAGACGACACCTACCGACGCGCAGGGGTACTGCTGATGAAATCTTTCCGGTTCCAGGCTCATGCCTGGGGGCAATTCTAAGGTAAGGAATATAACTCTTCCGTGTTTATTTCAGATGGACGCTCATACGCGGCCAGAGTTTGCCTGTAGTACCATAACAGAAGAGCACGAGGAAGCAAGACAGCAGGAACAGCTCAGATGCGCACAATAGCAAGTAGGCAACGGGCCACAAATACCAGAGAAGATCTGGTGATGTAAGAGGACAGGGCCAAGACAAAGGCAGGAAAGCCTGCACAGGCCAGTAGGAAGATCATGGTGCAGAAACAGCCTCAAGAGGATGCCGAAACCCGGCCAAACCCAGGGACTAGGGTGTGCCAAAAGTACCCGTATTTATACGAAAAGTGGAACTAGTCCAGGCTATAAGCAGTGTCTCCCTCCGGTCCGGAAGAGAAAACAGTCCCCTCGCAGGACAATTAGAAGAAAAAGACAAGCCTAACCAGGGAGTACTCAGGACCAACTCACGGGTCCAAGACGCCAGGAAGAGCAGAGTTCAAGGAGAACCGGCTCCACAAGTCTTACACAGTAAGAATGCCAGCAAAACGTAGAAATCCCTGGGTGGAAGCAGCGGGATGTGGATAAAACTGCTGGGGAATAAGCCGAAAGGCCATAACAACGTACCACAGAGGCCCACGGCAACTCCTTACTGGCGAGAACAACCCAGAAGGGGCTGGCGCCAAAAGACTGACCATTTGACAAAAAGAAGGATACCAGGCCATGCGAGGTAGATACAACACAGCATAGACCTAAACCAGGAGTCTAATCACTACAGAAAATAGAGCGATGGGACCCTGCGGGACGCAGTAAAGGGGTATGTGAGCCCCAGAGGGATACCCCACAATGAAAACTCCACAGGAGCTTACGAAGGCAAATGCAGGCACCTGCCAATACCCCACATAGGGCAAGGGTCAACCCCTGGCAAGAAGGGGGTCCTCTTGGCAAAACAGACAGTCAGAGGACTGAAAACAAAAACAACCCAGCCATACGGCTATACAGAGACACTAACCTGCCTCTGATAAAAACGGGCCGTAAAGGAAGACCCGCAACCAGGAAGAAAGTCAGTCAGTAGCGCGGCAGAATTACGGTAGCCCTGACATAAGCATGGAGATCGCAGAGTCAGCGTGGGACCCAAAAATGTCTATTCCGTTGAATGGCATGTCCTGGAGGCTCTGCTGAATATTTTCAGGTAAGCGACGGTCACGCATCCAGGCATGGCGGCGCAAAGCCACCTACCGTGCAAGAGGACGACACACAGAGTCTGTAATAACCAGGGAGGAGCGTACTGAAAAATGAGCCATTTCCTTGCTGTGAAGAACAAGACGAAGTAACTCTGGGTACAATTCCTCCAGAGTCCCAGAGGAGGACGCATGCGCAAACACGCTTGCAGTGTTTAAAGCGCAGATGGCCGCGCTAGAAGAAGAAAAAAGCTGTCTTCCACATGCCCCCAGGATTACTGGGTGGGAGGAAACAAAAAGTGGGGGAGTCTTGTAACCCAAAAGCCACCTGAATCACCAGGCCCTGAGCAGTAGAATGGAGGGACAGACAAAGTGGATCTCCCAGGGCAGGACGGTGCCTACCGGCAATGGCCCGATCAACCGGGGCTCTGGAATAGGGCCGTGCCCACTTGCCACACAGGACTTCCAATAAAGCACCCCCAAGGGGTAGCAAGGGCTTCACAGTAATGGTCTCGAGATGAAGCAGATCCATTAAGGGGACAACAGGCCATCCGTAGGAGACGGTTGAAGGCTAATCCTCCCAGTTGCCATAAAGAGATGGGCCGGTAAACGACCCGAAGGCCATGCCACACTAGGGACCTGCACTAGTTGCCCCTGGCCAGGGGAAGCAGCAGCTTCCAAGAGGGCTGCAGCGGATGCCGGTGTCGCCAGACACCGCTGAGGAGTCAGAAGCGAGGAATCCAGAGGGAGGTCAACTTCAGGCATGGACGCTGGTGTAGATGAACATATGGACACCGGCGGTGATGGATGCGTCGACAGCGGGGTCGGTGGGCGCCGAGTCGGAGTCGACTCAACGTCGAGAGCCTCCACTGGAGGCACTACTTCTTTGTCGACCGGCGTCAGATCAAGTGTTGTCCCAGACGTGGGATCAGGCTTAGGGCTGGGTGTTGTTTTCGACGTCGAGCCCGGCTTTGGGTCCGACGTCGAGCCTGGCTGCGAGCCCAGAATTGCCGATGCTGAGGCCGGCGTCGCTGACGCTGCTTCCGCCGTCCATGCAGGAAGCTGCACAGGGTAATGCGTTGACTGGCGGTTTGAGCCTGGCATCGAGCCTGGAGCCGCCAATGCCGCTTCCGCCGTCCACGCAGGAAGCCGCACAGGGCTATGCGTTGACTGGCGGTGTGTGCTAGAACGAACAGGATGGTCTGGGCCATGATCCAACGTCATCGCATCGGCGTCTGAGTCGGTGCATACAGCTCTGGTCGGGGCAGGATATGCAGACGAGGGACCGACCTGAGTACCCTCTGCTTCTGTGGGCCACGAAGGAGCGCCAGGGAAAGAGGGGGACTCGAAGTGGGCCTGAAGATCCCATGGAGGTGGTGACCTCTGGGCACCCTGAGCTGACCTCTTATGAGAAGAGTGGGCACCAGCGGCACGCCTACGGGAGGTGGACCTCAGTGGACGCTTGTGGCTCCGCTTACCTTTTTTAAGGCGCCGGTCGCGGGAGCAGCCTCGGGAACGGGCCCCCTCTGGAGAGGAAACGCGACGACGAGGAGAGGCTGGGCCGGACAGCCGTGGGGCCAACAGCTTCATGCGCCGTTCCCCCAGGGACTTCGGCTTCATCTGATGACAGTCGCCGCATTGTTTGGAGTTGTGGTGCACACCAAGGCACCACATGCAAATAAAGGTGCGGGTGTCAGTGCCAGATATCTGACGCGCACAGGCCTCATAGGCTTTGAACCCGGAGGGCATTGCACACTGTTCCGGTACGACACCAACGGTGCTGAGAAGGCCGAAAACTTAGGCCAGGAACTACTGGTTTCCAGGATCCGCGTTGTGATGCGGAAAGGAAGAAAACTGATGTGGGCGTGGCGGTGCATATGGAATATGCTACTTACCAGTATGCATCTGTTCTTGGCATGTAGGGCTGCTGATATTTATATCTATGCATAGATCGCCGCCTAGTGTTGGGTCCGGATGATTGCACATTGTTGTCCTGGAAGAGTCTTCGAAGTATCACGAGCTAGGTGGCTCCTCCCCTGGACTACAGTGCGCAAGGGCATCCCCTCCATGCTCAGATTGTTTTTCGCCATTGTGGCAGAGATGGAGTGTGATATAGTAAGTGATGACCATGCGTTAGAATAAGTGTGAGTGCTACAGCTGCGACAGGCACCGGGGAGGAGGGCGGGCGATATAAATATCAGCAGCCCTACATGCCAAGAACAGATGCATACTGGTAAGTAGCATATTCCGTTCGAGGCATGTGGGCTGCTGATTTTATATCTATGCAAAGAATAAATAGTAGTACCCTCCTTATTGGCGGTTGCCCGTGCCAGCTGCAGCAGTCTGAAAGAGAGTTCTGAGAACAGCCTGACCTACAGCAGCTTGCTGTTTTGAGTGTACATCCACGCAGTAGTGTTTGGTGAATGTGTGTATGGTGGTCCATGTAGCTGCTCTACAGATGTCCTCTAGAGGAATGTTACCTAGGAAAGCCATGGATGCCCCTAATTTGCGTGTGGAATGCGCTCTTGGGGGAACTGTTAACGTGCGTTTAGCCTTTTGATAACAGATCTGGATGCACTTAACAATCAATCTGGCTATACCTGATTTAGAAATGGGGTTGCCCTTGTGCTGTGGAGAGAAGGCAACGAACAGTTGTTTAGTTTTCCTGAAGTCTTTAGTCCTTTCTATGTAATACAGACGAGCCCTTTTAACATCAAGTGTGTGTAGTGCTCTGTCTGCCACTGAATCAGGATTGGGGAAGAATACAGGTAGTTCGATAGTTTGGTTAATGTGGAACTGTGACACTACCTTGGGCATAAACTTGGGGTTGGTGCGGAGCACAACCCTATTAGCATGAATTTGAATGAAAGGCTCCTGAATAGTGAGGGCTTGTAGCTCGCTAACTCGTCGTAGCGACGTAATTGCGACCAGAAAAGCCACTTTTCCATGTGGGAAATTGTATTTCACAAGAGTGAAGAGGTTCAAATGGCGGGCCCATGAGCCTGGTGAGGACTATGTTTAGGTTCCAGACCGGCGAAGGCGGGTGTCTTGGAGGAATGACCCTTTTCAGGCCCTCCATAAAAGCTTTAATGGCTGGAACTCTGAAAAGGGATAGGTGCTGTCTATTTTGAAGATAAGCCGCCATTGCAGCTAAATGTATCCTGATAGACCTATACGCTAGATTACACCTGTATAGGTGCAGCAAGTAACATATGATGTTTTGCGTGGAAGAATCAAGCGGATTTATGTTATTATTGGAGCAATAGATAACAAAACGCTTCCACTTTGCCGCGTAGCAGGCCCTGGTGGTAGGTCGCCTAGCCTCCTTAATGATGTCCATACAGTCAGGAGGCAAGTCCAGGTAGCCAAACTATGACCTCAGGAGCCATATTGCTAGGCTCAACTGCTGCGGATCTGGGTGCTGAATGTCTCCATGGCTGTGAGTGAGGAGACTGGGCGTGAGTTTTAGGCGCTGGTGGGGAACCACGGAAAGTTCTAGGAACGTGGTGTACCACGCCTGCCTTGCCTACGTTGGAGCAACCAGGATGAGCGTCATGGAGTGTTGCCTCAGTTTGCGTGCTACCAGCGGTATGAGTGGTGCTGGAGGAAAGGCGTACGCAAATTTGTTCGACCAGTTCATCCATATCGCATTGCCCTGAGACTGCGGGTGTGGGAACCTGGCGGTGAAGGTGCAGCATTTTGCGTTTTCGTGTGTGGCGAAGAGGTCTATCTCTGGATGACCCCACTGCTGGAAATATGGTTGGAGCACTGAGGGGTGTATCTCCCACTCGTGCATCTGATGGCTGTGTCTGCTGAGCAGGTCCGCCATCTGGTTGTCCTTGCCTGGGAGATGTTCCGCCATGAGGAACATGTTCCTTTGAATGGCCCACTTCCACATGCTCTGGGCCTGATGGGACAGCTGTGTAGAGTGTGTCCCTCCCTGCTTTTGGATGTAATACATCGCAGTCATGTTGTCCGTCCGGATCAGCACGACTTTGTTGCAGAGATGCAACTTGAATGCCTTCATCGCCATGAAGATTGCCATCAGGTCCAGTAGGTTGATGTGCATCTTCCGCTGCTGCGGTGTCCATAGTCCCTGCACTGTATAGTGGAGGACATGTGCTCCCCAGCCCTGGAGAGATGCATCCGTTGTCAGCACTATCTGTAGCACAGGCTCTTGGAACGGTCGTCCCCTGCAAAGGTTGTGTGTGTTCCACCAATGCAGAGAGTTGTATGCACGACCGGTCACCAACACTAGGTCTTTTAGCTGTCCTTGAGCCTGGTTCCACTGGTGCGCCAAGCATTCCTGAAGCGGACGCATGTGTAGCCTCGCGTGGGGGACTATGAAGATGCAGGAGGCCATCATGCCTATGAGTTGCATGAACACCTGCGCTGGGAGTGAGTGTTGTGGCCTGAATTTTTGAATCAACACTTGCATGCCGTTGACTCTCCCTGCGTTTGGTTGCGCTGTGGCAGCGAGCGTGTTGATTCCCGCGCCTAGGTACTGCTGTACGTGTGCGGGGTGAAGATGGGATTTCTGGTAATTGAGCGAAAAACCCAGACTGTGTAGGAGGTGAATTGTGCGGGACATGTGGTCGGCACACTGCTGGGCTGACTTTGCCTGTACCAGCCAGTCGTCCAGATACGGATAGACATGGACGTGTTGTCTCCGAAGATGTGCGGCTACTGTTGCTAAGCACTTCGTAAACACTCTGGGGGCTGTAGTGACCCCGAAAGGCAGGACCTTGAACTGGTAATGCTGGTTGTTGATGGTGAACCTGAGATATTTCCTGTGACTGGGGTGAATGGGAATGTGGAAATAGGCATCCTTTAGATCTAATGTTGCTAGAAAATCTACTTGACTGAGCAACGGCAGAACTTGCTGCAGCGTGAGCATGTATAAGTGTTCTGAGAGTATGTATTGGTTTAGAGGTCTGAGGTCTAGAATGGGCCGGAGAAATCCGTCCTTCTTTGGGATTACGAAGTACAGTGAGTACACCCCTGTACCCTGTTGTTCCAAAGGCAGGAGTTCTATGGCGCCGTTTTGCAGCATGGAGATGACTTCTTGCTGCAATAAGTGCATGTGCTCGGCGGACATAGGACGGTGCCTTGGGGGTATGTTGGGTGGAGTGGAGGTCAGTTCTAGACAAAACCGTGTTGTATAAGTTGTCTCACCCACCTGTCCGTGGTAATGCTTTCCCAGACTGGCAGGAACTGCTGGAGTCTCCCCCCGACCGGTGTTATATGGTCGGGGGGCAGTGACAAGGCGTCACTGCTTGTTAGTGGCGGAGGATCTGGTATTATTATTTCCACGTCCTCTGCCCTTGCTGCTGTTCCCACGGTATCCACCCCTATTGTTCTTGTTATAGGTGGTTTGTGTGCCTCCCTTGGTGTATTGAGCTTGTTGCGACGCTTGCCCTCTTGAAGCTCCCCTGTTACCGGAGCGACGAAAGGAACCGCCCCTGAACTGCTGAGACTGCAGAGCTCCCATGGATTTCGCAGTTTCAGTATCCTTCTTAATCTTCTCAAGAGTGGTGTCTACCTCCAGACCAAACAGGAAGTCAGGGTTTACTGGTTGATTGAGCAGGGTAGTTTGGATCTCCGACTTAAATCCAGAGATGCGGAGCCAGGCATGCCTCCTGAGCATAACGCTAGTGTTTATGGCCCTAGCTGCTGTGTCGGATGCATCTAACGCGCACTTAATGGACGCGTTGGAGATTAACTTCCCTTCTTGTATAAGCATTTCTGCTCCCTCCTTATAAGCGTCTGGCAGGTGTTGCAGTAACTGCTCTAACGTGTCATAGTGTGTCCTGTCATATCTTGCTAACAGGGCTTGGGTATTGGAGGTTCTCCAAATATTAGCAGCTTGAGCTGCTACACGTTTTCCAGAGGCCTCTAAGATCTTGGATTCTTTGTCCGGAGGAGGAGCATCACCCGTTGTCTGAGAGTTCGCTCTCTTGCGAGCATTAGCCCCCCACTAAGGAGTCCAGTGGGAGTTGGCCCTTGATGTAGGTAGGGTCTACGGGCGCAGGCCGGTACTTCCTCTCAATTCATGGGTTTACCACCCGTGCTTTAGTGGGCTCTTTAAAAATGTCACTTGCATGTTTGAGCACACCTTTGAGCATAGGCAAAGTTTTGATAGACCTTTCTGATGTGGAGAATGTATCAAATAGAAAGTCTTCTTCCATGGGGTCAGCGTGCATATCCACGTCATGGTTATGTGCCGCCCTCTCAATCAGTGCGTTGAACGCAGCAGTGTCTTCAGTAGGCGAAGGCTTTTTAGCATATGAAAGAGTATCAGGGGTGGTGTGAGGGTCAGCAGGGTCCACGGTGTCAGCCCACGTCTGGGACTCATCCTGATCAGTATCAATGGGATAGTTGAACTGGTCCTCATTGTCCCCTCCTTCCACATCCTCAGTGATATATGTGGGAGAGTAGGCATAGTCCTGACCATATGATTGCACGGGCTCAAAAAGTATAGGAGAGGTGGTAGAGTCTCTCTTTTTCTTCAGCGGTATCCTATAATGTTCCATAGGTGCTTCAGGCCTGATCTTACGCTTGTAAACTGTGAGTCGACCTGATTTGGAGTCGCTGTATAATTTCCACTGGTTGTCGTGGGACGGTGGCTGCAACACGACGTCTTCCGTCCGAGGCTGAGCGGAGGCAGCAACTGACGTCGACTTGGTAGATCCAGTAGCCTGTGCATGTTGAACAGGTTTAGGCCGTGCTGCCGGGGGTAGTCCGAACTTTATCGGCGCCGTAAGCATTGGCGACGGAGTGACTGCCTTCGATGGAGGCGGTGTCTTCGATTCGACCGACTTCGACGGTTTAGTGCGTTTGAGGCCTTGCGTCGAGTCGAGCTGTTGTTGCGCTGCAGGAACGCCCTTGTGCTTCGACGCGGTAGAGTCTTTCGATCCGAGTTTTGGCTTCGGGTCGAAGGCCTTGACCAGCAGCGGCTTCTTCAACTTCGGATCAATGGTTTTCCGGGCTTCGAGTCCTTCGGAAGAGCCGCCATCTTTGGAGCCGGAAGTCGACGCCGACGGGAGCGTGACGTGCTTCACTGTAGACACAGGCGTAGTCGATCCGATCTTCTGTTCGACGCCCCCTTTCGACCCCGAGGGGTCGATCGCATGCTTGGACTTGGAAGGTTCCCAAGTCGTCAAGCCGATGGTTGTCTTAACCAGTGTCGGTTTCGATTTCGTGTCTTTTTCTTTCGGTTTCGATTTCTCCACTGAGTGTGGGCGATCGACCGAGGGCTCTTTGGAAATGTTCGTAGTCGGGCCTTGAAGCGGGACTATAGAACGGTGTTGAAGATCTTGGCTAAGGCCTTCCGGCGATGCCTCGACCTGAGCCACGGGAGAGTCTTTATTGGGCCCCGCTACTGCGTTTAGGCCTAGCTCCTCGCTGGAGTCGTCGTCGACGGCTCCGATAAGTTGTACGTCGTCTCCTACTTCGACGATGTCTTCATCATGGACGTAGAGTTCTCCCTCGTCCTCGTTGTAGGTGGCGTCCGGCTCCGACGCAGGATCCGAGTGCTCCGGATCCTCTTCTTGTACATGTTCTTCGTCGTCACCCTCGAAGATGTTTTCTGGGTCTGGCGCCGATTCTCGCGCCGACTGTAGTGCAGCGCGTCGAAGACGGAGAGTTTTCTTCGACCTGAATTTCGAAAAGGCCATGCAGCTGGCCTCGCCGTGGTCCGGTGAGAGACATTTGTTGCATACCGGGTGCACGTCGATGTGGGGATATTTTGAGTTGCAGACGGGGCAGCGCTTGAACGGACTCCGTTCCATCGTCGATCGTCGAGGGGCCTTTGGCGTCGAAAGGCAAAAAGCCTTCCAAAGTCGAGTTCAAAGAACTGGAAAGGTAAAAGGCACCGAACGAAAGACAATACCGACGCCCCTAAGGCCTTTTGGCCTCGAAAAGAGTAACTTTTAATATAAATTCAGAACGTGAGTTAAGAAGTACATCCGAACCCAATGGCGGAAAAAAACTATCTGAGCATGGAGGGGATGCCCATGTGCACTGTAGTCCAGGGGAGGAGCCACCTATCTTGTGATACTTCTAAGACTCCTCCAGGACAACAATGTGCAATCATCCGGACCCAACACTAGGCGGCGATCTATCCATAGATATAAAATCAGCAGCCCACATGCCTCGAACATGCTCCGCTGACGTCACGTACGTGGACGTCCGGGCGGAGCTGTACAGCGCCTGCCCCCCGGCACGCAGAGGTGCTGCTGCACAGAGTTTTGCGGTCCAGTCCGACGCCTGGGGATATTCTAAGTTAAGGAATCTGCGGCTAGACGTCTCTATCAGATGTACGAGTTACTTACCGTCGGTAACGATGTATCTGGTAGAGACGATTCTAGCTGCAGATTCCTTAACGTAGAATTATCCCCAGGCGTGAAACTGGACCTGGAAAATCATCACGCGACTCGGCAGTTTTCGACTGAGAACATTTCCGTGCCACAACGCGAAGCCATCAGACAAAACTGAGTATAGGAGCAGTGTGCGAAAAACAGAAAAATTGGACAAAGGACATGGTCAGGAACAACACCAGAAGGGGCAGTGCCAGCCACTGCAGTACCCAAAGGCAGGGAAAAAAATAAAGAACAGAGCTCAGCCCTGAGCGCAACCCTGTCAGTACGGATATATCCCCCATCCCCCCCCCCCCCACCCGGAACAGTAACATATGAAAGAATGCTACGACAACATACAACGAGACGACCACCCCAATCAAGAACAATGAAGGGGAACCAGTCCGGGACAAATAAAGCGCTGCAAGACTCCAAGACAGCCTCCATCACAGGGAGTGACAACACCCATAAGGGCAGAGGCCTGGCCAAAAGATTCCCACTTAGAGGATAGCAGAGGGGCCAGAACCCCTAGTAATGAAAGGGGAAGGGGGGTAGAAGGGGGAAAGGGCAAGTAGAAGGTAGGCCCCAACCTGGGGCACCTAGAGCACAAGGGCACAGAAGTACCTATAAACCTATCCTCCAATGTGCCAAAAAGGGAGGAAAGGAACAAATAAACAGGATCAACAACCTGTCAGAAAGCGCGAAAGAATGGACTCACTGAAGAAATAGCCACCCACAGGGAGGTGAATGCAGAAGAACAAGCCAAAGGTCCTCGAAGAACGGGGCGGAAGGGCGGGCCGTGAAACAATCTGCGGCTAGAATCATCTCTACCGGATACATCATTACCGAAGGTAAGTAACTTGTACATCTGATAGAGACTACTAGCCGCCGACTCCTTAACGTAGAATAGATACCCTAGCCATACCTAGAGGGGAGGAGGGTCTGCGAGGGGACGTCACCCGCCTGGATGCAACAGCGAGTCCCACAGGGGACGAGTCCAACAGACAGGGTGAAGAGCCCTGTCTCCCCAGGCAAGGGGAACCCCCTCATCCAGAAAACCACCGACCCCAAAGGGGACACGGGAAAAACAAGAAAGAGGGAGCCCGTCCTCACTCAGCAGGAGAAACCAGGGCAAGGCGACTCCAAGGAAAAGAGATAGAGCAAAGGCAAGCCCCCCCACTAGGAACACACCTAGTGAAGAGGGCAGCCGAGTCTAGCACAGTATCAGACAGAACGGCGCCATCAGCAATAAGCAGGTGAAAACAGAAAGGGTAGCCGAGGCCACCCAGGAAGAACCGTCCAGCGCTCCGCAGGGACAGACTGCGCCCGAAGGAGGGACAAGGAACCCAAGAACCATCACAACCCCCCAGGGAGGAGAGGTAGAACAGAGGGCAGAGCCCACTGGAAGAAGTGGGCAAGGCAAGGATGACCATCCCACTAAGCACCAAGAAGGAGCCAGACGCAGAGAACAATACAGAATGATGCACCCAGGGCAAGCCAGACGGCTGCCGAAGACAGAGAGCAAGAAGGCAGAGACGGGCCCAGACACGCCCCAGAGAGAAGTCCGCAAACACGGCCCAAAAGGAAGTGGAATAGGACAGAGCTATGACACCAGTCCGTAGACAGCAGGCCAGACCAGGGTAACAGAGTAGCGACCCCGGAGAAGGACACCCCAGAGTGCGACTCAAGCCATCAGCAAGAGGATTGCACCTGCAACACACCGTAACGCCACGGAGAGTAGAGGCCCAAAGGCGACCACCGCTCCTCAGCACATGACAGAGCTATATAACAGCTACCACTACCCCACATAGGGCGTGTTACGTCCCAATACATGGGAACCCTCTTAGGAAAAAACTTCCGCAGCACAGGACAACAGAAAAGACCTGCGGCAAAACCCACAGAAGGCTTGTCAAGCAGCCAAAGAGAAAGACAGAAGGCCTAGTCTCAGGGCCAGCATGGGTTAGAAAACCCAAAACAAAAACAACGTCAAGAAGGGCCGGTCAGCAGCCAACAGAGCACACAGTCCCAACAACGAGGCCTCGAATGCCCATGAAGCACACAGAACTCTCAACTGGGGCGACCCGCCCCAACGGAAGAACACCTCCCAAAAAACCAGATCAACTCACAGGTCACTGAGGAGGGGGGAGGAGGCCAAAGCCCCGCCAAGAACCTCTGAATGGCCGAATCCGCAAGGGCGTGGAACAAAAGGGTGCCATCGAAAGGAAGGTCTACCAGCCGTTCTCGAACGTTCTCCAGGAACACACTGTCCCAAAGCCAGGCATGGCGACGAGGTGCGACCGAAGAAACCATAGCACGACCAAGCACCTCTGAGATGTCCAGCGCGGAACGAAGAATAAACGCCGCCAGCTCTCGGCCATCCAACACATGGTGCCTCAAATCAACACAGGCACCCTCCTGAGAAGCGGCAGTTAAGGGACTCCACTGAGTCCCACAAGAAAGAAGTGTCCCTAGCCAAAACACACAGAGTGTTAATGGCCCGCAGAGTCGCACTGGTTGAGGCGAATATATTGTGCCGCCAGGAGTCCAGCCAGCTGGCCTTCTGTGACGGGGGAGACAACAGCGGCGGCAGGGAGGGAAAGGCATTCTGCAAAAGAGGGCCTCTGGTAGAGGGGTGGAGGGAAAGACACACGGGATCACTCGGCGCCGGATGGTGGCAGTGCAAAAGATCTTGGGGCACCGGGTCCCCCGTGGCAGGACGGCCCCAAGTCCCCAAAGGAGAAGAATGGAGCAAACCCTCAAAGAGAAGCAGCAGTTCCCGACTACCAGAGCCCTGATGGAGAACCTTCAGAAGTTGATCCACGGGGAACTGGGCAGCTGGATCACACATGCGCAAAATTCCCACAGGCGTGGAAACATCGCGAGCGAAGGGCGCACCTGCATCCGTAGGGCCCTGCGGTGGGGAAATCAGCTCCTCAGTAGGCGAAGGCGGCCCCCCAAGCCAACCGGAGGAAGGAAGGGCCAGGTCCGAAAAGGAGGAAGAGGGACCGAGGAGTGGGGGACCTGCGGCACCTCAGGCGAAGACCGCGGCCTCAATGATGGTGAGGAGCCATCCTTAGACGACATCGGGGAAAAAGCCACGACGCGGCGGCCTGTCTCCGGTGAGGTTGAAACCAGCAAGCGCCGAACCTCTGGGGAAGAGGAGGCGTCTGAAGACGAGTCCACGACCCGACGTCGGCCTGGCACCATTAAGTGCGCAATCTGAGGCAGGACATCGTCGTCATCTGGCGCCAGAGGAGACACCAGAATGACCTCTGCCACGGCGCAGGAGACCGGGGCTGGGTCGGAGCCGGGGCGGCGCTGGAAGGGCACCGACTCGACCTCCGACGAGGCAGCCGTCTGCGTGGAGGGACGAGGGATTCCCCCACCAGCCTCGTCCTGTGACGGAACGAGAAGGGCCTCTGCCAGCCCCTATGGCGCGCCAGGGCCAGCAGCCACCGGTGCCGAAGCGGCGACACATCGGCCTCGGACAAGGCCGCTGCCTGTCCCGAGGGCCGAGAGGGACTCGGGGATGTGATCAGAGTCCCGGTGATCTCCCACAGGACTCCCGCAGGAGTTTGCGGTGAAGCAGAGGCGCCGTGGTCCAAAGGAGGGACCACATCCTCCAAACCTGGATCCGAACCAGTCGGCACCTGGGCCGGAGTCATGGGCGACGCAGCGGAGGGCCCGCACTCTGCAAGGGATCCGCTGACGTCCAAGGAGGAGGGGGAGGGGGAGAAGCCATCGAGGCATGCAAAGCCGCTGCATACGTCTCCATCTGGGCTCTAGACGCCCCCACGCCGGGAAACGGCGGATAGGGGGATGACACGCTGGGCCGCACCACCCGCGGAGAGCCCACGCCCAACAGGCCGGGAACCAGCCCTCGGGGACAAGCTACGACACTTACCGCCTGGAGAAGGACGATGTCGAAGGCGGAGGCAACGGTTCCGTAAACCTTCTGCAGGGGCCAGGCGTGGAGACGACGCCGACCTGGACATGCGAGCTGAGAGAAGTTTCATCTGGCGCTCCCGCCGGGACTTCGGTTTCATCTGCTGGCACGCCTCACAATCAGTGGAGTCGCGGTGTTCCCCCAAACACCAGATGCAGATGAGGTGAGGATCCGTCTCTGACATCTGGCGCACACAAGACGAGCACGTCTTAAAACCCGAAGGCATTCGCACACTGTTCCCTCACACACACACAATAAGCGAAATGGAAAGGCCTGAACAGGCCCGGAGCACAAACCGGATCCGCGTTGCACGCGGAAAAGGAAAAAACTGAGGTAGGCGCGCCGGGGCGGGACTTATGTGACCTTGCTGACGTCACATACGCAGACAACGCCGGGGCGGAGTCTCGTGATGCCGTCCCCCCGGCGAGCAGGGATGCTGTGGCAAAAGATTTTCCGGATCCAGTCTCACGTCTGGGGATAATTCTACGTTAAGGAATCTGCGGCTAGTAGTCTCTATCAGATTTATTATTACAGTTTGGACAGAACATAAAGGGAGTGCTCTCCAAACCCTCCCCCTACGTCATTCTCATAATGTGAAGAAATGGGGTGTATTATATGGTGTGATTGTGTGACATCACTGTGTAATACACTTACCAACCCCTTTAGGTCGAGTAGGTTTCATCTGAAAATCCTCTCAGCTCATCTGGGTAGCTGGGCACTGAGCAGCAAGGCTTACACAGAGGAACAAGGGTAAAGCATTTAAACAGCACCAAAACAATTAAAACCGTCAGGACGCTCAAGAAATTTGACATCAGTTTATAAAAATAGACTATTTTTTTTAAAGAATGTAAACAATAGAACGAAAAAGATCCACCAGAGGGTTCCAGAGTTATAGATTTTATATGCAATAATCAATCAAAGCAATGTCACTCAACCGCTGACAAGCCTTGGCAAAGTGAATGAATTGCACACTTAGAAACTTTTTCAAGGAACATTTTGTAAAGTGTCAATTTGGTCGATTAGAGGTACATGTCATTCTAAATCTGGCAGCGAGCTAGTCTGGCAGACCAGCAAGGTCCTCAAGAACAGATACCTTCACAGATAAAGCAGTCTTGCAGCAGTTCCAGGCACTTTATCTGTGCTGCAATGGATTCCTATGGAGTGGTCCTGATGCAAGTGATGAAAGACGCAGAAGATGCTCTAAGACTGCGATGCGGTTGGCGGGGGATTTCTACACAAAGTCCTCTCTGGTCTGGCCAAAGTCCAGTCGCCACTGGCCTACCAGTCGCCTGTTGTCCCAGTCACAGGCCAACCCTTCCTGGGTCAATACCTAACCTTCTGAAGGTCTCAGCAATTATCCGACAGTACTCCCGTGCTCAAGGTACTCTGGCCCAACTCTGTGTGTAAGGTCTTGGTCCTCAGTGCTGCACGGTGGTAACGGCTTGAAGACTTCGGGCTACCTACTTGCCCCAGCAAGCTTCTTCAGCTGTAATGTCCCTGAACTGCCAACAGGAGGCCAGTCAGCTAGCCCTTGGAGTTCTCTTGGATTGACTGGGTTTTGGAAACATATTTTACTGAAGCAGGACACAGCAGGCACAGTAACTCTCCTTGCAGGTCTTGTGGTGCAGCAGGGAAGTCCTTCTTCCGAGATCTGAGAACTTGGTGCCACCTTTATGCTTGGAAAGTGCCCTTAGGGCAGGATGCAGTTGGTAACCAATGGCCTACCAGGTTCCCTCCCACCTGATGTCCACTTTCTGTGGGGTGTGGCATCTGGCTATCCCAGGATGCACCATTCTGCCTACTCCCTAGATGGGGAGACCCCTCTCTCATTGTGTTCAGACCTCTCTAGTCCATCCCCGGAGCTTGGCTACCTCAGGATTACAGGCTCCTGGGGAACCCGGTTTGGCTATTGATTTCCCCTCTCTGCTTCACATGCCAACCTGTCTGCCTCAACAATGGGACGTCCCTTCTCCCTAGAGTGACATATCTGCCCTTCAAAGGCAGTTTCACCTTTCAACCTGCTGTTTTGGGCTGACACCTAAGCAGATTCCTGCAGTAGGGAGGTGACACCTCCCTGGCCTGAAACCCCTCCTTCCTGATAGTCATTGGCACGGGAAACAGCCTTAATCACGAATCTTTTACAACGACGGTACTAAACAACGAATTTTAACAACGACCTTTCCTGAACAGCGACTCGATGAAATCACGGCTTACATAAACACCGACTGCATGAACAACGAAATAGGTTGTTGTGAAAATTCGTTGTTTAGTACCAACTATATAAAAAAAATTGTGATTAAGGCTGTTTCCCCTCCACGGAATGATTCCAATTCTCGATCCATCATCATCCGCAATGCACACTGACACCTCTGCCAGCCTCTCTTCCTTTTAGTTTCCTACTCTGTCAGACTGTCTGTACACCCTCCACGATGTGTGATCTAAAAAAAGATGATTACCTGTCGTGTGGTTACATTGTTAGCTGGGTAAAACAATGAAACTGTGATGATGGAATGCTATTTTCCAGTCTAGGGTGCTTGGGAACACTCTCAACATACCTGCTTTAATCATAGGGCAGCGAAAGTACAAAGTGGCGCATCATAGGACAGGAGAACAGCATCAAAGATCCATGCCGAACAGATGTGCAACGTAGATCAGCTATTTACTGGTTTGGAACGAGGCGGAAGTAGTTTGTGGCATGAAGAGGCAAACAGCTTCAAAGTTTTACTTACGGTGTATTGGTTCTGGCACGAGGATTCACGAACGGAGACCAGCTCACTTTATCATCAAAAAAGGGAGGTAGCACATTAAGGAGATTGTGTACATGAAAAGGAGAGGGAAAGTGGCGAGAAGGGAAGATTCATGAATATAGGATAAAAGGGCATTTATCCCATGCCATTACCCGACAATGAGATAGGAGCTGAAGGTTTTCAGGTAGGCAAAATAAATGTATTGAGACAAAATTAAAATGTTTTTAGGGAATTCATTTATTAATATTGTAAAATCATTTTAAACATGCCTATTTAAAAGCACTGAGTAGTATAATCGGCTAATGAGCTAATTGTATATTTTTCGTGGTTCAGGCAGTAATTGTTAGGAATGTAGTGGTTAAGCATTGTTCGTGGTTCAGCATTCGTGGTTTAGGAATTCGTTGTTAAGGAAGTAGTGATTTAATCATAGATTCCATTGGCACATCTCTCCAGGACTGCAGAAAGTGGTCTTGTGGAGTAGGCTCCATGTGTGCCCAGGAAGGCACAGGAGTTTCAAAGGCAACAATGTGGCAGCTTTGCTAAAGCTGCACACTGCAACATGTTACATTCATTTTGATTTGAGATACAAGTTGGTTTTAATGTAAAGGGTTGTTTGAAACGTTGGAGTGCATGGCCAGGGGAAGTGGTGGCTTTGCCATTGCTTTCAATAGAAACGTTGGGCTAGCAGTGTACAAGTGCTGTGCCAGTTTGTGGACTGGGGCACTTTTTTACTTGGGGGACCGCCAGGGTGGCACAATCAGTACTGAAAGCCCTGGGCTACATTCCTAACTTACTTGCGCTAGATACCAGGGTACAATTTTCTAGAGACTTACAGGTAACTTATCCATTTTCAATTGGGTACAGCCAATTCAACATACACTTTAGAGTCAAGGCAGTGGCACTGAGGTCTGGTTAGCAGGCCTTAGTGCACTCTCGAGTTGAAAAACCATCAGTCGAAAAACTAGGAGGTGACCATAAATAAATTAGGTATTTCCTAACACGTATGACCTGGGTGATAGCCCTAGAGCACTTTAAGAAATGTCTGAACCAGATGATGGCAAAAAAGATTTAAGGTGAAATCAGGGTTCTAGTGTATTGCGGATTTTGGGGGAGGTGTCATGTGCCACCTTGAAACTGAAACCCCTTCTTCGAAGAAATCAAGTTGGAACGTCTGACCCCAACACTAGATGGCAAAAGTCTGAAAAGAATATGATCTTCATTTTTTGAAAACATATATAAGCAGTAGGAAAAAATGATTTGGTTTCTTCTTATGACCTAAATTGTAAAAGTATGCACATTAGGTATGTTAAATGCATTAACACTGAACCCTTGATACATTGTTTGGAGTGCCAGTCACACATCTAGGGATATATCAAAAACTCTGAATAATCAGCAGTAAGAAAACATTACTTACCTAAGGAATCAATTTTTTTGATGAATACTCAACCTGCAGATTCCTCACCTAGTGAAAAAAAACAGGAGTCAGATTAGATCCGCAAAACTTCAAAGCTCTAGGACTTCAGTAGGAGGTGCTGGCTTTATATCCACACCGGAAGTGATGTCAGAAGGTATCCCTTAAGTCATAGAGCACCCACCAAGAGCCAACAATGAGCATTCCCTTCCATTTTTTCCAAGCCCTAGAGGTGAGTAGAAGGAGAAACCTGGATTAGATGGAAGTGCAGTGCCAAACTTCAAACTGGAACCTTAATATGCTGTACCATCATCCTTCAAATGGGGAGGAGGGTGTGATCAGTGACAAATCTGCATTAAATAGAGTATCCACCAGAAGGAGTTACTGAAGGGAAGTAACTTTTTTGTCTGATGGATACTTCAAACTACAGATTTGTCACTTGTTGACTAAATTCCCAAGCAGTACATGCCCTGGAGGAGGGCTGCTGGCTATCTGAATAAAGAAATCTTGTACTAAAAACAAGGCTAAGCAATTTTCCCTTTACGATTCCAAGCACTAATGCAAGATAAAACTGTGCAGGGTCGACCATGTCACTGCCTTGGAGATATCTGCTACAGTAACACCTCTTGCAAATGCACAAGATGAGGACTCCTTCAGATGGATCTTTTTTGGCAAGTGCATAGCACATTGTGATCTCGAGGAGAATCCAGCAGGAGAATATCTGTTTACTTATTGCATTTCTTTCCCTCGTGACACAGAAGCTGACAAAGTCTCTAGTGCTATCTAGATAAAAACTGACTGCATGCTTAAGTCCGGATAATATAGCCAATCCCTTTCCTTGATGGGATGGGGTGGGGTGGAGGATAGAAGAGAGTGACCATTTTGAAGAGGAAACAACACCAGCTTATCAAGGAAAAATATTTCAAATGTTGGACAGGCCCCTAGGGCCCACAGCTCAATGACCCAACTTGCTGAAGTGATGGCCATCCAAAAGACGGTCTTAATGGTTAACAAACATAACTGACAACTATGAGGGGTTTTCAAACCGACCTCCCATCAAAAATGTTAAAACAAGATTTAGAATCTACTGTGTCATAACAAAGAGATTTTGAGAAACCGACTGGCCACCCCTTAAGGAACTTCTTTTCGATTGGGGACTTGAACATGGAAGGCAGGTCTGGGAGATAAAGGAAACTCAATAACACAACCAAATAAGCTTTGACAATGGCT
Source organism: Lissotriton helveticus (assembly GCF_964261635.1). NCBI lineage: Eukaryota > Metazoa > Chordata > Amphibia > Caudata > Salamandridae > Lissotriton > Lissotriton helveticus. The sequence continues at coordinate 144,281,593 of NC_136058.1, read as the reverse complement.
ACAGCTCACCCTCTCTGATCTAGAGAGTGCAAACAGTAGGACCTCCTGTAGAAGGGCTTGTAAAAGGTCTGAATTGTCGTCTGTACACCATGAAACAAAATTGTTCTAGTTCCCATTGTAAACAGATTTTGTGGAAAGTCAAAGAGCTGAGAGGATGGCATCCACCACCTCTGGTGACAGCTAAAAGGAGTTTAAATGTCTCCGCTTAATCTCAAGGCATGAAGGTGGAAACCTTTGAGATTGGGGTGAGGCACAATACCCTCTGACTGGGGGAGAAAGTCTGCCCTGGTTGGCAACCGGAGCATCAGACAAAGGCAGCAGGTCTGCATACTACAACCTTCTCTGCCAATCGGCGCAATTAGAATGAATTTGGCCTGGTCTTGGCAAATGTTCCTCAGAACTCGAGATATAAAGGGTATAAGGGGAAAACACATAATGCAGCGGAAAGCTCCACTTCAACTGAAAGGCGTCCTTCAAGGATCCCCTAAACAGATACTGGATGGTGCACAACTGCTGGCACCAAGCATTTTCGGAGAAGGTAAACAAGTCACCCCAAGAAGTGCCCCACTTGGCGAAGATGTCTAGGGCGAACGCCGATAGAAGACATCACCTTTGATCAGCAGCATAAAGCTGGCTCAAGCTGTTAGCGCGGATTCAGAGACCCAGCCAGGTGATTGCCATTTACAGAATTCTGTAATGGTCTGCACAAGACCACAGCCTCAGCGACTTTACACACAGTAGTTGAGTCTCTTTTTTCCCTTTTTTGTTTACATACCACATTGTTTTTGTATTGTCCATCATGATCTGGATAGGCACGACCTTGGATGGATGCAAGGACGGCCTTGAGCACCAGCCAAATCGGATGTAGCTCAAGCAGGTTGATATGAAGCACCAGCCCCTCCAGAGACCCTGATCTCCAGATGAACCCCCAACCCTAGAGTGGAGGCAACCCCCACTATTATGGCCTTGGTTGGAGAGGGTTGAAGGGCTTCCCCTCAATTAAGGTTTACCTTGTTCCCTCACCACACCATATCAGCTGCAGGATCGCTAGACCAGAATGGTGTCCCACAGATCTTTCCCCCATCTTAAAAGCAACTGCCTGCGAAAGCCCCACTGCAAAACCCTCTAATGCCAATATGTGTGCGTGATCAGGATAGAGGAAGCCAGCAGACCTAGCAAGCGCAAGACCATCAGGACCGGAACACTCATGCCTTCCATGAGAGATGGAACAGTCTTCTGGAAGTTGTGGATCTTCAGAGAAGGAGGCAAAGTATAGAGAAGAGTAGTAACCTGAATTGACCCTATGAACAGGAGACGCCTGGAGGGCTCCAGGCAAGATTTGGGTCTGTTTAATGAAAAACCTAGTTTGAACAGCAGAGTTTTTGGTGACTGAATATGGTGTGGCACCAACTTCGGCGACTGGACCTTGAGCAATCAGTCACCCAGGTAAGAGATGAAGTGAATAACCAACCGTCTGAGATGGACTGCAACTAGCACCATGACCTTGGCAAAGACTTGAGGTGCCAATGCCAAAACACACGGGAGTACTCCAAATTGATAATGTGTAGAACCCACTCCTACAAAGTAGAAACGTCTCAGTCAAATGCAGAATCAGAATTTGGAAATACACATACTGTAACACCATCTAGTCCTCAGCTTCCAAAGCCAACAGGACCAGAGTTTAGAGTTGAACTTCTCCATTATGAGGTAGAGGTTCAGAAATCTGAGGTCTTGGATCAGATGTAGACGGCTACCCTTCACTGGAGCAAGGATGTACCGTGAATAGCAACCTTGCCCAATATTCTGCTCTGGTGGTAACGCCCCTGATCCTTTCAGAAGCTGGTAGCCTCCTGGTGGTCTGGAAGAAGCAAATCAGGCCTGCTTTATTTGTGGTGTGGAGAAGGAAGAAGATGAGAAGGAGGATGGGTGGAGGGACCCACAACTCCTACACTTGGCTCTGCCTGACCAGAGGATTTTGGGACTGATCTGTCTGTACCTGAGCAGACAGATGTTGGTTTAAGCTGAGCCCTCTATAGAAGCATTGAAATGGTATGTAATCACACTGAGGTTGAGGGTGTTGGACACCTGAGTATCTGGCCCTGTTGGCCTTAAATCGTTCTAGAGCCAAGTCTACTTCATCACTAAATAGATGGGAGCCATCGAAAGGACTATGAGGGTAGCCCATACATTTGGAGAACCCCTAACTGCGGAGCTAAGCATCACAGCAGATTGCTAGAGAGCACAGGCCATTGAGTCCACAGTCTCAAGGTCTGAAGCACTGAGCAACAAAGTATTCTGGTAGCCTTTGAAGACCTTCGAAAAATGTGCCTTAATATCATCAGAAACACCAAGGTGATGCATGTAATGCTTGAATTTATCTCAGCCACTGCAATCGCTTTGGGCACCATCCCAGTCTCTTGTTTTTCGCCCACCATGTCATCTCAGTTTGGATCCAGCTGTATGCAAATCAAGCAACCCAGGCAGCTTTCGCTTTGATTAGTGCTCATCAGCAAAGTACAGCGTGGTTCCAGTGGCACTGTACCCACATCTGAGCATACCTGTCCCACTTAGGGCAACAAACTAACGTATAAAAAAAGTGATGGGTGGAATTACTGATTTAATCGAAGCCACTGGTAATTACTGTGCGTCGAAGGTGTGGAAATAAGGGAATTGACGCTATTGTGCCAGGCTGCGAGATATATGGTTTCGGTGACATCTCCCAATGCCACTTTCTGTGTCTATGCGAATGCAGCCCTCCCTCCCGACGTCAAATGGCTTTAAAGTTAGCCAGATCCAGTCTGATGCCTAGGCTTATTCAAAAGATGAGGAATCTTAAGGTAGAAGTATCCATTAGAAATTGTGTATTTAAAGATACGTAGTTACTGCATATAAACAAGCTTATACTCATTTCAAAGATTCAGATAAAAGAATAAATGTGGAGCGGTACATACAGCGTAAGATCTTCAGCTTCTTGACGCACCACACTGACTCTACTTTTCTTTGGTAGCACTGGAGAGTTCTGGTCAGAAATCCTCTGGTAGAAAAGCATATAGGCATTCCAGTATCGGCGACGTACATCTGGATATGGATTAGCTTTAAAGGAAACATTCAACATAATATGTTACTACAGGAACTCATTGTAGTTCACTTTAAGTACTCCTGCATTTTACAGTTATACAAACTAAATCTTGCGAGTAAGGGCGTTAAAACAGCTGGATTAAGGGTTATCCAGTCATAAAACATCAAGTAGTCTCAAAGCACAAACATGTTGAATAATGAAGAATGTTGACCTGATGTCACAGCTGCAGATAATTTTTTAAAAAAATGTTTTTTTTTAAAAAGCACATGCTGTCTCAGTTAAGTGGAACTGCGGAAAATTGATGCAACTAATGCACCACTGTTGCAATAAATATGACAGAAATACTGCGAGTCACAGAGCACAATTCTTACTAGAAATTCCATAACTGCAAGCCATTCAATGGTTTTAAAAACTTCAGTGATGCAAAAATGAAAGTAAATCCTTTTAAGATTCTATGGTGCTGCACATTAAGACATATCAAGTATTTACCAAGTACAAACTGTACATACATTTAGCCTCATGTGACAAATATCCCTCACACACACATTTAACTGCAATCATTTAACAGACCAAAACATCCATAATTCAGGAAGCCCTGAAAAAATTGTAAATGCACCCCATGATTATCGAAAATGTGGAACCCCTTTAGGAGTCACAGTATCTGCTGTTAGGACTTGGCAAATACTAGATTAAGATCAGGAGAAAAAGTTACTTAGCTGTGGTAATGATCTTTCTGGTGGATGCTCCATCTACTTGAAGATTCCTCACCTGACGAATAGTCCCAGGCATCAGACTGGTTCAGGGAACTTCAAAGTTCTCACGTTGCTGGTAGGGGACACCGGTTTCGTACTAGTACTGACGTGGCATCATCGAAGCCATACAATACTAAACAAGGACCAACAACATCAGTTTCCTATAAGCCTTTAAGGTGAGTTGATGAATAGATATTGATAGAGAAGTGCTGTGCAAAAACATTTTGGGATCTTACTAACTTTCCCTAGAACAATCCATAAAACGGGAGGCAGGTCAGCGAGAAATCTGCAGGTACCTAGAGTATCCACAAGAAAGATTGTTACTGCAGGTAAGTAACTTTTTCTTCTGATAGATACTTCTTTCTGCAGATTATCACCTGTAGAGCAGATTAGAGAGCTACCTAGCAGGAGGGCTGATGGAGGATTAGACTAGGAAATCCTGCAGGACAGATAAGGTGAAGTGACTATGCCTGTGCACTTTCGAATCCAGACAGTAATGCTTGATAAAGGTATGTAAGGAAGCGCACACAATCGCTTTACAGATCTCTTCAATAGGAACTCCTGCATGGGCACAAGTGGTGGATTTAGCCCTAGTAAAGTATGGCTTGATCCCTTCCCGAGGATCTTTTTGGGCCAAAGTTTAGCAAGTTTGATGCAGAGGACGATCTACTGGGATAGGGTCCATTGCTGCATAGCTTTGTTCTTTTCTTGGCACCGTAGTACCACACAAAGATTGTTGCCCGGTCATATGTACTTTGTGTGATTTAATAAGTAGTTAAACATTTGCCTCAGATCCAATCCCCTGGATAACTGGTTAGCAGTGGTATGGATTGTCCCAGATGAAAAGGAGTCACCACTTTATGCAGGAAAGAAGCCCTCTTTCGCAACACCAACTTATTCGGTACGAGGAGGTGAAAGGAAGATTGGAACTTGAGGCTTGCAACTTGCTCACTCATCTGGCTACTCAAAGGAAAATATTACTTTTGCGGTAAGCATCTGTTTGTGGAATATAATGCTGTAGATTCACATGCTCTGCATACTTCTGCTATCTAGTGTTGGGCTTGGACAAGTTTTTCTTCTAAGAATTCTTTCGATTCACCAGGTATGGCGACTCCTTCTATGACTGTTAATGTGCATGAGAATCAACTCCATAGTTAGATTGTTTTTCTGCATGGCGGGTGGAGATGGAGATGTAGGATGAAAATGACCTTGCAAGGAGAAAAAAAAAGTATGAAAGAAAGTAAAGATAAAATATTTCTTCAACATTCCAAAGCTTCCGAGGAGGAGGGTGGACTCATGTGAATCTACACCACTACATGCAACTAGCAGATTCTTACAGGGTAATACTTTCTATTTGTGGCATGTGTAGCTGTAGATACACAAGCTCTGCATATAATGTGAATAAGGCCCTCCCAAAAGCAGTGGCTAGTCAGAGGATACTGCAGAGGATTGAAAAAGTGTTCATAGTACAGCCTGGCCCCCTTAAGCCTGTTATTGTGCTATGACATTCACACAGTAGTGTTTAGTTAATGTGTGTGTGTGGACCAGGTGTCAGCCTTACAAATATCAGCTATTAGGATGTTACCCAGAAAGGCCATGGAGGATGCTTATTTACGTGTAGATTGTGGCCTTGGTGCAGTAGGGCACTGCCTTTTGGCCTTGGTGCAGCAGGTTTAAATGTACTTGACTAGCCAGCGAGCTACTGCTGCCTTTGAAAAGGAACTGCCTTTGTGTGGTTTAATATAGGCAACAAATAACAGCTGTGTTTTACTAAATTATTTTTGTTCTTTCAATTTAGTACAGGAGGACCTTCTTTACATCTAGGCTTGTGAAGTGTTCTTTCTGCGACTGAGTCTGGGTGTGGGAAGAATAACAGGAGTTCAATTGTATAGTTTAGGTAGGAAAGATCACCCTGGGTACAAACTTTAGGATACTTCTAAGGAGTACCCTGTCAAAGTGAAGCCTAAAATGACTCTTGCAACATCCTACTGACACACATGGGGGAAGTGATTGAGACTACAAACACCACTCTGAAAGTCAAAAATGTTACAGGGCAAGAATGAAAGTGTTTAAAAGAGGGTCCCACAAGCCTAGTGAGGACTATAGTGAGGCTCCAGGATGGGACCGGAGGTATCCTGGGAGAGATAGCCCTCTTAAGGCCTTCTATGAAGACCTTAACGACCAGGACTCTGAACAGAAAAGACTGTTCACTGTTCTGTAAATATGCTGCCACTGTAGCCAAATGTAAACAAATGGATGTGGAAGCAAGGCATTGCAAGTGAAACAGGTAACAAACAATGCCCTGCACTGTTAGCTTTAGTGGATCAATGTGTTTGGGTAGGCTGTAGTGTAAACCTTTCACTTTGCTGCAAGCAGGCTCGAGTAGTAGGTTGTCTGTTTTGATCAGGACTGTCTTGTGATGTACACTGTAAAAGAAGACCTTTAGAGCCAACTGAACTGACAGTTTATGTGCAACATCTGTTGAAGGCATGTCAACTTATGTCCTGTAGATGTGCCCCCAGCCCGCGAAAAAGGCGTCCATGGTTATTGTCACTTAGGGGGCTAGGTCCAGAAAGGCCTGCCCCACGACAGATATTTGCTGTCCCACCACTGCAGAAAGAGATGAGTGCTGGCCCAAACCAACACAAGATCTTCCCATAGACCCTCTGCTTGTGACCACTGTGCTTTTAGGCACTCTTGGAGAGGACGAATATGTAAGTGGGCAGGGGGAACAATGGAGATGCAGGAGTCCATAATGCTGAGGAGGAGCCTCAATTTACTCACGGTTAGCTGACAATTTAGCTGAAAAAGAGGCAGCAGTAACTGAAGGGCTTACACTCTAGCAGGACTGGGATAAGCTTTGCCAGTGACTGGAGTTCAGTATTGCCATTAGGAAGAACTATATTTGTACGGGTTGGAGGTGGAAATTGGTCACATTGATGATGAAACCCAGATCATAGAGGAGATCTTAGGGTGCCTCTCGAGGTCAGAGACACTTTATTGCCGCCATTCCTGGTCGCCTGCCAAATTGGAGATAACGCCGACTTGGGGCTCATTATCGGACCGGACATCGGGACTGCGAGGACCAGGTTGCTTTGCAGCAGAGTCACCGGCCGCACCTGGGTCCTCTTCCCGCCCCACTTTCTTATTTAGTCTTGCTCAAACACGCGCACGCGGGCCACGCGCGGGCGTGCGCCGGGCCAAGGGCGGGCCCGTTGAAGCCCGATCAAGACCAGACCGGGCCCCCCCTCTTTCTCCTGCTATAGTGTGAACTGTATGTAAGTCCTTGTATTAATATATTATATTTCAGAGTAGATCTGTTTGTGGATACATATATTGTTCGTATTTTAATATGACTACACGAGGAAGTAGGAGTAAAACTGGTTCGGGGGGGCTCAGTTAACAGGCACTCTAGACAACTTTATAACAAGGGCTAATTCAGACATAAATCAAGGAATTAGCCTAATGGAACATAGAGTGTCCCAAGATCTAGCGCTTGCAAAAAGATCATCTATGGGGCACTTTGCGTCGGCTCGTACTCCTGAGCCTGTCAAAGGAACAGGTTTGATAGATGTACACGCGGCTGTGCATAATCTATCAATGGGGGTAGATCAGTCAAACTCCCAACTTCTACTAGACCCATTGTCAATTTCGGCTTTAGAGAAGACCCGGGAACTAAATTTGAACAGCACGATGGGGGAAATAAATAACAGGGAGAGGAGGGAGGGCGCAATACCTAAAAAGAAATGTGCCAATAGGACCATCTCAGGGGGCAAAAAACTTAAAATTGCTAAAACCAGGGGTACCTGTGATACATCTAACAAGCAGGTGTAGCAGGGATTCCATTCTCCTACAGAACTGTGCATAGAGATTTGGAACCTCAGTGAATTAGGGTGTCCCAAAACTCACCTCAGTACCCAAAATCCCCTTACCGAGCTAGCTACAGTGTCTCATTGGTCCTTACGAACTCCCAATGTTTAGACAAACCAGAACATGAACTTAGAATACCTCAGGTCACCTGAAACACATGAACACTCTTTCGTTATACAATCATTTCAAACCAGAACGTAGAGTAAAGAGGACGCGTGCACATTTGAAACATTTATTTACTAATGCAGTGTTCTCAAACGCAGTATCTTAGATAATACAAGCAAACATATTATAAGAAGCAAAGTTATCAGCATAGTTACTAGTCCATACAATGCAAAAGGTGACAGCATTCTAAAATGCTGAAATGAATAGGGGTTAACAACACCTAATTCTCACCCTCCCTATCTAGTATATTATATTATATCTAAGAAGGTCTCTTTGGGTTTTAGCAGGGCGGCCCCATACCTCAAGATCCTAGTGGTAATGGATCACATCATCTTCCACCAGCTCTCTGCATGCGTAGCACCATCAAGTGTGTGTCGTGTGCTCTGTGTGGCGCAATATCAATCGTGCCTAAAGCCAGAACTTGGCCGCTTGCATGTATGTTATGTCTATGAAGGTGCGAAGCTCACAACAACACTGTGTTGAGTTATCCTTGAATGTTTCAGCACTCACTGTACAGACACAGTTTACCAAGCAAAGCTGATATCAGAGCAATAACATATTATTCTCGAGTAAATCACAACGCTCTACTAGGCTGAAAGCTAAAACAACAATTATGTGTCGTGTGCAGAAGCAGCAAAAGGAAAAATGGCGTTTAAACATTTAATAAGCTCATGCTAACTTAACACAGTATATAGGTAATAAGTATCTATAGGACACAGGGGGAGGTGCCTGAACAAGCGCCACAGAATGGGTGCGAATGATTGCAAAAAGAGGATGTAAATGTGGTTTTGGACACTAGTAGTATTGAGGTTACAGTTAGCATAGATGGGGAAAGCAAGGACGAACCTGAAGGTCAACTTCTAGCAAGAATGGGGAAGTTACTTAAATCTTTTCTAGCACCACTAGAAACTAGATTAATGCACCTTGAAAAGCAGCTTGCTGAACTTGACAAATTCACTAGGAATTTACCAAGCAACGGGGCAAAAAAGGTAGCATGCAATAAACCTCCAAATACTGGACAAACAGGCTTACCAACTAAAAAGGCCCCGATATTAGCGCAAAAAGTAAACTCTAATCCTACAATTGTATCGGAGAAGACATCTGTCGATAGACCTGCAGGCCCAACTCAGCAACCTAGGCAAGAGGAGATTTTACCCAAGGCCCCTGTCCCGCACCCTAAAGGGAATTGGACAAGGGCTGGTACAGAGGGTAGATTTGCTGTTAATTTGCCCCCAGAGGCGAGCCCTTATGTAGTCGTCCTGACTGGGGTCCAGGAACTGGAAGAATCCTTTGAGGAGCCAAGTTGGTCATTAAAGAATAAAGTTTCTTACTGGTTCAATACTAACCGACCCTTACCACCTCACATGTTAAGTAAGATTTTAATGGTACGTAGGGTGCCATGGGTAGGGCACTATAGGAAGACAACTCAAGGGGACTGTGTGTTAGTTAACTTTGAGGATCCACGTACGGTCGAATATATCTGCTCATGGAGAACACAAAATAGTAGTAGAGGTATAGAAACTAGACGGCTTTCATATTTTTATCCACAAAGGAACCATTTCGGCCTCGACCGTGGAGGGAATTGGGGCAGAGTAGGACATCAAGATTGTGGAGGAAATCCCAACAGTGTACATGGATAACTGGAGGCGAATTCCTACTGCTTATAGGTACAGTTGTCTAGAGATGGTAGATTGACTGGCAACGACTACAGGGACCCTGAATGAGTATAGGGAGGGTCAAGACAAGTTTATTACGATTGACAATTTGATTGTCCATCATAACAAAAATATACTATCTGAGAACAGGGGTAATGATGGTGCAGACAATTCTATCACGGACTGCCCATTAAATAAGGGGATAGACGAAAATAAAACTACCGAGATCATAACTGCCCATGTAGGTGTAGACAGTAAGGCCTATCAGCCTATGGCCATAAGCAATGTGATGGAGGATTCTGGAGAGTGTCTAGAGCCCGTATTACAGGATAATGGTACACCTGATTATATTTCAATAGATCCATTGTGCGTAAGGGCTGAACCAAGGGGAAATCTTGCCCTTTTATCCTGGAACGTAGCGGGTCTGTCAAACAAAATTAAGGACCCTATATTCCTGGCATTCATAGATAATTTTAATGTGATTTGTTTACAGGAGTGCTGGGATCAGTGTGAGACACATATAAATGGTTATCGCACCTTTTTTTCCGCAGCCAAGCAGACTAGTAGGGGCAGGAATTCAGGCGGACTTTGTACCTTCATATCAAATATGGTTAATATAACGGTTAAAAAGTTAAACACAGGGGGAATTATTATCAGCTACTTTTACTCAAGGAAGGAGGAAATCCGCAAGTTCTCCTGATCAATTTTTATAACAATATTCCAAAGGCTGAATTAATTAAGGCTGTGGAGGATTTAAATAATATCCTTCACAACCAACTGGAATCTGGGCAAACAGAGAGGTGTGTTATATTGACGGGTGACTATAACTGGCACCTATGCCCCCCCACTGTGACTGGCACGTGTGGGCTGGTTAACCTTAAGGGAGATCCCTGCACCCACTTTGAGCATACCATGATTGGGAACTTACTTAATAATTTACTACACAAGTGGGATTTAGGATTCGCAAATGAGGTTCGTAACCCACAGGTTGCCTTCCAACCTACCTTTAATGGTCGGGGCTTCAGGTCAGTGATCGATTTTACACTAGTTACCACAAGTTATCATCGCAGTGTTCTGCATTTTAACACTGAGGACATTGCAATGAGTGACCATTTTCCGATTAGCTCAACTTTTAATTTTGGCCAGAGTTGTACCCGGAACATCGATGTGGCTGAAAACTTATATCGCCATGGGATCACCCTGGCCAGAGTTAATGGTAATTCAATAAAATGGAACAGTGTGAACCCCGCTAATTTCCTGCATACTTTAATAACAGATCACCTAAATGATTTTATGACCTGTCTTTCTGAGAATTCTAACCCATCTTTGGTCATAACAGCTTTCCAAAAGATTACAGGACAAATCTGTAGTAAACTAACAGGCACGATAAGGGAAGGCGATAGAAATAAAGCCGAAGGCTGGTTTGACGCCGAATGCAGTAAAGCGCACTCCTTTTTAAAGTCAATTCTCAAAAAAACACCCAAAAATCTCCAAGAAATAAGGTCTGCTAGAGCACTTTATAAAGTTGCAATAAAAAAGAGGAAAATGGAATTGAAAGAGGCTGCGTGGGAAGCCCTCCATAAGGCGTGTTCTCTGAGAGACAACACTGCCTTTTGGAGGGCCGTGAATGCCCCTTTTCTTTTTTTAGAAAGGAAATCGGACTCGATAGAGATTGCCATAGAGGAAACTGCATGGGTAAATTACTTTACTGACCTATATAAGAAGGATGACTCAGTCAGTTGTCTAGGTGATTTGATAAACGCGGAGTCTAATACTCTGGGACTGTTTCCCTTGGACATTGGTTTTTCCTTACCCGAAGTGGAACTAGCAATCTCAGAAAGATCTACCAGCAAAGCTCCAGGACCGGACAGAGTCCCGATAGATGTTTATAAGGCTAACACCTCCTTATGGGCTCCCCTCCTGACCAATGTGCTAAATAGTTGCAATAACAACGGATTTCCATCAACCTGGCAGGAAGCGATTGTAGTGCCAATATTTAACAAGCATTTACAATGCAACGGTTTCGCCTTTGCAAAAGTGAGCTATTGGCATTGTAAATGGCAACCTTTTTATTTATGAGTTGATTTTGAAAACAGATAAATAAATGGCATTGTCATTTACAATGCCAATAGCTTAATCTCTCGCAAATGCCACACACACACACCGAGAGCCCCCCACACAGAGCCCCCCCACACACACACAGCCCCCCCACACACACCCACACAGAGCCCCCCCCACACAGAGCCCTCCCCACACACCCACACAGAGCCCTCCCCACACACCCACACAGAGCCCCCCCACACAGAGCCCTCTCCACACACACCCACACAGAGCCCCCCCACACAGAGCCCTCCCCACACAGAGCCCCCCCACACCCACACAGAGCCCCCCCCACACCATATACGTTTCCGCTCTCAGACTAATAATACAACCATTTAAATCAGAGTGGGACACAACAATGTTCTTCCTGTAAATATCTGTGGAACTATATCAGCAAAGGTCTTAAATGCAGGTCAACATACCTTACTATAGGATTTTTTTATTTGCAGAATGCCGAAATAAAACTCGTGCTGAAGAAATCCAGTTGCATTCATTTATTCTCCCGTTTGAGTTTTTACGTGTGTGTGTTCTTGTTGCTTTTCAGCGCGTCTTGCGCATTCTGCAAACGTGTCCTTATGTAACGTTACTAGTGCTCATATAAAGCCTCCACTACCTTCGAGGCAAGTTTGCGCTATATAAAACTGCAAAAAATAAAAAATAAAATACCCGGAGCAAACGAGTGTTGATGGTTTATTTTTTGGATGATGAAAATGAATAGATATCGGACGTTTTGTGCCTGGTCGAAGTGAGTAATATTTTCGTGTTTCTGTGAGCTAAACAGGCTTTTCGTTGGGGAGAGATTTGCTCGTAAACGCCGGAGCCACCTTGTTAAAATTATGCCCTACAGGCCTCTTCTTCAGACAGATGTCCTACAACGGAGCCATATTTTCTCTTTACAGGGAAGAGGAGGCCGAAGGGAATTGCGTGCAAAAGGAAATGGAGCTGGGGGGATAGCTCAGAGCTCGGGTGACAAACCGTGGCAGGAGGTTCATGAAAAATACTTGTCGGGCCTGCTGCATGTTAAGGGCGCGGCGGAACTAATTTGGGTCTTTGGCCCTGTCATTCCTTCACCTTGATAGCCGATTAAATTTCAGCACCTTTAAATTACTAGCACTGCTGTCAAAGTAGGGCGCGCAAACTCAAATTACTAGTACTACAGCCAGATCACATGCTGCTAGTCTAGTATCTTCACGAACATGCTGTTAGTTACACTACAGCCGGGGCCAACACAGCACCCACGGTTATAAGTAGCAGTAATGCATCCGTGGTCAGTGCCTCCACGGCAAGCGGGGGCGCACGCCCACGCTGCTAGCACCGCAGCCAGCTAACGAATACACGCGGCTCCCATAACCAGAGTAAGTGCACACATACACTTTACTAGTACTGCAGCTAAGGTGTGTGTGTGGGGGGGAGGGGCACAAAAGGGATGCACACAGTACTAGAGAACGCCACCGCACACAGTACTACACCCAGATTTTGCACACACGCACTCTTAGTATAGCAACCACAGTAAACCCACTCATTACAGCCACAGCCGACTCCTCCCCATCTACTGTCAGTATACTACTAGCACAGCAACCTTCCTCCTGACAGCCAAAGCGGCCACTAGCACTAAATACAGGGTGAAGGCAACACAACAAGCAGCTGTCGGCCATTACATACAATGCACTATGCAGCGCTCGGCGGTCATGTCTCAAGCTCTCGCATTCGCCTGCAGCGCCGCATTGTCCATTCCAAAGCACGGGACCCTGCACGCCCGGCGCTGCTCCCTGGGCAATCCGGGGCGCTGGGGAATAGGAAACCCTGCTCGTCCCTGTCGGTTCCGGAACATAACCCCCTGGTATCTGAAAGGCAGCACCTGCAGCTTGCTCTAACACCCTACTCACCTCCCGGGTCTGAAGCGTTGGCGGCGTGACGCGCTAGCAACCCCGACACATATAAACAAGTCAGGTCCCGGGCCGCGCTGTGATTGGCTGACGTCACGGGGGTGTCCCGGGCGGCAGCCAATCACAGCGCGGCCCGGGAATGACGTCACGGGGGTGTCCCGGGCCGGCAGCCAATGGCAGCGCGGCCCGGGACAAAGGGGCGGGGCTTAAAAAAAGCACCAGAAACGCCCCCGAATCGCGTTTTCGTGAGAAAGCGCGATTGACAGCCTCTGCCTCCCAATGGCTAGCCTCCATTTATGGAGCTAGCCAATGAGAGGCAGAGGCGGTCCGAACCTCACTACTAAAAACAAAAGATTTCGATTGGGAGGGGCTTTGCCCCTCGCCAAAGTCGAAACCTAAAAAGGGAGATCGAAACGACCCCAAATGTTATAGGCCTATATCGCTACTAGATTCCCTGATGAAAGTTGCGGGTTGAATTATATTAAATAGACTACAGACATGGGCTAAAGAAGCAGGTATTCTCTCTAAATTCCAGTATGGCTTCAAGGCAGGTCTAGGTACTGTCGAACAAGGACTGAATTTGGCCATGATAACGGGAAAGTATGTGCTGGCCAAAAAGGGCAACCTATTTATGACCTTTGTTGACCTGAGCTCAGCATTTGACTGCTTGAGCCACGAAGTTATGTGGGATACCCTAGCAGACCTTGGCATTGACCTTAATATTCTTAATTTTGTTAAAGAATTGTATAGAAAGGCAGGGGCAAAGGTTCAATTTGGGAAAAAGGGGGAATGTACTACTAAATTTCCAATAATGAAAGGTGTTCGTCAGGGTTGCATCCTGGCACCCTTTCTATTTAATTTATATATCAACAGTGTTGCAGCTTTTTTAACTGGACAAGACTTGGATTATCCTCAAATAGAAGGTGTTGCAGTGCCCATACTGTTGTACGCAGATGATGCGGTTATAATGACGAGAACCCAAGTAGGCCTTCAGAAGGCGTTAACTAGATTTTCAGACTACATGGGATCTAGGGGCCTAAAGATCAATATTGGGAAAACATTCACCATGTGCTGCTCATCTAAAATAAATGTATCCTTTAACACCTTTTTAGAACAGTCAAAGATAGGATTAACTCGCACTTTTTCATATTTAGGGATCGTTTTTAATAAAAAAGGCACATGGACTACAGCAGTAACCACAAGAAAGCTAGCATTTTCCCGCGCTATTGGCGCAGTTAAACAATTCGCTAATAAGCTGTGGGGCAGACCGGTACGTATTTTGCTTGATATTTATAAGGCTAAATGCGTGTCGACTGCCATATACGGGGCTGGCATCTGGGGGGTCGCAGATTGCCAGGAAATCCAAACAAGTGAAAATGCTTTTCTGCGATACTTGTTAGCTGTCCCAAAATCTACTTCTACCCATGTTTGTCATAAGGAGCTTGCCTTGGCCTACATTTCAGATTTAGTCAAGGTAAGCCCGGTACTGTTATGGCACAAGGTGTGGACATCTGCTGCAACTGAGTTTAACAGGGCCACCATTCAGGACTGTGTTAAACATCATGGGGCAAAATACATCTTTATGAGGATGGGCATGCATTCTGGAGGGAACTAAACTCTAGAACTTTATGAGCAACATTGCTAGGTTAAGCTTCTGGGGTTGGGATGCCCGGGGGTGCCCTGGTGTTGAGTGAGGTCTGGTCCTTTGGGGAGCTTCTTGGGAGGGACTACAGTCAACTTGAGGAGAGTTGTGAACCATGGCTGCCTGGCCCAAGTGGAAGCCACCAGGACAAAGGTAAGAGTAAGGGAGGTCTGTTAAAGTTTCCAAATCGCTTCTGGAAGGTGTGGACTTGCTACTTCCGCAGCGCAGTCCCGTCTGGTACCTGCTGCTGTGGTCCCCACCTGCTGCTGCTGGCACCACTGACCCAGAGGACAGAAGTTCGAGTGCCCTACTCCTCCTGCAGGCTTCTGCCTGTGCCTCATCCCTGGTGGTCCAGTGGTAGAGCGTCACTGCTCCGGTGCTTGATTGCCCTTCTGTCCCTCCCTTCACTGTTTCTGTCCCTCTCTCTTGTTCTCTGCTCTTTTTTTCTGCCCCTGCCTTTGCTTTTTCTCTTGCTTCCTCTGGCTTTTTTGCTTTTCCTCCTGTTTATCCCATTTTTTTCTGCCCTCTCCCTCATAGCCGCTGCGATCCCCTACAGCCCCGGCCCCTTCCACGGTCCTTTTTCCAGTCCTCCTTTTTCCAGTCCTCCATTTCCCGCCTCACAGATGTCCAGCCCCTCTGCAGTACTACTTAATGGAAGCTGCAGCGCGGTAAAAGTGCAGTCCATTATCCTTAGTGGACTTGCTCCTTCCACAGCGCAGTGCCACCTGGTAGCTGCTGCTACGGTCCCCACCTGCTGCTGCTGCTACTTAATGGTGGCCGCTACAGAGTCATGCAGTGGGCGCGTCAGAAACAAGCCCGTCTGCGCCTGCCACGCTCGGACCACACTCGGCACCAGGAACCCTGCCTCTCGGACCCCCCACTGCTACGACGCTAGGACCCTCCTCATCCTTAACCTGGGAGGACATGACGCCTGCCACCTAGCTTCACCAAAGAAGACTCTTGGACCATTCTCCTGCTGGAACTGCAACCGCACTTTCAGCCACGCCGTCACGTCAGTTCCTCTCACTGCCCAGCCTACCGACAGAGCACCCGTGCTGCATCCCCCTCAACGTGCGGTCCCTCCATAAACACAGCACAGAAATCTGGGACCTCCTCAACGCCACCACTCCTGACATTGCCTTCTTCACGGAAACCTGGACCAACCCCCGATCTGGACCGGACATCGCCATCACCGATGGCTACAAGATCACTAGATAATACCGCCCCAACCACCCAGGGAGAGGCATCGCCATCATCCTCAAAAGCAAGCTCCGACAAACCATGGACTCTAACGACCCCATGATAAACATGAAACACCTCCACTTCAAGATATGGACCAACGGCACCCTCCCGGCACCCTTGTCTACAGGTGCCCACAGCCCCCGATCTCCCATCACAAACTCCAACGTAGACCTCATCGCACACCAGGCTCTCGCATCCACCGACTACATCCTGCTCGGAGACCTCAACTTCCACATGGACAACCTCAGCAACCAGATCACCACTTCCCTCCTGGAGATCCTCGCCAACATTGGAATTAAGCAGCTAGTCACCGCACCGACACACACAGCAGGACACACGCTCAACCCAGTCTTCTCCGGCAGCAGGAACATCAGCTACAGCAACTACAGCCACACCACTGAACTTCCCTGGAACGGCCATCACTGCATACACCTTGCCTTTGACACGCCCAAAGCACACTGTCACCATCGCCCCCCAGCTGCAGAAGGACCAAGACCACCAAAGAACTCGTCAACTCTTTCAGCACAACCACTCCGCCAAGACCCATGGAAGCCATCACTGCAGCACGCAACCTCCACAAATAGATCTCCAACTGCGCCGACACCCTGGCACCCCTCAAGAGAAAACCAGGCAAACAACAATCCAAGGTGACTGGCTGGTTCACTCCTGCCCTCCACGAATCAAGATGCACCTGCAGACGTCTGAAGAAGAAATGGAGGAGCAACAAAGCACCAGAACCTCGCGCAACCTTCAAATCCACCGTCAACACACCACCGCCTCCTCAAAACCACTAAGAAAATGGTCATCCGGGACAGAATCAACACCAACGCACACAACAGCAAAGAACTCTTCACCATCATCAAGGAGTTCGCCAGCGAGACCTCAAATGTTTCCCCCTCCCAAGACCTCTGCAACAAATGCGGCAACTTCTTCCACCACAAGATCACAAACATCTACGACTGGTTCAACACCCTAGACAAAGGGGGCCACACATGCCACCCTTGCAGACCGCCAAGCCGCCCTTCAACAGATCATGCTCTGCAGGACCCTGTTCACTACAGATGACACACTCAAAACCATGAAGAGTATCTACTCTGGGGCCTCGACAGACCCATGCTGTATCACATCTTCCACAGAGCAGCTGCCGCCATCGCCCCTTAGCTCCGCCACACCATCAACTGCGCCATCGAAAATGCCACCTTCCCGACTGGAAACACGCCGAGATCAACCCCCAGCTGAAGAAGCCATCCGCAGACAAAACAGGCCAAGAACGTCAAACCAATCTCCCTCCTCCCCTTCCCAGCCAAAGTCATAGAGAAGGCCATCAATGCCAAACTGAGTTCATTGAAGCATACCACATTCTGGACACCTCCCAATCCGGCTTCCGAAGCAACCACAGCACAAAGACTGCACTCCTCGCCGCCACACACATCTGCTACCTTCTTGACAAGTGTGAGACAGCAGCACTCATCCTACTAGACCTCTCCGATGCCTTTGACCCGGTTTCCCCCACACTAATCACCAGACTCCATGACGCCAGCATCCGTGACAGGGTTCTGGATTGGGTCCACTCCCTCACCGTCTGGATTCAGCAAATCAGACTACCACCGTTCCTGTCAGCACCCACAGAGATCAGATGTGGAGTCTCCCAGGGCTCCTCCCTAAGCCCTACCCTTTTCAACGTCTACATGGCCCCCCTTGCAGCCATTGCCAGAAGCCAAGGATTCAATATTGTCTCCTACGCTGACGACACCCAGCTGATCCTCTCCCTCACTAATAAACCCTCAATCGCCAGAACCAGCTTCCACAGCACAGTAGCGACATGGATGAAAGACAGCTGCCTCAAGCTTAACTCAGACAAGACTGTAGTCCTCTTCCTAGGACACGGTGCATCACCCTGGCAGGACTCCTGCTGGCCAGCAGCTTTGAGTGCTCCCCCACCCAGACGCACCACACACATAACCTTGGCATCATACTGGACTCTTCGCTCATGGCAGACCGCCAAATCAAAGCAGTTTCCTCAGCCTGCTTCCACACGCTCCGAAAGACTTTCAGATGGGTTCCCACAGAATCCAGAAGGATGGTCACCGACGCATCATCACCAGCAGACTAGAATACAGCAACGCACTATACGCCGGCGTCACCCAGAAACAGTTCAAACTACAGTAGGTCCAAAATGCCACAGCCAGACTGGTTCTCGACATCCCCCGCCGCAGCCACATCACGCAACACCTCCGACAACTCCACTGGCTTTTAGTCAACAAAATAGTCCCTTTCAAGCTCCTCACTCAAGCCTACAAAGCCCTACACAACAAAGGACAAGCGTACCTGAACCTCCGCCTCACATTCCACATACTCACCAGACAACTCCGATCCGCCCAACTTGCCCTCGCCTCCATCCCCAGGATCCAAAAGACCAGAACCGGAGGAAGACTCTTCTCCTACCTTGCCAAGAAGACATGGAACTCCCTGCCCCTGCACCTTAGGCAATCAGCGTCACTGAGCCAATTCAGGAAGGACCTCAAGACCTGGCTCTTTGAATGATCCTCCATCCAGTTCGACCAGTAGTGCTTTACAAGCCCCTGATTGAGTGATTGTAAGAGGTGGGAAAAGGCAGGCAAATTTCCCTGACCATTTTATTTCATCCATAGTACTTTGCCCATGGACTGTGGGAGTGGAAACCTGGAGGCAAAGCTTTGGCATTTGGTGTTTTCGTCAGTTAGGAACAGATCTATGT
Source organism: Lissotriton helveticus (assembly GCF_964261635.1). Classification (NCBI taxonomy): domain Eukaryota; kingdom Metazoa; phylum Chordata; class Amphibia; order Caudata; family Salamandridae; genus Lissotriton; species Lissotriton helveticus. The sequence goes on along the minus strand of NC_136058.1, from coordinate 144,262,465 downwards.
CGGGGAAAATCTCTACGTTTTAAATAGGGGAAGCAGGACCTTCAGTTGGAGTTCCCACTCGTGGACTTGTTGCTGCATCCTTCTGAACAGGTCTGCGTAGTTGTGGTCTGCTCATAGAAAGTATTCCACTAGCCGGTTTACTTTGTGGTGGATCACTCAACGCCAAATGTCCTGTGCTAATACTGAAAGTTGGGAGGAGTGCGTGCCCACCAGTTATTCCAGGTAGTAGGTGGCAGGCAGGTTGTCTGTTTTAATCAGGACTGTCTTGTGATGTACACTGTAAAAGAAGACCTTTAGAACCAACTGTACTGACAGTTTATGTGCAACATCTGTTGAAGGCATGTTCACTTATGTCCTGTAGATGTGCCCCCAGCCCGTGAGAAAGGCATCCGTGGTTACTGTCACTTAGGGGGCGAGGTCCTGAAAAGGCCTACCCCACAACAGATTTTTGCTGTTCCACCATTGCAGAGAAAGAGGAGTGCTGTCCCAAACCAACACAAGATCTTCCCATAGACCCTCTGCTTGTGGCCACTTTGCTGTTAGGCACTCTTGGAGTAGACGCATGTGTTAGTGGGCAGGGGGAACAATGGAGATGGAGGAGGCCATCATGCTGAGGAGACGCCTCAATGTAATCACTGTTAGCTGACAATTTAGCTGTCAAAGAGGCAGCAGTTACTGAAAGGCTTACACTCGAGCAGGACTGGGATAAGCTTTCCCAGTGACTGAAGTTCAGTATTGCCCTTAGGAAGAACTATATTTATAAGGGTTGGATGTGGAATTTGCTCACATTGATGATGAAACCCAGATCATAGCAGACACTGCTGCTTGTTTGCACTTTTTATCAACCAGTCGTCGAGGTATGGGAAAATGTGGACGCCGCTCCTCTAGAGATAAGCGGATATCACTGCAAAGCAATTGGTGACAACTCTTAGGGCGGTAGTTACGTCAAGGAGCCGAACTTTGAATTGAAAGTGCTATCCACTCATTATGTATCTGATGTAGTGGCGATGTGCAAAACTGATTGAGATGTGGAAATAGGAATCTATTAAGTCGAGAGTGGTCATGAAGTCGCCTTACCACAATAGTGGTATGACGTCCTGAATTGTGACCATGTGGAAATGCTCCAACAGGATGTACTTGTTGAGAGGTCCAAGATCTAGTATGGGCCTCAGGGAATTTTCCTTATTGGGGATTAGAAAGTACAGGGAATGTACTCCTTTGTCGAGTTGTTGGTGCAGCCTTGGCTTTCTTGCGGTTTCGAGCAAAAATGCATTACTTCCTTCTGGAGGAGCCTCTGGTGTTGTGATAAAAGGCAGTGTTTGCGAGGGGAGGTGTTTGGTTGTGGGGCAGTGAGCTCCAGGCAGTAACCCTGCTCTACTAAAGAAAGAACCCATTGGTCTGAGGTGATGTTTCACGGTTGTGGAAGGAACCCCTAAAGACATCCCTCGACTGAGGTTATGTGATTGGGGGAGGGAAGAGGAAGCCACTATCTCTTTTAGCCGCTCCACCTCTACTCCAGCCTCTGGAATGGTTATCCATGTAGGCACCCCTGCTATATCTTATGTAAACAAAGAGATTCTATCAACGTGTGATGATGATATTTTTATTTGAATGTGTTACAGTGAAAAAAGCTCTCTCTTATACAATGGAAAGATGAGAGCATTTATGTGCTTTTTAAAATACCCCTCACACACTAAAAAAATCCAGTAGTGTCATGCTTCATCATGGGGGTCTTCCCGTCCCTCTACGGGGCGGGGCGTGCTACGACCTACGGACTACGCGGGAGCACTGGGTATTCGTGACAAAGGCTATGTGATGGTGCAGAGGTGTCAGTGAAGTGTAGGGACCTAACTAGTGAGAGTGAAAAAATTAAAAAAAAAATGTAATTAAAAATTCCCTGGCTAGTAGAAAAAATAATTTATTCACTTCTCTGGCTGGGAATATTAAGAAGGGGGTTTTGTGGTAGAGCAATTAGCTTACTACCTGGTCAACATGTTTCGTAGGCAGTCCCCTACTGCCTACTCATCAGGACCTTCTACTGGTCCCTACTAGGAGATGCTCGGTTTAGAAGATGGTAAGCCTATTGTCCTACAAACTGTCAGCAAAAATAGGCTGTTAGTTTGGGCTATGGGGCATGAGCTGGCCCCATTGAAACATAGTGATATCTCAATTATTTCATCAAAAATATTGACCTATTGCAGTCTCTGTAAGAGAAAAATGGAAAAAGAGACAAAGCACAATGAATATACTCGTATTGGATACTTATGCTCATAATTTGGTATCCATAATGCCACTGGTTGTAGGCAAGATCATATACATGAAGCACACACTGCAGGCTTCATATGTGAGGGGGTGAAATAGTGTCACTTCCCTTGATTGATCAGTTCGTTAGCCTCATTATTGTGTGGCTATGTCATCTCTGAATACACACACACTTGTCACTCAATGCAGACACACAGCACTTCTAAAAAGGAAAAGTTCCTAGGAGACCGAATACACTCTCAATTGGAAAACAAAACTGCCCATCTTAACTATGTGCAAAAAGTTACCCGGGAAAAATAAAGATGTTAATACATACTCGTTGGACACAAGTTTCATGCCCCAGGAGCCGGCAGACGGGGGGTTATCCGTTCGGTAGACTGTATAAGAAAACCGCACCCTTTCGTAAATCACGGAACCCTCCGTAAATAGTTTGTTGCCTCCAAGACCAAAAATGTTAGAGACTCATGGTCAGAGTCTATTACTTACATACACCGCCTGAGTTCAATGCCTCGTTCCTACCCCTGTGCCGCTCCGTGGATTACTGATATCTTGCTCTTCGCGGCTTTTCAAATAAACAGGTTGCATTGTCATCCAGTGCGTCTCGTGTGATTCAGACGCTAGACTGCTAACCCAAGATGGCCGCCTTCTGTGGCCCAACGGGAGAAAGAGGAAGTGGGGTTCCGAATAGTCCTTCTTCCGAATTAATAACCTGTAAATTAAATGTTTATTCCAGAAACCGAATGGGAGGCTTCCTCTAAATTGATAACCTGTAAAATGAGTTCTTATTCCCAAAAAACAAATGAGAGGCTGAAATAGTTTACCACGTTTAAAAAAACAAAACAAAAAAAAAACGGGTTTTTCTTGTAACGCATTGTGTTTCAAAAATCTATGAAAGCCCATAATTCGTATTTGAAAAACGGGGTTATTTTGTGAGTTTCTGTAAATAAACGCTTGCACACCACTTTGGTTGTTTGTATAAATGGTGTTGTGAGGTTGCCTCTACATCGTACATGGAGGGGGGCAAAGCGAAACCTAATTCAATTTCAACGCTTATTCTTGCACATTTGTTTGGCACAGGGAGGATTTTCTCGGACAGGCATTAGGGAGTCACTAGGGACTTATACATCTAACTGGTTGGAGGGCAATTTCGACGCTGATCACAGTTGGCCCCAGGGTATTTCATCGTTCAGGCCAATTTTATTGGATTTGATTAGAAAAACCCACCGTTGTTCTTTTTCGAGAAGGTAATTCTCATTATCCACCTGTTCTATGACAGTCCAAGAGATGTCTTCAGGTTTGTGACCCTTCTCTATGAAGTGGTTGGTAAGTTTAGTGCTGTTTTTTTTGCACTTTATGGTACTTTTGTGCTCGCCTATTCTGATCTTCACAGCCCTGCTTGCCATGCCGACATACTCAAGTTTGCACGGGCAGGTGATTAAGTAAACAACATTGAGACTGTTGCAGTTGCTGAAGCCTCTCTGTTCCCATTTCGTTCCATTGTTGAAAGTCAGTGTCTTGCTCTTTTTGGTTAGGCAACATACCTTGCACCCTCCACATGGATAGTGTCCTTGTACAACGTTGGGATTTCTAGATTAGTAGGTTTTTTCTGTTTTAGGTCTGGTATGCACCAGGATGTCTTTGACACTTTGCGCTTTTTTGTGAGAGAAGATAGGTTTAGGTATCTCTAAACCTCCACTGTTCAGAATTTTCCAGTTCTTTGTGATGATTTTGGTTACTTGATCTGAACTTGTATTATAAGTGGTGACACAGATGGGTCTCCGTTCTTCTTCCTTCGATGTCTTGTCTTCAAGGAGGCTTTCTCTGCAGCTGTTTCTGGCCCTCTTATAAGCTTGATCAATGATTTTGCTCGGGTACCTTCGGGTTTCCAATTTCTTTCTTAGGTCTTTTGACTGTTGTTTAAAATTGTCAATTTCTGTGCAGTTCCTCCGAAGGCGCAGGAACTGGCCATATGGTAGATTGTCCCGTAAGTGTTTCGGGTGGAAGCTCTGATACATGAGCAGACAGTTTTTTGAAGTGCTTTTGAAATGAGTTGTCGTCATCAATCTGCCATCTTTTGGAAAGATGTTCAAATCCAGAAATACAAGTTTGCTATTAGAGGTGACGCTGGTGAATTTGAGGAACTCATCTTGGAAGTTCAGCCAGGTTAGAAACTGTTGTGAGGTCCTCTCATCTCCATCCCAGATGATAAGGATATCATCGATGTATCTTTTCCAAACCCTGATGTTTGATCTGAAAGGATTCCTGGGGTTTAGTATCTTCGTGACCTCCAGTTGGTGCACATAGAGACCAGCTATGCTGGGAGCAAATGTGCTCCCCGTGCTGGTCCCGTGCTTTTGGAGGTAGAGGGTGCCCTTATATTCGAAGAAATTCTCTTTTAATGCCAGAGAACAGCATTCAGTAACCACATTCCGTGGGGTCTGATAGTCCCAATCATCTTCAAATAGTACATCTTCGATTATCGCAAGAGTCTCATTGTGAGGCAGACTGGTATAAAGGCTCTCCACGTCACAGCTGATTAAGAGCTGTGTGTTCGAGTCAAAAGTCAGTTCTTCAAGTAAGTTCAACACATCCTTCGTATCTTTTAGATAGGTTGATGTTCTCTGGACAATTGGTCTGAGGAAAGCATCAGCAAACCTCGATACCGGTTCCAGTACCGACCCAATCCCTGAGACGATTGGTCGCCCAGGGGGATTCTGCAGATTTTTATGGATCTTGGGTAGGGTATACAAATACGGGATTTTTGGTTTTTTCTGACATAGGAAATCTCCTTCTTTTTTGGTGATCCAATTATGGGTCAAAGCCTCCTCCACCATTGTTTTGATCTTGATGGTTATCTTTTCAGTGGGGTCAGTGCAGAGGACTGTGTAATTGCGCTGGTCTTGTAATAATCTAGTGCATTCCCTGTCATATTGTTCCTTACTTTGTATTACAATTGCGCCCCCCTTGTCCGCTGGTTTTATTACAACATTTTTGTTGTCACTTAGTTCCCGTAATGCTTGTCTTTCTTCTTTGGAAATTTTCTGGAAGACTTTTTTGTGTAGTGGATCAAGTTCGTCCAGGTCCTTCATAACCGCTTTCTCGAAAGTTAGAAGTTCGATTGGGAGGGTATTGTCCATCGGGGTGAAGGTAGATTTGGGTTTTAATCCGGTATCGCCTTGCTCAGTATTGTCCTCTTTGTCTTTAAAAAAGACCTGGAGTTTCAATCGTCTTATAAATTCTTGAACCTCTTTACAGAGATGGAATTTGTCCATGTTGGCAGTGGGGACATATCCCAAACCCTTTTCCAATACTTTCTTTTGAGGTTCAGTCAATTCGGTATAGGTCAGATTGACCACTAGGCTCATTTCTGGTTCCTCAATGCGCCTGTCATGCTTCTTGTTGAAACCCTCGGGGTTTCTTCCTCTCCGGTATTCCAATGCACAGTGGACCCCCTCCGGTTTCTCCCCTTGATCCGTCCTTGGCGTGAACCTAAAAAAGACGCCGATTGGTCAAAGTAGTTGAAATCTTGCGGCTTTCATAGATTTTTGAAACACAATGCATTTATTTACAAGAAAAACACGTTTTTTTTTTTTTTAAACGTGGTAAACTATTTCAGCCTCATTTGTTTTTTGGGAATAAGAACTCATTTTACAGGTTATCAATTTAGAGGAAGCCTCCCATTCGGTTTCTGGAATAAACATTTAATTTACAGGTTATTAATTCGGAAGAAGGACTATTCGGAACCCCACTTCCTCTTTCTCCCGTTGGGCCACAGAAGGCGGCCATCTTGGGTTAGCAGTCTAGCGTCTGAATCACACGAGACGAACTGGATGACAATGCAACCTGTTTGTTTGAAAAGCCGCGAAGAGCAAGACATCAGTAATCCACGGAGCGGCACAGGGGTAGGAACGAGGCATTGAACTCAGGCGGTGTATGCAAGTAATAGACTCTGACCATGAGTCTCTAACATTTTTGATCTTGGAGGCAACAAACTATTTACGGAGGGTTCCGTGATTTACGAAAGGGTGCGGTTTTCTTTTACAGTCTACCGAACGGATAACCCCTCGTCTGCCGGTTCATGGGGCATGAAACTTGTGTCCAACGAGTATGTATTAACATCTTTATTTTTCCCGGGTAACTTTACGCACATAGTTAAGATGGGCAGTTTTGTTTTCCAATTGAGAGTGTATTCGGTCTCCTAGGAACTTTTCCTTTTTAGAAGTGCTGTGTGTCTGCATTGAGTGACGAGTGCGTGTGTATTCAGAGATGACATAGCCACACAATAATGAGGCTAACGAACTGATCAATCAAGGGAAGTGACACTATTTCACCCCCTCACATATGAAGCCTGCAGTGTGTGCTTCATGTATATGATCTTGCCTACAACCAGTGGCATTATGGATACCAAATTATGAGCATAAGTATCCAATCCGGGTATATTCATTGTGCTTTGTCTCTTTTTCCATTTTTCTCTTACAGAGACTGCAATAGGTCAATATTTTTGATGAAATAATTGAGATATCACTATGTTTCAATGGGGCCAGCTCATGCCCCATAGCCCAAACTAACAGCCTATTTTTGCTGACAGCCTAATCTTGCTGACAGTTTGTAGGACAATAGGTTTACCATCTTATAAACCGAGCATCTCCTAGTAGGGACCAGTAGAAGGTCCTGATGAGTAGGCAGTAGGGGACTGCCTACGAAACATGTTGACCAGGTAGTAAGCTAATTGCTCTACCACAAAACCCCCTTCTTAATATTCCCAGCCAGAGAAGTGAATAAATTATTTTTTCTACTAGCCAGGGAATTTTTAATTATTTTTTTTAATTTTTTTTCACTCTCACTAGTTAGGTCCCTACACTTCACTGACACCTCTGCACCATCACATAGCCTTTGTCACGAATACCCAGTGCTCCCGCGTAGTCCGTAGGTCGTAGCACGCCCCGCCCCGTAGAGGGACGGGAAGACCCCCATGATGAAGCATGACACTACTGGATTTTTTTTAGTGTGTGAGGGGTATTTTAAAAAGCACATAAATGCTCTCATCTTTCCATTGTATAAGAGAGAGCTTTTTTCACTGTAACACATTCAAATAAAAATAAAAATATCATCATCACACGTTGATAGAATCTCTTTGTTTACATAAGATTTTTTAGGAGGGTGATTCTATCATTGCCTCTATACTTCCTCTTTTGTTTTGGAACCCCTGCTATATCCCCAGGAGGCTTGAGGTTGATACTGCTGTCTCTGGAAGGAGGAGGCTGTCTCTGGGAATGGTAGTCTTTGCACCACCATAGAACTGTGATCAGCGAAAGGTCGCACGAGGCGATGGAGAGTGGAGTGCCCCCATTGCTTTGGCTGCATCTGTGCCTTTTTTGATCATCTCCAGCATCTTATCAACTTGAGGCCCGAAGAGTTGTTCCCCATCAAAGAGCATGTTGATCAGATGCTGCTGGACTTCTGGTTTGAAACCAGACATACAGAGCAAAGCATGCCTGCGGATTAGGACGCTGTAATTTATGTCTCTGGCTATGGTGTTGGCAGCACTGACAGCACACCTGAGAATGTATGCCCTTCAGCCACAATCTCATGTGCCAGTTACCTGTACTGGTCAGGGAGATGTTGAACTAGGTTCTGTGTCTTCCCACTGAACAAAGACCTATATTGACACCAACCCTACAGAGCTGGCGATATGCCAATGAGTTGCAGATTGTGTGCCAACCCTTTTTCCCACCAAATCTATTTACTCTCTTTTTCAGGTGGCAGGGCATCCCCAGTACCTTTAGCATTTGCCAGTTTATGGCTGCATGCACCACAAGTGAGTCTGGCAGGAGCTGGCCTCTAATGTAGGGTGGGTCAGAGGATGAGTGCTTGCATTTGTTGTCAACCCTCATGTTGACAGCTATGGCCTTGATTGGATCTTTGAAGACCTCTTGCATGGGCTTAAGCATTCCTTTAGGCACAGGCAAAAATTAGGTGACACACTGGGTGTGAGAGAACATTTCTAACAAGAAGTTCTCCTCTTCCGGAATGGTGTGTATGTTCACCTTGTGAAAGGTGGCTGCCCTGTGGATTGCTTTGTGGTAATAGGTGGTATCGTCGGGAAGGGCAGGTTTGGCAGGATAAAGGCTGGGTCGCTGTCACCTGGAAGGGTAACTCCAAAATCATCCCCTGGGTCATCCCGGTGTTCTGGGTCATAGGGAGCAGCATAAGGTTTTAAGGGCTCAAATGCCCATAGGAGGAATGTTCAGTCCCTTCAGGGGAAGGAAGCAGGGCCCCTGTTGGCGTGGAGGAGTAGTAGGAGGTGCAGGTGGTGAAGGAGGAGGAGGAAGAAGAGAAGGAGGAGAAGGAAGAAGAGGAGGAGGAAGAGGCCTTGGAGTCAGCAGGCTGGTACTCCTGTCTTGATGCTTAAAGAGCTTTGGAGGTGAATGGGGTTCCAATGCTAACTGCTCCTCAAAATTCAACCTCTTACAAGGGAGAACCTCCACCACCTATGGTTCAGGTTTTACAATAATATTCTATTCCCAGTCTGTGGATGAATGAAAAGATTTCTATGTCAAGAGTCCAGCTCCTCCTGAAGGCATTGAAGATTTGACAGCTCCTGGACCTTGGAGTCTACGGTGAATGGCCTAATGGGAGTCTTCAACGTCAGACGTTGTTTTGACTCCCAGGTGTCCATCGTTACCAGCGTTGAGCCACCAAATGTCGTAGCTGGAGCTGTTGGCCTCGAGATGGGTTGCGTCCTGGATGGCTTGCTCGGCATATGGGTTGGAGTCGAAGTGTTAGATTGGTGCTAGATATTGCAGACCAGAAGGCTGCGTCCCCGGTTGTGAGCTTGACGCCTGACTCCCAGAAGGGCAGTGAATGGCTTGGTGTGAACTAATATTCACAGTAGTAATCATCTTCTGATGATGGCCTGATGTAGGTTACAGATCTTGGACCTCACAGTCAGAGGGGGGAACTGGATTCCAGGCTAAAGAGAAGCGTGGCTCAGTGGTTAGAGGCGGCAGACCCGGAAGCTGAGATTGGCTGTGGACCAGGGTTCGATTCCCTGCCTCGGTGGGTCTCGGGCTCAAAATTCCACAGACTCGACAATTCTCGCTCCGGTGCCTACTCGACTCACGGGGTCACACTCTGCGACTCTGGGCAATAGCTTGCTTAATCTCCACTACGGCCCCTCGCGGCGGGATGCCTGGCTTTCACCTTGTGGATACCCTTCCGGGGTATCTCACAGGGGAATACCAGGACGGGTTCCCTAAGCAAGCGCCTTGATACCTTCGGGTGATACGTGCGCTATATAAGTCGCAATACATTACATTACATTAAAGGATGCAACCTGCTTGACCTCGACCTCCCTTTCAGCTTCTTCCTCTTGGACATCTTCCCTGAAGACAACATAGGGAGTTGGAGTAAATTGATTCATCAATCCATTAAAAAAATGGATCATAACAGGTATTTTAAAGAGGGGCAGCTGGTCTGAAAGGCAAAGGAAACCTGGCAACACTGCTAAAACCACATCACCATGCCAATCACACAGCCCCTTTATGCAAGGGAAAGTCCAGATTTTTGACAACTTAGCCTTCAAAGCATCTACTTTGTTGTCTGTGCACCATGCCACAGTGTTGCCTCATCATCCAGAATAAGTGGACTTAGTTCAAATTCAAAGTTTAGAGCTGACAAAGTGATGTCCGATCGCTATCAGTCCCTGGGTAAATCCGTGCAAGTGGCGATCCAACAACTTTGAATTTTTGAAGCAATCTGGAAAATAAGCAACCTTTGTTAAATTATGCGTTTGATTATACATGATGCTTAGCCTTGAGAAAGTCAGGCTATACTTGCCACATAGGGCGAAACATGTGTCGGCTGTTCCACTCTATAAAATCTGGCTACATAAAAAAATCAAATGAGTGATATGGATTCATAAATGAACTTATGCAAATAAAAGAACCAACTTTATCATAAATCAGTGTGGATCTCGGTGTTGTACTTCAAGTAAGGACTCATCCTTCTATTAATAAAAAAACTACTTACGAAGAGAGGAACACGTGCTTACAGCTTTACTTCTACCTGCTTAATATGAGGTTGGAAGGGTCCAGAGCCTCAAACAAAAGTTCCTCCGGTAATTTTTAGGAATTATTATCCAGTACCAGGACCTCTGGACTTTTTCGCTTTTTTTCAGAAACCACCATCACCTATCACCTTGGTGAAGGTGCAGAGGTTACACCAAAAGGGAGCACTACAAAAGGTAGTGCGTAGAACCTACTACAAAGTGCAAATGCTTCTTGTGGGATCTCAGGATTGGGATGTGGAAATACACATCATGCAGATCCAGTGACACCATCCAGTCCACACCTTCCAATGTCAGTAACCTTTGGGCTAAGGTCAGAGTCTCAAACCTCTCATTTTTCAGGAAAAAGTACGATTCTCTAAGATCCAGGAATGAACACAGACTGCTATCCGTCTCAGGCACAAGGAAATAGTGAAAGAACGTAGGACACTCGCCCTCCCACAGACTCCGAGTGGGCTTCGGGGAAAAGAAATAAGTCTGTTTTCCTGGGGAGGAGTGGGAGGAAAGAGGTGGAGGGTTGTTGGAGAGAGTCAGAAAGCGTGTTTCACTCACATGCTAGTCACACCCCTAAGGTGGGCTACCTGAAATGGACAGCCAGAGAACGGTTTCACCATCTTGTTTTTGGTGAAAATAGAGAATTCTGGGTCAGGGTTATGCCCAACGCCCACAAGAAGTAGTCATATAGAGAGTGTAGTCAGCCTAGTGGTAGGTAGCCCATTGGCTACTACCATATACTCCCCTAACGGCCCCCAAATGTAATATTTAGGATCCCTCCACCCCCAACACCAGTCAGACAGATTTGACTTCCTGGGAACTGAGGAGCCAACCCAGCGAGAAAATGGCGCCAAGGCCTGCATGGCTGCTTGCTCATTGACAATTGCAAAAACCCAACTAGTCCTACCCAAAACTTGGAGGACTGCCCAGCACTTCGACAACCAGCGATCATCTCCCTTGGGGTGGAGGAGCCATCTCCCACATGTGCAGGCATGGACCACATCTACCTGATTCACTGTGTTGCTGGCCATCGGGCCAACTGAGGGAGCAACACTTCAGTAGGAGGTATTTGTTGCTCTAGGAGGTCCACCCCGTCTATCTGCCGAGTTTTCAGATGCTAGATCCTCCAGCAGACTCCCCCTGCACCAATACCTTGAGTACCTGACTTGCACCAGCCAAGGCTTGTTTGTGTCCAATCAGACCACCACCACAGTGGAAAACCTTTCTGCACAACAAGGGACTTCAGGACAGAGGAGATCCATGAACAGACTGGCCCTTCTGTCTTGATTGTCCCGCTGTGAAAAACTAACTAGCAACTGTGAGAGTTCAACCTTTAAAGCCTACAAGCCAAGATCCTCTGCACCAACGATCCTCAGCCCGTGACTCCCGTCTGTGTCCCCTTGTCCTAGGGGTCCCCACAACTTGCGCCCCCCGCCCCCCTTTGGGTTCACCCAGACTTGTCCCCAAGTCCCTTCTTGCAGCCTTTGTTTTCAGGTCCACATTGACATCTACATTTCAGAGCTCAAGGCTACAATCCCAACCAGATACTCTGCACCCAGACATCCCAGGGGAGGTAACGCTAAACTGCTAGTGGTTCTTTGCACCATGGCCCCCTAGCACTTTCAGTCCAACAGGGCACACCCGAACATTGACTGCAAGTATATGTTTGCTGTGTATGTATTTCATCCCATAGGATAACATTACCGCACTTGAGGCTCTTACCTCAAAAACTGTTATTCAAATATTTTTGCTATTTATTTGTAAAATCAATATCTCCGAGAGTACAAAGGTTATTCTAAAGATCTTGGTCTCTAAAATTATATAAAAATCTATGTTATGTTTATAAATCAGTATCGGATTGAGTGTGTGCATCATTTATTGTGTATGTGCAACAAATGGTTTTCCACTCCCCTCTGATATGCCTTTTTGACTTGACAACACTACAAAACAAATAGACTACTTGGTAATATTAAAATAATCCCTGTACATCACATCAGGGTTATCTGGACTTGTTGCATGGTATGCCCTCACATTGGTAACAGTACAAATAAAGCCAGTTTCCTACACCTTTCAAAGTAGGACCGTGCCAGTCATTTGGTCTGTGCACCAGGAGGCTTGTATGACCAAACTTTCCGGAGAAGGGTGTGCAGAGAGGAAGGCTGGGTCCCCAGGAGGAGGGCAATAGCATCTGGCTACCAGTCGTTTTACTGCAGGAGCAGACTATTCCTTCTATTTCTCCCAGACTGCTAAGACGGGTTCCACTAAGGCCTTTTTGAAGGGCAGCAAGAGTACCGATGCAGGAATCGAGGGAAGCAGGACTTCTGAGAGAATGTTAGTTTTAACATCCACCAAAGTCAGCTGCAGATTCAAAAGCTCAGCTGTTTTTCAAAAACAGTAGACTGACATGTCCTCTGGAGTAAAGGGTCCAGTGGAGAACTTCCTCTCCACTAACGGCAAAGTATCTAGCCCACTGGCCAAGGACAGACAGAGCACCTCATAAGCCTGCTCTCTATTGTCTTCTCCAGATGCATAAAGGTTCAGGGACACAGTCCGATTCAAATATCTTGTGGATTCGGCATCCGTATTCCCCCTCTTCTATTAGTCTCTGTGCCTCCCTCCTAGATTTCTTTTGAAGGGGCACCACTGACAGAGAAGGAGGCAGCACTAAAGACTCTGAACACATTGTCAGTGGTAGCATATGTGGAGGCGCCAATGGTAGAACTGCATAGCTGTTAAGTGAAGGCAGAAGTGGCCCCTGGTGCCGATGGCTCAGTGCCTTAAGGCCTCATTGACAGAAACAGAGGAGCCATGCAGGGCGCCAGCTTTGATGAATTTTAGGCCCTGGCAAAGATACCCAACATGGCATTAATAAACACCGCGAGACGGTACCCGGCATATGGAATTCCAGAAATGATGTACGTGTTGATGAAAATATAGGCATTGCTCTGGGGACTGGAATGCCTGCATACCAGTTGTAGAGCCACAAAGAGGATGGTCAGAAGGATCAATCATGACCAACTCTGACTCCAAGGATGAATATCCTGTGGGAGACAGGAGTGCTTTGGGAGACTTAACTCGTCCATGTTTCTTATGCTCCCTGTGCTTCTTCTTAATCCCTGAAGAATGTGAAGAACGAAATCTGAAAAGTGGTCACAACTGGTGATAGCTTCTCTTTTTATCCCAGGCCCAAGCCAAAATCAACTTGGCCATGTACTCCTTGATGGCCTTAGGGTGCATGCTTTGACAGGAGTCGCAAAATCAGGAATCGTGGCCCATCTTCAATCACTGTGTACAAATAACATGTGAATAGATAATGGACATCTGTCACACACAATGCCTACAGGTCTTGAAGCCCGCATGTTTTGGTGGAGACCTAGTATTGCACTTGAGGTAATTTAACTGTGAGGAAAAACTCACTACTTGCAGCAGAGAGCACGCTCCGGATCTGCATTGAAGGTGTAGAAAAAAAAGAGAACAGATGTTGAGTCAGGGAGGGCGCAATATGGCTTTGGTAACATCCTCGGATGCCACTCTGGTGTTACTACAAAGCCAGAGTCCCCTATTGGTGATGTGAGAACTTTGACGTTTACGTATTCAGACACCTGGGATTATTCTACAGGTGAGAAATCTGCAGGTGGAGTATTCATAGGAATTGGTGGTAACCAGTAATAATTTGTATTTTACAGTGGACTGTCAACTCACTGAAAAAGTGGAAGATCTATTTTCATGTCTGTGCACCATTAGGATTAAAGAAAGATGATATATAATTAAAAGATTTAATGAGGATCCGGGTGGCGAAAGTCAAGTTTTGCTGGTGATAAGGAATACACAGTACTGAAGGGAAGATACTGCAAGATAAAACAGTATTAGGGATAGATATGCATGTCTTCTAAAATATGCAACCTATGATTTTGAACAACAAAAGTATTGCAGTAATGTGTCTTAAAATATATTTTCTCTCCAAAATGAGACATTACTAAACTGCTCATATTAGGTTATGAGAAACTTGCATATACAATCAAAAAGTAACAACCACTGCAGCTAGCATTGAAGGACTTTAGAAGTTAGAAATGTGTAAATAAAGTAATAAAAGTAAAAACATTTAACTTAAAACAGTATTAGCAAAATATGTGAAAACAATCCTGAATACTTACACTGATCATACACTTTTGGCCTATATTCTCCACCGAAGCACTCATACTCAAGCGTTTCATCAGTTAAATCGAACTCCTCCACAACTGTGTCATTAAATTTGTACCACTTGCCTTTTGCACATCCCCTGTAATACAATACATTAAAATACAATTAAAAAAATGACTAACTTTACAAACATTATATACATTTCATGGGACTAAGAATTCAACTATGACTTTCTTTTAATTTCACTTCTTTGAAAGGGTTATAACCTTGGCTTGGTAAAAAGCTAAATAATTTAAACAATAAAACAGAATAATTTATACTTAGAAAAGTAGAAAACAAGCATTTACAATGCAACAGTCTCGCCTTTGCAAAAGTTAGAGCTACTGGAATTGTAAATGACAAACTTTTTCTTTATGTGTTGGATTTGAAAACAAATAAATACATGGCATTGTCCTTTACAATGCCAGTAGCTTAATCTGTCCCAAATGCAAGAACTATTGCATTTGAACCCACACACGCACACAGAGAGAGCCACACACACACACAAAGAGCCACACACACACAAAGAGCCACACACACACACAAAGAGCCACACACACACAGAGAGCCACACACACACACAAAGAGCCACACACACGAGCCACACACACACAAGAGCCACACACACATACACCAGAGCCACACACACACACACCAGAGCCACACACACACACACCAGAGCCACACACACACACACACCAGAGCCACACACACACACACCAGAGCCACACACACACACACCAGAGCCCCACACACACACACCAGAGCCACACACACACACCAGAGCCACACACAGAGCCACACACACACACAGAGCCACACACACACACACAGCCACACACACACACACACACACACACAGAGCCACACACACACAGAGCCACACACACACACCAGAGCGCCACACACACACAGAGCCACACACACACACCAGAGCCACACACACACACCAGAGCCACACACACACACCAGAGCCACACACACACACCAGAGCCACACACACACACCAGAGCGCCACACACACACACCAGAGCCACACACACACACACAGAGCCACACAGAGCCACACACACACACACAGAGCCACACACACACACACAGAGCCACACACACACAGAGCCACACACACACACACAGAGCCACACACACACAGAGCCACACACACACAGAGCCACACACAGAGCCACACACATACAGAGCCACACACAGAGCCACACACACACACAGAGCCACACACACACACAGAGCCACACACACACACAGAGCCACACACACACAAAGCCACACACACACACACAGAGCCTCACACACACACAGAGCCTCACACACACACACAGAGCCACACACACACAGAGCCACACACACACACAGAGCCACACACACACACAGAGCCACACACACAGAGCTACACACACAGAGCTACACACACAGAGCCACACACACAGAGCCACACACACAGAGCTACACACACAGAGCTACACACACAGAGCCACACACACAGAGCCACACACACAGAGCCACACACACAGAGCCACACACACAGAGCCACACACACAGAGCCACACACACAGAGCCACACACACAGAGCCACACACACAGAGCCACACACACAGAGCCACACACACAGAGCCACACACACACAGAGCCACACACACACACAGAGCCACACACACACACAGAGCCACACACACACAGAGCCACACACACACAGAGCCACACACACACAGAGAGCCACACACACACAGAGAGCCACACACACACAGAGAGCCACACACACACAGAGAGCCACACACACATAGAGAGCATCCTTTTTTCTTAGCGCAGTAAATCTTTCAAACAACCCTCAGGAATGGCCTGCAATAAAACAAAACATGACCATGCGACAGCTGAATATGCTTTTTTTTCCAAGGGCCATCTCCTTTGGGACAAACACAGGGTCGAGCTGTGGACGGTATAGAGTTTTGTTGTTTATTTGTGTAACGCTCTGTGCTACTCTGAGGGCGCCCAAGAGCTCTCAGGGAAAGGGGAGGGATGTAAAGAGAGACACGATAGTGAGAAGGTGGTCAGTGGGTGGAGATCTGTCCCCAAAACGCTAGCATTTCACTGGACTCAGCAGTGCAAATCCCTCTTTCATTGTGAAGTTGTTTTGAAACAGGACGGTTTTTATTTTTATTGTTAGATGGGGTTTATATAGCGCAAACTAGACCCAAAGATATCAGTCAGGGCGCTTTACACGAGCACCAGTTGCATTACAGAGGAACACATTTTTTTTTGTGCTAGGCATGGGCAGATTATCAATTTGCCCAGAATCACAAGATGTTGCGCGTCCCTGCCGAGACTCTAACTCGGATCCACAGCTGCGAGGACTTTCATTATGAACCAGATAAATAGCTTTGTTTTCATACATTGCCCTACTTAACTGGGTCAGGGAATACTCGCAGTGTGCTTGATTCTAGAATCTAGATGGATGTGGCCGCAAGGCAAACACGCATCCATGTGCGCATCCCACCACATAGGTGCAAAGAAAGCCCCTCGCGTGTCAGGCCGCCTGGGATGCAAGTACACGTCTGTCTGGGCACCGTGGGAGTGTGGCTCGGAGAGTGGCATATGCGTGCAAGTGTACAGCCGGGACTTGTGCCTCGCGCTGTGTGCTCGTGGTGGAATACCAAAAACAAGCAGAAATGTGAACCAAGGGCAACAGCACGTCTAATGGGATGCAAACAACAAAAATAAACTCCCTGGCAGGAATAGCCCCGGAGCAGCAGAAAGGCACGGTCCTAAGGCGCCAGCGAGAAGAGGCAGGTGACCCTGGCACCCTAGTCTGTCAGTACATGCACAGCCGCTTCCCGAGTAGTTTAGGGCTAATTCGATCAGTGCACGTAAAACGTAAATCAATAAACAGATTACAAAACTAAATTATAAAGGGATTAAAAAAAGAACGGTAGGGGTGATCTTAATTCGCGTGTGACTGGCTTGCTCACATATATATATGCCGACATCTTAAACAGGGTAGACCAAGTTATACGTTTTGCCGCTAACACTCGATGCTAGCAGGAACATTGTTTGGGTATTAACTCCTCGTCCGTCAAACGGCATTGGTGCACTAGCCCCTTCCATAACCTGAGGTCTGGAACAGGCCCTCTTTGGAGCAGGAGCTGGGAGAGCGCAGAGCCAACAGACGTGGGAATATCTGCCTTGTTTACATCCAAGGGAAGCCGCAGTGTCCACGTTCAGACCAGGAAAGAGACGTGCACACTTCCTCCCGATATGACCACTGTTCTACCACAAGATCTTTCAGCCTCCGGCTCATAATCACTGTGGCGAGGGAAGGGGGAGGGGGCAGGCGAGAAGTCGGAATGGGAGGGGGGGGAGAGGACGGCGGAGAGAGAAAAGGCGCTGCCTTTAACCTTTTAGCCCCGTCCCTTTCAGACTGGACGCCCGGACTTCCTGCTGACATAAAAGGCTTCCTTAACTTCTTTATGGGGCCATCTGGACCCATAAAGAAGATAAGAAACCTTTTACTTCAGCAATAAGTCAAGGAACCCAATCTGAAAAGGACGGGGCTTAAAGAGAAAGAAGAACGTCACTAGGACCTCTTCTCCAATGGCTGGCTGCCGTTTAGGAGGCCTGCCAATGGAGAAGAGGGGCGGGGCTTAACCTCGCTAGTGATATTCTCTCTATCTCATTAAGTCTCGCCAGTGAGACTGCGCATGTCTGCGCAACCATCACAGGCTGAGACCTAAAAACAAAGCAGTAAGATATTCAGGAACATGTGACTTAATTTAGGACAACAAAATTAGCATTGGATCATATTTTCTCTGTGTGTATTCAGCTTGGATAGTGTAACTTTGCAGTACCCAAGATAATTTGCCAGGTATCCACATAGAAACCTAGACGGGCACTTCATTTAGTGGTGTTACTGGAAATGATAGCTCCAGAAGCATAACTGGCGCTGTCAGTCTATCAGGCCTTAGTTTTTTTGAAAAGTGTAATCACACAAAAGCACAAGTTACTACTTGTGCAACGATATACCTGTAAGAGACATTAATTAGTGATAGATTGCTTACTTTAGAATATCCCCAGGCGTCAGACTGGATCCGGAAAGTTTTTAGTCAGCAGTAACCCTGCGGGTCGGTAGGTGGCGTTGTGCGGCTCCGCGTCCGTCACTGGCGTCGTAAGCACCGAGATGACGTCACAGAGACTACTTGGGCACCACCCAGGTGCGCGGACGTCAGTTCTGTACACGACTTTCCGTGCCAGAAATCAGTTTGCAGAACGGGGAGGATGGGTGGGGCGGTAAGGAATCTATCACTAATTAATGTCTCTTACAGATATATCGTTACACAAGTAGTAACTTGTGCATCTGAAAGAGACACGTTAGTGATAGATTCCTTACCTTAGAATAGATACCCCAGCAATACCAACCCCGGTGGTGGGTCTGCAAATAAGATTACAACAGAAAGTCACGGAGAACGGAACGGCCAAAGAAGCCGTCTCTCCGGACTTGACTGTCAAGACAGTAATGCTTGGTAAACGTGTGAAGCGAAGCCCACGTAGCTGCCTGACAAATGTCCTGCAAGGGAACGCCCCGTCCCAAGGCAGTAGTGGCTGCCGTCGCCCTGGTAGAATGGGCATGCAGCCCCACAGGAGGCTCCTTCTTAGCCAACGAGTAACATGCTTTGATGTACAGACAGACCCACCGAGAGATCGTCCGTTTGTGCACAGCTCGGCCTTTTTTGGCACCCACTTAGCCAACAAAGAGCTGGTCATCCACCTGGAACTGTTGTGTGGCCTTCAGATAGGGCGAGAGTGCACATTTTGGGTCCAGAGGGTGGAGCCGCCCTTCCTCTTTTGAAGGATGCAGAGGCGGAAAGAAGGTGGGCAAAGTGATGGTCTGCTCGATGAGAAGGGCGTGAAAACCTTTGGCAAGAAAGAAGAACGGGTCCTTAAAACCACCTTGTCCGGATGAACGGAAAGGAGGCTTAGAAGAAAGAGCCTGGAGCTCACTCCCTCTTCTGGCAGAGGTGATAGCTACCAGGATAGCTGTGTTGAGGGTGAGAAGACGTAAAGGACAGTCATGAAGGGGCTCAAAGGGAGCATACATCAGATAGGTCAAAACAAGTTTTAAGTCCCATTGAGGCATTATGAAAGGCACGGGAGGAAACGTGTGTGTAATGCCTTTCAGGAAACGGCTAACAATCCGGGGATTTAAAAAGAGAAAGCTCACCTGAAAGCCTTAGAAAGGCGGAGATGGCCGAAAGATAACCTTTGATAGTACCCAGAGCAGAGCCCTGCTGGGCCAAGGATAGTAGGAACAGAAGGACCTCAGAAAGAGGGGCAGAAAAGGGATTCACAGCCTTTGCTGTGCACCATGCCTCAAATTTGTTCCACCTGCAGGCATATACCCTCTTAGTGGAGGGATGCCTGGCTGCCAGAATGACATCACAGACTTCTGGGGGAAGCTGTCAACTGTCACCGTTCAATCTCCACGCATGAAGGTGGAGGCTGGGCAGGTTCGGTTGGAGGACCGTCCCCTGCTTCTGCGACAGAAGATCCTCCCGAAGAGGCAGACGGATCGGGGATCGATCGCCATGTTGAGCAGCTCGGGATACCAGTACCTTCGTGCCTACTCCGGAGCCACCAGAATGACTTGGGGCCGGTCGCGCCGAATCTTCTTCAGCACTCTGGGCAGAAGTGGTATAGGGGGAAGGGCTCACAATAGACCCAAACTCCACTCGCGATGAAAAGCGTCGCCGAGCGAGTGCCGCCTGGGAAATTCCAACGCGCAGAACTGATGACATTGCGCGTTCTCTTCGGTGGCGAATAGATCTAACTAAGGCTCTCCCCACTGCTGATAGAGACCATGTCCGAGTTCAGACGCCATTCGTGATCCATCATGCACCGGCGGCTGAATTCGTCCGCCCTGGCATTTAAAGAACCTGTCTGGTGTTGACCACCAAGGTAATGCCTTGATGTTCAAGCCATGTACAGAGGCGCAGAGCCTCTTGACATAGGGTCCTGGCCCCCACCCCGCCCTGTTTGTTGCAATACCACATGGCAGTGGTGTTGTCCATGAACACCTGCACTACACTTCCCTGGACAGAGGGAAGGAATGCCTTCAGTGCAAGCCGGATCGCCCGCAGCTCCAGAAGATTGATATGGAGCCGGGACTCCGCCTGGGACCAGAGGCCTCTGATCTCTGCCTCTCCCAAGTGGCCACCCAATCCCAGGAGGGACGCATCCGTCACCACTGTGTGCTCCAGCTGGGGAAGGGAGGGGGATCTGCCCTTGACCCAATCTCGATTCGTGAGCCACCACTGCAATTGTTGAGCAGTGCCCTCCAAGATCTGGACATGATTGGACATGTTGCCCGGATGCTGCGCCCACTGGAACTTCAGGTCCCACTGCAGAGCCAGCATATGCCATCAGGAATGTGTCACCAGCAGGAGGCCATCAGGCCAGGGAGCCGTAGGGTCATCCTGACTGAAACCCAGGATGGAGGCTGAAAGATCGGAATCATAGCCTGAATATCCCTGACTCGTTGGTCGGGAGGATAAACCCGAAACCGCGTCGAATCCAGAACCGCTCCGATGTAGGGGAGCTTCTGAGAGGGACTCAAGTGCGACTTCGGCAGGGTGATGGAGAACCCCTGCAACTGCAGGAGATCGGCTGTAGTCTGAAGGTGGTTAACGACTGCCAGGGCTGAGCCCGCCTTCAACAACCAGTTGTCGAGATAGGGGAAGACTGACACCCCTAACATGTGCAGGTGAGCCGCAACCACCGCCATCACCTTTGCGAACATCCGAGGGGCGCTGGTAAGGCCGAAGGGGAGCACGGTAAACTGAAAATGCTCCTGGCCCACCATGAACCACAGTTAACGCCAGTGGGCCGGCAGGACGGGGATGTGAAAATAAGTGTCCTGCAAGTCCAACTCTACCATCCAGTCTCCAGGGTCGAGGGCAGCCAGGACCTGAGCCAGAGTCAGCATTTTGAATTTCTCCTTCCGGAGGAAGCGATTGACGTCCCAGAGGTCCAAGATGGGGCGCAGGGCCCCCTTGTCTGTCTTGGGGACCAGAAAGTAGCGGGAATAACAACCACTCCCTACTTCCTGGTCGGGAACGCACTCGATGGCCCCCTTGGCCAGGAGGGCTGTGACTTCCTGACCGAGAAGAGCCAAATGATCCCCCGACATGCGGTGGCACCGAGGTGGCATAGCTGGAGGGGAGAACAGAATGGGGAGAGAGTAACCTTGTAAATGTAAATGTTTTTGTACTTGTATAGCGCGCAGCTACCCGGACCGGGTCTCCCGGCGCTTGTACTCATACCGCTAAGGAACCCTTCCTGGCTTTCCTTGTGAAGTGTCCACTCCTGGGCACCCCCATGGTGAAACCAGGCATCCCAGCGCTGTTGGGGCCGTTGTGGAGATTAAGCAAGCTATTGCCCAGAGTTGCAGCGTGGGACCCATGATTAGAATAGGCACTGAGGCGAGAATATCAGGTCAGAGGAATTTTTAGCCGGAGACCCGCCGAGGCGGGAATCGAACCCTGGTCCCGGTCCCAGGCCAGAGCCACACTTCTCCACAGATTATCTGCAGCACCCACTTGTCTAATGTGATTTCGTGCCAGTGGCGGTGGTGGTGACAGACCCTGCCTTCTACCGGCGTGGGGTGCCCCCTAAAGCTCGGATTAGGAAGGCTTGGAGGTGGAAGCAGCGGGTGTGGAGGTGGACTGACCCACCGGCTGGGTACCAGATCCGCTCCTTCGGAAGCCACGACCGCGGCCACGCCGAGGCAGGTTCTGCACAGGCTTTGTGGAGGAGCGTGCCTCGGAGCCTTTACCCTGGCCACGAAAGGAACGAAACCCAGGTGTGGCAGGGCTCTTTGTGGAAAGACCCAAAGACTTAGCTGTGGCACGCGAGTTTTTAAAGTGCTCCGGGTCACTGTCCGCCTTGTCACCAAAGAGGCGAGAGCCATCGAAGGGCATGTCCATGAGCGAGATCTGTATATCAAACGAAAACTCGGTAGACCACAACCAGGCATGGTGCCGCAACGCCACAGTCGTGGAAATCGCCCTGCCCAAGGAATCAGCCATGTCCAGACCACACCTGATGGCAAACTTTGCCGCATCCTTGCCCTCTGCAATCGCTTGTGAAAGGACGGCCTGGACCTCTTCAGAACACCGAGGCAGGACCTCTGCAACCGTATCCCACACGGCGTGGGAGTAACGGCCCGATAAGCAGGCGGTATTAACCGACTGCAACCCCAAGCTGGCCAAGGAGAACAAACAACCTCTTGCCATATTGGTCCAGCTTCCTAGAGTTCTTATCCGGCGGAGCAGTGGGAAAGGCACTCTGCGACGTTGAGGCCTGAATGACCAGGCTCTCAGGCGTGGGGTGAGTGGTCAAGAGGGCAGGGTCACCAGGCGCTGGGCGATGACGCCTGGCGACATTCTTATCCACCGGTGCCCCCGAGGCCGGCCGCAACCAAGTGCCCAAGAGGACTTCGGTAAAGGCCTCATTGAAAGGGAGCAGCGGTACCGACGACGTATACGCCATCTGGAGCACCTCCATAAGGAGGTTGGCCTTAAGGGTCTCCGTAGGGAGGTCGAGATGGAGAGCCTCCACAGCTCGACACAGCATCATAGTGTGGGAAGCGTCCTCCTCCATAGTAGGCGGAGGGGAGGCAAACCCCGGGTCAGAAGACACATCAAGTTCCCCCGCATCTAGAAGTTCATCCACCCAATCCTGCTCGGACTCACACTGCAGCGCAAGGGGGTCCTCGGAGCCGTCCCAGTCCTCATCCAGATCCGGAGTAGGAGCCGGCCGTAGCAGTAGGGCCAGAGCCGGAGAGGAGTCAGTGGCGCGGGAGCGGCGCTGGCTGGGGCCGAACCGGAGACGCATTTAAATGTGGATTCCAGGTTGGAACGAAATGGTCCGAGAACTGGGGCAGGGGTGGCATAAACGGCACTCAGAGGGGCGCCTGTGGCAGAGCCTGGGGCGGCGCTGGGGCCGGGACCGGAGCCAGGGGCGGCGCTGGGGCCCGAGCCGGAGCTAGCGGCGACGCTGCACCTTGTGGGGCCAGGGCCGGAGACGAGGGCGCTGGATCCAGTGGCTCCGGGGCCGGTGCCGCCAGGCCAACAGGTTCTGGATACGGGTCCGCGGGGCCTGCCGGCGGGAGCCCGAGGCCTAAACAGGCGTTCCATGGCAGCAAGAAACTCTTGCATCCGTTCGGGAGTCGCCGACGGACTCTGGTATAGCGGTTAGGCCGCAGGACTGCCATGATCTGGAGGAGCCGCAGGGGCGGAGCTCCTGTTCCCCTTTGTCCGCCTCCGAGGAGCGACGGGGGGACGTTGGAGAGCAAACGCGCTTTTTTGACTTTTTCCTATGGCATCGCTTACCGGAATCTGAAGGTGAAGACTTGGAGCCCGAGGAGCGATGGCTTCGAGCCCGCGAGCGGTCCTGTGAACGGCCCCTAAACCCGGAGCGGCGGTGAGAGAGAGTGCCAGACCTCCAGCAACTTCCGGTGCCACTTCTGCAAGGCCTTCGGAGCCATTGCACGGCAGTCCCGACAGTCTCGGGAGTCGGTGTCCAGGCAGTAGAGGCAGACATCATGGGGGTCTGCCACTGACATAGTACGGCGGCACGACCCACAATACTTAAAGCCGGGCATCCCTACGTGCACCAGGAGACATGAGAAGGAGACAAAAGTCTAAAAAAAGTGGTCAATAAATGACCGAGGTACGTGCTCAATCCGGATCTGCGCTTTTGGCGCGGAAAAAGAAAGAACTGACGTCAGCGCGCATGGGTGGTGCCTTAGTAGCCTCCGTGACGTAATTCCGGTGCTTACGGCGCCAGTGACAGACGCGGAGCCACACAACGCCACCTACTGGCACGCAGGGGTACTGCTAAGCAGAAAAACTTTCTGGATCCAGTCTGACGCCTGGGGAATATTCTAAGGTAAGGAATCTATCACTAATGTGTCTCTTTCAGATTTTTATATATGTATTTAATCTCCTCTCACTCTTACAAGGAAGGAATCAGCACTCAGGTTGTAGTTTGGAAGTATTTAATCTGCAAAGGACGTGATCCACGTGTGTTGGCTTGTCCGAACCTTGATAACGGTACAAGACGTCATTGTAGCATCCTTATTTAAATGTACAAATGCCTCCAGTTGCCAACATTATATTACTTTAATCCAAAAAGCTGGCGGCCATATTAGCCTGGTCACAACGTGAAAATTTAGGAATTGATACAATAAAGAAAAGAAAACAAGTGTTAATATGCACACAATGTCATTTTAGCATATCTTGCCCCGTGACCGCCATACCTGTATGTTAGTCAACGTGTCTTATTCATAATAAACATACTTAGGATTGCAAACATCAACATAAACAATGTACTACACATTACTTTAAAGTGAAAGGATATCGGCCATATTAATCTGGGCACGTAGCGGATTATAATGGTTCTTAGATGAAAGAAAAGAAAAACAAGCCTTTGCAATGCAATAGGTCTCGCATTAGGAAAGTTTGAGCTATTGGTATTGTAAATGACACATTTTTTATTTATGTGTTGGTTTTGAAAATAGTGAAATTAATAGCTTTGTCATTTACAATGCCAATAGGTATAACTTTTGCATATGTGACACCTATAGCATTTGTAATGCAATATGTGTTGTATTTACGTGACTTAGATGTATTGATATTAAAAATAACAATGGCTTTTAATTTTTGTTTAATAATTAATACTTAAATAAAAGTTATTGTAATTTATAATGGCAATAGCTTAAACTTTTGTAAATAACGTTTGTAAAGATT
This sequence comes from Lissotriton helveticus, assembly GCF_964261635.1. Classification (NCBI taxonomy): domain Eukaryota; kingdom Metazoa; phylum Chordata; class Amphibia; order Caudata; family Salamandridae; genus Lissotriton; species Lissotriton helveticus. The sequence continues at coordinate 144,237,148 of NC_136058.1, read as the reverse complement.
ATGTTCAGTGTATTTTATTGTGATGAAAATTCAAGTACAGAAGTGAAATATTAACATCTTTTTGTGACATTTGTAATAAAGCTTGAAACATTGAGAGAACATATTGAACCAGTTGTTGAATGGGTGCACAGATTGATGTTGTGGTGGCGACGGGCGATGCTGTGGCATTCAGTGATGCTGTGGTAGCGCATAGTGATGTTCTGGTGCCCCTGAGTGATGCTGTTGTGGTGCTGAGTGATGCTGTGGTGGTGCGATAGAGTGAGTACGATAGATCGAGTGAGGGCAATAGATAGAGGGAGGGTGATAGATAGATAGAGGGAGGGTGATCGATAGATAGATATAGAGTGAGGGCGATAGATAGATATAGAGTGAGGGCGATAGATAGATATAGAGTGAGGGCGATAGATAGCTAGAGTGAGGGCGATAGATAGCTAGAGTGAGGGCGATAGATAGCTAGAGTGAGGGCGATAGATAGCTAGAGTGAGGGCGATAGATAGCTAGAGTGAGGGCGATAGATAGCTAGAGTGAGGGCGATAGATAGCTAGAGTGAGGGCGATAGATAGCTAGAGTGAGGGCGATAGATAGCTAGAGTGAGGGCGATAGATAGCTAGAGTGAGGGCGATAGATAGCTAGAGTGAGGGCGATAGATAGCTAGAGTGAGGGCGATAGATAGCTAGAGTGAGGGCGATAGATAGCTAGAGTGAGGGCGATAGCTAGAGTGAGGGCGATAGCTAGAGTGAGGGCGATAGATAGAGTGAGGGCGATAGATAGAGTGAGGGCGATAGATAGAGTGAGGGCGATAGATAGAGTGAGGGCGATAGATAGAGTGAGGGCGATAGATAGAGTGAGGGCGATAGATAGAGTGAGGTCGTTAGATAGAGTGAGGTCGTTAGATAGAGTGAGGGCGATAGAAAGACAGGTTGTACTCCGCGCAGTGGATCTAGCGCTGCCGAGGCCCCCAGAGCAAACAATCTTCTCCTGCCGCCATCTCGGCAAGGCCGCAGGCCACGCCCCCTTCAGAGGCCACGCCCCGCCGCCGCCCATAAAGAGACGCTGAATACTAGCGCCTGTCATTAAGACTGAACCGAGCTCTTGAGGCGGAAGCCGAGAGCGTTTTTACTTCTTTTTAAAAATTTACGAATAATTTGATTGTCACTTTAACTTGTTGCACGTGTCACTTACTCTGCTCAGGTTGTACTCCGCGCAGTAGATCTAGCGCTGCCGAGGCCCCCAGAGCAAACAATCCTTTCCTGCTGCCATCTCGGCAAGGCCGCAGGCCACGCCCCCTTCAGAGGCCACGCCCCCGCCGCCCATAAAGAGACGCTGAATACTAGCGCCTGTCATTAAGACTGAACCGAGCTCTTGAGGCGGAAGCCGAGAGCGTTTTTACTTCTTTTTAAAAATTTACGAATAATTTGATTGTCACTTCAACTTGTTGCACGTGTCACTTACTCTGCTCAGGTTCTACTCCGCGCAGTGGATCTAGCGCTGCCGAGGCCCCCAGAGCAAACAATCTTCTCCTGCCGCCATCTCGGCAAGGCCGCAGGCCACGCCCCCTTCAGAGGCCACGCCCCCGCCGCCGCTCTTCCAGACCTATAAATCATGTGTATCTTTCGGACGCGCAGCGGACGAGCGCAGCGGGCGCGAAGTTTGCGCGCCGAAGGCGCGCCAAAGGAAAGCCCGTCTGCGCCAGGCCGGGCCTTAGGGCAAGCCATGCTGACCTTCCCATCTCATACTCAGCACAATCTCTCAAAGACCTACAGCATCTTGCCCCTCCGGTGTCTCCTAATTCCCGCAGCCGTATACACACAGCTGGCCTTTTGCGCCCCGCTCTACTCTCTCCATGTGGACGCACTCCTACAGTTAAACCGACCAGGAACGCCACTTCAATCAGGGTGTCATATCTGAACACCCGCTCTTTAGTAAAACACTGTGAGGACATTTTCATCCTGTTGTCTAACAACAACCCTGACATACTCCTGCTCACGGAAACTTGGTTAACTCCAGAATCCCTCCCAGATATTCTGTCGGCCCTTCCCCCTGACTACTACATCCTCCATGCCGATCGCCCTGGTGACCGGCCCGGGGGTGGGGTGGCAGCCATCATATCTAAGCGCCTTAGCTCCACTTCCTCTTACTCCCTCCCCCTTCTAGAGGTGGACAACTTGCTGGTTAGCCTGGAAACTGACGCCGGTGCCCTCACCATTCTTGTTTTATATCGGCCCCCTCATCCTATGCCATCTTTTTCTAACATCATGAGCGAACAGCTATCCAATCTGCTAACGCAACACTCCAGTTTCGCCCTCTTCGGCGACCTGAACTACTGGTTCAACGATACCAACGCCGGCCTCCATGCTATTGAGCTCTTTGAGTCTCTCAACAGCTTAAACCTTATCCAACAGGTCACCCGACCCACTCACATCAAGGGCCACATCCTGGACCAGATCTGGACCTGCAATCTGGCTCTGTCTCAGCCAGCAATATCCCCTTGCGTCTGGTCAGATCATTACTTAGTTGACACTTCCATCACTGTCGTCGGCCGGATTCCTGCTCCTCTGATGGCTGGTGGTTCCTCGCGGAAATGGAGCACATATGATTCCCAGGGCTTTTTCACTACCCTGGCCTACACCCGCCTAGTCTTTAATCCCACTGACAACATCGACGTTATAGTAAATGACATCGGTTCCTGGCTGAGGTCAGCCAGCGACCAGTTTGCCCCCCTTACCAAATTCCCCCGCACTAGGCACCATAACTCCCATAGGTGGTTCTCTGATGACCTCAAGCATCACAAATTAAAAACGCGCCAGCTGGAACGACTCTGGAGACGCGATTATTCTAACTCAGCCAGGTTGTCTTACATGGCGGCACGCAAAAAATACAAAACAGCTATTACCCTAGCAAAATCGGAAAATGTTTCCAATAGGATCTCGACTGCAGTTAATAAATCAAAGGAGGTGTTCAAAGTCATGAATGAACTCACCACAGACGACAGAACCCTCCCAGCCCAGACCCCTACTCAAGAAACATGTGACACTCTCAACCTCTTCTTTGTGGAAAAAAATCATAAAAATTAAAAACTCTATCCCTCTCCCATCCCAGCTATACTCTTCGGACACCTCCTCCAACAACCCCCTGACTCTCACCACCTTCCCAGCTCTGAACCCTATCTCATTAGCGGAACTCGCTACTCGCGTCAATTCTGGCTCCCCTAACGACTGCTGTCCTCCATCTGTCTTACAGAATGTTTGCCTCAATCTACCTGATTGTATTCTAACCCTGCTGAACGGTTCACTCAGCAGCGGCATCGTTCCCATCTCTCTCAAGGAGGCCATCCTAGTACCCTTCCTCAAAAAACCTGACGCCGACCCCGCGGAACCATCCAATTATCGTCCCATCTCCCTTCTTCCCTACTTTTCCAAATTAATGGAGGCCCACGTCACCCGATGCCTGTCTAATTTTATCGAATCTTCTTGCCACCTTGAGCCCAACCAAGCTGGCTTCAGACCGGCCCACTCTACCGAGGCCGCCATTCTGGCAGTCCTGGACACGCTTAGGAGTAACGCGGACGCAGGGATCCCCCAAGCCCTTGTACTCCTGGACCTGTCGGCCACGTTCGACACGGTGGACCATAACATCCTTCTCCACCGTGTCAGACAGGCAGGCATCCAGGGTACTGCCCTTAAGTGGGTCGAGTCCTTCCTGACCGGAAGAACACAGGCTGTCCGCATGGGCCCCTATACCGCAACAAAAACCCCCATGACCTGTGGAGTCCCTCAGGGCTCCTGCCTTTCACCACTCCTGTTCAACCTATACCTCCGGCCCTTGATCCATTCACTTCAGAAATGGGACGTTACTGTTTACAACTATGCCGATGATCTACAGATTGTCCTCCCTCTAAACTCACCTCATGCCATCAATACGTTTCAAACTGTTATGATCCACATCCAACACTGGATGAACTCGAATCAGCTAAAACTGAATCCCGGGAAAACCGAGCTCCTTCTCCCCGGACTCAGCCATGCTCACTGGGGTTCTCAGTTCTGGCCCCCTGAGCTAGGTCCCCCCCAGCCCCGGTCAAATCAGTGAAGAGCCTGGGTGTGATTATCGACACCGAACTGTCTCTCAAAGCTCAAGTGGGTGCGGTCGTCTCATCTTGTATGTAGCAGCTTCGGAAGATCCGCAAAGTTCGTCACCTACTTCCGCCCGCCGCACTCACCCAGGTCGTCATCTCGCTAGTACTTTCCCGTCTGGACTTCTCCAACTCCCTCTACCATGGTCTCCCACAATCTTTGCTGCACCGCCTTCAGGTTGTTCAGAACCAAGCGGCCCGCCTCATTCACAAAACTCCTAGATGGCAATCGGCAAAACCTCTACTTCACAGCCTGCATTGGCTACCAATTAGCCAAAGGGCAGCTTTCAAGGTGGCCTGCCTCAACTTCAAGGCCCTCCATTGCACCGGCCCCGCATTTCTCAAATCCCTAATCACTCCCCATCGACCAAGGCGCAACCTCCGATCAGCCCACCTTCATCTGCTAGTCACCCCCAAAGTTAAAACCAAGAAATTGGGTGGCCGTCGCTTCTCCCACCTAGCCCCCGGATTTTGGAATCCTCTCCCTCTTTCCATCAAATCCAGCCCCTCCTTCCTGAATTTCAGAAAATCACTCAAAACTCACCTCTTCCCACCCCTTGGTTAAAAACACCGCCACTCACGCTTCCCCCTCACTCACTCTGTCTTAAAGCGCCATGAAGCCTTTTTGTTGTTAGCGCGCTCTATAAGTTGCACATAACATAACATAACATAGATAGATAGGTAGATAGATAAATAGATAGTGAGGGCGATAGATAGAGTGGAGGACGATAGATAGAGGAAGGGCGATAGATAGAGGAAGGGCGATAGATAGATGGAGTGAGGGGTGATAGATAGAGTGAGGGGCGATAGATAGATGGAGTGAGGGCGATAGATAGAGTGAGGGCGATATATAGAGTGAGGGCGATAGATAGATTGAGGGCGATAGATAGATTGAGGGCGATAGATAGATTGAGGGCGATAGATAGATTGAGGGCGATAGATATAGATAGATAGAGTGAGGGTGATAGATAGTGTAATTATGTGGCGTGTAATTATGTGGCACTGAGTGGTATTTGGAGTGTATGTTGCATTGAGTGGTGTAATTATGTGGCGTGTAATTATGTGGCACGGAGTGGTATTTGGAGTGTATGTTGCATTGAGTGCAGTGTAATTTTGTGGCGTGTAATTATGTGGCACTGAGTGGTATTTGGAGTGTATGTTGCATTGAGCGCAGTGTAAATATGCAGCATGTAATTATGTGGCACTGAGTGGTATTATGAGGAGTGTATGTTGTATTCAGTAGAGTGTAATTATGTGGCGTGTGATTATGTGGAACTGAGTGGTATTGTTTAGAGTGTATGTTGCATTGTAATTATGTAGCGCTATAATTATGTGGCACTGAGTGGTATTGTGTGGAGTGCATGTTGCATTCAGTAGAGTGTAATTATGTGGTGTGTAATCATGTGGCACTGAGTGGTATTCGGAGAGTAAGTTGCATTGAGTGCAGTGTAATTATGTGGCGTGTAATTATGTGGCACTGAGTGGTATTTGGAGGGTATGTTGCGTCTAGCGCAGTGTAATTATGTGGCACTGAGTGGTATTTGGAGTGTATGTTGCAATGAGCGCAGAGTAATTATGTGGCGTGTAATTATGTGGCACTGAGTGGTATTTGGAGTGTATGTTGCATTGAGTGCAGTGTAATTATATAGCGGGTACTTATGTGGCACTGAGTGGTATTTGGAGTGTATGTTGCGTTGAGCGCAGTGTAATTATGTAGCATATAATTATGTGGCACTGAGTGGTTTTGTGTGGAGTGTATGTTGTATTTAGTAGAGTGTAATTGTGTGACGTGTAATTATGTGGCACTGAGTGGTATTGTTTGGAGTGTATGTGGGATGTTGGGGAGGGGGCTGGGGGGGTGAGGGGGGCACCTGGTTCCCTTCATATTGCTGGAATAATGTAGGGGAAGGGGGCTGCCGCCCTGGCCTGCTCTTCTCACTCTGGGAACTGCTGGCTGTCTTGTGTGCACAGTTACCTACAGCCCACCTTGGGGCGTAACTGGGAATGGGACATTCTCAGAAACTGACCACAATGTGTAGGCCAATACTGAAGAGGGGTGGGGGCTTAGTGTAACGTGGGAGAGGATGTGGTGCTACTGCCAGAGCTGTTCACTTTCGAACTGGGAATCGGGTACCAATCTCGGCATCAGCTCAACATCCTGTGATTCTGGGCAAATCACTTTATCTCCCCTTGCCTATAAAAATAATAATAACTTAAAATGAATGTGAATGTAACAGGGGTTCTTCCGGTCCAGCTCGCGCTCCATAAAGCTGCCCCCAGTCCAGCTCACTCTGCCTGTGCAGCATCGGGTGAGATAAGCTAGTGACGTCACCGGAGTAGAACGTGCTAGCTGTAGCGCTCTATGGTCCCAGAGGTGCTGTCTGTGTGGAGACAGTGCCTGTTCCAAGCTGCGGTTTGCAGCGCTATACTTCAAAGCTTTGGGTCTTTTATGGCTGGAGGTAGCGCCCCCCAGGGGGGAGCACTGGCCTGTTCAATGCCGATCAAAGGCTCTTTGGTAAGGTGTGAGATTGGAGAGGGGGCCGAGGGTTTTCTGGGGGACAAGTTGTCTCTGTAAGGCCTGGTAGCTGCTGGATAATCAGCAGAGCTGGGGTCTGGGGATGGCAAGAAACATCCGCTCTGCCTATGGGGGCCTCATGACACCAGCCGGGGACTCACCCACCGAGGTGTTCCTTTCTTGCTTTAAAGCAAAGCGTTCGATATTTCTTGGGTGTTTTTTCTGCACTTTTATTTAGCGCAAACTCTATCGGAAGGTATTGCAGCGCTTCAAATGAACACTAGTTATATCACACAAGGTCACTTTTTCAAACAAGAAAAAAAAGAGCCCTCGGGAGAAGGAAGAGCTGGGCACTGTGCAGAGAGAATTTTAGGGGGTGGTGGGAGGAGGCATACATTGGGTCACAGAAAATTGGTGGGGGCACCAATAAAGTACAAGTATATTCACTCAACATATTTACAACTAACTTTGTACATATGTTTGCATATATAAATCTATACATAGATGTAGCTACATACACGCATATCATACAAAGTGACATTTATAACAAGTGGTTGGACAACTTAATTGTGTGTAGCAAGCAAGGGGGCATCAGTCTGTTTTTTTCTGTCACCTCCTACATTCGGAAGCTGTGGTGGTGTTTAGGGGGAGCGAAGGCATGTGGGCGGGGAGTGAAGGCATGTGGGCGGGGCTGAGACAAGTAAAATTGGACTGTGCATAATCAGTAGGTTTTTCCAATTTTGTATTTGTTAAACAGCATTCTTTAAACGTGTTTACGGATTTTAATGCATACTCTGTTTCCTCACAGTAAGCATCTGAATCATTCTAAGAAGCTGTTTTTTTCCCCGAGATTTGAGTGGGCGTGGTTAAGGATGAACAAAAAGCAGAGGGTCCTTCAAGGCTGCTCGCTGCTCTGGGGGTTGTCTGTAATCCCCCGCGGCGCAGCTGTCTGCCTGCTATCTGGCCGTCTGGGCGATATGGGTGATCCTCTAAAACAGACAACAAACTTCCCAGCACATCAAAGAAGAGCTGAGGGTGGGCTTTCTTCTTTCTTGGAGAGTCCTGCAACTTGGGAGATAATTATTTATTCCAGGCGCAACCAGAAAACTGTTTCATTCCAAAGGTTTTTAGGTCTCGCTGAAGCAATGCGTAAGCATTGTGGCGAGATTCTAGTAAGCAGTACGAAAAGTTTGCCAAAACTGCGGATTAGACATAGTTCATGTGATCTATGCGCGTGCACGCCAGCCACGTCACACCACCATTTGTCTGTGCCTCGACTCAGACTTCAAGGCCTGCCGCCCCCCCCAATCAGACTTCAAAGGCTGCCGCTCCCCCGCCCCCGCATCAGACTTCAAAGGAATGCGCTCGCGCTCCCCCTCCCCCCGCCGCCACAGCAATGCCTAGAGCTTGTTTCTGGACAGAAGTGAAAGCCTACCGTGCTTGTTTACAGTAGCTTTGCTCCTCAAATGCTGTTGCTGTGTTGCCATCTCTCTAGGGACACGCAGCTTTAAAACACTCGACTTGCTGCACAAGTTACTTACCTTCGGTAACGATATATCTGTAAGAAACAGTTGTTAGTATTAGATTCCGTACCTTAGAATATCCCAAAGCGTCAGTCTGGATCCGGAAATTTTTGCGTAGCAGTACCCCAGCACGTCGGTAGGCATCGTCTCCGGCTCCGTCATCAGCGTCCTTGGCACCAGTATGACGTCGCCGGAGTACCTAGACGCCACCCTCGTGCGCTGACGTCAGTTCTTATACACAGCTTTTACGCGCCAGAAACGCAGAGCCATGATAAAAACCATGAAACTAGGTGTAGGAAGGTGGATATCGGCCTATGGTTACCCCCAACTTTTTGCCTAGTGTTTTGCTGGTTTTTGACTTAGTTGGCCTGGGATCCTGCTATTCAGGACCCCAGGCTTCCTGCACTCTCTGTTAAAATGGACTCCATGTACATTAGGTACATATCTAATTGGATACTGGGTCACCTTATCAGTCCCTGTACAGTGTACCTTAGGTAACCAGGGCATAGGTGTACCCAGGGCCTACCAGGGGCTGCAGCATGTATTATGCCACCCCTGGCTGGCCATCCAAAACTGACACAACTGGCTGCACGACAGCTGGGGCAAGGTGGTGTAATCACCCTTTGCTGTAAATATAGTATACCTATATCTAACCCTAAAATGGACACATATACTCCTATAAGTCACTCCTATGGCAGGCCTTATCAATCCTGAAGGCAGAGTGCTTGGAATTATGTGAGATGGTGCTATGGCATGAGCTGAGCCCGTCTGCAGCTTGCGGAACGAAGTCCTAATAGCTGTTCCATGATAACGCTATACCATATGCTCTTAAGTGCATTATCAACCTCGCGGTTAAATGCTAACTCTGGTGTAACATTATCAAAACATGTCGAGTAAGGTGTCATACGAATTGGAATACTACCCCCTCGCCAATTCTGGCGACGGGGGTAGCATTCCACCCTTCTAGAGGGGCACGACATGTATGTAACTGTGAACCCCGGTTAAAGTTAACTCGAGCCTTGGCATCACAAAATGGATGCTGCCACCACAGACACAAGTCTGACCTCCTGCTGCTGGGAGTCCTTCCAGCGAGGGAGGCTTGGACAAAGGGTTTCCTGCCTTGGGAGGTGCTAGCACCACCCCAGACATGATTTTGTGTATTGGGTAGGACAGGCCTGAAAGGAATGAGACATGCCTGGGGCACACAAGGTGCCCTGTGCATACACCGGTTCAAACCAGTTGCTGGGGCATCCCTGCCCCAGCTCTGGCGCGGAAACCGGACAAAGGATAGGGGGTGTAACCACCCCCCTTCCTGGTCCCACCCAGGGGAGGGACCTAGTCAGTAGTGCAGCCCCCTTTAGGAGAATAAAGGTAGGAGCTGTCCCATTCCAAATTAGATTATCCTGAACAACTTTACAAGAAGAAACTCTGGACTTCGACGTTCTGTTCCACAGAAGACTGAAGAATCTCCCTTGTGGGCAAGGAGTGTCCACCCTGCAACTGCAGGCACCATCAAGCGTCCAGCAGCTTCACTTTGTCGTCTTCCCTTGAGGATCCAGACTTCAGAGCCCGACGAGACCCAGATTCCCAGACCTCTCCGACCTCCAACTCACATCTGCAGCACAGCTGAGACCCGTGGGTGCGACGAGACACGTGGGACCGGCCATCTTGAAAGAACCTGCACTTCGCTTACAGCACGACTCCCGAGGTAAACTCGACCAAGTACTTTGGGGATTGAGAAGCCCCAGCCCCGAGCAGCCCCTGCACTAAAGATCAGCCCTCCAGCTTCCACGAGATCTGCGTGGGGCCCTTCTGCTTGTTTGCTGCTCGACGCGTTGTCTGGTCACTTGCCGACTGGCTAGTGACCTCCTAGACGACGATCCTTGAAAACTTCACTGCTGGTCTGGTTGATCCAGACTGGCCCTTGCTCCTTTCCAAAAGAAGAGCACCCCGGACTCTCCTAGTCCGCACCAGACGCTTTGTCCACTCACCGCGTGGGTTGCCTTTGCCAAGGCCTGTTGACGCCGATTCCGGAACAGACACCGCCGAAAGCGAGAGCCTGCGTGGGACAGCTCGTGCCTCCATCCTGGTCGTCGAAGACACCTCCTGGTCCACGTGGCCGCAGAGTCAAGCGTCCACTCTTCACCTGATCGCGACGACATCTGGTTCCTTCCTGGTTCCACTTCAGTCACTGGCTAGTGACTTTGAACATTGTCCCCTCTGCTTTCAGGTCCTCTTCTTCACCGATCCACCCTTGGATCGCACCGGACATCTTCCCCCTGGTCGCCTGCAGCATCTTTTCTTTCAGGCTCCATTGACTTCAACGAAGAAACCCGACACGACTTCGCACCTATGCACCCGCAGCCCGTGGGTGAGGTAACGAGAGCATTTCGGTGCTCAAGGGTAGCTTGACTCTCCTAGTGTCCAGATTCACAGTCGTTTTAGTCCTAACTAGTCAGGATTGTCAGTACTCACCTTTTTCTTGAACTGTACTGTCCATAGACGTTGTTACGCATCCCGCGTGTGAGTTCACACTCTGCACCCGCGTCCCGTGGGCCTCCTATTACTTACCTAAGGTTAGGATAGCGTAGTCCCAGCGGTCCTGCAGCCTCTGGACAGCTCCATTTCTTCTATCGACTTTCACATTCCATTTACTTAGTATATGGTTTGCCGTGCCCCTAGGGCACCATTGTAATTTTATGCAACTTATCGTATTTTTCCTAAGAGATGGTCATGTGCTTAGCCCTCTGATCTCATAAAGAGTTCAGAGGTGTTTGTTATTAATACATATATTGTTTATTTTCATAACAACCTGTGTGGTGTCCTTTCATCTGGTATTCAAGGGGTTATATTGTGGTAAAACAGCTGGCTTCACATGCCAAAAGAGTTTAGCCTAAGACTGCTTTGTCCATGCTACCATTAGGATAGCTGGTCTATAAGGTTGACTTACAACCAATCACCATAAGGGTTGTTGGGACTGATACAAGGTGATCACTAGAACTAGTGAGCATCATATATCAGGCCAACTTCTCACACTAGGGCCCTGAAAAGGAATGACCTTAACCCTAGATATCAGTTCGCAGAACGGGGAGGATGGGTGGGGCGGTAAGGAATCTAATACGAACTACTGTTTCTTACAGATATATCGTTACCGAAGGTAAGTAACATGTGCATCTGAAAGAAACAGGTTAGTATTAGATTCCTTACCTTAGAATAGATACCCCAGCAATACCAACCCCGGTGGTGGGTCTGCAAACTAATAATCTTACCAGAAAGTGCTGGAGAACGGAACGGCCGAAAAAGCCATCTCTCCGGACTTGGCTGTCCAGGCAGCAGTGCCTTGCGAACGTGTGCAGCGAGGCCCACGTAGATGCCTGACAGATGTCCTGCAAGGGGACTCCCCGACCCAGGGCAGTAGCAGCCGCCGTAGCCCAAGTGGAATGGGCACGCAGACCCACAGGAGGCTCCTTTTAGCCAGTGAATAACAAGCCTTGATGCACAAAACGACCCATCGAGAAATGGTCCGTTTGTGCATCGCCCGTCCATTCTTAGCACCCACGTAACCAACAAAGAGTTGGTCATCCACCTGGAACTAGCGTGTGCGATCGAGATAGTATGAGAGCGCACGTTTTGGGTCCAGACGGCGGAGACTCTCTTCCTCTTTCGAGGGATGCAGATGCGGAAAGAAGGTGGGCAAGGTGATGGACTGCCCGATGTGGATGGCTGTGACTACCTTGGGCAGGAAAGAGGGTCCCATCCGCAACACAACTTTGTCCGGATGGAAAGAAAGGAAAGGAGGTTGTGAAGAAAGAGCCTGGAGCTCACTCACCCTCCTGGCAGAGGAGATGGCAACCAGGAATGCAGTCTTAAGAGTGAGGAGACAAAGAGAACAGTTATGACGTGGCTCAAATGGAGCACACATCAGATAAGTCAGAACAAGATTCAAGTCCCACAGAGGCATCACGAAAGGAACAGGCGGGAACATATGAGTGATGCCCTTTAAGAACCTATTTACAACTTGGGACTTGAAAAGAGAGGGCTGATCAGGGAGCCTTAAGAAGACGGAAATGGCAGAGAGGTAGCCCAAAAGAGTGACCAGAGCAGAGCCCTGCTGGACAAGAGAAAGAAGAAAGAGGAGAACCTCAGAGAGGGGGGCAGAGAGTGGATCCACAGCCTTTCCTGTGCACCATGCCACAAATGTGTTCCACCTGCAGGCGTATACCGATTTTTTGGAGGGACGCCTGGCTGCCAGAATCACATCGCAGACTTCAGGAGGCAAGTCAAATGGCCCCAACTGTCGCCGCTCAATCCCCACGCAGGTGGAGGTGGAGGCTGGACAGGTTTTGGTGGAGGACCGTCCCCTGCTGCTGCGACAGAAGGTCCTCCTGAAGAGGCAGACGAATCGGGGGATCGACTGACATGCTAAGTAGCTCGGGATACCAGTATCTTCGTGCCCAGTCTGGAGCCACTAGGATGACTTGTGCCCGGTCGCGCCTGATCTTCTTCAGCACTCTGGGCAGAAGTGGTATAGGCTGAAAGGCGTACAACAGACCGCAGCTCCACTTGCAACGAAAAGCGTCTCCGAGCGAGTGCTGCCTTGGAAATTCCAACGCGCAGAACTGATGACATTGCGCCTTCTCTTCTGTGGCGAATAGATCTAACCAAGGCACTCCCCACTGCTGAAAGAGACCTTGAGCCACGTCAGAGTTCAGACGCCATTCGTGATCCATCATGCACCGACAGCTGAGTTCGTCCGCCCTGGCATTCAGGGAACCTGCCAGGTGTTGAACCACCAGGGTCACACCCTGATGTTCCAGCCATTGCCAGAGGCGCAGAGCCCACCCCGCCCTGTTTGTTGGAGTACCACATGGCGGTGGTGTTGTCCGTGAACACCTGCACTACACACAGAGGGGAGGAATGCTTTCAGTGCAAGCCGGATCGCCCGCAGCTCCAGAAGGTTGATGTGGAGCTGGAACTCCGCCGGAGACCAGAGGCCTCTGATCTCCGCCTCTCCCATGTGGCCCCCAGCCCAGGAGGGACGCGTCCGTCACAACTACGTGCTCCGGTTGGGGTAGGGAGAGGGATCTGCCGCTGACCCAATCGCGGTCCGTGAGCCACCACTGCAACTGTCTTGCAGTGACCTCCGAGATCAAGACATGGTCGAACAAGTTGCCCTGATGCTGGGCCCACTGAAACTTCAGGTCCCACTGCAGAGCCCGCATCTGCCACCTGGCATGATGCACCAGAAGGATGCAGGAGGCCATCAGCCCCACAAGCCACAGCGTCAACCTGACCAAGACTCGGGATAAAGGCTGAAAGATCAGAATCAGAGCCTGAATATCCCAAACCCGCTGTTCGGGAGGATAAACCCGAAACTGTGCAGAGTCTAGAACCGCTCTGATGAAGAGGAGCTTCTGAGAAGGACACAGGTGTGACTTCGGCACATTGATGGAGAACCCCAGCAGGTGCAGGAGGTCGGCCGTAGTCTGGAGGTGGCTGACGACTGTCTGAGGCGAGCCCGCCTTCAACAACCAGTTGTCGAGATAGGGTAAGATTGACACCCCTAATCTGCGCAGATGAGCAGCGATCACTGCCATCACTTTTGTGAACACCCGAGGGGCGCTGGTAAGGCCGAAGGGGAGCACGGTAAACGGAAAGTGCTCGTGGCCTACCATGAACCGCAGGTAGCGCCGTTGGGCCGTCATGACGGGGATGTGAAAATAAGCATCCTGCAAGTCCAACGCCACTATCCAGTCTACCGGGTCTAGGGCAGCTAAGACCTGAGCCAGAGTCCGCATCTTGAACTTCTCCTTCCAGAGGAAGCCGTTGACGTTCCGCAGGTCCAAGATCAGGCGTTGGCCCCCTTTGCCCTTCTTGGGAACCAGAAAGTAGTGGGAACAACAACCACACCCTACTTCTGGCCCAGGAACGCGCTCGATGACCCCCTTGGCCAAGAGGGCCATAACTTCCTCTTGCAGAAGTTGCAAGTGATCCCCTGACACGCGGTGATATTGGTGGGTGGCTGGAGGGGTTGCCTCGAAGGGGAGGGAGTAGCCCCTTTGGACGATTTGCAGCACCCACCTGTCCGATGTGATGTCACGACAGTGGAGGAGGCGATGGCGAACCCTGCCCCCCACTGGCGTTAAATGGGCCTGAAAGCTCGGACTAGGAGGGCTTCGAGACGGATGCTACGGGGGTGGATGTGGACTGGCCTCGCCGTTGTCCCCTGGCACCGCCACAGCAGTTACCACGTCCGCCGCCGCGCTGTATGTTAGTCTGCGGCCCGTGGCTGGCAGGACGTGTGGGGGTGCCCCTTCCTTGGCCACGAAAGGAGGGAAAGGCAGCAGACTGCTGGCGCGGGCCGATAGGCCCAAGGACTTGGCCGTAGCCCTGGAGTCCTTAAAGCGCTCAAGCGCACTGTCTGCCTTGTCGCCAAAGAGGCGATGGCCATCAAACGGCATGTCCATAAGGGTGTTCTGGACATCAGCTGAAAAATGGGCGGACCTCAGCCAGGGGTGGAGGCGAACCGCCACCGTCGTTGCAATCGCCCTGCCTAGCGAGTCCGTGGTATCCAGCCCAAATCGAATAGAATACCGTGCCGCATCTCGCCCTTCCGCAAGGACTTGGGCGAGTTTAACCCGGACCTCCTCCGGGCATTGTGGCAGCACGTCCGCGACCGTGTCCCACAGAGAGTGGGTATAATGGCCCAAAAGGCAAGCAGTGTTGACCGACCGCACCCCAAACTAAGTGAGGAGAACATCTTTTTTCCGTGCTGTTCCTACATTTTGGATTCCCGATCAGGGGGAGCTGTCGGGAATGCGGTCTGGGAATTAGAGGCCTGGATAACCAGGCTCTCGGGGGTCGGTGGACAGGAAACAAGGGTCGCCCGGGGCCGGGCGGTGGCGTCTGGCCACCTTCCTATCTACAGGGGGACCTGTAGCAGGCCTGGACTAAGTGCCCAAAAGAACGTCACTTAAGGCCTCATTGAACAGCAGTAGAGGCTCCGAAGAGCTTGCCTGAGGTTTGAGGACCTCAGTGAGTAGGTTAGTCCTCACGACCGCGACGGGGAGCTCAAGAGACAAGGCCTTGGCTGCCCTCGTCAACACCACACTGGAGGCAGCCCCCTCCTCCGTAGCAACGGTAGGAGGGGAGACAAATCCAGTGTCTGGCGAAGTGTCCAAACCACTGGCATCCCCTAGTTCACCTGCCCAGTCCTGAAAAGACTGGCACTCCCGTGCCAGAGGGTCCTCAGACCCCTCCCAATCCGCCTCGTCCTCCATCTCCAGGTCCTCGGGTGCAAATGATGGGGCCGGATCATAGAACTAGTGTTCTTCTCTCGGTGCCTAATGCGGCGTCGATCGACGCCGTTCCGATGCCAGAACCGGCTTGAGGGGGGGGATCGGGGACATCGGGGGCGACTCCCTAGGAGTCGACACCGGCAGAGGGGTCGTTAGGTCGACCAGCGGCGACCCGGACCCGGCGGGGCCTTGGGGCATCAGGACCGTAGTCGCCGACGGCGCCGAAGCACCCGACGGCGCCGGGGCCAAAGCATCCGGCCCGCTTGGGCTCCAAGTCGGGACCAGGGGGCGCGAAGGCGCCGCGGAACCCGACGGAGGAGTGAGCGACCTCATGGCTATGAGGAAGGCATCGATCTCCTCCGGCGTGCCATTCTGCCCAGGAACCAGCGGGTATGAGCAGGCCGCAACGCCTGCGGCTCTGGCGGAGCCGCATGGGCGGTGTCACCCGAACCCCCGGCCGCGTCGCGCGAGCGTCGGGGGGGAGTCAGAAGAGCGGTGTCAGTTCTTTGACTTCTTGTGCCTCTTACCTGAGGACTTGGAGCCCGACGAGTGGTGTTGACTCGCCGAGCTGTGATGACTCCGGCCCCGCGACCGGTCCCTCGACCTCCTCCTGGACCGGGACCTCGAGCGACGTGGGTCCAATTGCCAGAGCTCGAGGCGCTTACGGGACCGCTCCCGCCTAGCTTTCGATGTCAAGGCCCGGCAGTCGGGGCATGAATGGTCATCGTGGTCAGCCCCTAAGCAATACAGGCACTGGCGATGGGGGTCGGTAACCGACATCAGTCGGTTGCAGTCGGCACAGGGTTTGAACCCGGGCATCCCTACCGGCACCAATGGAGTCAATAGACTCGAAAAAACAGATCAAAAAGGATCAAAAAAGTTCAGTCAAAAAATGACTAAAGGGTACCACTTATTCCGGATCGGCGCTTGCTGGCGCGGAAAAAAGAAGAACTGATGTCAGCGCGCGAGGGCTGCGTCTAAGTACTCCAGCGACGTCATCTCGGCGCCAATGACGCAGACGACGGACGCGGAGCCGCAGACGACTCCTAGCGACGCGCAGGGGTACTGCTATGCAATTGTTTCCGGATGCAGACTGACGCCTGGGGAAATTCTAAGGTAAGGAATCTAATACTAACCTGTTTCTTTCAGATAGGTGTTGTTTACTGCTACCAGTAGGGTGTTTCTGTTGTCCAGGTGACTAGCTATAAGAGCCTGAACAAGGGTTTTTCTCAAAGTGTCTGGAAGCCAAGGGAAAACTTGTTTTAAAAGCATTTATGTGGCAAAACAGATGCCACAGATGAAGTTGACTTGATCCTTCATTGACAGCGATTAATTCATTTTCTTTCCAAGGGCATATGACAGCTTCTCTTATAAGGGATCAGTCTTAAAAGTGCCACACTAGGCCACAAATTGTCCAAATTCCTGGTATAAGGATAATGTTACTTAACCAGTAAGCATCTGTTCTTGGCATGTAGAGCTGTAGATTCACATGCTTTGCATACTCCTACCATCTAGTGTTGGGTCCAGATGTTTGCAAGTTTTTTCCGAAGAAGTCTTTCCTAGTCACGAGGTAAGTTGACTCCTGCTTTCGGTGATAGTGCGCATGGTCATTGACTACATTGTTAGATTGTTTTTCCGCAAGTGGATGAGAATGGAGTAAGTAAGTGTAGTATAGCGATGTCCATGCATATAAATGTATAATGAAGACCTGCAATAACTATATGTACCCGGGGAGGCAGGTGGGTACATGTGAATCTACAGCTCTACATGCCAAGAATAGATGATGCTTACTGGGTAAGTAACATTATCCTTTCGAGGCATGTGTGCTGTAGAAACACCTTGCTTTGCATAAGCTAGAAATCAGTATACTCCCAAAGCGGTGGCTAGCTTGTAGATGTTGCAGTTGTTTGAAATAGTGTTTTAAGTACTGCATGGCCTACATTAGCTTGTTGACGTGCTAACACATCTACACAATAGTGTTTGGTAAATGTGTGTGATTTAGACCATGTAGCTGCCTTACATTTGTCAGCTAGAGGTATGTTATTTAGAAAGGCCACAGAAGCCCCTAATTTGCAAGTGGAATCCGCTCTAGGGGGTATGGATAAAGTTATTTCAGCTTTAGTGTAGCATGTTTGAATGCATTTAACAATACATCTTGCAATGCCAGATTTAGAGATGGGATTGCCTTTCTGAGGCAGAACAAATTAAACAAACAGTTGATTTGCTTTGTGAAAGTCTTTTGTTCTATCTATATAGTAATATAAAGCTCTTTTAATGTCCAGCGTGTGAAGAGCGCATTCTGCTACACAATCAGGTTGAGAAAAAAAGACTGGTAACTCAACCGATTAGTTTATATGAAAAGCAGAAATCACTTTAGGAAGGAATTTAGGGTGGTGCATATAACTACACTGTCTATGTAGCATAAAGAATGGTTCTTCTAAGGTCAATGCCTGTTGCTAACCAACTCTCCTCAATGATGTGATCGCAATGAGGGAAGCAACCTTACATTAGACTAAATTTCAAGGGGCATTTGTGCAATGGTTCAAAAGGTGGACCCATGAGTCTTATGAGAACAATGTTGAGATTCCAAACTAGGGGAGGAGGAATCCTTGGTGGGATTACTCTCTTCAACCCCTGCATCAAAGCTTTGATTACTGAATAGTGACAGATGTTGCCTGTTCTGCAAATACACAGCTACTGCTGCAAGGTGTAAATGAATAGATGTATAAGCTAGTCCAATTTGCTGTAAGTGTAACAGGTAACAGATAACTTTTTGTATAAAGGATTGATTTTGTTGCAATTGCAATATAAAACATCACTTTTCCACTTTGCTGCATAGCAAGCTCTGGTTGGTAGGCCCGCTTGCTTTTTTTAGAATATTCATACAGTCTGGTGGTACATTTAAATAACCAAACTCTATGACTTAAGGAGCCTGTTAGATTTGGGGGTCTCTGATTGGCACAGGTAAGAACTTGTGACAAGCAGGGACCCTCTCCTCTAGTCAGGATAAGGGGATCACCCTCTAGAATAACCCCTGTTCACCCTCTAGGTAGTGTGGCGCAAGCAGACAAGGCTAATCCCTGGGCGTCATAGGCTAAGCATTTGTACACACATACAGCAATCCACTGACCCACCACAAATGGACACCAGTCTATGGTTTTATAAAAATATGTAAATATAGATTTCTTATGCAGGCTTAAGTACAAGACCATAAATAACGTTTTTAAATGCACATCATACTGTTTTTGGGTAAAGAGTTCTCTTGTAAATAGGCTCAGTTCGTCCTGCCTAGGGTGACTCTTTGATGGTGCAAGCAAAAAGAGAGTCTCTAACAACAAACACGGACTCTCTGGCCCGAGATGCGCACCCTTAGGCGATGCGTGCAAAAAGTACCTGTTTGCTTTGGGAAGATGTGGGGCAAAAAGGAGACGTTCCTCTGCAGGTTCCTGGTGAGGATCCGGCTGCAGGTAGGCGCCGCGGGGCGGGCCGCCCAAGCGGGACCTCGGGAGGCGCTGCGGAGTGTCCGGGTCGTAGGCGTTCCTTCATGACGAACCTAGGTCTTTAGAGCCGGCAATGCGGCACGGAGCAGTCTGTACGCCACGTACAGGACGGCTCTCCAAGTGCAGCACGGCCTCGGGGGTAAATAACAGGCTGGTTGTCAGGGAGGCGGCGTACGAGCTGTATCTTCTTTTGCGGCACGTAGCGGCCCTGTACGAAGCGTACCGGGCGGCTTCCCTTGTGCGGCGCGGCCTCGGGAGGCAGAGACACGGTGCGCTTTGGTACGCTTCAAGCGTACGAGTCGTACCTTGCTGGGCGATTTTGATAAGAATGTCGTGGCGGCTGTCAGCAGTGGTGGTGCGGCTACGGCCGTGAAGAGGGTGCGAGTAAGGTGCGGGGCGGCCCCGGGGTGACACGGTGTGTGCACGGCTGCAACCAGCGGGGGCACACGGTGTCTGGCGACAACGGCACGGACTCGGGGCACTTCAGGAATCACTTAAGAGTTTGGGAGGCACACTCAGCGACAGCGTCTCAGCGGCACGAGCGTAGGCAGCCCAGCAGCTCGCTTTTGAAGGGGGGAGAGAGCCCAATGGTCCTCGGGCTCAGTTCAGGGGGCCAGCTCGCCTCCAGCTTGAAGCACAAGGTCTTTGCAGAAAGTAAAGCAAGTTTAAAAGTAGCAAGTCTTTGTAGGTTTCTTCCTCCTTCAACTTTACTGGTTCCTTCTCCTCAGGCAGAGGAGTCTTCTTGGTTCAAAAGCAGGATCCGATGTTTAGGAGCAGGGCTCCTACTTTTATACGCAAAGTCCTTTGTTCTTGCAGGCCAGGGGGCCTGAGCCTGGTCCAACCCTGTTTTGGAGCACTTTGTTTTGGAGACTCTTGCTGCTTCTTTCAGGCTGCAGGGCAGAGACATCAGACGCTCCGCAGGAGGTGGAGCCAGCATTGTGGTGGCAGAGCACAGCCATATTCAGATTCAAGGGCCACTCCTCCCACCCATCCTGGTGTAATCTCTCTATTCACCACCTTCCAGCCCAGACTGTCTCCTGGAATTGCCCAGACTGTCTCCTGGAATTCCCCAGCCCTGTCACTCAGAAACCAGACAGCAGATACACATCCTAGCAGAGGCGGGCTGAAATAGGTAGGCAAGCAAAGGCTAACTTTCTAAAAGTAGCATTTGCAAACACAGGATATTAAAATAAACTTTACTAAAAGAAGTATTTTATTATTCTGAGTTCAGGCATACTAAACTTGACTTTCGACCATGCTCTCGGAGTCTGTTATGATTATATAGTGTAATAATTCCAGCAGCCCATTCTGTCCTATGGAGAGCAGGTAGCCTTACAATAGTGAAAAACGAAACTGGCTGTAATTCACTATTAGGACATGCCACACACATCAGGGCTTGTCCTACGTTATACTTACAATGCACCCTGCCCTTGGGCCTACCATAGGGGTGACTCACATGAAGTAAAGGGAAGGTTTAGGGGCTGGTAAGTGGGTGCACTTGCCCAGGGAGCATGACAGCACCATATTGCACGCAGGTTCTGCAATGGCAGACCTTATACATATTTTACTAGGCCGCTTCTGTGGGTGGCACAACCAGTGCTGCAGGCCCACCAGCAGCATTTGTATTTACAAGCCCTGGCACTCTTTTTAAAAAAAAAATATTTTTATTTGATTTTACAACAATAAGACAATACAACAGATAACACAGACCCCGCCCCTCCCTCCCCGGTCGAGCAGATCAGAAATCAAGAAATTGGCCAATTGAAAATCATTGGAAGCTATAAAAAACAATACTGAAAAAGGAAAATTTACAAGTTAAGATGATGCATTAACATTCAATTTCGTGAGATTGCAAAGTTGAATTGAATTGCGGCTTAAGCAAAACATACTGGTTATTACTGTATATATCATTGCATTTTAGACCATTCTATTAAGGGAGACCAGATTTTTTGACCTTTAATCTGACTCTTCCTGCCTTTGTTTTTGTATATCGCCATCTCTAAATTAAAAATTGCTAACAATCTTGCAAACCATTGTTGATATGATGGGGCTATAGGATCTAGCCAAGCCGAGGCTATACATATTCTCATTACGGCCATCGAGATAAAAATCAATTCGCGACCAGCTTTGTGGTTAGCAGGGTTTGTAACACCCAGAACTACGGTTTCATCTAATAGATTAATCGTTATTCCGAGGATCAGAGTCAGAAAACGTGCAATATTTGTTTTAAGAGGAGTGAAAACGGGACAGGCAGAAAAGATATGTATACAGTCCACATTTTGTAAATTGCATCGAAAACAACCTGTACCTCTCCCACTACCCCATTTGGATATTTTGTCTGGGGTATAATACATAAAAAAACATATTTTATAGAATTGGGTTTGAAGTTTAGTAGACATGAGGATCGTTTGAGATAACCCATATGCTCGTTCAAATTCCTCAGAGGAGATTGAGATTTTGCTTTGCCACTTCTGGGTGATTTTTTGAATGTCATCCGTAAGATATTTCAGTAATAAAGAATATATCTCCCCGATCTTGAATTTTTTCTGTGAGTGGCTTAACATATCAGCTATGTCTATTTTGCGCATGATACCCTCTCCCATTGTATGTTTTGACAAAAAGTCTCTAATCTGAAGATACTTAAAGAAGTCTTTCCATTCCAGATGAAACTTATCCCTCAAGGTTCCAAAGGAGTGTAGCCCCTCTGAGGAGAAAAAACATCCCAGATGAGTGATCCCAAGCGCATTCCACCTATTAATACAGCTATCTTTGAAGATTTCCGGTAGGGAGGGATTGTTTTGAATTGGTGTATAGTAGGATAAATGACCCAACCCTGCCATCTTCTTCACAGATTTCCATACCTTAAACGCTCCTATTAGCGTTTTTAATCTCACTTTTTTGTGATAGCTATGGAATAGATATCTCCACAGATAGCCTGTGCTGTTATACCCCAGTATTATCCGGTGAATTGATGGGGTCTCGTTAACTTCCCCTGTCTCTATCCCCTCAAAGTGGAAGAGTTCCTGATTATATAACAGGACTGTTGCCCAATAGTATGTTCTAAGATTTGGGAGCGCTAGACCTCCTCTTTCTTTGGGGAGCGTCAGCAATTTGTATGAACCGCGGGGTTGTTTGTATGACCAGATAAAGTTTGTAAAGATACGCTCCATTGTCTGAAACCAACGGTCTGAGATTTCAAGATTAATGGCTCTAAATATATACAGTAGCTTTGAAAAATAGACCATTTTTAGTGCGTTGACCCTTCCAATCAATGAGAGATGTAAATTATTAATACAGAGGAGATCTTTCTGCATTTTATTCAGTGCGGGTTTCAGATTTAAATCGACAAGTTTTTCTAAGTCAGATGTGATGGTCACCCCTAGGTAGGTAGCAGATTCTGTTATACGCGAGTCCGTCATATCACAGTTATTATTAATAATAATCTGCGTTTTCCCCTGGTTTAGTGCATACCCTGAGATTTTTCCGAATATTTTGGCCTCTGACTCAATAGTAGGCATAGCCAAGTTTGGATTGGACGTAGCGATGGCAATGTCATCGGCATAAGCGAGGGTTTTTGTTAGGTAGCCTTGTGTCGATATAGGGGCTATGTTCCTACTGTCTTCTAATCTGCGAATAAACGGATCAATGTAAATGGCGAACAACAATGAGGAGCAAGGACATCCCTGCCTAGTTCCTCTCGTAATTATCAGTTCTTTAGAAAGACAGCCATTAACCATTACCATGGCCCGTGGATTATTATATAACTTTTGAATTGCCTGTATAAAAACCTGTTTAAATCCCACCCGGGACATGGCCTGCAGAGGAACTGCCAGGAGACCCTGTCAAAAGCCTTCTCGGCATCGAGTAATATTAATGCCATCGGGTCTCCTGCTACTTGGGTACTGTCAAATAGGCTGATTACCCGTCGTGTATGATTTGTGGTTTCTCTCCCAGGGATAAAGCCATGTTGGATGCTGGATATGAATTTATGAATAATTGTTGAAATACGATTAGCCAGAAGTTTAGAATACATTTTTGAATCAGCATTTATTAGGGTAATAGGGCGATAGGAGCCCATCTGATCCGGAGGCTTGTTTTTTTCGGGAATATCACAATTTTTGCCCTCGACCATGAATTTGGAGGCTGTCCTCCTCTAAATACATATAGGCATAGATCTAACAATATTTCTTGGAGTGGTTCCAGAAATGCTATATAAAATTCTAATGGAATAGCATCTAGTCCCGCTGCTTTCCCACGGGAGAGATCCTTCACTGTTTTTATTAATTCATCAAGAGTGGGGGGCTCTTCTAGTCTTTCTTGATCTTCTACGTTTAATTGCTTGTAGGCATCTGCTTCTAAATATTTGGTAGTCATGTCTAGGTCTATTTCTCCCTCCTTGTATATAGTGCACTGTAGAAGCGCCAGAATGCTTCTCTAATCTTCCCTGAGTCGGTTACCCTACCTTCTGTCGGGTCATCGATCTCGAGTATGACATTCTGTGTGGTCTGCTGTCTCATCTGTATAGCTAACTGCTGCCCCATTGTTTCGCTAACTTCATACATTATTTCGCGATGGGCTGTAGCTTTTTTTACTGCCTTAATGGTGTATTCATTTGTAATTAATGCTCTGGCTATTACACCTGTTGTTGGATATTATCTATTTCCTCTATATTGGAGGGGCCCCTTGTCGCCCTTATAAGATCTTCTTCCACCATCTTTAATTTGTCCTGTAGCAGTCTTAGAGATTCTCTAGCATGTTTGTTAATCCTAGAGGAATATTGTATAGTTTCTCCCCTAATTCCTGCTTTTAGGGCATCCCATACAAAATTTACCGTTGTACTTCCTTTGTTTATTGTTAGGAACTCAAGTATCCAGCTTCTCATGTGATTGCAGTATTCGTTCTCAAGTAGCAAAGATCTATCAAATGTCCAACCTTGTTGTTTCTGTGTTAAAGAAGCTGTATCAACTGTACATACCAGGGGGTTATGATCCGAAAGGACACGAGGTAGCTTTTCTAGTTTAAATAGCGATTTTAATGAGTTGGAGATTAAAAAATAATCCAGCCGGGCATGTGTCTGGTGAGGATTAGAATAGAAAGTATAGCCAGGATCATTAGGATTTTGGTTCGATGTCTGCCCCCCATCTACCAACCCATGAGTGATACACAACTGCTTAATAGCTCTAAAGATTCTTGGTTTTCGGCCCCGATATTGCCAATCGTCTTTAGTTGACCAGTTATGTGGAAGATTTATATTGAAATCCCCACATATTATGACTGGTAGCGGCCAGTTAGTAAGCTCATTAGATAAATAATTAATTTCTGAGGGGTCATCGTTATTATTGCCGTAAATTGAGCAGATGGTCATCGTTGAAGATTGCCCTGTCTGTAATTCTGTAATAACCCATCTGCCAAATTTATCAGATTGTGTTCTGTTAAATTTAATCCCTGCACCTTTAGCTATGAGAGCTACCCCTCTAACCCGGCCCGCTTGTGTAGTTGCACCAATCACGTTGTACCCGAGAGATCTCAAAATATGTGATTGTGACCCTTCAATATGAGTTTCTTGTAGGCATACTATATTGGCACCCATTGACTGTAGACCCACTGCCACCATCTGTCTTTTTTTAATATCGTTTAAGCCGCAAATGTTTAATGACAGTATTTTTAACATCCCCATCTATATATCTCTTTTTTGTATTGATTATGTGAATTTTTTCATTTCCATTCCATAACTAGTTTATCCGAGATATATCTGACCTGCCCTGCCTTCCCCCTCCCCTTTTCCCTCCCCCACCCACCACCACCTTTGAAGGTTACCTGGTCTTGCTTCGGCCAGGGATGTGACGTCCGCGAAAGCGGGCCCCGTGAACTGGGCTAATTGTCTTAAGATAGTTAGTATGCTTATCTAGTTTCATTTAAATCATGACCTAGATAATCTCGTTTTGTTTCAGATTTTAGATTAACCTGACCTGGTCATCTAACTTATTGTTTATCCAAATTTCCCTAATGAATATTTTTTAGATCAATACATAAAAAAAATAGTTAATTCGACTTATCTATTTCTACTTTCAGTCTTTTTATCAGGATTATCTGGTTTCACATGGTTACTGGATCCTGTCCCTGAAATTTCACGCAGGTAGTCTTCCGCCAGTATTTCGCTGGTAAAGCTTCTTGTGGAGCTCTTGTATATGACTTTCAGGCGTGCCGGGTTTTGCAAATATACTTTTGCTCCAAGTTTCTGAAAGGGTTCAATTAGCTGGCGCATTTTCCATCTTCGCTCTACTGTTGCGTGTGCGAAATCCGGTCTGGCAAAGAATTTGAACCCCTTATGTTCTCGTTGAGTATTAGGCCTCGCAAGGTCATAAATTGCTTCGCGGAGAAGGAAGTTACCGCAGTAGACCAGCATGGCCCTTGGATACTGATTTTGCTTGTTAGGATGTTTTGCTAGCGTCATTGGGTATCGATGGGCCCGCTGTATTTCCTTTTCCCAGTCCCAGGCTTGCAGGTCAGGAAATGACGTTCTTAAGATATTGATCATTGCCCCTCTTGCGTCTTCTCCCTCAAAGTTTTCTGGGATTCCAAGAAACCTTAGATTGTTTCGTCTGGATCTATTTTCATGGTCTTCCACTTTGGCCATGAGATCCCTTATTATTTCATCTTGATCTTTTTCCTTTTTCTGTAACAAAACAACGTCTGTTTCAAGATTTTCGGTGCGAGTTTCCACCATTACCATTCTCTTGGACATTTCTGAGCAAATGCTACCTACTTTTTTCACTGCTCCTTGTAATTTTTCGATAGCAGTATGATTCCTTTGGCTGTCTTTCTTGTCATCCTCATGGAACAAGCCCTGGCACTCCTGGTGCACTTTACTGGGGACTGACAGTAAACCAAATAAGCCAATCATGGAAACCAATCAATGTATACACTTTTCTCAGGGAGCACTTGCACTGTGGCACTGATTGGCAGTGGCACAGTGCCCTGAGCAGCTAACACCTGCAAAACACATGAGGCACATCAGCAAAAAGTGGAAGGGAGACTCACGCTAAGGTGCCAGGTCTAACAGAGCCCGATTGCTAAGTTCAGTTCTTTGGTATTTGGGTGTCTGATTTCTCCATGATTCTGGGTGAGGAGTCTGGAGGTGCGGTGCAGCTTTTGACATAGAACTAGAGACAGCTCTAATAGGGTGGTGTACCATGGCTGACGGGCCCATGTGGGAGCTACTAGAATCAGTGTGAGGGATGTTTGCCTGAGCTCCCGAACCAGACATGGCATAAGTGAAAGAGGCAGGAAAGCGTAGGCAAATATCCCTGACCAGTTCATCCATAGTGCATTGCCCTTTGAGAGTGGGTGTGGGATGCTGGAGCCGAAGCTTTGGTATTTTGCGTTTTCTGCAGTGGCGAACAAGTCTATTTGTGGGAATCCCCATTGTTGGAAGTAGGGAAGGAGAACTTGGGGATGAAGTTGCCACTCATGAATTTGCTGTTTCCTTCTGCTGAGAAGGTCAGCAATTTGATTGTGTACTCCTGGGAGGTGTTCTGCCAGAAGATAAATGTTGTGATGGATCGCTCAATTCCAAATGGCTTGAGCAAGCCATGACAGTTTGAGAGTGTGTGTACCCCGCCCTGCCTTTGCACATAATACATTGCTGTCATGTTGTCTTTTCGGACTAGGATAGTTTTGCCTATGAGGCGAGTTTGAAAAGCTTTGAGTGCTAGAAAAACTACTAGAAGCTCTAGATTGCTGATGTGGAGATTTTTGTGTTTGTTGCTCCACAGGCCTTGTATTGTGTAGTCCTGGAGATGAGCACCCCAGCCTGTCAAGAGCTGCGCCTGCTGAGAGCACGATCTGTGGAATAGGGTTGAGGAAAGGTAGTTGTTTTGTAGGTTCCACCACTGCAGAGAGCGATAGGTATGACCATCTACCAACACTAGATCGGTTAATCAACTCTGTGCCAAGCCCTGTGCCAAGCACTGTTGTAGTGGACGCATGTGAAGTCTTCCAGTATTCCGGAGGGTATACTCGCTTTACTGAATGGCACGCTCTCTCAGGGTAAAGTCCCTGTAAATCTTAAAAAAGCCCTTCTTATTCCCTTGTTAAAAAAAGTAGGTGCTAATCCGCAGGACCTGCAAAACTATAGGCCCATATCCCTGCTGCCTTACTGTGCCAAACTTTTGGAGGCTCATGTCTGTAACAGCATCTCCAAATTCTTGGAAGAATCAGAGTATTTTGCACCGAACCAGGCCGGCTTTCGCCCATGTCATTCCACCGAGGCAGTCATCCTCTCGGTGCAGAATACCCTGAGACGAAATGCGGATGAGGGAATACATCAGGCTCTGGTGCTGCTGGACCTCTCAGCCGCTTTCGACACGGTCGACTATAACATCTTGGTCGACCGTGTCGAGCAGGCAGGTCTCAGGGGCCTGGCATTGAGCTGGATCCGCTCATTTCTTACGGGGCGCACTCAGGCTGTCAGACTCGGATCTTTCACTGCCCCCACCATATCCTCTACCTGCGGAGTCCCGCAGGGCTCTTCGTTATCACCCATGCTTTTTAATATATATCTACGCCCCCTTTTGCACTCCCTTAGGAGGGCCAAGGTAACGATATTCAACTATGCAGACGATCTGCAGTTGATTTTCCCTTTAAACACCAAGGATGCGGTGGTTGAATTCCAAAACACTATGTCCCACATTTTAAAATGGATGAACTGCAGTCATCTGAAGCTCAACCCTGGCAAGACCGAACTGGTCTTGCCGGGGCTGAGCGCCCTCAGCTGGAACCCCAGCTTCTGGCCTTCCTGTATGGGAACTCCCCCATCCAAGTCCTGCTCGGTCAAGAGTCTGGGAATACACATTAGCGAAGACCTCTCCCTTAAAAAACAAGTCGGGGCAGTTGTCTCAGCTAGTTTCTTCCAGCTGAAGAAAATTAAGAAAATTGCTAGCTTTTTCTCCCCGGCCGCTCTCACTCAGATAGTCATCTCCCTGGTTCTGTCCAGACTTGACTTCTCCAACAGCCTTTACCTTGGCATTCAAGCTGGAGAGCTCAAACGCCTACAGCTGGTTCAGAACCAGGCCGCCAGACTCCTCCTGAACCTCTCTAAGAGGCAGTCTGTAAGATCCGGCCTGAAACAGCTACACTGGCTGCCTGTGGAGCAGCGTGTGGCGTTTAAAACAGGGTGCATTGTATTCAAATCTCTGCATGACTCTGGCCCCCTTTTCATCAGAGACATGTTCAAGAGATATACCCCCTCACGTAATCTCCGCTCCACTCATAAATCTCTTCCGACTGTTCCATCTTGCAAAAGGAAGCGTCTTGGAGGCAGTTGCTTTGACCTTCTTGCAGCTGGTTTTTGGAATTCCCTTCCCCTCCATCTGAAACTGAATGACAACATCCTCAGTTTTAGACATTCCTTGAAAACCTGGCTTTTTACTCAGGCGCATTGTTGAGCTGCTCCCTTCCCTGTGACCCTGCGCTAGCTCCTTCCTACAGCGCCATGAAGCCCCCGGGCGTACGAGCGCTTACAAATACCTATTAACATTAACATTATTAACATGGGATACAATTGCGATGCAAGATGCCATCATTCCCAGCAGTTGCATGAACATTTTGGCTGGTAAGGCTTGGTTGGACTGAAACTATAGTGGCTCCAAGGTAAGACTGCATCTGCGGCGGATGCAGGTGAGACTTATGTGCACTGACTGTGAATCCTAGTTGATTTAGTAGGTCTATTGTGATCTGTGTGAGTTGTAGGCAAGTTTGATAAGCGCTTGCTTTGATGAGCCAGTCATCTAGATAGAGGAAGATATGAATATGCTGTCTTCTGAGATGAGCCGCAACTACAGCCAGACATTTGGTAAATACTCTGGGCGCTGTAGTCACCCCGAAGGGAAGTACTTTGAAGTGGTAATGCTTGCCTGCTATCACAAACCCGAGGTATTTGCTTTGAGCCGGACGAATTGGCACAAGAAAATACGCTTCTTTTAAGTCTAGATTAGACCTACAATCTGCCTTCTGTGAAAGTGGCAGAACATGTTGAAGGGTCACCATGTGAAAGTGTTGTGACAGTATATACTAGTTTAACTGTGAGATCCAGAATAAGTTTTAGGGAACCGTCCTTTTTGGGAATGCGAAAATACAGAGAGTAAACCACTGAGCCCAGGCACTGTGTGGGAACCGGCTTTATAGGTTCTGTCAGTAACAGAGATTGCGCTTCCTGTTTGAGCAATTCGTAGGTGTTCTGGAGACAATTTGTGAGGTCGAAGGTGGAATGTTTGGGGGATTGCTGGTAAGCTCCAGGCAATAACCATGTTAGATAATTCCAATCATCCATTTGTCTGTTATAGAGAGAAATTGTTGAAGTCTTACCCCAACAGGTGTGGTGTAGTCGGGGGGGGGAAGTGCGGGCAAGTCACTGCTTATTAGGGGAAAGGGAGTTACGGGGTGTGCTTCCCTTACCCCTACCTTTAAAGTTGTTCCCTCAATAACCTCCTCGGAAAAATCCTCTTGAAGGAGAGGACTGGATATTACCTTTGTAGGTAAATGTACTCTGGACTGAGGATGTGGTTTTGGACCCCCCTCTGTAAAAGGAACAACAAAAGGAGCTTCTGTTTGAAGGAGACGGGAGCGCTCCCATGGACTTGGCAACATCAGTGTCTTTTTTCATTTTTTCCAATGCTTGATCTACTTCAGCACCAAAAAGATTTTTTTTGTCAAATGGTGTGTTAGGAATGGATTGTTGGACCTCGGGCTTAAACCCAGAGATCCTTAACCAAGCATGTCTCCTAAGCAAAATGCTAGTGTTGACCTCTCTAGCCACAGTATCAGCAGCATCTAGAGCACACCTTATGGAGGAATTAGAAATTAGCTTACCCTCATTTACTAGGTCCTGTGCTTTAGCATTATGTTCGTCTGGGTGGTATTGAAGAAATTGCTCTATCGCATCCCAGTGTGCCTTGTCATACCTGGCTAGAAGGCCTTGTGTATTTCCAATGTGCCATTGATTTGCAGCTTGAGCAGCTGTGCGCTTGACAGAAGCGTCTACTAATTTAGACTCCTTATCTGCTGGAGGAGCATCTCCTGAAGTTTGGGAATTAGCTCATTTGCGAGCATTAGACTCTTCTAGTAAATCTAGTGGCAACTGGCCCTTGATAAATACTGGGTCTGTTGGGGAGGCTTTATACTTCACGTCAACCCTAGGAGTCAAGATGCGTGTTCCTACTGGGTCCTTAAAAATGTCATCAGCAGGTCTCATCATGCCCTTAAGCACAGGTAGTGTTTGTGACAACCTATATATATGTGGATCCCAAGGTCGCAAACAAAAAATCTTATTCTAATGATTTTTTGTGCAGTGCGACCCGATGATATTGTGCAGCCCTGGCAATGAGTTCCTGGTGGGATGTATTGTCATTTGAAGGGGATGGCTTGGCTGGGTAAAGGTCTGGGTCATTATCTGCTGGAGGATCTATTGTACAATCCGTCCACAGATCTATTAGTAAATGTGTCCCCCCATCATCACCATCGTGGTGATATTGTGGAGAATCCTGAGGTGTAATTTGCAAAGGATTTGAAGGTGGAGAAGGGGGCAGTGGAGGGATTAAAGATGGTGAATGAAAATGACTGGTAGCAACAGATTTCTTCTTTAAAGGAATCTTGTAAGGAACGTCCTCATCAGACAGTTTATGTTTTTGAGGCAGCTTGGTATGACTAGGACTATTCTCAGGGTTAATATATAATCTATTTTGCCTGGGATCCGTTTTTGATGGAAGAATGTCTAATTTCGAATCTGAAGAAGCATCTTTGGATTTCGGTGCCCACGTCTTCGGTGCCCGTGTGGGCTGTCTTTTCGGTACGGAAGGTTTCGACTCCGAAGGCTGATTGGCTTTCGGTATGGAGGATTTCGGATCCGAGCCGAATTTCTGTTTGGGTCCAGAGGGCTTCCGTTCTGATGAGGACTTTTGTCGGCTCAGAACCAAGCTGGAAGGCTTGACTCGCTGTTTTGGAGCCGAGCCTGGAGGCGGGGTGTCGAGAACGTCGTCTCGGTGCAGACCTTGGCCAGAAAGCAGAGGTGGTGCCGAAGCCTCATGCTTTTTGGTAGTGCTTTAAGGGGGCAAGGGATCTTTTGTACCCATGTCACCTTGTCCCTGCAGTAGCTCTTCGGCGTCAATGTCTATCTCGAGCTCCGAGTCGGATACCTGTACTGAGAAGGCTTCCCATACTTCCGCTGCTGATGCCTCCACAACTCCTTGACCGGAACCTTCACCGAAGATGTCCGGTGTGTTTTCGATGCTGCATCTCCAGACGTCGAACCAGGCTATCTGCAAGCGTCACAGTCTTTTTCCTTGTGCTCTGGAGACCAGCACACCCTGTGCCAATCAGTGTGTGGCTGCTTTAAAGGGTCTGATTCATCGACAGAGATCTGATCAGACGCGGTTAGGACCGAAGGAGTCCACAAAGCTTTCCGATCTAAAAGTCAATTCAGTTGACCGAAGCGATACGCGGATTATTGGGAAACTTGTATGAAACAATACCGGAGGTAGAGAGGACTGTGCGTCGAGGGGAACCCACAGAACGGTTTTGAACTGGAGCGCAGCACTACACTTCCGAACCAGAGGGCAGAAAAAACAATCTAACAATGGAGTTGATGACCATGCGCACTATCACTGAAAGGAGTCGCCGCCTTACCTCGTGACTAGGAAAGACATCTTCGAAGAAAAATAACTTGCAAACATCCCGACCCAACACTAGATGGCAGGAGTATGGAAAGCATGTGTATCTATAGAGCACACGTGCCTTGTATATGGATTTTGTGGAAGGGAGTGTGGTGGCAAAGGTTACACCCACCCCAGCAAAGGCAGATCAAACACATTCAGTTGTCACTAGTTAGCCTCTATGCATGTAGGTGTAGACTGCACAGATTCAGGCAGAGGATCCCGAGCTGCTGCTATCATAGAATATCCTAATAAAGTGGTAGCCTGATAGGCGGACTGGTGCCTGGAAGTCCTGGGTATCTCACTCTCCTAGCCAAATACAGAGCCACTAAGATGACTTAGGCCTGGTTGTTCCTGATATTTTTCAGAACTTGGGAGAGGAGAGTCAGGGGTGAAAAGGCATGCAGGTGTCCACTGTTCCATTCCACTCTGAATACATCCCCTACCGAGTGATCCTTTGGAAAATTCCACACCTAAAATGTTTGACAGTGCTTATACTCAACAGTGGGAAAAAGTTGTAGACAGATTTTTCCACAATTTTGGAAGATGTCCTGTGCTCTACAAGCAGCTGCGTGTACAACATCTCCGCTCTGGCATTTAGGGCCCCTGCCAGGTGGTTCACAGTTCGGGAAATGCCCTGCCACTCCAACCAACCACAAGGAAAAAAGAACTTCCTGGCACAGGACCAGCCTCCACCTTCTTGCATTACAACATCGCTGTGGAGTTTTCCCTTAAAACTTGAACCAGCATCCCCTTGACGTCAGGAAGCCTTCAGAGCCAGATAAATGGTCCGCAACAGAAACATACTGATGTGGAGCCGGCCTTCTGTGAAAGGTCATATTCCTCTGATCTCTCTATCTGCTTATAGAGAACCTCTGTAGCTCAGAAGGGACATGTTGGCAAACATGGCCAGCTCTGGGTGGGGAATGTAGCAGAGCCTGCAGCTGAACAAAATGCATTTCAAACAGTCACCTTTACAGATCTGGGTATAGTCTCCTCCAAGGCCTGTATAACATCTACCACATTTCTTTAATACTGGACATAGAGGAACTTCAGATTCTATTAAGTCTGGGAAGAAACTATGTATCCGGCCAATGCCTGCATGGGCATGCACCACTAAGGGCAAATGTTGGCTACCAGACATGACTCTTTGGCCTTCAGAGGACTGCGATGGCTGCTGTATAGGTTGGGAACACCGTCCTTGCCTATATACCAGCCCTCTGGAATAGCCTCTAAACATTTTTAAATTGGTGGAGAAGCTGCTTGGATGGGATCAACAGACTCAAGCAGTGTCCTTAACGCCTTCTATTGAGTGGGCGAGGCTCCGTCGGCCATTGGCCGACTGCAGCACTAGGGAGGGAGTGCTCCCGTTGGCCAACTGCCGACGGGAGCACGGAAGGGGTTAAAAAGCTCCAACGTAGATCCTGCATTTTCACTGAAACAGCATGACAAATCAAAGGGCATATCCATGAGGGAGGCCTGTACATCGTCATTGTGCAACACGTGCACATGTGTAGATTAAGTATAACACCAGTACCAACTGCCCTCCCTTGGCTATCAGTAGTATTTAGCCCTGCGCATATAACATATTTAGCCTCATTCTGTCTATCATGAATTATCTGGGCCAAAGGTTTTTAAAGGTTTTCTGGACCTGCCGGCAAGATCTCCCTTGCCATGTCCCACAGGACATGTATATGGCAACCCCATAAAGAAACAGCATTTATGGACCACAAGGTTACAATGGTGGAGGAAAACACACGCTTGCCAAAAGCAACAATCCTCTTTCATTCTCTATCTGCAGGACTGGTTGGGAATGAATTGTGATTTACTTTACTTGTTGAGGCATGGGCATCAACACTCTCTGGGGATGCATGTTTAGGAAGACAATCAGGGCTACCAGGAGCTGGTTTGTGGAGACTGGTTACTTGCCTATTCACAAATAGACAGGAACAGGGTTTTGACCAAGTGGCCATTAAACTATCAGTGACAGCCTCACTAAAAGGGGGCAAGAATTCAGAAGTAGCTGTAACAGACTGAAATCTCGGTCATGATATTAGTTTTGGCCTCAACTGAAGGCAGTTGTAAATCCGGTGCCTTAGTTGTCATCTGCCCCACTGTTGCAAATTAGGACCTTTTTCCACTGTTGGAACCAGTGAAGAGAGAAACCCTACCACAGATGAGATGTCCAGCCCATTGACATCTTGCAAACGCATGTAGTAGGATCATCCATGCAGTGAGGAGGGCGACAGCCTTCCCTATCTCCACCATCATCTATATGGTGGGGGGGCCACTTGCTCTAGTATATGGAAAAAAGTCAGAGCCAAAAAGGAAAGTGCAATTTTTGACACGGTCATCCCACGTTTTGCCCTAGTACTGATGCTTTTTGCCAGCGCTCTCTCCCTTGAAACAGGATAAATGTCTAATTATAACCCAAATGGCAAATAATTTAGCAACCCTGTAAGTCCCTAGTAAATGGTACCCCTGGTATCCAGGGCATGGGTACTAAAGAAGGTCTCTCTGGGTTGCAGAATGTATTATGTCACCCAAAGAAACCTACACAAAAACTGCAAGCAGACATCCATTGCAGGATGTGTGAAATGGTGAAAACCATTGTGAAAACACAACACGCAACACTCCCTGTGTTTCATGCCAAGGTACACTGCTTATACTATGTGTAAGTCACCCCTACAGCAGGCCTAAGAGCCCTAAAGCAGGGTGCAGTACATTATATACGAGGGCATATCTGCATTAGCCTATAGGCACCTGTGATGTCTAGTTCCATTGCTAGATATTGCAAGTGATCAGGTAGCCATTTGTGGACATGTACTGAGCACTGGTCATTACGGGTTACCATGCTACATGATGGCTGCACTGAAACCAATGGTATTTGGGATTAACCCGTTTGTTGCTTCGAACGTTCTGCGCCAGTGCTGAACGTTCGAAGAAACAGGTGCGGCCGCGTCGGCCAACGGACGTGCGCAGCACTGGCAAGGTAGTGCTCGCGACGACCGTTGGCCGACGGCAGCACTAAAGGGGTTAAATACCAGGTCTTAAGAAGTCTGTTCTGATGCCAGTCTAGATTTATGATGACATGGACCCAGAGGGCACCTTAAAGGTGCCCCCTGAAAATCTACTAGTCCTCTAAGTGTTCTGGCTGACTGGTATCACCCTGCCTGCCACCACAGACGAGTTTCAGAACCCCTGTAGGTGAGAGGCCACGCTCTCAAGAGGTCAGAAACAACGCACGCTCCAGCGGAAGGTGCTCACACCTCCTCAAGCAGGATAGCTAGTGAATTAGCATGTCAAGGCAATAGGTTTCTAAGCCTCAGCCGCCGTTGATATGTGACAACGGCTTCCCCCTTCCAGACCTGGTGAATGACACCCCCTGCCCTGGGGCCCATTTGGCACCAGAGGATACACAAATTAGTCATAAGGTGTGTAATCATTTTAGGCTACTCACAAAGTGGCAGCCTGAAGTGGATAGCAAGGAAGAGTTTCACCATTTTTAATTTGGTCAAACTAGGAATTCTGGGTCAGGATTATGTCCACTCTCCACAGGAAGTGGTCATATAAGGGGGTGCAGTTACTCTAGGGGTAAGTAGCCTATTGGCTACTTCCCTACACTTACCTAAACACCCCTAAATTTAGTATTTAGGGGTCCCCCTGACACCAGGGACTCAGATGTGTCTACTGGGAACTGAAGTGAGGAAAAAAATGAGACGAAGTTGTGAGAAAAGAGGACCTGCACCAAGATTGGCACCAAACCCTGCCTGGCTGCTTGCACCGCAACAGTCACAAAGACCGACTCGTCCAGAAGCTGAACAGCCTCCCCAAACAAGCAGCATTCCCTTTGGGAGGAGAGGCCATCCCCCTGCATCCGCAGGTTCTGACTGCATTGGCTCAGTACTTCGCCTTGCTGGCCATGGGGCCCATCGAGGGAGCAACTCACCAGAAAGAGCTAGGAGATGCCCCATCGCTCTCAGCAAGTATTGAGTCGCTGAACCCCAAGTTGGAGTCTCTCCACACCAATATCCTGGGTACCAGGGGTCTAGCAAGGACCAAGGCTTTTTGCGTATCCAGTCCGAACACCACCGACCTGCCATCAAGCGACTTCAGGATCCACAAGGTCTTCATCGAGAGTCACACTGCTGCCCTGTTTTCTCTCTCCCTCCAGGTTGCCAAGTGAGAGCCTCTAACTGCAGTGACCCACTAGACAAAACACGTCTGCACCCCCGCCCCCAGCCCGAGTTCACGTAAACCAGCTGTGTCCCTGTGCTCCAGAGACCCTCAAGAGCCGAGCCCCTCTTTGGGTTCTGCCGGACTTGCCCCCAAGTCCCCACTTGCAGCCTTTCTTTTGCAGGTACTTCTTCCATATGTACGGGTTACTTACCTTCGGTAATGATGTATCTGGTAGAGACGATTCTAGCTGCAGATTCCTTAATGTAGAATTATCCCCAGGTGTGAGACTGTATTGGGAAACTTTTTGCCCAGCATCCCTGCGTGCCGGGGGGACGGCGTGACGCGGCTCTGCCCAGGTGTCGCCCGCGTACGTGACGTCAGTGAGGTCACATAAGTCCCACCTCGGCACGCCTATGTCAGTTTTCTTCGGTGAACTTTTCCGCGCCACAACGCAGTGACATCAGACAAAAACTGTGGGAGTATGGGAACAGTGTGTGAAAGAGCAGAAAAAAGGAATGGTGACAAACAACACCATAAGGAGCAGTGTCAACACAGCAGTACCCAAGGGCAGGGAAAGAAGAAAGAGCAGAGCACAGCCCTGAGAAGCCACCCTGCCAGCATGTAGACAGCCCCCCCCTTTAGACAAGGAACATAAGCAAAATGTCCCAACAACATGTAGCAGGGCCACGACCCCAACCAAGAATAAAAATGGGGTACCAGTTCCAAGACAAACAGGGAACAACAACCTCCAAGGCAACCCCGGCACAGAGTGCCACAACCTCCCAAGGGGCAAAGGGCAAGGCACGACCAGATGACCCCAACTCGGAGGTTAGCAGAGGCCACAGGACCCTTAGTAACAAAGAGGTAGGGAGGGTAGGGACGAGAGAAAAGGCAAGCCGCAACCCTGGAACAACAAGAGCAGAGGAGCACAGGAGTACCCCTAGATCCATCCTCCAAGGTGCCAACAGAGGAGGAAGGAACAAGAAACAAGACAATCAGCCTCTCAAAAGAACAAGGAATGCACCCTCAGGAGACATAGCCACCCTCCAGGAGGTGAGTGCAGAAAACCAAGCAAAAGGTCCTCGCTGAAAGGGGAGGAAGGGCGGGCCATGAAGGAATCAGCGGCTAGAATCGTCTCTATCAGATACATCATTACCGAAGGTAAGTAACTCATACATCTGATAGAGACTACCAGCCGCAGATTCCTTAACGTGGAATAGATACCTTAGCCATACCCCCAGGGAATGAGGGTCTGCGAAAGGACCTCACCTGCCTGGACATAACAGAGGGTCCTCACAGGGGACTATCCAACAGGCAGGCGAAAAGCCTCCTCCTCGCCCCCCCCCCACAAGCAGACCACCACCGACCCCAAAGAGGGGGGGAGGGAAGAAGAAAGAGAGCCTGTTCACTCTCAACAGAAGAACCAAGGGCAAGCCAGGGGAGGCCGAAGCACCCCGCGCTTCTACAGGGCAACAGAACCTCCAACCAATGCCAGGGCAAGGAAGAGGAAAAGAACAACCTAGAGGGCTCAAAGAAAAAAGGGAAAAGAAGGGGAGCCCACCACAGTCGGAACGCAACAGACCAGACAGAACGGCACCGACAGCAAGAAAACAGTCGGAAGCAGGAAGAACAGCCCAGGGCCCCCCGGAAGACCGGCCAGGCTACACCAGGAAGAAGGAGGAACACACCATCTCAGCCTACAAGATAGAGAACATGAAGGTGAAGAAGAGCCCGGACACACTGCAGCAAGGGGTCCGCGCACACGACTCAAGAAGCAGAACCAGAGCCACGACACTAGGTTGCAGACAGCAGGTCAGACCTAGCACACAGCGCAGCGACCCCGAGTATGACACCCCAGGGCACCACCAAGACAGTCTAATCGAGCAAAAGGGAAAAATTGGACCTGCAATGTACATGCACGCCATGGAGAACAGAAGCCCGAAGTTGACACAACCCCCCAGCACAGCATAAGCTATATGACAGCTACCACTACCCCACATAGGGTAGGTTAAGTCCCAAGACATGGGAACCCTCTTTGGAAGAACTTCTGCAGCAGAGGACAACAGAAAAAGTTGCGAGGAAAAAACCCTGCAGAAGGCTTATCAAGCAGCCCAAGAGAAAAAAACAGAAGGCCTAATCTCAGGGCCAATCTGGGGCAGGTAAACCAAGCAAAAACACACAGCAAGGAAGGGCCATCCAGCAGTCAATAGAACCACAGCCTCAACAAGGAGGACACGAGTGGCCATAATACACATCGAACTACAACAACGAGGGAGACTCGCCCAAACGGAAGAGCTTAATCAAGAGCTAGCCCAACTCACCGGTCACTGAGGGGGAGGAGGAGGCCGAATCCCTGCCAAGAACCTCGAGATGGCTGAGTCCGCCGGGGGGTATAACAAAAGGGTGACATCAAAGGGAAGATCCACCAGCCGTTCCCGCACATTTTCTGGGAACACACTGTCCCAAAGCCACGCATGGCGGCGAAGGGCCACCGAAGAAGCCACCGAAGAAGCCATGGCACGACCCAGCACCTCCGAGATGTCCAGAGCAGAGTGTAGAATAAACGCCGCCAGTTCCCGTCCATCTAACACATGGTGCCGCAGATCAACACCAGCACCCTCCTGCAGATCCAAGGGACTCCACCGAGTCCCACAAACAAGAGGTGGCCCTAGCCAACACACAAAGTATTAAGGGTCTGCAGAGCTGCACTGGTCGAAGCAAACATATTGCGGCCCCAAGAGTCTAGCCAGCGGGCCTCCCGGGAAGGTGGAGCCAACAGGGATAGTAGGGAAGAAAAGGCGGTCCGCAACAGGGTCCCACTAGCAGAGGGGTAGAAGTAAAGACACGCCGGGTCAAGCGGAGCCGGAATGTGTCGATGGAGAAGGTGTAGGGGCACCGGATCCGCCGTGGTGGGGCCTCCCCAAGTCCTCGTCAGAGAAGAATGGAGCGAATCTTTAAAGGGGAGCAGCAGGTCCTTTCCACCAGAGCCCTGGAGGAGAACCTCCAAAAGATGATCCGCGGGGAAATGGGCCGCCGGATCTCCCATGCGCAAAATTGCCACAGCCGTGAAAACAGCGTGAGCAAAGGCCGCCTCCGTAGGGCCCTGCGGTGGAAAAAGCAGCTCCTCCGTGGGCAACGGCAGCAAACTAAGGCGGCTGTCCCCAAAGCCAGCCGGAGGGGCAAGGGCCAGGCCCGAAAGGGACAAAGAGGCGCCGAAGAGTGGGGGACTTGTGGTTCTTCTGGCGAAAACCACAGCGAAGGCAGGGAGCCGTCTTTTGATGATGCCATGGAGAAAGCCATGACGCGGTGGCCAGTCTCCGGTGAGGACGACACCAGCCGGCGCGCAACCTCTCTAGAAGAGGGGACGTCCGAGGACGAATCCCTGTTCTGACGCCTGTCTGGTGCTGTAGAAGTCGCAACCTGGAGCAGCGCGTCGTCGTCCAACACCACAGGAGACACCGGACAGGCCCCCACCTTTCACACGGCGCCGGG
The DNA here is from genome assembly GCF_964261635.1 of Lissotriton helveticus. Lineage (NCBI taxonomy): Eukaryota > Metazoa > Chordata > Amphibia > Caudata > Salamandridae > Lissotriton > Lissotriton helveticus. The sequence continues at coordinate 144,197,805 of NC_136058.1, read as the reverse complement.
GACCGGGGCTGGGATGGAGCCGAGGTGGTCAAGGGGTGGCGCCGGAATAGTGCCGACTCGACCTCCAACGAGGCACCTTCCTGCGTGAAGGAACGAGAAGCAACCAGAGAGTGACAAGGAGTCCCCTGCCAGCCTCCACCCACGAGGGGTAGAGAGGGGCCCTCTGACCCCTGTGGCGCTGCCGGACTCGACTCTACCTCCGATGAGGCAGCCGCCTGCGCGGAGGGAGAGGGGCCCAGGGAGGAACAAGAGATCCCCGCTAGCCTCGATTCATTACGGGGACGAGGGGGGTCCGCCGACCCCTCTGGCGCCGCCAGGGCCAGCAGCTGCCGGCACCATAGCGCCGTCACCTCGGCCTTAGACAGGATCACCTTGTCAAAGGGGAGAGAGGGGCTTGGGGATGCGACCCGAGCCCCGTCGACCTACCGCGACACCACAGGGACTCCCGTAGGAGTTTGCGGCGAAGCCGGGACGCTGTGGTCCGAAGGAGGGACCCCGACGTGCCACACCCCAACAGCACCATATCCTCCAAGCTTGGATCTGAACCAGTCGGGGCCGGAGCCGCCAGCGACGCCGCGGAAGGCCCCACACTGCGCAAGAGATCCGCTGACGTCCCAGGAGGGGGAAGGAGGAAGAGGAGAAACCAGTGTGGCCTGGAAAGCGGCCGCATATGCTTCCATCTGGGCTCTCGGCGCCCCCTCACCGGGAAACGGTTGATAGGGGGGGGCGATAAGCAGGCCGTATCACCGGCGGAGAGCCCACACCCCCAACAGGCCGGAAACCAGCTCTCGGGGACAAACTGAGACACTTTCCTACAGGGGAGTGATGGCTCTTGCGGCACAGGAGAGGGATGATGATGACGACTATGAAGGCTGCTCCGAAAACCTCCCGCAGAGGCTGAGCGAGGTGACGAAGCCGACCTGGACATGCAAGCCGAAAGAAGTTTCATCCGGCATTCCCGCCGCGACTTCGGCTTCAACCGCTGGCACGCCTCGCAATCAGTGGAGCAGTGATCCTCCCCCAAGCACCACATGCAAATTAGGCGAGGGTCAGTCGCAGACATCAAGCATCCACAAGACTAACAAGTCTTGAAGCCCGAAGGGATCCGTACACTGTTCCCACAACACACGAAGGAAAGAAGGGAAAGGCCTAAACAGGCCCAGAGCATGAACCGGATACGCGTTGCACCCGGAAAAGGAAAAAACAGACGTAGGGGCGCCGGGGTGGGACTTATGTGACCTCGCTGACGTCATGTACACAGGTGACGCCAGGGCGGAGCTGCGTGATGCCGTCCCCCCGGGGCGCATGGATGCTGGGCAAAAAGTTTCCGGATCCAGTCTCACGCCTGGAGATAATTCTACGTTAAGGAATCTGCAGCTAGTAGTCTCTATCAGATATTTTAACGAGCAAAGCATGAGGTTACCAACGCGACTAGCACCTCTGCACCGGACACACACCAGGGTAGGTAAAATCAAACTGCTGGTGGTTTCTTAGGCATTGGTCCCTAAGCACCTTAAGTCCTAGAAGGCACCCTCAACAAACATTTGCAATATTATTTATGCAGTGTATGTTTCTCCCATAGGATAACATTACCTTATTTGAGGCTCATACCTCAGAACTGTTATTTTCTATTTTTGCAAAAATCTATAGGTCCGAAAGGACTTACCTGATTCCAATAATCTTGGTTTCAAATATATATACAAATCTGTGTTATTTTTCTAAATTCTTTTCAAATTTCTTCACGAGTGTTTGTCTTATTTATTAACTCTTTCTGCACAACAAATGCTTAACACTACCCTCTGAAAAGCTTAAGGTGCACGACCACACTACAAGAATAGAGTGTTTAGGATGTTTAATTTAAGCCCTGTAAACCAACACGGGTCGTCTGTATTTTTTGTATGGTGTGCCCTTGCAAAACCCAGATTTTATACAGGGTACATGAAAACTGTTTGTGCTTTTGTAGCACCACAGTAGAGCCAAAGTATTAGTTCAGTATCAGGACTTGACCCTCTCGATGTCAGTGATATTGATACCGCTGCAGGTCTTGGAGCTGAATAGACAACTGAAGTGGAGGCGATACAGGTCCCATAACGGGGTTGAATGGTGCTGATGATGTATCCTCAATGATAGCCTGACTGGGGAACCTTGCAGTTCCTTGGCGAGTGAAGGCACACCAGAGGGAGTGAGAAGCACACAAAAAATATGCAGAATGGCCACCTTAAAGACTCCAATCTTCTGCAAACTTGGTAAGGGAAAATTGGATTGGGATCAGTTGAGGAATCAGCTCCACGACTGCAGACCGAGGTGTACCACTGACGTTGTGACGCTCTTGCCTATTCACCTTACGACCAGAGTGTTCGCATGGGGTCAAGTGGTACTTCCTTTTTGCTTAGACTACAGTTTAAACTTACCTAAGGACTTCAAGCACAAAGCTCACCATTTGCAGGCACAGCCTTGGGAATGGGAAAGAGCCTGCAGACACTACCACAACAACATTTGTTGTAAACATTTTCAAGTAGTTATAATTAAAAATGGAAAGATAACAAATATGAACTGATTGACAATATTTATACCAACCAGGCGCGTGTGTGTGTGTGTGTGTATATATATATATATATATATATATATATATATATATATATATATATATATATAGCGCTAGACCTTTGATTTCATATCGGATAATGGGTTGTGAGGAATACGACACCGGATATTACACTGAAATCGAAATTCAATTAAAGACATAACTGATTTAAGATTACCTTCTTTCTTTAATAAAGGAGTAATAATGCCCTGCATGTGCCTGACCACTGTGCACAATTACTCCAACAAGTTCATAATTTTCTGTTGGTGCAACTTTTTTACGCGGAGATCCACCCACGTCAGTATTTTTCCCAATGTCACCAGCTTCAGACGATGAATCCTGACGGGCCATCCCTAGTACTGTGTAAGGCTCCATATTTAGCATCCATGGGAACTATAACAAAGTGAAGATAATAATCACATTAAGATTATTATTGTTTGTATATTAATACACATCTTATCGTCACTACCCATTAATTTTCGCTAAATCGGGAAATAGGAGACAAGCATGCAATGCAGATGGAAGGATAACTAGACCCTCATATTTATGTTCACAGAATAGAAATCAATATAAACCACTTTTTGTGGCACACAGTCATGAGATAAATGCACTCCCATTTGTTCCCAGACTATAATACTAACTTGAGGGTTTTATCTTCCTAACACACAACGTATAATATGAATACATGACATTACTATGCATGCCTTTGATGTTATTTATTCTTGATACAGCACACAACTCAATCCCAAAGGAGTATCGTGATGCTTGGCTGCTCAGAAACTAATGCAATTTAGAACATTCAGGTTTTTAACATCTTAAAATTCGTGAAATTGGAGCAGGTGCAGATATGAAAAGGGACTTTGTTTCAATGAAAATGGGCCAAACATGAGAAGGATCTACCACCAAATCTGGAGGTGCGTATACGTGGGATCTGCAAGAAAGCTTTATTTGTGGACATTAACTGTCTCAAAGGCTGAGTCCCGTATGAAGATAGACAGGAAGGGCCTTATTTAAAGCCTTATGCATCAGGCAGTATAGCTTTAAAAGAACAATAGTTACTTACCAGTATTGGTGTCTTTCATAGATTCACATGCCTGAATCATTCCCCGTCGTCTGAGTGGGAGTGGGAGTCCCACGGTACATAAAAAAGCAATAACATGCCTGTAATAACCAAATAACCTTCGTAATAACCAACCAGGAAGTAAAGTAGCCCTAGCTACAGGAGCAAAAGCTCCCACACTCATGACTATCCTAGTCATTTTGTATAGACCAAACTGCAGCCAATCAGGCGACAGCACCCACCAGAATGTTCTCCCCAGAGGCTCAGGCTGTCAGATTTTCTCGCACAGGAGTGAAACCAGCATAATTGCCTGAAGGAGCCTCTAAGGGGAGGTGGGCGGGTTACATGTGAATCTATGAAAGACACCAATACTGGAGAACCACAGATTACAGGTAAGTAACTATTGTTCTTCTCCAGTATTTGGGGTGTCTTTCATAGATTCCCATGCCTGAATCAGAATAGATAGCAGTACTCATAACATAATGCTCATAGATGCTAATTGCAACATAGTATACATGCATATCATAAAATGTAAAAGACATTGTAAAGGGTCTAAAAGAGCATAGAGGAGGCGGGAGAACGGAGGCTCACCATATTGGAAAAGATTGCGAAGAACTGCTCTTCCCACCGAAGCATCTGCCTCACTTGCTGAGTCTAAACAGTAGTGCCTCGTAAAAGTGTGCCTGTTGGACCACGTTGCAGCTCTGCAGATTTGCAGAAAAGGCACACCAGCAAACAGAGCAGTGGAAGAGGAAACTGCCCTTGTAGAATGCGCTCTTGGTAAGGCCTGTAAGGGTCTTCCTGCCTGTTGATGGCAAAGTCCAATTGTTGACGAGATTCATCTGGCGATTGTCTGTTTTGATACTGCGCAGCCCTGGCGCAGTCTGCCATAGGCCACAAACAACTGATCTGTCTTGCGCACAGCTGCTGTTCTTGAAAGATAAAACCTGAGACACCTCCTGATGTCCAAGGAGTGTAAAGCTCGCTCCGCCGGAGATTGTGGATTTGGAAAAAAAGGTCTTGAGGATTACCGGCTCATTTAAATGAAAGTCCGAAGGGACCTTGGGCATGTACCTCGGATTGGTCCGCAGTACTACCAAATCAGAGGTAAATTGTAAGAAAGGCGGTTTAGACGTGAATGCTTGAATGTCACTGACCCTTCTGGTAGAGGTTAGAGCCAATAACAAGGAGACTTTCCTAGTAATAAACTTAAGGTCAACCTTATGGATCGGCTTAAAGGGGTGACGCATGAGCTGGGCTAGCACCACATTTAAATGCCAAGCAGGAGGTGGTCATCGAATCGGAGGAAACATACGAAATAGACCCTTGAAAAATTGCTGGATTATTCTTGAAGAAAACAGTGAGTTCGATCCGTCCTGACGGAATCGGGAAATGGCTGCCAGAAACACCCTCAGGGTTGAATGCGCCAGACCCGATCTAGCCAGCTGCAGGAAGAAAGGCAATATTTGTTCTGGCCTAGCATGAATGGGATGCAGATCAACAGTTTGGCACCAGGCACAAAAACGTTTCCACTTGAGTTTGTATGTACTAATCGTTGATGGTGCTCTGGCGTTAGCTAGAACCTCTTGACAGTCCTGAGGAATGTCTAAGTGGGCGAATTCATTGTGTTGAGGAGCCAAGTTGACAATTTCAGGGAAACTGGGTCCGGATGGTAAACCTTGCCTTCCTGAATTGTTAAGAGATTCGGAATTCGAGGCAGTTGTATTGGCTTGCTCTCCGAGAGGAGGAGAAGTTCGGTGAACCAATATTGCCGGGGCCACCTTGGAGCAATTAAGATTAGGCGACATGGTTGACTCTTCATCTTCCTGATGATCTTGGGAATTAACGGAATTGGTGGAAAAGCGTATGCAAATATTCAACACCAATTCATCGAAAGGGCATCCCCGCACGAGTCCTTGTGGGGAATCCAGCTTGCAAAGCGTCGGCATTTCCGGTTCTGATGCGTTGCAAACAGATCCAGGTCGGGATGACCCCACTCTCGGAATATCTGATCTAAGGATGGTTGATGAAGCTCCCTACAGATTTTACATTCCTTTGCCTCATGATCCGGATATAGACAATATATACATTTTTTGTGAGGATCTTCCTTGAACAGCCTTAGCTTTCCACAGGAATCACAAGCCCTAAAGAGGGATTTTGAAGTAGACATCGTTTGAAGGTCAAAAACCAACTAAAGAAGAAGAAACTGAGCAGAGCTCAGGGAGACTCCCTTCACACGACGTGCGGTAGAAAATCTGACAGCCTGAGCCTCTGGGGAGAACATTCTGGTGGGTGCTGTCGCCTGATTGGCTGCAGTTTGGTCTATACAAAATGACTAGGATAGTCATGAGTGTGGGAGCTTTTGCTCCTGTAGCTAGGGCTACTTTACTTCCTGGTTGGTTATTACCAAGGTTTTTAGGTTATTACAGGCATGTTATTGCTTTTTTATGTACCGTGGGACTCCCACTCCGACGACGGGGAATGATTCAGGCATGTGAATCATCTATGAAAGACACCCCAAATACTGGAGAACTGCTCTTTCCTGATGGGCAACCAATGCAGTTTATTAGAAGAGGGGCTGAAGAGGGCCATGTAGGAAGTCTGCCAATCAGCCATGCAGCTGCATTCTGCACAACTTGCAGTGTAGCTAGCAAGGTCCTGTTAGCTGCTACCAACCAGCCAGGAAAAAACGTTTTTTAAGAGCCTCAATATTTCAAAACAAGTGCAGCAGATTGCATAGACATGATTTTTCATAGATAGCATTTGGTCTACTTTTACTCAGATATTTCAACCCTTGTTTAGGAGAAGAGACTGGGACAAGTTCAATAGGCCAACAATCAGCCGACCAAAGCTTGGGGGGGGGGGGGGGTTTGTGTATTGGCTCTTAGGAGAGCAAAAACACAATGATGAATTTTTGAAGTTACGAGCTGTAGAGAAGGGCTTAAACATTGACAGAGAGTTACACATGTTTCTATCAGAATAACCTATTAATCGGTTATACTGACCCATAGAACTTCTGGAACCGGCATGATGTTGGCAGAACTTATGGGAATCCATCTACTACAAACCCTCTTACATGACTTCTTTACACTTACTGTTCAGAGACAAACATGCTCTGCGTCTTCTATCACAAAATTCCTGACTCAGTGTAACATACAACACTTGACGTGCGTTAACAATACCTATGCGGTTTCCTAACATCTGAAGTCTCACTCCCCCCCCATACCCACACTGTTGTGCCGTAAAATATAAGATTAACTGGGTTACTTGTTTGTCCATTAACTCTGAAGGGTAAATACCTTTAAGACAACAATTTAATGTGACGTTATCACTAACCAATACGTTCTATTAAACACCAAGGAGCATAATGTTCTGAATTGTGAGGAGGAATTATCTACGGACAACATGTATTGTTTGACTTTAGCCAATAATTAATTATCATGAAATATCCAGAAATAAACTGTTAGTGATGTATAAATGTTTCACGTTTTGTACTAATTAACCAATTATTAGTAACAATAATGAACTATTAGTGATGTACAAACATTATTATTTTTACTTTTCCATATTGATTATCATATTTTGCAGCTTGTCCTTCCGAGGCACTCAATAAAAATCTTCATCTGAACTTGGCTACTCCATACTTGTCTTTACCATTCCTCACTACTTTATGCATAGGTGTTTATCCCTTCTGGGAGGGCCGCCGAATTTGCTCCCATACTTTTGACTACCACTTCCTGACTTAAACAAAAAAGGACATTATGTTCTCCATTTTTACGACATCCGCTTTGGGAATCAACTCCTAACTTCAATAATACAGCTAACAAGTCCACTCTCTATTTTTATGACTTCCGCTTTGCCGCGAACTCCACCAATTTAAATTGGTCAGTTCCAGAACGCTTCTGTTGTGATACAGACAAGATAGGACTACGGAAGCGGATGGTTTACTGAATAAGACAGGTCAGTTCTATCACTTTTAATCCGGACACTAGCCCAGTTTCTAATTTGTGCTAAGTCAGAGGCATCTTTAGAAACCATTTTGCCCGACGGATTTTTATAATCCTAGACTGAATATATAGGGGTATCAACACCGATATAGAGAGCGCATTCCCACATAACTTATTTTAAACAAAAATATTTTTTTCACAGGGACTTATCATAGTCCACTCCAAGCCGATATAATTAATTTATGGCTTTCAACTTACTGGGTTCTTCACCTCTTCCAAGAAATATTGACGTAAGTCTATTACTAATGTGAACACGTTGCTATATAGTCTAAACAGATTTGACTGCATGCTAGTTTAACATGGTGTTTTCCTTTTTACTTTTAGTCAACAAATGTCCCACAGATTGTTCGAAATAATGGCTGTTTTAGACGGATCTTCAACATCATATGAAACATGATCGATAGCCTACTTTGCTGAAGCACAATTGAAGGTGCACATTGTACGAGTTACTTACCTTCGGTAACGATGTATCTGGTAGAGACGATCCTAGCCGCAGATTCCTTAACGTAGAATTATCCCCAGGCGTGAGACTGGATCCAGAAAACTTTTCTTGCCACAGCATCCCTGTGCGGCGGGAGGACGGCACCACGTGACTCCGCCCTGACGTCGTCTGACGTCAGCGATGGTACATAAGTCCCACCCCGGCGCGCCTACCTCAGTTTTCTTCGTATAACTTTTCGCTGCCACAACGCGGAGCCATCACAAACAAAACTGTGAGAATACTGGAACAGTGTGTGCAAACCCAGCAAAACAGAAAGGAAAGAAACTAATAGTGAGGAACAGCACCATCCAGAATACTGCCAGGTACTAAGGCATCAAGACACGGAATAAAAGAACAGAGTGCAGCTACTGAAGCAAGCCTGCAGACAAATACAACAACCTCCCCGGGGGCAGGAAGAATATGAAAGAATGCGCAACAGACTAAGAAGTCTGCAACCACCGCAGAGAACACAGTAGTGTTCCAGGGCCAGAACAGAAGAGCAAATACAATTCTATGTCAGGACCGGAGGCTCCGATTATGCTTTTCTTCCTTCGCTTTATTCTCTATGCTCAAACCACAGCAGCCAGAAAAGCAACAAAGATGTATTTTCTTTTACAAATCAAGAAAAAAACATCATTTAGTCATAACAAAACAAACACAGTATAGTCCCAAGAACATCAACTCCCATCAATCCATGGGGAAACATCATAATATAGTCCTTCTACATTGTCCATGCACTCCTCTGAAAGGTCCTCCATCTTGTGAAGCCTTCCTCTTTCTTCGCTGCTGCGCAGCCAGTTAAGTGCTGTTTTTTCTTGCTGTGATAAAATGTGCTTGTATGCCCTATTAATGATGTTCGTTTTATGCGGGCCGTTTTCGTAAGGGAATCGCTTTTATTTGTGGATTGATTGCCAGGTTGTTTTTCTTGCAGATTCCCTTTGTTTGTTTGTTTAACCGCGGGAGCGCTTTCGCTCCTTTCGCGGCTGGCCCACATTTGCGGCGGAGTGTATTTCCCGCCAGGGGGCGCCAGCGCGTCTCGTTGTTTCTCCCAGCGCGAGAGTCTCCTCAGAGGAGACCGCGCTGAGGGAGCCGAGTACGCCGGAGCCTGTCCCCCTGCCGCCACAGTGTGAACGCCCTGAGGGGTCTGTATTCCCCGCACATTAGTGCTTGACGCCCCGCTGGGGCCGTAATTGCACGGAGACTGCAGCTCCGGAATCGGCTGCGGGCAGGGAAAACTAGGTCCCGAGGAGTACGTTTAGCGCGCCAGGTGGCGGCTGGCCTTGTCCAACGTGAGGGCCTGCGCGCTTGGGGGTATAATCTGATTACCCACAGCGGTCCATCCGCAATTTAACCCTTGCAGCTCGTGTGACCTGCCCAAAAGTTAACAGGCCTGTTGGTCTGCAGCCAGCCAGCATTGCAACACTCTCTGGTGGTCAGGGGTATAATCAAGCACTGCTACCTGCAGTTAGTTTGAGGGGAGCTTGGCTCTGCTGAGGTTGTCTCCTGGTGTGTATTGGTAGTGATGGAGCAAGGGGAGTATTATGAGGAGGAATCCACCCAGTATTTACCCCTAGACGATGACTTCTTTGAAGCTGTGGATAGCTCTATTTACCGGTGTGTAAATGAAGTGGTAGGCCCTATGGAGGAGCGTCTGGCTAATCGCATCGTGGCAGAGTGCGCAAAAATTGCGCAGGCCGGATCAAGTGCGATTCCCCCCGCTCCGACGCCCCAGTCAGAAGAGGGGGCGCCCCCTCCTAAGAAACGGTGTGCGGAGGGTGGCGCTGAGGGGGCGCAGGGGGTGGATAAGGACGCCTTTGAGCGCTTGAAAAGTGCCTTCTTGGCGAAGTCCGGGCCACTTCCTGCTGACCCCCCGGCGCTACCGGACCCGACGCTGTCCACGGCTCCCCCCTCCCCATCTCATGATGGGGGTTCCCAGACGGACAGCGACGGTGAGGGGTCTTCACGTTCTTGGCGTCCTTCAAGTTCCGCGGGCACGTTGCCTCAGGATGAGTCAGGCATGCTGGACCCGGATGAAATTATGCATCCGCGCTCCGCTGCCTGGGCACCTGGGGACAAGGTGGCCAAGTTCGTGGCGGGTCGCCTACGGAAGCCCCTTGAACAGGAAGCACGTAGTTGTCTCCGAGCGGAGTGTCCCCGTCCCACACTAGCAGGGAAGGTAGCCCTTACGCCCGAGTTAGATTCAAAGATGGCGACCTTCCTGGCCAAATATGTAAAGGACCCGAGGAAAGGCATTGATAGGTCCTGGCGTTCATGCCAGGACAAGCTCCTGGACGCCATTGGTCCGATGACAAAAATCTTGGACATGGCAGAGGAGGCGAAGGTCACGGGCGATCCCATTTCCCCCGAGGTACTGTCCAATTGGGCGCAGAGGGCTATCATATTTATGGGAAACGCCAACTGCGCACTCTCAACCGAACGTCGGCGGTCTCTGCTTATAAAGCTGGACCCTAAATTAGGCGACTTGGCGTCCTCGGAAGCAGGCGCCGTGGCTCAGGGAGGCCTGTTCGGTGAACCCTTTGTTAAGGAGTTGGGGAAGTTTGTTGCCACCTTCACGTCATTGGACAAAGCCCAGTCTACTATAAAAAGGGTGTTTCAAACGCGTTTCTCCCAAGGGGCCGGTCGCGGTAGGGGCCGCGCGCCCGGCCGTGGAGGCCAACAATCTGGCAACAGGGGACAAGGCTCCAGTCGAGGACAATATAATTCCTCGACGAACTTCAACACCTTCTACCCTACCCGAGGGCAGCGGTTCCACGGACGCGGCGGCTTCAAGAACAACGCAGTCCGGGGACAAACAGGCGGTAAGTGTCATGCCTGCGGAGCAGGTTTCTATAGGGGGTCGTTTAGCGGCCTTTCAGGACGTTTGGGCTCAGCTTACGTCAGATGCTTGGGTCTTGCAGACGGTGAGGGGGTTTCACATAGAATTCTACGACCAGCCTTTTCAGGCAGAACCCCCTCGACCCATCTCCTTTTCAGTTCCCGACGCCCAGCTGATCGACGAGGAGGTGTCCGCTCTTCTAGAGAAAGGAGCCATCTGTCGATCAGCTCGGCATCCCAACGGTTTCCTCAGCAACGTCTTTTTAGTGGAAAAGACAGACGGAGGTCGGCGTCCGGTAATCAACCTGAGAGAGTTCAATGGTTGGTTGGTTTACCGACACTTCAAAATGGAGGGCATACACCTCCTTCGGGATGTCCTCCTGCCGCACGATTGGATGGTCCGGTTGGACCTCAAAGATGCGTACTTGGTGGTTCCGGTCCATCCTCCCCATCGACGTTTTCTCCAGTTTCTTTGGCGGGGTCAGGTGTACGAATTTGTCGCCCTTCCTTTCGGTCTCTCTTCAGCACCTTGGTGCTTCACAAAGGTGCTTCACCCGGTGGTCGAGTTTTTGAGAGGTCAGGGGATAAGAATGATTGTGTACCTGGACGACATCCTTCTCATGGCACAGTGCCCGCAGAGGCTGACGGCTCAGTTGCAACAGACGGTGTCCCTCTTGGAGAGTCTGGGATTTGTCATCAACGGGTCAAAGTCGATCCTATGCCCGACTCAGAGTCTGATTTTTCTCGGTTTCGTCGTCGACTCCGTTCAGGCTTCCTTGAGTCTTCCGGCTCCCAAGATAGCCAAAATCCGTCACATCCTGAGACAGACCATCTCCAGGCCCCGGACCTCCCTTCGGCAGATTGCCCGAGTGGTGGGTCTCCTATCGTCCTCCATTCAGGCGATCTTCCCAGGCCCGTTGCATTATCGGGCCTTGCAGAGGTTGAAGGCTCACCATCTCAGGAAAGGGTTGACTTACGATCAGGTGGTGCCTCTGTCAGAGGAGGCGAAGGAGGAGATGGCTTGGTGGTTGTCACACATGGAGGCCTGGAACGGACGGGCGATTTTCGGTTCTACTCCGGATTTGGTCATAGAATCGGATGCCAGCCGGTCAGGATGGGGAGCCCGTTGCGGGGAATTCTCCACAGGCGGCGTTTGGTCATTAGAAGAGCAGGGGCTGCATATCAATTGCCTAGAGCTCCTGGCGGGTTCATTCGCCGTGCGCTGCTGGACCAGGCAGCAAGCGAGTTCATGCGTTCTGCTGAAAATGGACAACGTATCAGCGGTACGCTATGTCAATCGCCTGGGGGGCCCGAGGTCTCGGGCTTTGGCGGACCTCGCCAAGGACTTCTGGGAATATTGTCTGGCGCACCAGGTCTCGGTGACGGCAGAATATCTCCCGGGCCAAGCCAATCAAGTGGCAGATTGGCACTCGAGGCATCTAAGGGATTCCAGTCTGTGGAAGCTGGACGTTCTGGTATTCAGGTGGCTGGACAGTCACTGGGGTCCATTTTCGGTGGACCTCTTTGCGTCCCGTCTCGATCATCAGCTCCCTCGCTTCTTCAGCTGGAGACCCGACCCCCTGGCGGAAGCTACGGATGCTTTCCTTCAGGACTGGAGTCAGGAGAAGGGTTATGCCTTTCCTCCGTTCTCGATGGTGGTGAGATTGGCAGCCCGGGTCCGGCTTCTAGGGGCAGAGGTGGTGGTGGTGACGCCGTTTTGGAGGTCGCAAGTGTGGTTTCCGGTTCTTCTGGAACTTTCTTGGGATTTTCCAATCCTACTCCCCCCGCTTCCTCATCTCCTGCTGAATCCGGACGGGGAGCAGCATCACCTCATTCGCCAAGGCTCTCTCCGCCTCATGGCATGGAGGCTTTCGGGAGACGCTGGGCGCTCCCAGGCCTTTCGGGATCGGCTCAGTGCTTCTTATCAAAGGCCTGGGCAGACAGTACGTCTAAGCGGTATCGGTCCGCTTGGACCAAGTGGTTTCGTTGGTGTCTTCAACGGGACTTGGATCCCGTGGTCGCGGGTGTTGTTCCCTTACTAAATTTCCTGGCGGATCTGGCTGCAGAGGGTCGGGCCTACCGCTCCATTAATGCGATCCGTTCAGCAATATCAGCCGCTCATTGTCCGGTTGACGGAGCCCCGATCGGGGAGCATCCATTTGTCTGCCGTCTTTTGCGGGGTATCCGCCTGTCGCTGCCCCCAGAACCTCGATATTCTGTCCTTTGGGACGTTAATTTGGTCTTAAATCTGTTTTTATCTTGGCAACCGAATAGGTATCTTTCTTTGAAGGAGCTTTCGGCTAAGCTAGCCATGCTGTTGTGTCTCGTCTCCTGCCGCAGGGTCTCTGACGTCCGGGCTTTGGACGTTACGGCACAGGTTTTTTCCCCCGAAGGGGTTATTTTCACAGTAGGTCGCCCTACTAAGTCAGATTCTCGGACAATTTCATACCCGGCCTTTGCAGATGTGCCTAAGCTGTGTGTGGTGGACTGCCTGAAGTCCTACGAGGATATGACCATGGAATTCCGCCCGCCGGGCGAACGACAACTTCTTATTGCTTTACGGAAACCACACAAAGCTGTCTCTTCGCCCACTATAGCCCGATGGGTGAGGTGGGTCATGCAAGAGGCTGGTATTGACACAAAACAGTTTGGGGCGCATTCGGCTAGAGGCGCGATGGCTTCTAAGGCTTTCTCTCTGGGAGCTCGATTGGAAGACCTTATGCGCGCAGCGGATTGGTCTTCTGATTCCACCTTTAAGAGGTTTTATTTTAAACCGGTGGTGGATGTGGCACGGTTGGTGGTAAGTAAGCTTTGAACTAGCATAATCGGAGCCTCCGGTCCTGACATAGAATTGAAATTTGCCTAGCATGGTAACGGTAAGTTTCAATTCTATTAAGGACGCGGAGGCGAGGATTATCCCTCCCGTGCACGGTTAGTGCGAACCCACCCGTATGGCTGTAAGTAACCTGTTTTCTTCAATGTTGCTTGGTGTTTGGAGTACACTGACGTGGCTAGTAAGTGTCAAGATGACTCGACCTTGGACGGATTAACTCCTTGTGTTTTCATTATGTTTCAGGACATGATGGTGCAAAACAGGACCAATAGGATTCAGGCGTGACTTGCGCGAAGAAAGAGGAAGGCTTCACAAGATGGAGGACCTTTCAGAGGAGTGCATGGACAATGTAGAAGGACTATATTATGATGTTTCCCCATGGATTGATGGGAGTTGATGTTCTTGGGACTATACTGTGTTTGTTTTGTTATGACTAAATGATGTTTTTTTCTTGATTTGTAAAAGAAAATACATCTTTGTTGCTTTTCTGGCTGCTGTGGTTTGAGCATAGAGAATAAAGCGAAGGAAGAAAAGCATAATCCTCGCCTCCGCGTCCTTAATAGAATTGAAACTTACCGTTACTATGCTAGGCAAATTTCGATTCACCCCCAGACAACACCAGCAAGAAGGAACTAAACTGAGGGTCGAGACCCAGTCAAGGGACCTCAACCCCAAGGACTGCGAGAATCAGAAGTGCAAGCCACACAAGGAAGCAGAGCACGAGCGAACCCAATATTGGAGACCAAGGTGCAGGGGCGCAGAAGTACCCAGGAATTCATCAACCAATCACCAGAAAGGAAGGATTGGAGCAACAAGGCGAACATCCCCCCTAGGGAGGGAGTAAGAAAAGGGCACTCGCAGAGGACAGCAGCCCTGGGGCAGGCGAGTGCAGAAGACTGAGAAGGGTCCTCGTAGAAACGGGGAGGAAGGGTGGGTCGTGAAGGAATCTGCGGCTAGAATCGACTCTACCAGATACATTGTTACCGAAGGTAAGTAACTCGTACATCTGATATAGACTACTAGCTGCAGAGTCCTTAACGAAGAATATATACCCTAGCCATACCCAAAGGGGAGGAGGGTCTGCGGGAGGACCCACTCAGCCTGGAAGAATACAGGGCCCCACAGGGGACGAGCCATAGGGACAGGGAGAAACCCAGTCCCCCTCCAGGCAGAAGAGAACTTCACCAGCTTAGAAGAACACAGAGACCCACAGGGCATGTGTGAAGGAGAGGCGATGAGGGGGCAGCCCAACCTCCACCAAGCAAAGAAACAAGACAAGACTGTAGGAGAGTGGGGTCTGCAATCCTATGGTCACCCCAGATTTTTGCTTTTTGCTTCACTGGTTTACGACTTTCCCTGGCTGTGGGCCTGCTAATCAGACCCACAGCCTAGCTGTTCTCTCTCTAAATTTACAACCATGTACCGTAGGTGCATTTTCCAATTGGTACTGGGCCACCTTATCAGTCCCTGTACTGTATACCTTAGGTATCCAGGGCATAGGTGTACCCAGGGCCTACCAGGGGCTGAAGCATGTATTATGCCACCCCTGGCTGGCCATCTAAACAGACACAACTGGCTGCACGACAGCTGGGGCAAGGTGGTGTAATCACCCTTTGCTTTAGATATAGTTCCCTATATCTAAACCTAAAATGGACACATATAGTTCCCTATATCTAAACCTAAAATGGACACATATATTCCTATCAGTCACTCCTATGGAAGGCCTTATCAATCCTGAAGGCAGAGTGCTTGGAATTATGTGAGATGGTGCTCTGGCATGAGCTGAGCCCGTTTGTAGCTTGTGGAACCAAGTCCTAATAGCTGTTCCATGATAACGCTATACCATATACTCTTAAGTGCATTATAATCCTCGCGGTTAAATGCTAACTCTGGTATACCATTATCAAAACATGTCGAGTAAGGTGTCATACGAATTGGAATACTACCCCCTCGCCAATTCTGGCGACGGGGGTAGCATTCCACCCTTCTAGAGGGACACGACATGTATGTAACTGAGAACCCCGGTTAAAGTTAACTCGAGCCTTGGCATCACAAAATGGATGCTGCCACCACAGACACAAGTCTGACCTCCTGCTGCTGGGAGTCCTTCCAGCGAGGACGGCTTGGACAAAGGGTTTCCTGCCTTGGGAGGTGCTAGCACCACCCCAGACAGGATTTTGTGTATTGGGTAGGCTAGGCTTGAAAGGAATGAGACATGCCTGGGGCACACAAGGTGCCCTGTGCATACACCGGTTCCAACCAGTTGCTGGGACACTCCAGCCCCAGCTCTGGCGGGAAACCGGACAAAGGATAGGGGTGTAACCACCCCCCTTCCTGGTCCCACCCAGGGGAGGGACCTAGTCAGTAGTGCAGCCCCCTTTAGCAGGATAAAGGTAGGAGCTGGTCCCATTCCAAATCAGATTATCCTGAACAACTTTACAAGAAGAAACTCTGGACTTCGACGTTCTGCTCCACAGAAGACTGAAGAATCTCCCTTGTGGGCAAGGAGTGTCCACCCTGCACAAGCAGGCACCATCAAGCGTCCAGCGGCTTCCCTTTGTCGTCTTCCTTCCAGGATCCAGACTTCAGAGCCCGACGAGACCCGGATTCCCAGACCTCTCCGACCTCAACCCACATCTGCAGCAAAGCTGAGACCCGTGGGTGCGACGAGACACGTGGGACCGGCCATCTTGGAAGAAACTGCACTTCGCTTCCAGCACGACTCCCGAGGTAAACTCGACCAAGTGCTTTGGGGACTGAGAAGCCCCATCCCCGAGCAGCTCCTGCACCGAATATCAGCTCTCCAGCATCCACGAGATCTGCGTGGGGCCCTTCTGCTTTGTTGCTGCTCGACGCGTGGTCTGGTCACTTGCCGGCTGGCTAGTGGCCTCCCAGATGACGAACCTTTGAATCTTTGCTGCTGGTCTGGTTGCTCCAGACTGGCCCTTGCTCCCTTCCAAAAGAGGGGCACCCGGACTCTCCTAGTCCGCACCAGACGCTTTCTCCACTCACCGCGTGGGTTGCCTTTGCCAAGGCCTGTTGACGCCGATTCCGGATCCAACACCGCCGACAGCGAGAGCCTGCGTGGGACAGCTCGTGCCTCCATCCTGGTCGTCGAAGACACCTCCTGGTCCACGTGGCTGCAGAGTCAAGCGTCCACTCTTCACCTGATCGCGACGACGACATCTGGTTCCTTCCTGGTTCCACTCCAGTCACTGGCTAGTGACTGTGAACATTGTCCCCTCTGCTTTCAGGTCTCCTTCAACAATCCACCCTTGGATTGCACCGGACATCTTCTTCCTGGTCGCCTGCAGCATCTTTTCTTTCAGGCTCCATTGACTTCAACGCGAGAACCCGACGCACTTTGAACCCTATGCACCCGCGGCCCGTGGGTGAGGTAACAAGGGCACTTCGGTGCTCCAGGGTAGTTTAACTGTCCTAGTGTCTAGTTCCACAGTCGTTTTAGTCCTATCTAGTCAGGATTGTCCGCACTCACCTTTAACTTGAACTGTACTGTCCATAGACGTTGTTACGCATCTCGCGTGTGAGTTCACACTCTGGACACGCGTTCCGGGGGCCTCCTATTACTTACCTAGTGTTAGTGTAGCGTGGTCGTCCCATCTATCCTACAGCCTCTGGACAGCTCCATTCCTTCTATTGACTTTCACATTCCACTTACTTAGTATATGGTTTGTCGTGCCCCTAGGGCACCATTGTGATTTCGTGCAACTTATCGTATTTTTCAGAAGAGATTGTCATGTGCTTAGCCCTCTGACCTCATAAAGAGTTCAGAGGTGTTGTTATTAATAAATATACTGTTTATTTTCATAACAACCTGTGTGGTGTCCTTTCATCTGGTATTCAAGGGGTTATATTGTGGTAAAACAGCTGGCTTCACATGGCAAAAGAGTTTAGCCTAAGACTGCTTTGTCCATGCTACCATTAGGATAGCTGGTCTATAAGGTTGACTTACAACCAATCACCATAAGGGTTGTTTGGACTGATACAAGGTGATCACTAGAACTAGTGAGCATCATATATCAGGCCAACTTCTCACAAAGACGAAGTGGGGACAGTACACCTCAAGCCATGTCAAGGCGCCATGAACCCACGCCAGAAGTCCAGAGGAATAGACCACGGCGGAGGAATACCCAATAAGAAGAATCACCCCAAAACTCCAAGGAGAAGAGGCAGAACAGAGGCAAAGCCCTCCACTGGAACTCCCACGCAGTGAAGGGGACAGTTGAACCTGACATAGCCTTAAGTTAACGGGCAAGGCAAGAAAGACACCTCAGGCAACAAGGCAGACGTGTGAAGAAAGGCATAGTCTCGAAAAGCCCCAGCGAAAACAAAGGTAGGAGCACAAGGACCCACGCCAAGGTCCCCGGTCGAAGACCAGGAGAGCATGCGGTGCAGCTGACCACAGACAAGCGCCCGACCACATTGAGCTTCAAACAAGGGCAAGACCAGGGAAATCTTGAACGACCCCAAGAAGGGGACAGTTCCAGACAGAAACCTACCCACGAAAAAAGAAGGACCAGCCGGAATATAAGAGGAGGAACAAGTAGGACGGACCCAGCCTTTAAAACAGGAAATCATCCCCCCTAGAACACCAGACAGAGGACCAGGCCAAAACAGCGGACAGGAGGGTGAAACAACGCCGAAGATGGCATACCAAGCCAGTCGCACAAGTTACTTACCTTCGGTAACGATATATCTGTAAGAAATAGTAGTTAGTGTTAGATTCCTTACCTTAGAATATCCCCAGGCGTCAGACTGGATCCGGAAAGTTTTCATCAGCAGTACCCTTGCGCATTGGCAGGCGGCGTCCGTCGTGTTCGCCGGGATGACGTTGGAGTACTTAGACGCCGCCCTCGCGCACTGACGTCAGTTCTGTACATAGCTTTCCGCGCCAGGAACGCAGAGCCATGATAGAAACTGACACTAGTGCCATAAAACTAGGGCCCTGAAAGGGATGACCTTAACCCTAGATATCAGTTCTCAGAATGGGGAGGATGGGTGGGGCGGTAAGGAATCTATCAGTAACTACTGTTTCTTACAGATATATCGTTACCGAAGTTAAGTAACTTGTGCATCTGAAAGAAACAGGTTAATGTTAGATTCCTTACCTTAGAATAGATACCCCAGCAATACCAACCCCGGTGGTGGGTCTGCGAACCAAGATCACACCAGGAAGTCCTGGAGAACGGAACGGCCGAAAAAGCCATCTCTCCGGACTTGGCTGTCCAGGCAGTAGTGCTTAGCAAACGTGTGCAGCGAGACCCACGTTACTGTCTGACAGATGTTCTGCAAGCGGACTACCCGACACAGGGTAGTAGTAGCTGCCGTGGCCCAAGTGGAATAGGCGCGAAGCCCCACAGGAGGCTCCTTTTACGCCAAGGAATAACAGACCTTGAGGCACAAAACGACCCACCGAGAGATGGTCCGCTTATGCAACGCCCGTCCCTTCTTAGCGCCCACATAACCAACAAAGAGCTGGTCGTCCACCCGGAACTGATGTGTGCAGTCCAGATAAAAGGAGAGTGCACGTTTTGGGTCCAGACGGTGGATCCTCTCTTTCGAGGGATGCGGAGGCGGAAAGAAGGTGGGCAAGGTGATGGACTGCCTGATGTGAAAGGCTGTAACCACCTTGGGCAGGAAAGAAGGACGAGTCCTCCGAACAAATTTGTCTGGATAGACAGAGAGGAAAGGAGGCTTAGAAGAGAGAGCCTGGAGCTCACTCACTCTCTTGGCAGAGGTGATGGCAACCAGGAATGCAGTTTTAAAAGTCAGAAGACGAAGAGGACAGTTATGAAGTGGCTCAAAGGGAGCGCACATCAGATAAGTCAGTACAATGTTCAAGTCCCACTGAGGCATCACGAAGGGAACAGGAGGAAATATGTGTGTGATGCCCTTCAAGAATCTATTTACAACCGGGGACTTGAAAAGAGAAGGCTGATCAGGAAGCCTTAAGAAGGCTGAAATGGCAGTGAGATAGCCTTTGATAGTGTCCAGAGCAGAACCCTGCTGAGCAAGATAAAGATGGAAGAGGAGAACATCTGAAAGGGGGGCAGAAAGTGGATCCACAGCCTTTGCTGTGCACCATGCCACTCATTTGTTCCACCTGCAGGCGTATATCAATTTTGTGGAGGGATGCCTGGCTGACAGAATCACACCACAGACTGCAGGAGACAAGTCAAATGGCCTCAACTGTCGCCGCTCAATCTTCACGCATGTAGGTGGAGACTGGACAGGTTCGGGTGGAGGACCGTCCCCTGTTGCTGCAACAGAAGGTCCTCCTGAAGAGACAGTCGAATCGGAGGATCGACTGACAAGCGGAGTAGCTCGGGATACCAGTATCTTCGTGCCCAGTCCAGAGCCACTAGGATGACTAGGGCCTTGTCGCGCCTGATCTTCAGCACTCTGGGCAGAAGTGGTATAGGCAGAAAGGCGTATAACAGACCGCAGCTCCACTTGTGACGAAAAGAGTGGCCGAGCAAGTGCCGCATTGGAAATTCCAACGTGCAGAACCGATGACATTGCGCATTCTCTTTGGTGGCGAATAGATCTCCCCACTGCTGAAAGAGACCTTGCGCCACGTCCGAGTTCAGATGAAAATTCGTGATCCATCATGATCCGGCGGCTGAGTTCGTCCGCCCGGTGTTCAGGAACATGCCAGGTGTTGAACCACCAGGGAGATGCCCTGGTGTTCCAGCCATGTCCAGAGGCGCAGAGCCTCCCGACAAAGGGCCCACGACCCCACCCCGTTTGTTGCAGTACCATTTGTCAATGGTGTTGTCCGTGAACACCCGAACTACACTTCCCCAGACAGAGGGAAGGGATGTCTTCAGTGCAAGCCTGATCGCCCACAGCTCCCAAAGGTTGATATGGAGCCGGGACTCCGCCAGAGACCAGAGGCCTTTGATCTCCTCCTCTCCTATGTGGCCCCCCCCATCCCAGGAGGGACGCATCCATCACCACTGTGTGCTTTGGTTGGGGAAGGGAGAGTGATCTGCCGCTGACCCAATCGCGGTCCGTGAGCCACCACTGCAACTGTCTCGCAGTGCCCTTCGAGATCAGGACGTGGTCGGACAGATTGTCCTGATGCTGTGACCACTGAAACTTCAGGTCCCACTGTAGAGCCCGCATCCACCACCTGCCGTGATGCACCAGTAGGATGCAGGAGGTCATCAGTCCCAGGAGTCGCAGCGTCAACCTGCCCGAAACTCGGGACAAAGGATGAAAGATCGGAATCAGAGCCTGAATATCCCGAACCCGCTGCTCGGGAGGATATACCTGAAACTGCGCCGAGTCCAGAACTGCTCCGAGGAAAAGGAGCTTCTGAGGGGCACAGGTGTGACTTCGGCACGTTGATGGAGAACCCCAGCGAGTGCAGGAAATCGGCCGCAGTCTAGAGGTGGGAGACGACTGTCTGGGGCGAGTCCGCCTTCAACAACCAGTCGTCGAGATAGGGGAAGACTGGAACCCCTGATCTGCGAAGATGAGCTGCGACCACCGCCATCACTTTCGTGAACACCCGAGGGGTCCTAGTGAGGCTGAAGGGGAGCACGGTAAACTGAAAGTGCTCGTGGCCTACCGTGAACCGCAGGTAACGCCGGTGGACCGGCAGGACATAATGTGCGGCGTGCAAGTCCAACGCTACCATCCAGTCTCCAGGGTCTAGGGCAGCCTGGACCGGAGCCAAAGTCAGCATCTTGAACTTCTCCTTCCGGAGGAAGCAGTTGACGCTACGGAGGTCCAAGATGGGGCGCAGGCCCCCTTTGTCCTTCTTGGGTACCAGAAAGTAGTGGGAGTAGCAACCATGTCCTACTTCTGGCCCAGGAACGTGCTTGATGGCCCCCTTGGCCAACAGGGCCGTAACTTCCTCCTGCAGAAGTTGCAAGTGACCCCGACATGCAGTGGTACTGCGGTGGCATGTTTGATGGGGTCGCCGCAAAGGGAAGGGAGTAGCCCTTTCGGACGATTTGCAGCACCCACCTGTCCGAAGTGATGGTACGCCAGTGGAGAAGGTGATGGCGGACCCTGCCCGCCACTGGCGTCGAATAGGCCTGAAAGCTCTGACTAGGAAGGCTTTGAGGCAGCTGCTGCGGGAGCGGATGTGGACTGACCCGGCCTTTGTCCCCCTGCGCTGCCACGGCGGTTCCCACGTCCGTGTTGAGGTTGGTTCTGTGGATGAACGAACGTGTGGGGGCACCTCTTCCTTGGCCACGAAAATGGAGAAAAGCAGAAGTTTGCTGGCACTGGCCCGACAGGCCCAAGGACTTGGCCATAGCCCTGGAGTCGTTAAAACGCTCAAGCGCCCTGTCTGCTTTGTCGCTAAAAAGGCAACGCCCATTGAAGGGCATGTCCACGAGCGTGAACAGGACATCCCCGAAAAATTGGCGGACCTCAGCCAGGCGTGGGGACGGAAAGCGACCGTTGTGGAAATAGCTCTGCCCAGCGAGTCCGTGGTATTAAGTCCACATCAGATGGAATAACGTGCTACATCCTACCCTTCAGCAAGAGCTGGGGCAAGCCGTGCCTGGGCCTCCTCCGGACACCTGTGCAGCACATCCGCAACCGTATCCCACAAGCAGTGGGTGTTAAGGCCCAAAAGGCAAGAGGTGTTGATAGACCGCAACCCCAGACTAAGTGAGGAGATCAGTTTCTTCCCAAACTGGTAAAACCTTTTGGATTCCCGATCTGGAGGAGCAGTCGGAAATGTGGTCTGGGGCGTAGAGGCCTAGATGACCAGACTCTCGGCGGTGGGGTGTATGGACAGAAAACAGGGGTCGCCCGGAGCCGGGCGGTGGCGTCGGGCCACGTTCCGATCCACAGGGAGCACTGTGGAGGGCTTGGACCAAGTACCCATCAGAACGTCCTTGAGTGCCTCATTAAACGGCAGCAGAGGCTCCGATGCCGGAACCGGACCGGGGCTGAAACCGGGGACGGCGTTGTCCCAAGATGGCGCCGGGAGCGACACCGGAGAGGTCGGAGCCAGCGGAAGAGTTGTGAGGTCAACTGGCGTCGACCGGGATCCAGGCCGGGATCCCATGGGGCCCTGCGGCATCGGGACCAAAGCAGACGACGGCACGGGAGCCTAAGCCACCGGCTCACTAGGACCCCCAGTCGGGGCTGCAGGGCCCAAAGGCGCGCTGGCAGGCCTCAACAGAGGGAAGTGAGCCCTCATGGTAATGAGGAAATAACAAATCTCCTCTGGCGTCGCACGCAGTCCATGGACCGGAGGGTTTGGGACCGGATGCGATGCTTGCGGCTCCGACTGTGTCAAAAGAGTGATGTCGCCTCTTCGACTTCTTTATAGAGTGCCTCGACTTACTTAAATGCAAGGACTTGGAGCCGACTGCCAGATCTCGAGGAGCTTGCTGGACCGCTCCCGCCTAGCCTTCAACGCAAGGCCCGACAGTCGGGGCACGACTTGTTGTCGTGGTCGGCCCGAGGCAGTAGAGACACTGCCAGTGGGGGTCGGTCACCAACATCAGGCGGTGACAGGCGTCGCACGGCTTGAATTCAGGCATCCCTACCGGCACCATGAGTCGTTGTAGTAAAAAATTGACTAGGGTAGGCTCTTCCTGGATCTGCGCTTACTGGCGCGGAAGAAAGAAGAACTGAACTCAGCGCGCGAGGGCGGCGTCTAAGTATTCTGACGACGTCATCCCGGCGAACATAGACACGGAGCCGCAGATGACGCCTGCCGACGCGCAAGAGTACTGCTGACGAAAACTTTCCGGATCCAGTCTGACACCTGGGGATATTCCAAGGTAAGGAATCTAACACTAACCTGTTTCTTTCAGATAATCTATACATAAGATACCTAGAAGGACAGAAATGAAGCAGCGCCAGCTACGTCCAGGTAATGATCAAGAAACCGCACCAGTGGAATACAACGACACCAGGAAAGGCAAAAAGCGGCAAACGAGAGTCCACACCCTCCCAGCAAAAGACAGAGCTATGCAATAGCTACAAGTACCCCACATGCGGTATGACACGTCCCAAGAAAATTATGGGTACCACTCTTAGGGAAGAAATCCTGCATCAGATAACAAAACTATAAACCTGTGGGAGAAACCACAGAAGGCTTAGTAAGCAGCCAAAAAGTATACGCTTGCCAAAAAAGGAGGGCTGAACCAGCAGCCAACTTAAGAAGCGGGCCAACCAAGGGACCCTAAGGGCACAGCAAACCACACAAAGTATAACAGTCACTCCAACCCCAGATTCCAGGAGCAACTGGGATACAACTCCACCAAGACCCAGAGAATCAACAAACCAACCTACTGAGGAGGAGGAGGACGGAGGCTTGCAAGAAGACAATGAATGGCGGAGTCTGCATGAGTATTAAACAGAAGGACCCCATCAGAGGGCAGATCAACCAGACGCTCTAATATTTTTGGGAAAAACTGCATCACTTAGCAAGCATGGCGAAGGAGAGCACAGAGGTGGCCATAGCACATCTGAGAGCATCGGCAACATCCAAGGCCGCATGAAGAATAAACACGCCCAACTCCCTCCCATCCAACACATGGCCCCACAGATCAGCACGGGCACCCTCATGGGAGACATGAGAAAAAAGTGACTCAGAGTCCCACAGGCTGAAAGTAGCCCTGGTCAACACACACAATGTGTTAAGCGCCCACAAGGCAGCGCTGGAAGAAGCCAAGACATAACGCCCCCATGAATCCAAATACCAGGCCTCTCCAGACGGAGGAAACACCACCACAGGCAAACACGGAAAGGCATTCCGCAGAAGAGAGCCTTGAGTAGAAGGGTGGAAGGAATGACAGACAGGTTCGTACGGGGCGGTGGCGATGCAGGAGCGCCTGAGGCACCGGATCGCCTGTGGCAGGACGCCGCCAAGCCCCAATAGGAGAATTGTGACTTACGGACATGGGGATGCTAATGGCTAGGAGAGTAGTGGCACACTGTTGGATGAGAGGACCGCTGCCAACCAGAACACGGTGGGCGCGAGACATGTTGTACTGTAGCACGCAAGCGGAAAATTATAGTAAACTGCTGCCCCCCAAAAGCCGCCCAAAACATTTCTGGGCTCTGTACCAAACGTATCTCAATGGGAAGGAGCGAGAGGAAACCAACAGCCCGTAGAGGGAGACCCTCAGGCATCAAGCAAACAATAGCTTGGTACCTGAGCCTAGGCTGGCGTGAGTGGAGTGCTGTGCGCATGTTCAGAGGGTGCTGCATGGGGCGTGAGGTAGGTGTGGAGCGCTGTGGGCACCGATTAGTAGAGCGGGGTGGCAACGCAAACATACAGGTAACACCCAGTCCAGCTGAGACACTACACTTGGGACAGACATTCAGAAGGGCCTGACGCAAGTGGGGCGCAGCCATCGCATAGGGGCACACTGAGGGTGGGTATAGCTGCAAAGCGGAACTGAACATCTCAAGGACGTGCGCAACTTTGTTGCATATAGGGATTGAAGTGAGGGAGGGGTGGGGGGGGGGGGGGGACTGGACAGTTGACCGGGTTAGGATTTGTGTTAGTTTAGTTAGGTCACAAACGCACCTGTCTGTTTACGGATTGCGGAGTAATACGAGGGGAGGGCGGGGTCAGCTGGTGGGCAAAATGAGGAAAATGCGCTTGACAATCGAACTCTGCTAGGTTAGCGGCGATAATTACGAATTTGACAGTTACTCCGAAGAACGCGCCGCCGGACCCCTGGGTTGTCGGCTGATGGCAGTTGGTGATTCAGGCTACGGTTATCTCTCGCCTCGATTATGCCAGTTCTCTCCTGGTGGGAGCTAATCTGGCAGAGATCTCTCGCCTGCAGCGGGTACAAAACGCCGCGGCAAGAGCGATAGTCGGTCTGCCCAGATTTTGCCCTGTCTCCAACGTTCTTCGTTCTCTCCACTGGCTACCAGTCAGGAAGAGAATTGATTTTAAGGTTCTTTGTTTGGCTTTTAATATCTTGAAGGGCATGGGGCCCCAGATCTTGTCTAATCTTCTGTCCCTTTATGCTCCAACTCGTGCTCTGCTGGCCAGGCCCTTGCAGTGGTCCCACGTTTCAGGCGCTGTCGTGCTGGTGGCCGCTCTTTTTGTGTCAAGGCAGCAACTCTCTGGAACTCCCTCCCGGTGGAAATCCGGTTGTTGGAGGACCTAATGCCCTTTCGGAAAGCTATCAAAACATTTCTTTTTTAGTTCCTCTGTTTAGCTTTCTTCTGTTTCTAGCTGCTGTTGTGTTGTGCTTTATCTTGTTGGTGGCGCCAGGACGCTCCTTAGCAGGAGCAGCTGTGCGCAAAACAAATACATATAACATAACATAACATAACATGGGCTGTGTATATATACCCTTATTGTTTACTTGACAGTTATATGCTGCGGCCGGCCAAGGAGGTTGTAGGCCAGAAGCTGTCTATTTGGAGTTCGTGGCAATAAAATTTATAAATAAATAAGAGAATTGTGGAGTGACGCTTCAAAAGGAAGGAACAACTCCCATCCACCAGAGCCCTCGTGGAGAACTTCCAAAAGGTTGTCCGTAGGAAACGGAGTGAAAGGTTCACCCATCCGCAGAATACCAGCGGCTGTGGAAATAGCCCGTACAAAGGCAACACTGGCCTCAGTAGGGCGCAGCGGAGGGGAAAGTAATTCCTTCGTGGGCGACAGCTGCAGACTGAGCCGTCCATCCCCAAGTCCAGGGGGGAGCGGCCAGCCCCGGAATAGTGGAGAATCCACATGAATGGGGTACCTGTGGGGCCTCAGGGTAAGGTGGATAGGCCGGTGGAAAAGCCAGCCACGAGCCATGGAAAGAAGGGTTCAAGGATTTAGGCCGTGGGGACGGCAAGGAGCCTTCCCTGGAAGATGCCGGTGAAAAGGAAACAATAGGACGCCCTGGGAGGAACACACCAACTGTTGACAGACCTCTGGAGACGAGGGAACCTCAGGAGATGAATGCAGAATCCGACACCGGGGCGGCTCCGTGGAGTCCGCCACAGCGCCAGATCGATGTTGATCAGCACCGGAGTGGGCACTCGTGGCGCCCGCTCGACTTCTGCCATCACATACTCTCCAGGAGAATAGGGCGGGGTCGACGCCAGAATGGCAAAGGAGCGGCGCTGAAAAGGCGCTGGCTCAGCCTCAGATGGGGCAGCCACCCGCGCCGAGGACCAAGAGGGATTGGGGAAAGCTCCCCAGGTCCTGGCCTCCACCGGAGCAGGGGAGGAAGGCTCTCGGCGCTGGCTCGACCTCTGGTGCGTCAGCCGCCTGCTCAGAGGACCGATCGGGACTCAGGGGCAAGCCCAGAGTCCCGGCGATCTCCTGCGACGCCACATGGAGCCCCGTAGGGATCTGCGGTGAGGCAGGGATGCCAGGCGCTGAAGAAGGGAGCCCCGAAGGACAGCACCTCGACGACACCCCCCTCCTACGACGACCTGAAGCTGAAACCTTCGGTGCCAGAGCCACCAGCGACTCCGCGGAAGTCCCTGCGCGAATCAAGGGACCCGCGGACGTTTCAGGAGGTGGAGGAAGGGCCAAAGAAGCCTGCAGAGCCGCAGCATAGGCGGTCATTTGGGCCCTAGTCGCCCCTGCGCCGGGAACCAGCGGGTAGGAACATGACAAGCGGGGGTGCATGTCCTGAGGGGAGTTGGCGCCCACCACAGAAGGAGGACAGGGCCTCGGAGACAAACTGAAGGACCTACCAGCCGGTGAGCCACACCCCTGGGGTCGTGGCAAGAGACTATGTCACAGACAAAACCGGCGGCTCCTTGCTTCAGAGGTAGGGGACGGACGCTGGGATGACACTGACCTGGACAAGCGCGCCGACAGCAACTTCATCCGGCGCTCCCGACGTGATTTAGGCTTAAGGTGCTGGCAGGCGTCGCACTCCTCCGAGTAGTGGTGCTCACCCAGGCACCGCATGCAAATCGGGTGAGGGTCCGTCGCCGACATGGGACGCGCACAGAAGGTACACGTCTTGAAGCCCAAAGGCATTAGCACACTGTTCCACTAACGCCAAAGCGTGAAAAAGAAGAGAAGGCCTGAAAACATGCCAGGACACAATCCGGGTCCGCGTTGCACGTAGAAAAGAGAAAAACCTGACTTAGGCGCACCGGGGTGGGCCTTATGTATCCTCGCTGACGTCACGGATGCGAACGACGTCAGGGCGGACTCACGTGGTGCCGTTCCCCCGGGGCGCAGGGATGCTGTGGCAGAAAAGTTTTCCAGATCCAGTCTCACGGCTGGGGATAATTCTACGTTAAGGAATCTGCGGCTAGTAGTCTCTGTCAGATATATAATTTACTTGTCAAACAGAGCCAAAAAAAGAGGCCGGAGGAGGACTCAGTTAATGGTAAACAATTCACAAATGGTGGAAAGGAGTGGAAGTAAAGTGCCTCCAAATAAAAATATGATCTACTGCAAGGCAGTAGACTTTCGTGAAGGGCGTACACACAATTATCATTAATACTGTCAATTAAATTAATTTGCTTAAGGATTCCTATCCTAATATCTGGAAATATTACAAACAAGCACATACATGTATTAAACAACAGCAACCGCGTCAACGCATCTTTTTTATTCCACTTTTTTTTTTTTTTTTTTAAAGGCTACACAGCATAAGAGAAAAACATTTAGATTTTTACCGGCAAGAAGCATTGGTAAAGCTGATAGGTAAAAAAAATTGATAGACCAATTGGATTTGCCAATGCTTTTTCGCTGCTTGCTGTAAGGTAATTGCAGATTACAAGTAATACTTTGCTTACTCTATTGAAGTATTTTTTACATCCAAATATTACAGCAAATTTTGTATCACATGTGTAGCTAAATATTCTAAAGCTTCACTTGATTTGCCAATAATGACCTTCCCTAACTGTCCTGTTTGACTCTGATGCCAATCTTATCTAGAGTCCATCTATGTTGTACCTCAGCCTCTTTTTCAATGTGAACATGATTAAGGGCATGTGCAAATGAGCATATTGGAAACCAAAACAAATTTCATTTATCTTGTTACTTCAATGATCAAGATGTAATTTCATTACCCTTATTTGCTCATCATACTTAATCGATCGGCCACTCTCCCAATCAAACCCAAACCTCATTAAATGGATCACTAGAACACTGGGTAAAGACTTAATACAGGTCCGCTTGATTGTCGTTCTCTTGAGGAAAAAAGAAAAAAAAATTACAAAATAGGAAGAAGACAATAGAACAGTGATAGGGCAGCAAAAATATAATACAAACTAGACTTGTAATTTCTCTAGCCACAAAACCTACCGGTTGATTGTTCAAAATGCAGTAAGGAGAAACGGTTTGGTGTGGGGATGGTATACTTTATTAAGGAGCTAAGCAATGTAATCCCAGGATGAGAATTAGTACTTATTTATTTGCAGAGTTTTATGTAGTGTAAACATGACCCTTCAGGGTTTTAGAGCACTCTACATATAGCAGTCAGGTCAAACATAAAAGAGAAAGTTCAAGAGGGACAAAACAGGGAACACAACCACAAATACATACAGATGCAATATATCAAAAACATTTAGAGATGGGGGCGTGGCCGAGGGAGCCATCATGGCGGACGCAGCTTAACGGAGCTCCATCCCGCCTGTTACATATCCTGTTGATTATCCTGCCTCCCCCTACTCCCGTGTGAATCGGAGGGGTGGATCCAGTGTCGGAGCCTGGCGGCGAGCACCCCGTCGATTTTTCGGGATTTTTGGTGCGCCAGGGATCGGAGATCGTGGCCGTGCTGAGTGCGGCCTGGGCGGCAGAGAGGAGACGGGGACCTTGATTTTCGCGGGTCCCGGCTGACGCAGCGGTAGTGGCGCCGCGACATATGGTGGGCAGAGAGGATTTCTGACTCGACGAAGCCAGCGACAGTGCCCAGAGGTGCCGACTGCCGCCCCCCCCCCCCCGGAGCTTACATTGACGGTGGGCTCCGAGGGAGGGGGGCCCTTCCTTGGCGCATATATGACTAGCCCTGGGCCCAAGTGACGGAGCCAGGGGCTCTGGTTTTGCGCACCCCCAGCGGCGACATCCAGCAGCCGGACCGGGAGTGGGCACGTCGGCCCCCAGGCAGGAGAGAGGAGAGCGACACCCATAGAGGGGAGCGACACTGGGGCATAGCCGGTCCCCGAGGCTGGAGAGAGCCTGGGGCCCACGCTGCGGCGGTCGGACCGTGCCGCGGCGGCGGTGAGAGCGGTGCAGGGGCTGGACTGGTTCATGCTTCAGCCCTGGACAGTGGGCCCAGGCTCGAGGGTACCCGGTATCCTGTTGTTGAGGGGGAGCTGGATTGGAGTGGGGCTTCCCGACGCTGGGCCTGCCCTCGCTGTGGGCCGTGGACCTGGGGGTGCGGCCCGACTGGTCAAGGCCATTGTGCTGTGCTGAACCCCGGAGATCTTGGGGGGGGGGGGGTCTGGCTGGCGGACTTTCGGAACTGGTAGCCATGACGCGAGGCGGAAGCAGTGGAGGGACCACAAAACAGGGGCCCATTGATAAATTCACGGGTCCCAGTGGAGGTGCAGGGGCGGCCAGCAAACTTCTGGACCAGACAACGCGGCGCTGATGGCAGCCATAACCCAGTCCCGGGATATGTTGGAAGCGAAGATAGGCGCAGTGGGGGCACATGTCATGCTGTTGCGCCAGGACTTGCGAAATGCCGTGTCACGCATCACGGGGGCAGAAACACGCATCTCGGGGGTGGAAGATGACGTCGCGGCCTTGAAGCGTAAGGTGGCCAGCGTGGAGAGCATACAGAAAGATCTGGCACTCCGTGCAGAGGATGCCGAAGGACGGGCCCGGCGGAACAACCTGCGATTTGTTGGACTCCCGGAAGAATGTGAGAAAGGCAATATGGAGGGCTTCTTGACACAGTGGCAGGAGAGCTGGCTCCCCCCGACTCCCTGTCCAGTTGTTTTGTGATCGCGCGGGCACACACGGCCCTCTTCCAGAAGCAGCGGGTGGGGGCTCGTCCACGGCTGGTGATAGCCAAACTGCTGAACTATCACGATCGTGATACTATCCTGCGACAGGCCAGGGCAAAGGAACCCCTACTTTATGAAAACCATCGTGTCCTGATATTTCCTGACTATACGCGTTTGCTGCAACAGCAGAGGCAATCCTTTATGGCGGCCAAGGCTCGTCTTAGAGACCTTAAGCTCCCCTATGCCTTGCTCTACCCGTCCCGGCTGCGGGTTGTGTTCCAGTCCCGCACCCACTTCTTTGATACCCCTGAGGAGGTGTTCAAATGGACGGATGAGACGGTGCCGGTGAGGGTGCATACACCGCCGGATTTGGAGTCAGACTTATAGTGGAGCGACACACAGTCGCGGGCCTCTCGAGGGGCACGGCTGAAGGGTAACTGGAGATCCAGGTCCAGGCAACGCTCTGAGTCCGGCAGTGCATCGAAGAAGGGGACTCCTGGACATCAAACAGAGGATCCTTGAAGTTACCGATGGGCTGCCGGAAGGGTCTAGGCTTACATTCTAATTTGGCATAGTATTGTACAATGCTATGGTCTCCACTGATATGCGGGCTAGTAGACATTGATGTGTGGATCCATATATGATTCTAAGGAATGATGGGTGACAGTGGGGTAGAAGGAGGGGTGCTATGGGCGGACTTGTTCCCCTAGTTAAGGGTTGGTTGAGGGTGGTTAGGGGTTGGGGGTTGTTAGATGGGGATCCATTGGTGTGGACAGCCTCAGGCCCCAGGTTGGGGGCCGAGAGCTAGCTATGCCGCGACAGGTACTCCAACGTTCTTGGGGTGGGGGGCGGGGGAAGAGGGGGATGTTTGTTTTAGGGGGGGTTCAGTTTGGGTGGGGTGTGTGTCGTGCGGTCCTAGAAGTGTCTCTATGAGTGTTGTGTGTGCACCTGCATGGCCCAGTATCTGGGCGTTTGTTCTGGACATTCCATGATGGCGAATCTTGAGGATGGGGCGCGTGGGCCCAGAGGCTCTCTCCGGATCCTCAGTTGGAATGTGCGGGGTGTTTTAGACAACGTTAAGAGGGGAGCGGTTTTGCGGCAGGCGAAAAGGGTAGGAGCGGATGTATTGATGCTACAAGAAACCCACCTACTAGGTACTAAAACACTATGCCTACAGCGCTATGGGTACCAACAAGTCTTTCATGCAGGCTTTACTAGGGGGTCCAGGGGGGTGGCCATTTTAGTGCACAGCAGACTTTCCTATGTTCACTCAGCTCATTGGATCGATACACAGGGTCGCTATATCTTTATTAAGGATATGGTGGGGGAGGAGCCTCTGGTGCTGGTGAGTGTCTATGCCCCGCCTCCTTTACAGTGGTCATTGGTCGAGAAGATATTTGCGGTATGGGTGGACATCCCCGAGGCGCTGGCGGTTGTGGGGGGGATTGGAATGATATCATGGACGGCCTCAGGGATAGGCATCGACCTGGGGGTGGACAGGCGGCCGGTCATTCCACCAAATTGAGCAACATGGTTAGGGGGCTAGATTGGGTGGACACATGGCGGCACTTACATGGCCACAGACGAGAATACACATTCCTCTCAGCTGTCCACAAATCCTTCTCTAGGCTGGTTTATATCTTTGTCCCCAGGGCAGTAATTAGTAGGGTTGGGTCTGTGGACATACTACCGCGCGGGCTTTCAGACCACTCCTCGTCACCATTGATGTTTGTTTAGACAGGGGGTGACAACCGTTTCGATGGCGCCTTTCTGTTTGGCACCTGCAGCTAGCTGACTACCAGCAACATAAGGGCGAGGCCATAGCACACAACTTGGTTGAGAATGTGGGGTCGGTGGCGGATGCCGGGACGCTTTGGGAGGCCATGAAACCCACACTGCGGGGCATGGACATAGCTTGGTGTGCAGCCGCTCGGAGGAGGCGTAGGGCAGAATTAATACAGGCCGAGGCTGAGAATGAGGCGTTGGAGCTTCGGGGAAGTACAGAGGGTGGGGATCAAGTGGTGGGGCAGCTACTCCTGGCACAGCAGTCCTATGCCTCTCTGATGATAGATGAGGCGAGGCAGATATGGCTTGCGACGCGCAGTAGGATATACCAGTGGGGTGATAAATCGGGAACGATGTTACATCGGCTATGTCAGGGCACGTTCCAGGCTCAGACCCTACTGGGGATTCTGGACGGTGCGGGTTCCCCGGTCACGGACACTAGAGAGCTGGCGGAAAGCTTTGCGGCGTATTACGCAGATCTGTATGCTCCGAATGAATGTATTCCTGCGGATATGGTGGACAAATTCCTCGCTGATCTACCACCACGCGCGATATCAGATGAGGTACGAGATCGCCTTGAGCTCCCACTGACAGAGGAGGAGCTGGGTACTGCCCTGGGCAAACTTAACTCGGGAAAAGGCCCCTGGGCCCAATGGGTTTCCTAGCGAATTCTATAAGAAATACCATTTACAGCTCGGGGCTCAGTATAGGGCAGTCATGGAAGAGGCCAGGGAACGTGGCAGCCTTCCCTCAGACTAGAGACACGCGGAAGTGGTGGTATTCCACAAGCCAGGCCGGCCCCCAGAGCACCATGCCTCATATCGCCCAATCTCCTTGCTCAATGTGGAAGTCAAGATCTTGGCCAAGGCGCTGGCCAACAGGCTACTGCCCCATATCACGGACCTTATCCACCCAGATCAGGCTGGTTTTATGCCCCAGAGGGCGACCAGACAATATTCGGCGGGCGCATGTGGCGATAGCGGCGGTTCGAAAGACAGGGGTGCAAGCAGCACTTCTTTTGGCTGATATGGACAGGGCGTTTGACTCGCTGAGCTGGGTCTTCCTGTTTGCACTCTTGCCCCGGCTTAACCTTAGCCCCCACTTCCTGTCGTACCTGCGTCTTTTGTACACGGACCTGACGGCCTCAGTTAGGGTTGCTGGGGCTATATCCTCCAGATTTTCCATTGGGCGGGGCACCAGACAGGGCTGCCCCCTCTCCCCATACCTCTTTACTCTAGCTATGGAGCCACTAGCTGCGTGGGTGCGTATCGATGACCAGCTGCGAGGATTTGAATGGGAGCAAGGACCATCTGACAGGATCACGCTCTACGCGGATGATGTCCTGTTCTTTCTTACGGACCTCAATAGGTCGGGGCCTCGCCTCTTGCGAATTATGCAAATCTTCGGCGAAACCTCGGGGCTGTACATGAACCCTCGCAAGTCAACCTTGTGGGTGTTGGGGGGGCGCTCAGAGGTGGGTGATTGGGCATCAGCCATTCAGGTAGCGGTTGGGGGAATTAAGTATCTGGGGGTGTTTTTGTTTGAGGTTCCTACGGTCTCTTGCGAGTGGAATGTAGTGCCGGTCTGGGAGCGAGTGCGGGCAGATATCAGGACGTGGTCCCGCATGCCACTGACAATATATGGTAGGTCGGCCATCTTCAAAATGGTGGCCCTCCCCCGGCTGCTCTATCAACTACAGAACCACCCTTATCCAATCCCGCCCCACTGGTTCCGACGGGTGGATTCCGCACTGGGGCAGTTCCTCTGGGCGGGGGGTACAGTACGGGTGGCACTGCGCACCTGCTTCCTGTGAACCTATTGTGGTGGATTGGCGACCTCTAATATTCTCTCCTACTACCTAGCTTCCCACCTCTTGGTACTGAATGAGTGGTGGCACGGAGACAGGGGGGACCCGGCATATGCCCTGGAGCACCACCTCATGGGTTACCATACGCTGCATACTATTCTATATGCGGCACAGATGCGGAAAGCGCTACCGCCGGTCACGCAAGTAGTGTTTCAGGTTTGGAGACAGGCTCTACGGCGGATGGGATGGTGGAACACGGACGGGTGAAACCCCCCTTTGGCGCAATGGGCGTCTGCCTGGTCTGGCAAGGCTGCAAGGCTTCAGGGGATGGGACAGTTTACGGTAAGGAGGAAACTTTTCTCGCTTTGGCGCCTTTATTCTCAGGCTGCAGTAGGCGCGCAGCGCTTTTTAAACTTGCATTTTACTCGTGTTTGTATTTGTGTGAAAATTCTGAACTCTCACCTGTTTTTTTAACAGCGCGGTAGCGCCCACATTCTTGCACCATAATAGTGCCCCCCACCGCTTGCAGAAGCGGAGCGCTGTCACCTGGTACAATTGTTTGGGGCAGGAAGTCGGGCCGCCATATTGGGGCTGCTGCCTTGCAGCGCGCCACCTTACTCAGCGCTCTAGTTCTCCGTGTGGAGAACGAGGAGGCTGTATTTAAAGCTCGCTTCTCCCGCGCAGCGGAGGCGCCTGACTCGCGCCTGAGTCAAGCCAGAGTCCTGCCCGTCTGCGCCCGTCCGCGTCCATACGGCATCTCGGTCGGCGGGCGGGGCTCTGCTCTCCTAGAATGTGTAAATCTGGCGCACTTTTGGTGCGGTACACATTTGAGGAGTTGTGCTCTCTGAATCATAGGGAGAGCCGCTGCTGCTCTGTCTTTCCGGGCCGCCACAGGGGTAAGTCGCGATGCCCGGGTTGTGGCTGGCGTCCTAACCGGGTACTGTCATCAGCCCCGATTAGTAATATAGCTGGCGCAGAGTATGCCTGCATGCTGCTAAACACCAGATCGGCGTGCAGTCATGCGCAAGACATCTTTGAGCTTCTCGAGACAGAGAAGCCACTCTGTTTAATGTTGACGGAGACTTGGTGGGGAGAATCCTCTAACCCCGATTTGGCTATGGCAATCCCGCCTGACTATAACATCTTCAGGAAGGACAGAGCGAAGGGCAGGGGCGGTGGAGTCGCACTGGTGGTGAAGAAGGGCACGTTGTGTTCCGTCTTGCCCACGGAGGACATCCGTGGTTCGGAATCGCTGGCTTTTTCAATCATGCTAGCGCCGCACCAATCAGTGAAGGGACTGTTGGTCTATCGACCCCCTGGCCCGCTCGGAACGTTCTTTGCAGACCTCGACTCGGTACTGTTGGGTTTAGCCCTGAGAGCAGAACATTGCATAGTGGCGGGGGACTTTAACATCCGGATGGATGATCCGTCTGACCCCGCTGCTATAAAGCTTTCGGAGGCCATGACTCCGCTGGGTCTTATCCCTCATTTGCAGGGGCCGACTCATGCTAAGGGGCATACTCTTGACCAGGTCTTTTCTACATCCCCTTTGGTGGTGAAGGAGACTCTCCTGGTCTTGTGGTCGGATCACTGGCTTGCCAAATTTGTAATCAGTGGCATCGTCAGGCCGTCTATCCCTGTCCCACAGCAACGGGGACGAGCTTTTAGAGCATTTAGCAGAGTGACCCCTGAGATGTTGGCTCAGGCTGCTTCGAATCACCCCTGTCCTCTTTCAGGTGAGCTGGAGAGAGATTTGGAGTCCCTCCAAGAATGGCTTACGGAGAGGCTTAATGACCTGGCCCCGATGCTGCCCCCCCGCCTGACATCAAAGCGGGTTTCGGCCCCTTGGTTTACTACTGCACTGTGGGCTACGCGGCAGCAGTGCAAGGTAGCCGAAAGGGCCTGGCGGGCACACTATGACAGCATGGACAGGTCTCCCTACAAGGCTGTGGTTAAGGCCTACCACCGGGACATCCGCCTCGAAAAGAAAGCCTATCTTGCGGGGAGAATTGAAGCGGCCTCGAACTCCAGTAAGGAGATTTTTACCATTGTTAGAGAATTCATTTCCCCTCGGACCATTACATCGGAAGAGGTGCCCTTAGAATCCTGGGCGCCGGATCTTGCTTGTTTCTTTACAAGCAAGATAAAACTCATCCAGGACTCTTTTCCATCTGGAGTACCTGTCAGGCCGCCGATAGCCGAGGTTGGTATGTTCCCTCCTGTCGTGCAGGGCGCTTTATTGGCCGAGTTTCCATCTCTGCCAGCCCCCGCCTCTTTAGCGCTTATGGGCAATTTAAAATCCGGGTCTCCGCTTGACCCCTGCCCAGCTAAGCTCTTGGGTAAATTGGCGGAGGTGATCAATCCACTGGCGCACCCTCTTCTCAACCTTTCGTTGAGTCAGGGAGTGGTTCCGTCAGTGTGGAAGCAGGCAATGGTCATCCCGCTGCTTAAAAAACCGTGGCTTGACCCGAAGGTCCCAGCCAATTATAGGCCGATTTCGCTGCTGCCGGCTCTTGTAAAAATCTTGGAGAAGCACGTTCAGTCGGTGCTCTCCAATTTTCTGGAGTCCCATGAGATCTTACATGACTCCCAGTCTGGCTTCCGTTCAAATCGTAGCACCGAGACCGCGCTCCTTGAGGTTTCTGAAACCATCAAAGGGGTGTTGGATACCGGGGGCAAAGTCATGCTGGTGTTGTTGGATTTGTCGGCGGCTTTTGACACCGTCCCCCATGATGGCCTTCTCGCAAGACTCTTTGAGATTGGTCTTCGGGGGACGGTGCTCAGATGGTTTTCGTCTTTTTTAGCCGGCCGCCGGCAAACGGTCTGGACATCACCTGACACCGCCGTGATGCCGCCTTTGGGAGTCGGGGTCCCTCAGGGCTCTATATTGAGCCCGACCCTTTTTAACATCTTTATGACCCCTTTGGCGGCGGTGGCGGAGTCATTTGGTGCCCGGATCGTGTCGTATGCCGACGACACCCAGCTCCTCTTCTCCTGTGAGAGAGGGGCTGACTTTGACGGAGAGAGTATCCGGAATTGCCTTGGGGCGGTGTTCACATGGTTCCAACTGAACAGCCTCAAGTGCAATTCCGATAAATCTGAGGTACTCTTCTTCGGGTGCGATACGGAGCCTAGCTGGCAGGCCTGGTGGCCCATCGACATGTTCCCTCCGTCCGGCTCCTCCCCTATGGCTAAAAACTTGGGGGTCAAGATGGACAAGGGGCTGACGATGAAAGCCCAGATCCTGGGGGTGACCGGCACCTGCTTCGGCCTATTAAAAATGCTGCGGAGGTTTTTGCCTCTCTTGTCAGAGGAGCACAGGAGGCTGACTGTGCAGGCTCTGATAGGCTCCAGGTTGGATTATGCCAACATTCTTTACCTGGGCCTACCAGAGTACCTGTTGCAGCGGCTTCAAGTTGCGCAGAATGCGGCGGCCAGGGCCATTTTTGGTTTAAACAGACGTACCAGCGTCTCCGGGTTATTGCTGACGCTGCACTGGCTACCTATCCGCAAACGGATCGCCTTTAAGGCTATGACTTTGGCCTATAAGGCGCTCCACGCCGTGGGAGCAAAGCATCTCCAAAAGAGACTGGCCTTTTACCACCCGGCTCGTTCGCTGAGGTCTGAATCTCTACTTTTGGCGGCTGTCCCTCGCGTTAAGAGAGCCCGCCTGGGCGGCCGCTCCTTCAGTCTGCTGGCTCCACAGATGTGGAATTCGCTTCCGCTCCCACTTCGGGGGGCTACTACTCTCCTTGATTTTAGAAGAGGTCTCAAAACTTGGCTGTTCACCCAGTAGGTCTCCCAGCAGTCCCTTTTTATTGTCTGTTTGTTTACTACTCTTTTTAACTGTGTTATGTTACTCTGAATCAGTTCTCCTTACCTAAAGCGCCGGGACATTCTTTTTGAGTAACCGTTGCGCTATACAAAAGAATAAATAACATAACATAACATAACAGTATTGGGATATCAACGCTAGGGGATGTATTGTCAGGGGTGACACTTAAGTCCTTTCAGGATCTGAGCAGGGAGTATTGTATGCCCCGATCTCAGTTCTTGAGATATCTTCAATTCCGCCACGCTGTTGCCCCGTGCCTGGAGGGCCTGGAATCTCTCCCAGAGTTTAGTCCTCTGGAAGCAAAAGTATTTATGGGAGACTTAGAGACAAAAAAGATATCACGCATATATCAGTCCCTAGTCACACACTGTTCCCCCTCGCTGCAGACATTACGGGAGTGCTGGGAGAGTGATGTCGGAGACCTGGAAGAAGAGGATTGGAGGGAGGCATTGGCGGCCCCCAGGGGTGCTGCCATAGCGATACGTCTACGGCTCATCCAGTTTAAGTATCTGCACAGGGTGTACTTTACTAGACAGCGATGGTGGCGGGCAGGTTTGATTGCATCCCCAGACGGTCTCCGATGTGGCCAGGAGGTGGAGACCTTCATTCACACTGTGTGGAGCTGCTGCTCGCTGGATAGGTTCTGGAGGGGGGGGTGGGATTGTATGTCTGAGGACCTGGGGTGGGAGCTCCCCCGTACACCCCAGTTGGGCCTATTGCATGTTATGGAGGGGGTTGGGGGTAATATCTATAAGAGACACCTATTGCTGCTGGGCCTCATATTGGCCAAGAGGGATGTGGCCAGAGCATGGAAGGATCCACGGGCCCCCTCTGTGGTGGCATGGAAGAGGGGGCTTGATTTCTGTATGGGTATGGAGCAGCCGATCTTTGTAGCCCGGGGATGTCCACGAAAGCGCTATAAAATTTGGAAGCGCTGGGCTGACTTTAGGGGTCTGTGGCTTGAGCCTCTGGTGGAGCAGGACCTTCCAGTGGAAGTATGAAGGGGCCATGATACAAGGTGTTTGCGTATTGTCCGTTGAATGTATGATGAATGGGAGATGTGTGATAGAGACCGTGCGACGGAGGTGGGTGGGATCCGGGAGGGGGGAGTTTCGGGGAGGGGGGGGGGGGGGGGGGAGTTGGGAGGGAGGGGGGTTAATTTTGCTTTGATTAAATTCGTTTGTATAACATGAGAAAAGTGGATTGCAATTCAATGACTGGTATGTTTGACCTGCAGATATCTCTGGGTTACAGAGCTCCGCAAAATGTATGCAATCTTTCAATAAAATATGTTTTAAAAAAAAAAAACATTTAGAGATCCATGATCCCTAGGATGGAATATGACAAGAATGAAAGCCGCAAAGTTGTGTGAGATTGGGAAAATCATAATTCCCAAAAATAAATAGGTTCTCCTAAGTAGACATTTAGAGATAGCAGCAGACTTGGACTGACATCCCAATAACATTTTGCCAAAATAAAGTCTCTTACTACATGTTTGTAATGATCTACTTCGATTCAAATAAATAGTGGGGGTATTATGAAAGCACTTTTATAATACATTCATAAGGTGTTATAGTCAACAGGAGGTCAGGCTTTTGTAACAAAACTCCAAGAGAATATTTATGAGGGCACCTTTAAACCAATTTATTTTGCTTGATAAATTCTGTGTATGGTGAAAAAGCAATAATTTAAACCATTTTTTTTTAAAAAAGGGAATGCAATTGCTTAGCCATTACTTAAATGTCTACTGCTGAAAGCAACCAATCTCTAAACCACTAAGAGACTAAAAACATCATCAAAAGAGCCAAGGGGATTAAAGTAAATTATAGATAAAGACTATGAAACCCAGCTATAGATTCACAGATTTCCAATGGATCACCTGAATGAACATCAGCATATGGAATAAGCTTTAAGTAACCTCTGACTCTTTCTCTCACCACTCTGTGGTTTCGGTCTATGCTAGGAAGTATACAAAGATTTGACAACAATCAACAGTGAATATTTATGATGTTGGGAATGTGCAATAATATATTATAAATGTTTAATTACTGCCTGAATTTAGTCATGTCCACCTGGTAATACAGATAAAGGTAATATTAAAGAACAATTCAAGGCATGATATAAATAGTTTTTATATCTGTGTTATTTTACATGGATTTCGTTTTTAACCATTTCTAAAATCAGAATTAAAGTACATATTGTGTAGGCAACCATAGCCATCTTGTCAAGCTACAATTGGCAGTTACTAATTCTGCAGGTTGTGTGCAGATAATGTCAAAGGAAGTGATCTTAACCCATAAAAAAGTTTGTCATCACCTTGATTGGGATAACAACTAAATACGATCTCCACCATGATCTACCCATTAGGCAAGAAATACACCGGACCTTAATAGAGGTGCAATATCTACCAGAGTAATTAACAAAACACATACCAACAGTTGCATAAGTAAGATACCAAACAAGAGGAACTAATATTACCATTCCATCAGCAAAAAGAAGTAACAGAGTGGGTCAGCAGCCCTCACAGTCAGGATGGATTACAACAACTTCTGATGGCAGTCTACTGCCGGTAAAGAAAGAGCAATCAAAAGCATTACAGAACCAGAACAATCCCACAACCCTTTCTGGACTTCCTAGCAATCTACGGTCCTGGACACTAATCAAGTTCAAATCACTAAGCAAAAAGTGAATACATCACTACAAACTGCCAACACACCTCAATCTGGGCCTTTCAGCATCAATGAAACCATGCTAATAGTTGATGCTGCACCAATACTACAGGAGGCAATCTTTGATGAAAGTGTAGCCTTTTCCAGAAATCAATCAGACAAGAAAAATGGTAGTGACCTAACAATGATCCACAATTTAAAAACCATAGTCAAAGAATGTAAATCAGCTGCTCTTCATATTTGAGCTACTTTCTCCCTATCCTCCTTCCAAGCGCGATTAGCGGGCGACCTACCCCGTACTCTGCCACCATGCATACGCTGATTGTGCTTGGAATACAATGTTCCTTGAATGCCAGTGAGCTTACCACTCTGCCACCTATTCTTGGGGCTCTATATTTCCCGATACATGTCCGTTTTTTAATCCTGAAGGTATACTACATACTAGTGTGACTGTTGCTGGGTACGGTTTAATCAACAGACACCTGCCACCGACCCACCCAAAAGTAGATTAGGATTTCAGTCCTGAAGAATTGCCATGATCACTGACAGTAAACAGCCAAGAAACATGTTAACCTTCTTTTAAACATCACCATTTGTGCTCATTTGGACCATTGTATCCACTCCAAGTCAGCCATTGTTTTCAACTATAACTGTCCCTAAGGGGGGCTCAAGGGAGTGCACATGAATAAAGTCAGCACAAAACTAAGGCTCCACTGCGACATGATAAAGGGTGAAGGGAGGGAACATGTGTTGTAACCCTTTCAAGAATCTTTCAAAAACTGGGAATTTGAAGTGGTATGGCTGATCAGACTGCCACAGGAAGGATGAAATAGCAGAAAGATAGGCCATGAGAGTGCCTATAGCAAAGCTTAGCTGGGCGACAGAATAAAGAGAAGGATTTGAGAGATGGGATAAATGTGTTTCTCTGCACACCATGCCACAAACATCCTCTATCGACAGGCACATACAGTTTTGGTAGAGGAATATCTGGCTGGCAGGATAAAATTGCAGACTTTGTCTGATGATGATGGCCTCAGTCCTTCTTGGGCAACGGAAAGTAGCATGAATAGCAACCACAACCTATTTCTAGTTTTGGCGCCCTATCAATGGCTCCCTTGGCAGAGGGAGCCGTCACTTCCTGGCAGAGAAAGGAGAGGAGGTTCTCTGTCAGTCTTTCGCAAGTGGGTGGCATGGGTGAAGGGGAATTCACGAAGGGGAGTGAGTAGCCCCATCAGACAATTTGGAGAACCCACTGGTCTGATGTTACAGACCACCAGTGGGGCACATGCTAGCGTATCCTGCCTTCCACTGGGTGCCAGTGATGGATTAAGGGCAAACTAAAGGGGTTTTGAGGATGTGACTGCAGGGGGATTGGTAGACCGGCTGGACCTCTATCTGTCGACCCATGGGGTCTGTGGA
The DNA here is from genome assembly GCF_964261635.1 of Lissotriton helveticus. Taxonomy (NCBI): domain Eukaryota; kingdom Metazoa; phylum Chordata; class Amphibia; order Caudata; family Salamandridae; genus Lissotriton; species Lissotriton helveticus. Next base: position 144,155,606 of record NC_136058.1, on the reverse strand, counting down.
TACTGCGTCCTCGGCCACGCAAATGCTGGGACGCTTGAGCACCATGGTGGGTGGGCGTGTAGAGACGCGGCTGGAAGTCCCTTCCATGGCCAGGAAAGGAGCGAAAGGCAGACTGGGGTTGATGAGGGGCCAAGGATAGACCAAAGATCTGGCCGAAGACCTTCTATCCTTGAAGTGCTCATGTGCTGAGTTCGCCTTATCGCCAAAGAGACTGGTGTCATTAGAGGGGACGGCCATAAGCAATGCTTGGACATCCCCTGATAAGTCAGTCGTCCTCAGCCAGGCTTGGTACCGTACAGCCGCCATTGATGAAACCGGTCTGCCTAGCAATTTGGTGGTGTCCAATACACATCGGATGGTGAACTTGGCTGCATCTCTCCAGTCAGCGACAGCTTAGGAGAGTACAGCCCGGACCTCTTACGGGACCGTTGGTAGGACCTGAGCGACTGTTTCCCAGTGCATGGGAGTAGCGGCCCAAAAGGCAGTGTCAGGCAGGCGAAGGAAACGTTTTCTTTACCACGTATCCAGCCTCTTCATTTCCCTATCCATAGGGTGGTATGGCATGCACCATGATTTACATAGGAAGTTGAAGTTTCGAGCTCCAAGCTCTCACGGGTAAGGTGTTGAGTGAGGAAGCTGGAGTCCCTGAGGTGGGGCAGTGGTTAATGGTCCTGTTCATAGGTGCCCCTGTGCAGGGTTTGGACCAAGACTTTAGCAGGCAGTCCGTGAGGGCTTCATTGAAAGGGAGAAGAGGTTCGGACGGGTACACTCCAGGTTAAGGCATCTCTGTCAAGACTTTAGTCTTGACTGCCACTGAAGGCAGGCTAAGGTACAGGACTGCAGCTGCCCTTCTCACAACCATATATATCAAAAGAGGCTCCCACCTCCGTAGTCACGGTAGGGGAGACCATGCCAGTATCTGGAGAAGTATCAAGTCAGCTGGCATCTGCCAGATCCTCACACCATGTCAAATTGAGATCCGTATTCTTCAGAGTCCAACAACCCCTCCCCGAGTCCCAACCCATAGGAATAGGGTTCGTGATGTGATCTGGGTGGCAAGGTCCCAGTCTGCACTGGATGATGCCCCTCCGGCTCTGTATCGGAATAGGGGATTAAAATAGGGATGGCGCTGCCAGCCCTAGGAGCCTCAGCATCAGGGCCAGTGCAGGTCGAGATGGTACAATTGGGGCTGGTCTGGATCCATACATGCATCGAAGGGGGCTGACTGGCTCCGGACCCGCTGGACTCAACCGGCGGGACACAATAGCGCACCAGAGGGAACCGATTGCCCAAATAGGATGTGCATGGCCTCAAAAAACTCTAATATGGGGCAGGGGTCACTCCGGGTCCCAGAAGCACAGCCGGCCCAGGCTCTGGATCAACCATAGGGTCAGGCCTCCAATGATGATGCTTCCTCGTCAGATAACTTCGACAGACAGGGTAAAGTCATAGACCTCTCCGACTTCTTGCTCTTCTTTTTGTGGTGGGATATACCCGAGTGGCCCGACAACTTCGAATAGGATGAAGATCTTGGACCCATAACAAATTCCCGTGACCTTCCTTTGATCACGGTGTATAAGGTCGAGCTGCCAGGAGCTTGAGGGACCGCTCCCTCAAGGCCTTTGGGTTAATGGTGCAGCAGTCAACACAGGACTTAACGTTGTGGTTGCCTTTGAGGAAAAAAAGGCAAACAAGGTGCGGATTAGTCACCAAAATTAGTCGTTGGCAGGAGCACCCAGGCTTGAAATCGGCCTTCGTAGAGGACAATCCTACAACACCAGGAGCAAAGTTTTAAAAAAAAATCTTCAACAAAAGTCAAAAGCAGCTCAGTCAAAAAGTGACTAAAGGGGTAGCTCTCTCTCGAGCTGCGCTGGCTGGCACGGAAAGAAATGAACAGACAATAGTGCTGGGGTGGATCCTAAATTGGCACTGCACACGTCACTTCGGTGCAAATGACGCCACGTGGAGCCAATCAAAGTGACCTACCAGCGTGCAGGGGAACCAGATAAGCCGATATCGAAGGTAAGTAACTTGTTCTTTTAAAGCTTTGGCATTGTGTTGTTTTTTTAATTCCCAATGGCTTTTACTGGTAGACGTTTATCTCAGATAGGTAAATTCCCATGGTAAGGTTATGGGTTGGAGACTTTAGATATCTGTGCACTATGATCCTCTATGCATTCTCGTAACCAAGTGGTGCTCGACAAGATGCAGGGGTTAAAACTGCATTCAATTAATTGAATAAAACCTATTACTGAGTTTAAGTTTGCAAATCTTCTTTCAGAAGCACAGCATGTCTTTCAACCGATTATGTACCATGAACCAATTTCCTAGTCTTTTGCACCAGTTGACACCTTCATTAAAGCATGTTATGCAAATGTTGGTTGTCGGCTTCAAAGCAACACTGCCTTGCTTAGCTCAATTGGAACAAGTCAACAGCTGATTTCCAAGCTTCAAATCCTTTAATCTCTCCTGGGAGAAATTAAGGCCTTACAGTCTAACCAGTGGACATGACTATTGAAAGGTTACGGAAAGGGAGAAAGTATGAAAGAAATTCTAAAGTAAATTCTGACACTGCTCTTTGTCCTTAAAACTACACTGCTAGGGAAAACAACAGTGTATGTAGGGGAAATGCCTCTAGTTTACCCACTGCTGAGTTTCGTTTACCATCTGAGAGGCTGGGTACATTTATTCAAATTAACAATCCATAAGAAATACCAGCATCAGATTCAAAGCCCAAAGCAGAACCACAGTAGATTGAAAATAATCCTGCAATTCCTTTAAGACCTTATAAATGAGGTAGAGAAGAAACAAGTAACCCTTCTCCTGGAAGCAGATACATGTCAATAATGTAAGCAAGTTAAACCTTTTTGGTCCCTAAATTAGGGACACTACAAACAAGAGAATAACAAACTGGATAATAAAAAAAAATACTTGCTTCAAGTGGGCGTGAATGTAAATGCATACACATTCAGCAGACAATTATAGACATGTTCTCTCATCTCTGTACATCAAGATGTGAGGGATGAAAAGGACAGGTAGAGGCAAACTACGAAATGGGAGGCAATTACTCAAATGAAATATTTATGAAATCCTCTAGTCCGCTGTAATAGCCACTTATCTCAACTAAGAAACAGCCAACATTCATGCTGAAGACATATTGGGAACAATGTTAAATGAAGCCCTCAAAGTAGAGGTTTTATAATGGAGGACATTTATTGTTGACCACCTCTAGCACTCCTCTACTGCTGTAATGGTAGAAATATGTTTGATGTTGGTGGGAGTAAGTTGTTGCCTAGGCCTGTTGAGCTACAATTCTACAAGTGGAACTGATGTGCCAGTGAGGTTAAAAGAACAAACTATAGCCCTGCTCTGCCTAAACCTCTCCAAGGAGTGGTCTACCTATTCTTCAAATAATGTTTGGCCATCTAACAGCACAGCAGTGATGGATGCTTGCCAATCACATAAGACATTTGTGGAGAGCATCCAAGCAGGCCTGCTCAAGCACACAAAATGCTCCATATAAATGTAACCACGCATCTACTATGTCCCCTCGTGGACTGCTTAGCTATATTCATATCCTTCAAATTGGGAGAATGGGACCCTCAAGGGGTTAGCTCCACCATCTCCTAAAGTACATAAGTATAGCAAACAATGATGTTGTTACAAACCCTGAGGTCATGACTGTCAGAGGAAAAAAACCATAAGTATTACAAATTTGTCTTTCTGGAGTCTCTCTCCATTGCTCCTGAAGGGAATGAAGTGGTTTGTAGTTTAACAAATGATATCTGGAACTTTAGATAGTCTAGTATCAGATGTGTAAATAAGAATAATAGGCTAGACGTGGCCGGCTTGAGCTTCCTAGCCACATGTCCATTCACAGCTGATATCGAAAGGGGTCTTTCCCATGCTGCATTAACAGTATCCAGAATGCCTCATTAAATAATAGGGTTTGATATTTGCAAGAAAGAATATATGTGACAAGGCTGGTGCAAAGAGTAAGGGTAATTCCTAATTTTCTGCAACCTTCACTACTGTGAACATAGTCAACTCCCGCTCCAAAGGAGTGCGGATGCCAGTACCATTTCTGAGCACATGTAAAGTGCCACGTCTGAATGTGGAAGCCTGCCATAAGCTGTGACCTCGTTATTCTCAGTATGAAAAGGCTCAGTGAACCCCCCAAAAGTGACAGAGTCAAACAAATCAGATAATCTAGCCACAGTTGCAGATCTTGTGATTCTTTTTTTTTTAAACAGATTTTATTCGTCAAAATAACATATATGATGCAGATCTCTGAATCCCAGAGAGGACTGCCGCATCTACGATACAAAAGAAATTGACTGACCATTTTACTCATGGAAGACAGGAGAATATGAAAAGCAATACAAAAAAAAAATCAATCCCCACAAACACCCAATTTCCCCCCTACCCTACCCACCCACCACTGCACCGTCTCTTTATTCGAAGCAGCAGATCTCTAAGCCAAACTGCCCCGAGTCTATCCAGAGGCCCAATGTTGACGACATCACGTCCTGAAGTGAGAATAAAAGCAACCCACAACAGAGCAGGAAACGGAGGACGCCAACAGGTCACCCGGGGTCGCGGCTCCGGCCCTCCCGCGGTGGCTCCAAGTCTAAGTATCGATAATCCACCCAGCGCTTCCAGATCTTCTAGTGCTTACGGGGGCACCCCCTAGCTTAAAAAATGGGAATCTCGAGGTCCATACAAAAGTCCACACCTCTTTTCCAGGTCGAGACCAAGCATGCAACTACCCCCTTCCAGGCTCTAGCTATATATCTCTTTTCTAATGTAAAGCCTAGGAGCATAAGGTGGCGCTTATAGATATTGCCCCAACCCCTTCCATCACATGAAGGAGGATGAGTTTCGGTGAGTGAGGGAGCTCCCACCCCAGTACTTCAGAGAGGCAAGCCAGAACCCCATGCCAGAATCGCGCAAGCGATATGCAGTGCCAAATAGTGTGTAGAAGGGTCCCCTCCTCGTGCCCACAATGAAGACACACCGGGGAAGCTACCAAGCCCGCCCTCCAGAGCCTAACCCTGGTAAAATAGACCTCATGGAGGTATTTAAATTGAATAAGCCGCAGGCTCACCGCAATAGCCGCCTCAAGCGGGGAGGCCAAGGCCTGCGTCCAGTCCTCTTCCTCCATCTGACCTACATCTCCCTCCCAGGCCTCATGCAGACGCTGCAAGGAGGGGGAACAGTGCGTAACTAGGGATTGATCGATCTTAGAGATCTTATGATCGAGGAGATCTCCCATAAATACCTTAGCCGCTACTGGGCTAAAGTCCGGCTACGAGTCCAGGCCCACTAAGCTGGGGGAAATAGCGTGTCTAAATTGTAAATATTTGAAAAATTGGGTATTTGGCATCTGGAAATCCTTCTGGATATTTTGAAAGGATTTTAAAGTCATGCCCCGCTTGACATCCCCCAGAGTGAAAATCCCAATGTTGTCACAGTAACGAAACCCAGAAAGATTCAACAACTGTGGGAAGCGACCATTGTACCAAAGTGGGGTCTGCCGAGTCAATCTATTCCACCAGCCCATCTTCCGCAAAGCCTGCCTCCAAAGCTGAAAAACGATCCGCGTGGTGGGCGGCAGGGGACGCCTCAGCGGGAATAAAGGAGAGTGTGTAGAGACTGGCCACCCATGCACCGCCGCTCCACGGCATAGGCTGGATCCGCTCTGTCCCCATACCACCACTCATTTAGGACAAGTAGATGCAATGCAATATAATAGGACCAGGTATCGGAGGTTGCCAGCCCCCCACAATACGTAGATAAGAAAGATGTCCGGACCGCTACTCTCACCGCTCCCCCATCCCAAAGAAACTGACCTAAGACAGAGTTCACCTGCCGGAACCATCGCGGGGGAATTGGGTAGGGATGATTTTGTAGTTGGTACAATAGTCGTGGGAGCAACACTATCTTAAAGATGGCTGATCGGCCGTAGATGGACAGGAGCATATGGGACCAGGTCTTCCTCACGCACATGCACCCACACCGGAACTAAATTCCGCTCCCAGGCCGCGGCGGGGGAAATCGGACGAGTACATCCCCAAATATTTCATGCCCCCATACACCACGTGGACCAGAGACGCCCAATTACCGAGCTACCCGACCTCCAAATACCCCCGAAGATCTGCAAGATACGCATCAATCGAGAGCCCGTAAACTCCAGGTTAGTAAGGAAAAACAATACATCCTCCGCATAGAGGGCGATGCGATCGGAGAGCCCATGTGCCCACTCAAAGCCAAACACCTGAGCGTCCATCCACACCCAAGCAGCCAGGGGTTCCATTGCTAAAGCAAAAATATATGGGGAAAGCGGACACCCCTGCCTGGTGCCCCGCCCAATAGAAAACCTCAAAGAGACGAAGCCAGCAACTCGCACTGATGCCGTCAAGTCAGTGTACAACAGGGTTAGGTAGGACAAAAAACGCGGCCCGGAATTCAGCCACCGCAGGAACGCAAATAAATAGACCCAACTCAGGGAATCAAAAGCCCTGTCCATATCCGCCAACAGAAGCGCTGCCCGCTCTCCAAGACCCTGGATAGTCGCGACCACCACGTATGCCCGCCTGATGTTGTGGCGGGTTGCGCGCTGAGGCATAAACCCAGCCTGGTCAGGATGCAACAGCAGGGAGATACGAGGGCGGAGGCGGTTCGCCAATACATTAGCTAAAATCTTAGCTTCCACGTTCAGGAGGGAGATAGACCGCCGGAATATCATGCCTCATATCGCCCTATCGGGCTTATGAAAGATCCCTATCTCCGCATGCCTCCAGTCACTGGGCAGACATCCCCAGTCCCTAGCCTTCTATATCAATCTACAATAGTGGGGCCCCAGCTGCCGAAAATATTACTTAAGGAATTCCCATGTGAATCTTTTTTTAATCACCATCACATTGCTGCCAATATCAGAGGCCTGTTGCCACCTCTCAACACAACCTAGGGTGACTAAAAATGGAAAGGGTAGCATTTTCCCAACTCTCCAGAGTCCCCTAAAAGATATAATAACCAATATCACATGTTTAGTTCTCTAATTTGGAAAATATGTGGATCGATTATATTGTTAGGACAGCAGAATTCTGTGTAATAATGTAAACATTGTCATGTTAACAAACATTTTCTTCTTTAACTTTTTGGAGGAAGAAGAGGACTATTTTGTTTGTAATGTTCACTTTCAAAAAGATGATGTGATAATACAGATAAGTCATGGTCCATGCAGATTGTGTTGCACTTTACTTATAAAAGGCCAGGCAATACAAAAAATATTGTTTCAAATAATAAACCTTAGCACTTATTGAACCAATTTCCAAAAACAATTCAAGAGTAAGAATCAAGAACTAAATGTCTTATTTCACAACCCATAGGCAACAAGGAACTAAAAACAGTCTCACTTACAAGTGAGAATTAAACATCAATATAAAATAGCTATAAGATGAATACCTTTTCTTTGCATTTCTCACAGTAATATGCATTGCTACCTTCTAGAATCTCTCCTCTAACGAATTGGTCCAAAGAAATTTCTAAACTTTGGCAAGATGTGACTCCAAGATTGAGGGCCATGAAAGCTTCTTCACGTTCATACCTGCAAAGAAAAGATATGAATGAGACTTTTTCAGTCGTTAATATCATAACCCAAAGAACTTGCAGAAAATACATGTAGTCTGCATGCAAACATCACCATTATTGTACGCCAAATTCCTGAAAGCTCTATTGTGATGAGGGCAGGAAGCACCAGTTTGCAGTACCCAAGAGAGTAGCTCAATTGCTTTCACAATGCAACCAAAGCCAGAACCAACTACCAAACTCAACAGTAGGAGCCAGAACTTTACATTCACATTCTAGAGCAGGATGCAAGCGAGTAAAGATAGAATATCAGACACCACACACTTTCCCATAGAGAAACCGAAAGACCACAAAAAATGTCCAAAATAAAAGCTAAAGAACATATAGTACAACACTGAAACAAGAACAATGGAAGGCCATGAAAGTACAAGTGCTAAAAGTAAAACACAGGTCCTCAGACGAGTAAAACCTAAACAGGATATCTCATCTCTCAGGTAAAAAGGTCTTTGAGTAACTTTTGCATGCAACATATGGAAAATGCTAATTACCAGTATGCATCTGTTCATGGCATGTAGAGCTGCGGAGTCGTACACTGTGCATAGATCGTCATCTGGGTTTGTGCTCCGATGCTTGCACCTTGTTGTTATCTTGGAAGAGTCTTTTGAAGTCACAAGATAGGTGACGCCTCCCTTGGACGATAGTGCGCATGGGCATCGACTCCATCCTCAGATTGTTTTTCACCATGATGGGAAATGATGGAGTTAGTAAGAAGTAAAAGAGATGTCTATGTGAATGTATCTAAACTAATATCGAAATACAGGTTCCGGGGAGGCGGGTGGGCGTGTACGACTCTGCAGCTCTACATGCCAAGAACAGATGCATACTAGTAAGTAGCATTTTCCATTCGCGGCATATGAACTGCAGATCATACACTGCATAAGCTGTACAGCAGTGTCACTCTTAGCGGTGGTCACCTGTACCTGTTGCAGTGGTTTGAAAAAGTGTCTTAAGAACAGCCTGGCCTACAGAAGCCTGTTGTTTAGCCTGCACGTCAACACAATAGTGTTTGGTGATAGTGTGTGGTGTAGACCATGATGCTGCTTTACAAATGGCATCTAAGGGAATGTTCCCTAAGAATGCCATGGAAGCCCCTAGTTTGCGTGTTGAGTGCGCCCTAGCGGGAAATGTTAATGTGCATTTAGCCTTTTGGTAGCATATTTGAATGCATTTGACTATCCACCGGGCAATCCCAGCTTTGGAGATGGGGTTTCCTTTATGAGGTGGTGAGAAGGCTACAAACAGTTGTTTTGTCTTTCTAAAAGCCTTAGTCCTGTCAATGTAATAAAGTAGGGCTCTTTTGACGTCCAGAGTGTGAAGAGCTCTCTCTGCTACAGAGTCCGGGTTTAGTAAAAACACTGGTAACTCAACAGATTGGTTAAGATGAAAAGCAGAGACTACTTTTGGAAGGCATTTTGGATTTGTTCTAAGAAACACCTTTTTAGAATGTATTAGCGAGAATGGCTCTGGTATGGTTAAAGCCTGGATCTCACTTACTCTCGTGTGAGAGGTAATTGCAACAAGGAAAGCTACTTTCCATGTGAGGAATCGCAGTTGACACTTGTGCAGATGTTCAAATGGGGGACCCATGAGCCTGGTAAGGACAATGTCTAAATTTCACGTTGGAGAGGGTGGCAGTCTGGGAGGAATTATCCTTTTAAGGCCCTCCATAAAGGCTTGAAATGCAGTTACTCTAAATAGTGACAAGTGTTGTCTGTTTTGTAAATAAGCAGCAAGTGCAGCTAGATGTAATCTTATGGATGAATATGCTCGATTACACCTTTGTAAGTGTAACAAATAGCAAATGATGTCCTGGATTGAAGCATCCAGCAGATCAATTTTATTGTTATTGCAGTAGATGACAAATCTTTTTCATTTTGCTGCATAGCAAGCTCTAGCAGTAGGGTGGCTGGCTTCTTTAATGATGTTCATACAGTCCGGTGGAAGGTTAAGGTAACCGAACTCTAGGACTTCAGGAGCCAGATTGCTAGATTCAGTTGCCCTGGATCGGGGTGCCTTATCTCTCCATGGTTCTGCGTTAGCAACCTTGGGGAGAGACGTCGTTTTTGGCGTGGAACTACTGAGAGTTGCTGTGAACCACGGTTGCCGTGCCCATGTGAGAGACTTTTGTCTAAGCTTGCGTACTACTAGGCGAATCAGCGGGATTGGCGGAAACCGTACGCAAATCTGCCTGACCAGTTCATCCATATCACTTTGCCTTTGGACAACGGGTGTGGAAACCTGGCGGCGTAGGTTGGGCATTTTGCGTTTGCATGCGTGGCGAACCGATCTATGCCTGGTTGACTCCACATTTGGAAAAATGGTTGAAGAAGTTGAGGATGAAGTTCCCATTTGTCTATCTGCTGTGTCTGTCGACTTAGCAGAGCCGCAATCTGATTGTGAACCCCTGGAAGGTGTTCTGCCAGAGGGTATATGTTTTGTGGAATGGCCCATCTCCATATGCTTTGCGCCAGCTGAGACAGCTGCATAGAATGTGTGCCTCCTTGTTTTTGTATGTAATATATGGCTGTCATATTGTCCGTCAGGACTAGGACAGTCTTGTAGTGTAGATGTGCTTGGAATGATTTTAATGCTAGAAATATTGCCAGTAATTCATGGTGACTGATGTGGAGCACTTTTTGTTGAGTGGTCCACTTGCCTTGAATTGTGTGGTTTAGGAGATGGGCTCCCCAGACGGTGATTGATGCGTCTGCCGTTAGCACTATCTGTGGAACATGCTCTAAGAACGGCTGCCCTCTGGAAAGGTTTTGTGTGTTCCACCACTGCAGAGAGCGATGTGTGCAGCTGTTCACCAACACCAGATCTGTAAGTTGTCCCTGAGCCTGGTTCCACTGGCGTGCTAGGCATTCTTGTAAGGGGCGCATCTGGAGTCTTGTGTGAGGTACGATGAAAATGCAAAATGCCATCATTCCTAGGAGTTGCACGAACACCCGCGCTGGTAGAGAATGCTGTGGCTGAAATTTGGTGATTAGGGTTTGTATACTGGCTATCCTGGCTGGATTGGGATATGCCAGAGCTTTGGAGGTATCTAATGTGGCCCCTAGATATTGATGTATGTGGGAGGGCTGAAGATCAATCAATCAATCCATTTGTAGAGTGCACTACTCTCCCGTGAGGGTCTCATGGCGCGGGGGGAGTGGGGGGGGAGGGGGGAGGTAGGGGTGCTGCAACTGCTCGAACAGTAAGGTCTTGAGAAGTCTCCTGAAGGTCAGCAGGTCCTGGGTCTGTCGCAGGCCGATGGGGAGGGTGTTCCATGTCTTGGCGGCAGGGTGGGAGAATGATCTGCTGCCAGCGATCGCTCGTCGTGTGCGGGGGACGGTGGCGAGGTCAACGGAGGGAAGCTGGTGGTTCGAGGTGTAGAAGGTGAATCATTTGTTGAGGTACGCTGGTCCGGTGTAGTGGAGTGCTTTGTGAGCGTGGGTGAGGAGTTTGAAGGTGATCCTCTTGTTGACAGGGAGCCAGTGCAGGTCTCTCAGGTGGGATGTGATGTGGCTGTGTCGGGGATGTCAAGGATGAGGCGTGCAGAAGTGTTCTGTTTGCGTTGTAGTGGTTTCTGGAGTTTGGCCGAGGTTCCCGCAAAGAGGGTGTTGCCGTAGTGACTAGGTGACTTGGTGTAGTTTACTGTGAATCCCAAGTTGTGTAGTAGCTGGTTGGTTTGATAAGTGTGACTAACACACTGGTTGTGTGACTTGGCTTTTATCAACCAGTCGTCGAGCTATGGAAAGACATGGATTTGTGGTCTTCTCAAGTGTGCAAGGCACTTTGTGAATACCCTGGGTGCGCTGGTCACTCAGAACGGAAGGACTTTGAACTGATAGTGTTGACCGTCAAACATGAAAAAGGAAGTCGCTTTGTTGAAGTATTGGGAGGACCTGTTAAAGAGTGATCATATGAAAATGATCTGACTGTATATAGAGATTGAGAGGTCTGAGGTCCAGTATTGGCCTTAGGGTGCCGTCCTTTTTGGGGATTAGGAAAATACAGCGAGTACACTCCTGTTCCTTGATGCTGTAAGGGAACTAGTTCTATTGCATCCTTTTAAAGCAGTGAGAGAATTCCCTGTTTTAAGAGCACGAGATGCACTGCGGACATTGGACGCTGTTTGGGTGGTATGGTGGGTGGGGTTGCTGTAAGTTCCAGGCAGTAACCATACTGGATAATTTGAAAGAAAGTCCCGGGCTCGTCAGCCCCACCAGCTCAAGGGGGCTTGAATATAAAAGAAAGTCCAATTGGTCGCACACTGCTTGTCCTACCAGCGTGTTGCCCCAAACCATTGTGGCTCATGAAGTAAGCATCAGCGGGTGCGCCCCTGCCAGAGTCTTGAGCAAAAATCACTGTCGCGTTGGCCATCCCTGGACACGTGTTTCGAGGTTGTTACCTCTCGTCAGCAGGGAATAGGCATATATGTAGGGGTGCTGTGTAGCCTGCCAAAAAATATTTTCAGGTTCGGTACCGCTCGTGGCACGCAGGTGCGTAACCCGGGCTCGTCAGCCCCACCAGCTCAAGGGAGCTTGAATATAAAAGAAAGTCCAATTGGTCGCACACTGCTTGTCCTACCAGCGTGTCGCCCCAAACCATTGTGGTCCATGAAGTAAGCATCAGCGGGTGCGCCTCTGCCAGAGTCTTGAGCAAAAATCACTGTCGCGTTGGCCATCCCTGGACACGTGTTTCGAGGTTGTTACCACACGCACTTCACATACCAGAGTGCTTAGGGGCGATCCGGAGGAGAGGCTAGCGGTGTGCGATCCATCGTAGATTTCCATACTGGATAATTTGTCTTACCCACTTGTCTGTAGTGATGGAATTCCAGACAGGTAGGAACTGAGATAGTCTCCCTCCGACCGGAGTGGATGGTCTGGAGGGAGGTCACTGCTTATTAGAGGGGGAGGTGCGAGTGTTGTTGTTACCTCTGCCTCTTCCTTTGTTGTTATTTAACTGGTATCCTCCTCTAAAATATCCCCTGTTGGGGAATGTTTGTGTGGTGTTTTTGTAGGAAAAGAAAGAAGTATCTTCTCCAATGTTTTTGGATGCTCCTCTATAGAAGGAGCGTTGAAAGGAACCACGTGTGGATGGAGACTGTAATGCCCCCATTAGCATTCTCTGTGTCTTTTTTCATCTTTTCTAGAGTGGTGTCTATAGCCGGTCGAAAAAGTTGTTCTTGATTGAACGGCTGATTGAGGATAGTTGTACCTCCTGTTTGAAGCCAGAGATGCGTAACCAGGCATGTCATCTGAGTAACACGCTAGTGTTAATGGACCTAGAGGCAGTGTCTGCGGCATCAAGGGCACACTTGATTGATGCATTAGTTATTCATTTATCCTCTTGAATCAAATCATTTGCCTTGGTCTTAAATTGATCAGGTACGTGTTGTAATAGGGTTTCCAGTTCCTCATAATGAGCCCTATCGTACCTTGCAAGTAATGCCTATGTGTTGGCTATTCGCCAGTAATTAGCTGCTTGGGCAGCAACTCACTTGCCTGAAGCATCTAACAATTTAGACTCTTTGTCCGGAGGTGGCGCATCACCTGAGGTCTTAGAGATGGCGCGTTTTCTAGCGTTAGTTACCACTAGGGAATCTAAGGATAGTTGCCTTTTAATGTAGGTGGGATCATTGGGATCGGGTTTATATTTTTTGTCAATTCTCAGATTGAGAATCCTAGCCTTAACAGGGTCCCTCAATATGTCAGGGGCATGTTTAATGACACCTTTTAACATTGGCACGGTTTGTACAGTCTTTAGTGACTGTTCAAAGGTGCCCACTAGAAAATCCTCCTCTGTGGGGTCAGAATGCATCTGAACACCATGGTACAGAGCAGCCCTATTTACAAGTTGGCTAAAACCAATATTGTCATCTGGGGGAGATGGCTTTGTTGGGTATGCAAGGGGATCAGGGAGGTCTGGAGGATCTACTGGGTCATCATAATCATCCCAATCGTCCTCTGGTGTGTCGTCATCAGGATCAGTAAAAGGGTCATTGTTGCCTCCCCCATCCCTAAATCATCCGCAACCTGCGGTAGTGGTGAGTTTGGTGGTAGTATAGGAGAATGTGGAGGAGAGACATGCTTAGGAGGAAGAACAGGAGAAGAGGGTCGTATGGATGAAGTAGCACAGTATTTTCTCTTTATAGGCACTGCAAGAATGCCTGGGGTGTTCAATATCCTCTTGTGGTGTGGAACAGTAGCCACATGTCATGTTATGGGGTCTATGTGGAGAGTTTTTTGCTTCGGATCAATTGGATCCGGTCGAAAAAGTTCTTCCTCTTCGGTCAACGCTTTCGGCACTGGTTTCTTCGGGTCCGAGCGAGGTTTGGATTTCTGCTCCGGAGCCTTGGGAGGTGGTTTTGGTTCCTTCGGCTTCGATGTGGTGGCAGGAATCTTTTTCGGTTTTGAATGTTTTGGTTTTGGATCCGATGACTTTTCTATTGGCGACGAGGTCTTCGGTGCAGACGTCTTTTTGGGAGTAGGTTGTGCGCCCGGCTTAGGTGCCGACGGTGCCTGTGGAACCCTGACATGCGGCTTGCTCGGTCCCGAGCCACCAGAAGGCTTGTCCCTTATCTCTGGAGCCGGGCCCAGGGGCGGGGCTTCTGAAGCTTGATTTCGGTTGCAACTGGGGCCAGCAGGTCTTGACCAGGCCCTTCTTTCTTTCAGGTGGGGTTGTTGTAGAGTCAATTGTACTCATTTGCTGACCTGGAGTGATGCGATCTTCTCAGTCTGAGTCGTCTGCTTCAGATACGATTTGCAGATCCTCAGAATCCTTCTCCGGGACATAGGGCCTTCATCGAAGATGTCCAACGGTATCAGAGCTGCTCTCTGCGCCATGATGTGTAGTCTGGCCCGGCGATCACGGATGGTCTTTTTGGATCGAAAAGAGGTGCAGGCCTGGCAATTATTCTCGTCGTGCTCAGGCGAGAGACACAGGTTACAGACCTTGTGGTGGTCCCTGTGTGGAAATTTAGCTCCACACTGGGGGCATTTTTTTAAATGGAGTCCTTTCCATGAGCCGTAGGCCCGAACAGCGTCAATAGGCCCAGTGGCCCGCGTCGATGACTGGAATTGAGTATTTGAGGAGTGCGTCGAATATCACGCAATCGAAAACTATACCGTTGAGTTTAAGATAGTTTGCGCTTTGAAAAGGTTTGGAAAATATGGTGCTGAACTGGAGCGCAGAAGTTACATCCAAACCCAGATGGCGGAAAAAAACAATCTGAGGATGGAGTCGATGCCCATGCGCACTATCGTCCAAGGGGGGAGTCACCTATCTCGTGACTACAAAAGACTTTTCCAAGACAACAACAAGGTGCAAGCATCCGAGCCCAACACCAGATCGCGATCTATGCACAGTGTAAAATCTGCAGCTCATATGCCTCGAACACATTAAAACCCTTTGCACCTCCACCAGGCTTTCTCATCCTAATTTAGAAGCACAACTCTCTAACTGCCAGCAATTTTTGGTTACCACAGGCAATAAATTCCAAATTCTACGTCAGATGCCTTTGCATTGTTCTTGAATTGTTTGGCCACCTAGAGAGGTTTTGTGAATTTAAATAAGGATCCTATCGTTGGGCGACTTAATCCTCACCCAGTCCTGAACAAATACCATCCACTCCTGGAAGGTTTTCTTTACATTATATTTCTTTGGTTCCCCATTTCTTCATTCATCTCACACAGAAACTTTAACAACTCATTCATTATCACCAACTCATCCAACCAGGCATAGCAGTTGGGATTTCTTCCTATGAAAATCCCAAATTTAGATGGAGTGCTAAACTGTATGACACAATCATGTCACTTAGGTCCTTTCTACAATGTAAACCACTTGCCTTTGCCAGCTAGACACATTCCTTTAATGTGCGACTGAAACAATCTACAAAGCCATTAGTCTCTGAACAGTATAAAGCACTTTTGGTATGCAACACACACTGTAAAATAGTCCTACATGTAAAATGTGCCCCATTGTGCATGAAGCTGATCTTAGGGTAGCATTCCCTCTTCAAGATCTCACAAAGTAATTTCTTAGCACTAGTCATACTAATATCTCGCAATGAACATATGGAGAATCCCCTGCCAATAGTACCATCTGATCCAAGGGTACTTCATGTCACAGAGCCATCGTAATTTAACTACAATGTAAAGATAGTGTAGACATTGTAAGAACCTTGTCACTTCTACAACAGTCACAACGGTATACGACTGCACACTAACTCCAAGTCCAGACCAAGAGGACAAAAGTCCAGCCTTAACATTTTCTTCATTTTTAGTACACACAAATGTCCTTTGTGAAAAAAACTCAACTTGTTGTTAATGATCCTGGTAAAATTAATCTGGTATTTCTAAAAAGTAAACCACTCATGGCAGCTAACTCCTCTTCACCATTCAAAAGAACAAGTTACTTACCTTTGGCAACACTTTTTCTGGTGGACAATCCAATTGCAGATTACCCACCTTTAGAATATTACCATATGCCAGACTTGATCCGGAGAATTCTTCCATACATGTTACCTCGTACCAGTAGGTTGCCCAGTATGGTTCAGTAGTGACTCCATGCCACCCCAGAAGTGACTGAGCGGAGCCACAAGTAAGTGCCATTTAGATGCGCTGACATCAGTCCCTGGTGCCTTTCCATTTCCGCAGCTTCAGACATGAAGTGCAGAACAAATATTCTGAGAGAGTGCACTGACTCCGAACTTAGGACATTTTTAGATGAAAGCCCAACATGTACCACTGTCTAGGAAAAGTGTGGCATATTCTTCAGGGCCAGAGGACCGTGTGTAAAACCACTGTCTCCTAGGTCATCTTGGTATCATGTATGGAAAAAAATTAACGACTGACAAAAAACCTGCTCTAAATTTGTTACCAACAATGTGTCATATTTAATACAAAAACGTCATAAAAATTTAATCGTACTCCCACTCACCAATTTTCACACCAGTGGGCAGCAGTGTATATCTCAAATTTAAATAACAGAGTGGATGATGTATTCCTAACAAATGAAAAAATAATAATGATATGGTTTACAGTGTGTGCCAAGTTAAAATGGCGCAAATTACCATAGCCTAAATACTATCTATCAGGTATTCTTCCTGTCCCCAGGGACTAATAGGCAAAACACGATCTGGAAAGAAATAGACCCATGTGTCTCCTCCATGGATCGCCCATGGCCCCCAGTGTAAGACTTTCCAAATAGGTTATTTATCACCAAATGTATTAGCACTGATCTATGGAAGAGCTACTAAGCAGAAGCTATAATGATAGCTATGCCCAGCAAACTATCATGAAGCCTCTAATTAGTGGAGTAAACAAAGGTATGACTCAATGTATTTAAATGTGTTTTGCCCCTCTCTGCCATGCTGCTAGAGATGCAGACAGAGTGGTGTAAAACGCAATGCCTCATCACATGCTTGTTGAATATGAACTCAAGGGCTAGTGTCCTCTTCCTGTATTCTTTGGATGATAAGCCAATGAAGAACAGGCATACCCAGGTATCCCAGATTTTCTTCCAAGGATCTAATCTGGGGCCTGGGGAAATTCACACGGTGAGGAATCTGCAGTTTTAAGTATCCATCAGAAATGTGTAGATAGTGAATCACGTCATAACCACTGTGTTGACCTCTTGTTTGAGTCTTCTGTCTCGCTTCCAAAAGTGAAATTCTCTGTGTTTGAATGCACTTTTGTAAGATCACCTGACTTACCTTCCTTGGGTATGCTCTCTGTATTTGAAATGCCTTTAGATCTCCAGCTTGTTCAATTTAGGGCTCTGCAGGCCAGCAATTATGCCTCTAGCAGAAGAACTGGCCCATAAAGGCAGTCTCTGGGCTCATGTGAAGAAAGAACTAAAATGTATGAGTTTTTGGCTGTAGCTTTTTGTAGTACTGTGATTATCAACTTATTGTACTCTACTGAGATGTCCAGATCCAAATATGCAATACTCGTATCCTAGAAGGTCCTTGTGAAATGTAGATGAGGGTCCAGATTCTTGATCCACTTTACAAATTCTTTTAATTCCTGGTATGCACTATTTCAGATGTACAACTTACTTACCTTTGGTAACGATGTATCTGGCAGAGACGTTGTCTAGCCGTAGATTCCTTAACTTAGAATACCCCAGACGTCAGATCGGATCTGGATATTTTTTGCAGCAGCACCTCTGCGTGCCGGGGGACTGCGCCACACGACCCTGCCCTGATGTCGTCCACATACATGACATCAGCGAGGTCATTTAAATCCCTCCGGGCGCGCTGACGTCAGTTTTCTTCGGAAAAACTTTTCCGCGGCACAAGATGGAGCCATCAACAAAAAACAGTGAAAGTATGGGAACAGGGTGCGAGGAATGAAAATCTGTGAATAAAGAAGGAGGATGGTGGAAGACACCATGGTAACAGACAGAATTAGACACTGCCTACATATAAGTGGAGCTGGGAGAAAGAGCCCCGCAAGCCAAGCGAAGACCCTTCCCCGAGTGCAACAGGGAAGAACATCTCAACAGACAGAAATAGACTGATAGTCCATGTAGAACTGTGCCGTATAGTAAGAACAGAACACAGAAAGAACAGTCCACTGTAGTAAGGTATGAAAAGACTGGCCTTTTCCCTCTAATAACAGAGGTTGGAAACGGAGCACAACTGACCCTCAAAGAGGAAGACCACAAGGAGACCAGGACCCCGAGCTAGTAGAGAAGACTGAAGGAAGGGAAGGTAACTGGAGAGGAAAACAAATCTCCTTGTGAATCAAAAGGCACCATATCACAGGAAAGAAGCCCCTCAGCAGAAGTTAACTGTATATGGAAACACTCAGGGAAGTGAAACAATCTGAGCCCCCTTGAGAGATAACCTAATGGCAACTGAAGAGGCCAGTGGAGAACACCACTAGACAAGGTCCTCGCAGAACGGCGAGGCTGGGCGGGCGTTATGGAATCTGCGGCTAGACAACATCTCTACCAGATACATCGGTACCGAAGGTAAGTAACTCTTGCATCTGATAGAGCCATCTAGCCGCAGATTCCTTTGCTTAGAATAGATACTTCAAAAGGGAGGTGGGTCTGTGACAGAACAACAGAAAGCGCCAAGCATCTGATCCGGCAACAGAGTGACGGATAAAGGGGAAAAGCTGTGGCGAAACAGCCAGAAAGCAACCAAAGCAGCTCGAAAGAGCAGAAATAACAGGATAGAAGAGATCCTAAAAACGCCAGAATGGCTCTACACCATACCCGTATAAAAACGACAGGTAGAATGCATGAGCCCTATACCAGAGCAAAGAAGAGAGGAAGAAGGACCACTCTCCGCCTAATGGCGCACAATGAGTACACCGACCCAAGCTCAAAATGAACTTGAAGAGATGCAACCAGAGCCTAACAGACTAGCCTATAGAAGGAAGCCGAAGGAGCCGGTGTCAAGAGCCCAAAGGCAAGAGCTAGAACCTAAGCAATGCGTTGGGAATAGCCGGTGGGACAAGAAACATGCTAAGTGCAAACACAATCCCAAAAAAAGGTAATTAGGGGCAATCAGCATCAATTATAAACCCGCTGAAGCAGGTAGAAATATGCAGCATGTAAATGGCCATAGAGACCTTAAAGTGGCTTACACAGGAAGCATAAGAGTGCCCGACCAGGCAGTATGAAGCCAAAGTGAGAACAACCCACAATATAGACTTGCAGGCAGTAGACAAGAACCACTGCCATCAGAAGAGCTGTCCCGCATGCGTAGCCTTAACAATAGTATGTGAAAATATGGAAAAAAGACATATCTGAAGAAAGTGGCCAAAAACGCCAAGTGAATGAATTAGATTAGATTAGAGTATTTATAATGCGCATGACTGCCTCGGCAAAAAGGCGTCCCAGCGCTGAAGCAGAACAGAGCGGAGAACTTAAGCAGGGATTAGATCTGGGAGAAGAGCCAGGTTTTCACGTGCCGTCTAAAGGTCTTCTGATCCGTTTTGGTGCGAATGTGAAAAGGAAGGAAATTCCAGAGGAAGGGAGCCAGTCGTCTAAAAGAGCGGCTGCCAGATATCGTTTTACGTATACGAGGAGTGCGTGCAAGACACTGGTTTGCTGAGCGCAGGTGATGGAGTATACAGGGTGCACAGATCATTAAGAATGTCTGGGGCTATTCCTGTCAGTATCTTGTGCGTGGTACAAAGTGTCTTGAAACAAAACCGCTGCTCAATGGGCAACCAGTGAAGATGGTAGAGAAGGTTAGAGGCGTGGCTAAATTTCGGCAGGGCAAATATGGCACGTGGTGCCGCAATCTGGACCCGCTGCAATCTCTTAATCACAGATTAATTAGATCCGAGAAGAAGCACATTGCAGTAGTCCATTTGAGCCAGGATAGAAGCTTGAACAATCAACTGGCGTGTCTGGGCATCAATAAGTCCCAAAATCGGTCTCAGGCCACGGAGTATCCAAAAACATTTCCCGGCCACTGTTTTCGCATGTGTTTCGAAATTCAGATCTTTATCCAATATAAAGCCCACGTTTTTTACCATGGGTTTGGGGTCAGGAGGGTTACCCAATGCCAAAGGCCACCATTCATTTGTCCAGAGGAGGATTTCTGATTTGGTGGAGTTCAATTGCAAACAATTATTTGTCATCCATTCCTCTATAGCGGAGATATCCTCTTTGAATTTATGTTTGTCTTGAGTGGGATTATTAGATCAGGTGATCACCAGTTGGGTGTTGTCGGCGTATGACACCAGGGAAATTCCTCTTGCCTTAGCCATCCTGGCCAGGGGGCTCATATAAATGTTAAAGAGTGTAGGGCTCAGTGCAGAGCCCTGAGGAACCCCACAACGAAGCGGGTGGACCTGAGAGGCAAAAGGGGGAGCTGTCACTTGGAACGTCCGCTCAGACATGAAGGAAGAGAACCAAGCTAGAGCAGTGCTTCCAATTCCTATCTCCTCCAGCCGGTGGAGCAGGATTTCATGTGAGACTGTATCAAATGCTGCGCTTAGATCCAGCAGCACCAAAGCTGATGTGCTGCCGGCATCCAGCGCAGATTTGAGATGTTCAACCACCGATAACAGGGCCGACTCGGTGCTATATCGAGGTCCGAAACCATTCTGTGAGCTGTCAAGAATGTTATTGATTTCTAAGAATTGTGTAAGCGTGGAGTTCACATGGGCTTCCAGAATTTTAGACAAACAGGAGCAGTGAAATTGGGCGGCAGTTTTCTGATTTGGAGCAATCAAGAGTGGATTTTTTAAGCAGGACTACTACTTGAGCATGCTTCCATGACTTGGGCACTGTTGCGGTGGAGAGGGATAGATTAAGTCATTCCAGACATGCGGGTAGGAGATCAGATTGAATTTTCCTGAAGGCTTCTGGTTTTAGGGGATCGGCAGGGGATCCAGATTTAATTTTGGCCACTAATCTATATAGTTCCTTAAAGGCCATAGGGGGGAATGATGCAAGGAGGGTAGATTCGAGACCAAAAAGAAGGTCGACAGCTCCTCACAGTGTAGGTTAGATGAGATCGTATTGCCAGATTCTGCTGGTGGAGTAGTCAGATCCTTTAGTAACGAGAATATCGTTTTACTGCCATTAGTACCAGTGGAGATCAAACTGGAATAGTGTGCTACTCTAGTTTTGCGCACCAGCTTATGGTATGTATTAATAGCTGTTCTGTATAATATTTTAGCCTGGAGTTCATATGATTTTCTCCAGGATCTATCAGTTTTTCATTTCTTTTTGGCTAGCGTGAGTTCTTCATTAAACCACGCATTGGCTCGGGTGCTTTTGGAATGAGTAAGTTTAATGGGAATGCATGTGTCTAGGGCTTGGATAATCCATTTTTGAAAGAGCGCATTAGCCTCTTCCACATTGTTTGATTGTAGCAGAGGTTTTGAGCTTAGAGCTGTGCGTAGGTCTGCTTGATCAAGTTTATGTCATGGCCGTTTAAGTGAGGGCTGCTGGTTGGGCAGAGATTTAGCACCAACTATCATTAGCCGCATCAGGACGAGGAAGTGATGGGTCCAGATCACAGGGAGCGGAGTTAACATTTCCAATGTCTCTAAATTTGAGAATACCGGGTCTAGGAGATGTCCTGCTCTAAGTGTCGCACCAGGGGCCAATTGAGTCAGCTGACAAGCTGCCAAGTCCCCAATGAAACTGAGAATCTCCGGAGAGTGCTGCAGTTCTAAGTGAAGATTTAGATCGCCTATGATATTAAAATTGGCGGTATGTAGGGCAAGAGTTGTGCAAGAGTTGTCACCATATTTGTCAGGGTTGAAAGTGTCGCGCTCCAGGCAGTTGAGACAGACGTTGTGGGGGTCCGTCACTGACATGTTGCAACGGCAGGCCCTGAGGACTTAAAACCAGGCATCCCTACGTGCACCAGATACAACTTACAGGAAACAAAAAGTTCCAAAAAGATAGTCAAAAAGTGACTAAGATACGCGTTCTAACCGGATCAGCGCTTACTGGCGCGGTAAAAGAAAGAACTGACGTCAGTGAGCATGGGTGGCGCCTAAGTAGTCTCCGTTACGTCATCTCGGCACTTACGACACCAGCGACGGACGCGGAGCCGCACAACACCACCTACTGATGCGCAGAGGTACTGCTAGCAAAACTTTCTGGATCCAGTCTGACGCCTGGGGATATTCTAAGGTAAGGAATCCATCACTAACGTGTCTTTCATATAAAAGAAGACATAAGGCTCACTGCCCATGTTAAACAGAGTGCATCTAAAGGATGCGAAATGAAAAAGAACCACCATGGAAGATAGGCCTAGAAAGACTTAAGTGGGAGGACTAAAGCCCGCAAGGAGCCGGTGAACCGCCGACTCGTCGTGAGCATCAAACAGCAAAACCCCATAAAAGGGTAAGTCTACCAGTCGCTCCCGGATATTTCAGGAAAAACGCTATCTCGCAACCAAGCGTGACGCCGTAAGGCAACAAAGCCCGCCATAGCTCGGCCCAAATTATCCGCAGTATCAAAGGCTGAGTGGATTGTGAATTCGGCAAGATCGCGGCCATCACAGAGGAGGTGAAGGAGATTAACGCTTTCACCTTCAGAGGTGGCAGAAAACAAAGACTCTGCAGAGTCCCACAGGACAGAGGTAGCCTGAGCCAAAACACACACTTTATTTAAGGACCGTAGGGCTGCACTAGTGGATGCAAAGATGTTCCTACCCCATGACTCAAGCCATCTGGACTCCCGAGAGGGAGGAAGCGTTAGGGGGCAGGGAAGGAAAGGCAGTCTGCAACACAAACCCCTGCGCATCAGGATGCACAAAAAGACAAACAGGATCATGTGGAGGCGGCGGTGCAAAACTGAACGAGCCACCGGGTCACTTTAAGCAGGCAGGACAAAGGTACTCAAAAGGGCATCATAAAGGGAAGCCTCAAAGGGTATAAGCGACTCCACATTGCTGGACCCACGGTGAAGGACCTCAAGCAAGGGGTCCACAGACAACGGGGAAGAAGGGGGTTGCATGTTTAAAATGCGGGTGGCCAGTGAACCAGCTCATAAGTGGGGTAAGATGACCCTCCCAAGACACTGAGGGTGCGGCGAATGCCCCACATAAGGGAGCCCCATTGAAGAAAGAGGATCCTGATGGGGTTCCTGTGGAGGCGAAGAGCCTGCCGAAGCTGGGAGCTCCTGAGGAGGCTCCACAAATTCCAAGGGGGGCACTGGCAACACCTCCAGCGACGCAGGGTGAGAAGGCGACGCCAAACTTCCTCCAGAGGCCTCTAGAGAAGAGTCTACAACTCGGCGTCGCCACGACGCCAAAACGACGCGTGTTGGCACCGATCGTGCCTCGTCAGACGTCGACTCGGCTGCATCGGCAGTCTTGCGCCAAAACTATGAAAAGCCCCCCTTACGAAGAAGAAGACGGCGAGGCAAGCTTTCGGTGCCGCCCCGGCGCCGACTCTACTTCATTTAAGACAGACTACTATTCCTGAGAAAGGAGCAGAGGCGGAGCCGAGGAGGCGAGCCTCCGGCGCCAACAACGGCTCCCGGACAGGCGGCCACCTGCCCGGAAGCCCAGGGTATGCTCAAGGCAGGGCTGTGAGCACCGGCAACCACCTGCGGCACCACAGGGAGCCCAGCGGGACTATGCGGCGTGGCAGAGGCACCGTGGGTAGTAGAGGGAGACCCAGCGGGTCGAGCCCTAACGATTCCATGTGGACCGCAGAGGGGGACCCAACCGGGCGGCGCCCTATCAACATCACATCTCTGACGTTCCTGGGGGGCAAAGGCTCAATTGGCGCCGGGGGCGAACCCGCCGACGAGTCAGTCGGATATCCCAAAAGAAGCAGAGGCCCAGAGGAAGCACTAGGAATGGGAGAGGACCCAAGGGAGGCCGGCAGAGCCGCGGCATATGCCTCCATCTGGGCCTGAGTCGCCCCCACACCTGGAAAGGGCGGATACAGGGGGGGGCGGCTGTCGGGAGCGCACGTCCAGAATGTTCCGGGAACCAGTGCCGCTGACAACAGAAGGAGGGGAGGTCGAAGACCTGGGCGACAATCGCCTTGACTTACCAAGTGGTGATCGACAGTCCCGGACCCCAGAGGGCGCTCGACGGCAGAACCAGACAGTAGAGGGATCTGCCGTCGAGGAAGAGGCCGGGGGACGAGACGACTCCGACCAGGACAGCCGTGCTGAGAGAAGCTTCATACTGCGCTCCCGCCGAGACTTCGGTTTCCGACGTTGGCAGGCTTCACAGTCCGTGGAGTCATGGTGCTAGCCCAGACACCACATACAAATAAGATGCGTGTCCGTCGCGGACATCTGCCGCAAAAAGGAATTACAAGTTTTAAAGCCCGAAGGCATCGCGCACTGTTCCTGACGTGAAGCGTCGAAAAGGAGGCCTGAAAACAGGCCAGAGGAACTGCTCACTCCAGATCCACGTTGCACACGGAAAAGAAGCAAACTGACGTCAGCTCGCCGGGAGGGACTTATATGACCTGGCTGACATCACGTACATGGATGACGTCAGGGAGGGGTCGTGCGGCGCCGTCCCCCGGAGTTCAGAGGTGCTGCTGCCCAATAATTCCGGATTAAGTCTGACGCCTGGGGATATTCTAAGTTAAGGAATCTGCAGCTAGATGTCTCTATCAGATACAGAATATATTGGCAATGTATAAGTTCCATGCTGTCTGTGTGGACTGGATATATCATAGATGTGATTCTTTTCAAACACACCCACGTAGTGCATGCTACACTTAGTTCAAAGGCAGACCCTTCTGAAGTCCCTGTATGCCATAAGAATAAAACAAAATTACCACACACCACAGACACATTTTGTTAAGTCCACTGTAACAATGTCAGCACATCCACAAAAACAGAGGACTGAGAGACCTGTAGGGGTTAATGATGCCACACATATTGAGGAAAGAAGAATCGAATATGCTACTTACCAGTATGCATCTGTTCTTGGCATGTAGGGCTGCTGACATTCATATCTGTTGCATAGATTGCCGCCTAGTGTTGGGTCCGGATGATTGCACATTGTTGTCCTGGAAGAGTCTTCGAAGTATCACGAGATAGGTGGCTCCTCCCCTGGACTACAGTGCGCATGGGCATCGACTCCATCCCCAGATTGTTTTTAGCCATTGTGGCAAAGATGGAGTGTAACACTGTGAGTGATGACCATGCTAAGAGTAAGTGTAAGTGCTGCAGCCGCTACAGGCGCCGGGGAGGAGGGCGGGCGATACGAATGTCAGCAGCCCTACATGCCAAGAACAGATGCATACTGGTAAGTAGCATATTCGGTTCGAGGCATGTGGCCTGCTGAATTCATATCTGTTGCATAGAATACATAGCAGTCCCTCCAATAGCGGCGGCCGCCTGTGCTAGCTGCAGCAGTTTGAAAAAGTGTTTTTAGAACAGCCTGCCCTACAGCTGCCTGCTGTTTGGAGTGCACATCTACACAGTAGTGTTTTGTAAATGTGTGTGTGGTAGACCATGTGGCTGCTCTACAAATGTCTTCTAAAGGAATATTTCCAAGGAAAGCCATGGAGGCCCCCAACTTGCGGGTGGAGTGTGCCCTTGTGGGGATTGTTAAAGTGCGCTTTGCTTTTTGATAGCAAATCTGAATACACTTAACGATCCACCTGGCTATACCTGCTTTGGAAATGGGGTTGCCTTTGTGTTGTGCTGAAAAGGCAACAAAGAGTTGTTTCGTCTTCCTAAAATCTTTGGTCCTATCAATGTAATACATTAAAGCTCTTTTGACGTCCAGAGTGTGGAGCATTCTCTCCGCCACCGACTCAGGATTTTGGAAGAACACAGGCAGTTTAATAGTCTGATTGATATGGAACTGTGAAACCACCTTTGGAAGAAATTTAGGGTTAGTGTGCAGCACCACCCGGTTGGAGTGAATTTGTATGAATGGCTCTTGGATAGTTAGTGCCTGGAGTTCACTAACTCGTCGCAGAGATGTAATTGCTATCAGGAAAGCCACTTTCCATGTTAAGAACTGAATCTCGCATGAATGGAGAGGCTCAAAAGGTGGACCTATTAGTCGGGTGAGGACCACATTAAGGTTCCATTCAGGAGCTAGTGGGGTCCGGGGAGGAATGACTCGTTTGAGTCCTTCAGAAAGGCTTTAATGGCAGGCACTCTGAAAAGTGAGAGATGCTGCCTGTTTTGGAGATAAGCCGCTATGGCCGATAAATGTATCCGAATGGAAGCATATGCCAGATTGCATTTGTAAAGATGTAACCGATAACAAATGATGTTGTGCGTAGACGCGTCAAGCGGGTTGATGTTGTGGTCTGCACAATAAATGACAAACCGCTTCCATTTTGCCGCATAGCATGCTCTGGTGGTGGGCTTTCTTGCCTCCCGTATGATATCCATGCAGTCGGGAGGCAAGTTGAGGTAGTCAAATTCTAAGACTTCAGGAGCCAGATCGCCAGGTGGAGCTGTTGCGGATCTGGGTGCTGAATGTCGCCAAGGCTCTGCGTCAAAAGCCTGGGAGTGAGGCGCAGCCTTTGATGCGGTACCACGGAAAGTTCTAGAAACCTGGTGTACCATGGTTGGCGTGCCCACGTTGGAGCAACCAAGATGAGCGTCATCGAGTGTTGCTTCAGCTTGCGTGCCACCAGCAGTATTAGAGGTGCTGGGGGAAAAGCGTACGCAAATTTGCCTGACCAGTTCATCCATATCGCATTGCCCTGCGACTGTGGGTGCGGGAACCTGGAGGCAAAGCTTTGGCATTTGGCGTTTTCCCTCGTGGCAAACAGGTCTATCTCTGGATGACCCCACTGCTGGAAGTACGGGTGGAGTACCGATGGATGTAGCTCCCACTCGTGCATTTGGTGGCTGTGCCTGCTGAGCAGGTCCGCCCGCCATCTGATTGTCCTTGGCTGGGAGGTGTTCCGCCATGAGGAAGATGTTCCTGTGAATGGCCCACTTCCACATGCTCTGAGCCAGATGAGACAACTGTGGAGAGTGCGTACCTCCCTGCTTCTGAATGTAGTACATGGCCGTTATGTTGTCCGTCCGGATCAACACGACCTTGTTGCACAGATGTACCTTGAATGCCTTCATTGCCATGAAGATTGCCATCAGCTCTAGGTGGTTGATGTCCATCTTCTTTTGCTGCGTTGTCCATAGTCCCTGCACTGTGTAGTGGAGTACATGAGCTCCCCAACCCTGGAGAGATGCGTCTGTCGTTAGGATGATCTGTGGCACAGGCTCCTGGAACGGTCGGCCCTTGCAAAGGTTGTGTGGATTCCACCAATGCAGAGAGTTGTATGCACGACCGGTCACCAACACTAGGTCTTTTAACTGTCCGTGAGCCTGATTCCACTGACGTGCTAAGCACTCCTGAAGCGGACGCATATGTAGTCTCGCGTGCGGGACTATGAAGATGCAGGAGGCCATCATGCCTATCAACTGCATGAACACTCGTGCTGGAAGCGAGTGTTGCGGTCTGAATTTCTGTATCAGCAATTGAATGCTGTTGATCCTCACTGAATTTGGCTGTGCTTTGGCTGCCAGAGTGTTTATTGTCGCGCCCAGATACTGCCGCCCATGGGCGGGCTGAAGGTGTGACTTTGGGTAATTCAGTGAGAATCCCAGATCGTGAAGAAGGTGAATGAATGATGTGGGACATGTTGGCGGCGCACTGCTGGGCCGACTGTGCTTGGACAAGCCAGTCGTCCAGATAAGGGTAGACGTGAACGTGCTGTCTTCTGAGGTGTGCAGCCACTGTCGCTAGGCACTTTGTGAACACCCTGGGCGCTGTTGTTACTCCGAAAGGGAGGACTTTGAATTGGTAATGCTCATTCTGAATGGTGAATCTGAGGTATTTTCTGAGTGACGGATGTAGCGATATCTGAAAATATGCATCCTTTAGATCTAATGTGGCGAGGAAATCTCCCTGACTGAGCAACGGAAGAACCTGCTGCAGTGTTAGCATGTGAAAGTGTTGTGATAGAATGTACTGGTTTAGGGGTCTGAGGTGCAGTATGGGTCTGAGGGACCCGTCCTTTTTTTGGGATTAAGAAGTACAGGGAGTACACTCCTG
This sequence comes from Lissotriton helveticus, assembly GCF_964261635.1. Classification (NCBI taxonomy): domain Eukaryota; kingdom Metazoa; phylum Chordata; class Amphibia; order Caudata; family Salamandridae; genus Lissotriton; species Lissotriton helveticus. Next base: position 144,127,468 of record NC_136058.1, on the reverse strand, counting down.
TGCCTCTTTCTTCCTCCGGCACGAGCTCGATTGCCCTTTTTTGCAGCATGACGAGTACCTCCTGCTGCAATAAGTGCAAATGCTCTGTGGACATAGGACGGTGTTTTGGGGGTATGTTGGGTGGAGTGGATGTTAACTCCAGACAATAACCGTACTGGATAAGCTGTATGACCCACCTGTCTGTGGTGATGGATTTCCAGACCGGCAGGAACTGTTGGAGTCTCCCCCCGACCGGTGTTGTATGGTCGGGGGGCAGTGACAAGGCGTCACTGTTAGTTGGCGGCGGAGGTTTGGGAGCTGTTGTTTCCACGACCTCTGCCTTTGGCGCTGTTTCTGCGATAGCCAACTCTACTTTGTTTGGTGTACGTGTTTTGCGCGCCACCCTTATTGTACTGTGTTTGCTGGGACATCTGGCCTCTGGAAACACCTTTATTGCCTGAGCGACGAAAAGAACCACCCCTGAACTGCTGCGACTGGAGAGCCCCCATAGACTGCGCAGTTTGTGTCCTTTTTGATTTTTTCTAGGGTGGTGTCCACCTCAGGTCCAAATAAGTGATCAGGGTTTACAGGCTGATTTAGGATGGTGGTTTGTATCTCCGGCTTGAACCCGGAGATTCTCAGCCAGGCCTGCCGCCGTAACATCACACTGGTATTAATGGCCCTGGCCGCGGTGTCTGCTGCGTCCAGTGCGCACTTAATAGAAGCATTTGAGATGAGCTTTCCTTCCTGTATGAGCATCTCTGCTGCCTCTTTATATTCATCTGGCAAGTGTTGTAACAGGGTCTCAAGTGTATCGTAATGTGCCCTGTGATATCTGGCTAAGAGTGCCCAAGTGTTTGAAATGCGCCAGATATTGGCCGCTTGAGCCGCCACCCTTTTCCCTGATGCTTCTAGCACTTTAGATTCCTTGTCAGGGGGAGGAGCATCACCAGTAGTTTGTGAGTTTGCCCTCTTCCGGGCATTGGAAACAACCAGAGAGTCCAACGGCAACTGGACCTTGATGTAGGTAGGGTCCCCAGGCGCCGGCTTGTACTTCTTTTCAATCCTGGGGTTTATAACCCTGGCCCTTGTGGGCTCTTTAAAAATGTCTCCAGCTTGTCTTAGGACACCCTTTAGCATTGCCAGAGTCTTTACTGTTCTCTCAGAGGAGGAAAAGGTGTCAAACAAAAAATCCACCTCAATAGGGTCAGCATGGAGCTGAACATCATGATTTTTGGCTGTCCTTTCAATAAGCGCATTAAATGCCGCTGAGTCCTCAGTAGCTGATGTTTTCATGTTATACACCTGAGTGTCTGGGGCAGTTTGTGGATCTCCTGGGTCAGCAGCATCTGCCCATGTGTCATGTTGATCCTCAGGATCAGTGTCGGAAGGGTAGTTGTACTCATCATAGTCACCTTCCCCAGCCTCCACATCTGAGTAAGTGGGCAAGATAGGAGCAGTGTCCTGTCCACGTGGAGCTATCAGTTCGACAAGAACAGGTGAAGCCGTGGAATCCTTCTACTTCTTTAATGGAATTGTGTAGGACTCCATAGACTGTGCCGGGGTGATCTTTCGTTTGTAAATAGAAAGTTTACCCGTGTTGGCGTCGATGAATTGTTCCGACTGCTCCTCAAGCAGGGGTTGTCGATGCTTTGTGCCCACCACGGCAGGTGTAGGCTTCGGCCCCGTGGACACCTTCATGGAAGCCTCGACGACCGCCTTAGGTGCGAAGGCCTTCGGCACCACTTCGGGTGGAAGTATCCTTCGGACCGACAGCGGAAGCTTTCTCCTTAATGCGTTTCAACGATTCCCGACACCTGCTTCGAGAAGGAGGCGGACGGCTACGTCGACTCGACTGGTTCCTTCGAGCCACCGCCAGGCGTGGACTCGAGGGTTGTATTGCTTTTGGCCTTGTCCGGCCGACGCGCAGGATCGACAAGTTTTTGAGGTCCGAGACCTTTGTCTGTGTCGACGGCCCTTGGCGCCGATTTCTTCGGGTCGACGACCTTGACCAGTGTTTTCGGTGTCCCAGTCTTCGGCTGGACACCCTTTAGCGACCTCACCGGGTCGATAACCTTTTTAAGCTTTGTCGGCGCCGATAGTTCAGAAGACTTCGAGCCGACCAAAGCAACACGCACTTTCGGTTTTGATGGCGCCTCCAGTGCTTTCGGTTGTGTAGACCCCGAAGCTTTCTCTTTTGGTTTCGATTTCACCATTTGTGGCTCGCTAGAAGTGTCCAAAGCCGGGCCCGGAGGCGAGGCTGTAGAACCCAGTGTAAGATCTTGGGTAAGGCCATGTGGCGATCCCCCGACCTGAGCCGTATGAATAGTTTCGGCGGTTGGGCATAGCTCCTCACTTGAGCTATCTTCCATGGCCCCATAGGCCCCATTGTCGTCTCCTACCTCGTCGACGACTTCTTCAGTATCGAGCATTTCAACATCAGCGTTGTAGCTGGAGTCTGTAGTGTAGTTCCTATTTTCCCAATAGGCTCTGCGCATTGGAATAATATCTTCAATAGTATAGACGTAGGACTGTGGTTAACTAGGTCTTCTACTGACGATATTAGACTTAAAGTTATGTGTGCCAGCTAGCTCAGAGTTCACTAGAAACTTTCTCGAATAGGCAAGGAGGAGTTTAACCTCCCTGGATAGACCAGAAGGGATTTAGTTTCTGACAACCATAGAACATGACAACTTTTGCTCTCCCTAATCAAGAGTATATCTCTAGAGTCGTGTGAAAACAAAAAGACAACTTATTTTACTCAGTCAGTACGTGCATACTTAGTTTCACCAGATTGTAGAGAAAAGGAAGAGACGGGCGTGTTCAATAAAACGGTGTTATTTATTGATCAGTCTCTTTTCTCATACAAGAGAAATGAATCGCTATTATTGCAATACTTATAGTTAAGTACAGTGCATACAGTAAAAGCAGAATTATAAAATAATACTGTAAAAGCATTGATATGGTTTCTTAGCCATATGATACTTTAAAATGGATAAAATAGATACATACATATATACATTGACTAATCGTACTCAACTGGTGCTTCTAACTACGCCTACCCCAGTGTACCTGACCTAAGCCTAATACGTGGGCGGGAGTAGAGAAGTAGCAGTTTAAGTTAAGTTTGCTTTGCCAAGGGTCTGACTCAAGAATTCTCTGTAAGGGGTTATTCAGTTCAGTACCTGGGATTTAGAAGGCTGGAGGGCTGGTATCTCTATCTCAGGACTTGATATCCCAGCTGCCTGCGAGGGCGGCTGGAAACGCCGGAGCTGGATTTCTCGGCAAGAGAAAAGGCAGCATCTCTCTCTCAGCGCGTCAAAAGGGAGGGGCAGCGTCCGTGGGCTTTTTCTGCATCAGCTGGGCTCCTCGGCAAGTCGCGCTGCTCCAATCTCGTCACCACCGTGTCTTTGCTTAGGGCAATGTCGGTATTATTTATACCTGAAAGGTGCCGAGATTGACGTAAGGATGGACATAAATACGTCAATAAGGATGTCATAAGAACTGGTCGTTCTTACATTCTTTACTGGAGTTCTTGGCTAAATCAAAACAATAGCTGCGGGGGATTTCCCAGGTTGCTGGAGGTTTGATTTGTTTTGAGAACTCGGTATGCTTTCTAGGGGGGCTGGAGGGATAGTGCTTGCCTAATGTGATAGCATACGCTATGACCTAATCAGAAAACGGGTTTCTGTGCCGTTGTATGGCCACTAGTGATTTATTAACCGGACAAGGGTCAGAAACAGGAATATCGATACAGTTCCCATAGTAAATACATTACACCCACTCCACGGAATCTATGTCCATATTTACTAACCTAAGCATAGTAAACATAACTTAATAGTGTAAGTGTACACGAAACCACCCCAAAATACATTAATTTGTACCTAAAAAATGGTTTTGCGCAATACATGAAAATCAGTATAGCTACTGTATGCATTTAAGCAGTGTAATCATTCAAAGAGGATGCACATTATTATATCAGCATGAATGATTTGCGAAAATAACACATGAAATGGCTCTTCATACAGAAGAAAAATTGCGAGACCACTTCATCTCATAAAATATAATTCTACTTGTAAACAACCTAGAGGTCGAGGTAACGTTTTCTAGAGTTACCTAAAAATAGAAGTTTTCTGTTCTCTAAGAATAGTTTTACTTTAAGCAGAAGATAAGTGCCCAAAAAAAAAAATGTAAATATTTTGGTTTTGGAAAAAAAGTTCTACTTTTCTTGCAAAAAACTGGAAAAAATTCTTAGTGGCTTTGTTATCAAAGTTTGAAGGCCAAATTCAGAGTTCAGGGAACGCTGTGTGCACGTTGCTTAAAGTCATTCCTTTTGTTCTGGTTAAAACATCATATCATTAAGATGTTCGAAAAAACAGTCAACAGCTTCTGGTGAGAGTTCGACTAGGTTGGAAAATGACGCTACCATGCAGTCATGAGCATGATTGCTTTCAGTGATGGTTTGATCAGCATAGCTGACAGAAGGTCGTACCTGATCGATGCTGCTTTCATCTTGTACTTCACTGCCCTTCAATCGTAGTGGTGAAGTCTCCACGAATGCCGTCATCAGGATAGGTAGCCGCTGGGGACAGCACAATGCATGAGCCTTAACTGGACTCAACAAAGTCTCTGCATCCAATGGTACTTCTGATTGTAGTGTGAGACAGGTGTCCAACACGCATTCTTCGCCGCATAGCATGCACCTTAATACAGGCATAACACAATTCTGCCACAAGTGTCTGAATGAAAGAAAACAGGTCATATTTAAATCTCGTAGCCGTGCTAATCCAAGGACTTTAGTTATGCGGTCCCGGTAGCGGATAGCTAGGATCGTTTCTTCCATTGTTGCTGGAGTCATGTCTGTGACACGGTTTGCCATAGCGAAGCAAAAGTAGCAAAAATAGGACGCCTGCTACTAGTCCCAACAGGAGAGGAAGTCCCCCAAAGATGGAATGGACGAAGTTAGGAAAAATACCCAGGATGGCTTTGAATGGGGTCATAGCTCCTGAAAAAACTGTCTTAAATACACTTGCGATACCACTTGTATCAGAAATATTTAAGATTTCGTTTAGTATTTCTGCGAAGTGTAGGGGGCTATTTGTTGATAACAGTGAATGAATCTCTGCCGTTGTCCTTGCAACTTGGAGATCATACGTTTCTTTTGATGACGTCAACTGGGTTGGCGTCTGTAGGAGCACAGTCTTCATTCTGCTTAAAGTATCAATTCGAATAGAAGAGATTTTCAAACTGGGCCATAACCTTGCCTCCCTGTATGGAGCATCATTCGGGAACAATACCCTTTCACAGCACATGACCCTGGTAGTCACGCTTACAAGATAAGGTTTTCCTGGCAGCAGGCTGCAACATCTGTGATCTACAATTAGAATGTAACTCCCGTTCGAAAGTCTTCTAAAGAATGGTTCTATTTGTGTTGCAGGTGTGCCTAACTGGTGACATGAAAGGTTATTTGAAGTCCCTTCACAGGCCCCATGCAAACTTATACCCTGACACAGAAGTATACCACTTAGTGATTTTGCACAATTATTGCCACTGAGAAATACATGCTGTCCTTTATTACTGACACATGTGTGTGTATAGGGCAAGTCCCATGTTGACTTAATGTATCCTTTACCCAACCTTTCATACTGGCCTGCCTGTATATATTTTTGGCAGTATTGAAACTGGAAAGTTGTTATCGGAATATTTATTATCCCATGTATTATCCATTCAATGACAGGTCGTTCTGACATTGTCAATGGTAATCTCTCAAGTTTTTCAATGCTCAGAATTGTATAGTCAGCACCCTTCTGTGCCAAACTGATTTGTTTATCAGTAAGGTTAAAGATATTAAATAGTGACGTTGTGTTGATTAAACGCCAAGGCACATAGCCTGAACGCAGATTTTGTAACGTCCAGCCAAGCTGTACAATAGAACGTAATTGAGACTGACCGTGTTGTAACATCAGTAAGTCTTGCTCTATTATATCGATTGCTGAAGACACAATACTGTCCAGTTAATATATTCTGGAAGACAGAGTCATTAACCCATTGTCCACAACAAAGTGATTTTTCCAAATTAATACGGTCAATTTCCCGTATTTTTTCTGCTGTCTCAATTTGAGTTTCTTTCCAAGCTTCGTTATAAGCTGCATATATAGAGGCTGCTATGAAACGTTTTTGACGCTGTTTGCGTGGTCCCATAATGAAATCACGTAAGTCAGCACCTTCTTTAAGTAAAGTTAGGTGTTGCTTAATTTCTGCCAGTGTGGATGTATGTAGCCATTGAAGGCAGAGTTTTCCCACAATGTAAGTAGTTACAATCCCTGGATGTTGTCTCTGGGAGTATCTAGGGTCTGGCCTGGTCAATGTGAACCCCTGTATTTTGTTCAGGAATCTGTCTTAACAGTTATTTGTGTCTGTGGGCCAGATCAACCATTGTTTCCAATCAGGATGTGTTCTGTTTTGGTTTAAAATATGGGTTACGTCTATCTCAACATCCGTAGTGCTATTACTGTCCGTTGTTGGCTTTGGAATAGACGGTTTATTTAAGTCTTTGATTTTGGCTAGGCCAAGACAGGTAGTCTGTTGAATCGTGTCATTCAAAAAATATAATTTGTTCTGGGATCATGCAGGCTCTAAATAATGATTCTACACCTTGCACTTGCCAATCTTTTGTCCCCCAGATCGTTTTCGTATCAATGTTATTGTTCCAGAAATCAAAACCAAATGTATTCATTTTTTCAAAAAATGAGTCCGAATATATCAATTTTGTGTTTGTAAGCATGGTTTTCACTCCTGTCTTATTTAACAATTTGAAATAGAATGTTTCTGCATTACTTGTGTTAAACCCTGAAAAGTATGAATATTTATCATAAAATGTTTTTGAACTGCCTTTTGGTGGAGTTGCACAATGTTCCCATTGGTTATAATTTAAAACATTTCTAGGTTGAGAAGATTTATGCAGATAATGGTTACCATAGTGGTTGTAGCAAAACATCTCATCATAATTAGATGAACCTTGCAAATAATCATGTTCTGTAAATTTAGCTGATATCACTAGATCAGACATCATATCATTAATACTTTCAAAGTCCCAATCATCAGCAAATGTGCTTGGTTTTACAAAGTCACTCAATGAAATCTTAAATTGGTGTGGATACTTCAGGATCTCAACCGGGCCATATATTTCGTATTCAGTATTGTCCCATGCTACCCCGCCGGGTATAGGATTGGCTGTGAAGTTTACGGAAGAAAGTTATCTTTTCTCGACGTGTGAAGACGTGTGAGGTTTAAGGACCAAGTTGATATTCTGGCTTGCTGTGTCCATTTTAGCATATTTTCCCTCAATGAAATGTCCCAAGCAAAGTACCATGATGAGCCAAATTATGAGGACAAATGCACCTAGTGCCACCCAAAATTCAATCCATGGAGAAATCAGATAGGTTTCTTTGAGTTGATGAAAAAGTTCCTTTGCTTTGTCTTTAAAAGTTTTTGTTGTCGGCTGTACTTCTGGTTCACTTGGATCCTCAGAAAAATCATCGAAGTTGATGAAGTAGCCGGATGCTGTTCTGTCAATTGTTCCAATTGCTTCTGTGTTCGTTCCTTTTTGCTTTAGGAATTTGTTTTGTTTCAACTGAATAGTCTGTGGTTACATCACTGTAGAATGGAATTTCTTGATGTAAAGCTTTGATTTGGGTTTTAAGAGGTTTAAGTTCCATTGCTTTGTTGCATAGCCCTTGTTGATTCACTGTAGATTTTTCAAGTGTGATTAGTCTTTCAGTTTTAACCTCGGTGGATGTAGCAAACTTTGGTGTTCTGCTACTTCTTGGGAGTCCACTTGGCCTACTACTTGTTATCGGCCACATGATTGTGGTTTAACCAGGTCGATGGATACAACTCGGTTCTCCTTTTTACCAGCAAGGGGCGGTAGTACTACTGATCTTGTCCCGTTGACAGACAAGACAGGAACTGCTTTTCTGTAAGAAGGCCCAAATTCCTTCTTTACCGCGATCTTCTCTCTGACCAGATCCCCGATCTTTGGAATCCAGACAGGCCTTGCTGGGACAGGTGGTTTCTCTTCAGTGGTTGTTGGCTGTTGTTTCAACTTTATGTTGCTCAGGTCTTTTCTTGTTTCATTTAAGTCCTGCAAAATAGCCAAACGATCATTGATATCAAAGCATTTTTCTTTAACCACTGAAGTCTGACTATCAAGGTCCTGGACTAACATTCTAGTCCCAAACAATAGTTCGTACGGACTGAGACCTCTCAGAGAATTTCTTGGCATATTATTAAGACTACGTTGGACACTTATTAAATGTTTGACCCACCCAGCTCCCGAACCTAATACCTTCTCCATTACAGATTGCTCTATGCCTTGGTTTTTTCTTTACACCATCCCGTTTCCCTCAGGAAAGAAGTGAGAAGAGTCCCGCAATGCAATGCTCATTCTGGCCAGGCACCCCCCATAAGCTCGAGAGCTAAAGGAAAGATATTGGTCAGAACGTAGCATGCTTCTAGCGTATATGCCATTATAGACTCGCAAATCTTTTATAACAGTTCAGACGTCAGCCGAGAGTTGGGGTCTACATTATAAGTGAAAATAGTCTTTACATGTTAATGTGACGCATTATTCATATTGGGTTTTGTTTTTTATTGTTTTGATCCAATCTGGAGCGAAACGCCATGGTAATATACCGTCTCGGTCGCCACTGCGATCTCTGTTGCAGTCTGGGCAGTTTTTTTTTACAAAAATGTGATGATGCAGGCTCATGCCTGGCAACCAGTACATTGATTGTAATTCTTCCAGAGAATCTTTAAGCTTAAGGTGTCTAAGACCCTCACCCATATGTGCGTCTGCTATTAACAAGCCTCTCCTGTCCATGTTTGGAATTACTCTATCCCCCACTCCAGGGATTCGAGCAAAAGGAACGGAGTTTGCATCGATTATGTATGTATAATTGAGTGGATAGTTGATCGGTAGCGCTGAGCAGTCGCCTTTTGATTACGTTTTTACCGCCAGCACTGTTTCACCGTCAATGTATTTTACTGAACGCTTTTTTGTAGCTACGGAAGCCGATTTAGTTGCTACCGCTGTGGCTGTCTCAGCCAATGAATTCCCTGCAACGTGAACGCCATCACGCTGTTGACTCAGTGAGTGTATCACGTGAGTTTTTGGTAGTTCTTTCTGTAAAAGAACTACTTGTTCCCAAAGCGCTTTCTGCTTTATTGTGGCACCTGTGTCATCTTTGTAACCGTTTTGAATCCATTTCTGTAAATCGTTATTGTATGATTTGACGCAGTAATACGAATCGCACACTATAAGTGTCGGGAATTCGCGATCGGCATTATCTAGCGCCATTTTTAACGCTATTATTTCAGTTTGTTGTTCTGAATTATTTTCCACTGAGTGTGTTTTCGTAAATAGAGGTCTCAGTTTACCTCCGCGCCACACGTCTTTTACAATTTCGCATGTGGCATTGTATGCTTGCTCTCCCCAAACTGAGGGTTGAGCATATCCGTCTGTATAGATTACACAGGCGTATTGTTGTAAGGGCAGAATGTCGATTGGCAGAGGGTATTTTCTCTCATATTCAAGATGTTTTAATTTTTTCATTTCTGGATCAAAATAGTATTTCACTTTGTCTGTAGCAATAGAATGTACCCATTGTATCCATTCTGGATTTAATGCCATAGTAGGTAAATTACATGGGCTTGTTAATGCCTCAAAAGCTGATTCTGCTGTTCTGACTGTAATACGTCTACCGTCAGCTTGGTATTTTTCTCTTGCTATAGCCGTTTGAACCGCATGAACAATGTTTTCCTTAATGCTGAACGTTTTTTCAGCTTCTGTGTACAAGTGTGATTTGTATGCAATTGGTACCTTTTCTCCCTCATTAGAGGTCAGGTATGTGAATCCGCATCTTCCTGGGATGACTCGAATCACAAGGTTGCGTGTGTTGTCGCGTGTTTGTAGTTTTCTTTTAACTAACATGTCTGTTTGTAAAGATCTCAAAATCTCTGTGTGTTTTTGAGTCCAGTTGATTCTTTTAAAATCTGGTTTTATTAGATCATAGAGGGGTTTGACCCTCTCTGCATAATTTATAATGTAAGTTCTTCCGAAATTTAGGAAACCTAGAATTGATTGTAAGTTTTGTAGTGTTCTGGGTGCTTGGATTACAGCACATTTCTCTAGGAAATTGTCAGCCAGGCTTTTGCCTTCACTTGATAGTTCATATCCTAAAAACAGGACAGTTAGATGGGCAATTCTTGACTTTATTTCTTCGCCATGAGGCCACTCCCTGACAAACTCTGGTGGCCAGTCTTTTTCAACAAGAAGGATGTCATAGCCCTTGGAGAGATTATCCCAAAATAGACCCCTTATTTTCCTAGTCTTATCCCCCTCTATACGCAATGTTATTTCATATATTTTATGAGGTTTGCTAACTCTGGTATCTGCAGTTTCCACCTGAATGTATTCATTTGTGTCCACTGTCTCCAGATGATTCATCAGGATCTTGCGAGCTATGCTCACTTCTGCTGCGCTGTCTAGCATTGTCTGAGCCCATTCTCCGTTTTTCAGCTGTGTCCTCAGTATTCTTGGCATGGTTGATTACTTTAATACTGGCTACCTTCGTCTTTGGAAATTGTAATTTTTTATTTTGATGAGCAGGTTCCTTGTCTTTGGACTTGACGTGCTCTTTCCTGTGTTCTGATCGTCCTCTTCTTTCCGATTTCTGCGAGGAAGTCTGAAAAGATCGAGAGGGACGTGTATCAATATCTTGATATCTATCAGGTTTCTTTATATTATCCCTATTTCTAAGGTTGTATTTTTTCCCAGAGGGCTCCCTTTGGGGAGACTTGTGTCCTTGGTCCAGAGATCTTTCTCTCCGCCGAAGAGACCTTCCTCTGGTTTGGAATCATTTTTCCTTTGGAGTCGATTGTTTATTTCCATCCCAGCTCTTTTTTTGAGTGTTTAGATTATTTTTAATAAATACCTTTTCAGGATTTTCTATTAGTTGGGGTTTCACCGGTATTCCACCCAAACTATCTCTTCCTAATTCTTCATAGGATTTTTCTATGATTCTGGCAATTTCAAATGGTTGGTCTGCTATATCTGTCTCTTTCAACCTCTGGCGGATCGCCACATTTGCTGCTTCTCCCTTTATATTGGCTAGTAATATTGCCGAGACCTGCTTGAAGTCTTTCAGTAATTTCATACCCAGAGTTAGGGCCGGTTCTGGACCGTATTCATCTTGAATTTGTTTTAGCACATCTGGTATTACTGACATGGATGGAACACCATGTGTTTTTGTGTAAATGGAAGCAAAGACTGTACCCCAAGTGTCACAGTCCTCCACATGTGGTGCGATTCCCATTGGAAGACAGATAGTCAGAATTCTGTGTTTCTCAACAGGGGTGGTATCTGGAAATACCGCCTCTATTTGAGTGATTTTTTGTGCTAACCAGAATGGAATTTGTTCCCGTTTTGCGGGTACTTTACCTAGACAGGACTGTATGTTCTGTGGTGTAATTTTATTTGTGTTTCCCTGATGAGAGGTCAGCTGTGGAATTTTAATAGCTGGTTCGACTGTTGAAGTCCGCATTACATATTGGACTAATTGTCTATGTATTTTAATTAGTTGTTTTAGCTGTGCTAAAAGATCTGGTGCAGACATTTCTTCAATGTCTGGATGTGGTGTGTATCCGGCTAGGACCGGCCACGTTGCTCCTGGTCTACCTAGTGGACCGAGCCTGGTGATGTGATTATTATGTTTTAGGGCGCCATTAAACCAGAGCAGGTGCTCTTGGTATTTGAGTGATATCTCCACTTCCTCGAAAGGAGTGTACTCATTCGGAGGTTCCTCTATTTTGTAGTAGTGGAACTCCTTTGTTACAGTGTTTGCTGCTGGAAAGTTTATCCATGAGTAGAATACCTCTGTCTGCCGATATTCGTGTGCCTCAATTATGAATATTACTGTACCACCTCTCGGTGTCAGTCCATTTTCTATAAGTTTTAAAGTTATAGTTTTTCTTATGTTGACCGGGATTAGTATTGCCTCCGGGTCTTGCTGTAGGAGACTATTGTCATCCGCTAGGAGTTGAGCTGCTACTCTAGCTGTCTCCCTTCCTTCTTCACTGTCTGACATTTTACTGGCAGGAAGGTTATTTTGTTTATTTGCAGGTCAGGTTTCTACGGAAACAAAGATTAGATGCACAATATTTTGGAACAGTGTATCCTTCAACGTTGAATAAACCAAGAACCATACATAGGAGTCTCCTCCTAGGAAGTTTGGCGGATTTAACCTTACACCCACTCCAGACGTCTTTGGAGTATTATGGGAAAAAAGGGTCTGTGTGAAAAAGCACGACTGAGTTACTTTAATGTCTTACGTTAGATTTATCGCCTATCCAAACCGTTGGGCGCCATGTAGTGTAGTTCCTATTTTCCAAATAGGCTCTGCGCATTGGAATAATATCTTCAATAGTATAGACGTAGGACTGTGGTTAACTAGGTCTTCTACTGACGATATTAGACTTAAAGTTATGTGTGCCAGCTAGCTCAGAGTTCACTAGAAACTTTCTCGAATAGGCAAGGAGGAGTTTAACCTCCCTGGATAGACAAGAAGGGATTTAGTTTCTGACAACCATAGAACATGACAACTTTTGCTCTCCCTAATCAAGAGTATATCTCTAGAGTCGTGTGAAAACAAAAAGACAACTTATTTTACTCAGTCAGTACGTGCATACTTAGTTTCACCAGATTGTAGAGAAAAGGAAGAGACGGGCGTGTTCAATAAAAAGGTGTTATTTATTGATCAGTCTCTTTTCTCATACAAGAGAAATGAATAGCTATTATTGTAATACTTATAGTTAAGTACAGTGCATACAGTAAAAGCAGAATTATAAAATAATACTGTAAAAGCATTGATATGGTTTCTTAGCCATATGATACTTTAAAATGGATAAAAGATATACATACATATATACATTGACTAATCGTACTCAACTGGTGCTTCTAACTACGCCTACCCCAGTGTACCTGACCTAAGCCTAATACGTGGGCGGGAGTAGATAAGTAGCAGTTTAAGTTAAGTTTGCTTTGCCAAGGGTCTGACTCAAGAATTCTCTGTAAGGGGTTATTCAGTTCAGTACCTGGGATTTAGAAGGCTGGAGGGCTGGTATCTCTATCTCAGGACTTGATATCCCAGCTGCCTGCGAGGGCGGCTGGAAACGCCAGAGCTGGATTTCTCGGCAAGAGAAAAGGCAGCGTCTCTCTCTCAGCGCGTCAAAAGGGAGGGGCAGCGTCCGTGGGCTTTTTCTGCATCAGCTGGGCTCCTCGGCAAGTCGTGCTGCTCCAATCTCGTCACCACCGTGTCTTTGCTTAGGGCAATGTCGGTATTATTTATACCTGAAAGGTGCCGAGATTGACGTAAGGATGGACATAAATACGTCAATAAGGATGTCATAAGAACTGGTCGTTCTTACATTCTTTACTGGAGTTCTTGGCTAAATCAAAACAATAGCTGCGGGGGATTTCCCAGGTTGCTGGAGGTTTGATTTGTTTTGAGAACTCGGTATGCTTTCTAGGGGGGCTGGAGGGATAGTGCTTGCCTAATGTGATAGCATGCGCTATGACCTAATCAGAAAACAGGTTTCTGTGCCGTTGTATGGCCACTAGTGATTTATTAACGGGACAAGGGTCAGAAACAGGAATATCGATACAGTTCCCATAGTAAATACATTACAAGTCGATCTCCGCTGCTGGATTGGACATCGGCTCTTGATCTTCCTGCTCGTCTGCCTCTTCCTCCTCGGCATCGAAAATGTTCACCGGGTCAGGTGCCGTCTGCTGCGCCTCCTGGCGCGCTGCGCGCCGAAGTCGAATTGTCTTCTTGGAGCGGAAACGAGAACAAGCCATACAGTTGGCTTCATCGTGATCCGGCGACAGGCACTTGTTGCACACCGGGTGGACGTCGATGTGAGGATACTTCGAGTTGCACACGGGGCACCTTTTGAACGGGCTCCGTTCCATGATGGTTCGTCGAATAAGGCCTCTGGCGTCGACCGGGCCTTCAGCGCCGAAGAGCCAAGCGACTCCTCTGGATGTCCGACTCGGGAACTGAGCTGGAACAGAACTGGGCACTGATCGCAAGACAATACCGACGATATAGTAAAGGCCTTTGGGCCAAAAAGAAAGGTTTCTATTGATTCCGAACTGGAGTGATCAAATAAGCATCCAAACCCAATGGCGGAAAAAACAATCTGGGGATGGAGTCGATGCCCATGCGCACTGTAGTCCAGGGGAGGAGCCACCTATCTCGTGATACTTCGAAGACTCTTCCAGGACAACAATGTGCAATCATCCGGACCCAACACTAGGCGGCAACCTATGCAACAGATATGAATTCAGCAGCCCACATGCCTCGAACACCATTATTAAGTTGGATCACTTTGGGGTAAGGCTGACATAGGCCGGACTTTTATCCACCTAAGAACAACTAGCTAGACATAGATCATTGGGTACAAAAACATAATGGGGACATATTCTTCAAGACAGTAAACAATTGGACATCAGCAATGCCCTAGGTCAGTCGGTCTTAACCTGTGGTCTGGGGACACCTGGCGGGCCGCATAGCATACTGAGGGTGTCTGCGACTGCTAGCAAAATCTTTCATCAAAAAAGTTAAAAACTTACTATATATGTTAAATGAATTTGAAATTGGGGGCTAAAAATAAAGTTAGTATCCTCAGATTTATTTTTGGGAGCAGCACAAGTGTATGAAACGGATTATAGTATGGACAATGAGTGGTCCCTGTGTATTGTTTTGCAGTTCACATCATCAAAAATGCATAGGCCAGTGTCCTCGGCTTCCAGAAGTGACTCGGTGGAGGTCCACAGAAGTCAAAAGGTTAATAACAACTTCCCTAGGCAGCACCTGTGAGGCGTCGACTAACTTTTTATTAGTAACAACCTGGTACGAGGCATTTCAATAAAATTGAATATTTGAGCTTAAAATACATGCAACTAATAGTTGTAGGACATGGAGAAGGCAGCAATCTACCATCAAAACTGACTCAGAGACAGGTGTATAACAAGAAATTGAACATAATTTCAAGAATGGCTAATATGGTTTTAATTATAACTTGTTTGTGGGTGGAAATTCTCTGCCTTTGAATAAGACAGTGTGTGGAAAGAACCATAAGATGGTGGGAACAGTTTAAAGGATAATCAACTTCACAACTAAGAAAGGAGTTAAAAGGCAAAGTCAGCAAATGGTAAAGTACCAAGTTGGGGTCCCAATGAGAAGTAAGGAAGGGTGCCAGGAGAATATAGTTCATCAAGCACTTCACAACCTGAGGAACCACAGGACATAAAACAGTAATAAACAAGCATTTGCAATGGGTCTCACATTTGTTGGAGTTGGACCTATTGGCATTGTAAATGGAAATGTTTTTTAGGTATGTTTTTTAAGTGGAGTGATAATTTAAAGAAAAAAGTGCACACTACACCATACTATAAGCTTCTATAGCAACTGTACAGTAAAGCTAAGGCTATGTTAACGTAAAGGGGTGTAAATAGATTAATAAAAATATGAAAAAAGGATCTTAAAATGCAAGATGGAATTTATAGATGGTGAGCATGCACCCCCACCAGGCGCTGCAGAGAAGTGATGGACGGATTGGGGCGTGCTGCGGGAGGGCCAGTGTGGTGTCCCTGGGCAGGGAGAGACTGGGGTGGGAAGCAGTGAAGGGGGAGGCTGGGTAAGGATGTGGGGCAGGCTGGGGATGGGCCTGGGGTGTGCCGCTGTCCCTGGGGAGGGAGAGGTTGTGGTGGGGAGCAGTGACGGGGAGGCTGGTTGTGGGGTGACCGGTGATGGGCTAGGGGAGGGCAGCTGTCCCTGGGGAGGAAGAGGCTGCAGGCTGAGGATGTGGGAGGAGAGTGCATTTCTCGCCTAGACCGGGGAAGAGCCAGGGTCCTGCCGAGGCCGACAGACTCACAACGCAGCAGGCTGGCACACACACCCACCATACCTTGCACACATGCGGACTCATGCTTACACACACACTGACACTCACACAACTTGCACACAGGCTGACTCTCCCACACACAACATGCTGACACACGCACACCATAACTTGCGCACACATGGGCACACTCATACACACACTCATACTTACACACACACACACAACTTGCACACACGCTGACACACACAATAACTTGTGCACACACAGACTTGTGCTTACACGCACGCTGACACACACAATTACGGACACACACACAACTTGCACACAGGCGACACTCACACCCACCACTTAATCACACGCTTATACTCATGCACACACCCATACTAACACAAGCTAACTTATGCTTGCACATACACACACACCGAGGCGCTCATGCATGCACCCACAACTTCACACACTCTGACTTATGCTTACACATACGCTGACACACCCACATTTTGGATGATCCAATAAACGGAGTGTGGAAATCGCACTCTAATGTATGTATTCGAAAAACTACTTATCTTTCTTTTCTGTGGTGCTATCGAGGTGAACCCGCCTGAGCTGCGGATGTGAATGACTGATGGATGCGCTATTTCCCTTGGGAGTAACGTCTCCTCAATGCACACACACCAGCATGTATCCAAACACAAAAGTAACATCCAGTTCACTGACCGTATCTGAACATGCACTGCCCCGGCTCAGTCCTGTGCACAGCATAATGATGTACCTAAAATGTCGTTTCAACTAAGTGCATTACATGTCGTAAACATCAGACATATTGAAACCTGGCTTTACTTGTTTTACCTACAGAGACTAAGTCCCCTGATGAAGGGCAGAGGCCCGAAATGCATTGGGCATAAAGGATGAATATCATATGATGAACACATATTATGACGATAATAATATGATGAATGTAAAAACGATATGAAATAAAAGCAACAACACAACAGAACAAAGAGAAGGACCTTTATTGAATGTTTATTGAAATTTAACCGGAGTACATTGAGGAGACGTTACTCCCAAGGGAAATAGCGCATCCATCAGTCACCCACATTTTGCCCGCACACAGACTCATGGAGGACACTCAAACTACTTACTGCTTTACGTGCTAACACTTTGAAATATAATGAAACAGCGATCAATAAAACAGCAGCACTATCCATAGGTGGAAGCACAAGGAGCGCTCAATAGCTAATTATATGTCAGCACCAGCATTGCTGAACAATTAAACATGAAATAAAATACAATTGTATGTGTTAAGTAAGAGCAGCAACCAGGACGAGTTTGTGCTCTGCTCACAAGAGGCGCCTGGTTCTCTGTGAAGGCAGCAAGTGAGATAAGTACATGAGGTAAATAAATAGGTTAGCACAGGCAGGCTTGCAAAGGGAAGCTCTTGTACACCCACCCACTCTTCAACCCATCCTACCACTCATCCATTCACTCTTTCACTACTCATCCATCTACAATTCTTCCCTTTCACCCATTCATCCTTACATCCATCCTGTCACTCATTAAACCATGCATCTATCCATCTAACCTTTCGCTCACCCATCAACTATTTTACTCACACATTCATCTATTTACCCTTTCTTTCATCTAGGAATCATTTCACTCACCCATCCATACCACTTTCACTCACCCATACATAACCTTTCACTTATCTGCCCATCCATTCACCCTTTCACTCACCCATCTGTCTACCCATCATCCAGCCATACATCCATCTACAGTCCCTTTCACTCTTCCATTCATAATTTCACACATCCAGCCTTTCACACATCCAACCATTCACACTTTCACTCTTCTTACCTTTCACTCATCCATCCTTTCACTCACACCATCCATCCTTACACCCCCTCACATTAATTATGAGCTTTTGTCTGCCGAGGCCCATCGAGGACGCCATCCACGTTGTAGCTGATAAAGAGCAGGCGTTGATGCTCCTGAACTGGGGGCCAAGGTGGGAGAACCGCACAGATGGGAAGGCAACATGCAGGAGGAAGGATAGAAGCACGCACCCAGGGCAATGAGTACACAAAGGAGACTGCTGGAATTGCGAAAATACATGTCCTCTAGATGAGTGCTTGAAAAAAAAAGTAGCACCAAAAAAGGGAACATTGGAAAACCAAGTAGTTCATCCATCCTCCAGGGACGGGATAAATGTAAGAACATGAGAAAAGTAACACAAAAGAGGCACAAGAGTTTTGTAAATAAGCCCTAAAAACATAGTCCTGCATAATGCCTTGATCTCTCACCTAATTCTGTCTCATCTCTGAATCATTTTAAAGACCTGTTCATCTGTATTATAAATAGGACGCAGTAGGCACTTCTATACAAAATAACAACAGAAGGGAGGTAGAGTAAAGCGTTAGGATTCTTACTCCACGGGCACTGTTATATAAACAAAAAGAATCCTACTCACAGTGGACAAGGGGAATGTAGACCACCAATGTGGGGACATTCAGTGTTTTGTAAAATACCCCTCACACACCAACAGGCCACTTGGTGTCATGCTTCATCATTGGGGCCTTCGCACCCCTCTAACGGGATGCGGCGTGCTACCACCTACGACTACGCGGGAGCACTGGTAGTAGAGACTATGTGTGGTGCGTGCGGTGGAAGTGGTTGGGTATTGTGAAAATGTGAGTGGTGGGATATAGTGAAGAATAAAAAGAACCTGGCTCGTAGGTGTAAGAGAAAAAACTTTATTCACAACCTCGGGCTGGTACTGGTAAAAGAAGTGCAGGTTGAGGTAGTTAACTGTCTTAACTATGGACAGTACCTCTGGTGTGCGTCTACATGTTTCGGAGCTGGTGCTCCTTCAGGACGGGGGGCACAACTTCCCCACCTTACTCACGTTTTTCTAATTGGTGTCTAATTTACCAAAAAAGTGAAAGACTATTTACAGTGATTATAAATGGAAACTAAGACTATAATGTGCCTACAGCGGTGAAGGAACATGCAGTTGCATGACCTAGAAGGATAAAAACAAAAAACAAAAGAGAATAAATTTGGTTGCCCAGATTGGGCTAGATCAAACAGGTGCAGTCACCTGGAGCACCAAAGATGCATTGAACCAGTAAAAGAAAGACACACAGAACATACAACATAGACAACACCTATTAAGTTAAGGGGGCACTTGGTCATACCTATTCTATAAAGTTTTCTTGCTTCATGAGCATCAAAAGAACGCTGGAGGTGGTGTTGCTAAATTTGCAACCTGGATGGACAGAAATTAGATTTCAGTATTTAGTACTCACTGTTTGGATAAGGGATGGTGTTTTGTGTACCAAATACTTACAGGCGCAGGATGGGATTACCTCCGTGCTACCCCCTACGCTGCTCCGCTGGTAATGGCCAAAAAGAGCTCACCCTCTCGTATTTATGCTCGAGATACTTAATTGTTTAGCCGGTCATTGGTTAAGTGCCGGATGCGTTTTAAGACCTTATAAGGGTAATCCGTTGGCTGACCAGTTAAATGATGTTCCGGTTCGTAATTGTAATCAGCCTTTAACTAAAGAAGAGACCTGCAAGAGCGCAAGCGCGAAGTTGGTTAGATAAGCGCATGCGTATGAGGAGTGTTTGTCGAAGGTTGCGGTATTGCGGTCAGCCAACGGATTGCCCTTATAAGGGCTTAAAACGCATCCGACAATTAACCAATGACCGGCTAAACAATTAAGTATCTCAAGCATAAATACGAGAGGGTGAGCTCCTTTTGGCCATTACCAGCGGAGCAGCGTAGAGGGTAGCACGGAGGTAATCCCATCCTGAGCCTGTAAGTATTTGGTACACAAAACACCATCCCTTATCCAAACAGTGAGTACTAAATACTGAAATCTAATTTCTGTCCATCCAGGTTGCAAATTTAGCAACACCACCTCCAGCGTTCTTTTGATGCTCATGAAGCAAGAAAACTTTATACAATAGGTATGACCAAGTGCCCCCTTAACTTAATATGTGTTGTCTATGTTGTATGTTCTGTGTGTCTTTCTTTTACAGGTTCAATGCATCTTTGGTGCTCCAGGTGACCGCACCCGTTTGAGCTAGCCCAATCTGGGCAACCAAATTTATTCTCTTTTGTTTTTTGTTTTTATCCTTCTAGGTCATGCAACTGCATGTTCCTTCACCGCTGTAGGCACATTATAGCCTTAGTTTCCATTTATAATCACTGTAAATAGTCTTTCACTTTTTTGGTAAATTATACACCAATTAGAAAAACGTGAGTAAGGTGGGGAAGTTGTGCCCCCGTCCTGAAGAAGGAGCACCAGCTCCGAAACATGTTGACGCACACCAGAGGTACTGTCCATAGTTACGACAGTTAACTACCTCAACCTGCACTTCTTTTACTAGTACCAGCCCGAGGTTGTGAATAAAGTTTTTTTCTCTTACACCTACGAGCCAGGTACTTTTTAATCTTCACTATATCCCACCACTCACATTTTCACAATACCCAACCACTTCCACCGCACGCACCACGCATAGTCTCTACTACCAGTGCTCCCGCGTAGTCGTAGGTCGTAGCACGCCGCATCCCGTTAGAGGGGTGCGAAGGCCCCAATGATGAAGCATGACACCAAGGGGCCTGTTGGTGTGTGAGGGGTATTTTACAAAACACTGAATGTCCCCACATTGGTGGTCTACATTCCCCTTGTCCACTGTGGGCACTTCTGTACAGACACAGTTTGAATGGAAGCCTATAAGATAAGTGAAATCTATCAGATACACTGCACACATTAAAAAAATAGTAAATATCGTCAAGTGTTACTTTGACTTGTAAAGTTTGACCTCATTTAGTCACATAATTTTAAACACTAATTTTCTTTTTTGTTTTGCAGATTAACTGCAGTACTTTTATGGGAGTCCATATTATATGTTGTTTGTTATATTGTTTTGTTAAAGTTATGGTTCCAGTTATTTATTGTATTGTTATCATTTAGTTATATTTCCAGTTATTTATTGTTTTAATAAAAGTTAATTTAAAAAAGTATATACGTCTTTTTTTTGTGGGGGTAGCTGTCCTCAATAGAAATGTTTATAATTTGAAGTATAATTCTGAGACTAACTCTTCACCAGATCTTTACCAGAGTGTATAGCTACAACTTACGGTTCCAATTAAAAAGTTTTAAAAGTACAACGTCATTAGCAACATAGTGTGATGAACTTCTAACCTCTGTGCTCACATAAGTGTTCCATGAACTGTTACTATGGTAACAGGCAGAAAGCAGTTTGGGGGCAGGGTTAAAAGTTACTGACTGTACAGAAACGGTTATATTTACCCTGGATCCTCTACATGACAGAAAGGAAAGCAAAGTAAAACAAAACACTATGTACCAGATTTACAACCCCCTTGCACCACTTTCGCATCCAACCCCCCTATACAAAATTACAAGTAAGTGGGCCTCAACGACCCCCCTCAAGCTCCGGGAATCACCACCCCCGGGAATTTGTGTATTTCGGGAAGCAGACTGCGTGGCCCTCCGCCTGGTGCCCTCGAGGGCCCTGGAAACTACTACGACCGGCTCCTGCAGTGTCCCGGGGTGCCTACCCCCGGTATACTGATGTTTGCTTTGACAGAGATGGACTCTCACGACCTCCGTCCTCCCATAGCAAACGTAGTTTGCATTTTGAAAGACAGAGCTGTGAAATCTGTTCTCACTTTCAAAATCCAAAGCAGATTGCATTTCCATATACAAATTAGCATCTACCCAAGCAAAAAAGCAATACTGGCTCCCGAAGAACGCAAAAGTTCATCACACAATGTTGCTATAAAAAAACAGCAAGTGAGCTCGACTTCTCAATGTAGTACCTTTTCCTACGTAATCTTATTTTCAATCACGTTCCGATAACCAATAAGAATGATGCTTTTAAAAAACAGACACATGCACCCTAGTTTTCAGTATGGAATGTTGTCAAACAACCAATCATTTTTTTTCTGTTTTTCAACACTGCATCTTATCCACCATGTTTCGTTTTTTCCAGCGGCGAAATACACGGATAATGTGCATCCCGCGACTTTTTGTAAAAAAAAAATTTCCTTACTTTTTTTGCCCTACTGGTCCTTATGAGACCCCCTGAGCAGGCCTACGGGTTCAGGGTGTTTCTACCCAGCCCCTGTTCACGTTTTGCACACATATATCACTGACTTCCGCAGCTTCGCTTCTACTGAGGCACAAAATGGCTGCCAACAGTTCCTGGTTTCGAATGTTTACAACCGCTTGACAGCCAATTAGAATTGAGCGCGTGATCGGGACGGTGTGCTTATGCTACAATGCCAATACTCGCACAATCCGAGCCGCTTCCCGGCCTTCCACAAGTGCCTTGCCGAGTTTAGCCCGAACCTCCATCAGACATTCTGGCAGCACAGCCGCGACCGTGTCCCACAGAGAGTGGGTGTAGCAGCCCAAGAGGCACACGGTGACTGACCGCAATCCCAAACTCAGGGAGGAGAATACCTATTTCCCATAAGTCTCGTACCTCTTGGATTCCCGGTCGGGGGGAGCCGACGGGAATGCGGTCTGGGAATTGGAGGCCTGGATAACCAGACTCTCAGGGGTGGGGTGGGTAGACCGAAAGCAAGGGTCACCCGGAGCCGGGCGGTGGCGCCTGGCCACGTTCCTATCCACAGGCTGCCCTGTGGCGGGCCTGGACCAAGTGCCCAAAAGAACGTCCAGGCCTAATTAAACCGCAGCAGAGGCTCGGCCGAGCTTGACTGCGGTTTAAGGACCTCAGTGAGGAGGTTAGTCCTCACGGCCGCGACGGGGAGCTCAAGGCCCAGGGCCTTGGCCGCCCTCATCAGCACCAGGCTATAAGCAGCCCCCTCCTCCGTAGCCACGCTAGGAGGGGAGACAAAACCAGTGTCGGGCGAAGTGTCCAGACCACTGGCCTCCCCAAGCTCTCCTGTCCAGTCCGCAGAAGACTGACACTTACGTGCCAGAGGGTCCTCAGGCCCCTCCCAATCCTCCTCATCACCCACCGCCTGGTACTCCGGCTCAAAAGATGGTGTCGGGTCATAGAAATAAAAATCTCTCATCGTCGTCGAGAGCGGCGCGGCTCCGGCGCCGGACCTGATTCGAGGGCAGGACCAGGGACGACGTCGTCCTGGGACGGCGCCGGGGGCGACACCCGTGTGGCCGACGCCGGCGAGGTCCGTGAGGTCGACCGACGGCAAACCGGAACCGGACCTGGACCCAGAGGGGCCCTACTGCGTCAGTACCGAAGTCGCAGACCGCGCCGGGGCCGAAGCACCCGACGGGGCCGGAGCACCCGGTCGGAGCCGCTTGGCCCGAAGGCACCGCGGAACCCGACGGAGGAGCGAGCGACCTCATGGCCATGTGGAAGTCTGCAATCTCCCCCGGCGTCGCGTCCTGCCCAGGGACCGGCGGGTGTGGAGCAGGCCGCGACACCTGCGGCTCCAGCGGGCTGTGTCGCCCGAACCCCCGGCCGTGTCGCGTGAGCATCGGGGGGAGTCAGAAAAGCGATGGCGCCTCTTCGACTTATGTTGCCTCTTACCTGAGGACTTTGAGCCCGAAGACCGATGACGACTCCCGGAACTGTGGTGGCTCCGGCCCCTGCGACCGGTCCCTCGACCTCCTTTCGGACCGGGACCTCGAGCGGCGCGGGGCGGACTGCCGAAGCTTGAGTCGCTTACGGGACCGCTCCCGTCTAGCCTTAGACGTCAGGGCCCGGCAGTCGGAGCAGGACTTGTCGTCGTGGTCCAGGCCTAAACAGTGCAGGCACCGGCGATGGGGGTCGGTAACCGATATCATTCGGTTGCAGTCGGCGCAGGGCTTGAACCCGGGAATCCCTACCGTCGGAGTCGAATTAACTTCGAAAAGGGATCAAAAAGGATCTCAAAAGGTTAGTCAAAAAGTGACTAGGGTACAACTTTTTCCCAGATCTGCGCTAGCTGGCGCGGAAAAAAGAAGAACTGACGTCAGCACGCGGAGGCGGCGTCTAAGTACTCCGACGACGTCATCACGGCGACACGACGCGGACGACGCCTACCGACACGCATGGGTACTGTTACGCAAATAATTTCCGGATCCAGTCTGACGCCTGGGGATATTCTAAAGTAAGGAATCTATCACTAACGTGTCTCTTTCAGATTTGGTGTAATTCCGTTCAGCCGTTCGGGCTGTAGCCGTGACTTAAGGTCCTATGGGAAATTGCATGCAGAAAACACATTTTGGGACCCCCCTTTTTTCTCGGCCCCCGCTTCACCAATCAGCCCCAAACCTTCAGGGAAGGAGCGGAACTGAGCTGGCCAAAAGTTTGGAAAAGTTCAAGAAGATTCATCAATCGACGCCAAAGTTATTCCAAATAGAATGTTGCGGTTTTCCTATGGATAATACGTCCTAACTATAACTACCTACTGGCGACCGCCAGGAGGTAATATATATACCCTTATATATACCCATATATACTGTATAATAAAATAAACCCAAGAAGGGTACATAAAAACATTCACAACAGTGGACAGTTACCGAGATGTGGTAGTAAAAGACAAACAATTGATGGACTGAATGCAGAAGAAATCAAAACATTCATTCCGAGTCAAGAAATCTGGGTTAAATCCATCATTCTTTTGCTCACCATGCCACCCAGGTTTAGACCTGGCCATGTGCTAATCAGTCTTGACCCTGTGCCTCATAGGAACAATGTACCGTAAAAAAAGAAGCGAGGGATTAGAAGACGCCACCCGCCCAATAAAAATGAAAGCATTGGAACATAAACAACACTACCGACTGAATGGTGACAATCAGACGGTTGCAAGATGACGAAAAAAGAAAACCGCAAGTGAAAAAAACCAACCCTGCTAGAATAGAGAAACACAGACCACTATCTGGGACGGTAAACAATCAAGATGAACAGAGGCCAAAAAGGAGGAGGCCTGTTCAGACAACCAGTCTCTATTGTAAAAGAAATAATATCAGAAAGAAAAATGGGGAACTTAGCTGATGTTATTTGAGAAAGACAGAGTAATAGTTGTTGGAAGACCTAACACCACAAGCGGAGGTGGACCATCAAAGGGCATGTCCACCAGCCTCCAAAAAACAGAGGTGGGTAGCCAGGCACACCGGTGAATAGTTACCGAAAGACACATGGCTTGCATGACAGAAACTGTGGTATCCATGCCACAGCGAATCAGTAATTTAGTAACCGGACAGCCATCCTGGAGCAGTTAACAGAGTGTCCTGGGTCACATCCGGGATGGAGGGGAGAAGGCGCAAGATCGAATCCCACAACATGTGAGAAGAACAGCGTAGAACACAAGCGATATTAAAGTACCACAAAGCAGAACTGGTGGGAAAAAATATTTGTCGACCGAGAGCATCTAGACTCCTCGACTCCCTATCTGGAGGGACGACAGGAAGGGCACCAATGTTCGGGGAGGCTGTAGCACCCCGTATCACAAAACTGCACGAAGAGTCAGGCCGGGTCTCCTGGGCTGGACGGTGCCTATTTGCTACAGATTGGATCACTGAGGCCCCTGAGAGAGGTTTAGCTGAAGAGCCCAACAAAATGTAAAAAAGGGCATCACTTAAGGGGAGCACAGGTTGAGCCCCCATCTGGCCCCAATGAAGTACCCCAATTTAGGGATCAACAGCCACCCCTACATAAAGGAGCTGTAGCTCCAGAACCACAGCAAACCTCCGAAGCTCAGCAAAAGCAGAGCTAGCCTTAGTAGTGAGGTCAGGAGGAAAAAACAAGCTTGGGGAAGGGGAAGACACAAGGCCAGTAGCCTCACCAAGATCAGACACCCAATCAAACTCCAGAGGAATCTGACCATTGTCACTCATGCCACCACAAACTTCACCAAAACATAGGTCTCCCAAAGGGGAAGGAGCAGGGGGCTCCTCTAAAGGAGGAGGAAAGCAGTCCAAAGAGAACCATTCTGCCGACTGTAGGAAGGTAGATCCCTGACTATGGTTGCCCCCAACTTTTTGCCTGGTGTTTTGCTGGTTTTCTGACTTAGTTGACCTGGGGCCCTGCTATTCAGGACCCCAGGCCCACTGCCCTCTCTGTTAAAATGGATTCCTTGTACCCTAGGTACATATCTGATTGGATACTGAGTCACCTTATCAGTCCCTGTACAGTATACCTTAGGTATCCAGGGCATAGGTGTACCCAGGACCTACCAGGGGCTGAAGCATGTATTATGCCACCCCTGGCTGGCCATCCAAAACTGACACAACTGGCTGCTTGACAGCTGGGGCAAGGTGGTGTAATCACCCTTTGCTTTAGATATAGTATTCCTATATCTAACCCTAAAATGGACACATATATTCCTATCAGTCACTCCTATGGCAGGCCTTAACAATCCTGAAGGCAGAGTGCTTGGAATAATGTGAAATGGTGCTCTGGCATGAGCTGAGCCCGTTTGCAGCTTGCGGAACCAAGTCCTAATAGCTGTTCCATGATAACGCTATACCATATACTCTTAAGTGCATTATGTACCTCGCGGTCATATGCTAACTTTGGTATAGCATTATCAAAACATGTCGAGTAAGGTGTCATACGAATTGGAATACTAACCCCTCGCCAATCCTGGCGACGGGGTTAGCATTCCACCCTTCTAGAGGGACACGACATGTTTGTAACCTGTAACCCCGGTTAAAGTCAGACATAGCCTCAGCTCCACAAGATGGATGCTGCCACCGAGACACAAGTCTGCCCTCCTGCTGCTGGGAGTCCTTCCAGCGCGGGAGGCAAGGACAAAGGGTTTCCTGCCAGGGGCGGTGCCAGCACCGTCCCAGACAGGATTTTGTGTATCCCAGGTAGGCAGGGCTATAGAGGAAGGTGACTGCAAGTGGCACCCCGGTGCTCACTGTGCATAGGCCGGCTCAAACCAGTTCTGGGGGCACACCAGCCCCTGAGCTGGGGAGAGACCGGACAAAGGAGAGGGGTGTAACCACCCCCCTCCTAGTCCCACCCATAGGGCAGGACTTAGACGCGTGCCAGCCCCCTTTTGCAGGATAAAGGTAGGAGCAGGCCCCCTTCCAAATTAGATCATCTTTGAATCCTGAACCGAGTTTCTACGAAAGGAACTCAAGACTTCCTAAGATTTCTCCCTTGTGGCTAAGGAGTAGTCACCCTGCAGCAGCAGGCACCATCCAAGCATTGCGGTCTGCTGTAAGTCTCTCCTCCGGATCAAGACTGCCCAGCTCGACGAGAACCGGCTTCCCTGGCACCTCTGACCTCAACCTGCATCATCAGCCCAGCTGAGATTCGTGGGTGTGACGAGACCTCGAGGGACCGGCCATCTTCAAGACTTCACGACGCTTGTCCAGCACGACCACCGAGTGACCCTCGACTGAGTGCTTTGGGGTAAGAGAAGCCCCGACCCTGAGCAGCTCCAGCACCGAAGTTCAGCCCCCTTGCATCCACGAGATCTGCGTGGGGCCCTTCTGCTCTTTGCTGCTCACCGCGTTGTCCAGGTCACTTGCCCGTTGGCTAGTGACCCTCCAGACGACGTCCTACGTTTGTTTCACCGCTGGTCTAGCTCCTCTGGACTGGCCCTTGTCTCCTCTTGAAGGGGAACTTCCTAGGACCCTCCTGGTCCACCCCAGACGGTATTTTGTGTCACCGCGTGGGCTTGCCTTAGCCAAGGCTTGTTGCCTCCTTCACCGGATCCAGCATCGCCAGCAGCAGACATCCGACGTGGGACAGCTCGCAACCCTCAGCCTGGTCGACATCCGCGCCCTGGTCCGTGCAGCAGCAGAATCCAGTGTCACCTCTACGCCTGGCTGAGTGACCTCGTGCGGTGCCACCCTGGTGCCCACCTAATCACTGGCTAGTGATTCAGAACTTGGTCCCCTCTGCTTACAGGTATCCTTCTTCAGCTGATCCAGTCCTTGGATCAGCCCTGAACATCTTCTCTGGCCGCCTGCCAGCAACTTCCACTTCAGGCTCCTGGTTCGTCAACGAAGGGACCCGACGACATTTGAACCCTATGCAGCCGCAGCCCCTGGGCTAGGTAAACCGAGTACCCCGGTGCTCCAGCGTAGACCAACTCTCTAAGTGTCTAGATCCACTTTCGTTTTTGACCTACCTAGTCGGGTTCGCCCGAGAACACTAACTTTTGCATTTACTAGGATCCATAGACTTTGTCCCGTCTTACGCGTGAGAGTTCCCACTCTGCACACGACGTCCCTGGGCCTCCTGCTTCTAATGTAAGGGTTCAGCATTGTAGGCCTAGCGTTTCTACAGTCTATGAGAGTAGTACTTACCTGCTAGTAATTTCGCATTCCACTTGTATAGTATATGGTTTTTCGTGCCCCTCGGGCATTTGTGTAAATTGTGCGACTTTAAGTATTTCTTTTTTTTTTTCTTTTTTTTTTGTTTTGAAAAACCTTTATTGCACCTTACAGATTACACAGCAATTGGCCTACAACCCAATCGGGCTGGCCGCCATTATCACAACATCGTCAGAATGCAGTAATGCCCAACGTAGCTCATGTTGACATATTTCCGTACATTAGTTGGTTACCGCTACATAGAAAAGGTGCATTTAGTGGAGTGTTCAGGAAATCAGTGAGGTTTTTGTGGTTTTTCTTTTTTGCAGAAACAAAAGCCTAACAACCAACCAAAAGAAACACATACTGATCGTTCATTATGGGTGAACAGGTCTATTCGCTATTTAGTGGTATATCCCCCCTACAGTCGGTCCCTCTCACCAGTGTCTATGTACCTCCCACCCAAGTACCAGATGTGTGTATGCTCTTCCGAGTAACATTCCTATGGGCACTCTCTCTTAATGCCAAGGGCAAGGCCTAAGTGTGTTAATGTGACCTATACTCCATGTACCACCCCCCGTCCCCCACTTCTAATGTGTCCCCCGTGCCCCTCTAGCCCAACTCCTCCTCACCACCGGACTCATCCAGCTCTTCCTCCTCTAAGGGTTCGCAAATTCCTCCCCTGTAAATATTCCACTTGGACCAGACCCTATTCCACTTCCCCGGGCAGGCCCTGTTGGAGTATACTGCACGCTCCGTCCCCATGACCCTGTCCATGTTAATACCCCATTGTGTCGTTGTAGGTGTATCAGCCGCGCCCCACTTCTGTGCTATGTCCCGTTTGGCGACCATGAACCCCACTGTTACCCATGTTTGGTCCTGCCTGGAGACATCTGTCTGTTCCCATATGTTCAGGAGACACCGCCTCGGATCAGGCAGCAGTGAAATCTCTAATGCCTGTGAGATCGTCCGCAGTACCTGTCTCCAGAATTCCTGGACACGCGGGCAATCCCACACAGTATGAAGAAAGGTTCCCTCCTCTCCGCATCCACGAAGGCAGAAAGGGTGTTGCGTTCTGTGTATGCGATGGAGCATGGTTCGAGTGTAGTAGACCCTGTGTAGGACTTTCAATTGCACAAGTCTCAGCCGAGCTGAGATACCCACTTCCTTAGGAGATGCAATCGCCAAGTTCCATTCATGTTCGTCCATCTCCCCGATTTCTTCCTCCCAGTGTTCCTTGAGCCTAATCAGTGGGTCTGGTAGGTTGTTAAGTAGTTTACGGTATATTAGGGAGGTCGCTTTTTCAACCATGTATTCAGTGAGGAGCCGGTCCTCAAGTGGGGATGCCTCCGGCAATGTACTGTCGGGGGGAATGACCGCTAGCAGTGCATGTCTGATCTGGATATACCTGTATAACTCCCTCTCTCCAAGGTCGAACAGCTCCCGCAATCTGTCAAAGGTGAGTACCGCGCCTCCCTCCCAAAGGTCCCCAACTGTAGATATGCCTATTGTGTCCCACTGGGAGAAGCCCCTGCTGGTTCGCAGAGTGCCAAAGACCTTGGAGTCCCAAAGCGGTGTGAGTTTCGTAATTCTTCCCTTCCAGCCCAATGCTGCGGTTGCCTTATGCCACAGTGCCGTGGTTAGCCTGGTAGGCCCCTCCAATTTATTTGCCTTTGTACGGTCATACAGTGGGGCCAGTAGGCTGGTCAAGCCCAGTTGCGCCCTGTCTGCCTGGAATGCAGGCTCGGACTGTGGGGTGTGCAACCAGCAGTTGATGGGTTTCAGCTGCGCCGCCCAATAGTACATCGTCAAGTTGGGAAGTGCTATCCCGCCGTCATACCACCCTCTATGCAGTTTAGTTTGTGCGATACGCGGCGGGAGGTTGCCCCACATCAAGTTGGACACCAGTGCCGCCACCCGTTGAAAGAACCTAGGGCTCACGGGGTATGGAGTATTTTCGAGTACATACAGGAAGCGGGGTAAAGACTTCATTTTATATAGAGCAGCTCTCCCCAACAGCGTGAGGGGCAGCCCCGCCCAGAATTTTACATCCTGCTTCAGTCGCTCAACCTTGGGTTTCAAATTTTTGTCCATGAATTCCGCAGGGTCCCCAGTGACATGGATGCCCAAGTACTTGAAGGAGGAACCCGCAATCCTCAGAGGGCAGTCCGTGGTCAGCGCCGGAGCCGGGCCCTTCAGGACGAACAGCTCCGATTTGGCCCAGTTGATTGTGTAACCAGAGATTTCCCCATGGCCGTCACATAGCCGAAGAAGGGCCGGCACTCCTTGCTCCGGGTCAGTGAGATATACCAGCATGTCGTTCGCGTAGAGGGATATCCGGTCCTCCCAGCCCCCCGCCCAGCTAATCCCTTTCAACAGTGGCGAGGTCCGTACCATGGTGGCCAAGGGCTCCAGCGAAATTGCGAACAGCAGCGGTGAGAGTGGGCATCCCTGACGAGTGCCTCTACCCAGAGGGAACGTGTGAGAGATATGTCCGTTGGCCACCACTTGTGCGGCCGGGACGGCGTACAACAGTTTCACCCAGGCTATAATCTTGGGGCCGAACCCCATACGGGACAGGACCTCGAACAGGTAGTTCCACTCCACCAGGTCAAAGGCCATCCTGGCATCAAGGGCCAGTACAACCGCCGGCGATGTGAGTGCCCCTGCCCCTGCCAATGCCCCATGCAGTCGGCGCAAATTCAGTGCTGTGTTCCTGTGTGGCATGAACCCGGACTGATCTGGGTGTATAAGATCGGCCAGATGTGGCATAATCCTAGACGCTATAAGTTTGGCAAGGATTTTAACTTCTGCATTAAGCAGCGAAATGGGGCGATAGGAGGCGCAATCCTCCGGTGGTTTCCCGGGCTTGGGGATAGCCACAATAGTGGCCAGTCTTTGGTCAGGCGGGAGCCTCCCCTTCTCCAGACATTCTGTGTACATTGTTAAGAGATGGGTACTCAGTAATTCGGGTTTCGCTTGGTACCATTCAATAGGAATGCCATTTGGGCCGAGTGCTTTTCCCGGGTTCAAAGCGTTAATCGCCAGCTGTATCTCCTCCGCCGTAATATCTGCCTCCAAGTCTACTGTGGCCTCTGCCGACAGCGTCCTGATCTCTATCCTTTCCAGTGCTTCTCTGGCCATTGCGGAAGTCACTTCCCGCTCAGGGGTGTACACCCCCTCGTAGTGGGACGCCAGCGCCTCCACTATGAGTTCGGGGCTAGCGTGTACCACACCCCGACTATCTCTCACCTGCTGGATGTCCCTAGAGCCGCCGTCTCGTGTGTCGAGCCAGGCCAGCAGCCTACCCGCCTTATCTCCTATCTCATAAACCCTATTCTGAGTGTCAGCAATGTGGCCCTTCACCGGAGTCCTCAGATGATCCGTGTAGAGTTGTTGCTGGATGTTGAGTGCGTGTGCCGTGCTCGGTGTGGGCTGCCTTTCGTGTGTCATTGTGAGTTTCTGTAAGCCTAATTCCAAGTCAGCGAGTTCCAGGGCTTTATCTTTCTTGTGACCCGCGATCGAGGTTACCGCTTGTCCCCTAAATACCGTCTTGTACGCCTCCCATAGTACCTCCGACGAACTCACGGAGTTGACATTCTCAGTGAAGTATTGTGTTGTTACTGTCTTAAGGGCCTTACGGACCCTGGGAATCTTTAAGTATGCAGCATGTATTGGGAATATCCGCCTGCGCACCTTCTCGTGAGTGGACATCTCCAGGGTGATCGGGGAGTGGTCAGAGACACCCCTGGGGTGTATGTCTACGGTGTCTATGTGATGGGAGCTGTTGCCAAGGGTAAGGAAATGGTCAATTCTTGAAAGGCTGCCGTGTACAGCGGAGTGAAAAGTGAACTGCCGGGGGTGGGAGCTTCTCCACATGTCAAGGAGACCCATGGCAGACATGAAGCGCTGGAAGTGTGAGGAATTGCCAGCGGGCCGCCCGCCGGGAACCGGTCTAACTGTGCGTCTACAATGGCTTTGAAGTCTCCCCCTAGAATTACCTCTCCCTCGGGAAGGGCCAGTAAGAATTCAGCTAATTTCGGGAGTTGCACCGAGTGGAGTGCAGGGGGGATGTATACCGACACTAGATTAATGAGTCTACCCTCCCACTGTCCCTGTACTGTGGCGAAGCAACCCTGATCATCAACCTTAGTCTGTAGTGGAATAAACTGTGAGGATTTCAGTAGTAAGATACCGGTGCCCCTGAACCCGGACGAGAATTCCGAATGTACCAACATTTTGTACCCTTTCCGATCCATGGCCTTGGTCGCCCCACCCATTAAATGCGTCTCTTGCAGCATCGCTAAAGTGGGCTTCAGCCTTTTGAGTGTGAGCAACACCAGTCCCCGCTTGATCTTATCCCCCAGCCCCCGTACATTCCATGTCATTATTTTAACGGGGATCCCCGGGAATCCGGGTCTACGTCCCCCCGTCTAAAAGAAGGGTCATCCGCCATATGCGTTCGTTAACGTCACTAATTTGTGCATTGCGCAGTCCCACATCGCAGCCCCCACCTCCCCGCTTCAACCAACGTTCCAAAATGTCACATGAGTGGTGTGTTACAGTTCTCGACCATATATATGTGTTCCAAACAACTTCAAAACAATCCCCCCTCCCTGCCCCCCTGCCTAACGGACTTCCAACTGCCCGCCCCCCCAACTCAGCAGAGTGCTTGTCCCCTCCCCAAACCAGTGTACTTGCGTGTAAGGGGGAGAGTGTCTCCCCCGGCAGGCGGCCTCCCTGCTTACTTTCAGGACAAAGCAGGCCAGCGTCCAGTTGCAGCTATAAAGCAATAGTTCCTAGGTGAAGAGTCAGGGTGACCCCATTGTCTCATTCCGAGCGTACGTTCCCTTCATTCTCCACGAGGTCTCGGGCTGGGGACCTCTCCGTCCCCCCTCTTCCTGAAGTTTGCGAGCCTGTCCGGCTGTCCGCCCGGTGGGCCGTATTGTGCCTGTTGGACTTCCGATTATTGCTCACAGTGTGCCAGCCCTCCAGCCAGTCCCTGGCCACATCAGGGGAGTCGAAAAACCAGACCTTTTTGTCAGCTACCACTCGGAGCCGGGCCGGAAATAGCATAGAGTAGGGCAATTCTTTTTCGCGGAGCGTTCTCTTCACTTCGTGGAAAGTCCTCCGTCTCCGGGACACCTCTGCTGTGTAGTCCGGGAAGAATGACACTTTAGAGTTTTGGATCTGAATCGCCGGCGCCACCCTAGCCGCCTGCAGAATGGCGTCACGGTCTCTAAAGTTGAAGAGTCTTGCCAGGATCGGTCTCGGGGGGGCCCCCCGTTTTCGGTTTTCCCCCCGGTACTCTGTGTGCCCTTTCCACAGAAAAGAAATGCGATAGGCCCTTAGGTTGTAATTTGTTCTTGATCATGTCCTCCACGTATAGGTCCATCGCTCCAGTTGTTTCCGATTCCGGCACTCCCAGAATGTGGACGTTGTTCCGTCGTGAGCGCCCTTCTTGGTCATCCAGCTTCTCCTTGAGTAGTTTGTTGTCCGCCCGTAGCTGTCCCATTTCAATCTGGAGGTCCGAGACATCCTGAACCAGTGATTTGGTGACAACCTCGACTTGCTTCACTCGCTCATTGATTTTCTGGAGGTCCGCTCGGATCAGGGTGACCTCTGTCGCCGTCGCCCCCACCGTCGCCTGCACCTGAGCCAGCGCCGTCAGGACGTCTTCTAGTGTGGCTTTCTTCGCTCCCTCCGAGTCAGCCCCCTTCCCGGGCAGCCTGCGTTGTTCCTGCGGGGGAGTGTGCTTGTCGTAGGCAAATTTGTCCAACTTCGCTTGCGTGGAGCTATTTCTGGGGCCCCTTTGCGCCATAGTGTACCGCCAGCAATTAGAGCGTGTGCAGGCCGGGGTCGTCGCTGGATTCGGGGCAGGTGAAGGATGTACGCCCCCTATATGGTTGCTTCGCACTTGGCACTGGTCGCGTAGGGCCTACAATTAGTTGCTGCAACGATATAGCCCGGTGATATGACCCCCACACTTAGCGACCACCCGGTAATATACAGTCTCAGTCCGGGACGTGTAGTGCTGGACCCCTGCCCTTCTTGCCCAGGCTCCGACGATTGGGGATACCTTCCACAGGGCCGCCGGAGTAATGAGGGCGACGCACGGCCACCACCAGCGCCGCCCGGTGCTTCAGAACGCAGGGGGGGGGGGAAAGACCCCGGCGCCACTCAGGAGTCGTGGCCCCCAGCAGATCCCCGCCCCGCACACCTCCGGGGCCTCTTCCCGGTCACTGGATGGCGAGCCCGCCCTTCGATGGTCCGCCGGGTCGGGTCCCAGGTGGGCCAATGCACGGGCCGCTGCGCAGTTCCCGGCCACCTCCCTGTCTCCGGAGCCGCTTTCAGTTACCGGCGCCAGCAGGGCGCCCTCCGTCAGTCCGCAGGTTCGCCAGGGAATGTCGCCGCTCGCTGTGTCCGCGAGGCGCCGGGGGGGGGCCGCCACTTCCGGCGTCAGCACCCGGCCTCGCCTCACTTCCGCCCGGCCACCGTCCTCAGGACACAGCGCTGCTTGTCCGGATGTTCCAGGCCCCTCCTCTCGCCTCGGAGCGCCGACCGTATCGGAGCCACAGACTCTCCGCCTCTTGTACTCGGGGCGCCGCACGGCCATCGGACCCTTTCTGCCCCGAAAGCAGAAGAATTGCACAGGATATATGTGCCGGATTTATGTGGAAAGCCGCCTTACCGCAGGAGCCTCCCTAAGCTGCGGCCGCCATCGTTGGCTGCTAGCCACGCCCCCCTTTAAGTATTTCTTTAAGAGTTTTGTTGTGTGCTTAGCTCCCTCTCTCATAAAGAGCCAGGGTAGTCTTGTTATAAATAAATATACGTTTATTTTCATAACAACTTGTGTGGTGTCCTTTCACTTGGTGTTCAAGGGGTATATGTGATGGTAAAACAGCTGGCTTAACACGCCCTCTAGAGTTTAGCCTAAAGACTGCACGTGCACATGCTACTAGGATAGCTGGTCTATCAGGTTGACTTACAACCAAACATCAATAAGGGTTGTTTGGACTGATACATAGTGATCACTAGAATAGTGAGCACTGCATATCAGGCCAACTTCTCACACCGACATCGTCCCAGACGTCGATGTGGCGACACCTTGGTGTCGGACAAAAGAGACACAGTAGCAGCAATTGGTGACGTCGGAGCCGGTGGATCCAACACCGGCGTCACAGGTGGGAACCCCTAAGGGCTGTGCACCGGAGCAGATACTGATCTTAGCGCGGATCCACAGGGACTTACTGATGCCGAGGTAGGACCCGCCGGAGTGGAGTCAGTCAAGGTTTCTCCCGCCTCCTTGGAGCAGACACTCACACCAGAGGGAAGCAGAGAACCAAATAGTGTATGACGGGATAGATACTATCCCGTCATCTGATCTAAAGTCATCTCAGTGCCAAGGAATAAGGGAAGGCGCAGGGCAGACTCTCGCTCCGACTCTGCAACCAGAGGAATTGGAGACGCCTCAGATACTGTGTGAAGTCGGGGAATTCCGCGATTTCGAGCGCCTATGGCGTGGCATACCAGGAGACATTGAAGACGTTCACAAGAAAG
This sequence comes from Lissotriton helveticus, assembly GCF_964261635.1. Lineage (NCBI taxonomy): Eukaryota > Metazoa > Chordata > Amphibia > Caudata > Salamandridae > Lissotriton > Lissotriton helveticus. Next base: position 144,091,682 of record NC_136058.1, on the reverse strand, counting down.
TTCTGGAACAGTACCTCGAGCGGTCCTCAGAACAAGACCATGACCGACTTGGGACCTGCGACCACTGCACTACTAAAAAGTGTCATGCAGCTGAAGTCAGGAGCCGCACTCTTCGGAGTCAAGGTGAGCACCCAGACACCACATGCAAATAGCATGAGGGCCCCGATTTGACATTTTGCCCCAGAGGACATCCTTAAAAAGGCAACTGTGTAGTCAACCAATGTCGAGATAGGCCACAAATGGGCAGAGGTACCACTCCAGATCTGCGTGGAAACGCAGAAAGGAAGAAACTGACATCAGCGCGTCGGGTGATGGCTTATATGAACTCTGACAACGTCACTTCCAATGGACAAAGTAATTACTGAGTCGTTGGACGCCCCCTACCGATGTGCAGATGTACTGTTGTGGAAATATTTCCTGATCCAGTGTAGTGCCTGGGGATAATTCAAAGGTAAGGAATCTACAGCTAGATGCCTGTCTTAGATGCAGCTATAATCCCTGCCAGTTCAGGTAATCTAGCTCCAATGATCTTTGTAAACACTTTCAGGTTAATGTAAGGCTAAAGAAGAGAACTGCAAATTGAAATTACCGATACACTGCAATGAATCAAAGAAATATCTGATAAAGTGCATCCTGTAGGACAAGTGAAACCAACCAATCTTGCTTCAGAAGTGTAAAGATATACGTGAGTCTTATCTTGAATTTTTGTTTTCTAATGAGCCCAAAGGTTACACAAGGGGCACGTATCTCTCCCATTCCTGGGGATCACGAAGTATCTTGAGTAGCAGCCTTTACAATTTCGGACAATGTCCTGTGCTATGTTATGTTATATTTATTTATAGCGCGCCCGGCTACTCAACAGTGTGTCCCGGCGCGAGCAATGGAAAAAGGAGGCAAGCCCCCTGGAAGTAGCTAAAAGAGAAGGGTTTTTAGTTTTTTCTTAAAGATTGTAAGGTCCTGAAGGCAGCGCAATGACAGCAGCAGTAGGTTCCAGACTAAAGTAGCTGACCTGACAAATGAGCACCCGCTCAGCCTTTGGCGGTTAAATCTGGGGATCTGCATTAAAAACCGAGAGGAGGAACGCAGCTGTCTCGCTGGTGTGTAAAAAGCAAATCTCTTTTGTAGGTAGACGGGACCAAGATCATATAGGGCATTATGAGCAATGGTCAGCATTTTGAATTGTATCCAAGACTCCACTGGAAGCCAGTGCAGGGAGTGCAGGTGTGCATGCACACTACTCCTATTTGACAAGCCCAGAAGGAGTCTGGCTGCTGAATTTTGGACAACTTGCGGTTTCTTGAGGAGGTAGCCAGGGATACCCACAAAGAGTGCATTCTCATAGTCCAGACGGGACGATATCAGAGTCCGGACCACCGTTTCTTTGGCAGGTCTAGGGAGAAGAGGGAGACATTTCCTCGATGCCTTCAAGGTGCCAAAGCAGGTCCCCGCCAGCTTCTTAATCTGTGTTGAAAAGTTCAAATTTTCATTGAACCAGAAGCCCAGATTCTTTGCTTCCTTTCTCTCTGCACTAGGCAGGGGGAAGCCAGGGGTCCATAGTGTCTCTCTACAGTTAGCAGTAAACGAACCGTAAAGAAAAACCTGGGACTTCTCTTCATTGCATTTCAGTTGCGCCTGAGCGAGCCACTGAAATACAGAGGAAAGAAAGGCAGTCTTGTGCCGTAAGGACTGAATCGTCGTCCCTGCCCCAAGTGAGCAGAAGCTGATCGTCGTCAGCGTAGGCCATCATCTTAGCCCCTAATGATTCTGCTAGATAGACCAGGGGAGTGATATAGATGTTAAAAAGAAGGGGACTAGGGGGGGCGTGGCTAGCAGCCGAGCATGGGGGCAGCCTAGAGGACTAGCTCCGGAAGAGAGGCGACCTCTCAGACGATCCGTACCATAATCCGTGGCTGAACCAGACCTCCGACGGAGGAACCGAAGGCCTGGGACCGGGCGGCACAGGCGGCAAGTACCCGGGCGAAAATCGAAAGCCGGGCTGCTGAGTTACAGCCGAGTGTCTGCGGGACCCGAGCACGGGCCTGAATCCGTGGAACCCAGTGATTGTAGGTGCCGGCCGGAAGTGAGACCAGGCCGGCAGGAGCGGACCGGAAGTGACCGGGGATCGAGGAACAGCATCGGAAGTGTCCATCCGGCATCTATTGTTGTCCCCGGATGAGGCGGCGTACCGGTCCGAAAGACACAACGCTGCTTGCAGGACGGTAGAGATAATCACGGCCGGAACGCCGCCTGGAGCTGATTGCGGCGGTGAGGTGAGGAGCCGTTACCGGACCTCGGCGGGACGGGAGTGAACTACGGGGGCAGCGGGTGGTCGGAGAGCTCCCTTTCCCCATCTCCCACCCCACCCCACCGGAACCTGCTGAGCACCGCACCTGAGTAGCGCCTGGAGGCGGGAACACGATACGGGCCTGGGAGGCAGTGGTACGCGGCTCGAGTACTGGAGGGGTCCACCAATCATTGTCTGCCCCATTACTGTGAAGCCTGGTTGCCGCGCTGCGCCACACAACCTCGGCACGCCCTTACGACACTGATAGCGGCGAGGGGCACGAGTGTCCGCACCTGAGATGGGGCGCCGTTTGTTGCGATCCATGAGCACGGTGCGGCGCTGCTTGATAACACGGCTGCGACCCTGAGATGCGGGGAATGTACTAGAGGTGCACCCGGAGGGGGAGGATCACTGTGCTGGAAAGAAACACGGAGACTGCTGCTTCATAGCAATCCGGAATTAGTTGAGTGTAGACCCTTCTTTACTTTGAACTGGATAACTAACTAGAGCACTACAGGGGCTGGGCTGGCCTACAGGCTGGACTATAGCCACGGTTGATCCGCCTTCCCACCCCTCCCCCCGGCCCCTGGCCGGACCCTCCTGGAGGACAGTTGTGTTGGCGACCAGCCTCACATTGGTAGCCATCATGGCAGGCAAGGGGTCCAAAGGCGGCGCAACACAAACGCGTATCGAACGATACACATGTGATAAGGCTGCGTCCCCTCCAGCGGACGGAAGACACACCTCCACGAGAACGACGGACGGCGCAGGGACGAAAAAGGCGACACTTGACGACGTGATGCGAGCACTCACACAGGTCCAGACTACGGTGGGCTCCATATCTACCGAAATCACCCTCATCAGAGCAGACCTCCACAAAATGGCCGAAAAGGTGGGATCACTGGAACTGGTTACGAAATCGCTGGTAGAGGATGTATCGGAGCTCCAGACAGCGATGGAGAAAGTAACGGCAGAGAATAAAATGCTGAAGGAAAAGCTGGATGACCAGGAAGGACGCTCTAGGAGGAATAATATACGAATTATTGGTGTTCCTGAATCGGAAGGTACTAGGGCAACTGATCTCTTTGTGGAAGAAGTCATCAAGTCCCAACTCCAACCTAAAGGACTATCGGCATTCTTCTCGGTAGAACGGGCACATAGAGTACCAGGTGGCCAACCAAAACCAGGGGCGCCTCCAAGGCCAATCCTGGCGAGACTGTTTAATTTTCGAGACAGGGATGCCATCCTTCAGGCGGCGCGGGTATCCCCCCCCCCGTGAAGATTCAAAACTCCACACTGGCTTTCTTCCCGGATTACACGGCTGAGGTGGCCCGAAAAAGAAAGACGTTTTTGGACGTGAAAAAAGAACTCAGGAGGAGAGAGATCCACTACTCCATGCTATTCCCGGCTAAACTGAGGGTGGTGGCGGAAAACAGAACGTGTTTTTTTGACAATCCGGAAGTAGCTCGGGACTGGCTGGACGGCTGGCGACCAACCTCCCAACCCCGCCGCGTGGGACGGACCAAAAAGGACCAGCGTGGAGGTGACCATGAAGACATCCGAGCGGAAGGCCTTGGGGAAGAGAATGGCTCACCAATGAGAGACAATGTTAATGGAGATTTGGAGATCGAGGAATAGCAGCTCGGCAGGTACGGGACATTTCTTGATCATGGAACTGCCGCTTGTGCTGCCGTGGACACTGGGCTAAGGTCCTCCGCGGAGGGTCAGGGGGGTCGCTGACTCCGGAGTACTCTTCACCCCCAACGAGCAAGTAACTCTGTGCTTCTACTTGGGTGGGGTCAGGCACTCTGCTAAATTGGGGTGGCGGGCAGTTCTACGTCCGTGTAGCAGGGGAGCAGGGAGGGGGGGGGGGGGAAGTTCATGGGTTAGGGGGGTTAGAAGTGTTTAATCGTTTGACATGTTTGACTCTAAAGATTACACGAAGGACCGTAACAGTCACATTAAGCCGTAAAATACACACCGGGCGGGCTGGTGTTAACCCGGGGGTACCAGGCCCATCACTACATACGACCGAGTGCATCAGTGGGGGTGGGTGCAGATCAGATACACTGTCATTACTCCCTGCAGGGCCCTTGTCCATACTTACAGGCACACAATGGCGCAAATGGTGCAGTCGAGTAACGTAGTAGATGGTCCTGACACGGGGCCAGTGCCACCGTTGCAATTGCTATCATGGAACATCAGGGGTCTAGGAGACAAGGTGAAGAGAGGGTTGGTGCTCCAGAGTATTAGGAGACTGAACCACGATCTAATCCTCCTCCAGGAAACGCATCTAGTGGGTACGGCCAGTAAAGCTCTGGATAGACGGGGTTACCGCATGATAACACATTCAGACTTCACATCAGGGTCCCGGGGAACAGGCATTTTAATTAGGAAAGCGTCCCGATTCATTCTACAGACCACTAGGACTGATAGTCACGGCCGCTTTGCAGCAGCATGTGGGCAGTGGGAGGGCATGCCCCTCAACGTAGTATCTGTCTATATCCCACCGGCACTGCATGCGACTGCACTTCCAGATCTGGGAAGGTTCCTGTTAGAGCTCCCAGAAGGCGATCTAGTGTTGGGAGGAGATTTTAATGCGGTGGCCCATACTACACAGGATAGGTTCCCGGTTAAGGCGCTGACACCTGGCCCGTCCCGATTCGGTGAGTTCCTGGAGGCACAGGGACTCTTAGACATATGGCGGCGCCTACACCCCGAGGATCAGCAATACTCCTACTACTCAGCTACTCACAACTGCTTGTCCCGTATTGACTACTTCCTTACACTAGGTGACGGCCGACTCACGATAGACGATGTGAAGATAAGACCCCGAGGTATCTCGGAACTCTCCCCTTTGACACTCAGTCTATCGTGCTCGGCGATAACCCGTAAAAGACTCTACCCTATTTACCCGGGGTACCTCAAGGTGCCTCACATCCGTAAAGACCTGAAAACAGCAACTAGATACTACTTTCTGGAGAATTCTGACTCAGTGTCGTCCCCGACGACATTATGGGAAGCATACAAAACAGTATTAAGGGGTCAGGCGATTGCGACAATAGTAAGACACAAACGTACGCAGCAACGGGAGCTGCTAGATCTGGAACTAAAGCTCGAACAAGCAAACGCGACTCATATGGCGCACCCGTCAGAGGATACACTTCACTCACTCCAACTTTGCCAACAAATACATGGCGACCTCCTCAGGTGACGGACAGTAGAAACTATTGAGGCAACCGCGCAAAGGGTTTATGATATAGGGGACAAAGCCAGTAAATTGTTAGCGTGGCTAGATAAAAAAAGAGAGGGCAGCAGACACATATTACAACTGATGGACTCGGAGGGGATACCTCATTCACGCCCCTCTGAGATTGTAGAAATCTTAGCTGACCACTTCCAGGATGTCTATACCCCAAGAGAGGCAGTCACAGAGGAAGCGGCGATATCGGCGCTTCAGGATGCACAGGTCGAGACTCTGTCACCGGAGGCGGTGTCTGAACTGGAGGCAGACCTGACGGAGGATGAGATTCAAACAGCGATTAATGCGTTACACACGGGGAAAGCATTGGGCCCCAACGGCATCCCGATTGAGTGGTTCCAAACTATGGCGGACACGCTGAGCTCACCTCTGTTGGCCATGTTCACGGAATGTCGGGAGATAGGAACTCTACCCCTGGATCAGCGGGTGGCGACCATAGTAGCCATCCCAAAACCGGGTAAAGCACCCATAGAATGTGCGTCATACCGCCCGATCTCGCTGCTTAACGCAGAGGCCAAGATTCTGGCGAAACTGATAGCAAACAGACTGACCCCGCACTTATCACACCTAATCCACCCGGATCAGTCGGGCTTCATGCCCCATAGAAGCACGGCACTGAACCTCCGGCGTGTGCACGGAGCGTTGGCACGAGCCCCTTTGCTGTCAAACCCGGCGGCCATACTATCTTTGGATGCCAGAATGGCGTTTGATATGGTGGAGTGGCAGTACCTGTTCGCAGTACTGGCCCGTATGGGCTTCGGCCCCAAGTTTATTTCCTGGATTAAACTGTTATACACGAACCCTGTAGCGCATGTAGCGACCAATGGCCACATCTCTCGAGCGATCCCCCTGGCCAGGGGGACACGCCAAGGGTGCCCACTATCCCCCCCTACTGTTCGCGCTGGTACTGGAACCACTGGCTACTATCATTAGGGCCACTCCATTGTTAAAAGGACTGCAATGGGGAGATGGCTGGGAGGACAGGATCTCCCTATATGCCGATGACATGCTAATCTACCTGTCCGACCCTGAGGCGGGTATTCCGAAGTTGTTGGCGATATGTGATGCACATGGCCTAAACTCCGGATACACGATCAACTGGACAAAATCAGTCCTTTATGTACTGAAAGGCCCTGTACCAACTCTTCCTGATAACTGCCCAGTGGTGATAGCCGACACCTCATTTAAATATTTGGGTATACACGTCGCTTGTGATGCGGATGTGTTTTATGATCAAAATTTGCTGCCCCCGCTCACTCGCCTGAGGGCGGATGTGCGACACTGGAAAGCCCTACCTCTCACCCTGTTGGGACTTGCGGCATTATTTAAAATGATGGCACTACCGCGCCTCCTCTATGTATTGGAAAATGCCCCAGTCTTGATACCGCCTTCCTATTTCCGGAAAGTGACAGCTGTGATGACAGATTTGTTATGGGGAGAACGCCCACCCAGAATAGCACATACTAAACTCAATCGTGGATGGTACGATGGCGGGATAGCTTTACCAAACATACTGCTTTATTACTGGGCGTCACAGCTCAAAGTGGTCAACCAGTGGATCCACGCCCGGCAAGACGACCCGGCATATTTAGCAGAGAGAGCGCAATTAGGCACACACAGTTTGTTGGCCCCACTATACAATCCAGGACTCTCGGCGAAATTGATCGGCCCGACCAAACACACCGTGTCGCTATGGCACAGGGCATTGACGCGACTTAAGTGGAAAGGGGTCATAACCAAACTCACTCCCTTATGGGACACCAAACGACTAGGATGTCTTAGATCCAGCAAGGGGTTTACCCAATGGGCCAAATTTGGAATCTCGACAGTAGGAGATCTATGGACCACTACTGGAATGGTCCCTTCCCTACACTTGCAACAACAATACGCATTAGATTCCAGAGAAACCTACAGATACATTCAAATAAGGCATGCCCTACCGGCGGTACTTGAGCCAGGGACGACTGTCCCGGACTCATCACCTCTGGAGGACCGACTGCTAACAGACTTTATGCAAACAGGCGCCACCTCGCTCACCTACCGCAAATTGCTGAATAATCTCCCGGACCCTTTGCTCACGCTAAAAGAGAAATGGGAAGCTGAGTTGGGGCCCATGGATGAGACAGAATGGAACGCCGCACTGGCGTCACCACGGGAGGCGGGCATCTCGGCTCGGTTCAGACTGATACAGCTTAAGATACTGCATAGGGTATATTACACCAGAACCACCCTCCATAAAATGCATAGGGCAGAAAGTTCGAATTGTCTCAGAGGGTGTGGAGAGGAGGGGACATTGCTGCACACTCTTTGGGAATGTCCGGCCATTTTGAACTACTGGCGGCAAGTCATGCGTACCATCTCTCAAGCTCTTGAGACTTCAATGACGCCGGACCCGCGAGTGTGCCTGCTGAATGTGTGGGATGGAACTGACCTGACACATCGGAAGCAGCAAGGGTTCACTATTGGGATCATGGTGGCCAAGCGAGACATCGCACAGAGGTGGGGAGTGGCAGAAACGCCTACGCTAGCACTGTGGTGTAGGACGATGGACAGCCTTATGCTGACTGAGCGTGCAGTATATAAAATGAGGGCCAACCCTCGCAAGTGGAACAAGGTATGGGAGGCATGGAATAGATATAGAGGGGATCTATGCGAACCTCTCCCCGAGGAGGAGGAAGACAGTTCAGATGAGGAAGATGTAGTGGGTGAATGAGACGCTGGGAGGTGGGAAGGGGATGGGAGAAAGTTAGGGACCAATGTGATAGAGGTAATATGTGGCCTGGGGTTCGGAGGGGATGGAATTACAGCTCGGGCACTATAACCCGACAAGTGGCGCTGAGGATACGGTATTATGGCTAATAGTGACTATTTAATATGCAAGAGTCTACAGTTTTTGTTTGCAATTATATAAAAGTAAGACGATACATACTTTACAAATAGTCTTTGAATGCCTTCTGTGTTATGCCACCTTTGCTGCCGGACCGGAAGGTTGTCGGCTAAATAGCCGTGTAACATTGTGGTTATGCTGATGGTTCTGAAGCGACAGTCTCATGTTTCATTGAACAATGTAATGTACTAAAGGCCAACGAAAATAAAGTCTTACGAATAAAGAAAAAAAAGAAGGGGACTATGGGATGACCCCTGCGGGACACCAGTGTCCACCTGCTGAGTTACCGAGGAAAACGGAGGAAGCCAGACCTGCTGAGATCGGCCCTCCAAGAAAGATTTGACCCAACACAGCACCGCCCCTGAAACCCCACTCATCGAAAGGCGGTCAAGGATCCGGCGCCGTGTCCGCATAGGGGCTTAAACTGAGGAGGACGTCGGCAGTTGCACCGGACGACGTCGGAGGTGGTGCCGGAGGAGGGGTCGATACCGGTGTAGGTGTTATGAAGTCCACCGGTGTCACCCGGTATCCGAGCCCGGATCCAGGGGGGTCATGCGGCGCCGGGGCCGAAGCCGTAAGCGATGGAAGGGCAGGACCCCCAGTTGGGCCCGCGGGGCCCATAGGCGCACTAGCAGGGCCAGATGGCCCAGAGTCAGGCCATGGCAGAAAGAAACTCCTGCACCTGAGCAAGAGTCGCCGACGGACCCGGAAAGGGAGGGTAGGCCAGCGGCGACATCGCAGGCTCCGATGAAGCTGCGGGGGTGGCACCACCCACCACCTCAGCCGCGACGGGAAGTCGTAGAGCGACAACACTTCATCAACTTCTTCTTGAAATGCTTCAACTTACCTGACCCCGACTGCGAAGACTTAGATCCAGAGGTACAATGGTGACGGCTCCGCGACTGGTCCCTCGACATCGCACGGGATCGGGAGTGGCGCGGAGCCGTCTGCCGGACTTCCAGCAACTTTCGGGACCGCTCCCGCAAAGTGTTCGGAACCATGGCCCGGCAGTCGGGGCACGACTTGGAGTGATGGTCGCGCACCAGGCAGTAGGGGACACATGCGGTGTGGGTCCGTCACCGACATCATGCCTTGACAGTCCCCCACAGTTCTTAAAGCCGGGCATCCCTACAACACTAGAAATCGATCAGCTCAAAAGAATGCAGACAAAACGCTTTGAAAAAACTCAGTTAAAAAGTGACTGGGGGTACTTGCTCTTCCCGGATCTGCGCTTGGTGGAGCAGAAAAAGAAACAACTGACGTAAGCGCGCGAGGGTGGCGTCTAAGTAGATACCGCCACGTCATCCCGGCGATCACGACGCCGAACGCGGAGTCAACCGACACTACCTACCGACAAGCTGGGATACTGCCGACTCCTGGGGGTAATTCTAAGGTAAGGAATCTATAACTAATAGTCTCTTTCAGATCCAAAACATAAAAAGAAAGGCATGGTCATTTACAATGCCAATTGCTTAAGCTCGTGTAAAAGCAAGACCTATTGTATAGCAAATAGTAGGCATCACAGACAACGTGAGGGGGGAGCAGGGAGAATGCACAGACAATGGGAGGGAGGGCGGGGTAAACATGGCACAACAACGGGGAGGGAGGGAGGGTGAGGGGAGACGGCACGGACAATGGGAGGGAAGAGGGGTAAACAGGGCACGACAACAGGAGGGGGGTAAAGAAGGTACCAATGCACGTTGTGCCTGCAGTAAGAGAAACTGAATAAAGAAAATAGTGCTCACAGTCTAAATAACACGTACTCGTGTAACAACCAAAGTAAACGGGCCAGTCGCCATGGGAGGTGACAAATGAAGAGGCGGCGGTACTAAGGAAAGACTAACAAGCATATTTACAAATCAGAAGCCAGCATTTAGTACAGATGACACAAGCCAATGGCAAATATGGATGGACAGTGCTAAAGAGAAGAAGACAATTTGTACTATATATGTAGGTAGACAAATACAACTTAGAGCAACAGAATGCTAAACAATGAGACATCAGGATTCAAGAACTAGGAGGGAGCAGATTTCAGATCATGCACACAGCTCCTATGGGAAGAAAGCTGCAGTTCAAAATGTGTGAACCAAAGGAGCACAATATTAAACACAGTTAATGTTGTATTTGATTTGACACTTGCTCAAAACGCTAGACATGAATGCATGGGTTGAAGGAAGGAATGTCCGCCTAACCAACTAAAACAGCATGAAACACCCATTAAGATAAAGGAATAGATTCTTTGATACCAGGTAACAAATGCATAAAAATCAAAAGCCAACTGTTACCTTAGAGGTTTTTGGCAGACAGTAGATGCTGAAAAAGATGAGGAACTAACCTGTGGGGACAGTCCTTACAAATCTTCTGATCTGAAAATACACCCTGGAAAGTATTTTTAAATATCTGTTCTCGGCCCATTTTCTACAATAAAACATAAAAATCAGACAATATGGTATTACTACAATTACACAGGGCAAACGTAAATCATCCTGCTAGTCTCAAAGAAAATAATTTACCATAGTAAGTAATCACATTAATATTAATCAATGTGAAGACAAAGGAACCACAACTATGTTTTTTTTTTTTATTCATTCTGTACACTCACAACCAACCATGAATGCCATTCTGTTTTTGTCCCCATTTGATGTTGGTGATAGACACCTGAAACTAATAAAATGGTCCAAATTTAAGTCAATAAAGAGAACGTAGCCATTGAATAATAAACATCAAAATTACTAACCTTCTTTAACATGGATTTTTGATAGGTACTTTCACTTTATTCTGTCAAGCAAGTCCTTCCCTTTACTCATTTACAATGTGGCAGTTGAACAAGTTATTTACCTTGGTTAACGCCTTATCTGGTAGAGAAAATATCTAGCTGCAGATTCCTTACCTTTGAATTTGCCCAGGTGTCAGACTGGATCTGGAAGATTTTTCGTGAGCAGTACCCCTGCGCACCAGTAGGTCGCATCTGTCGGCTCCATGAGGCGCAATCGGCCGTCCCGGACAAGATGTGCCCCTCACCTCTATAGGCACCACCTCAGCTTGATGGCAAAAGTACATTTTCATGACTTTTCATGCAAGGAAGGCGGAGCCATGAAGTGAACTGACTGTGTCCAAACTATGACCCTGAACGAGATCAACCCTGACCCTAGAAATCTGCATGCAAAGCGGGGAGAATGGGTGGGTTGGCAAGGAATCTGCGACTAGATATTGTCTCTACCAGTTAAGGCATTACAAAAGGTAAGTAACTTGTTCATCTGATGGAGATATCTAGCCACAGATTCCTTACCTTTGAACAGATACCAAAGCAATATCATCCAGGAAAGGGGTCTGCGGTCACATTTAGACTAAGAAGTCCTGCCTGACTGAAGTGGAGAAATGTGCAGTAATGCTTGGTAAACATGTGCAGAGACGCCCATGTTGCTGCTTGACAGATGTCCAGGACTGGAACTCCACGGTATAACACAGTGGTTGCAGCCTTAGCTCTTGTGGAATGAGATCTTAAGCCTTCAGGAGGCTGCTTCATTGCCAGTGCCTAGCAGATCTTGATGCAGAGAACGACCCAGCAAGAGACTGTCTGTTTTTGCACTGCCCAACCTTTCTTCGCACAAACATACCCCACAAAGAGTTGGGCGTCCACCCGAAACCCTTGTGTACGGTCAAGGCAACACAAACAAATACATTTTTGGGGTCCAGACCGTGCAGTCAATCCTCTTCTTTAAAAGGGTGTGGAGAAGCGTAGAAAGTGAGCAAGGTGACAGACTGGCCCACATGAAATGGTGTTACCATTTTTGGAAGGAAAGAGGCCCTCGTGCAAAGCACCAGTTTGTCAGGAAATCAGATAGGAAGGGAGAATTGGATGATAAAGCCAGCAGCTCACTCACCCTCCTGGACAATGCAACTGCCACAACAAAGGCTGTTTTGATGGTGAGCAGCCTGAGGGGAAAATTGTGTAAAGGCTCGAAGGGAGCACACAGAAATGGGAGAATCAAATTAACGTCCCACTGAAGCAAAATAAAAGGGGAAGATGGAAATACATGTACAAGACCTTTTACAAATCCATTTACAATGGGAGATTTAAATAAGAAGGGTTGGTTATGCACCCGCAAAAAGCAGGGAGGGCAGAAAGATACCCTTTTAGAGTCCCCAGAGCAGAGCCCTGCTGGACAAGGGTCAAAGTAAAAACCAAGTTACCAGATAGGGAGGCAGAAAGAGGATAAGTAGACTTTTCAGTACAATATGAAACAAACCTCTTTCTTAGGCAGGCGTATACCATCTTCATGGAGGGACGCCTGGTTGCCAGAAAAAAATTACATACTTCAGGAGGAAGGTCAAAAGCGATCAACTGCTGCCACTCAATTTTCACGCAAGAAGGCAAAGAGTTGACAGGTTCGGTAGGGGGACCCTCCCCTGCTACTATGGCAGATGAGCCTCCTGAAAGGCAGCCTGAACGGAGGATCGATGCGTATGTTCAGAAGCTCAGGATACCACTCTCCATGCCCAGTCCGGAGCCACATGGATGACTTGGGCCTGGTCATTCCTGATCTTCTTGAGAACTTTGGGAAGGAGTTGTATAGGTGGATAGGCGTATTATAGGAGGCTCAAGTTCCACTCGAGATGAAGAGTCTCCAAGCGAGTGCCCCATTGGAAACTCCAGTGCGCAAAACTGCTGATATTGCAGGTTTTCGGTGGAGGCATACATATCTAACCCAGGCTCTCTCCACTGCTGAAAGAGACCTTGTGCCACCTCCAGATGGAGTTGCCATTCGTCATCTATGGTGTAGTTCTTTAGTCCGCCCTGGCATTCAGGGAACCTGCCAGGTGTTGAACCATCAGGGATACGCCCTGCTGTTCCAGCCATGTCAAGAGACGCAGGGCCTCTTGACAACGGGTCAATGGCCCCACCCAGCCCTGATTGTTGCAGTACCACATGGCAGTTGTGTTGTCAGTGAACACCTGTGTTAACCTTCCCTTTATGGAGGCTAGAAAGGCTTTCAAAGCCAGTCAGATCGCACGGAGCTCCAGCATGTTGATTGGAGTCCGGATTCCATTGAGACCTGAGTGCTCTGATCTCCACCTGTCAGATGGCCGCGCATCCCAAAAGTGATGCATCTGTCACTACTGTGAGATCTGGTTGGGGAATGAGAGGGCTCTGCTTCTGACCCACTCACGGTTTGGTAGCCACCACAGTAGGTCCTTTGCAGTTACCTACGAGATCTGTACCATGTCTGAGAGATTCTCCTAATGCTGCGCCCACTGGAACTTTAAGTCCCACTGCAGAGCCCGCATATGCCATCTAGCATGAGTCACCAGCAGGATACAGTAGGCCTTGAGGCCCAGTATCCTCAGTCATTCTCACTGAAACCCAGAATAGAGATCAAAAGATCGGTATCATAAGCCTGAATATTCTTGGCTCGCTGTTTTGGAGGATAAACTGCACAGTGTCCGGAACAGCTCAGATGAAAGGGAACGTCTGAGAGAGAGTCAGGTGTGCCTTCGGCATGTTGGTAGTGAATTGTAGTCTGAGGGTGGGAGACGACAGCCTGCCGCAAGCCCACCTTCAGCAGTCAGTCATCGATATCTCCTTGTTAAGGAAGTAGTTGAGGGTTTGAAGATCTAGGATAGGACGAAGGCCCTTGTCCTTTTTCAGGACCAGAAAGTAAGCGGAATAGCAACCACAGCCAACTTCTGGAACCAGAAGCCTCTCTATGGCTTCCTTGGCCAAAAGAGCCATTACTTCTGTGCAGAGCAGGGGCAAATGATTCTATGTCAGCCGGTCGTAAAATGGAGGCATGGAAGGAGGGATAGTCTTGAAGATGAGGGAGTAGCCCCTTTAGCAGATCTGCAGAACCCTCCTGTCCGATGTTATGGACTGACAAAGATCGAGGTGATAGTGAAGTCTACTACCAACAGGAGACCCATGATCTAGAAGGGCAAGATTAGGGCGGTTTGGAGGCTGTAGCTGCCGGGGGTGGTGGCTGGCTACCCAAACCACGAGGTCGGTATGAAACGTACCCTCATCCACGCAGAGGCTTGGGAGCTGGTGTGGTTTGGTGGCTGGATTAGGGTTGGGGCAGTTCAAAGCCCCTTCTGTGGCTATGAAATGAGCGAAAGGCAGCCTGGCAAGGATGTAGGTTAGCAGGGAGGCCCAAGGACTTGGCCACGGCCCACAAGTCCTTAAAGCGCTCCAGCGCCAAGTCTGCCTGGTCTCCGAAGAGATTGGTGCTATTGAATGGCATGTCCATGAGGGAAGTCTGGACATCCCTCAAAAAAGCCAGATGTTCTCAGCTAGGCGTGGCGTGTGAGCCACCGTCGATGAAACCACTCTGCCCAGTGAGTCAGTTCTATTCAAGCCACAGAATATTGTGAACTTCACTGCGTCTCTCCCGTTTGTAAATGCTTATGAGAGAATGGCCTGGGCCTTCCCCGGGACCTGTGGCAGCAACTATGCAACCGCTTCCCATAGTGTGTGAGAATAACGGCCCAATAAACATGCAGTGTTCACTGACCGCAATGCAAGGCTGGCAGAAAAAAAATATTCTTTCCCAAGCTGTCCAGCCTCTTGGATTCCCTGTCCAGGGGTGAGGCAGGGAACATGCCATGGGAAGTGGAGGTTTGGACCACCAAGCTCTCTGGGGTAGGGTGCTGGGTGAGGAAATATAGGTTCTCTGGAGCGGGCGGTGGGCATTTGTCCTATTCACAGGAGCCCCTGTGCTTGGTT
Organism: Lissotriton helveticus; assembly: GCF_964261635.1. NCBI lineage: Eukaryota > Metazoa > Chordata > Amphibia > Caudata > Salamandridae > Lissotriton > Lissotriton helveticus. The sequence continues at coordinate 144,076,528 of NC_136058.1, read as the reverse complement.
TGGACCAGGTCTCCAGAAGAACATTGGTGAGGGCTTTGTTGAACAGGAGTAGGGGTTCAGAGGAGGAGACTCACAGTTGCAGCACCTCCGTCAAGATGTTAGTCTTGACCGCCACCTAGGGCAACTGAAGGTCGAGGACCTAAGCCGCACTGTGCACCTTGATTGCATATGTAGGGGTCTCCTCCATAGCCAGAGCAGAGCCCTGCTGGGCTAAACAAAGAAGGAACAAAAGGAATTCTGAAAGAGGGGCAGAAAGGGGATCCACAGCCCTTGCTGTGCACCATGCCACAAATTTGTTTCACCTGCAAGCGTATACCGATTTAGTGGAGGGACGCCTGGCTGACAGAATTATATCACAGACTTCGGTTGGCAAGTCAACTGGAATCAACTGTCGCCGCTCAATCTCCAAGCAAGGAGGTGGAGGCTGGACAGGTTTGGGTGGAGGACCGTCCCCTGCTTCTGCAACAAAAGATCCTCCAGAAGAGGCAGTCGGATCGGGGAATCCACGCTCATACTGAGTAGCTCGGGAAACCAAACTCTTCGAGCCCAGTCCGGGGCCACAAGAATGACTTGGGCCCATTCGCGCCTGATCTTCTTCAGCACTCTGGGTAGAAGTGGTACAGGCGGAAATGCATACAACAGACCGCAACTCCACACGTGACGAAAAGCGTCACAGAGCGAGTGCCGCCTTGGAAATTCCAACGTGTAGAACTGCTGACATTGCGCGTTCTCTTCTGTGGCGAATAGATCTAACCAAGGCTCTCCCCACTGTTGAAAGAGACCTTGCGACACCTCCAAGTGAAGACGCCATTCGTGATCCATCATGCACCTGCGGCTGAGTTTGTCAACCCTGGCGATCAAAGAACCTGCCAAGTGTTGAACCACGAAGGAAATGCCTTGACGTTCCAGCCATATCCAGAGACGCAGAGCCTCCTGACATAGGGTCTTCAACCCCAACCCGCCTTGTTTGTTGCAGTACCACATGGCGGTGGGGTTGTCTGTGAACACCTGCACTAATCTCCCCTTGACAGAGGGACGGAATGCCTTCAGTGCAAGTAGGATCGCCCAAAGCTGCAGAAAGTTGATATGGAGCCTGGACTCTGCCGTAGACCAGAGGACTCTAATCTTCGCCTCTCCCATGTGGCCACCCTATCCCCTGAGGAACGCATCCGTCACCACTGTGTGCTCCAGTTGGGGAAGGAAAAGTGATCTGCCGCTGACCCAATGCTGGTTCGTGAGCCACCACTGCAACTGTTGTGCAGTGCCCTCCGAGATCTGGACGTACTCGGACAGATCCCCTTGATGCTGCGCCCACTGGAACTTCAGGTCCCACTGCAGAGGCCGCATATGCCATCTGGCATGATTGGTCAGCAGGATGCAGGAGGCCATGAGGCCCAGCAGCCTCAAGGTCTTCCTGACCGAGACCCAGGACAAGGGCTGAAAGATCGGAATCATAGACCGAATGTCCCGGAGGATAAACTCGAAAATGCGCAGTGTCCAGAACCGCTCCGATAAAGAGGAGCTTCTGAGAAGGAATCAGGTACAACTTTGGCATGTTGATGGAGAACCCCAGCAAATGCAGGAGGTCGGCTGTAGTCTGGAGGTGGGAGACAACTGTCTGGGGCAAGGCCGCCTTCAACAACCAGGCGTCGAGATAGGAGAAGACTGAAACCCCCCATCTGCACACATGAGCTGTGACCACCGCCATCACTTTTATGAACACCTGAGGGGCGCTGGTAAGGCCAAAGGGGAGCGGGGTGAACTGAAAGTGCTCGTGGACTACCGTGAACCGCAGGTTACGCCGGTAAACCGGCAGGACGGGGATATGAAAATATGCGTCCTGCAAGTCCAACGCTACCATCCAGTCTTGCGTGTCTAGGGCAGACAAGACCTGAGCAAGTGTGAGCATCTTAAACATCTCCTTCCGGAGGAAGCGATTGACGTTCGGAAGGTCTAAGATAGGATGCAGGCCCTTGTCCTTGTCCTTCTTTGGAACCAAGAATTAGTGGGAGTAACATCCACTACCTACTTCTGGCATCAGAACGTGCTCAATGGCCCCCTTGGCCAAGAGGGCCCCAACTTCCTGCTGGAGAAATGCCAATTGATCCCCCGACATGCGGTGGTACTGAGGTGGCAGGGCTGGAGGGGTAGACTTGAAGGGGAGGGAGTAACCCCTTCGGACTATCTGTAAAACCCACCTATCTGAAGTGATGGTGCGCCAGTGGGGGAGGTGATGGCGAATCCTGCCACCTACTGGCATTTGGTGGGCCTCAAACACCGGACTAGGAAGGTTTGGAGGCAGTGGTGGCAGGGGAGTTGGTGGACTGACCCGCCCACTGGTCAGCGGCTGCGCTGAGACTGTTGCTGCGCAGGCCTAATGGCTTTGAAACACAAGTGTTTGGGCGCTCATTCCTTGGCCACAAAAAGAGCGAAAAGCAGAAGCCGAAGGAGTGCGATTGGCCGAAAGGCCCAAGGACTTTGTGGTAAATAAATAAATAATACCCTATTTTTGAATGAATAAATGAATAACAGATAGCTCAATAAATAAGAGTCAAGATTCGAGGTAGTAGGAGTTTTTTGCAGGTTTAATACAGCAAATACAGGAATAGGATGGCAAGGCCCAGCAGCGCTGCCGGGGTCAGGATCGGGACAAGGGAAATAACTTTTTAATAACAGTGCATGAGCATATATACATAACGCAAACACATAGCATTACATTGCAATAGGCGTAGCAGTGGGTGGAGCAAAAGGCGTGGCGCGTAGCAGTCGCGAAAGATAAGGGTGAAAAGAGGTGTAACAGGGCGTATACATAGACATGTGATGCAAACGTAACAGAATATGTCATGAATGGGGCGGAAACCGTGGAGGGGGCTACCTGAGGAGCCGGGACCTCTAACCTGATGGTGCGCGCAAACTAGCAATGACGTGTTACTAGGAGAAGCTGGGGGCTATGAACTCTGTGCTAGGAGCAGAGACTGAAGTCTGGAGAGTCAGGGCGACATGTACCTAAGCAGTATCTAGTATCTGATGTTTAGAGAACATGTTGATATAAACTAGAAGTCAGGAGGGGAAAGGCTAACTTGATTCTAAGACTGGACCATGCATTATTCTACATGTAGTGCGTGATGAAGAATATTAAATGACCATTAAATGCAGTATTTCTCTAACGTGGAGACGTGAAGGCTAGACAATGACGGAAACTATCGATGCGATTCAGTAGCTTTAGGAATGCAGAGAAGGAGGACTGAACTGATAACTGGAATCATAACATATTCTTGGCAGACTCAGAGGCAGAGCCAGGGTGAGCCGGGCACTGCGAGGCAGGAAGTAAGTGAAGGGTCGAGGATACAGGTGGGGGCTGTATCGCTCCTCAGCGAGGTTTCAGGAGACAGGAGCTGAATCTGGTGTCCAGGCCCTTTTGAGGCCTAGAAACGGGGACTTTATAATGGAATAACGTGCACACTGAGAAACGTGGCAACGTAGCTTTACATAGACCTGATATTCGTAGTATTCACGAGAACTGGAAACTGGCATACTAGAGGTGGACACAACTATAATTGCGTCTTGAATCGAACATGGGGAATGCATATGCATATTTAATCATGCACACATAACATATGATGGATGACACGTAGGGACACAGAACATGGCAAAATTTACTTTTCCACATTCCCTCCTTGTCACTACGTTTCCATCAGGAAACATCAATATTCATGATACCATCTATCATTTCATACAGTATCATTTGCTCGTCTCGAATTATCCTGGAACGGGATTTAGAACGGGGCTTGGGACTAGGAATACAAGAGGTAGCACAAATGCCGCAAATCGCAGGGCCACATTGTATACAGAGGCAGCAGCTGAATATGATCGCTACTGCAATACCTAGAAAGGACAAGACTTTCCATCCCCAGGCGGAAATTATATTCCAGAACCAACCAGACCATGTCCAGGTGCCTGGATCTTGGTGTAACAGATGGGCAATTTTATGGAGTCTGGTTATAGCTGAATAAACAGACGGTGCGTTATTTGGAATGAAAATGCAGCAACTAGATCCGATGACTCTACAGGCCCCGCCCCTATCGGCCAGTATGACGTCAAGGACGAGACGATTCTGTAAAACGACAAATCTCATAGCAGATTGCTCTTCAGTTAAATTACCTAGAGCAGAGGCAGTCTCATTTACTACAGCTTCGAGGGTTCTGGTTAACCTACGGATTAGCTTACTATTCTGGATAGGTCCTATAAAGAAAAAGAAACCTCTGTTGAAATCTGTATACTGTTCTAGAGCAGTTTCAGTATAATCGACAATTGGGGACTCCCTTCTATGTCTAATGTGTACTAGATGTGTGTTTCTATGATAATCAGGTGGGGCTAGGAAAACTGGTGGCAGTAGGAAGGCAATGTAACAGGTTCCCTCCCAATCGAGGGGCAGACGAACATATGCAGTTTGACCACAAATAAAATAAGAATGACGTGAAGCTTTGAAAATGGATTTCCCACTGTCACTATACTTGACAATAGTAGTACAATCACTATGTCCTACATGTACGGAACCATAATTTCGGACACATAATTCACCTTTAACTGGCAGTACTGAAATAGCAGGTAAGTCTGGAGTAGTATCAGACTGAACATTCAGGACCATGAAATTCGAAGAATAGTTACCTAAATTATACACTTCATTTTCTAGATCTAACCCGGTTCTGTGGGGAAGACCTTGCTTGTCTGGAAAACATGTACTGTTAAGAAAAGACATATCTGTTGAGGATGACGTTAACGTGGACCATGCTCCACACGAACCATTATGTGAAAATGGATAAGGAAAAAGTGGCAGAACTCCCTTCGGTATCTGGAAAGGGGGGAGTCGACCACACACCCAACAATTAGTGGCATTGCTGGTCTGATGTGAGTAATGTAACATGCGGATGAAAGAATTATTTTTCATAGCGAGGCGGTAAGAGAGTTCATGAGGAGGCAGATCACTAAACGTGTGCTCTACTGTAGCATTAGCAGACTTATTTACATGAAGAACTGGGAAATACAAGAAAAATGCATAACTGGTGCAGGAAATCATAATGCTGAGAAACAATATGAAACATAGAAAAACGATACATCGAATTGAGTTTTGACTAACTCTCTCACTATGGGGGTCTATTTTATACATGTCAGAAACAGTCTAACCGTTTCACCTAGGGGAGGACTTAGACAATCAAACTGGCTGACTTATTTTACTAGACCGGAGTTTCAACTTATACTCCTGTTGCGGAGTTTTCTCTAACAGGGGAGAGTTTGTAGCAATGTCTTTTGCGGGACAGTCCTTGAGAACAATATTTTGGCAATCCTTCAAATCCTGGGAAATGTTCTTTGAGACGGGTTTCAGTCCATAAAACTTTTTCACGTGCGAAAGGTGCACCCAGCCTTTGCGACCCTCCAACTTCACGGCTGTACGGGTGGTGAGGAGGACCTGTCGGGGCTCCTTCCAGCGTGGCTCCAGCGGACTTGAGCGGTCAAAATTGCGGACAAGGACCATGGATCCTGGAACGATTTCATGCGGTGCCACCTCGGTATTGTCTGGAAATGCGGCGGCAACCTGTGAACGACAAGAGTTGAGGGCAGACATCAAGGAAGCTAGGTAATCTGTCAGCATATTACTTGAAACATCGGTAATACTTCGGGGTCTAGGAGTACCCCACATGTTAGGGGGGCGGCCGAAAACGACCTCATACGGGGACAGACCTGATCTGGAATGTGCGACCATGCGCATATAAAATAAAGCGACTGGCAGAGCTACTAGCCAGTCCACACCTTTCTCTTTACACACTTTTGCAATTCGGATTTTCAGAGTCTGGTTATGTCTCTCTACGAGACCGGCTGCTTCAGGATGGCGTACACAATGAAACTTCCACTGGTACCCCAACAAAAGGGAAACATGCTTCATCAACTCAGATGAGAATGGCTGGCCGTTGTCAGAATATACGACTCTAGGGAGTCCATAACGGGGGAAGAACTCACGAACCAACTGCTTGGCAGTGGTCGCGGCTGTGTAATCTGGGACTGGATATGCTTCTGTCCACCTGGACAAAGCGCATACAACTACAAGGACATACTTGAAACCTCGACATCGCTCCATCTGAATATAATCCATCTGGAGGACTTCAAAAGGGTGGTCAGGAGGCTGGAATCCACCTTGTTCCACCGGGACACTTTTACCTGGATTAAACTGACAACATATCATACAGGTACGGACTTTCTGCTTGGCTGCAGCTCGTAAATGCTTGTTGAACCAAATGTTCTGGATACTGTCTAACATAGCTTTTTCTCCTAAATGTGCTGGACTATGTGCGGTATTAATAATGACTTGAACCATAGAGTCGGGGAGAAACCATGTGGCTCTACCCTTCGTTAACCATCCTTGATCTGTCTGGACCCCTCCTTGTTCGGACCATTTCTTGATTTCTTCGGGAGTAGCATGTAACTGGATATCTATGACATCTTGTGTAGGGTCCTTAACTGTCATGCATGTAATCGGATCTGGAGTGTGTGTCATGTTAACTGGAATGTCTAGAGTCTGTGCTGTAAGCTTGGCTGTGCGATCTGCTAAATCGTTACTTTGAGAAATAATGTCAGTAACTTTCGTATGTGCTTTGCACTTCATGATAGCGATAGATGTCGGTAAATGTATGGCATCTAACAGAGCTTGAATAAGGAGACCATGCTGAATCTTGGTTCCATGAGAAGTCATGAAACCTCTCTCCTGCCAGAGCACTCCGAAGTCGTGTACAACTCCAAATGCGTAGCGTGAATCTGTGTAAACATTAACTTTCAAGTTCTTGGCGTGTATGCAGGCTTGTGTCAGAGCAACTAGCTCTGCTGCTTGAGCGGACAGGGTGTCAATACGGTGTGTTTCAATAACTTCGGTGTCAGTAGTCACTGCATACGCGGCGACTAGTTCTCCTGTACTTGTTCTCATACATGAACCATCCACATAAAGTGTCAGGTCGGGGTCTGGTAACGGAGTATCTGTCAGATCTTGTCTTGGCTTTGTCGTAATGTTAACTACTTCCACACAGTCATGTGTGGCAGAATTCGAAGTAACTGATGGTAACAGTGTAGCAGGGTTCAGGATGTTGCAGCGTCTGATTTCTATGTGTGGCTGGAACAGTGTCAATTCATAACCTGTTAAACGTGCAATTGTCAAGTGCTGAGTTTGTGTTCGGTTTAAAAGAACTTCCACGGAATGTGGAACTTGTACTGTCAAGGTATGTCCTAAGACTATGGAATCACTTTGTCTGATAGCTAGGGCTGCGGCTGCAACTGACTTGAGGCACGCAGGCAGAGCCTGGGCTACAGGATCTAATGTGCTCGAAAAATAAGCACAGGGCTTGTATTGTCCTGCTTGATCTTGTGTGAGAACAGATAATGCTGTACCTTCGCGTTCAGTGACGAAAAGTGTAAAAGGCTTACTGTAGTTCGGTGTCGCTAGAACTGGAGCTTGGCATAGGGCTTTCTTTAACTCATTGAAACTAAGTGTATGTTCAGATGTCCAAGGGAGGACAGTCGATACGGCTGCCTCCTGTGTCGTTAACTGTATCAGTGGCTTGGCTAGAAATGCATACTGAGGAATCCATTGTCTGCAGTAAGAAGTAAGGCCGATAAAAGCACGTACCTCCTTCTGGGTCTTGGGCTGAGGAAGACTCGCTATTAACTGGATACGGTCTGGTGTCAACTGCCTACCCCTCTTGGACAGTAAGTGTCCTAAGTAGACCACTTGCTGGACACAGAATTGAAGCTTAGAAGGGGACACCTTGTGCCCCATCTCGGCTAGGAAATACAAGACTGTAAGGGATGCTCGCTCGCAAGCACGTTCAGAACGGGCTGTGATCAGGAGATCATCGACATACTGGAGCAGGGCAGTGTCAGTTGGCATGTGAATGTTGTCTAGTTGTCTTTTAAGTGCTTGACTGTAAATGCTAGGGCTTTCTGTGAAACCTTGAGGAGCGCGTGTGAACATATAGCTCCTTCCATTTAAACAAAATCCGAAAAGGAACTGGCTGTCTGGATGAATAGGGACACTGAAAAATGCGTTCTTGAGGTCTATGACAGTGAAGAACGTGGCTTCGGAATCAATGGCTGTCAATAGGGAAGAGATATCTGGGACAACTGGGTACTGCGGAATAATACATTTATTAAGTTCTCGTAGGTCAATCACTAATCGATATACTGGGGGTGCATTTGGATCAGTACGTTTCATGACTGGAATGATCGGAGAATTGCATACGTTGGAGTCAGTTTCTACAACCACTCCTTGAGCCATGAGCTCGTCAATAATTTTGGACAAGGCTGCTACAGCCTCAGGTGGCAATCTGTACTGTCTGATTCGTGGTAACACTACACCTGGCTTCAGAGTCACACGATAGGGTGTGATTTGCATATAACCAACATCAGTTGGACCTTGCGCCCATAGATGCTGCGGAACATTAGACAATCTGGGATCAAAATCTCGTAATACATAGTGACCCTTAAAGTCACGTAGGAACAATCGTATTCCCTCTGGGGAACAGCATATAACTGCACCTAACTCTTTCAGTGTTTTAATGCCTAATAGGTTTTCTGGACATGACTTAGTAAGTAACAGATCAGTAGTACGGGACAATGGACCTACTTCTAGAGTAACTGGCTTTGAAATTTCATTTACGATAGGTTTTCCTGAAAATCCAACGGAAACATTTCTTGAGCCTGAGAGCGGAGCCCCTGGAACTTCGGCGTGACTAATTGTGGTCCTACTTGCCCCTGTATCAATCAAAAACTTTCTGTCTTTCCCTAATACTTGACTGTGAACATAGGGACCTTCTTGATCTACAGGTATCTCGATGAGAGGCAAGCCTACCTCCCTCTCTAGGCTGTTTCATGAATACTGTTGGTACTCTGGATACTCAGACTGTGCATACTGGTACATCTGCTGTGTGACGTGCTGTGTTGCAGCAATAGGCTGCGGAGCTGTAACTGTCTGTGGCGCATTCTGTGGCTGAGGAATCTGTGAAACTTGTTCTTGTCTAGGCGGACGTGGTCTTTCTTTAGTCTTACCAGTAGCTATGTTGTGTTTCAGAACTGCACACTCATTTATAAAATGACCTGGCTGTTTACAATAATTGCAGTTCCCTTTAACGGGAGCTGCAGGATGACTGGCTTGATTTGGACCCCTCTTCTGACTGTCTTGAGGAACAGATTGTGCAACTAGTACTTTCATTTTCGTGTCTTTCATACGTTTTCTCTCGTGTTCTTGTTCTTCCCTGATCCTACTCTGGTGGTATTGGAGCATCTGCAACATCTGGGACGGGGTATTAGCTTGCCAGGTACTTTCGACTTTCAAAACTCGATTTTTAATTTGTGGGCTTGAATTCTCGACTAATTTAGTAACAAAAAGGTGAGGGTATGACTCACTACTTGTCTTGAGGCCACTGTTGATGCTAAAACATTTCTCAAATCTGGAATAAAAATCACTAATATCTTCGTCTTGTTTCTGTTTACAGGCTGAGATTGCATCCCAGTCTTCTTTTCTAGTTGTCAATAATCTAGGTAAAACTTGTATTAATAATTCTGGTAATTCTTTACATTTCGCTCCAAGACCGGTACCTGGTACTCGTGCCTTATCTTCAGCTTCTAGAACTGCCCAATCGATCTTTTTCTCTCCCACCTCCCATTCTTTTTCCTTGAGCTTTTCATACACCCCTGCGGGCAGCAGAACCTTTAACATTTTAATTATATCTGGATACGTGTATTCTCCCATACGGAGCATGTCTTTTAATTCTCTATGGAACCCTGCTGGATCTTTATCATGACAGGGAATTAATTTCTTCATCTCTAGGAGTTCCATCTTTGTAATCGGAGTGTAAACAAACACTCGTTCTAGTTCGCCACCCGTTCCTCTAACTGGGTGGACTTCTCGTAACGGATTCTGTCTCTCCATGTAAAATGGTTTACCTTCTAGGGGTGAGACATGAACAAAATGCGGGTTCAGAAACGTTCTATATTTGTGACGCTGTTCTAGAATGACACTAATTAAGTCGGTACCTAAACCTTTCCATCTATACTGGAGTAACTCGTTCAGGACATCATGTAACGGGCCTGGATCAGAGTGCTGACCCTCATACAATGTAATGAGGTGCTGAATCATATACATACCCACCAGTCGCTGCTCGGCTGGGGGCATTTTTAGAAACATTTGTGCCACTATTTCGTCTGGAAAAGTGGTAGAATCAGTAATCCATCGGACTGCTGATCGGGCTAGTTCTTGTTCATGCATGGTACTTAACTCACTGTAACCGATTCGTGATTTCAGAATGTGATCGGTAGCTTGAAACACTTGTTCTAGAGAACCTTGTTCTGGTGCTGGATGATGAAAAATAGACTTGTGTTCTAGGCGTAAATGGCGATCTGGAAATCTAGATTTTCCTACATACGCTATTCTGTCAGGATTCTCGTCGTCTAACTCTTCAGGATCAGAGTTACTTTCTTTCTCGCTTACTTGTGCTGCTTTACGCTGTTCGTGTAATTTTATTATTTCTTTACGGATTTTCTTGTACATACTCTCCATAGCACCGACGGTCTTGTGCTTACCCTCGGCTATATTATCACTCCACCTTGTCAGGGTTTTCATTTCAGCCGGATCTTTAGACGGGTAATCTTGTTCTCTTATTAGACAATTGATCAGAAACTTTAATATCATGAGCTGGGTCTCAGCTTTCCTTTGAGACATGGCCTCGCTAATACTTTCTGGATCATCCCCTGTACGGATGAAACGATATATTCTGTCTAGATCTTCTTTCATATTCGGTAAGGTGACTAGATACTCGGCCACCTTTCTTACGCGGAATGAATATAAAACCATATTATCCTCGCCTGGGACTGGATCATAGCCGCATTCGGCAAGGGATTTTCTTATTTCTGCTACAGTCTGATGTCTGGGCGTACGCTGTGATGCTTGTATATGTAATTCGGCTGTCGTTAAACGCTTGTGTGGCGGCGGGGTTTGAGGAGTACCTCCCCCTGCGGCCCCTAAACTAGAGTCGTCTACTGAGGCTCTTCGTCCTGGCAGAGTGGGAAATGGAAATGTAGGCTGGACTTGTATGGCGGGCTGGACCGGGGGTACCGTAACAGGTACTCCGGTGTCTGGAGGAGCGGGAAGTGCCTGATTTACAGGGACTGGCGGAGCGCGAACAGGATTTGCATATTCTGGGACTGTGTCGTCCAAATAGGACGAAATAAAAATATCAGCTGCGGTCTGTTTGTGACGTAGCTTGGTCGGAACTAATGGTGGCGGGAAATTACTGGATGCCTCTGGGGTCGCTTTTGGAAAGCCCTCGGCAAGGAGAGGATACATACCCCTAATAAGGGCATGCCTCTGTCTGTCTGACTGTTCGGCTTTGACTTGTTCACCTATCTCGATTAGTTCTTTTTCTTGTGCTCGTTCTAAGGATTCTCTACTTAATTCTGACTTTCTGATTTCCTTTTCAGTTCTTTTATGAGCTTCTTTGCGCCATAACTCGATGGCATCTTTCTGTGACTGTCTGGCTTTCTTTTTCCATAATGCCTCTTCTACTCGCATGATGCACTCGGCATCCCATGTACCCGATACGGGCCATCTATACTTTTCTTCTAACTGTTTGGTATACTCTACCCATAAATCTAGATACAGTATGGCGCTTATGCCATGCTTCTGATACATAAAATGACCTGGACTGTCCCTAGGCGGAACTGGAACTGCTGCTTCCAGCAGACCCTTTCTAGTTTTTAACTGACGTAACTTAGAAAACAAGGGCATGACTGGACTGTAATCTAGACACAATACAATACACAATGAACACGATACTTATTCCCCATTCATACCACGACATTAAAATACATGAAGAACATTTAAAAATAACAGTTCGAACAGAATACTACCTGGAATACGGAACACAGAATACATGAATTTTCTCGAGAACAGAACTGACTAGAACAGGAACTAGATGCACTGCTGAAACAGTACGAAACTTACCGGTCTCATAAAGAGACACGTCAGGACCCGCATCCACCGAAGTGGACACTTCGTTTGTGGGTCTGTGTACCACCAACCCACGGACCAGAGTCAATTAAATTGACCCTGTCTAGATACTACCCCAGTAACGGTACTCACCGGGCAGCAAGAACGGAAGGCCTCAGACTGGACTGGACTGCCTCGACGTCGGACGGACGAACTTCGGACTTCTGTTACGGGTGGGCCTCCGGATACCTCGGACTCTCGGCTTGGGCTCTGGTCGGGACTCGCCGCGTTCCTCCACCGTCTCGTTTGGATGCTGGACCGCCTCCTCCGTCTCCTCCGTGGGCCTGAGGGATACTTGAAGCAGAAATATCTGCCGGTGCGCAGAAGAGTTCCGTCACGACTGCAGAGGGTCAGGGGGTCGGCGTGGCTTCACCGACGCGTGGGGAAAGGGCAAGTCCCTATTCGGGCGCCATTATGTGGTAAATAAATAAATAATACCCTATTTTTGAATGAATAAATGAATAACAGATAGCTCAATAAATAAGAGTCAAGATTCGAGGTAGTAGGAGTTTTTTGCAGGTTTAATACAGCAAATACAGGAATAGGATGGCAAGGCCCAGCAGCGCTGCCGGGGTCAGGATCGGGACAAGGGAAATAACTTTTTAATAACAGTGCATGAGCATATATACATAACGCAAACACATAGCATTACATTGCAATAGGCGTAGCAGTGGGTGGAGCAAAAGGCGTGGCGCGTAGCAGTCGCGAAAGATAAGGGTGAAAAGAGGTGTAACAGGGCGTATACATAGACATGTGATGCAAACGTAACAGAATATGTCATGAATGGGGCGGAAACCGTGGAGGGGGCTACCTGAGGAGCCGGGACCTCTAACCTGATGGTGCGCGCAAACTAGCAATGACGTGTTACTAGGAGAAGCTGGGGGCTATGAACTCTGTGCTAGGAGCAGAGACTGAAGTCTGGAGAGTCAGGGCGACATGTACCTAAGCAGTATCTAGTATCTGATGTTTAGAGAACATGTTGATATAAACTAGAAGTCAGGAGGGGAAAGGCTAACTTGATTCTAAGACTGGACCATGCATTATTCTACATGTAGTGCGTGATGAAGAATATTAAATGACCATTAAATGCAGTATTTCTCTAACGTGGAGACGTGAAGGCTAGACAATGACGGAAACTATCGATGCGATTCAGTAGCTTTAGGAATGCAGAGAAGGAGGACTGAACTGATAACTGGAATCATAACATATTCTTGGCAGACTCAGAGGCAGAGCCAGGGTGAGCCGGGCACTGCGAGGCAGGAAGTAAGTGAAGGGTCGAGGATACAGGTGGGGGCTGTATCGCTCCTCAGCGAGGTTTCAGGAGACAGGAGCTGAATCTGGTGTCCAGGCCCTTTTGAGGCCTAGAAACGGGGACTTTATAATGGAATAACGTGCACACTGAGAAACGTGGCAACGTAGCTTTACATAGACCTGATATTCGTAGTATTCACGAGAACTGGAAACTGACATACTAGAGGTGGACACAACTATAATTGCGTCTTGAATCGAACATGGGGAATGCATATGCATATTTAATCATGCACACATAACATATGATGGATGACACGTAGGGACACAGAACATGGCAAAATTTACTTTTCCACAACTTGGCCGTAGCCCGCAAATCCTTAAAACGTTCCAACGCACTGTCTAACTTGTCGCCAAAAAGGCGAGTGCTATCAAAGGGCATGTCCATCAGTCTGTGTTGGACATCCCCAGAAAAGCCAGTCATCCTCAGCCAGGCGTGACGGCGTAGCGCCACTGTCGTGGAAATCGCTCTGCCCAGAGAGTCGGCGGTTTCAAGGACACAATGAATCAAGAACTTGGCTGCATCTCTCCCCTCAGTAATAGTTCGGGAGAGCACTGTCCAGGCCTCCTCCGGACACTGAGGCAGCACCTGCGCCACTGTATCCCACACAGATTGGGAATAACGGCCCAAGAGGCATGCAGTGTTCACAGACCGCAGCCCTGAACTGGAGGAAATGAAAATCTTCTTCCCAAACTGCTCCAGTTTCTTGGATTGCCTAAGGTGCGGAAGGGAATGCGCTTAGGGACGCAGAGGATTGGACAACCAAGATATCAGGGGAAAGGTGTTGGGAGAGGAAAATTGGGTCACCCGGGGTCGGGCGATTGTGTTGGGACGAGATCCTATCCACAGGACCCCTGTGTTGGACCTGGACCAGGTGCCGAAAAGAACGTACGTAAGTGTGTCATTGAGGAGCAACAGCGGCTCCGCAGAGGAAGCCGCCGGCCGAAGCACGTCTGTCAGGAGATTAGTCCTGACGGCCACAGTAGGGAGCTCAGGGTGGACAGCCTCGCCCACCCTATGCAACACCACTGAATAAGTACCACCCTCCTCCATAGCCACGGTAAAAGGAGACAGTGTGCCAGGTTCTGGAGAAAAATCCAGTCCACCTGCGACCACCAAATTCTCTTCCCAGTCCGGGTGTAACTTCCATTGGGATGCAAGAGGGTCTTCAGACCCCTCCCAGTCCTCTCTGTCCTCCGGAACCTGCTGGGCCGGAGGAAAAGAAGGAGGATGAAGAAAGGTATAGAAATTCTCCATCGGCGCCGGAATCAGCATCGATCGACACCATTCCGGCACCGTCTCCATGTCAGGGTGGAAGCCGGGGACGACGTCGGCCGGGGAGCCAGCCAATGCCGGCAGCGGTGCCATAGATGTCTATGTCGGAGGAGATCGTAGAAGGCCAACCGACATCGGCTGGGATCCATGCAAGGATCCATGGGGGTCTTGCGACTCCGGAGCCGTCGACGACGTCGGGGCCAGAGCCGTCGACGAAGAAGGGTGAGGATCCCCAGTCGTACCCGCGGGGCCCGAAGGCACGCCGGCAGGGCTCCGAGGGGCCAAAGAGGCAGGCCATGGCTGATAGAAATTCTTGAAGCTGGGCCAGAGTCGCTGACAGACACTGGAAAGGTTGGGTAGGCCGACTGCAACTACGAAGGCTGACCTGGAGCCGCGGGGGTGGCACCACCCGCACCCTCAGCCATGTCGTGCGACAAGCTAGGCAAAGAGCGACGTCGCTTCTTCGATTTCTTGTGCTTCCTCTTACCTGACTCAGAGTGCGAAGCCTTTCTCAAACGATGGTGGCGGCCCGCGACCGGTACCTTGACCTCCCACGGGACCAGGACCTTGAACGGCACGGAGATGACACCCGGGCCTCGATCCACTTTCGGGACCGCTCCCGCAAAGTTTTCGGAGCTATGGCCCGGCAGTCAGGGCAAGACGCGGAGTCGGGGTCGCGCCTCAGGCAGTAGAGACACTCGCGGTGCAGTAGGTCACTGACATCGTGCAGGGACAGGCCTCATTAGTTAGTGATAGATTCCCTGCCTCAGAATATCCCCAGGCATCAGGCTGGATCCGGAAAGCTTTTGTCAGCAGTACCTCAGCACGTCGATAGGCGTCGTCGTTCGGCTCTGCATGCTTCGTTGGCGTTGTATTTGCCAAGATGACGTTGCTGGAGCTACTTAGACGCGCCCACGAGTGCAGACGCCAGTTCGGTACACAACTTTCCGCGACAGGAACACAGAGCCATGTAAGATACTGACCACTGGTGCATAGAAACTAGGGCCCGAAAGGATGACCTTAACCCTAGAAATCAGTTCGCAGAACAGGGAGAATGGGTGGGGCGGGAGGGAATCTATCTAACTAATCTCTCTTACAGATATATTGTTACACAAGTAGTTGCTCAGTCCTCTAATACCCTTGGCTGCAGGAGGGCACATTTATCACACAATTCAAGTCCAGAGCTCATGCTGGCCCAAGACCAACATATGTATTCTAAAGTCACAGCATGGTTTAAAAGTTGTCTTTTAAGGAGAGAACATATTTCCCTAGCAGACTGGGATTTGTTTAGAAGTTAGGTTAGGTTAGCCGAAGAGAGGCCCGAGGGCCAAAGGGCCACAGAGATAGACAGAGGCATGGACTAACCAAACCTAAAGAGATGGAAAAAGGTGAGTTTTCAGTGCTTACCGGAATATCAGGTAGTTATCTAAGCTCTGGATGTGAACAGGAGGGCGTTCCACAGCTTAGCTGCCAGGATGCGAAAGGAGCGCTCACCGGCGCGAGCCCTCCTGACGAACAAGTTACTTACCTTCGGTAACGATATATCTGTAAGAAACAGTAGTTAGTATTAGATTCCTTACCTTAGAATATCCCCAGGCGTCAGTCTGGATCCGGAAACTTTTGCGTAGCAGTACCCCTGCGCGTCGGTAGGCGTCGTCTGCAGGCGTCTCCTGCGGCTCCGCGTCCGTCGTCGGCGTCGTGCGCCGTGATGACGTCGCTGGAGTATATAGACGCCGCCTCCGCGTGCTGACTTCAGTTCTTTGTACATAGCTTTTCCGCGCCAGAACACGCAGAGCCATGCGAGAACTAACACTGGTGCCATTTGAAACTAGGGCCCTGAAAGGGATGTCCTTAACCCTAGGTATCAGTTCGCAGAACGGGGAGGATGGGCGGGGCGGTAAGGAATCTAATACTAACTACTGTTTCTTACAGATATATCGTTACCGAAGGTAAGTAACTTGTTCATCTGAAAGAAACAGGTTAGTATTAGATTCCTTACCTTAGAATAGATAGCCCAGCAATACCAACCCCGGTGGTGGGTCTGCAAATAAGATTACACCAGAAAGTCATGGAGAACAGAATGGCCAAAGAAGCCGTCCCTCCGGACCTGACTGTCAAGGCAATAATGCTTCGTAAAAGTGTGCAGTGAAGCCCACGTGGCAGCCTGACAGATGTCTTGCAGGGGGGCACCACGTCCCAATGCCGTAGTGGCTGCTGTTGCCCTGGTAAAATGGGCATGCAGCCGCACCGGAGGTTCCTTTTTAGCCATAGAAGAACAGGCCTTGGTACACAAGACGACCCAGCGGGAGATAGTCCTCTTGTGAACAGCCCAGCCTTTCTTGGCGCCTGCGTAGCCAACAAAGAGCTGGTAATCCACCCGGAATGCTTGTGTGCGATTCAGATAAAAGGAGAGCGCACATTTTAGGTCCAGACGTTGGAGCCTCTCTTCCTATCTGGAAGAATGCGGAGGCGGAAAGAAAGTGGGAAAGGTGATAGTCTGCCCGATGTGGAAGGATGTGACAACCTATGGCAAGAAGGAAGGATGAGTGCGAAGCACAACCTTGTCCGGATGAACCGACAGAAAAGGAGGCTTACAAGAAAGAGCCTGAAGCTCATTCACTCTCCTGGCAGAGGTGATAGCCACCAGGAAGGCAGTTTTCAAAGTCAGAAGACGTAAGGGACAATTGTGAAGCGGCTCAAAGAGAGCGCATATGAGATAAGTCAGAACAAGATTCAAGTCTCATTGAGGCATTATGAACGGAACAGGAGGGAACATATGTGTAATGTCTTTTAAGAATTTCTGTACAGGGGACTTGAAAAGAGAAGGCTGATCTGGAAGCCTCAGAAAGGCTGAAATAGCCGAAAGGTAGCCCTTGATAGTGCCCAGAGCAGAGACCTGCTGGGCCAGAAAAAGAAGGAACAAAAGGACCTCAGAAAGAGTCTTTGCTGTGCACCATGCCACAATTATTTTCACCTGCAGGAGTATACAAATTTAGTGGAGGGACGCCTGGCTGCCAGATTGACATCACAGACTTCGGGAGGCAAGTCAAATGGAATCAACTGTCGCCGCTCAATCTCCACGCATGTAGGTGGAGACTGGACAGGTTCGGGTGGAGAACCGTCTCCTACTGCTGCAACAGAAGATCCTCCCGCAGAGGAAGTTGGATCGGGGGATCCAGGCTCATACTGAGTACTAGTACTTTGTTTCTCTAACTTCCTGTGCGGTCATGGCCCAACCTGTGGATATTCCGCAGCATATGTAAGCAAAGTCAAGCGCACACAACCTTAGTTAGTTCCTAGATTAGGTTATGTATCATTCAATGAAAGGATAAGATCAAACTCCAATTTTCTTGTTTGTTTTTTTATTTGTCTGGTGAGTATTTGTTTCATAAAAAACCAGCCGACACGTGTTTCGTCAATAACGGGGTAGACCCGTGACTCTTCAGGGCTGGGAAGATAAAGTAGAATATGAAACAAAACTTTTGGGGGGGTGGTGGTGAATAAAAAAATGTTGTAAGTACATGGGAGGGTGTGTGAAGGCCAGTGTGGAAGGGTGAGATGGAGAGAAAAAACAATTAGCTCTAAGGCCAATTGTATAGGCGTGGAAACCAGAAGAATAGGGTGAAAAGGGGGTAGACAGGGTGTGGACATCAAATTCAGAGGGTACCCGAGTGACACATCAATGCAAGGTGAGTGTAACCGTGTAGTGGTGAACTGCTGTTCATACTATTACCAATTCCAACAAATGCAGCGATGCAAAAGAAAAAGAAAACCACACGGTGTGTGTCATGTGGGAAAAGGAGGTGACAAGCTGATATTCTCAAAAACTGTAATATGCACAATGAAGAGCAAATCGTCCTGTGGAGAGAAAAGGAAGGAAAGAAAAATACACACGAGTCATCAAACGGTAGCATAACTGTAGTATGGTGGTGAGTGGTGTGCAGTGCCCTCACATGGATTAACCTGCAAATTACTTAGGTATTGTTATTCAGTTCATTGGAAATGTTTAAGTTACTAATCAAAGTCACAAGTATGTCAAATCCAGTAAAATGACGATAGTAGATGTACCTAGGGGGATAAAAAACATAGCAAAATATCCCTAAGAACATTTATGAAGACCAGCATTTAAATATTGCTAACTGTTCTTGGGGTCTGAGCTAAATAACAAAGACGGCGCATGTGCGTGTGTCATTGTTAAAGAGTATAGGAAACAAAAATTATATAATAAGCGAAGGAGGAAGGTATCAAGGGACTATAAACAAATGTAATATTGGTTTGTAGTTTTAAGAAGGTAGGTCTGTTATAATTGGTGCCATGGTTAGTGGTAAAAAACATTCTCCGCCATTGGACCATGTTAAACTCAGCTCGAATGCTATATGTAAAATAGGATGATGTTGCAATCTGTGTCGGCAATTTACAAAATATATATTAATAAGGAGGGTGGGTATCTGTGGATGCGCTACCCAGTATTGGTTGATAACATTAGATGCTGGATTTGACAGTTCGGAGTGTGCTGTGGATGGCGGTCTGTTGCTAAACGATGTGCGCTAGGGCTATAAATAAGAAAGCATGCCCCATGTTGTGGGTGTACAAGCATCGGGGGCGATGTCAGGTCATGTTACGATCTAGTAGAAACCGCAAAATAAGCGGTGAGTAATGTCTTTAACAGCATATATATCTCTCACACTGTTTGATTCTATAATAACTCAAAAAACAGCAGAAAAGGCGGCGCAATGCAGGCACACCTTTGAAGTAAGGCTGAGGGCTGTATCTACAGAGGAGGGAAAACAATGGGTAAGGGAAGAGAATGGAAATCTGTACATATATACTCTTAAAGGTAGGGAGGGGAAAAGAACAAATAAGAGCCTGTCGGAGAGTGTCTATTGCCAAAGGCTGGACTCACCGTGGGACCGGTGATAATTCCAACCCGGTCCTGATCGGGTGTACGTAATTGAAAGACGCGAGAAGGGAGTGCTTTCAAAGCGTCAATAAAGACTGTTTGAGGTGGCAAGGTCCGCCGCTGGGTACGCGGTCGGTCTTAGAGGGCAAGCCAATCCTCTTGTCCTTGTTTGTAGGCTGTGGTAACAAATAAAATTGACGATAAGAATAATTTGAATGTGCAACGACGTCCGACCCGGGTAGGGGTCTAAGAGAAGAGTAAAGCAATTTCAATCTTGGGGACGCTGTGCCTGTCAATCTTACCTGATTGCCGTGTTACGAGGAAGGGAATTAGTCCGTGGGTTCTCCGGGACACCGAGTGTGGTGCACACCCATCTAAATGGGCGATTGTCAGATGACGTTGCTACCCGGCGCATGCGGCCCGCCCATGGAAACTAGAGCGGGCCTCCGATTCTCGAAATAGAGTGGCCAACTAGAAGAAAGACTATAAAGCAAGTGCTGGTAATGTACAGTAAAAATTAGGATTGAACTATTACGGGGCCAGAAGATAAATGATGGAACTGACGCGTAGTTAGTGTGGGGGACATGATGGTATTGTGCCACAATCTATGTTAAAATAATAAAGTGTTGAGATGAGTCGGGGCAAGTCTAGGAAAAGGGGAAAAAGGTACGTAATCATGATAATGGGGTGGTAAGACAAAAAGGCAGAAAATAATATGAATAAGAAAAGAGATATAGTAGAAAACACGTATATAGTAAAAGAGAAGATAGGAATACAGAAAAGATGGGACCTAGCAGTACTCTTCAAGAGGCTCTTTAGGGATGCGGTTTGGTAAGACTTGTAAGAGTTATTAAGTCGAGGGTATAGATTGTGCAATGGTGGGTGTTCATAGTGATCACAAGGAAATTAATAATAAGAATAAGTTATGTTCGATTGTAGAAACAATCCACGAGTTATGGAGTGGAATGAGAGGAGTAGTCTGTCGGAGTTGGGGCTAACCGCATAAGGATAAGGGTAAGTTGGAAATGATGAAGAGCCCTGTGTGATGGGCAGTATGTATGTCATGGGCTATGTTGATAGACTCGTTAGTGGAACACTAAAGACAAATAAATCGAGTGTCAAGGTGAAATGTCAAAGGTATGAGGTCGTAATGTGAGACATAATTTTACATTCTCGGCATGAATACAGCAATGATTAGATTGCCAAATTAGCAGAAATTTCTCAAATATTGATGGTTCAAAAGTCACAAGAAATAATGCAGTTCATCATCAGTGTTCTAGCCATGCTTAAGACTTTGTGTTCGCATGATCCAGATTGCTTCTTGACGTCTTAGTCTTAATTCACGATTACCGCCTCTTGCATGAGCTTCAATCACGTCTATGCCATAGAAGATTAATTTTTTGTTAGAGCCTTGTGATGGGCATGTGGCCATGTGGATGGCCATAGGGTAGCAGGCATCTCGTGTGAAAATGGCACGTGCATGTTCTCTGATTCGTTCTCTCAGAGGTCTGATGGAGCTGCCTATATATTGACTTTGGCAGAGGCATTCTATGATGTACACTGTGTATCTGGTGTCACAAGTTATGTTCGCGTCAATTTTGAAGTCTTGTTTGTGGTATCCTTTGAAGGACTTTGTGCCATGTTTTGCCCAACGGCACATACTACAGCACCCACATTTGTAGAAACCTTTTGATTTTTTTGTTAGCCATGAAGTAGGTTTCGCTGACCGTGGCATGGTAGGACAGCCTAGTTCTGAGGTTTTTCCCTTTACGATAGGTAATTTGAGGTCTGTTAGTGATTGTATCTTTCAAGGCTCTGTCGGCTAGAAGGGTCCCCCAATGCTTGTTGAGGCTCCTTCGTATTGTCTGGCTGATCTCATTGTAGTCCAAGATCAGTCTCACTGGTTGTTTATTCTCCTTATGCTTGGTCTTGTTTAGCAGTGTCGTTGATCTTTCAACATGTTGTATTTTTCTTTTTGCTCCATCAAGAATGTTCTGTTTGTAACCTCTTTTTGAGAAACGTTGGGTAATATCTTCAATGCATCTTTCAAATTCAGCGTTCTCGCTACAGTTTCTTCTTGTGCGTATATACTCTCCATATGGGATGGTGTTGATTTGGTGAGTAGGATGTGAACTGTCTGCATGAAGTGTCGCATTGCAGGCTGTTTCCTTCCGGAACAGACTATGTAAGGTATTGTTCTTGATATATAGCTCTACATCTAAAAAGGTTACGTTCGTCGTGCTCATGTTGCTGGTAAACTTCATATCCATTTGGTTGTAATTGAGGTGTTCACAAAATTCCAGAAGAGAGACATGTGATCCTGACCAGATTAGCAGGCAATCATCTATGTACCTTCCCCAATATATTATGTTGTTAATCCATGGTTTTCCCTTGTTGCCCCAGATGTATTAAGCTTCAAGTGCGCCCATGTACAAATTTGCAAAAGAAGGGGAGAATCTAGACCCCATAGCCACGCCTCTTGTTTGTCTGTACCAAGTTTGGTCATAAAGAAAGAAATTATTCATCAGAATGTTGTGCATCATCATGGATAGCATTTTGGTATGTTCAAAGAAAGTGATGGATCTATTGTTTAGGCACTCGTTGACTGCTGCCAGACCCATTTCAGGATTGATGGACGTATAAAGTGAGACAACGTCTAATGTGGCCATGATTAAATCTGGTTGCCATTCAATGTCCGTCAGGATGCTCAGGATGTGCTTAGTGTCTTGAATGAATGAAGGGAGGTTTCTTACCATTGGATTTAGGAAGACGTCAACATACTGGGCTAGTCTTTCCGTTGGTCCCCCTATACCGGACACAATGGGTCTGCCCGGGGGAAAAGCCCCCGTTTTGTGGATTTTAGGTAAAATGTACATATAAGGGTATGTAGGTCTGGTAACTCTCATATATAGTGACTCTTCTTCACTGATCAGGCCCTGTTCCCTCCAGTCATTCAGATGTCTATTGATTAGTATGGTCAGGGGTCCTGTGGGATTGTATTCCAGTGGAGTATAGCAGGAGGTATCAGAAAGTTGTGTGGTAATGTGGTATATAAATAAATAATACCGGATCTATTTTTGAATGAATGAATGAATAACAGATAGCTCAATAAATAAGAGTCAAAATTCGAGGTAGTAGGAGTTTTGCAGGTTTATTACAGCATAAGGACAGGAACAGGACAACCTGCATAGGAATAGGATGACAGGGCCCAGCAGCTGCTGGGGCTGGGTCTGGGATGAGCGCGCTGACTTTTAATAACAATACATGAGCATATATACATAACGCAAACACATAGCATTACATTGCAGTAGGCGTAGCAGTGGGTGGAGCAGAAGGCGTGACGCGTAGCAGTCGCGAAAGATAAGGGTGAGAAGGAGGTGTAACAGGGCGTATACATAGACATGTGATGCAAACGTAACAGAATATGTCATAAATGGGCGGAAACATAGGAGGGGGCTACCTAAGGAGCCGGGACCTCTAACCTGGTGGTGCGCGCAAACTGGCAATGACGTGTTACGAGGAGAAGCTGGGGGCTATGAACTCTGTGCTAGGAGCAGAGACTAAAGTCTGGAGGGTCGGAGCGACATGTACCTAAACCCTATCTAGTATCTGATGTTTAGGGAACATGTTGATATAAACTAGAAGTCATGAGGGGAAAAGCTAACTGACTCTAAGACTGGAGCATGCATTTATTCTACATATAGTGCGTGATGAAGAATATTAAATGACCATTAAATACAGTATTTCTCTTAACATGGAGCCGCATAGGCTAGACAATGACGGAAACTATTGATGCAGTTCAGTAGCTTAGGAATGCAGAGAAGGAGGACTAAACTGATAGCTGGAATCATAACATAGTCTTGGCAGACTCAGAGGCAGAGCCAAGCTGCACCGGGCACTGCGAGGCAGGAAGTAAGTGAAAGGTCGAGGATACAGGTGGGGGCTGGATCGCTCCTCAGCGAGGGTTCAGGAGACAGGAGCTGAAGCTGAATCTGATGTCCGGGCCCTGTTGAGGCCTAGAAACGGGGACTTTATAATGAAATAACGTGCACACTGAGAAACGTGGCAACATAACTTTACATAGGCCTGATACTCATATTACTCATGAGGACTGGGAAATGACATACCAGAAGTGGACACAACTATAATTGCGTCTTGAATCGGACATGGAGAATGCATATGCATATTTAATCATGCACACACAACATATGATGGATGACACGTAGGGACACAGAACATGGCAAAATTTACTTTTCCACATTCCCTCCTTGTCACTACGTTTCCATCAGGAAACATTAATATTCATGATACCATCTATCATTTCATACAGTATCATTTGTTCGTCTCGAATTATCCTGGAACGGGATTTAGAACGGGGCTTGGGACTAGGAATACAAGAGGTAGCACACATGCCGCAAATCGCAGGGCCACATTGTATACAGAGGCAGCAGCTGAATATGATCGCTACTGCGATACCTAGAAAGGACAGGACTTTCCATCCCCAGACGGAAATTATATTCCAGAACCAACCGGACCATGTCCAGGTGCCTGGATCCTGGTGTAATAGATGGGCAATTTTATGAAGTCTGGTTATAGCTGAATAAACAGACGGCGCGTTATTTGGAATGAAAATGCAACAACTGGATCCGATGACTCTACAGGCCCCGCCCCTATCGGCCAGTATGACGTCAAGGACGAGACGATTCTGGAGCACAACAATTCTCATAAAGGATTGCTCTTCGGTTAAGTTACCTAGAGCGGAGGCAGTCTCATCTACTACAGCTTCAAGGGTTCTTGTTAACCTACGGATTAGCTTACTGTTTACAACTGTACCTAAATATGGGAAAACACCTTTATCAATATCAATGAATTGCTCTGCAGCAGTTTCAGTATAATCGACAATCGGGAGATTTCTCTTGTGTCTAGTATGTACTAGGAAGGAATTCCTATGGTAGTCAGGTGGGGCTAGGAAAACAGGTGGCAGTAGGAAGGCAATGTAACAGGTTCCCTCCCAATCGAGGGGCAGACGAACATATGCAGTTTGACCACAAACAAAATAAGAATGACGTGAAGCTTTAAAAATAGATTTCCCACTGTCACTATACTGGATAATAGTAGTACAATCACTATGTCCTACGTGTACAGAACCATAATTACGGACACATAATTCGCCTTTGACTGGTAATACTGAAATAGCAGGTGAGTCTGGAGTAGTATCAGACTGAACATTCAGGACCATGAAATTCGAAGAATAGTTACCTAAATTATACACTTCATTTTCTAGATCTAAACCTGTTCTGTGGGGGAAACCTTGCTTGTCTGGGAAACATGTGCTGTTAAGAAAAGACATATCTGTTAAGGATGACGTTAACGTGGACCATGCTCCACACGAACCATTATGGGAAAAAGGATAAGGAAAAAGTGGCAGAACTCCCTTTGACGTCTGGAAAGGGGGGAGTCGACCACACACCCAACAATTAGTGGCATTGCTGGCCTGGTGTGAGTAATGTAACATGCGGATAAATGTATTGTTACGCATAGCGAGGCGGTATGAATATTCGTGAGGAGGCAGATCACTAAACGTGTGCTCTACTGTAACATTAGTAGGCTTATTTACATGTGAAACTGGGAAACACAGGTAAAATGCGTAACTAGTGCAGGAAATCATTATGCTGATGAATAATATGAAACTTAGAAAAACGATACATCGGATTGAGTTTTGACTGACTCTCTCACTATGGGGGTCTATTTTATACATGTCAGAAACAGTCTAACCGTTTCACCTAGGGGAGGACTTATACAATCAAACTGACTGACTTATTTTACTAGACCTTAGCTTTTGCTTATACTCCTGCTGCGGAGTTTTCTCTAACAGGGGGGGTTTTGAATCAATGTCATTTGCGGGACAGTCCGAGGAACAATGTTTTGACAAGTCTTGATATCCTGGGAAATGTTCTTGGAGACCGGTTTCAATCCGTAGAATTTCTTGACGTGCGAAAGGTGCACCCAGCCGCGGCGTCCTTCCAATTTCACAGCTGTACGGGTGGTGAGGAGGACCTGACGGGGCTCCTTCCAACGTGGCTCCAGCGGACTTGATCTGTCGAAGTTACGTACGAGCACCATCGAACCTGGAACGATTTCATGCGGTGCCACCTCGGTATTGTCTGGAAATGTGGCGGCAACCTGTGAACGACATGAGTTGAGGGCAGACATCAAGGAAGCTAGGTAATCTGTCAGCATATTACATGAAACATCAGTAATACTTCGGGGTCTAGGAGTACCCCACATGTTAGGGGGGCGGCCGAATACGACCTCATACGGGGACAGACCTGATCTGGAATGTGCGACCATGCGCATATAAAACAAAGCAACTGGCAGAGCTACTAGCCAGTCCACACCTTTCTCTTTACATACTTTGGCGATTCGGATTTTCAGGGTCTGGTTATGTCTCTCGACTAGACCGGCTGCTTCAGGATGGCGTACACAATGAAACTTCCACTGGTACCCTAACAACAGGGAAACGTGCTTCATCAACTCAGATGAGAATGGCTGACCGTTATCAGAATATACGACTCTAGGGAGTCCATATCGAGGGAAAAACTCACGAACCAACTGCTTGGCAGTGGTCGCGGCTGTGTAATCTGGGACTGGATATGCTTCTGTCCATCTGGACAAAGCGCATACAACTACAAGGACATACTTGAAACCTCGACATCGCTCCATCTGAATATAATCCATCTGGAGGACCTCAAAAGGGTGGTCAGGAGGCTGGAAACCACCTTGTTCCACCGGGACACTTTTACCTGGATTAAACTGACAACATATCATACAGGTACGGACTTTCTGCTTGGCTGCAGCTCGTAAATGCTTGTTGAACCAAATGTTCTGGATACTGTCTAACATAGCTTTTTCTCCTAAATGTGCTGGACTATGTGCGGTATTAATGATGACTTGAACCATAGAGTCGGGGAGAAACCATGTGGCTCTACCCTTCGTTAACCATCCTTGATCTGTCTGGACCCCTCCTTGTTCAGACCATTTCTTGATTTCATCGGGAGTAGCATGTAACTGGATATCTATGACATCTTGAGTAGGGTCCTTAACTGTCATACATGTAATCGGATCTGGAGTGTGTGTCATGTTAACTGGAATGTCTAGAGTCTGTGCTGTAAGCTTGGCTGTGCGATCTGCTAGATCATTACCTTGAGAAATAATGTCAGTGACTTTCGTATGTGCTTTGCATTTCATGATAGCGATAGATGTCGGTAAATGTATTGCATCTAACAGAGCTTGGATAAGGAGACCATGCTGAATCTTGGTTCCATGAGAGGTCATGAAACCTCTCTCCTGCCAGAGCACTCCAAAGTCGTGTACAACTCCAAATGCGTAACGTGAATCTGTGTAAACATTAACTTTCAGGTTCTTGGCGTGTATACAGGCTTGTGTCAGAGCAACTAGCTCTGCTGCTTGAGCGGACAGAGTGTCAATGCGGTGTGTTTCAATAACTTCGGTGTCAGTAGTCACTGCATACGCGGCGACTAGTTCTCCTGTACTAGTTCTCATACATGAACCATCCACATAAAGTGTCAGGTCAGGATCTGGTAACGGAATGTCTGTCAGGTCTTGTCTTGGCTTTGTCGTAATGTTGACTACTTCCACACAGTCGTGTGCGGCAGGATTTGAACTAACTGATGGTAACAGTGTAGCAGGATTCAGGATGTTGCAGCGTCTAATATCTATGTGTGGCTGGAACAGTGTCAATTCATAACCTGTTAAACGTGCAATTGTCAAGTGCTGTGTTTGTGTTCGGTTTAAAAGAACTTCCACGGAGTGTGGGACTTGTACTGTCAAGGAGTGTCCTAAAACTATGGAATCACTTTGTCTGATAGCTAGTGCTGTGGCTGCAACTGACTTGAGGCACGCAGGCAGAGCCTGGGCGACTGGATCTAGTGTGCTCGAAAAATAAGCACAGGGCTTGTATTGTCCTGCTTGATCTTGTGTGAGAACAGATAATGCTGTACCTTCACGTTCAGTAACGAAAAGTGTAAAAGGCTTACTGTAGTTCGGTGTCGCTAGAACTGGAGCTTGGCATAGGGCTTTCTTTAACTCATTGAAACTAAGTGTATGTTCAGATGTCCAAGGGAGAACAGTCGATACGGCTGCCTCCTGTGTCGTTAACTGTATCAGTTGCTTGGCTAGAAATGCATACTGGGGAATCCATTGTCTACAATAAGAAGTAAGGCCGATAAAGGCACGTACCTCCTTCTGGGTCCTGGGCTGAGGAAGACTCACTATTAACTGGATACGGTCTGGTGTCAACTGCCTACCCCTCTTGGACAGCAAGTGTCCTAAGTATACCACTTGCTGGACACAGAATTGAAGCTTCGAAGGGGACACCTTGTGCCCCATCTCGGCTAGGAAATACAGAACCGTCAGTGATGCTCGCTCGCAAGCACGTTCAGAACGGGCTGTGATCAGTAGATCATCGACATACTGGAGCAGGGCAGTGTCAGTTGGCATGTGAATATTGTCTAGTTGTCTCTTGAGTGCTTGACTATAAATACTAGGGCTTTCTGTGAAACCTTGAGGAGCTCGTGTAAACATATAGCTCCTTCCATTTAAACAGAATCCGAAAAGAAACTGGCTGTCTGGATGAATGGGAACACTGAAAAATGCATTCTTAAGATCAATTACAGTGAAGAACATGGCTTCGGAATCAATGGCTGTCAATAGGGAAGAGATATCTGGGACAACTGGGTACTGAGGAATAATACATTTGTTAAGTTCCCGTAAATCAATCACTAATCGATATACTGGGGGTGCATTTGGATCAGTACGTTT
Source organism: Lissotriton helveticus (assembly GCF_964261635.1). Classification (NCBI taxonomy): domain Eukaryota; kingdom Metazoa; phylum Chordata; class Amphibia; order Caudata; family Salamandridae; genus Lissotriton; species Lissotriton helveticus. Next base: position 144,048,118 of record NC_136058.1, on the reverse strand, counting down.
CATGACTGGAATGATCGGAGAGTTACATACATTGGAGTCAGTTTCTACAACTACTCCTTGAGCCATGAGCTCGTCTATAATTTTGGATAAGGCTGCTACAGCCTCAGGTGGCAATCTATACTGCCTGATTCGTGGTAACACTACACCTGGTTTGAGAGTCACACGATGGGGTGTGATTTGCATGTAACCTACATCAGTTGGACCTTGCGCCCATAAATGCTGCGGAACTTTAGACAGCCTGGGATCAAAATCTCGTAATACATAGTGACCCTTAAAGTCACGTAGGAACAATCGTATTCCCTCTGGGGAACAACATATAACTGCACCTAACTCTTTCAGTGTTTTAATGCCTAATAGGTTTTCTGGACATGACTTAGTAAGTAACAGATCAGTAGTGCGGGACAATGGACCTACTTCTAGAGTGACTGGCTTTGAAATCTCATTAACGATAGGCTTTCCTGAAAATCCAAGGGAAACATTTCTTGAGCCTGAGAGCGGAGCCCCTGGAACTTCGGCATGACTAATTGTGGTCCTACTTGCCCCTGTATCAATCAAAAACTTTCTGTCTTTCCCTAATACTTGACTGTGAACATAGGGACCTTCTTGATCTACAGGTATCTCGATGAGAGGCAAGCCTACCTCCCTCTCTAGGCTGTTTCATGAATATGGCTGGTACTCTGGATACTCAGACTGTGCATACTGGTACATCTGCGATGTAACATGCTGTGTTGCAGCAATAGGCTGCGGTGCTGTAACTGTCTGTTGTGCATTTTGTGGCTGAAGAGTCTGTGAAACTTGTTCCTGTCTAGGCGGACGTGGTCTTTCTTTGGTCTTACCAGTAGCTATGTTGTGTTTCAGAACTGCACACTCATTTATAAAATGACCTGGCTGTTTACAATAATTGCAGTTCCCTTTAACGGGAGCTGCAGGATGACTGACTTGATTCGGACCCCTCTTCTGACTGTCTTGGGGAACAGATTGTGCAACTAGCACTTTCATTTTCGTGTCTTTCATACGTTTTCTTTCGTGTTCTTGCTCTTCCCTGATTCTATTCTGGTGGTACTGGAGCATCTGGAGCATCTGGGACGGAGTATTTGCTTGCCAGGTACTTTCGACTTTCAGAACTCGGTTTTTAATTGGTGGACTTGAATTCTCGACTAATTTGGTAACGAAAAGGTGAGGGTATGACTCACTACTTGTCTTGAGACCACTGTTGATACTAAAGCACTTTTCAAACCTAGAATAAAAATCACTAATATCTTCATCTTGTTTCTGTTTACAGGCTGAGATTGCATCCCAGTCTTCTTTTCTCGTTGTTAATAATCTGGGTAAAACTTGAATTAATAATTCTGGTAATTCTTTACATTTCTCTCCTAGACCAGTACCTGGTACTCGTATCTTATCTTCAGCTTCTAGGACTGCCCAATCTATCTTTTTCTCTCCCACCTCCCATTCTTTTTCCTTTAGCTTTTCATACACCCCTGCGGGCAGCAGAACCTTTAACATTTTAATGATATCTGGGTAAGTGTATTCTCCCATACGGAGCATGTCTTTTAATTCTCTATGGAACCCTGCTGGATCTTTGTCATGACAGGGAATTAATTTCTTCATTTCGAGGAGTTCCATCTTTGTGATTGGAGTGTATACAAACACTCGCTGCATTTCGCCACCCGCTCCTCTGACTGGGTGGACTTCTCGTAACGGATTCTGTCTGTCTATGTAGAATGATTTACTTTCTGGGGGTGAGACATGAACAAAATGCGGGTTCAAGAATGTTCTATATTTATGACGTTGTTCTAGAATGACACTAATTAAATCGGTACCTAGACCTCTCCATCTATACTGGAGTAACTCGTTCAGGATATCATGTAACGGGCCTGGATCAGAATGTTGACCCTCATACAGAGTAATGAGGTGCTGAATCATATACATACCCACCAGTCGCTGCTCGGCTGGGGGCATTTTCAGAAACATTTGTGCCACTATTTCGTCTGGAAAAGTGGTAGAATCAGTAATCCATCTGACTGCTGATCGGACTAGTTCCTGTTCATGCATAGTACTTAACTCACTATAACCGATTCGTGATTTCAGAATGTGATCGGTAGCTTGAAATACTTGTTCTAGGGAACCTTGTTCTGGTACTGAATGATGGGAAATTGGCTTGTGTTCTAGACGTAAATGGCGATCTGGAAATCTAGATTTTCCTACATACGCTATTCTGGCGGTATTCTCGTCGTCTTCCTCTTCAGGATCAGAGGTACTTTCTTTCTCGCTTACTTGTGCTGCTTTACGCTGTTCGTGTATCTTTATTATCTCTCTACGGATTTTCTTGTACATACTTTCCATGGCACCAATGGTATTGTGCTTTCCTTCGGCTATATTATCAGTCCACTTTGTCAGAGTTTTCATTTCTTCCGGGTCTTTAGACGGGTAATCTTGTTCTCTTATTAGACAGTTAATTAAGAACTTTAATATCATGCGCTGAATCTCGGCTTTCCTTTGAGACATGGCATCACTAATACTTTGTGGGTCATCCCCTGTACGGATGAAACGATATATCCTGTCTAGATCTTCTTTCATATTCGGCAGGGTGACTAGATACTCGGTCACTCTCCTTACGCGTACGGAATATAAAACCATATTAAACTCGCCTGGAACTGGGTCATAGACACATTCGCCAAGGGTTTGCCTGATCTCTGCAACAGACTTATTACTCTTAGGAGTACGCTGTGATGCTTGAGCATGTAATTCGAGTGCTGATAAACGCTTGTATGGCGGCGGGGTTTGAGGAAGACCTCCTCCTGCGGCCCCTAAACTAGAATCATCAACTGATGCTTTTCGTCCTGGCAGGGTCGGTAATTGTAACGTGGGCTGGACTTGTATGGCGGGCTGACCCGGGGGGGCTGTTAAGGGCACCCCGGTGTCTGGAGGAGCAGGAATTACCTGATTTACAGGGACTGGCGGAGCGCGAACAGGATTTGCATATTCAGGGACTGTGTCGTCCAAATAGGACGAAATAAAAATATCAGCTGCGGTCGGTTTGTGACGTAGCTTGGTCGGAACTAATGGTGGCGGGAAATTACTGGATGCCTCTGGGGTCGCTTTTGGCAAGCCCTCAGCAAGAAGAGGATACATACCCTTAATGAGGGCATTCCTCTGTCTGTCTGATTGCTCAGTTCTAACTCGTTCACCTATCTCGATTAATTCTCTTTCTTGGGCTCGTTCTGAACATTCTCTACTTAATTCTGACTTTCTGATTTCTTTTTCAGTTCTCCTATGAGCTTCTTTGCGCCATAACTCGATGGCGTCTTTCTGTGATTGTCTGGCTTTCTTTTTCCATAATGCTTCCTCTACTCGCATGATGCATTCGGCATCCCATGTACCCGATACGGGCCATCTATACTTTTCTTCTAACTGTTTGGTATACTCTACCCATAAATCTAGATACAATATGGCGCTTATGCCATGCTTCTGATACATAAAGTGACCTGGACTGTCCCTGGGCGGGACGGGAACTGCTGCTTCCAGCAGACCCTTTCTAGTTTTTAACTGACGTAACTTGGAAAATATGGGCATGACTGGACTGTAATCTAGACACAATACAATACACAATAAACACGATACTTAATCCCCATTCATACCACGACATTGAAATACATGAAAAACATTTAAAAATAACAGTTCGAACAGAATACTACCTGGAAATATTGCGAACAGAACACTTGAAATTTCTCGAGAACAGAACTGACTAGAACAGAAACTAGATGCACTGCTGAAACAGTACGAAACTTACCGGTCTCTTAAAGAGACACGTCAGGACCCGTATCCACCGAAGTGGACACTTCGTTTGTGGGACTGTGTACCACCAACCCACAGACCAGAGTCAATTTTAATTGACCCTGTCTAGATACCACCCCAGTAACGGTACTCACCGGGCAGCAAGAACGGAAGGCCTCGGACTGGACTGGACTGCTACGATGACGGACGACGAACTTCGGACTTCAGTTACGGGTGGACCTCCGGATACCTCGGACCTTGGACTCTTGGCTTGGGCTCTGGTCGGGACTCGCCGCGTTCCTCCACCGTCTCGTCTGGATGCTGGACCGCCTCCTCCGTCTCCTCCGTGGGCCTGAGGGATACTTGAGCAGAAATATCTGCCACTGCGCAGAAGAGTTCCGTCACGACTGCAGAGGGTCAGGGGGTCGGCGTGGCTTCACCGACGCGTGGGGAAAGGGCAAGTCCCTGTTCGGGCGCCATTATGTGGTATATAAATAAATAATACCGGATCTATTTTTGAATGAATGAATGAATAACAGATAGCTCAATAAATAAGAGTCAAAATTCGAGGTAGTAGGAGTTTTGCAGGTTTATTACAGCATAAGGACAGGAACAGGACAACCTGCATAGGAATAGGATGACAGGGCCCAGCAGCTGCTGGGGCTGGGTCTGGGATGAGCGCGCTGACTTTTAATAACAATACATGAGCATATATACATAACGCAAACACATAGCATTACATTGCAGTAGGCGTAGCAGTGGGTGGAGCAGAAGGCGTGACGCGTAGCAGTCGCGAAAGATAAGGGTGAGAAGGAGGTGTAACAGGGCGTATACATAGACATGTGATGCAAACGTAACAGAATATGTCATAAATGGGCGGAAACATAGGAGGGGGCTACCTAAGGAGCCGGGACCTCTAACCTGGTGGTGCGCGCAAACTGGCAATGACGTGTTACGAGGAGAAGCTGGGGGCTATGAACTCTGTGCTAGGAGCAGAGACTAAAGTCTGGAGGGTCGGAGCGACATGTACCTAAACCCTATCTAGTATCTGATGTTTAGGGAACATGTTGATATAAACTAGAAGTCATGAGGGGAAAAGCTAACTGACTCTAAGACTGGAGCATGCATTTATTCTACATATAGTGCGTGATGAAGAATATTAAATGACCATTAAATACAGTATTTCTCTTAACATGGAGCCGCATAGGCTAGACAATGACGGAAACTATTGATGCAGTTCAGTAGCTTAGGAATGCAGAGAAGGAGGACTAAACTGATAGCTGGAATCATAACATAGTCTTGGCAGACTCAGAGGCAGAGCCAAGCTGCACCGGGCACTGCGAGGCAGGAAGTAAGTGAAAGGTCGAGGATACAGGTGGGGGCTGGATCGCTCCTCAGCGAGGGTTCAGGAGACAGGAGCTGAAGCTGAATCTGATGTCCGGGCCCTGTTGAGGCCTAGAAACGGGGACTTTATAATGATATAACGTGCACACTGAGAAACGTGGCAACATAACTTTACATAGGCCTGATACTCATATTACTCATGAGGACTGGGAAATGACATACCAGAAGTGGACACAACTATAATTGCGTCTTGAATCGGACATGGAGAATGCATATGCATATTTAATCATGCACACACAACATATGATGGATGACACGTAGGGACACAGAACATGGCAAAATTTACTTTTCCACAGTAATTTCATTATGGTAGTCTGTTTTGTTCATAATGACCACGTTACCACCCTTGTCTGCTTCTTTGATTATTAGTTCTTGGTCTTCACTCAATGCTTTCAAGGCTAGTCTCTCATCTCTGGTGAGATTGTCATAATGGCTTTTTCTTTTTTTAAACAGTTTTTTCCCTCTTTTTCAATGTCCGCCAGTACCAGATTGTAAAAAGTATCTACTGGGTTGCCACCCGGGAGGGATGGAGTCCATTTGGACTTGTTCTTTAGACCACTGTCTAAGCTTTGGTTTGTGTCCAGTTCTAAGTCATTTAGAAGGTTCTCGAAGGAGTTAGGAGGGTCATCAAAGTCGGTGAGGGACAGGAGAAGGTGTGTAGCTTGTACGTCTTTGATGGTCAGGCTATTAGGCAGTAATTCTCCTTGTCCTTTTGGTTGGATATCATGAGGGACATCCCTGCATGCAAAATGTCGTTTCAGTTTTAGGTTGCGAACAAATTTAAAAAGATCTATTTTAGCTCTACAGGGATCACCTCTTTCTTGAGGATTGAAACTGAGGCCTTTGCACAAAAGTGAAACGGTGTTGATGTCCAGTTGTTTGTTGGAAAGATTTACGACTTGTACCTCCTTGTTATTGGGTCTTTCTATTTTGTTGTTCCCTGATAGTAATTTCTCTTTGTAACCGTCTCTGGCCGGCTCTGTTACCTCTCCTTGTTTTCTTTCTGTTGTATTTGGTCGGGAGCGATTCTCTCGCCTGATGGTTTGTATCTCCCGTAAAAAATTGTTAAGAGGAGGAATTGGTTGCAGTTGTTGTGGTTTCCGGTGTGTTTGTCGCTGAGGTTTGTTCTTCTGGTTCACTGTCACTAGGTACAATACTGTTCAGTGAGGTTGAGCTGGTGGAAATGGAAGAGGTATTGATTCTAGAGGTTTGGTTATTGCGTGTGGTTTTGTTCACCAGCTGGTCATATTTCCTGGCAAATGTGAAGACACAACCTTCTCGATAGTCAGCATCATTTCGTCTCAGTTGTCTTGTTTTGCGATCTTTTATTTCGTTTTGGTGTTTCAACAGGACGTCTTCAAGTATTTTGTAATTTTTCTCTGTTGCATCTTTTTGATTCATGTCCAAGATTTCTTTTTCTAGTGTGGTAATTTCAGCTTGTAGTTAGTCAACCTTGCGTTCTGCACTTTCAATTAGAATCAGTATTAGTGTCTTTGAGCCTGATATGAGCGTTTCCTCCCATTTGTTGAGGAGGTCATCATCAAGGTCCTCGAAAGTGGGAAAGGTTTGAGAGCGTAATCCTCTTGGTACTCTGTTGAGTCTCAGATATTGCTTTAGTGTTGCACTGTCCCACCATCGGGAATTCTCTGTTTTTTTAAGTTTTTCTAATTTGAAAAATTTCTCCTTTAGTCCTAGTGTTGGCGGGGTGTTTCCTCTAGTGCTCGGTGTGCTACGTGTAGTACCACTGGCCAGATTGTCAAATAAATCAGAGGCGATCTTATCTCTATCCATATTGTAATCTTGGTGTTCAATATTGTGTAAACCACTGTGGCTGCCTTTCTGGGTCCTATGAGTATGAAGTTCAGCGAAGGGTTATGAAAGTATCCAGAAATATGATGGCGCTCTACAGGTAGTGGATAGAGAGTAATTATGAGGTTAAGGTGGTTGGTGCTTCTTGGTCAGAGATAACCCTGGTCTCTGAAGACAGAAGGGGGAGAGAAGCTCTCCCTCCTGTATATATGTAAGCAAAGTCAAGCGCACACAACCTTAGTTAGTTCCTAGATTAGGTTATGTATCATTCAATGATAGGATAAGATCAAACTCCAATTTTCTTTTTTTTTCTTTTTTATTTGTCTGGTGAGTATTTGTTTCACAAAAAAACAGCCGACACGTGTTTCGTCAATAACGGGGTAGACCCGTGACTCTTCAGGGCTGGGAAGATAAAGTAGAATATGAAACAATACTTTTGGGGGGGGGGGGGTGGTGAATAAAACATTTTTGTAAGTACATGGGAGGGTGTGTGAAGGCCAGTGTGGAAGGGTGTGATGGAGAAAAAAAACAATTAGCTCTAAGGCCAATTGTATAGGCGTGGACACCAGAAGAATAGGGTGAAAAGGGGGTAGACAGGGTGTGGACATCAAATTCAGAGGGTACCCAAGTGACACATCAATGCAAGGTGAGTGTAACTGTGTAGTGGTGAGCTGCTGTTCATACTATTACCAATTCCAACAAATGCAGCGACGCAAAAGAAAAAGAAAACCACATGGTGTGTGTCATGTGGGAAAAGGAGGTGCCAAGCTGATATTCTCAAAAACTGTAATATGCACAATGAAGAGCAAATCGTCCTGTGGAGAGAAAAGGAAGGAAAGAAAAATACACACGAGTCATCAAACGGTAGCATAACTGTAGTATGGTGGTGAGTGGTGTGCAGTGCCCTCACATGGATTACACTCGACGGAAACACTCGACGGAGGTCGCTGACCTCATCCTGTCTAGGAACCTTGACTTGGCCATACTAACTGAGACATGGTTAACTGAATCCTCCAATCCTATCATGGATATCCTAGTCCCCCCCCCAACTACTGCATCACTAGACTTGACAGGTCCAACAAGACAGGCGGCGGAATCGCCTGCATTTACAAGAGCAACCTCTCTATTAATAAAGTCACCGGCCCTTCTCTTACCTCCTGTGAATACTTCTGCCTTGATGTCATCAGTGAGAACAAACCTGTATGTTCACTACACATCATGTACCACCCCCCGGGGGACAACCTCCTCTTCGCCCAACAACTCATGGACACAATATCTATCAACGCAGGACGGCAAAACACACAAATTTACCTTGGTGACTACAATCTCCACTGGAATGATAGCAGTGACGCAGTAGTTAATAGCCTCAAAAATGTCCTTATCGCTTCTGACCTCACGCAAATTTGCAACACTCCAACACATGACAAAGACTCTATCCTCGACCTGGTCATCTCCAAAGAAGGCACCACTCAACTTGACTCAATCCAACCCTGTGACTGGTCAGACCACCATATTATCACATTCCTCATCAAGGAAAAAGTAAACCTCATCCCGGTGCAATACGCCATGCCCAAAGTTTGGAATAGACACATGAAGAAACTCAATCCAAACTCTCTACCCCCTAACAGCTGCAAGTTCCTACTCCCCCCTACCGACGTTACTGACGTCCAGGACCTAACTGACCACTATCTCAACTCCATGGCCTCAATAATCAATGAGGCCGCTCCAATGCAACTGAAAAGAGTATCCACTAAGATATCCAACCCCTGGTACAACGGGAGTCTCAATGAAGAGAGACGGGCTATGCGAATGGCAGAGCGCACCTGGAGATCAGTTCTCTCGGCACTGCATCTTAAAACTCTGAGGAAAAAGAGAAATGCATATTTCTGGAAAATAAAACGCTCAAAATCAGAGTTCTTCAGACTCCAGCTAGACCAAGCAAAAAACCGTCCAAGTAAACTGTTGGAGCTAATCCGATCTCAATCTAAGGAACAACCCCCAGCTGTCGACATTATGAGCACTACTCCTTCCTGTGAAGATTTCTCATCCTTCTTTAACAAAAAAACTGACAATATAAGGAGAGACCTCCTCAATGACGCAAGCCTTTACTCAATACCCAACTGCATAACTCCCAATAAACTAAAAAACAATGCGACCTGGTCATCCTTTGACACTTACTCTGAAGAAGAAATTGACAGAATACTCAGCACCCTAAAACCATCCAATCACCTCACTGACCCTCTTCCTGCTAACGCCGTAAAAGACTTCATCCCTCTGCTACTCCCACTCTGGACTAAAATTATCAACAGCTCACTCCTTTGACACTTACTCTGAAGAAGAAATTGACAGAATACTCAGCACCCTAAAACCATCCAATCACCTCACTGACCCTCTTCCTGCTAACGCCGTAAAAGACTTCATCCCTCTGCTACTCCCACTCTGGACTAAAATTATCAACAGCTCACTCCTTTGACACTTACTCTGAAGAAGAAATTGACAGAATACTCAGCACCCTAAAACCATCCAATCACCTCACTGACCCTCTTCCTGCTAACGCCGTAAAAGACTTCATCCCTCTGCTACTCCCACTCTGGACTAAAATTATCAACAGCTCACTACTACAAGGAACCATCCCCGACTCCCTCAAAGTTGGACAAGTTACACCTTTACTGAAGAAACCAACAGCCGACCCCACTCATCTAAACAACTACCGTCCGATTACCAACATTCCCACTCTCGCCAAACTCTTAGAAAAATGCGTCAAATTACAAATGACAAAGCACATAGAACAGTTTGATCTCCTCAACCCACACCAATCAGGCTTCCGAGCTGGGCACAGCACTGAAACCGCTAAGACCCACATAATTGACGATGCCATCCAAATCTTAGATCAAAATAATACCTGCCTCCTCATCCTTCTTGATCTCTCTTCAGCATTCGACACAGTGAAACATGAGAACTTACTCGATCTCCTAAAGACAAGAATGGGCTTCTCTGGGACTGTGCTTTGCTGGTTCACTTCCTTCCTACACAACAGGTCTCAAAAATTCAAGAGCAAAAACCTGATGTCTTCCCCAGTACCGGTATCGTTAGGTGTCCCTCAAGGATCCTGCCTATCCCCTACTTTGTTCAACCTAGTTATGGAGCCTCTCACCACCCTGCTACAAACATCCAATGTACACTTTCACATGTACGCCGATGACACTCAAATATATCTCAAGTTACACTCCCCCAAAGACATCCTGAGTCTGAACTCAACGATCAGAAGCACCCAATCCTGGCTGGCCGATAACCACCTCAAACTCAATGCTATGAAGACTGAGTTCCTCCTAATCTCACCTCCCTCGAAAATATCCTCCGCTCAAACATGGCTTAAGCACCTAACAGCACTCAATGTCCAACCGACCATCGTGGACTCAGCAAAATCCTTAGGCATAACACTTGACACCAACCTCAACATGCAGCAGCATATCAGCAAGGCTACCAAGGGGGCGAACTTCCAAATAAATACCTTGAGGAAACTGAAACCCTTCCTTCCGGCTAAAGACTTCCAAACAGCAGTACAAGCTCTAGTCATTCCTCGCATAGACTACGGCAGCGTGGCCCTCTGCGGCCTCCCCCTAACGACAACTGCACCCCTCAGAGCGTCACTAAATGCGGCAGCGAGACTCATCACTGGATCAAAAAAACACTCGCATATCTCCCCTGACTGCAAATCCTTGAACTGGCTGCCCCTTGAAGCAAGAATACAGCTGAAAATTGCCTGCATGACGCACAAGGCTATTCACCTGAAATCACCCAGCTACCTCACTCATAAGTTGACAATTTCCGGCGGGTCCAGAACTACCAGGAGCACAAACAATCTTCTGCTGAAACCGCGAAGATTCCGGAAGGAAAAAACTTACAAACGCTCCTTCTCTGGAATGGCGCCCAGGATCTGGAACGCACTTCCTCCTGAAACGAGGCTCATCTCCTCCTCCCTTCTTTTTAAGAAAGAAGTCAAAAGTATCCTTATGGCTAAATACACTTGAACAATGCGTTTGACTTACACTGCGAACAGTATTCCAGTATTTTATTATGATATAGCCTATATATTCCTCTGCACGTGTGTTTTGACTTATATTAGTCTAAAGTGCTTAGATCCTTTTTTTCTCCATCTCTGTATATTTACAGCGTTTTGTTGTCATATGTTCCAACTATGCCTTGCTACCTCATACCTGTACTATACGTAATATTTTTGCTATGTACATGAACTTGATGATCTTGATGATGATTACACCTGCCTCTGTAAAGCGCTGTTATCTGCAAAGATCTTGTTCGCGCTATATAAAACTTTCAAATAAATAAAAATAAATAAACCTGCAAATTACTTAGGTATCGTTAATCAGTTCATTGGAAATGTTTAAGTTACTAGTCAAAGTCACAAGTATGTCAAATCCAGTAAAATGACGATAGTAGATGTACCTAGGGGGATAAAAAACATAGCACAATATCCCTAAGAACATTTATGAAGTACAGCATTTAAATATTGCTAACTGTTCATGTCCGGTATAGGGGGAACAACGGAAAGACTAGCCCAGTATGTTGACGTCTTCCTAAATCCAATGGTAAGAAACCTCCCTTCATTCATTCAAGACACTAAGCACATCCTGAGCATCCTGACGGACATTGAATGGCAACCAGATTTAATCATGGCCACATTAGACGTTGTCTCACTTTATACGTCCATCAATCCGGAAATGGGTCTGGCAGCAGTCAACGAGTGCCTAAACAATAGATCCATCACTTTCTTTGAACATACCAAAATGCTATCCACGATGATGCACATCATTCTGATGAATAATTTCTTTCTTTATGACCAAACGTGGTACAGACAAACAAGAGGCGTGGCTATGGGGTCTAGATTCCCCCCTTCTTTTGCAAATTTGTACATGGGCACACTTGAAGCTGAATACATCTGGGGCAACAAGGGAAAACCATGGATTAACAATATAATATATTGGGGAAGGTACATAGATGATTGCCTGCTAATCTGGTCAGGATCACATGTCTCTCTTCTGGAATTTTGTGAACACCTCAATAACAACCAAATGGATATGAAGTTTACCAGCAACATCAGCACGACGAACGTAACTTTTTTAGATGTAGAGCTATATATCAAGAACAATACCTTACATAGTCGTCTGTTCCGGAAGGAAACAGCCTGCAATGTGACACTTCATGCAGACAGTTCACATCCTACTCACCAAATCAACACCATCCCATATGGAGAGTATATACGTGCAAGAAGAAACTGTAGCGAGAACGCTGAATTTGAAAGATGCATTGAAGATATGACCCAACGTTTCTCAAAAAGAGGTTACAAACAGAACATTCTTGATGGAGCAAAAAGAAAAATACAACATGTTGAAAGATCAACGACACTGCTAAACAAGACCAAGCATAAGGAGAATAAACAACCAGTGAGACTGATCTTGGACTACAATGAGATCAGCCAGATAATACGAAGGAGCCTCAACAAGCATTGGGGGATCCTTCTAGCCGACAGAGCCTTGAAAGATACAATCACTAACAGACCTCAAATTACCTATCGTAAAGGGAAAAACCTCAGAACTAGGCTATGTCCTACCATGCCACGGACAGCGAAACCTACTTCATGGCTAACAAAAAAATCAAAAGGTTTCTACAAATGTGGGTGCTGTAGTATGTGCCGTTGGGCAAAACATGGCACCAAGTCCTTCAAAGGATACCACAAACAAGACTTCAAAATTGACGCGAACATAACTTGTGACACCAGATACACAGTGTACATCATAGAATGCCTCTGCCAAAGTCAATATATAGGCAGCTCCATCAGACCTCTGAGAGAACGAATCAGAGAACATGCACGTGCCATTTTCACACAAGATGCTCGCTACCCTATGGCCATCCACATGGCCACATGCCCATCACAAGGCTCTAACAAAAAATTCATCTTCTATGGCATAGACGTGATTGAAGCTCATGCAAGAGGCGGTAATCGTGAATTAAGACTAAGACGTCAAGAAGCAATCTGGATCATGCGAACACAAAGTCTTAAGCATGGCCAGAACACTGATGAAGAACTGCATTATTTCTTGTGACTTTTGAACCATCAATATTTGAGAAATTTCTGCTAATTTGGCAATCTAATCATTGCTGTATTCATGCCGAGAATGTAAAATTATGTCTCACAACACGACCTCATACCTGTCGTGTCTGCATGAACGGCAGGTTCGTGGTTGGCAGTTCTCCCGAGGGCAATGGTTGGCAAGATGACGATGATGTTCTAAGCGCATGCGCGGAGGTTGGCGCATGCGTGCAACACGTTTAAAAACCTTCCTCACTGTTTACAGAACGCTTCGCGTTCCTTCCGGGTCAGAAGTCCAGAGTCTCTTCCGGGTCACGGTGGTGGCGTATAGGGGTCTCGTCGGGTCCTGCAATCGGCGCTTCCTGTCCTCTTTGACTCTTCGTGTATTATTACACTGCAGGTATTCGTGTCTCGGATCCGGCCTGTTATTTAGCCAGTACTGAGACGGCAGCAGTGTATCTTGAGTTAGTTTTGATTCTTGTAGGTTCCGTGTTTTGGAATCAGTGTTTCGCCTATTAGTTAGTATTTTCTTTAGCAAGTCTGAGCAAGAGTGAATTGCTCCATTTACATTTAACAGGAATTCATTATTTTCCTGCATATCTACGATCCTCTATAAGTTTGTACTACACCCCACACAGGTAACAGAAGATTGTATGAACTTCCCTAATAGAGAAGTAACTAGTAGGGGTTCACCATATTGATTTATTGCGCATCTTGCATTACAGGGCATACACAGTATCTTTTAACCTCTATCGTCTCTTGTGAAGACAACAGGAGAATACCGTCCTTCCTTCCTTCACTGAGGTATCCTAAAGAGTCTACATTCTTATATCCTTATAGAGATTACACTTCAGGGTTTATACTATATGCTTACAATTTTAGGGTGTACCGGCATTCTTGTCCCTATTTACTTTTGTGCTGTGGAGAGAACAGGACATTGGGGATTACGAAGAATACACACACACCCAGTATATAAACAGGTAGTTGCATATATCATTTCCCACCATTAATCTTACGTGCCCTATAAGTATTGATTATAACCTTCCTTCTTTGTCTTCTAGGAGAAGGTCACATAAGTCTCCCTGTCTCTCGAAGTGACTGCCTCGAATACTGTGTATGAAGACATTTTGTTTTCCCTCCTTACCTTGTTTTGTTTTCCTGCTTTCCCCACACGGGCATCACCTCTTGCTACCAGTATACATATAGTCTGGGGCGGAGTGAACCGGTGAGGGGGAGTCGTGGACTGAGCTTCAATTCCATGGTGTTTCCGAGGCAACCTCATTTACAAGCTTGACAATACCTTTGACATTTCACCTTGACACTCAATTTTTTTGTCTTTAGTGTTCCACTAACGAGTCTATCAACATAGCCCATGACATACATACTGCCCATCACACAGGGCTCTTCATCATTTCCAACTTACCCTTATCCTTATGCGGTTAGTCCTAACTCCGACAGACTACTCCTCTCATTCCACTCCATAACTCGTGGATTGTTTCTACAATCGAACATAACTTATTCTTATTATTAATTTTCTTGTGATCACTATGAACACCCACCATTGCACAATCTATACCCTCGACTTAATAATTCTTACAAGTCTTACCAAACCGCATCCCTAAAGAGCCTCTTGAAGAGTACTGCTAGGTCCCATCTTTTCTGTATTCATATCTTCTCTTTTACTATATACGTGTTTTCTACTATATCTCTTTTCTTATTCATATTATTTTCTGCCTTTTTGTCTTACCACCCCATTATCATGATTACGTACCTTTTTCCCCTTTTCCTAGACTTGCCCGACTCATCTCAACACTTTATTATTTTAACATAGATTGTGGCACAATACCATCATGTCCCCCACACTAACTACGCGTCCGTTCCATCATTTATCTTCCGGCCCCGTAATAGTTCAATCCTAATTTTTACTGTTCATTACCAGCACTTGCTTTATAGTCTTTCTTCTAGTTGGCCACTCTATTTCGAGAATCGGAGGCCCGCTCTAGTTTCCATGGGCGGGCCGCATGCGCCGGGTAGCAACGTCATCTGACAATCGCCCATTTAGACGGGTGTGCACCACACTCGGTGTCCCAGAAACCGGAGAACCCACGGACTAATTCCCTTCCTCGTAACACGGCAATAAGATAAGATTGACAGGCACGGCGTCCCTAAGATTGAAATTGCTTTACTCTTCTTTTAGACCCCTACCCGGGTCGGACGTCGTTGCACATCCAAATGATTCTTATCGGTAATTTTATTTGTTACCACAGCCTACAAACAAGGACAAGCGGATTGGCTTGCTCTCTAAGACCGACCGCGTACCCAGCGGCGGACCTTGCCACCTCGAACAGTCTTTATTGACGCTTCCAAAGCACTCCCTTCTCGCGTCTTTCAATTATGTACACCCGATCAGGACCGGGTTGGAATTATCACCGGTCCCACGGTGAGTCCAGCCTTTGGCAATAGACACTCTCCGACAGGCTCTTATTTGTTCTTTTCCCCTCCCTACCTTTAAGAGTATATATGTAAAGATTTCCATTCTCTTCCCTTACCCATTGTTTTCCCTCCTCTGTAGATACAGCCCTCAGCCTTACTTCACAGGTATGCCTGCATTGCGCAGCCTTTTCCGCTTTTTTTGAGTTATTATAGAATCAAACAGTGTGAGAGATATATATGCTGTTAAAGACATTACTCACCGCTTATTTTGCGGTTTCTACTAGATCGTAACACGACCTGACATCCCCCTCGATGCTTGTACACCCACAACATAGGGGATTGTTTCTTATTTATAGCCCTAGCGCACATCGTTTAGCAACAGACCGCCATCCACAGCACACTCTGAACTGTTAAATCCAGCATCTAATGTTATCAACCAATACTGGGTAGCGCATCCACAGATATAATGTATATTTTGTAAATTGCCGACACAGATTGCAACATCAACCTCTTTTACATATAGCATTCAAGCTGAGTTTAACATGGTCCAATGGCGGAGAATGTTTTTTACCACTAACCATGGCACCAATTATAACAGACCTACCTTCTTAAAACTACAAACCGATACTACATTTGTTTATAGTCCCTTGATACCTTCCTCCTTCGCTTATTATATAATTTTTGTTTCCTATACTCTTCAACAATGACACACACACATACGCCGTCTGTGTTATTTAGCTCAGACCACATGAACAGTTAGCAATATTTAAATGCTGGTCTTCATAAATGTTCTTAGGGATATTTTGCTATGTTTTTTATCCCCCTAGGTACATCTACTATCGTCATTTTACTGGATTTGACATACCTGTGACTTTGACTAGTAACTTAAACATTTCCAATGAACTGATTAACGATACCTAAGTAATTTGCAGGTTAACCCATGTGAGGGCACTGCACACCACTCACCACCATACTACAGTTATGCTACCAATTGATGACTCGTGTGTATTTTTCTTTCCTTCCTTTTCTCTCCACAGGACGATTTGCTCTTCATTGTGCATATTACAGTTTGAGAATATCAGCTTGTCACCTCCTTTTCCCACATGACACACACCATGTGGTTTTCTTTTTCTTTTGCGTCGCTGCATTTGTTGGAATTGGTAATAGTATGAACAGCAGCTCACCACTACATGGTTACACTCACCATGCATTGATGTGTTACTCGGGTACCCTCTGAATTTGATGTCCACACCCGGTCTACCCCCTTTTCACCCTATTCTTCTGGTTTCCACGCCTATACAATTGGCCTTAGAGCTAATTGTGTTTTCTCTCCATGACACCCTTCCACACAGGCCTTCATACACCCTCCCATGTACTTACAATTTTTTTTTTATTCACCACCACCCCCCCAAAAGTATTGTTTCATATTCTACTTTATCTTCCCAGCCCTGAAGAGTCAAGGGTCTACCCCGTTATTGACGAAACACGTGTCGGCTGGTTTTTTGTGAAACAAATACTCACCAGACAAATAAAAAAACGAACAAGAAAATTGGAGTTTGATCTTATCCTTTCATTGAATGATACATAACCTAATCTAGGAACTAACTAAGGTTGTGTGCGCTTGACTTTGCTTACATATAAACAGGAGGGAGAGCTTCTCTCCCACTTCTTTCTTCAGAGACCAGGGTTATCTCTGACCAAGAAGCACCAACCACCTTAACCTCATAATTACTCTCTATCCACTACCTGTAGAGCGCCATCATATTTCTGGATACTTTCATAACCCTTCGCTGAACTTCATATTCCGCAGCATAGTCGCATTGCGGTACGCAATCGTATGCAGACTTACCAGGTACCCTTGGAAGGCTTGGCTTTGATTTTGGTGGTGAGTGCGGATGCAGCTTACCCATACGAACTATTTTATTCGTGGGTGACGTTTCCTGCTGTGGACGCTAATTCTGGAGTGTTCCACAATTACACTCCCTCTCCTGTGCCGAATGAATATACTCCGTACAGGGCACTGGAAGTACCTATTGATCATTGGCAGCAACGCGTTTGGTTTGGTGGCACCATACCCCATTCTTTAACCGCTCCGAGGTTAGGTCCTTTGTCCATTCCAGGAGCAAATTGGCCTGTTTTTGCTGGATTTACTCCTCATCCTCAACACGGCAATTGTACCTTGGCGGAGGTTCGTAGACTACATGTAGTTTCTATTGCCGTGATTTGTGCCTTAGTGCAATACATAGGTCGTCATCTCCCGGGTGGGCCCCCGGGGGGTCCGGCTCTTCCAGCGGGACAGGGCGGTTTTAAGCTCAGTCCTGTAATGGTCAATGCTGTAATGGGTAAGCGTCCCCAGGAAAAGGATGATTTTCCTTTCTGGCTTGCCGAAACATTTGACCAGCTGGAAGCAGTATTTCCCAATACAACTCCTGGTGATAAACATAGGAGCTTAACGATTAGTTTACCGAAGGATTTGGCCCCTGAACTCGTTGACCGAGACCTGGGGAAAAACATTTGCGGCGGTCTATGCGAGGTGTTATGGCACTCAGTCTATGGCTGTCCTGCCTACGATCATTAAACGTGTTCAAGACGTTCACGGACCGGAGGCTGCGGTAGAATTGGGTATGCGCCTGTGTGGCTCCTTTGAAATAGTTTGCGATCTCATTCTTGCTAATGTCAAGGGGGATGCAGTGAGCTTTCAGGTGGCTAATGCTTTGGCGGCAATCCCCGATGCCGAGAAACCCCATCAGTTCGCGAGGATTGTTGTGGCTGCTTATAAAACAGTGGGTCGCAATAGCAAGGGTCTAAAGCCTTTTTCTGTCAAAGAGAAGAAGCAACCCCAGGGGCAGACCTCGGAAACATAAGTTCAGCCCAAGTCCAAGAAACAAAATTGGCCTAAAAAACAGAAACAGGGAAAGCAACAACAACAGCAGACACAGGATTCTCGTTCTGGTTTGAAATGATTACGTAACGAAAGAGTGTTCATGTGTTCCACGATATCTGAGGTATTCTAAGTTCATGTTCCGGTCTGTCTAAGCATTGGGAAGTTATACTGACCAATGAGACACTGTAGCTAGCTCGGTAAGGGGATTTTGGGTACTGAGGTGAGTTTTGGGGCACCCTAATTCATTCATTTTCATTTCAATCTTTATTCGGTTTAAAAAACCTTGTAAGATACAAACATACAATCATAATACATCATGTTACAATATAATACATAATGAAACAATAGCAGCGGGTAAAATATCAACACATTTCCTTTGCATAAAATACCTAAAATTCAGTTCATTTTTCAAGCCATCCACTTAATTGACTAGATCGTGATTGGCCCCTCTAGTATACAGAACACTAAATATTCAAATTTAATAATAAAAAAATAATTTAACTGTTTTGTTAAAAAGAAGAATACACATCAGGACAGTAAGCAACAACATTTAGCAGCTGACCAATAACGTAAAAACATGGTAAAGTAGCCTATTTCATTAGGTTTTTAAGTTGTTAGGTTTTTCATCCTCCTAATCAAGGCTACACATAGGAGAAAACGACTTAGGCTAAACACAATCGTTTGTGCAGTGTCACCCTTAAAAATTCTAAGTCCAACCTTAATTTGTCTGAAGCCTAGCCTTTTACAGATTGGCTTGAGCCATTTTTTCCTGGCTCTTAGGTAAGCTGGGCATATAAATAAAACATGGGACTCATCCTCTTTCAACCTCATCTCGCATAGTTCACATATATCAGAGCCAGCGGCCCCGGCCAACCCCTTATTACAGGTCCAGCTGGTTGTCCTTTCTTTTAGTTGTAAGATACCATACCGGAACTTTAAATATAGGCTTCTGGCCAGTGGGGGGTAAATTTCATCCATAAGGGGCTCTAAATACATAGTCATTTTAATTTCGAAAAATTTCGAGGTTAGGGTCCCTGTTCTGGGATTTAATAGCACTGAGTCTCTGATATAATCCCAGTACCTTTGCTTCAAAATCTTTTTTGAACTATTTGTGAGGGAATCAGGATCAAACCAAAAGTCACTTAGCCCTAATTTTTCAAACCATTTCTTGACGTACTCTAACCATGGCAAATGCGTGCTATTCCTTATGGCCAATATCTCTTTCAATGCTTCTCTATAATCTGTCAGCTCCTCAACGGACCATAAACGGATCCAATAAAGGAGCGGACGAAGAGAAGCGTAGTCATCTGTACGTCTAAAGTTAAGGTCCCATAATACTGGTGTCAGTGGTGTTGACCCTGGTATCCCTAAAAGTTGCCTAATAAAGGAGTTTTCCCTCACTCGAAAAGTATCCTTTGAGGCATAAGCCCAAAGGTCCGCACCATAAAGTGAGGATGATTGTACTTTATATTTGAATAATTCAATAGCTGGTGAGACTGCTTTAAAATGGCTATTCTTATGCCTCTTTAAAATCGGACACTGATTTTGGGTCAGCCTTAGTTTTGAGTTCTCCAATTGCGTCTTCCATGTGACGTGTGTCTAAAATAATGCCCAGGTATTTAAAATTGGGGACCTCTTCAATAGGTTCGTTATTTATCTTAAAGACCTTATTAAAACCTTTATGAGGGTTGATTGTCATAACTTTTGTTTTAGAGGAATTAATTTCTAATCCCTTGTCATGACAGTACAAACTAAAAGTATTTAAAAGGTTTTGGAGTCCCCTAGGTGTCTGAGAAATTAAAATCGTGTCGTCTGCAAACAACAGTGCCGGAACGGCTTGCCCGCTCAATTTGGGAGAGTCATGCTCGCAGCCCAAAAGAGTTTCGGGGATGTCATTAACGTACAAGGAGAATTAGGTAGGTGCCATTACACACCCCTGCCTTACCCCTTTTGCTATTTTTATTTTCTCGCTAACTTCACCATTAGGTCCCCATGTGACTCGTGCATAGTTATTCTCATGAAGTCTAATTAAAATTTGAAGGATATTTGCAGGGACGCCCATCTTACTTAGTGTCTTCCATAGGGCTTCCCTTGGAACCATGTCAAAAGCTGCCTTCAAATCAACAAATGCCACGTATATATGGGAACTTCTTATAATCGTGTATTTCCAGACTAAACATAAAAATCTAAAAACCTGGTCTATAGTGCTTATCTTTGATCTAATTCACTGAGGTTCCGAATTTCTACGCACAGTTTTGTAGGAGAACGGAATTCCCGCTACACCACTGACGTCTGGAACACTGGACTAAGAAGGTGTGGAGACACAGGCAGCGGGGGTGTTGGTGGACTGACCCGCACGCTGGCCCCCTGTTCCGCCTCTGCGCTGGGACTGTTGCTGCGCAGGCTTGTTCTGAAATGAATGTGTTTACACGCCCCTTTTGGAGCTTCGAAAGGAACGAAAATCAGAAGCCGAAAGACCTACGGAATTGGTCATGGCCTGAGAGTCCTTGAAGCGCTCCAATGTGGAATGTGGAATCCGCCTTATCACCAAAGAGGCAAATGCCATTGAAGGGCATGTCCTTCACAGTATTCTGGAAATCTGCAGAAAAGCCAGTCGTCCTCAACCAGGCAAGGCGAAGTAGCGCCACATTGTGGAAATCGCCCTACCCAGCGAATCAGCGGTATCAAGATCACAATGTATAGTGAACTTGGCCACATCTCGGGAGATAACTGTCCGGGCCACCTCCGGACACTGAGGCAGCACCTGCTCAACCTCATCCCTTATAGAATGGGAATAGCGGCCCAAGAGACAGGCAGTGTTCACCACACCTTTGTCCATAGGGAGCCCTGTGTTGGACAGGGACCAAGGGCCCAGAAGAACCTCAATGAGTGCATCATTAAACGGCAACAGCGGTTCGGTAGAGGAGGAAGCTGGCCGAAGCACTTCAGTCAGTAAGTGGTCCTGACAGCCACTGTAGGGAGCTCGAGGCCAAGAGCCTCGTTTGCCCTAAGTAGCACCGTGGAAAAGGAACCACTCTCCTCAATAGTAGCTGAAGGGGATGGTAAACCATGCGCCGGAGTGTAATCCGGGCCACCGGCCTCCTCCTCCTCATCCCAGTCGGAGACAGACTCGCACTGTGCTGCGAGAGGGTCTTCAAACCTCTCCTAGTCCTCTCCTTCCTCCACAAGGGGACGAGGACGTGGGGGATAAAAGGGTAAAAGTCCCCCATCGGCATTGGAGTCGGGAGACATCACTCTGGCACCGTGCCGACGTTGGAAAAGAAGTCTATGCCGGGCGTCGGCTGCTGGTGTCAGCATCGGCGCCGCCGTCATCGGCGATGTTGATGGGGGCCGTACGGGTTCCACCGGCAAGAATGGGGAGCTACAGCCAGAGCCATGGAGGCCTGTTGGCATCGACGACCTCGGGGCCGGAGCCGGCGATGTCAAGGAACGCAGAGCAGTGGGGCGTCTAAGTAGCTCCAGTAATGTCATCTCGGCGAATACGATGCCAATGACACACGCGGAGCCAAACGACGACGCCTATCGACGCGCAGGGGTACTGCTGACGAAAGCCTTCTAGATCCAGTTTGACGCCTGGGGATATTCTAAGGTAAGGAATCTATCACTAACGTGTCTCTTTCAGATATCCCTATAAACCAGGAGTCAAAGACTCAAAAGAACAGAGACAAAAGTCCCCAAAAACTCTGTAAAAAATTGACTGGGGGTACCGCTCTCTCCAGGTCTGCGCTTGCTGGCGCGGAAAAAGAAAGAACGGACATCAGCGCGCAAGGGCGGCATCAAAGTGGCAGCAGCGACATCATCTCGGCGATCTTGACGCCTACGACAGACGGGGAGCCGCACAACCCCTCCCTCCGATTCGCAGGGGTACTGCTGACGAAAACTTTCCGGATCCAGTCTGACACCTGGGGGAAATTCTAAGGTAAGGAATCGATCACTAACGTGTCTCTTTCAGATATTATACGTTATATTGATAGTACTCTCTGTCTTGATAGTTCTTTACTTTGAGAGGCATCCATAATAGTACAATATACAGCTAGCAAGCGTCTTGAGGACAACATTTCTCAATCACTTTAAACATATATAAATATGCAACTGTGAGTACAAGGAAAGGTTCCTGTACTCTGGCCTTTAGGCTTAGAGGTAAAGACACTATTGTGGTCACTAGGTATTTAGTTAAGCCACAAACTATTTACACAATTCTTTTTTATTTAACTAGATAACAGGTTTTCAAAATACGCAAAAGGCGGTTGGGGGACTGTGGCATATTTTGAATCCATATAAAAAAGCAGGACTTTGAACCATGAATAAGGACTATGTCTCATAGCAGGGTATGTCTAGTGACAAGATGTCACCCTCCTTCCCCCCTCAACTCTTTCTTTGTTTGGATGCTTGATTCAACCTGATCCTAATGTCCTGGGGGCATTTCCTGCCCTCCAAAGTGGAGCCGATCGGGAGGTAACTTCCCTCATATGCTTCCACAGGAGGGCTGAAATGTAGACAGTGGGTAGGGGTCGGAGTGGTGTGGTGGTTTGGTTTGAGAGGATACTGCAATGTCTTCTTACCGAAAATGCCTTTCAAACATCAAATAGAGGTCAACCCCCAACCCAGGTTTGTCTTTTACATCGGGTTAGTCAGACTCCTTGGTCCTGGCTGACCCTGCGAACAAATGTTCCAGCCAAGCAGCGTTATGAAAGTCTCTTTCTAAAGCAATTCTTCTTCCCTTCACAGTATGCTGTGGATTTCTTAAACCTGGCAAAAGGCCCTCCCAAACAAGTAGCGAGGGTGATCTTATCTGAAGAATTGTGGGAAGGTTGTGTGAGAGAACTTTTGCCATTCCCCACAAACTTTGCAGCTATTTTTGAAAGAAATTAGATCAAATTACATTTTTTAACCTAACAATAATGTTTGCAGATATTCAGAAACAGAAAAAGTGATAAAATCCATACAAAACATGCCACTACTCCTGGTTCTCCAATTTTCAGAAATGTCAATCCTAAGAATAATCCTTTCAAAAGAAATCTTTATTTAGTCATGCTTTTGAGCCTTTCCTGCTCTGGGTGACAGCACACACACAATTTGGAGCACCATTTCATTTTTTTTTATTGAGAGAAGTATTGGAATGCACAATGGCAGGAGACTCATTATCTACTGAATTTCCCAATATTGTTGTGTTCCTATAGTAAGTAAATTTCCACAAATCCTTTTAGGAAAAAACTCCTTCAGAATCAGATAACATTATGGGCACTTCAAAATTTATTTCTTCCTTAAATTTTTATTTATGAAGTGGTCAAAGGCAGATACACAATGGAAAATCATTGTGAGCAACACCCGATTGTTGTCTATGGGTTTTTGAACAAAGAGTGCTTGAACAGGAGAGTCTGGTAGATGCAGTAGTATATCAGTATTGTATCTCAGCATCCAGTGCAGATAGTTACAGATTAAAGTATCAGCAATAAATGGCTTAGTACTTATTCTTGAAGTGCAGCTAAACAATTGGGAAAACTCTTACAAGTTTAAAGAAGTTATAAGAGCTATACAGAATCAGACTGGCTGCATAGATTCCATCCACCCCCAACCAAAATAATTAACTGGTACCATAGCTTGGCTACATAATTGTTTTTAACAAGCTATTGTTAAGGTAAAATAAACCACTTTGTCTCGCGTGTTTTAATACTGAAAAAACGATCACACAAACTTCTTTTGGAAAGCGTGATGTTTTGAATACAATAGAAAGCTTTATTTCCAACTAAAGGCGATAAATACACATTTTGGCAAATCCAATAGAACATACCCCTTTACTACAACACAAATGGTTTTAATAACAGAATGACAAGAAAAATTAAACGCCATAGAATAAAACTGAGAGACAATTATATAAAACATACCCGTATTGAAACCCATTATGGTTGTGCATGCTTTATATTGCAACTGAGCAGGAATAGGAAAAAAATAACATACATATTTGCTTGAGTTGAGTCCGTGGGCTCAATTATTATCAACTAGTTGATAATCACCTGGGTCTGTGAATGCTACAGATCATGTTTCCCTATCTTACAGACTGAATTACAACATCGGTTTAAAAGTCATTGGGAGAGTGCTGGAAAGCCTAGAAGTCCTCTTACAAAATGCTTTCCTAAACTCACAAAACTCAGAGAAAAGAAAATCTGCAAAGAAGGCAAAGACAGCATACAAGGGAAGATTAATACTCTCAGGATTGTGAATAGTTGAGGGACCTTCTTAAATGGGTATCTCTTTGACATGTACATTGACAGTATTTTTCTTTTTTAAGTTAAAATAACAGATATGAGTGCATTCTAATATGAGGACAAATACGGTACCTTGAGGTATTCATCCATTTGATCTATAAGACTAGTGAAGAATTCATAAGCATCTTGTTGTTCCCGGACATAGAGCTCCTTATTCCACATCTTGAAGATCTAAACATATATCACGAATCAAAAGAAATGACCTCATTACAATACACTCTTGAATTAACTATTTTCAATACGATCTAGTTATGTGAGATCAAAGAGTTCTGCTTCCGGGTGGGAATCCTATGTATATGTATGGTATTGTATGGTTAAATAAATATATCTATATATATATACATACACACATACTTTAATCAACTGCATGTGCCCACATGATGCAATAAACACTCGTAAAAGTATTTCACAAAGTGCACTATGAGAAAAGAAGCCAGCAAGAGACAGAAAGAGAGAAGAGGTTTCTCCTGTCACCTTCCACCAGCTCCTTTCTGTGTTCACATCTACAGTTCTGCAAGGTTAACAGTCGCTCCCTACAGTACTACATAACCATGAATTAGGAAGGGGCAGCAGTTGAAAATATCAGTGGTGTATCTGCCAGGTGGCGCCTTATTTATGGCTATGCATCCACAGTTAATGACATGGCCAAAGCTGCAGAAACAATGGGTGAGATGGGAAGATTTGTTTTGGACTGAATATATTTACTGCTTTTGACTATACGAAGGCAAAGTTAATTTTAGCACTGGTCGAGAACCACAAAATACCCACTACTTCCGTACGCTCTGATTACACACTATATAATATGCTTTTTCCTAAAACCCCATCAAATTAGAGGCATTGTTTTCAAAATATCATTAATGTCAGTAGCAATATTCAGATGGCGCATAAGAGAAAGGAAGCATACCTTCCAGAAGTTCTCAGGAACATAGTACTGGAGCTTGCTTTCCATCAAATGGCCGAAAAGAGACTGGACTTGGTAGAATACATTGTCATCCGGATTGTCTGTATCGTCATCGATAGAAAGTAATGCCTTATAAAACAAAAACAGACTGATGCTATTAACTGTATGCATTTCCTTCCAATAAGGTCCTGTACATCGAAAATATAGTTAGCTAAAACAAACTATTAAGTTGTCACTAAGGCTGATGCTGTTCCTCAAAGCAGGTACCTCAGAAAGCACATCATTGTGTTTATTAAAGAAGGTATGATTTACAATACAAAGCAAACTGACCTTTAAATCATTCCAGGTACCATGACTACAACGAAATTTGGTTATATTGTACATACAAAGCTTAGAAAACTCAAAGTACCTGGATGAGTATACATTTGTCAACGAAAGTCATTATTCCTAGGGCACATAGGGAGGCACTGTTACTAGAAAATGTTCAAGCCAGACGTTGGGAACAAACGTTTCTAATGGATAAAATAATTAATAGGGCACCCAGGAAAAAGATGTTTTCTCACTGTAAGAAAGATGGCAAAATTTACGTGGTATTATGAAAAGATGCCAGTCGGTAAGTTCATTCAGGATACGTTTATTGCCAAACAAGATAGGAGTTGATATACACCCAACCGTCCAGCTACCGGATCCAACTGTCTCTCCTGCTGCAACTACCATTCTAGAACCCTGCACAATTAAAACTACACAGATGCCTCGAGAGGCACAGAGAGCAATACACAACCCAACACATCTTCCCCCTATAGAAATGAAACAAAAATAAAATAAGGAACTAAAATTGAATAAACCATAAGGCATAAAATCATAATAATGAAAAACATGGCGGAGAAATGCAAAGTACAAAATGTATTAATGCATAACAGTCATAAAACTTATTGGGTAATTTTGTTCACCTGGAGGAAGGAACACGCTTATTAGTGTCATGAGCGCTGGTTCCCTGAGCGAAGCTGTGTGTAATGCTCACCAGGTGAGGCCTCCCTTAGATTGAACGCAATACTGCTAGAATCCTTTTTTAGAATGTTTTAAAAAGCTTTGAATTTGTGATATATGGGGCATTTTTAACATGTTATTTGTTTGTACTTTGCACACTTTCATCATTCTTTGATCCGGGGGAATTGAATGGGGGAAGGGAGCCACTTGACCGGTTAGCGCTCAAGTGGCCTCACGCTGGTCTATTTAGCACGTACACTGAGGCGCTCGCGCAGCGCTGGTTCCCTGAGCGAAGTTGTGTGTAGTGCTCGCCAGGTGAGACCTCCCTTAGATTGAATGCTATACTGTAGGAATCCTTTTTAGAATCTTTTCAAAACCTGTGAATTTGTGATATATAGGGAATTTTTCTAATCTTAATGGTTTGTACTTTGCACACTTTCTTCATTCTTTTATCTGGGGGAATTGAAGGGGGGAAGGGAGTCACTTGACCGGTTAGCACTCTAGTGGCCTCACGCTGGCCTATTTAGCACGTATGCTGATGCTTACGCGCGCAGCTGGCAGCTAAAGGCGCGCCTAAGGCAAGCCCGTCTGCGCCCGTCCACACTCCGGCCGGGCACAGGGCCTGTCCCACTGCCCGTTTTACATCAACTGTACTGCGCTACACCAACATAGAATTGCATTAACTGAATCCCGGCAAAATGAAACAATGCTGCTTCCAGTTGTCCCTTGATACAACTAACAATGCCATGAAGAGCTCTTTATGTGTTTGCTGTCGGCTACCTCTCCCGCATATTCTGAACCTGCCAGTTAGTAGCCCAGATGGCATAACAGGAAAAAGGACTGATCGTACTGAGGTGGGTCTTTTAAAATGTATCTATCTTACTAAATGTCAGATCATTGGTTAGACACAGCCTGGAATGTGTTCGACTACTGGAGGAAAGCAATATAAAATTGGCCTTTATTACATAGACATGGACTGATAGTACCTTCGGTTCTGATCTGTTCAAGGCAACGCCTCATGGGTTTCATTGCTACACGCTTGACCGGCCATTTAAACAAGCATTTACAATGCAACGGTCTCGCCTTTGCAAAAGTTAGAGCTATTGGCATTGTAAATGACAATTTTTTTATTTGTGTTGGTTTTGAAAACAGATAAATAAAAGGCATTGTCATTTACAAAGCCAATAGCTTAATCTCTCGCAAATGCGAGACCTAGTGCATTTGCACCCACACACACACACAGAGCCACACACACACTTAGATGTGGTGGATTTGGTGGTGGTGCATCTGGTGGATGTGGTGGTGGTGGATGTGGTGGTGGTGGATGTGGTGGTGGTGGATGTGGTGGTGGTGGATGTGGTGGTGGTGGATGTGGTGGTGGTGGTGGATGTGGTGGTGGTGGTGGATGTGGTGGTGGTGGTGGATGTGGTGGTGGTGGTGGATGTGGTGGTGGATGTGGTGGTGGTGGATGTGGTGGTGGTAGATGTGGTGGTGGTGGATGTGGTGGTGGTGGATGTGGTGGTGGTGGATGTGGTGGTGGTGGATGTGGTGGTGGTGGATGTGGTGGTGGTGGATGTGGTGGTGGTGGATGTGGTGGTGGTGGATGTAATGGTGGTGGTGGATGTAATGGTGGTGGACGTAGTGGTGGTGGATGTGGTGGATGTGGTGGTGGTGGATGTGGTGGCGGTGGATGTGGTGGCAGTGGATGTGGTGGCGGTGGATGTGGTGGCAGTGGATGTGGTGGTGGCGGTGGATGTGGTGGCAGTGGATGTGGTGGTGGATGTGGTGGTGGTGGCAGTGGATGTGGTGGTGGATGTGGTGGTGGAGGCAGTGGATGTGGTGGTGAATGTGGTGGCGGTGGTGGTGGATGTGGTGGTGGTGGCGGTGGTGGTGGATGTGGTGGTGGTGGCGGTGGATGTGGTGGTGGTGGCGGTGGATGTGGTGGTGGTGGCGGTGGATGTGGTGGTGGTGGCGGTGGATGTGGCGGTGGTGGATACGGTGGTGGTGGATGTGGATGTGGTGGTGGATGTGGATGTGGTGGTGGATGTGGTGGTGGATGTGGATGTGGTGGTGGCTGTGGATGTGGTGGTGGCGGATGTGGTGGTGGCGGATGTGGTGGTGGCGGATGTGGTGGTGGCGGATGTGGTGGTGGCGGATGTGGTGGATGTGGATGTGGTGGTGGCCGATGTGGTGGTGGCCGATGTGGTGGTGGCCGATGTGGTGGTGGCCGATGTGGTGGTGGCCGATGTGGTGGTGGCCGATGTGGTGGTGGCCGATGTGGTGGTGGCCGATGTGGTGGTGGCCGATGTGGTGGTGGCCGATGTGGTGGTGGCCGATGTGGTGGTGGCCGATGTGGTGGTGGCGGCGGATGTGGTGGATGTGGTGGTGGCGGCGGATGTAGTGGATGTGGTGGTGGTGGATGATGTGGTGGTTGATGATGTGGTGGATGTGTATTGTATTGTAATTGCATTTATATAGCACATACTACCCCTGACGAGGCGTCGAAGCGCTTTTTCGGCGGGTAGCACGCTACTCCGGGACCCATAGAGGATTAATGTTGAATTAGTATAGTGAAACATGCAAGTACATTTTAAGTGGTGGATAGGTTAGTCAGTTATTTGGAATGATAGCAGAAGGATAGAGCAGCACAAAGGTTTGTATTTATTTATCGCTTGTTGACGCACGCTATTCAGGAAGCCTATAAAGGATTAGTGGTGAATTAATATGGTGAAATAGGAGGTAATTTAAGGGGTGGATATTAGTCTGTTACTTGGAGTGAGAAGGATAGCGGAGGGATAAAAGGGGAAGAAAGATTTGTATTCATATAGCACTTGTTACCCCTGATGGGTGTTGAAGCGCTTTTCTGGCGAGTAGCACGCCACTCCGGAACCCATAAAGGATGTGTGTTGAAAATTAGCATAGTATAAATATGAAGTAATTGGAATAGTAGATATGTTATTCAGTTTTTGGGCAGTATATTAGTATAGTTGAATATGGAATTTGAGAAGTGAACATGTTAGTCTGTTAATTTTGATTGAAAAGGATAGTGGAGGGATAAAAGAGTGAAGGATTTTTTTTTTTTTGGTCTTAGCAGTAGGAAGAGACTTTTGGGTGAGTAAAAAAGTTTTGGAGGGGAGGAGTCAGAGGGGAGAGTTTAGAAAGTTTTGTTTTAGGGGATCGGTGTAGTAAAAAGAGGTGTCAGATGATGCAAGGAGGGGTAGAGCAGGAGAGAGTCTAGAAAGAGTTATTTTGGCGATCATAGTAGTGTTATGGGGTTTGGGATAAATGAGAGAGTGGAGGTAGAGGATATATTGATAGATGTATAGGATGAGAGATAGGGTAGTGCATTGGAAGGAGTAGTAGAAAAGTTTGAGATGAGTCAGAAGGTTGGGCTAGAAGATGTATTGAGCGAAGTATAGGCTGGGAAATAGGCTAGTGCATTGGAAATGCTAAATTAGTAGTGATAAATATATAGATCCATAAGTACATTGAAAGTATATAGATACATAAAGGAAGTAAGTATATTTAGATTAAATATATTGATAGAGGCACAGGATGAGAAATAGGGTAGTGCATCGGGAATGCTTTTTCAGGAGAAAAGTAACAGGCATACAGATCCAAGTACATGGAAGGTACATAGATGCACAATGGAAGTATGTACATTTAGGCCAAAGATAATTTTTATTTATTGATTAATATTATTATTTTTTCTTTTCTCTTAACAACATAATTATTTTACATGTTTTATAGAGTAATACACAAAGGTAGGTACATATCTATAGTGAAAACAAATGCTTATATACAGAGGGATATGCTGTAAATCTCTGTTCCCGTATGGTGCTTATGTGGGGAAGAGCTAAATCTTGAGTAGTTTTCTGAAGATAAGGTGGTTGTCGGTGGAGCTTATGTTGGGGGTAAAGAGTTCCATAGTTTGGCTGCTTGAACAGAGAAGGATGTGCCACCTGTGGCTTTTATCTTGTATGGTGGGATTTTGAGGCTAGATGCTCCTTTAGAGCGGAGGTTCCTTTGTTGAATGTGTTTGGTTATTGTATTCCTGATGAAAAGTGGTCCTAATCCATGTATTGCTTTGTGGGTAATACAAAGCAACTTGAACGTGGATCTTCTGGCAGCCGATAACCAATGCAGGGCTTTCAAGGCAGGGGAGATGTGGTCTCGTGGTTTGATATGCAAGAGTAGTCTGGCAGCCGAGTTCTAAATCCGTTGTAGTCTTTTCATGGTCGTTAAAGGTGATCTGTGATAGAGGCTATTGGCGTAATCGAGTTTGGATAGAACAAGAGAGATGGTAGCTTGGACCTTGTCTGGAAATCGCAAATGAGGGAAAATTCGTCGCAGCGTTTTTATTCCACTTGGGTATTTATCGACCGCTTGGAGTCCATGGTCATTCCGAGGTTTCTTACTTCCTTCATTACTTTAGGCAGTGATCCCAGTTCATCAGGCCATGCGGCAAGCGGGTTGTAATTTTTCCAATCGCCACACAGGAGTATTTCAGTTTTTGAAGCATTCAATTTGAGATGGCTCCAAGTCATCCACTGATCCACGGCTCGTAGACAGCTGAAAATTGGTGATTTTCCAATGTCTTTGGGTCATTCCAGTTGAAGGAATATTTGCGTGTCATCTGCATAGTTGTAGCACGTGAGGTGACATTTATTGATCAGTACTGGTAAAGACTTCATGTAGATGTTAAAAAGCATGGGCGAGATGATAGAACCTTGAGGGACCCCTGCTTTTGCGGAGTACGGTTTGGACGAGAAAGGTGGGGTATGGATGACATTAGTTCTGTTTCGAAGGTAGGACGCGATCCAGTCTAGAGCAGTTCCCTCTATGCCGGCTTCATAAAGTCTTTGTTTCAGAGATTCATGGTCAACCGTGTCAAAGGCAGCTGAGAGGTCCAAGAGGAGTAGCGCAGGAGTTGCGGTCAACTGTATTCTTTAGGTCATCCCAAAGCAAAGGAGGGCAGATTCAGTGCCTCTTCCCGGATGGAATCCTGTTTGGAAATCTGAAAGTATGTCATTCTCTTCAATGAATTGTGACATCTGGGCGAAAGCTGCTCTTTCTATCAGTTTGCCCAGGAAAGGTCCATTTGTAATGGGTCTGTAGTTGTCAGGGTTCCGCAGGTCCAAGTTTGTTTTCTTCAGTAGAGGGCGTATGTATGACTTTGAGTTCTTCTGGAAATATTCCAGTAGTTAAGGAATCGTTGATGATTCTTCTTACTGGAATGGCAGCAGAGGTTGTTAAAAGAATTGCCTTGAAAGTTTGTAGCGGACAGAGGTCTAGGCCGGTGATTGTTTTTGATGGGTCATATTGGTTTTATCAAACCAAATGTTAAGGTCACCCAGAACGCATAGGTTGGAGTGTATTGTTATCAGGTTTGAAACTGTCTAGAAGTGCGTCTGGGAATGTTGCCTTGCTAGGTGGAGGTCTGTAAAGGAGCAGGAAGTTACAGGTGGAAGACGGTGTAGGATTGCATCTTGTTAGAAGAGCCTCACAATTCTTTATGGAGATGTTGTCAACTTTAGTGATATGTATTGTTTGCCTGAATACAACAGCTAGACCACCTCCTTTTTTGGCTATACGATTTTGGGTGATTATTTGATAGCCTAGAGGAATGGCTTCATGCAGGATTGGAGCCATATCCTCTCCCAACCATGATTTGGTTATTGTTAGAAGGGGCGATCCCAGGGGAGGCCAGAATATGTACCTGACCACCCTGTGACCCGCTTCTCCTAGGAACGCTGCCGAGCACTGGCAGGAGACCCTTCAGGGGGAGAGTCTCGAATCTAGGATCGCAATCGCTGAGCTAGCACCCCTCGACAAAGGGACACCACACTGTAGGTTTTCAGGAGAACGTATTCTTTATATTTCAAGTAAATGGATCTTTATGATCTGCAGGATTCTTATGTACAAGTAGAGCAAGGGCTCAAAGAGTCTCGGTAGGGGTTGGGGTAGCGGGACAGTCTTAATGTTCGAAATAGATTTAGGGGCGTATCCGGCGCACAGCTCTCAATCCTCGAGCTGGGGGATACGAGTAGATCTTGGGTCCAGCCGGATCAGGATAGTCTCTGAGCCGCGACTACGTCCGCAGGGCTCGAGCAAGGACGTGGCAGTTCTTGCGGTCTAAGGGGAGCCGCGATCTAATCAGCAGGGCTCAGGTGTTCTCAAAGTTGCGAGGGAGCCGCGACCACGTCTGCAGGGCTCAGATGGTTCCGGGCAGAAGTCCTTCTCTGCCAAGTAGGAGCCGCGACAATGTCAGCAGGGCTCAGATGGTTTCGGGCAGAAGTCCTTCTCTGCCGGGTAGGAGCCGCGACGATGTCAGCAGGGCTCAGATGGTTTCGGGCAGAAGTCCTTCTCTGCCGGGTAGGAGCCGCGACGATGTCAGCAGGGTTCTCGCAGTTCCAGGATTCAACTAACTTGATCGTCCCAGAGCACCCCTTGATATATGACTGCTTCTCTTTGATGTCCGGAGTCCTCACAGGCAGGGGTCTTAGCACCTGGGAGCTGTTTGTTGGGGGTTCCTCCCACGCGGCCCCTTTCATCCCTTCAAGTTGGGTCTGGTGGGATCCCAGACACGCAGCAGGCTTGGCGCCAGCCCTCAGGGAGGCCGGATGGGCAATCGAAACCCATCTCTCGAGGGGAGGTGGGAGGTGTGATCAAACTGCTCCTCCCTCTCTCGCTCACGGGGGCGCTCTACCCCCCCAGCCGGGTATGGCGCCTCTAGGCCGAGGTTGCGCTGGGGCCAGGGGCGGCCATCTTAGGTGCAGGGGAATGGGCACCAGGAGCCTTTGGGGCCTATAGGGCTTGGGTGCGTCCGGTACCGGGAAGATGGAGGGGGAGGACGGGGAAGTCCAGTGTCGTGGGTGTGGATCATGGAGGGAATGGTCGGGTAGGCCGTGATAATCAGGGGTCTGGTGTGGTGCACGGGTCATGGTTGGGTCACTACGGGTCAGGGAGGACCACGCCACGAGGCTGGGTCTAACACGCGTCCCCCCCAGCTGAAAGTCGGGGAGAACTACCCATCCTCTTGGGGGTTCTCTTCGCTGAGGCGGAAGAATCTGGAGAGGCCGTCAGCGTTGGCGTGGTCAGTACCAGGGCGATGTTCTACTGTGAAGTCCATCCCCTGGAGGGAGATTGACCATCGCAGCAGTTTGGGGTTCTCTCCTCATCTGCATGAGCCACCGTAAGGGTCGATGATCTGTTTGCACTCGGAAGTGGGTTCCGAACAGGGAGGGTCGTAGTTTCTTGAGGGCCCAGACTACGGTGAACGCCTCTCGTTCGATGGTGCTCCATCTCTGTTCTCGGGGCAGTAACCTTCTGCTAATGAATGCGACGGGCTGATCTATGCCTTTCTCATTGAGTTGTGACAGTACGGCCCCAATGCCATGCTCGGAAGCGTCGGTTTGGACTACAAACTCTTTTGAGTAGTCAGGGGCTTGGAGCACGGGGGCAGTACACATGGCGGTCTTTAAGGCGTCGAACACCTCTTGGCAGGAGGGGGTCCACTGCACTCTCTTGGGCTGTTTCTTGCAGGTTAATTCTGTGAGGGGACCCACTAGGCTGCCATAACTTTTTATGAACCTCCGGTAGTAACCGGTGAGGCCCAGGAAGGCTGGGACCTCGGTTTGTGTGGTGGGTGGTTCCCAGGCCAGGATGGCATCGATCTTAGGCTGGAGAGGGGTGAGCTGCCCGCTTCCGACCTGGTGCCCTAGGTAGACCACTGACCCCTGCCCAATCTGGCACTTGCTAGCCTTCACTGTCAGGCCTGCCTGGCGCAGGGCCAGCAACACCCTCCGGAGGTGCTCGCTCCATTGTGAACTTAACACCCCGATATCGTCCAGATATGCTGCGCTGAACTCTTCCAGCCTCGATTTCCTAGTCTTTGAAAGGTGGCCGGGGCATTTTTCATCCCGAACGGCATCACTCGGAAGCGATAGTGCCCGTCCGGGGTGGAGAAGGCGGACCGCTCCTTGGCTCCCTCTGTGAGCCCAATTTGCCAGTAGCCGCAGGTCAGGTCGAAGGTACTTAGGTAGTGAGCAGACCCTAGGTGGTCAATGAGCTCGCCTGCGCGGGGAATAGGGTGGGCGTCTGCTCGGGTGACTGCGTTGAACCCCCGGTAGTCCACACAGAACCTTAGTTCGGGGGCGACGCCAGGGGCAGCGGCTTTCGGGACCAGTACCACTGGGCTGGCCTAGGGGCTGTCGGAAGGTTCGACCACCCCCAGGGTGAGCATTTTTGAGACTTCGGCCTGGATGCAGGTCCGGACTCGGTCGGGTACGCGGTAGGCTCTGTGTCGCACTGGCGGGCTATATCCGGTGTCCACATCGTGGACACACCAGTCGGTGACCTTGGGGACCAGAGAAGGTAAGTCTGAGAACTGCCCCAAGAGTTGGCGGCAGTCTTCACATTGCTGGGGAGTGAGGGAGGGAGAGGCTCACTCCCTCTACGGAGCCATCTTTCTCCTTGGCACACAGGAGGTCAGGGAGAGGATCCGTTTCCTCTTCCGCCCAGTCGTCTGTGGCCAGGAGCAAACTCAACTCCGTCCGCACGAAGTGAGGCTTGAGGCGGTTCACGTGGAGGACCCGGAGGGGGTTCCGATGGGAATGGACTTCCACCAAGTATGTCACTTGGCTCTTCCGCTCCACGACTTTGAAAGGCCCGGTCCATTTATCTTGGAGGGCGCAGGGTTTTACCGGGGACATCACCCAGACCTGCTGGCCCGGTTGAAACTCGACCAGAGTTGCATTCTGGTCATACCAGCGCTTCATCTCCTCTTGGCTCGCCTAGAGGTTGGCCTCGGCCAGCGCTCGGAACTTCAGAGTCTGGTTTCGGAGGGTTAGGATGTATCTAAACACATCCTGGGGTGGTTCTCGGGGTGCCGTCTCCCACCCTTCCTTGACCAAGCTGAGGGGCCCCCGGACGGGATGTCCGTAGAGCAATTCAAACGGGCTGAACCCCAAGGATTTTTGGGGGACTTCCCGGTAGGCGAACAGGAGGCAGGGGAGGAGGACGTCCCACCTACGCCGGAGGGGCTCTTCTAGACCCATGATCATCACCTTCAGAGTCCGGTTAAACCGCTCTACTAGGCCATTTCCTTGGGGATGGTACGGGGTGGTGAATTTGTAGGACACTCCACATTGTTGCCACAGGTAAATCATATATTTGGAGATGAAATGTGTTCCGCGGTCGCTCACGACCTCTCGGAGGAACCCTACCTGTGAAAAGATTTCCATCAACGCCCGGCCCACCACAGGGGCCGTTACGGTGCGGAGGGGAATCGCCTCGGGGTATCGTGTGGCATGATCCACCAGGACTAGGATGAATCTGTGACCTTGAGAGGTTCTGGGGTCTAGGGGCCCCACAATGTCGATCCTGACCCGCTCGAAGGGGGTACTGATGACGGGGAAGGGCTGGAGGGGAGCCTTGCGCGTTCCTCCACTTTTCCCACTAGCCTGGCACGTGGGACAGGACTTGCAGCGGGCCTCGACGTTCGCTCGCATCTTTGGCCAATAAAAGTGTGGTGATAGGTCTTGTCCTGGCCCAAGTGTCCCGCCAGGGGTACGTCATGGGCCAGGCCCAGGAGGAAGTCTCGGAAGCGAGGGGTACCACCAGCACCCGGGCTGACCCTAGCTCAGCAGACTTCTGCTCGCTGTACAGGAGGTCATTCTCCCAATAGACTAAATGGGTTCCGGACTGGTCGCCCGCAGCTTGGGCTTCGGCCTGTTGCGGGGTCTGACCAGGGAAGGGCAGGTGGCTTGCTCCCGGCAGAACTCCTCTCTGGAGGGGCCCCCCTCGTGACGCCATAGTGCCAACTCGGGCAGATCACCTAGCTCAGTGATCTGCGCGGGATCGGGATGCAAGATTTCGTCGTTGGCGACGGGTTCTCCTCCTGGGGAGAGGCCGTTGGGCTTGGATCGGTTGTTCCTGTCTTCGTCTACGGGGGTGTGGCTGGGAGGTTCGGCTTCGACTTCCCCGAGGGGGGGCAGTCGGGCAGACATGGATCGTGTGGTGGCGCACACCCACTCGGGTAGGCCCATCATGCTCAGGTGGGTTTTGCACTCAACTTGTCCCCACGAGGAACTTTCTAGGTCGTTGCTCAAGAGACAGTCCACAGGTTGTGCGGTTCGGACAGCTACGCGTAACTTGCCTGTCACTCCTTCCCATTCGAACGGTACCAAGGCCATTTTACACAAGCTCTCTGTATTGTCGGCGGATATTACGGGGCAAAAGACATTCGGGATGATTTGGTCCTCTTTTATGAGGTGACCGAGGACGCCTGTGATGCTCGCCCCGGTGTCACGAAGGGCCTCCACTCGGTGGCCATTAACCGTCACTAGCTGTCGGTACTTTTTGGTGTTAACGGGTAGAGGGGCTCCGGGAACCATTTCTCGGTCTCCTAGGGAGACTATGATCATGGCAGCAGGTTCCCACTCTTCGGTGTCCTCCATCTCCTCCCCTAGGGCTACGTTGGCCATCTGTCGGGCTGGGGGAGCTGTCTTGGTGCGTCGCTGGGCCAGGGGGCACTGGGGGTCACTGGCGTAATGCTCGGGCTGTTGGCAACGGAAACATGTGATGGTGACTCAGTGCCCGTGTCTACCTGGGGGACCGGAACTGGCTGGCGGGGGTGCTGGAAAGTTCGGGGGTTGGCTTCTGGGGGGGCTACGCTGGGGACCTGACTGGAATTCCCTCTGTCTTCCTTGGTTTCCCCCCCCCTCTCTGGCGGGGAGGTCCCTGACTGTTTCGGGGGTAGTCTCCTACGGGGACCCGGGGGACCCGGGTGTTCACCCATCGGTCTGCTTCGACGGCCAGCTCCTCGGATCTGCGAGCTTGCTGGCAAGCAGATGCTGGTGTAGTTCCACAAAACAGTTTGAGGACAAGTGTTCCCATGCAATGAGGTCGGTTAGTTCTTCAAAGGTGGTAACTTTGCTGCCCTTGATCCACCCTTCTAAAGCTCGACTGTAAAAGTTCACGTACTTCACCCATGTGGTGCCAGGAAGCTTCTTGCAGTCTCGGAACCGCTGGCGATACATTTCGGGGGTGAGCCCGTATCTTGTTAGGAGGGCCTCTTTCATGTGGCTGTAGGAGGTCTGTACTGAGGACGGCAGGTCGAGCAGGGTGTCTCTCCCCTCGCTCAGGAATCGACCCCACAACCCAGCCACCCAATCCTTCTGTGGGACTCGGTGGGAGGTCATGGCGACTTCGTAGGCCTTGAACCACTGCTGGATATCGTTGGTTTTATAGTATTCTTTCACCACATCCTTGGGGATGTGGACTTTTGGCTCTACCGGGGGAACAGTCTCTCGGTTCCCCGGGGGTCGGCCTTCTTCGCTTCTTGCCTTCAGTTCGATCTCCTTCAAGCTGCGCTCATGCTCTAGCTGAAGTCTCTTGCCTTCATGTTCTCGTTGGAGTTTCTTCTCCTCCAACTCCCCTTGCACTTGTAGCTGTTCTACCGCTAGCTTCTTTTCTGCTAATTTTAGTTCGCCCTCGATTTTTAGTTTAGCCATTTCAAGTTTGTGATTGCGGCTTCTCTCTCTGCCCGCTAGCTCTTCCGGGGAGAGGCCCCCATCTGGTGTGTTGCTTCGTATCTGGGTGCTGCTGCGTCCCCTTTGGCCGAGTCCGGGTTCGGCCGGCTGCTCGGCTTCTCCTCCTGTTTGGGGAAGGGGTGCTCCGGACTCCACCCAGGCTTGTGGGATTTTTGCATATCTTCTTTCGTTTTCAGGCCTGTGGTAGCGATTTTCCGTTCTTTGCAAAATTCCTTCAATTCTTTGTGTGTGTACTCTTCCAGCTGTTCAGCACGGAACGTAGTACTCGCATCGGTTTCAGTGGGACTCATGGTGTTTTCTTCTGCCATCTTTGTTCGGTAGTGTGTCAGCCGCTCTCTGTACGATCTCTAGATTGTGGGCTCGGATCCCGTAGCTTGCCACCAATGTTAGAAGGGGCGATCCCAGGGGAGGCCACAATATGTACCTGACCACCCTGTGACCCGCTTCTCCTAGGAACGCTGCCGAGCACTGGCGGGAGACCCTTCAGGGGGAGAGTCTCGAATCTAGGATCGCACGTGCTGAGCTAGCACCACTCGACAAAGGGACACCACACTGTAGGTTTTCATGAGAACGTATTCTTTATATTTCAAGTAAATGGATCTTTATGATCCGCAGGATTCTTATGTACAAGTAGAGCAAGGGCTCAAAGAGTCTCGGTAGGGGTTGGGGTAGCGGGACAGTCTTAATGTTCGAAATAGATGTAGGGGCGTATCCGGCGCACAGCTCTCAATTCTCGAGCTGGGGGATACAATTAGATCTTGGGTCCAGCCGGATCAGGATAGTCTCTGAGCCGCGACTACGTCCGCAGGGCTCGAGCAAGGACGTGGCAGTTCTTGCGGTCTTAGGGGAGCCGCGATCTATTCAGCAGAGCTCAGGTGTTCTCAAACATGCGAGGGAGCCGCGACCACGTCTGCAGGGCTCAGATGGTTCCGGGCAGAAGTCCTTCTCTGCCGGGTAGGAGCCGCGACGATGTCAGCTGGGCTCAGATGGTTTCGGGCAGAAGTCCTTCTCTGCCGGGTAGGAGCCGCGACGGTACCGGGAAGATGGAGAGGGAGGACGGGGAAGTCCAGTGTCGTGGGTGTGGATCATGGAGGGAATGGTCGGGTAGGCCGTGATATTCAGGGGTCTGGTGTGGTGCACGGGTCAGGGTTGGGTCACTACGGGTTATGTATAGTATGTCTGGTTTTGCATCGGTGAGAAGGTCGTAGATGTGATGCTTGTTTTTAGAGAGGGATCAAGCATTTATTAGTAGAGAGTGTAGAGAGTGGAATATGGTGATAGTAGGACTTAGTTTTGTAGAAAAGTGGTCAGTATTGTGTGGGTGTGTAGCAGGTGTGTTGTTAGTGCTGGTATTAGCTGTATTAGGATAGCAATTGTGTAGCTGTTCTGTATCATGTTCCTCATCCAGCATGCTAAGAAGACATTTTGATGGGTCTGCATGTGTATGTGTTGGAGATGGTGTTTGAGAGTGAGTTGGAGTGCTGTGTTGCTTTTGTGGTGTAACATTGTTGTGAGGTAGACTTGGGGAAGCAAAGTTGTGAGGTGTGGCATGTTGCTTATATTTTTTGCGTGTGTTTTAGGCGGAAGGTGTATGAGTCAGGGGAGGTGGTGCAGCATGTGGGTCATGTAGTAATGTTCTAATTTGTCCAATGGATGAGAGGCGGTTAGAAGAGAGGTACTGTATTGCTGTATCTGTGTTAGATGTGGTGGAAGAGTGAAAGCTTGGCATTGGCGTTTGTTCCTTTGTGTGGTTTGAAAGGTGGGTATATGTATATATTTTGTGATGGTAAGTATTATGAGGAGTTGTGCTCTGAAGATCTCGTTGTGCTGGTGTGTGTGATATGTTTTGCTTTTGAGGTGTAGTGAAAAGGGTTGCTGATGTATAGGTTTCATGCACTGGATTTGGTTCTGTAGTATTGTTTGTGAGAGGAGGTTGGGATGTAGAGGGGGTGGTGATGTGTTTATGAGTAGAGTGTATGTTGTGTGTAGGAGGGAATGAAGTAGAAGTGAGAGTGTTTATCTTAGACTGGTTTGTTTCAAGAGTTACAAATTATGGTGGTGTGCAGTGTGTGTTCTGTGTTAGTGTTATTATGGTAGAAGGGAGAGGAGGGTGTTTGTTGGACAACTGATGGAAGGATCATTATATGTTTGTTGGTGATACAAGGTGGTCTGTTAGGTGTAATTACAGCAGGGAGAGTGTGTCTGAATGGGATGTAGTTATGTATGGTGTTGATTGGTGTTGTGTTAGTGATGAGTATTGGTTAGTGGTATAGGATAGAGTTGTGTACTGTTTGTGGGTGATGGTGGATATGTGTGGTAGTTGGGATAGTAGGGTGTGTAGATGTGGTTTGGTTGGGTTGGTGGTGCATGCTGGTACATTAATCTGTGCATAGTGTTGTGCGTGGTGTTCATTTGGTGTGAGTGTGTTGCTCTGTTTGTGGATCTGGGTATTTCTGAATGAGAAAAAGGGCAGCATTTCTGGCCCTGGTCCTGGTCAGTCTCGAACAGGCTCATACAGGCAACTACCCTTGTCCTCTCCGCCCTTATCCTCGATGCCCGGGCTGAGCCGCCCTAAGCCTGGCCTTTTATAGCACTAGTAATCAGGTGACCCTTTCAGCCAATGGGAACCCTAGCCCTAACACTATCCAATCACAACACTAGCCCTAAAATCTAGAACCAATGGGAGACCAGGACCTTACAGCCAATCTTAGCCCTAGTCCAAGCACCCAATCAGTTCAAAAACCCTGATCTCTACGTCCAATAAAGGCCTTAGCCCTACCAGTAGTCCCAACCCAAGTCCAAACAGCTAATGGTACAGGTAGCCCTAGTCCCTACTTCCAATAGAAAGTCTAACCCTACTCTTAGTCCCACAACTAGTCCAACAACCAATCACACCAGAAGCCCTAAATAGCTACTTCCAATTAAAGGTCTCACCCTACTCCCAACAACCAATAACATAGGAAGCCCTAGTCCCTACTTCCAACAGAAATCCTAACCCTAGCCCTAGTCCCAACCCTACAATGATTGAATCACAGACCCAGAAACCAATAAGAAACCTCAAATACCCAACCAATGAGGACATTAACCCGAACCCAAAAGAAACACCAGATACAACCACCAATCAGTGTACACATGTGCCAACCACTAGCAGACCATATAAGGTCCCAGCGACCTCAGACAAGGTTTGGTGGCCAGGGAGTTGGAAGCTGCTTCTCCTGTTCAGAATCTCCTAGGAGACAGACAGGCTCAATCCACACTTTGGACTTCTGCAGGTAAAGGCTTCACTAACTCGAAATCTAACACTACTGTTTGAATAAAACTTTACTCCCCCTGCTGGCCAAAAAGTGAAGTGCACAGGCCCCAGTAAATACAGTTTAAACAGCTCACAGAAGCACCCCCTGATGTAGAATATCCCTGTTGCTGGAGGGGGGGGGGGGGCAAGGGGGCTGGCCTCACTGGATTGTGAACACAAAATGGTGGCTGGGGGTGCACGGTTTTAAGACACAGGTCTTGGCACTGAGCAAAGGAGAAATTTGGAGGGAAACAGATTTGTCACCAAGGAATGAGAGGGACAAACTACAGAGGTTGAAGACCACAAGTTGGTGGTGGATGTGGTGGAGGATGTGGTGGTGGTGGATGTGGTGGATATGGCGGTGATGGATATGGTGGTGGTGGATGTGGTGGTGGATGTGGTGGTGGAGGTGGTGGCGGTGGATGTGGCGGCGGATGAGGCGGCGGATGAGGCGGCGGATGAGGTGGCGGATGAGGTGGCAGATGAGGTGGCAGATGAGGTGGCAGATGAGGTGGCAGATGAGGTGGCAGATGAGGTGGCAGATGAGGTGGCAGATGAGGTGGCAGATGAGGTGGCAGATGAGGTGGCAGATGAGGTGGCAGATGAGGTGGCAGATGAGGTGGCAGATGAGGTGGCAGATGAGGTGGCAGATGAGGTGGCAGATGAGGTGGCAGATGAGGTGGCAGATGAGGTGGCAG
The DNA here is from genome assembly GCF_964261635.1 of Lissotriton helveticus. Taxonomy (NCBI): domain Eukaryota; kingdom Metazoa; phylum Chordata; class Amphibia; order Caudata; family Salamandridae; genus Lissotriton; species Lissotriton helveticus. The sequence continues at coordinate 144,005,982 of NC_136058.1, read as the reverse complement.
ATGAGGTGGCAGATGAGGTGGCAGATGAGGTGGCAGATGAGGTGGCAGATAAGGTGGCAGATAAGGTGGCAGATAAGGTGGCAGATAAGGTGGCAGATGTGGTGGCGGATGTGGTGGTGGATGTGGTGGTGGATGTGGACGTGGATATGGTGGCGGTGGAGGATGTGGCGGTGGAGGATGTGGCGGTGGAGGATGTGGTGGTGGAGGATGTGGTGGTGGAGGATGTGGTGGTGGAGGATGTGGTGGTGGAGGATGTGGTGGTGGAGGATGTGGTGGTGGAGGATGTGGTGGTGGAGGATGTGGTGGTGGAGGATGTGGTGGTGGAGGATGTGGTGGTAGTGGATGTGATGGTGGCGGATGTGGTGGCAGATGTGGTGGCGGTGGCAGACGTGGTGGTGGTGGTGGATGTGGTGGAGGTGGATGTGGATGTGGTGTTGGATGTGGGGTTGGATGTGGTGGTGGAAGTGGTGGTGGAAGTGGTGGTGGATGTGGTGGTGGAAGTGGTGGTGGAAGTGGTGGTGGAAGTGGTGGTGGATGTGGTGGTGGAAGTGGTGGTGGATGTGGTGGTGGTAGATTTGGTGGTGAATGTGGTGGTGAATGTGGTGGTGAATGTGGTGGTGGATGTGGTGGTGGATGTGGTGGATTTGGTGGTGGTGGTGGATGTTGTGGTTGTGGTGGATGTGGTGGTGGTGGATGTGGTGGTGGTGGATGTGGTGGTGGTGGATGTGGTGGTGGTGGATGTGGTGGTGGTGGATGTGGTGGTGGTGGATGTGGTGGTGGTGGTGGATGTGGTGGTGGTGGTGGATGTGGTGGTGGTGGTGGATGTGGTGGTGGTGGTGGTGGATGTGGTGGTGGTGGTGGATGTGGAGGTGGTGGTGGATGTGGAGGTGGTGGTGGATGTGGAGATGGTGGTAATTGTGGTGGTGGATGTGGAGGTAGATGTGGTGGTGGTGGTGGGTGTGGTGGTGGTGGTGGGTGTGGTGGTGGATGTGGTGGTGGATGTGGTGGTGGTGGATGTGGTGGTGAATCTGGTGGTGAATGTGGTGGAGAATGTGGTGGTGGTGGATGTGGTGGTGCTGGTGGTGGTAGATGTGGTGGTGGTGGATGTGGTGGTGGTGGATGTGGTGGTGGTGGATGTGGTGGTGGTGGATGTGGTGGTGGATGTGGTGGTGGATGTGGTGGTGGTGGATGTGGTGGTGGTGGATGATGTGGTGGTGGAGGATGTGGTGGTGGAGGATGTGGTGGTGGAGGATGTGGTGAATGTGGTGGTGGATGTGGTGGATGTGGTGGATGTGGTGGTGATGGTGGATGGGGTGGTGATGGTGGATGTGGTGGTGGGCGTGGATGTGGTGGTGGGCGTGGATGTGGTCGTGGGAGTGGATGTGGTGGTGGGAGTGGATGTGGTGGTGGGAGTGGATGTAGTGGTGGTGGATCTGGTGGTGGATGATGTGGTGGATGATGTGGTGGATGATGTGGTGGATGATGTGGTGGATGATGTGGTGGTGGATGATGTGGTGGATGATGTGGTGGATGATGTGGTGGATGATGTGGTGGATGAGGTGGTGGATGATGTGGTGGATGAGGTGGTGGATGAGGTGGTGGATGAGGTGGTGGATGAGGTGGTGGATGAGGTGGTGGATGTGGTGGTGGATGTGGTGGTGGATGTGGTGGTGGATGTGGTGGTGGATGTGGTGGTGGATGTGGTGGTGGATGTGGTGGTGGAAGTGGATGTGGTGGTGGTGGATGTGGTGGTAGATGTGGTGGTGGATGTGGTGGTGGATGTGGTGGTGGATGTGGTGGTGGATGTGGTGGTGGATGTGGTGGTGGATGTGGTGGTGGATGAGGTGGTGGATGTGGTGGTGGATGTGGTGGTGGTGGAGGTGGATGTGGTGGTGGTGGATGTGGTGGTGGATGTGGTGGTGGATGTGGTGGATGTGGTGGTAGATGTGGTGATGGATGTGGTGGTGGATGTGGTGGATGATGTGGTGGATGTGGTGGATGATGTGGTGGATGTGGTGGTGGATGTGGTGGTGGATGTGGTGGTGGATGTGGTGGTGGTGGATGTGGTGGTGGATGTGGTGGTGGATGTGGTGGTGGTGGAGGTGGAGGTGGATGTGGTGGATGTGGTGGATGTGGTGGTGGATGTGGTGGTAGATGTGGTGGTGGATGTGGTGGGTGTGGTGGATGTGGTGGTGGATGTGGTGGTGCTAGTAGATGTGGTGGATGTGATGGTGGTGGTAGATGTGGTGGAGGTGGATGTGGTGGTGGAAGTGGTAGATGTGGTAGTGGTGGATGTGGTGGTGGTAGATATGGTGGTGGTAGATGTGGTGATGGTAGATGTGGTGGTGGTGGTAGATGTGGTGGTGGTGGTAGATGTGGTGGTGGTGGTAGATGTGGTGTGGTGGTAGATGTGGTGGTGGATGTGGTGGTGGTGGTGATGGGTGTGGTGGTCGTAGATGGGGTGGTGGTGGATGTGGTGGTGGTTGATGTGGTGGTAGATGTTGATGTGGTGGATGTGGGTGTGGTGGTGGTGGATGTGGTGGTGGTGGATGTGGTAGATGTGGTGGTGGTGGATGTGGTGGTAGATGTGGTGGTGGTGGATGTGGTGGTGGATGTGGTGGTGGATGTGGTGGTGGATGTGGTGGTGGATGTGGTGGTGGTGGATGATGTGGTGGTGGTGGATGTGGTGGTGGTGGATGTGGTGGTGGTGGATGTGGTGAATGTGGTGGTGGATGTGGTGGATGTGGTGGTGATGGTGGATGTGGTGGTGGGCGTGGATGTGGTGGTGGGCGTGGATGTGGTCGTGGGAGTGGATATAGTGGTGGTGGATCTGGTGGTGGATGATGTGGTGGATGATGTGGTGGATGATGTGGTGGTGGTAGATGTGGTGGTGGATGTGGTGGTGGTGGTGATGGGTGTGGTGGTCGTAGATGGGGTGGTGGTGGATGTGGTGGTGGTTGATGTGGTGGTAGATGTTGATGTGGTGGATGTGGGTGTGGTGGTGGTGGATGTGGTGGTGGTGGATGTGGTAGATGTGGTGGTGGTGGATGTGGTGGTAGATGTGGTGGTGGTGGATGTGGTGGTGGATGTGGTGGTGGATGTGGTGGTGGATGTGGTGGTGGATGTGGTGGTGGTGGATGATGTGGTGGTGGTGGATGTGGTGGTGGTGGATGTGGTGGTGGTGGATGTGGTGAATGTGGTGGTGGATGTGGTGGATGTGGTGGTGATGGTGGATGTGGTGGTGGGCGTGGATGTGGTGGTGGGCGTGGATGTGGTCGTGGGAGTGGATATAGTGGTGGTGGATCTGGTGGTGGATGATGTGGTGGATGATGTGGTGGATGATGTGGTGGTGGATGATGTGGTGGATGATGTGGTGGATGATGTGGTGGATGTGGTGGTGGATGTGGTGGTGGATGTGGTGGTGGATGTGGTGGTGGATGTGGTGGTGGATGTGGTGGTGGATGTGGTGGTGGATGTGGTGGTGGTGGAGGAGGTGGATGTGGTGGTGGTGGATGTGGTGGTGGATGTGGTGGTGGATGTGGTGGTGGATGTGGTGGTGGATGTGGTGGTGGATGTGGTGGTGGATGTGGTGGTGGATGTGGTGGTGGATGAGGTGGTGGATGTGGTGGTGGATGTGGTGGTGGATGTGGTGGTGGATGTGGTGGTGGATGTGGTGGTGGTGGAGGTGGATGTGGTGGTGGTGGATGTGGTGGTGGATGTGGTGGATGTGGTGGTAGATGTGGTGATGGATGTGGTGGTGGATGTGGTGGATGATGTGGTGGATGATGTGGTGGAGGATGTGGTGGTGGATGTGGTGGTGGATGTGGTGGTGGATGTGGTGGTGGTGGAGGTGGAGGTGGTGGTGGAGGTGGAGGTGGATGTGGTGGATGTGGTGGATGTGGTGGATGTGGTGGTGGATGTGGTGGTAGATGTGGTGGTGGATGTGGTGGTGGGTGTGGTGGGTGTGGTGGATGTGGTGGTGGATGTGGTGGTGCTAGTAGATGTGGTGGATGTGATGGTGGTGGTAGATGTGGTGGAGGTGGATGTGGTGGTGGAAGTGGTAGATGTGGTAGTGGTGGATGTGGTGGTGGTAGATATGGTGGTGGTAGATGTGGTGATGGTAGATGTGGTGGTGGTGGTAGATGTGGTGGTGGTGGTAGATGTGGTGTGGTGGTAGATGTGGTGTGGTGGTAGATGTGGTGGTGGATGTGGTGGTGGTGGTGATGGGTGTGGTGGTCGTAGATGTGGTGGTGGTGGATGTGGTGGTGGTTGATGTGGTGGTAGATGTTGATGTGGTGGATGTGGGTGTGGTGGTGGTGGATGTGGTGGTGGTAGATGTGGTGGTGGTGGATGTGGTAGATGTGGTGGTGGTAGATGTGGTGGATGTGGTGGTGGATGTAGTGGTGGTGGATGTGGCGGATGTGGTGCTGGCGGATGTGGTTGTGGTGGATGTGGTGGTGGATGTGGTGGTGGTGGTGGATGTGGTGGTGGTAGATGTGGTGGTGGTGGATGTGGTGGATGTGGTGGTGGTGGATGTGGTGGTGGTGGATGTGGTGGTGGTGGATGTGGTGGTGGTGGATGTGGTGGTGGTGGATGTGGTGGTGGTAGATGTGGTGGTGGTAGATGTGGTGGTGGTGGTGGATGTGGTGGTGGTAGATGTGGTGGTGAAAGTGGTGGATGAGGTGGTGGTGGTGGAGGTGGTGGTGGTGGATGAGGTGGTGGTGGATGTGGATGTGGTGGATGTGGATGTGGTGGATGTGGATGTGGTGGATGTGGATGTGGTGGATGTGGATATGGTGGATGTGGATATGGTGGATGTGGATATGGTGGATGTGGATATGGTGGATGTGGATATGGTGGATGTGGTTGTGGATGTGGATGTGGTGGTGATGGATGTGGTGGTGATGGATGTGGTGGTGATGGATGTGGTGGTGATGGATGTGGTGGTGATGGATGTGGTGGTGATGGATGTGGTGGTGATGGATGTGGTGGTGATGGATGTGGTGGTGATGGATGTGGTGGTGATGGATGTGGTTGTGGTGGATGTGGATATGGTGGTGGATGTGGTTGTGGATGTGGTGGTGATGGATGTGGTGGTGATGGATGTGGTGGTGATGGATGTGGTGGTGATGGATGTGGTGGTGATGGATGTGGTGGTGATGGATGTGGTGGTGATGGATGTGGTGGTGATGGATGTGGTGGTGATGGATGTGGTGGTGATGGATGTGGTGGTGATGGATGTGGTGGTGATGGATGAAATGCGTTACTTACCTGTAACTGCAGTTATCCAGTATTGGTATCTTTCATAGATTCACATGCCTGAATCATTCCCCGTCGTCGGGGTGGCAGTCCCCGGTACATAACAATAGTAATGTCATATAGACATATACATACTAATAGGCCAGAGGCCTCACATTAGTAACCTATCTCAGTCCTTTTGTAAAAAGGACCAAACTTTGGCCAGAAGCCAATCAGCTACTACCACCCTCTAGAACCTTCCTGGAAGGAGCCCGTGTCAGATTTTCGTAAGCACAGTGCTAAGTAGTACCTACTGAGAGAACCAAGGTAAGCCCTTCCAGGGGAGGCGGGTGGGTTGCATGTGAATCTATGAAAGATACCAATACTGGATAACTGCAGTTACAGGTAAGTAACGCATTTCTTATCCAGTATTATGGGTATCTTTCATAGATTCACATGCCTGAATCAGAGTAGCAAGCAATAGTCAGCACATTTCGTCTAATACATCATGGAAGACACTTAATAATACCTTATCATTAGTGCAATACCATGAACCTGGAAACAGTATCAGTAGGAAGAAATGTGCAAGAAGGCAATAGGAAGGTGGAATGAAAGGAAGAAGGCTCACCTCTAAAGAAATAGATGACGGAGCACCGCTTGTCCCACTGCTGCATCCTTCATAAGTTCTGAGTCCAAGCAGTAGTGCCTGGTGAACGTATGTGGTGTCTTCCAAGTCGCCGCTCTACAGATGTCGACGATGGGCACTCCAGCAAAGAGCGCCATGGAAGTGGACACTGCTCTTGTGGAATGAGCCCGAACTTTGGAATGCAGAGGATGTCCCGCCTGTTGGTGGCAGAAGGCGATGGCCGCAGAGATCCATCTTGAAATACTCTGCTTTGTCAATGGATGACCTTTCCTGGGCCTGCTAAAGGCAATGAATAATTGGCTGGATTTTTTAAACTGTTCCGTCCTATGGATGTAGAACTTTAGACATCTCTTCAGGTCTAAAGAGTGGAGAGATCTCTCCACTGCCGTGGATGGATTCGGAAAGAAAGTTTTTAGAACAATAGGTTCATTGAGATTAAAAGTAGACGGAACCTTTGGTATGAACTTAGGATTGGTCCTTAAGATGACTCTGTCCTGCTTGAACTGAAGGAAAGGGTCCTGAATAGATAAAGCCTGAAGCTCACTTACTCTCCTTGCTGACGTGAGAGCCAATAAGAGAGCTGTCTTCCATGACAAGTATTTGATATCTGCTTTATGAATTGGCTCGATGGGGTGTTTCATCAACTGAGCCAAGACAATGTTGAGTTGCCACGTAGGTGGTAACGGTCTCACTGGAGGGAATGTTCTGAATAACCCTTTCAGAAATTGCTTGACCAGTCTATTGGACCATAGTGACGTTCCAGACGAAGAGCGCCTAAATCGAGAGATGGCCGCCAGATGGACCTTTATTGAGGCGTGGGCCAATCCCGAGTTAGCCAGGTGAAGTAAGTAAGGCAGCACTTGCGCTGGAGATGACGAAAACGAATGCAGTTTATTAGCTTTACACCACATACAGAACCTCTTCCACTTAAGGGAATATGTTTTGTTGGTACTGTCAGCCCGGGCCCGGGCCAAGACTGCTCTGCACTCTTGAGGAATATCTAAGTCCTGGAACTCTCTGAACTCAGGAGCCAAGCCGATAATCTGAGAGATGCCGGATCTGGATGTTGGACTTGCCCCTGGTTCATAGTGAGGAGATTCGGGTATGGCCTGAATGGAATCTGCGGCTCCAGCGATAGAAGGTGGAGCTCTGTAAACCAGTGTTGGCGCGGCCACGCTGGGGCGATCAGGGTGCAATGCTCTGTTTTCAGTTTCCGGAGAACCCTGGGAATCAGGGGAAATGGAGGAAATGCGTAAGCAAAGACGTTGCACCATGCGATCGAAAATGCATCCCCGAGAGATCTTGGCTGGGGAAGCCAGCTTGCATAATGTTGGCATTTTGCGTTGATTTCCGTTGCAAACAGGTCCAGGTGAGTTGTGCCCCAGCGGGAGAACACTGCGCTGAGAGCATTTGGTCGAGCTCCCACTCATGGCAAATGGAGCGTTGTCTGCTTAGAGAGTCCGCCAGGGTATTGTCTGCCCCTGGGACATACTCGGCTCGAAGAGAAATGTTGTGTCGGAGTAGCCATTTCCAAATTCGTTGAGATTCTTGAGCCAACGTCATCGATCGAGTACCCCCTTGTTTGTTCAAATAGTGCATTGTGGTGGTGTTGTCGTTTTTCACAAGCACTGGGGAGTTCCTGATCCGAGGCAGGAATGCTCGAAGTGCCAGGTATACTGCCCTCAACTCGAGCAGGTTGATGTGCAGCTGCTTTTCCGCTAGTGACCATTGGCCGTTGATCCGGAGTTCCTGTAGGAACGCACCCCATCCTTCCAACGAGGCATCTGTTATTACGTGGGGTGAGATTGGAAGCAGGAATGGAAGGCCCTGGTTCAGACTTTTTGTTTGAAGCCACCAGTGCAGGGCCTGCGTCATGACTGGCGTGATCTGGATCCGTTCGTCGAAGGACCCCGAGCACTGGATCCACTGAGATGACAACGCTTCCTGTAATGGGCGCATACGGAGGCGGCAGTGTGGAATTAGTAGGATATTGGAGGACATCATCCCCAACAATTATTTGAAGAGTCGCACCTTGATGGTCTTTTTTGTCCGAAATCGGCTTGCCAGAGACCTTAGTTTGATTTGACGCTCCTGTGAAGGGAAGGCCTTTCCCTGACGTGTGTCCAGAGTTGCTCCCAGGAAAGTGAGACGTTGCGATGGTTGAAGGACAGACTTTTCCTGGTTGAGCGTAAGTCCTAGGCTCTCGAAGAGTTGAAGACAGGCATTGGAAGATCTGGATACGCCTATCAGAGTAGGAGCCTTGACGAGCCAGTCGTCCAAGTAGGGGAAAACCTGGTGATGGAGTTGGTGAAGGTACGCTGCCACAGGAGACAGGCATTCTGTAAAAAATGCGTGGTGCCGACTTCAGGCCAAATGGCAACACTCTGAATTGGTAGTGTCGTCCCGCCACCACAAATCTCAGGAATTGTCGGTGACTCTTGTGGATCAGTATGTGAAAGTAGGCGTCCTGGAGGTCTAAGGACACCATGAAATCTTTGGAATTGAGTAGCTGCAACACCTCTTGAATGGATACAATTTGGAACGATTGTTTCTTGAGGTATCTGTTGAGGCTTCTTAGGTCCAATATAGGTCTCCATTTTTTCTCCTTTTTTCGTATTAGGAAGAATCGGGAGTAGAATCCTTTCCCCCTCTGACTTCGGGGAACTCTTTCTACGGCTCTTTTCTGGAGCATTAGTGAGAGTTCTTTTTGAAGGAGATGCAGATTATTGTGCTGCATAGGACGTGGGGGGTTCAGAGGAGGAGTCTCTACGAACTCCAAAGTATGTCCGAACCGAACCAGCTGGAGAACCCACCGATCCGTCGTGATTTTTTGCCAATTGTGGAGGAAGTTCGATATTTTCCCTCCAACTGCGTAATGTGGAGAAAAAGTGGAGGCCTGTGGGAGAAAGTTCATTGCCGTCTGGCTGCGGCCTTATTTCCTCCTCGTCCTCGAAAGGAAGACTTGTTGTACGATGAGTGGCCTTGTTGCTGTCTCTGCTGGTATTGTGGCTTGTATTGCTGTGATGCGCCATAGGAGGTTTTGTATCCCTGATAGGCACCTCTTGTCTGTTGTCCTCTTCCTCTGGTGCCCCGAAAGGAAGTAGTTTTGTACTGGAGGGTACCGAGGGCTTTCGCGGTCTCTGTATCTCTTTTGATACCCTGCAGCATCTCATCTATATGCTCTCCAAAGAGCAGTACTCCATCGAACGGCATGTCCAGTACTTTGGTCTGTACCTCAGGCCGGAACGATGTGGCTTTAAGCCACCCCTGGCGCCTGAGGACTGCTGCCCCTGCTATCTGTCTAAATCCTGTAGAGGAGATATCCATCGCCACATCTATCATTTCCGAGGCAGATCGCTCGCCCTCAAGGAGTATCTTCTTTGCCTCTTCCTTCTGGTCTTCTGGTATTGCTCCTAAATATGGGGCAATGTCCGCCCACATCTGGCGATTGTATTGTCCTAAGAGGGCCAGGGAGTTTGCCGCCCGGATAGAAAGGGCCGACATGGACGAAAACTTTTTACCAATATTATCAAGTTTACGGCCTTCCTTATCTGGTGGCGCAGTCAACGCAGCTGACGGATTACTAGATTTACGCTGTGCAGCATGCGTAATAAATGAGTCCGGTTTCGTTTGGCCTATAAGGCATGCCGGAGCCTTGTCTGGGGCCTTATGTTTCTTGTCGAGCCTGGGCGGAACTGGAATCAGAGATGAGGGGTTTTGCATTATCTTTACCCCCTGATCCCAGATGTACTCAATAATAGGGATGGATCGCACAGCCTTCGTGAATGGCTCTTTAAAGCCATACAGGAAGCAATCCTGGGTTTGTGTGGTCATTTTGATTTTAAACCTTGCCCCAGCCCTTTCCACAATATTATGAAACCCCCGAAATCCTCTGGGGGTGAATCCGTCTGTGCCTGGTCAGGGGATGCCGGAGTTCTGATGGACTTGTCGCAGGTTGGAACATTGAACCATCATCAGAATCCTCCGTGTCCAGCAGATGGGTCGGTGGCAGTGTCGGTGGCAGTGGCTGGACTCTGCTAGGCGACGTCAATTCCAGCGTTAAAGTACCCGTTGTCAGCCTGTAGTGTGTGTAAGAGCACTTCAGCGTAGGAGACTCTGTAGTCAACGAGCCCGTCAACGGGGTGGTCGTCGACGGTGGAGCGTCTATGGCCTTAGCAGATGACTCTGCTGTCTTCATCAACGACTATGCTGTCGACGGCAGCGTCGACGGCAGTGTCGACGTTGGACCTGTCGTCGATGGCTTAGTCGACGATCGCGTCTACGTCGGCTTCGTCGACGCTGGTGTCGACGTCGGTGGCCTCGTAGACGCTGGTGTCGACGACGATGACTTCTTCGACGCCGGTGTCGACGTCGATGGCTTCGTCGACGATGGCGCCGTCGATGAGGAAATAGTCGACGCTGATGTGACTCTCGTCGACGACGATTTTATTTTCGTCGACGTGTTAGACGTCGTCGACGACAATTCTTTAAAGCAATGATGGATATAATAGACCTACCCGTCGACGACGATGCTGTGGTAGAGGTCATGGCGGAGAAGGACGATGCCGTCGACGTAGATAAAGTTGCTGTCGACGTCGTTACAGGCATGGCTGAAGTTACCAGCAAAGGCTTTTTGAAGGTGGCATCCTGAAGAGAAGTCTTCCCTGCCATGGCCTGTGGACGAACCTCTGAAGACTTGGGCATCTTCTTCTGAGGTGGCTCTGCAGACCGGCCTGGCGATGATGTCTGGGCCTTTTGGAAGAGGAGTGTGAGCTCCTAAAGGAACACTCGCTTTCACCTGAAGAGACTGTCCGATGCTTCTCTTTAAGTCTCTTGAGCCATAAAAGCAGGCGCCCCTCTCTGTCCTTCAGGGTCTTGGCAGAGAAAGTGCCGCAGACTTTGCAATCCTTCGCAGAGTGGTCAGGATAGAGACAGTAGAGGCAGTCTTCATGCCTGTCATCCACATGTAGTCTCAACTTGCTGCATGAAGCACAGGGTTTAAAGAGTCCTTTTTTAGGAGTGTCAGACATGGTGGACTGAAGTACTCCTCCACAAGAATAAGATCTGAGAAAAATATGGAATAAATCCAGAAATATCAGAAAGCTGAGCAGAGCTCAGTGGAGACTCCCTTAGCACGACGTGCGGTAGAAAATCTGAGGGACTAGGGCTCCTTCCAGGAAGGTTCTAGAGGGTGGTAGTAGCTGATTGGCTCCTGGCCAAAGTTTGGTCCTTTTTACAAAAGGACTGAGTAGGTTACTAATGTGAGGCCTCTGGCCTATTAGTATGTATATGTCTATATGACATTACTATTGTTATGTACCGGGGACTCCCACCCCGACGACGGGGAATGATTCAGGCATGTGAATCTATGAAAGATACCCATAATACTGGATAAGTGGTGGTGATGGATGTGGTGGTGGATGTGGTGGATGCAGTGGATGTGGTGGTGGATGTGGTGGTGAATGTGGTGGTTGCAGAAAGATAATCACGGTTATCTGCGGGCAGTCTTGCAAAACTTCCAGATTAAGATGCAGTCGCTGCCCAGCGCCAGGGCTTCGCAGGAAAGAAGCACTATTTCCTTCAAGGCTTCGGGTTGTCATGCAGGCTGCTATGGGGCCACGGTGAACAGGTTCAATATGTTTGTTTAAAGAGCCTAATGTTTTCGTTTGGACAGACGGTGCCACCTGCTCGGTTGACGGGGTGCCTTCCTGCGAACATAACCCAAACCTGGCAATCCCACCAGAGCTGAAATCACCCCTGTGAGAAACTGTTGAGCAATCAATCACCCGAGACAAGCATAACTGAAACCCTCCAACCTGTCATTTTTATCGTACGCTAATGCGAGCGAGCAAAGGGCTGCCCACCAAGGGGTCGAGACAATAAAACCACAAACACATGCAGAGCTCCTGTGATAATTCTAGACTTGTGCGATCTTCATACATTCACAGTTAAGTAAAAGAATCCCCTAGTCGGGTCTCTATAGTCAGTCATCCAATGTAAAATGTGCTCACATCCTTATTTGGTTTTTTTCACCCATTTGTTCATCTTTGCTTAAAGTATTGGAAAGCTGCACGAGGCTGCCATGCACGGAGCAAACAACGGTTGCTAACAGCTACAATACGTCGGATACCTATTTTCTCCTGGACCTGTTAAGTGACTTCCTAGGCTGCAGTTTTGGATGTGGTGGTGGTGGATGTGGTGGTGGATGTGGTGGTGGATGTGGTGGTGGATGATGTGGTGGATGATGTGGTGGATGATGTGGTGGATAATTAATGTGGTGGATAATTAATGTGGTGGTGGATAATTAATGTGGTGGATAATTAATGTGGTGGTGGATAATGTGGTGGTGGATAATGTGGTGGTGGATAATGTGGTGGTGGATAATGTGGTGGTGGATAATGTGGTGGTGGATAATGTGGCGGTGGTGGATAATGTGGCGGTGGTGGATAATGTGGCGGTGGTGGATGGGGCGGTGGTGGATGTGGCGGTGGTGGATGTGGCGGTGGTGGATGTGGCGGTGGTGGATGTGGCGGTGGTGGATGTGGCGGTGGTGGATGTGGCGGTGTTGGATGTGGCGGTGGTGGATGTGGCGGTGGTGGATGTGGCGGTGGTGGATGTGGCGGTGGTGGATGTGGCGGTGGTGGATGTGGCGGTGGTGGATGTGGCGGTGGTGGTGGTGGATGTGGCGGTGGTGGATGTGGAGGATGTGGAGGTGGTGGATGTGGTGGTGGTGGATGTGGTGGTGGTGGATGTGGTGGTGGTGGATGTGGTGGTGGTGGATGTGGTGGTGGTGGATGTGGTGGTGGTGGATGTGACGGTGGTGGATGTGGTGGTGGTGGATGTGGTGGTGGATGTGGTGGTGGTGGATGTGGTGGTGGATGTGGTGGGGGATGTGGAGGGGGATGTGGAGGGGGATGTGGAGGGGGATGTGGTGGGGGATGTGGTGGGGGATGTGGTGGGGGATGTGGTGGGGGATGTGGTGGGGATGTGGTGGGGATGTGGTGGGGGAGGTGGTTGGGGAGGTGGTTGGGGAGGTGGTTGGGGAGGTGGTGGGGGAGGTGGTGGGGGAGGTGGTGGGGGAGGTGGTGGGGGAGGTGGCAGGGATGTGGCGGGGATGTGGCGGTGGATGTGGCGGTGGATGTGGCAGTGGATGTTGTGGTGGAGGTGGATGTGGATGTGGTGGAGGTGGATGTGGTGGAGGTGGATGTGGTGGAGGTGGATGTGGTGGAGGTGGATGTGGTGGAGGTGGATGTGATGGTGGTGGATGTGGTGGTGGTGGATGTGAATGTGGTGGTGGTGGATGTGAATGTGGTAGATGTGGTGGTGGATGTGGCGGTGGATGTGGCGGTGGATGTGGCGGTGGATGTGGCAGTGGATGTGGTGGAGGTGGATGTGGTAGTGGTGGATGTGGTGGTGGTGGTGGATGTGACGGTGGTGGTGGATGTGGTGGTGGATGTGGTGGTGGATGTGGTGGTGGATGTGGTGGGGGATGTGGTGGGGGATGTGGTGGTGGATGTGGTGGGGGATGTGGTGGGGGATGTGGTGGGGGATGTGGTGGGGGAGGTGGTGGGGGAGGTGGTGGGGGAGGTGGTGGGGGAGGTGGTGGGGGAGGTGGTGGGGGAGGTGGTGGGGGAGGTGGCAGGGATGTGGCAGGGATGTGGCGGGATGTGGCGGTGGATGTGGCGGTGGACGTGGCGGTGGACGTGGCGGTGGACGTGGCGGTGGATGTGGCGGTGGATGTGGCGGTGGATGTGGCGGTGGATGTGGCGGTGGATGTGGAGGTGGATGAGGAGGAGGTGGATGTGGTGGAGGTGGATGTGATGGTGGTGGATGTGGTGGTGGTGGATGTGAATGTGGTGGTGGTGGATGTGAATGTGGTGGTGGTGGATGTGAATGTGGTGGTGGTGGATGTGAATGTGGTGGTGGTGGATGTGAATGTGGTGGTGGTGGATGTGGTGGGGGATGTGGTGGTGGTGGATGTGGTGGGGGATGTGGTGGGGGATGTGGTGGGGGATGTGGTGGGGATGTGGTGGGGGAGGTGGCGGGGATGTGGCGGTGGATGTGGCGGTGGATGTGGCGGTGGATGTGGCGGTGGATGTGGCGGTGGATGTGGCGGTGGATGTGGCGGTGGATGTGGCGGTGGATGTGGCGGTGGATGTGGCGGTGGATGTGGCGGTGGATGTGGCGGTGGATGTGGCGGTGGATGTGGCGGTGGATGTGGCGGTGGATGTGGCAGTGGATGTGGTGGAGGTGGATGTGGCAGTGGATGTGGTGGAGGTGGATGTGGTGGAGGTGGATGTGGTGGAGGTGGATGTGGATGTGGTGGAGGTGGATGTGGTGGAGGTGGATGTGGTGGAGGTGGATGTGGTGGAGGTGGATGTGATGGTGGTGGATGTGAATGTGGTGGTGGTGGATGTGATGGTGGTGGATGTGAATGTGGTGGTGGTGGATGTGAATGTGGTGGTGGTGGATGTGGTGGTGGTGGATGTGGTGGTGGTGGATGTGGTGGTGGTGGATGTGGTGGTGGTGGATGTGGTGGTGGTGGATGTGGTGGTGGTGGATGTGGTGGTGGTGGATGTGGTGGTGGTGGATGTGGTGGTGGATGTGGCGGTGGATGTGGCGGTGGATGTGGCGGTGGATGTGGCGGTGGATGTGGTGGATGTGGTGGTGGATGTGGCAGTGGTAGATATGGCGGTGGTGGTGGATGTGGCGGTGGATGTGGCGGTGGATGCGGTGGTGGAGGTGGTGGATGTAGTGGTGGTGGTGGATGTAGTGGTGGTGGTGGATGTAGTGGTGGTTGTGGATGTAGTGGTGGTGGTGGTGGATGTGGTGATGGTGGATGTGGTGGTGATGGATGTGGTGGTGATGGATGTGGTGGTGATGGATGTGGTGGTGATGGATGTGGTGGTGATGGATGTGGTGGTGATGGATGTGGTGGTGGTGGTGGATGTGGTGGATGTGGTGGATTTGGTGGATGTGGTGGATGCGGTGGTGGATATGTGGTGGTGGATGTGGTGGATTTGGTGGATGTGGTGGATGCGGTGGTGGATATGTGGTGGTGGATGTGGTTGTGGGTGGTGGTGTTGGATGTGGTGGGGACGGATGTGGTGGGGACGGATGTGGTGGGGACGGATGTGGTGGGGACGGATGTGGTGGGGACGGATGTGGTGGGGACGGACGTGGTGGGGACGGACGTGGTGGGGACGGACGTGGTGGGGACGGACGTGGTGGTGACGGACTTGGTGGTGATGGATGTGGTGGAGGTGGTGGTGGATGTGGTGGTGGTGGTGGATGTGGTGGTGGTGGTGGATGTGGTGGTTGCAGAAAGATAATCACGGCCATCTGCGGGCAGTCTTCCAAAACCTCCAGATTAAGATGCAGTCGCTGCCCAGTGCCAGGGCTTCGCAGGAAAGATGCACTATTTCCTACGAGGCTTCGGGCTGTGACGCAGTCTGCTATGGGGCCACGGTAAACAGGTTCAATATGTTTGTTTAAAGAGGCTAATGTTTTCGTTGGACAGACGGTGCCACCAGCTCAGTTGACAGGGTGCCTTCCTGCGAACATACCCCATACCTGGCAATCTCACCAGAGCTGATATCACCCCTGTGAGAAACTGTTGAGCAATCAATCACCTGAGACAAGCATAACTGAAACCCTCCAACCTGTCATTTTCATCGTACGCTAATGCGAGCGAGCAAAGGGCTGCCCACCAAGGGGTCGAGACAATAAAACCACAAACACATGCAGAGCTTCTGTGATCATTCTAGACTTGTGCGATCTTCACACATTCACAGTTAAGTAAAAGAATCCCCTAGTCGGGTCTCTATAGTCAGTCATCCAATGTAAAATGTGCTCACATCCTTATTTTTTTTTTCACCCATTTGTTCATCTTTGCTTAAAGTATTGGAAAGCTGCACGAGGCAGCCATGCACAGAGCAAACAACGGTTGCTAACAGCTACAATACGGCGGATACCTTTTTTCTCCTGGCTCGTTCAGTGACTTCCTAGGCTGCAGTTTTGGATGTGGTGGTGGTGGATGTGGTGGTGGTGGTGTATGTGGTGGTGGTGGTGGTGTATGTGGTGGTGGTGGTGTATGTGGTGGTGGATGTGGTGGTGGTGTATGTGGTGGTGGTGTATGTGGTGGTGGTGGATGATGTGGTGGATGATGTGGTGGATGTGGTTGTGGATGTGGTGGTGGATGTGGTGGTGGATGTGGTGGTGGTGGATGTGGTGGTGGTGGTGGATGTGGTGGTGGTGGTGGTGGTGGATGTGGTGGTGGTGGATGTGGTGGTGGTGGATGTGACGGTGGTGGATGTGGCGGTGGTGGATGTGGTGGATGTGGTGGTGGATGTGGTGGATGTGGTGGGGATGTGGCGGGGGATGTGGCGGGGGATGTGGCGGGGGATGTGGCGGGGGATGTGGCGGGGGATGTGGCGGGGGATGTGGCGGGGGATGTGGCGGGGGATGTGGCGGGGGATGTGGCGGGGGATGTGGCGGGGGATGTGGCGGGGGATGTGGCGGGGGATGTGGTGGTGGTGGATGTGGTGATGGTGGATATGGTAATTGATGTGGTGGTTGTGGATGTGGTAGAGGTGGATGTGGTAGAGGTGGATGTGGTGGTGATGGATGTGGTGGTGGTGGATGTGACGGTGGTGGTGGATGTGACGGTGGTGGATGTGACGGTGGTGGATGTGGTGGTGGATGTGGCCGTGGATGTGGCCGTGGATGTGGCCGTGGATGTGGCCGTGGATGTGGCCGTGGATGTGGCCGTGGATGTGGCCGTGGATGTGGCCGTGGATGTGGCCGTGGATGTGGCCGTGGATGTGGCCGTGGATGTGGATGTGGCCGTGGATGTGGCCGTGGATGTGGCCGTGGATGTGGCCGTGGATGTGGCCTTGGATGTGGTGGTGGCCGTGGATGTGGCTGTGGATGTGGAGGTGGTGGTGGATGTGGTGGATGTAGTGCTGGTGGTGGTGGATGTGGTGATGGTGGATGTGGTGATGGTGGATGTGGTGATGGTGGATGTGGTGATGGTGGATGTGGTGATGGTGGATGTGGTGATGGTGGATGTGGTGATGGTGGATGTGGTGATGGTGGATGTGGTGATGGTGGATGTGGTGATGGTGGATGTGGTGATGGTGGATGTGGTGATGGTGGATGTGGTGATGGTGGATGTGGTGGTGGTGGAGGATGTGGTGGTGGTGGATGTGGTGGTGGTGGATGTGGTGGTGGTGGTGGATGTGGTGGTGGATGTGGTGGTGGTGGATGATGTGGATGTGGTAGAGGTGGATGTGGTGATGGATGTGGTGGTGATGGATGTGGTGGTGGTGGATGTGGTGGTGGTGGATGTGGTGGTGGTGGATGTGGTGGTGGTGGATGTGGCGGTGTTGGATGTGGCGGTGTTGGATGTGGTGGTGGATGTGGTGGATGTGGTGGTGGATGTGGTGGATGTGGTGGTGGATGTGGTGGATGTGGCGGTGGTGGTGGATGTTGTGGATGTGACGGTGATGGATGTGGTGGTGGGGGATGTGGTGGTGGGGGATGTGGTGGCGGTGGATGTGGTGGTGGGGGATGTGGTGGTGGATGTGGCGGTGGTGGTGGATGTGGCGGTTGTGGTGGATGTGACGGTGGTGGTGGATGAGGTGGTGGTGGTGGATGAGGTGGTGGTGGTGGATGAGGTGGTGGTGGATGTGGTGGTGGTGGATGTGGTGGTGGTGGATGTGGTGGATATGGTTGATGTGGTGGTTGGGGTGGATTTGGTGGATGCTGTGGTGGATGCAGTGGTGGATATGTGGTGGTGGTGGATGTTGTGGTGGTGGATGTGGTGGTGGATGTGGTGGTGGATGTGGTGGTGGATGTGGTGGTGGATGTGGTGTGGATGTGGTGTGGATGTGGTGTGGATGTGGTGTGGATGTGGTGGATGGGTTGGATGGGTTGGATGTGGTGGTGGAAGTGGTGGATGAAGTGGTGGATGAGGTGGTGGTGGATGAGGTGGTGGTGGATGTGGTGGTGGTGGATGAGGTTGGATGATGTGGTGGATGGGGTGGATGATGTGGTGGTAGACATGGTGGATGTGTTGGTGGATGTGTTGGTGGAAGTGGTGGTGGATGTGGTGGTGATGGATGTGGTGGTGATGGATGTGGTGGTGATGGATGTGGTGGTGATGGATGTGGTGGTGATGGATGTGGTGGTGGTGGTGGTGGTGATGGATGTGGTGGTGGTGGTGGTGGATGTAGTGGATTTGGTGGATGTGGTGGATTCGGTGGATGTGGTGGATTCGGTGGATGTGGTGGATTTGGTGGATGTGGTGGTGGTTGATGTGGTGGATGTGGTGGTGGTTGATGTGGTGGATGGGGTGGATGGGGTGGTGGATGGGGTGGTGGATGGGGTGGATGGGGTGGTGGATGGGGTGGTGGACGTTGTGGATGAGGTGGTGGTGGATGTGGTGGTGGATGTGGTGATGGTGGATGTGGTGATGGTGGATGTGGTGATGGTGGATGTGGTGATGGTGGATGTGGTGATGGTGGATGTGGTGATGGTGGATGTGGTGATGGTGGATGTGGTGGTGGTGGATGTGGTGGTGATGGATGTGGTGGTGATGGATGTGGTAGTTGTGGTGATGGTGGATGTAGTGGTGGATGTGGTGGTGGTGGTGGATGTGGTAGATGTGGAGTGTTGGACGGCGACCTCAGGAGCGAGCAGGAAGTGTACCTTATCACCCTGGGGTCCACCTTCCTAAGTACAGAGTCGAGCCCTGGCGGGAGACTCCTCAGGGGGAGAGTCTCGAATCTAGGATCGTACACACTCTATAAGCACCACACGACAAAGAGACACCACACCGTAGTTTCTTAAGAACGTTTCTTTATCTCGTGATTCAAAAGGATCTTTAAGATCGGCAAAGGCAGGTATTTACAAATAGGGCAAGGGCCCACAGAGTCTCGGTCAGGGTAGGGGTAGCGGGACAGTCTTAGTGTTCAAAGATCAATATCGGTGCGTATCCGGCGCACAGCTCTCAATCCTCGAGCCAGGGGATACGATGCGATCTTTGAGGTCCAGCCGGGCCAGGAGAGTCAGGGAGCGGCGAGTCACTCAGCAGGGCCCAAGCAGGATATCGGAGGTCTTACGATCTTCAGGGGAGCCGCGAGTCACTCAGCAGGGCACAGGAGTCCAAGGTTTGCACGGGAGCCGCGAGTCACTCAGCAGGGCTCAGATGTTCCGAAGTGGCAGGGGAGCCGCGAGTCACTCAGCTGGGCTCAGATGTTCCAAATTTACCGGGGAGCCGCGAGTCACTCAGCAGGGCTCAGGTGGTTCCAGGAGAAGTCCTTCTCTGCCAGGCGAGCCGCGACCACGTCAGCAGGGCTCTCGGTGTTCCAGAGTCGAATCTGTCGATAGTCCCGGAGCATCCCCAGTTATAGGACTGTTCCTCTTTGATTTCCGGAGTTCTGGTATGCGGGGGTCTTGACACCTGGGGGCCGCTTGTTGGGGTTTCCTGCCACGCGGCCCTTTGATCCATTCATGTCAGGTTCGGGAGGAGTCCCAGACACACAGCAGGCGTGGAGCCAGCCGCCAGGGTGGCCGGAGGGGCGATCGAAACCCATCTCTCGAGGGGAGGTCGGAGGTGTGAGATAAAGTGCTCCTCCCTCTCTCACTCAAGGGGAGCGCGCTGTCCTCCAGCCAGGGTGGCGCCTCTCGGCCTAGGCTGCGCTGGATCGGGCGGCCATCTTAGATGCCGGGAAGTGGGCACACAGGGCCTACGGGCCGGGAAGATGGAGGCACGGACGGGGCAGTCCGGGGACGGGTGTGTGTAACATGGAGGGAAGGGTTGGCTAGGCCGGGGGACTCAGGGGTCTGTTGTGGGGTACATCTCGGAAGGGGGTGCCTAAGGGTCAGGGAGGACCATGCCACGAGGCCGGGTCTAACATGGAGGATGAAGTGGTGGTGGGTGTGGTAATGGTAGATGTGGAGGATGAAGTGGTGGTGGGTGTGGTGGTGGTGCCGGATGTGGTGGGTGGTGGTGAATGTGGTGGGTGGTGGTGAATGTGGTGGGTGGTGGTGAATGTGGTGGTTTAAGTGGTGGATGTGGAGGATGAGGTGGTGGTGGATGCGGTGGTGGTGGATGTGGTGGTGGATGTGGTGATGGTGGATGTGGTGATGGTGGATGTGGTGATGGTGGATGTGGTGATGGTGGATGTGGTGATGGTGGATGTGGTGATGGTGGATGTGGTGATGGTGGATGTGGTGATGGTGGATGTGGTGATGGTGGATGTGGTGATGGTGGATGTGGTGATGGTGGATGTGGTGATGGTGGATGTGGTGGTGGTGGTGGATGTGGTGGTGGTGGTGGATGTGGTGGTGGTGGATGTGGTGGTGGATGAGGTGGTGGTGGTGGATGTGGTGGTGGTGGATGTGGTGGTGGATGTGGTGGTGGTGGTGGATGTGGTGGTGGTGGATGTGGTGGTGGTGGATGTGGTGGTGGTGGATGTGGTGGTGGTGGATGTGGTGGTGGATGTGGTGGTGGTGGATGTGGTGGTGGTGGATGTGGTGGTGGATGTGGTGGTGGTGGATGTGGTGGTGGATGTGGTGGTGGTGGATGTGGTGGTGGTGGATGTGGTGCATGTGGTGGATGTGGTGCATGTGGTGGATGTGGTGGTGGTGGATGTGGTGGTGAATGTGGTGGTTGCAGAAAGATAATCGTGGCCATCTGCGGGCAGTCTTGCAAAACCTCAAGATTAAGATGCAGTCGCTGGCCAGCGCCAGGGCTTCGCAGGAAAGATGCAATATTTCCTCCGAGGCTTCGGGATGTCACGCAGGCTGCTATGGGGCCACGGTGAACAGGTTCAATATGTTTGTTTAAAGAGGCTTAATGTTCTCATTGGACAGACGGTGCCACCTGCTCCGTTGACGGGGTGCCTTCCTGCGAATATACCCCAAACCTGGCAATCCCACCAGAGCCGAAATCACCCCTGTGAGAAACTGTCGAGCAATCAATCACCCGAGACAAGCATAACTGAAACCTTCCAACCTGTCATTTTCATTGTACGCTTATGCGAGCGAGCAAAGGGCTGCCCACCAAGGGGTCGAGACAATAAAACCATAAACGCATCCAGAGCTTCTGTGATCATTCTACACTCGTGCGATCTTCACACACTCACAGTTAAGTAAAACAATCCCCTAGTCGGTTCTCTATAGTCAGTCAAGGATGTCCATTCAACACCCTTGGAAGACAGTTTGTATCCTAAATATTCCACAGAACTCACATTTAAGTTACATTTTTCAAGGCTCTGGGTAACACCTTTGCTCTGTAGAATAGAAAAAAACAGTATTCAATGTTTTGTTGGGTTGATTCCAATCAGAACAATACACCAACACATCATCTTTGAATGCCATCACCCTGAAATGCCTTTGAACATACTCTCCACAATCCTCTGAAAGACTGCTGATGCAAGTCCGAAAGGCAAGAGTTTATATTGGAATAAACCTTCCGGGGTGATGAACGCAGTGTAGTGCCTGGACTCGAGATGCAAATCAATTTGATAATAAGCGGAAGTCATATCTAGTAGACTAAACCACTTACCATACTTCAGGGTAGTTGTCATTTCTGTGATGTTGGGCAATGGGAGTTGATTAACCCAAATGTGGCGATTTAAATCACGAAGATCAACACACATGCACAACACCCCATTGGCTTTCCTGGCTAAAACAATGGGAGAAACCACATTTGGAGGATTCAATGGGTTCTATGACATCGCTAGAACACAATTTGTCTAATTCTTGTTTTAATGCATCACGCATAGCAAGGGGTACCCTGCAAACTTTGTGCACCACTGATTTCGCACCGTCAACCAATCTAATCTTGAACCCTTTGGAATAGGCCGAACAACTCCTTAAACATTTCAGGGTACACAGACTGCCATGCTTCTTCCTTGATGGTTTGTAAAGAGACCAAATCTTTCTTACATATGACTTGGTAAGAGTCACTGGGTCCAGTACAATCCCCAAATTACCTTGGTCATGCCACCCCAGCAAACAAGCATCAACCTTGGCTACACATAACACCTTGAGATTTGCTGCTTTTGAAACCTTAATTGGCATATAATTCCCCTAGCACCTCAATCCTTTTACCGTCATAACCAACAGGCCGTATTGTCGAATGCTTTAAAGAAAACCCTTGCGACTGAAACAAATCCTCCCCTATCTTATCACTAATAAGTGTAAATGGGGATCCGTTGACATTCAAGACACACAAGGGTCGTCTTACTTCTTGTGTAATAAAAGTGACTGCATCAGCACATTGAGATTCTGTTACCATGCAAATTCGGTCTTCTTCACTTGAGGACGACTCTCGTGTGAGTTACTCAACGTTGAGAACTTTCTTGGATAAGGAGTCAGGGATAACAGGGCCTAGAGTGAGTGGGAGGAAGCTAGATGGGCTGAAATGAGACAGTCACTTCTCTTAAAAGATTCTAAGAACTTTTGGGCCATTGCTACCTCCTCGGAGAGCGGTGAGCGAGATAGTGGGGTCTCGAACATCGCTCCCATAGTCTGGGAGACGCATTTTAGGTCACTTTATACTAGTCCTGAATCAGGGATACCTGATCGCCAAGGGCGGGAAAACTTGTCTAGAGCGATTTTACCCCCCCAGATTAGTATGACCATGGTCCCCCTGCATGAGCATGGAATGTCGGGGACCTGGGGGCACGGGATTTCCCTCTGTAATAATCAGGACAATATGTTGGTCCCTGGGGCACCTACGGCCCCAGACCGCCCGCACGAGCGTAGACTGCCGGGGGTCTGGGCTTTCGGGGCTCCCCCTATAAAAATTTAGACACTACCCTCGTTTTTGGGACTTCTACGACCCCAGACCCCCCGCACGAGTATCGACTGCCGGGGGACTTGGGTCCCGGGGATCCAATTTGTAAGAGAAAGGACAACCAGCCAGCCCTTGTGGCTTCCGTGGCCCCAGACTCCCCGCATGAGTATAGACTGCCGGGGGTCTCGGGCCCTGGCGATGGGATGGGACAAGTGGGTGTCCTAGAGAGGATTACCATACCTAATCTTGATTTTATTTCCCTCAAAGAAGTGGAGTCGGCAATTGTGAGGCTACCCCCAAACAAAGCTCCCGGTCTCGATAGGCTCCCAGGAGATCTTTTTCGTTCCCAACCTAAAATCTGGGCCCCATACCTGATGGTCTTGTTCAATGCGGTCCTACAAGGTTCGGCATTGCCTGAGACCTGGCTTGGAGCCGAGATTGTTCCAATTTTTAAAAAGGGATGTCCACTTGCTCCATCTAACTATAGGCCAATTAGCTTAATTGACACTACCCAGAAGCTGGTGGGGCGAATCCTACTCGATAGAATATTGGGTTGGATGGAGGAGAATAAAGTCCTAACCACCCTCCAGGCCGGATTTAGATCAGGGGTCTCGACCATGGACCAGATCTTCCGACTCCAGGTCCTATACTGGAAAACTGCAAGAATAGAGGGTGGCAGCCTCTACCTTGTTTTTGTGGACCTGCGGGCCGCATTTGATCTGGTTCCCAGGGAGAGGCTCTGGACGGTCTTGGAGGAGCTTGGTCTCCCTCCCTATTTGTTGAAAGCCCTCATCAGATTCCATACAGGGAATTATGCACAGGTGAGATGTGGAAGGAACGGGGAACTATCGCTTCCCAGTTACCCGGGGGGTACACCAGGGCTGTGTACTGGCCCCCACCCTCTTTAGCCTATATGTCAATGGTCTGATAGATGTACTTTCTGGCGTCTGGACAACGATGCTCCTCGCCTGGCCACTGGTAGGGTGCCCGCTTTGATGTTCGCGGATGACACCCTATTGTTATCGCGGACATCAACGGGCATCCAGCGGGTTTTGGACGGGTTTGTGTCTTTCTGTGCCTCACGGGGGCTGGAGATCAACTTGGAGAAGACTAAGTTTATGATCTTCAATCCCCCGAGACACACCCGCCCAAATCCTACGCTGAATGGAACCTCCCTGGAGCGTGTAAAGACTTTTGTATACCTGGGGGTCACATTGACTGAACATTTCACTTGGGATCACCAAATTTCTAAATCTTCCCTGAGACTGGCCCAGATTATGGGAGGCATAGGTAGATTCCATAGTGCTACGACTTTTAAACCTGTCACTCCTGCCCTTGAGATTTACAAAATACAGGTCAGGCCAGCAGCTTTGTATGCCGCAGAACTTTGGGGACACATGAAAGTACATGAGCTATCGAAGGTTGAACATTCCTTCATGCGCCACCTGGTTGCTCTTCCACAAAGTACTCCCCTCATACCACTACGCCTAGACCTGGGCTTGGAATCCATCGACGAGCTGGCAGCTGCACGACCTCTGCTCTATTGGAGAAGGCTTTGGTCTGTGCCGGAGCTTGTATCCTTTAGGGTAGAGTTCATCGCAATCTGGGGTCAGCTACAGCTTAAGAACATACCTTGGCTGGCCCATGTTAAGGCTTTTTTTCATCAAATTGGTATGTCACAACTTTGGGACGCACCTGAAGATAGCTGCGTGAGGACGCAAAGGTCCCAAATGGTGGCGGCTGTAAGGTCATACAACCTAAAAACCCTACCCTGCTCGACCTCCTTGGGAAGGCTGTCCACAGAGTTTTTATTGACGAGAAGTTAGCCCCAGGACGGAGGTGTTTTTGGACATGGTACAGCCCCATTTGCAAGAAAACTGTATGTTCAACTGAGGCATGGTTCCCTACCGATAGCGGCACTAACATCCAGATGGTCACACTCGATGGAGGCCAATTGCCCTGCTTGCAATCATTGGAGGGAAGACATTGAACATATATTTTTCTTCTGCCCCGCATACAGCGGAACTCGGAAATGCTGGATCCTTCCACTATGTAAAAATCTGGGTTTTAGACAATGTGCTCAAGCTTTAAGAGTTTTAACCTATGATACTGCCCCTCCCATTGTTTTTGCTGTTTCCCGTTTTTTATATTGCATGTGGCGGAGAAGAAGTTCTTTTTTAGCATGAAAAACAATGTCTCATATTTACCCATACATTTATCCTTTGATAACTCATTGTTTAATACTTTTTTTAATTCAACTGTATGTCTGATTTTACTGTTGTGCCTGTATTTATTGCACTTTTATGGTCTTCTGGCCGAAATAAAGTTATCAAATGAAAATGGATAAGGAGTCTGTATTGAATGATGATCTGCCAGCAGATTTACAAACTTTGGCGAAATGTCCTCTTTTAAAACACCTGGCACAGGTTTTATCAATGGCAGGACAGAATCTGGCATTGCTAAGATGAGAAGTGTTGCCGCAACATTAGCATTCCTAACTCTTACTAGAGGGTCTGGTACTTGTTCTCACATTTCCACCAGTTCTTTCTTGGCGTGGCTTGTCCTTTAAAGTTTTTCATTTGCTTATGACAGCTAAAACATCTTGTGTTGGAGAACTAGTACTGGAAATTGTAATTTGTTCCAGATGAGAAGTGGTGCTTTCAATCTTGGTGGCAATCTCCAACGCTTTTTGTAAAGTCAAATCAAGTTTGGACAAAAGAGCCTCTTGAACTTTTTTATTATTAGTTTTCTCTACTAGTTGATCTTTGATCATCTCTTCCTAAATGCTTTATATTCGTATGTGTTAGACCCGGCCTCGTGGCGTGGTCCTCCCTGACCCGTCGCAAAACCCTTCCAAGCTTTACACCACAACAGACCCCTGAGTTCCCCAGCCTAGCCGACCCTTCCCTCCATGTTACACACACACGTCCCCAGACTCCCCCGTCCGTGTCCACTTCCCAGCCCCTAAGATGGCCGCCCGATCCAGCGCGGCCCAGGCAGAGAGGCGCCACCTTGGCTGGAGGACAGCGAGCTCCCCTTGAGTGAGAGAGGGAGGAGCAGGTTCTCTCACACCTCCCACGTTCCCTCGAGAGATGGGTTTCAATCGCCCTCCGGCCACCCTGAGGGCTGGCTCCACGCATGCTGTGTGTCTGGGACCCCTCCCGAACCCGACATGAATGGATCAAAGGGCCGCGTGGCAGGAAACCCCAACAAGCGGCCCCCAGGTGCTAAGACCCCAGGATACCAGAACTCCAGAGATCAGAGAGGAGTCGTCCTATAACTGGGGATGCTCCGGGACTATCGAGAGATTCGATTCTGGAACGACGAGAGCCCTACTGATGTGGTCGCGGCTCGCTTGGCAGAGAAGGACTTCTGCTGGAACCACCTGAGCCCTGCTGAGTGACTCGCGGCTCCCTTGCAACTTTGGAACACCTGAGCCCGGCTGAGTGACTCGCGGGTCCCCTGAAGATCGTAAGACCTACGACATCGTGCTGGAGCCCTGCTGAGTGACTCGCGGCTCCCTGACTCTCCTGGTCCGGCTGAACCCCAAAGATCGCATCGTATCCCCCGGTTCTAGGATTGAGAGCTGTGCGCCGGATACGCACCGATATAGACACTGATCCCGTAAGACTGTCCCGCTACCCCAACCCTGACCGAGACTCTTTGAGCCCTTGCTCTAGTTGCAACTACCTGCCTTTGTCGATCATAAAGATCCTTTGAATCACGAGATAAAGAAACGTTCTCAAGAAGCTACGGTGTGGTGTTTCTTTGTCGTGTGGTGCTTGTGTAGTGTGTACGATCCTAGATTCAAGACTCTCCCCCCTGAGAAGTCTCCCGCCAGTGCTCGTCTTTGTAACTAGGGAGGTTGGTCCCAGGGTGGTCAGGTACACTTCCTGCCCTCCCCTGAGGTCGCCTCTTAACATTGGTGGCAAGCGTCGCGATACGAGCCGCAATCTAGAGATCGTACAGTACACGACTAACGCACTACCGAGCAAAGACGACAGAAGAAACCACCATGAGTACCATTGAAGTCGACGCGAGTACTGCATTCCGGGTAGAACAACTGGAGGAGTACACGCACAAAGAACTAAAGGAATTCTGCAAAGAACTGGGAATCGCTACCACTGGCCTCAAAACAAAGGAAGACATGCAGAAAGCATTGAAAGCTTGGGTGGAGTCCGGAGTCCCCTGCACAGAAGGAGCGGCGGCGCAGCCAGATGAACCGGGACTCCCCCAGACAGAAAGCAGCAGCCAGGTACGAAGCATCGTACCAGACGGGGGCCTATCCCCGGAAACGCTCGCGGATCGAGAAAGAAGTCGCCACCACGAGCTCGAGATGGCAAAACTGAAGATCGAAGGCAAAATAAAATTGGCAGAAAAGAAACTTGCGGTCGAGCAAATGAAAGTACAAGGAGAATTAGAAGAGAAGAAACTCCAGCGGGAGCAGGAAGGGAAGAGACTTCAGCTGGAGCACCAGCAAAGCTTGAGGGAGCTCGAACTCAAGGCGAGGAGCGAAGAGAACCGGCCCCCGGGGAACCGAGAGAGCGGACCCCCGGCAGAGCCGAAGGTCCACATCCCCGAAGAGGTGGTCAAAGAATATTACAAAAATGACGACATCCAGCAATGGTTCAAGGCCTACGAAGTTGCCATGACCTCCCACCGAGTCCCACAGAAAGATTGGGGGGCCGGATTGTGGGGTCGATTCCTGAGCGAGGGGAGAGACACCCTGCTCGATCTACCGTCCTCCGTGCAGACTTCCTACAGCCACATGAAGGAGGCCCTCCTGACGAGATACGGCCTCACCCCAGAAATGTACCGCCAGCGGTTCCGGGACTGCAAAAAGATTCCTGGCACCACCTGGGTAGAATACGTAAACTTTTTTAGCAGAGCATTCGAAGGATGGGTCAAGGGCAGCAAAGTGACCACCGTGGAAGAACTAACTGACCTCATGCTGTGGGAACATTTGTCCGCGAATTGTTTTGTGGAACTACGCCAGCATCTGCTCGACAGCAAGCTCGCAGATCCGAGGAAGCTGGCCGTCGAGGCGGATCGCTGGGTGAACACCCGGGGCTCCTGGGGCCCCGTAGGAGACTACCCCCGCACCAGTCAAGGACCACCCCGCCAGAGAGGGGGGGGGGAAACAAGGAGGACCCAGGGAAGCCCAGTCCGGTTCCCAGCGTAGCCCCCCGAGAAACCCACCGCCGAACTTCCCCGCACCTCCACCAGCTACTGCCGGTCCCCCAGGTAGACAGCACAGAGTGACCATCACATGTTTTAGATGTCAAAAGCCCGGGCACTACGCCAGTGATCCCCAGTGTCCCATGGCCCCACGTATCCCTACCACAACTCCCACGGCTAGGCAGATAGCGAATGTAGCTCTAGGGGAGGAGTTTGAGGACACCGAGGAATGGGAACCTACTGCCATGACCCTAGTATCCCTGGGAGATAGGGAGATGGTCCCCGGGAAAGCCCTGCCTACCAACACCAAGAAGTACCGCCAGTTAGTAACAGTGAATGGCCACCGAGTGGAGGCCCTCCGTGACACCGGAGCCAGCATCACAGGTGTCCTTAGCCATTTAGTGCGAGAAGACCAGATCCTCCCCAATGTCCTGTGCCCTGTAATTTCAGCAGATAACACAGAGCCTGTGTAAGGTAGCCCTGATACCATTCCAGTGGGAAGGAGTAGCAGGTAAATTAAAAGTAGCAGTACGGACCTCCCAGCCTGTTGACTGCCTCCTGGGGAATGACCTGGAAAGTTCTCCATGGAAGCAGGTCGAGCGCCGAACCCACCTCGTGATGATGGGTCTTCCCGAGTGGGTGTGCACCACCACCCGCAGAAGGCTTGTCAAGCAGCCAAAGAGAAAAAAAATAGCAGGCCTAGTCTCAGGGCCAGCATGGGGCAGAATACCCAAAGCGAAAACAAACCATCAAGAAGGGCCAGCCAGCAGCTAACAGAACCACAGTCCCAACAAGGAGTACTAGAGTGGTCACGAAGCACACAGAACACACAACTGGCGACCCGCCCCAACGGAAGAACACCTCCAAGAACCAGATACACTCACAGGTCATGAGGGGGGGGGGAGAAGGAGGAGGAGGAGGACGACGAAGCCCCACCAAGAACCTCTGAATGGCCGAGTCCGCAGGGGCGTGGAACAAAAGAGCACCATCGAAAGGAAGGTCCACCAGCCAGTCCAGAAAGTTCTCCGGGAACACACTGTCCCGAAGCCAGGCATGGTGATGAAGGGCAACCGAAGAAGCCATGGCACAACCCAGGACCTCTGAGATGTCCAGAGCGGAACGAAGAATAAACACCGCCAGCTCTCGGCCATCCAACACATGATGCCTTAAATCAACACAGGCACCCTCCTGAGAAGCGGCAGACATAAGGGACTCTACCGTATCCCACAAGCAAGAAGTGGCCCTAGCCAAAACACACAGCGTGTTAAGGGCCCGCAGAGCCGTACTGGTTGAGGCGCACATATTGCGCGTCCAAGGCGTCCAGCCAGCGGGCCTCCCGTGACGGAGGAGACAACATTGGCGGCAGAGAAGGAAAGGCAAAAGTGGGCCTCTGGTAGAGGGGTGGAGGGAAAGGTGTTGGGGCACAGGGTCCCGTGTGGCGGGACGGCCCCAAGTACCCAAAAGAGAAGAATAGAGTGAACCCTCGAAGGGAAGCAGCAGCTACCTACCACCAGAGCCCTGATGGAGAACCTCCAGAAGATGATCCGCAGGAAATGGCAGCTGGATCAGCCATGTGCAAAATTCCCACAGCCGTGGAAACAGCGCGAGCTAAGGCCACACCTGCCTCGGTAGGGCCCCGCGGAGGGGTAGCAGCTACTCTGTAGGTGAAGGCTGAAAGCTAAGGCGGCCATCCCCCAAGCCAACCGGAGGAAGGAAAGGCCAGGTCCGTAAAGAAGGAAGAGGGATGAGGAGTGGGGGACCTGCGGTTCCTCTGGCGAAGACCGCGGCTGCGGAGATGGCGAAGAGCAGTCCTTAGATGACGTCGGGAAAAAGCCATGACGCGGCAGCCCGTCTCCGGCGAGGATGAAACCAGCAAGCGCCGAACCTCTGGAGAAGAGGAGGCGTCCGAAGACAAGTCAACGACCCGACGTCGGCCTGGCGCTGTAGAGTCTGCAATCTGAGGCAGGACTTCGTCGTCCGGGGCCAGGGGAGACGCCGGGGCGGCCTCCGTCACAGGAGACCGGCGTTGGGATGGGGCGGTGCCGACCTGACCTCCGACGAGGCAGACACCTGCGTGGAGGGCAAGAGGGACTCGGGGAGGGACGAAGAGTCCCCCGCCAGCCTCGACCTGTGACGAGACGAGAGGGGCCCTCCGCCAACCCCTGTGGCGCCGCCAGGGCCAGCAGCTGCCGGCGCCGAAGCGGCATCACCTCGGCCTCGTACAAGATTGCTGCCTGACCCGAGGACCGAGAGGGACTCGGGGTGCATCCAGAGCCCCAGCGACCTCCCGCGACACTATAAAGAACTCCCGCGGGAGTTTGCGGCGAACCAGAGGCGCTGTGGTCCAAAGGAGGGACACCCGAAGGGCCGCACCCCAACGGCACCACATCCTCCTAGCGAGTCGGCGCCGGGTCCAGAGCCGCCGGCAACGTCAAGGAGGGCCCGGCACACTGCAAGGGATCCGCTGACGTCCCAGGAGGGGAAGGAGGAGGAGGAGAAGCCTACGAGTCCTTCAAAGCCGCCGCATATGTCTCCATCTGGGCTCTAGTCACCCCCACACCGGGGAACAGCGGAATGGGGACGACACACGGGGCTGCACCACCCACGGAGAGCCCGTGACCCCAACAGGCTGGAAACTGACCCTCGGGGACAAACTGCGACACTTACCGGGCGGGGTGAAAATGCCGACCTGGACATGCGAGCTGAGAGAAGTTTCATACAGCGCTCCTGCCAGGACTACGGTTTCATCTGCTGGCATGCCTCACAATCAGTGGAGTCATGGTGTTTCCCCAAATACCACATGCAGATGGGGTGAGGATCCATCGGCGACATCAGGCGTCCACAAGACGAGCACGTCGTAAAGCCCGAAGGCATTCGCACACTGTTCCCGCACATGCAATAGTGAAATGGAAAAAAAGGGGCCTAAACAGGCCCAGAGCACGATCCGGATCCGCGTTGCAAGTGGAAAAGGAAAAAAAAAACTAAGTAGGCGTGTCGGAGTGGGACTTGTGACCTCGCTGACGTCACGTGCGCGGACGACGCAAGGGCAGAGTCGCGTGGTGCCGTCCCCCTCGGTGCGCAGGGATGCTGTGGCAAAAAAGTTTTCTGGATCCAGTCTCACTCCTCGGGATAATTCTAAGTGAAGGAATTTGCGGCTAGTAGTCTCTATCAGATGTAACATTTTTACATGCTCTGAATCTAGTGTCAAGAGATTTAATGGCTGTAGCATATTCGTCTTCAACTCAGTCACCCTCACCTTCAATGAACAGAACTAAGACTTTTGGAACATGTTTTAGAATACTGCAGCCTTCAGAACCTAAACAGTGCCTTACATTGGCAAATATCTTTTTGTGTGTGAACAAATCACCATCAAGGGCATCTAAGTATGCCCCAAAACTTTCTTTCCATTTTTCCCTTTGGCCTTTCTGGCGAGCATTGTCCTCTGTCTGTGAAAACGGAACAAATGTGACAAGACAACAAGATTTAAAGGCATTTTTATTGCTCACAAAGTTAATGAGCAATAAAGATGCCTTTAAATCTTGTTATCTTGTCCCATTTGCTCCGCTTTCAGAGACGGAGGTCAAGTAGGTTGCAGTTAGGTAGAGGACATTTTTTAAGGTACTAGTCCTGCAGGACTAGTACCATTTATTGGATTTTTCGAGCCCTGAACAATACACAACCCAACATATTACTGCTCACATGACCTTTTGTGTGTTTCTCCCTATGTGTCATGGGTATGCTCAGACGTGGGTCCAATGCTGGCTATGTCACTGGAACCAAGCTGCCGGTCCTGGGTTGCTAATGTTCCGGTTCAGAAAGGACCTGCCATGGAAGTTCAGGATGGACTGTTCCCATGAGGAGCAGTGTCAAGACTGATTTGCATATGGGTAGGTCCAAACTGAGGTGACACAGTGAGCAAAACAACAATGGGTTGGGATGCAACGCTGACTGATTGGCAGTGGTTAGACAAATTGCAAGGATTCCTCCCATCAACTTTTGTGTGTTTCATATATGTTACTATCATTCTTTCTCACATTTCTGTTTGAGTAGAAACTCATTAAAACATGGTCACAGCATAAGCACATATAATTGTCTAATTCAGTATATGAATTTTGGATTTTAAAACTTCTCAAACTGAAGACAGAATTAAAATATTGCATACTAATTGAAAAACATAGTAGGGCCATTAAAATATTAAAAGCAAAGTCGCTAAGAAAAAGTGACTTATCTTCAATGACGCTCTTTCTGTTGGATACTCTATCTACCTACAGCCTCCTCATCAATGGAATTACCCAGGCGCAGATTGGATATGTAAACGTTCTCAACTGCTCTTTAATGCCAGTAAAGGGCGCTGGCTCTGTGTCGGCATAGGAAATGACACCAATGTGATGTCCATTGAGTATAACAACCGTACTCCAGCATCCTGACGTCAGTTTCCCATCCATTTTTTCATGCTTTTGAGGCAATTAGGATGACATACATTATTGTCAGGGTGCGGTGTAACAACTAATTTGAAACTTTATTAAGAGGAATAACCTGTGACTAAACTTCAAGACGGGGAGATGGGAGAATTCGGTGAGGAAGTTGAAAGCAGAGTATTCACCAGAAAAAGTGT
This sequence comes from Lissotriton helveticus, assembly GCF_964261635.1. NCBI lineage: Eukaryota > Metazoa > Chordata > Amphibia > Caudata > Salamandridae > Lissotriton > Lissotriton helveticus. Next base: position 143,973,495 of record NC_136058.1, on the reverse strand, counting down.
TACTGAAAGTAAGTAGTTTTTTTTCGGATGGGTCCTTCGAGCGGCCAATTCCTCTCCTTCTGACTAGATTCCCAAGCAATATCCAATTGTGTGGAGTCTTGAAGGCTGGTCATACAAGGAAATCCTGGAGGACAGAAAAAGCTAAATGGTCTTCTCTCATCAACTCCCAATCTGAGCAATAATCCTTTACAAAAATGAAGAGATGACCAAATTGCCGCCTTGCCCTTTTCAGCCACGAGGACTCCCTTTGCTAGGGCTGAATTCAAGGATGTCACCCTGGGTGAATGAGCTCTTATAACTCTGTGAAGACTCCTTGTGTGAAAGGGCTTTACACACATTTTGAAACACAAGATGATGTAACTTCAAAGGGTCCTTTTTGTACTGCCTTGCCCTTCCTGTTGCTTGCATACTCTATAAAGAGCTGGTAGTTGGTTCTGATGTCCTGGGTTCAATAAAGACAAAAATTGCTCTTGTGGGATCCAGTCTGTAGCTCCCCTCCAACATCTCCGTGGGATGTGGTGGGGGATAAAAGAAGGGTAAAGTAATGAACTGATTGTTGGCCAGTTAAGCTGCTCAGTTTCAGAGAACCAACTTGTCGAGAAAGAAACAAGTGAACAAGGAGAGTGGGCGCTTAGTGCTTGCGAGTCGCTGACACTCTTCGACGATGTTTTGCAATCAGAAAAACAGTTTTAAAGGTGGGTAATCGTAACTGATATCTGTGCAGAGGTTCAAAGGACATTACGTCAAAAATGTTGAAATGCAATTGAGGTTCAATTTGGTTATAACAAACTGGGTGGGAGGAAGCATGTTGGCAAGTCCCTTCAGAACACTTATAGCAATAGGCGACTTAAATAAGGGTGGATGGTCCAGAAGGCAGCGGAAAGCTAAGAAGGCACACAGATAACCAATCACAGTGTCCACCACACAGATCTGCTGAGCCAGTGATACAGTGAACTATAAAAAGTCTGCTGGGTGACCTTTGAAGGGATAAACATTGCTCTTGGAACACCAAGTGATTTACCTTTTCCACCCTTCTAAAGTACACCATTTAGGCAGCATTTCTTCCTCTTGATAGCATGACACCCATATCTTCTGGAGACAACTGGAACACGATCAGGTGTCTCTGCTTAATGGTCAGGTATGTAGATGGAAGCTCTGGCCATCGGGGCACAGCAACTGCCCCTCTAACTGGGAGAGGAGGTCTACTCTGAGTGGAAGAATGGAGCAGAGGGAGAGGTGCAAGTGATCTTTATTCAACTGACCTGGTGACCTGGTCTGGTGACTGCCCTGACCTGGTCAGAGACGGTCGCTCCACCCGCTCCTTGGCCGTCCTGCATCGCTTTGTCGTGTATTTCTATAGGTTCTGATTCGATCCCCCTATTCCTGACCCTATTCTGGTTAAACTTACTAGCTAGTTGACTAACAGTCAGCCCATGAGGCAAGAAATCCCCCATGATGCAGATACCGTTATCTGACGCAGTCACACTACGGCACAGGAACGTGTTATCTGATTAGGTCATAACGCTTGAGATCTAATTAGACAAGCGACATTCCTCCAGCCCCTGATAAGGCATACGACGTTCTCATAACAAATCAAACCTATGACAACCTGGATAATCCGTGCGGCCATTGTTTTGATTTCACAGAGAACTTTAGTAAAGAATGTGCTAACGAGCAAGTCGTATGACATCTTTATTGACGTACCTATGTCCATCCTTACGTCAATCTCGGCACCTTTAAGGTATAAATATTGCCGACCTTGCCCTATGCAAACACACGCGTGGTGACAAGACGGAGCAGCCATACTTGCCGAAGCCGAGAGCAGAAGCAGACCCCGCAGGCAGCAGCCCCGCCTTCCTGACGCGCTGAGAGACGCGCTGCTATCTCAAGCCGAGAGACCCAGCACCGGCGCTTCTGGGCAGCCCTCGCAGGCAGCCTGGAATATCGAGAGCAGAGAAAGAGATACCATTCCTCATTCATCCTAAATTCCAGGTACAGAACTGAATAACCCCTCCTAGAGAATTCTTTAGTTATTCACTTGGCAAAAACAAACTTAAACTAAACTGTAACTTTCTATTCCCGCCCACGCATTAGACTTAGGTCAGGTACACGGGGTAGGCGTATTTAGAAACACCAGTTGAGTACGTTTAGTCAAATGTATATGTGTATGTAAATATATTTTAATCATTTTAAACATCATATGGCTCAGAAACCATATCAATGTTTTTACAGTATTATTTTATACTATTGCTTCTAATGTATGCACTTTACTTAACTATAAGTATTGCAATAATATCGATCCATTTCTCTTGTACGAGAAAAGAGACTGATCAATAAATAACATCTTTTATTGAACACGCCCGTCTCTTCCTTTTCTCTACATTCTGATGAGACTAAGAATGCACGTACTGACTGAGTAAAATAATTGCCTTGTGCTCACACGACTCTCGAGATTGACTCTTGATTAGGGGAGAGCAAAGTTGTCATGTTCTATGGTTGTCAGAAACTAAATCCCTTCTTGTCTAATCAGGGGAGTTAATCCTTCCTTGAACATTCGAGAAAGTTTCTAGCGAACTCTGAGCTTAGCTGGCAAACCCAAAAATTAAGTCTAGTATCGACAGTAGTAGACCTAGTTAACGTCTGGCCTAGGCCTTTACTGCTGTAGGCACTATTCCAATGCGCAGAGCCTATTGGGAAAATAGGAGCTACACTACATGGCGCCCAACGCGTTTGGAAAGGGCGATAAAACTAACGTAAGACATTTAGAGTAACTCAGTCGTGCTTTCTCACTCAGACCCCTTTTCCCAAATACTCCAAAGACGTCTGGAGTGGGTGAAAGGTTATAATATCCTCCAAAACCTCGCAGGAGGGAACTCCTATGTATGGTTCTTGGTCTAGTCAACGTTGAAGGATAAAACAGTTCCAAAATATTGTGCATCTAATCTCTGTTTCCATAAAGAAACCTGATCTGCAAACAAAAATAATACCATCCTGTCAGTAAAATGGGAGACAGCGATGGAGAAAGAGAGGCAATTAGATTAGCTACTGAAATAGCAGATGCTGATGCTACCATGCAAGCAGCAGACGCGGATATAATACTTATTCCGGTCATTAAAAGGAGATCTATAACCTTAAAACTTATAGAAAATGGACTGACACCTAGAGGTGGCACAGTCATATTCGTAATTGAGGCACACGAATATCGGCAGACAGAGGTATACTATACATGGATACATTTTCCAGCAGCAAATGCTGTAACAAAGTACTTCCACTATTACAAAGTAGAGGAACCTCCTGAAACGTACACTCCTTTCGAGGAGGTGGAAGTACCACTCAAATTCCAAGAGCATTTGCTCTTATTTGATGGCGCCCTAATACATAACAATCACATTACAAGGCTCGGTCCTTTAGGAAGACCAGGAGCAACGTGGCCGGTCTTAGCCGGATACACACCACATCCAGACATCGAAAGAATGCCTGCAGCAGAGCTATTAATACAGCTAAAACAACTACTAAAGATTCATAGACAATTAGTTCAGTATGTAATGCGGACTTCAACAATTCAGCCAGCGATTAAAATTCCACAGCTGACCCCTCACCAGGGGAACACAAATAAAATCACACCACAGAACATCCAATCCTGCCTAGGTAAAGTTCCAGCTAAACGGGAACAGATACCATTCTGGTTGGCACAGAAAATTACCCAAATAGAGGCGGTGTTTCCTGACACCACCCCATTAGAAAAACACAGGATTCTGACTATATGTCTCCCAATGGGAATCGCACCACACATTGAGGACTGTGACACTTGGGGTACAGTCTTTGCTTCCATCTATACAAAAACGCACGGTGTTCCATCCATTTCGGTGATACCAGATGTGCTAAAACAAATTCAAGATGAATATGGTCCAGAACCTGCTTTAACTCTTGGTATGAAATTACTGAAAGACTTCAAACAGGTCTCGGCTATATTACTAGCCAACATAAAGGGTGAAGCAGCAAACGTGGCGATCCGCCAGAGGTTAAAAGAGACAGATATAGCAGACCAACCAGCTGAAATTGCCAGAATCATAGAAAAATCCTATGAAGAACTAGGCACAGATAGTCTAGGTGGAATACCAGTAAAACCGCAACTGACTACAAGTCCAGAAAAAATATTTTTTAATAATAATTCACCAAAAAAGAACTGGGATGGAAATAAACAATCCAATCCTAAAGAAAAGAAATTCCAGTCCAGAGGAAGGTCTCCTAGGCGAAGAGAGAAATCTCCGAACCCGAGACAAAGGTCACCTCAGAGTGAACCCTCTGGGAATAGATATAACCTTAGAAATAGGGATAATATTAAAAAACCTGATAGATATCAAGACATTGATACACGTCCCTCTCAATCTTTTCAGAATTCCTCGCAGAAATCGGAAAGAAGAGGACGATCAGAAGAGCACGCCAAGTCCAAAGACAAGGAACCTGCTCAACTGAAAAAGAAATCACAATTTCCAAAAAAGAAGGTAGCCAGTATCAAGGTAGTTAACAATGCCAAGAATACTGAGGACACAACTGAAAAACGGAGAATGGGCTCAGACAATGCTAGACAGCGCAGCAGAGGTGAGCATAGCTCGCAAAGTCCTTATGAATCATCTGGAGACAGTGGACACGAATGAATACCTTCAAGTGGAAACTGCAGATACCAGAGTTAGCAAGCCCCACAAAATATACGAGATAACATTACGTATAGAGGGAGATAAGACTAGGAAAATAAGGGGACTATTTTGGGATAACCTATCCAAGGGCTATGACATCCTTCTAGCTGAAAAAGACTGGCCACCAGAGTTTGTCAGGGAGTGCCCTCATGGCGAAGAAGTAATTATGCCTGCCTTCTCGAATCAAATACCGATTCATAAAAAATATACACTTGCTAGAAAGTGGGCAGTGGCCTTAGCACCTGCTTTATATAAAAATCATGTAGGATGGGATGAGGATTCTCCTCCTCACAAAGTCCAGTTAAAATCACAACCTACTGCACAAAGGCAGTACCCAATTAAGCAAGAAGCTAAAAAACAAGTAAATGAAATACTAGATCAGCTAGAATACCAAGGGGTGATTGAAACTTGCACCTCACAAATGAACAATCCTTTATTTCCGGTCTCCAAACCAGACAATTCGTACCGTCTAGTTTTGGATTACCGACACCTTAACACATGTTGCAAAACTTTTGCAGTGCAAAACTCACACAGTGCTGCACTAATGAATAACATAGTGCGCAAAAAATACAAAACAACCTTGGACATCTCCAACGGATTCTTTTGTCAAAACATAGCACCAGAGAGCAGATATTTAACTGCATTCTCAGTAAATGGCACTCAAAAACAATTCTGTCGGTTAGCCCAGGGGTACAAGAACAGCCCGGGGGTATTCTCAGCGAGAGTAACAGAATTACTACAACTATATGATGATGAAGCATTATCTTATGTCGATGACATTTACTTAACAGATGATGACTTGGAGACTCACTTGAAAAGAGTGAACACCATAATACTTGGTTTCGCTGCAGAGGGTTACAAATTCAACTTCAAAAAGTCCAGAATTGCCCATCTGACGGTCCTATTCTTAGGATATGAGTTATCAAGTGAAGGCAAAAGCCTGGCAGACAATTTCCTAGAGAAATGTGCCGTAATCCAAGCTCCTAAAACACTAAAAAACCTACAGTCAATTCTAGGCTTCCTAAATTTCGGAAGAACTTACATTGCAAATTACGCAGAAAGGGTCAAACCCCTTTACGATCTAATTAAACCAGACTTTAAAAGATCCAGTTGGACTCAAGCACACACAGAAATTTTGAGATCCTTACAAACAGACATGCTAATTAAAACAAAATTAGAAACCCGTGATAATACACGCAACCTTGTGATCCGAGTCATCCCAGGGAGATACGGATTCACATACCTAACCTCTAATGAGGGAGATAAGGTACCAATTGCATTCAAATCACATTTGTACACAAAAGCTGAACAGAGATTCAACAACAAAGGAAAAATTGTTCAAGCAGTTCAAACCGCAATAGCTAGAGAAAAAGACATAGCTGACGGTAGACATATCACAGTCAGAACAGCAGAATCAGCTTTTGAGGCATTAACAACACCGTGTAATTTACCAACAACATCATTGGATCCAGAATGGTTACAATGGGTAAATTCAATCACAACGGACAAAGTATATTACTTCTTTGATCCAGAACTAGAAGAATTAAAAAATCTAAAATATGAAAAAACGTATCCTCTGCCAATCGACATTCTGCCTCTACGACATTACGCCTGTGTAATCTATACAGACGGACATGCTCAACCCTCCGTTTGGGGAGAACATGCATACAATCCCACATGTGAGATTACAAAAGAAGTGTGGCACGGAGGTAAACTAAGACCTCTATTAACAAAATCACACTCAGTAGAAACTAATTCAGAACTACAAACTGAAATATTAGCTTTGAAAATGGCGCTAGATAATGCGGATCGCGAATTCCCGACACTTATAGTGTCAGATTCATATTTCTGCGTCAAAGCATATAACAAGGATTTGCAGACCTGGATTCAGAACGATTACAAAGATGACACGGATGCACCAATAAAGCAGAGACTGCTCTGGGAACAAGTAGCTCTTTTGAAAAAAGAACTACCAAAGACTCACGTGACACACTCACTGAGTCACCAGCGTGATGGCGTTCACGTTGTAGGGAATTCATTGGCTGAAACAGCCGCAGCGGCAGCCAGTAAACCGGCTCCCGTAGATCGAAAAAAGCGTACATTAAAATACATTGACGGCGAAACATTGCTGGCAGTAAAAACGTCATCAAAAGGCGACTGCTCGGCGTTACCGATCAACTATCCACTCAATTACACATACATCATAGATGCAAACTCCATTCCTTTTGCTCGAATCCCTGGAGTGGGGGATAGAGTGATTCCAAACATGGACAGGAGAAACTTGTTAATCGCAGACGCACACATGGGCGAGGGTCTCAGACACCTTAAATTAAAGGATTCTCTGGAAGAATTACAATCACGGTACTGGTGGCCAGGCATGAGCCTGCACTACACCATGTTTGTAAAAAACTGCCCAAACTGCAACAGAGATCGCAGTGGGGAGAGAAGCAGTTTAATACCTCGTCGTATCAAGGCAGATAACATCACCACTAAAAAGAATGGCTTGCGATTAACATATACTGGCTAGTTCCCACTTATAATGTAGATCCACAACACTCGGCTGACGTCCGGACTGTTATACAAGATTTGCGAGTCTAAATGGCATATACGCTAAGAGCATGCTACGTTCGACCATTTTTTTCTTTTTCTCAGGCAATCCAGCCTGGGGGGGGGAAAGAATGGCCAAATGAGCACAGCCCAGCGGGAATCTTCTCACTTCCTTCCTGAGGGTATGGGATGGTGTAAAGAAAAAACCAAGACAGAAAGCAATCTATAATAGAAAGGATATTAGGTTCGGGAGCTGTGTGGGTCAAACATCTAATAAGTGTCCAACGTAGTCTTAATAACTTGCCAAGAAATTCTCTGAAGGGATTCAGTCCGTACGAATTATTATTCGGAACTAGGATGTTGATCTCTGACCTTGATAGTCAGACTTCAGTGGTAACAGAAAAAAGCTTTGATGTCAAAGACCGTTTGGCTATTTTGCAGGACTTAAACAAAACAAGAAAAGACCTGAGCAACATACAGTTGAAAGAACAGCCAACGACCACTGAAGAATCACCACCTGTCCCAGCAAGACCTGTCTGGATTCCAAAAGTCGGGGATCTAGTCAGGGAGAAGATCGCGGTAAAGAAGGAATTTGGGCCTTCTTACAGAAAAGCAGTTCCTGTATTGTCTGTCAACGGGACAAGATCAGTTGTACTACCGCCACTTGCTGGAAAAAAGGAGAACCGAGTTGTATCCATCGACCTGGTAAAACCACAACATGTGGCCGATAACAAACAGTAGGCCAAGTGGACTCCCAATAAGTAGCAGAACACCAAGGTTTGCTACCAGTACAGAGGTCCTATCAAAGAGGCTCATCACATTCGAAACGCCTACGGAAGAACAACAAGGACTATGCAACAATGCAATAGAACTTAGACCTCTGAAAACCCAAATAAAGACATTTAGCAGAGACACACCAATCTATACAGAAGTACCAAGTGAAAATGCGAGAAACAAAAATCCTGAACCAATTGGAACAATTGACAGAACTGCATCCGGTTACTTCATCAACTTCGATGATTCCTCTGACGGCTTCAGCGAACAAAAGACACAGCCATCATCAAAATCCTTTAAAGACAAAGCGAAGGAACTTTTGAAACAACTAAAAGAAACATATCTGATTTCTCCATGGATTGAATTTTGGGTGGGTTTTGGTGCATTTATCCTCATACTTTGGCTCATCATGGTATTTACCTTGGGACGCTTCATTGAGGGAAAATATGCTAAAATGGACACAGCAAGTCAGAACATCAACTTGGTCCTCAAACCACACACATCTTCACACGTCGAGAAAAGAGAACTTTCTTCAGAACTTTCTTCAGCCAACTTCACAGCAATTCCAATATCTGGTGGGGTAGCCTGGGACAACACTGACTATGAAATTTATGGTCCGGTCGAGATCCTGAAATATCCACACCAAATCAAGATCTCCTTGAGTGACTTTGCAAAACCAAACTCATTTGCTGATGATTGGGACTTTGAAAGTATAAACAATATGATGTCTGACTTAGTAATGTCTGCTAAATTTACAAAACATGATTATTTGCAGGGTTCTACAAATTATGACAGCATGTACTGCTATAACCATTATGGTAACCATTTCTTGCATAAATCTGCACAACCTAGAAATGTTTTAAATTTTAATCAATGGGAACATTGTGCTACACCTCCAAAAGGGAGCTCTAGAACCGTGTATGGCAAATATTCATATTTTTCAGGTTAACATAACTAATGCTGAAACATTTTATTACAAATTGTCAAACAAGACAGGGATGAAAACCATGATAACCAACACAAAATTGATATATTCAGATTCTTTCTTTGAAAAAATGAATACTTTTGGATTTGATTATTGGGACAAACATGTTGATTTGAAAAGTGTTTGGGGCACAAAAGAATGGCAAGTACAGGGTTTAGAAGCTTTGTTTAGAGCCTGCATGATCCCAGAACAAATGATATTTTTAAATGACACCGTTCAACAAACCACCTGTCTTGGCTTAGCCAAAATCAAAGATTTAAATAACCTGTCTATTCCAAAGCCAACAATGTTTAGCAATAACTCTGAAACAGATGAAGAAATAGACATAAACCATATACTTAACCAAAACAGAACACATCCTGATTGGAAACAATGGTTGATCTGGCCCACAGATACAAATAACTGTCAAGATAGATTCCTGAATAAAACACAGGGTTTCAAAATGACCAGGCCAGACCCTAGATATCCCCAAAGACATCACCCAGGGATAATAACAACCTACAGTGTGGGCAAATTATGCCTTCAATGGCTACAAACTTCCACACTGCCTGAAATTAAGCAACACCTAACTTTACTTACTGATGGTGCTGACTTGCGTGATTTCATAATGGGACCACGCAAACAGCGTCAAAAGCGTTTCATAGCAGCCTCTGTATATGCAGCATACAATGAGGCCTGGAAGGTTACTCAAATTGAGACAGCAGAAAGAATACGGGAAATTGACCGTATTAATTTGGAAAAATCACTTTCTGTAGTGGACAATGGGTTAATGACTCTGTCCTCCAGAATTTTTTCATTGGACAGCATTGTGTCTTCAGCAATCGATATATTATCGCAAGACTTACTGTTATTACAACATGGTCAGTCACAATTGCGTTCTATTGTACAGCTTGGCTGGACGTTACAAAATCTGCGTTCAGGCTATGTGCCTTGGCGTTTAATCAACACAACGTCACTATTCCAAATCTTTAACCTTACTGATAGACAAATCGGTATGGCTCAGAAGGGTGCTGATTATACAATCTTGAGCATTGAAAAACTAGAAAGATTACCGTTGACAATGTCAGAACGACCTGTCAGTGAATGGATAATCCACGGAATCATAAATATTCCAATCTCAACCTTCAGGTTTCAATACTGCCAAAAATATATACAGGCTGGCATGTACGAGAAATTGGGAAAGGGGTACCTTAAAACAACATGGAACCTGCCCTATTCACATGCATGTGTCAGTAACAAAGGACAGAAAGTGTTTCTTAGTGGCAACAATTGTGCTATGTCACTAAGCGGCACGCTTCTGTGTAACGGTATTAGTTTGCACGGAGCCTGTGAAGGGAATTCATACAACCTTTCATGTCACCAGCAAGGCGCACCTGCAACTGAAATAGAACCATTCTTTCAAAGACTCTATAATGGGAGTTACATTCTTATTGTAGACCGCAGATGCTGTAGTCTTATGCCCGGGACTCCTTATCTCGTCACTACGACGGCGAAGGTCAAGTGCTGTGGACGTTCTTTGTTTCCCAGCTCCTTTCCAGACAGGGAGGCAAGGGCATGGCCCAGTTTGAAAATTACTTCTATTCGAATAGACACTTTAAGCAGAATGAAAACAGTGCTTCTTCAGACGCCTACAAGGCTCACGTCATCTAAAGAAACGTATGATCTACAAGTCGCAAGGACGACTGCAGAGATACATACATTATTATCAACTAATTCCCCCGTACATTTCGCGGAAATCCTGAGCGAAATCTTAAATATTTCTGATACCACTGGGGTCTCAAAGGTATTTAAGACAGTATTTTCGATGGCATTAACACCATTCAAAGCCATACTGGGTATTTTTCCAGACTTCGTCCATTCGATTTTTGGCGGACTTCCCCTGATCCTAGGACTAATTGCAGGAATCCTATTCCTAGTCCTTATTTTTCGTTATGGCAACCCATGTCACAGATCAAACTCTCGCGACAATGGAAGATACGATCCTAGCCATTGGATACCGGGACCGGATATCAAAAATCCTGGGACTATCCCGGCTTAGAGACCTAAACATGACTTGGTTTCTATCATTTCGACCAATGTGGCAAAGGTGTGTTTTACCTGTACTAAGGTGTCTGCTATGCGGAGAAGAATGCGTGTTAGACACCTGTCTGACGCTACAATCGGATGCGCCGGTGGATGCAGATACACTGTTGGTTCCTACCAAGGTTCACGCACTGTGCTGCCCTCAAAGGCTGCCAATTCTGATGACGGCATTCCTGGAATCTTCACCACTGCGATTGAAGAGTAGTGAAGTTCAAGATGAAAGCAGCATCTAACAGGTACGACCTTCTGTCAGCAATGCAAATCAGAATGTCAATGGAGACAATCATGCGCATGAATGCATGGTTACCCCTATTTCCGACTTAGAGGAACTTTCCCATGAAGCTGTTGACAGTTTTTTCGAAAGCCTGAATGATATGATGTTCTCTCCGGAACAGAAATAGAGACTTTTGAGTAAACTCGCACACGGCGTTCCCTGAATTCGGCCTTCAACTTTAAAAATAAAGTCACATGAACAATTACAATCCAGTTCACGGACAGCAACTTTTTTTCAGCAAGCCCCTAAAATATTTTTCTATATATTTTTTCCCGGGACACTGATTTTCTGCTTAAAGTAAGAGACTATTCCTAGAGAACTAAGATTTCTATTTTAGATACTTTATAGACTTTATAGACTTTAGCTGCCCGCTGGTATGTTCGCAATAGATTTTATGTGATGAAATGGTTTCGACTTTTTTTCTGTATAGCCATATTAAGAGCCATTTCATGTGTATTTCTCATATACCAACAATCAATAATGCATAACAATGCGTGTTCACTTTTGCATCTAATTCATAGCTTAAGTGCATACAATATATATGACTGCAATTTTTCAGTATATTTGAAAATTTCGAAATGCATTTATGTATTTTGGGGTGGTAAGGTATACACTATACTCTATAGTATGTTGTACTATGTTATACTATGCATAGATTAGTAGATATGACCATAGTTAGCGTGGAGTGGGTGTCGTGTATTTCTATAGGTTCTGATTCGATCCCCCTATTCCTGACCCTATTCTGGTTAAACTTACTAGCTAGTTAACTAACAGTCAGCCCATGAGGCAAGAAATCCCCCATGATGCAGATACCGTTATCTGACGCAGTCACACTACGGCACAGGAACGTGTTATCTGATTAGGTCATAACGCTTGAGATCTAATTAGACAAGCGACATTCCTCCAGCCCCTGATAAGGCATACGACGTTCTCATAACAAATCAAACCTATGACAACCTGGATAATCCGTGCGGCCATTGTTTTGATTTCACAGAGAACTTTAGTAAAGAATGTGCTAACGAGCAAGTCGTATGACATCTTTATTGACGTACCTATGTCCATCCTTACGTCAATCTCGGCACCTTTAAGGTATAAATATTGCCGACCTTGCCCTATGCAAACACACGCGTGGTGACAAGACGGAGCAGCCATACTTGCCGAAGCCGAGAGCAGAAGCAGACCCCGCAGGCAGCAGCCCCGCCTTCCTGACGCGCTGAGAGACGCGCTGCTATCTCAAGCCGAGAGACCCAGCACCGGCGCTTCTGGGCAGCCCTCGCAGGCAGCCTGGAATATCGAGAGCAGAGAAAGAGATACCATTCCTCATTCATCCTAAATTCCAGGTACAGAACTGAATAACCCCTCCTAGAGAATTCTTTAGTTATTCACTTGGCAAAAACAAACTTAAACTAAACTGTAACTTTCTATTCCCGCCCACGCATTAGACTTAGGTCAGGTACACGGGGTAGGCGTATTTAGAAACACCAGTTGAGTACGTTTAGTCAAATGTATATGTGTATGTAAATATATTTTAATCATTTTAAACATCATATGGCTCAGAAACCATATCAATGTTTTTACAGTATTATTTTATACTATTGCTTCTAATGTATGCACTTTACTTAACTATAAGTATTGCAATAATATCGATCCATTTCTCTTGTACGAGAAAAGAGACTGATCAATAAATAACATCTTTTATTGAACACGCCCGTCTCTTCCTTTTCTCTACATTCTGATGAGACTAAGAATGCACGTACTGACTGAGTAAAATAATTGCCTTGTGCTCACACGACTCTCGAGATTGACTCTTGATTAGGGGAGAGCAAAGTTGTCATGTTCTATGGTTGTCAGAAACTAAATCCCTTCTTGTCTAATCAGGGGAGTTAATCCTTCCTTGAACATTCGAGAAAGTTTCTAGCGAACTCTGAGCTTAGCTGGCAAACCCAAAAATTAAGTCTAGTATCGACAGTAGTAGACCTAGTTAACGTCTGGCCTAGGCCTTTACTGCTGTAGGCACTATTCCAATGCGCAGAGCCTATTGGGAAAATAGGAGCTACACTACAGCTTCTACTCGCTGTGCCAGACTTGCCCCTGATCTCGCCTGCATCCGGAGACAGATCGTATCTCGCCCTGCTTGGTCGTGGTATCGTATCTGCTGCTGGAATTGTTTCTTTGCTGCCTTTAACTTATAACTGTGCCAGACTGTGAAATAATAACTGTGCCAGGCCGATCTCGCCCCGCATTGCTCTGTTGTAGTTTGGTGTCATTGTTGTTGTTGTCCCAGCCCGTCTCCCCTCCCTGCTCCCTGCCGCTGCTCCCCCGCGGCCCCACCCCCGCTCCATACAGCATCCAGAACAGATCCCCTCCCCACTCGCCACCCCGCTCCCGCCTCCCAGCTGCACCTCCCTCCCACTGGACCATAGAGATAGTCCGGAGCGGTGAAGAGCTGTGACCGCCCTGACCTGGTCAGAGACGGTCGCTCCACCCACTCCTTGGCCGTCCTGCATCGCTTCTACTCGCTGTGCCAGACTTGCCCCTGATCTCGCCTGCATCGGGAGACAGATCGTATCTCGCCCTGCTTGGTCGTGGTATCGTATCTGCTCCTGGAATTGTTTCTTTGCTGCCTTAAACTTATAACTGTGCCAGACTGTGAAATAATAACTGTGCCAGGCCGATCTCCCCCCGCATTGCTCTGTTGTAGTTTGGTGCCATTGTTGTTGTCCCAGCCCGTCTCCCCTCCCTGCTCCCTGCCGCTGCTCCCCCGCGGCCCCACCCCCGCTCCATACAGCATCCAGAACAGATCCCCTCCCCACTCGCCACCCCGCTCCCGCCTCCCAGCTGCACCTCCCTCGCTCCGCCCCCCTCCACTTATGACAGGGTCAGTTACGCGCAGCGGACGCGCCCTATGCGCGCCAAAGGTAAGCCAGTCTACCCCCGTCCACGCCTGGCCCGCGCCCAGAGCCAGACCCCCTGGCCCCCGCAAAAACCACTCCACCCGCCTTACGTACGACGCCGCAACCCTCACTGCATTCAACACCGGCCGACTCCCAGACTGCCACCAAGCCGCCCCAGGACGCGCCCATGGACCCTTCACCTGCCAATCCTGCAAGTTCAGCTGCATCAGGTCCCATACTACAACCAATAACGCCAAACCGAGCGCAAACAACAACCACCTGAAGTGCATCCTGCTCAACACCCGCTCGGTCCACAGACACGCCATTGAACTATGGAACCTACTTGACACCACGACTCCGGACGTCACCTTTCTCACGGAAACCTGGATGAACGCCTCATCAGTGCCCGACATCGCCATAGCCATCCCGGACGTTTACAAGATCATCCGAAGGGACCACATCAACCAAACAGGAGGAGGCATCGCCATCGTCCACAAGAACTCCACCCGCATCACGACCAGCGCTGACGACACCCTCACAGCCGCCGAACATCTCCACTTCCAGATTCACACCGACCCCAAGACTACACTTAGAGGCACCCTCGTCTACAGACCCCCAGGACCCCGCACACAATTAAGCGAAGACATCACTGACTTTATCAGCCCACACGCCCTCTCCTCCGAGGACTACATTCTCCTAGGGGACCTCAACTTCCACATGGAAAAGAACAACAATAGCAACACCACCACCCTTCTGGACAACCTCGCCAATCTCGGACTCAAACAACTGGTCAACACCTCCACCCATTACGCCGGACACACGCTCGACGCAATCTTCTCCTCCAGCAAGCACATCTCTTTCAATCACGCCACAGGACTCCACTGGACGGACCACAGCTGCGTCCACTTCAACTTCAGAAAAACCACAACACACCTCCACCCACAACAAATCCCCCGCAGAAACTGGAACATAATTACCACCGACCAGCTCACCACAGCGCTAAACCAAATCCCTCCCACCAGATCATCGGACCCAAACCATGCAGCCATCAATCTCGCACAATGGATCACCCGCTGCGCTGACGAATTAGCACCCGTGAAAAACCACCACAACAAGCCAGGAAACAAAAAAGCCACCTGGTTCAATGACGACCTCAAAAACTCAAAAAAAAAACTGCCGCACCCTCGAGAAAGCCTGGCGAAAAAACCCAACCACAGACAACATGACCGCCCTCAAGGACGCCACCCGCAAACACCACCAGCTGATCCGATCCACCAAGAAATCAGCATTCAAGGATCGACTTGACAACAATGCCCACAACAGCAAGGAACTCTTCAGCATCGTCAAGGAGCTTACCAACCCCAGCGCCGGCACCAACGACATCACCCCCTCTCAAGAACTCTGCGACTCTCTAGCCTCGTTCTTCCACAGCAAGATCGCTGACATACATAACAGCTTCGGCGAACAATCCACTCCCCTCACCACCGAACTGATGCCCCCCACCACCACCCTTTGCGCTGGACCCCAATCAGCACCGAAGACACCATCCGCTTGATGAATTACATCCACTCTGGATCACCAACCGATCCATGCCCCCACCACATCTTCAAAAAGGCCGTCTCCGTCATCGCACCCCAACTCCGGGACATCATCAACTGCTCCTTCAACACCGCTACGTTCCCGGAAAGCTGGAAACATGCCGAACTCAGTGCCCTCCTGAAGAAACCTACAGCAGACCCCACCGAACTTAAGAACTACCGCCCCATCTCGCTCCTCCCATTCCCTGCCAAAGTCATAGAGAAGACTGTCAACAACCAGCTCGCCGCCTTCCTCGAGTCTAACGGCTCCCTCGACCCCACACAATCCGGCTTCCGAGCAAAACACAGCACCGAGACCGCCCTCATCGCAGCCACAGACGACATCCGAACACTACTCGACAACGGGGAAACAGCTGCCCTCATCCTCCTGGACATCTCAGCAGCGTTTGACACGGTCTGCCATATCACCCTCATACAACGCCTCAGCAACGTCGGGATACAAGAAAAAGCATTGGACTGGATCATCTCGTTCCTCGCCGGAAGAACCCAGAGAGTCCGCCTCCCCCCCTTCAGGTCATAGGCCTCCGAAGTCATCTGTGGAGTACCACAAGGATCATCCCTCAGCCCCACCCTCTTCAACGTCTACATGAGCCCCCTCGCATCCATCGCACGCCAGCACAACCTTATCATCATCTCCTACGCTGACGACACACAGCTGATCCTCTCCCTCACCAAAGACCCAAACACCGCCAAAACCAACCTACACGAAGGGATGAAAGACGTAGCAGAGTGGATGAAGAACAGCCGCCTAAAACTGATTTCAGACAAGACAGAAGTCCTCATCCTTGGATCATCCCCCTCCACATGGGATGACTCATGGTGGCCTCCGGCCCTAGGCAGCGCGCCCAAACCTACGGACCATGCTCGCAACCTAGGATTCATACTAGACTCCTCCCTCTCAATGACCAGACAAGTCATCGCCGTCTCGTCATCTTGTTTTAACATCTTACGCATGCTCCGAAAGATCTTCCGATGGATCCCCACCGAAACAAGAAAGACGGTCACCCAAGCACTTGTCACAAGCCGACTGGACTACGGAAACACCCTCTACGCCGGAACCACAGCCAAATTACAGAAAAACCTCCAACGCATTCAGAACGCCTCCGCCCGACTCATCCTAGACATACCACGCAACAACCACATTTCCGGTCACCTGAGAGACCTTCACTGGCTCCCCGTCAACAAGAGAATCAAGTTCCGTCTCCTCACCCACGCACACAAGGCCCTCTACGACCTAGGACCCAGTTACCTCAACACACCCGCCATCTACGATCGTCCAATCAAGCCCTCGCCGCGATCCCACGCATCCGAAGAGCCACCATGGGAGGAAGATCATTCTCCTACTTAGCAGCCAAAACCTGGAATTCTCTTCCCACCCACCTCCTCCTTACACAGAACCACCTCTCCTTCAGAAAACAACTCAAAACATGGCTGTTTGATAAATAGCGAACCCCCTCCCTCAAGCGCCTTGAGACCCTCTGGGTGAGTAGTGCGCTATACAAATTTTGACTTGACTTGACTTTTTCACATCCTTCTCAATCATTCTGGGGCAACGAGGATTACTTGGGTCCAGTCTAGATGGATCTCCCTCCAAACAGGAGGAATAAAGGCTACGTGAGGAAATGCATAGGGAAAATACATTTCAACCGAAATGTGTCCCCTGTAGGCTCGCTCCAAGAGGTACTGACCTTTGGAAAATGGGTACTGTTATGAGTGTCAAACAGGTTTAACTGAGTGGTGATTCAAAGAGCAAATATGTACTGCACAACCTGTGGGTGGAAATTACAGTTCTGGTCAGCAATATGGTTCAGACTGTCAGCCCTAATATTCTGAGAGTGGACCACATGACTGTCCACTAGCCAAAGACCACGCTGGTACCCGCAGGCTCACAGTTTCCCCACAGAAAAATTAGATCGGACTCCTCTTATCTTGCTGAGTTGTCTGCCAAGATCTGGAAAGACTACAAAGTATGAGACTGCCAGCAGAATCACCCTCATTTCTAGCAGGCTGATGTGTAGAACCTGGTCAACTGGATACCTGAAGCCTCTGATCTCCAGTTTTATCCAGTTGTGCTCCCTGCTCTGTAGTGAAGGCATCCATAACAGTGGCCAGGGCCAGTTAGAGATGGCAAGAAATACCTTAGGATATACCTTTTGAAGGGTTCTCATTCACTGCCCGCCAGTTCAGATCCACTGCAGCATCCTAGAAAGTCTGAATAGCAGCAAATAATGCTCTGCCGTGCTAAAATCAATGCTGGTGTAGGCATCACTGGATCATGTGTATGTGATCAGGAGAATGGAGGAAACCAGCTGACCCAGCAGGCTTTAGACCATGATGAATGGAAGTTGTGCTCCCTCCTAAAACTCTGGAATCATTGCTTGAATGTCAATAATCTTCAGCAGAGAGGATGGCTCGAACCAACCCTATGAACAGAAGGCACTGAGAAAGCGCATGGTAGATTTGGAAACACTCACTGAAATGCTCAGACTGATTAGTAAGGATGAAGTTGCCAGCATGCCAACAAATGGTGCAAGACTACCTTTAAAGACTTGCCTTGAGCAGGCAGCTGTCCAGTTACGGGACCACTGGGAGACCCGAAGATGAGCTGGTACCACTGCCATTTTGATATTGAACCAAACATGAGGACAGTAAACTGGTGATGAGTGGACCCTCCATGAAACACTGCCATCTCCTGTGACACAGCAGAATCAGTATGTGACAATAAGTGTCTTGCAAGTTGAGGCACACTATCTAGTCATCCAATTTCAGTGACAAAACCCAAGTTGGAGAGCGCATCTTGAACTCTTCCTTGCGCAGAAACAAATTCAAGACCCCGAGGTGTACGATTGTCATTCTTTGGTACCAAGATTCGAATTGCCAGGAGTAGCACCCATATCCAATTTCCTGCTGTGACATCAACTCCACTGCTTCTTATATTAGTAGAATCTCTACCGCCCGTTACAAGATATGCAGACTGTCTTTTGAAGGGAGGGATCTGGGAGAAGGGATATGGAGAGAGGGCTGTTTGACAATCCCAAGGACTCACTGGTGCGGAGTTATGGCCTTCTAAGCCCATGGAAAGGAAGACAAACTGTCTCTGGTTCCACATGTCTCATTAAGAGTGAACTATAGCTGCTTCCCAGATGGGATGCACAAGGAGAAGGTGGCTGATTGCTGGGCAACAAGTGCTCTCACGTTACTACAACCCGTTAATTGTTTGAGGAGCAGGTTTGAAGTTTTTTGTTGGGACTGGAGACTTTTGCTGTCTAGACTTGAGGCTCCTAGAAAAGCCTAATAAATGACATAACAGCTTATACTCCATCTAAGAAGTTTGAAGGGCAAGAGACCTAGCTTTTAATCGCAGAGTTGGCATTATACTCAAATAGCTTGGAACCTTCACAAAGCAAGTCCATTGGTGTTGACTGGACATCGGTAGAGAAATCGCATGAGAGTAACAATGCATGTCTACAAAGGACTACACATGAGTGCATGGCTTTGCTACTGATTCCGTAGTATGTAGGATGAACTGGATGACTTGGTGAGCTGCTGTTTGTCCATCTTTGATTACCAGATCACCAGATCTTCCACTCTAGGATGAAAGCATGTGCCACTACTGTGGACACAGCTGGTGGGAGACAGAATGGCATACATCAGAGAAGTTTCACCCCGTTACCCAAAAGACCACATCTGCCACAGCATTCTTAGAGAACACAAAGGTGTCCTCTAGATTTCCCCTGTAATATAGCCAGTGCCGGCAGAGCACCAATGCACAGCAGTCATATGCTCACGTGTGCGTGATCAGTAGAATACAGGAAGCCAGCAGACCTAGCAGCTGTAAGACCACCAGGACTAGAACTAACACACCTTCAAGATAGGCTAGAACTTACCTTTGGTGATGCCTTATCTGGTAGAGACTATCTAGCTGTAGCTTCCTTACCATAGATTTTTCCCCAGGTGTCAGATTGGATCCGGAAACTTAGAGTTAACAGTACCCCTGCGAGCCGGTAGGTGGTGGTGTTGTTCTCCTCCATGTGGTGTGGTGTGCGCTGGAAGTGGCCTGCACGGTGCCTACAGAGACATCGCCCTAGAGAGTGGACGTCAGTTTCTTGTTGCTACTTTTCACGGAAGAAGCTCCAAGCCACAAAGAATACTGGCCAATGGTGCGTGAAACTAGGGCCCCTAAAAAAGGAAGCAACCCTTTACCCTAAAATCTGTTCGCAGAAGGGTGTGTAGGCAACCCTTTGGAAGGGTGTGGAGGCGGGAAGAAGGTGGACAATGTGATGGTAGAAAAGAGGGCCTAGTGTGAAGGACCACTTTGCCCGGATGAACAGCAAGAAAAGGAGGCTTAGAGGACAGAGCCTGAAGCTCACTCACACTGCGGGCAGAGGTGATGGCGAGCAGGAGAGCAGTCTTTAAAGTAAGAAGAGGAACAGAACAATTATGTAGTGAGTTGAAGGGAGCACACATAAGATAAGTAAGGACAAGATTCAAGTCCCACTGGGGCATTACGAAAGGAGAAGGAGGAAATAGATGAGTAATGCCCTTCAGAAATCAATTTACAATAGGTGACTTGGAAAGTGAAGGCTGATCAGGAAGGCGAAGAAAGGCTAAAATGGGCAAAAGATAGCCTTTAAGGGTGCCCACAGCACAGCCCTGCTGGGCCAAAGATAGAATGAAGAAGAAGACCCCAAAAAGAGGGGCAGAAAGGGGACCCACAGCCTTTGCTGTGCACCACGCCACAAATGTGTTCCATCTACAGGCGAATCCCATTTTAGTGAAGGGACGCCTGGCTGCCAAGATGACATTACAGACGTCAGGAGGATGGTTGAAAGCGGTCAACTGTTGCCGCTCAATTTCCACGCAAGGAGGTGGAGGCTGGACAGGTTCGGGTGGAGAACTGTCTCCTGCTGCTGCGACAGATGATCCTCCTGAAGAGGCAGTCTGATCGGAGGATCGATGGCCATGCTTAAGAGCTTCGGGTACCAGACTATTTGTGCACTGTCCGGAGCCACAAGAATGACTTGGGCCTGGTCCCGCTTGATCTTCTTCAGCACTCTGGGTAGAAGTGGTACAGGCGGAAAGGCTTACAGGAGACTGCAACTCCAATCACGACGAAAAGCGTCGCAGAGCGAGTGCCGCATAGGAAACTCCAACCCGCAGAACTGCTGACATTGTGTAGAGTTATTTACAACAAGGGGTGGTGATGGACAGAGTCTCTGAATTAAGCAGAGTACTCTCACCCAGTCAAGAGATCAGGGCTAGATCCAACACCGTTTTTTAGCTCATTGCACCATCCCAGTTTCAGAACCTGGCTGTATGCAAATTAGTCTGTCCCTGGCCCAGTGCATCATGGGAACAGGGCAGACCAGACTACAAAAGCCAATTCTTACACTGGGAAGGAAACAAGCTTCCGGGGACCGGTTTCTGGCATTTCAGCCGTCTTCGGCCCAGCTTGCTTGAATCCTGATGGTGCAATGAGCAAGAGACTCACATCTGAGTATACCCTTCCACGCTTAGGGTGGACAAAATTATTTACAACAAGGGGTGGTGATGTACAGAGTCTCTGAATTAAGCAGAGTACTCTCACCCAGTCAAGAGATCAGGGCTAGATCCAACACCGTTTTTTAGCTCATTGCACCATCCCAGTTTCAGAACCTGGCTGTATGCAAATTAGTCTGTCCCTGGCCCAGTGCATCATGGGAACAGGGCAGACCAGACTACAAAAGCCAATTCTTACACTGGGAAGGAAACAAGCTTCCGGGGACCGGTTTCTGGCATTTCAGCCGTCTTCGGCCCGGCTTGCTTGAATCCTGATGGTGCAATGAGCAAGGGACTCACATCTGAGTATACCCTTCCACGCTTAGGGTGGACAAAATTATTTACAACAAGGGGTGGTGATGGACAGAGTCTCTGAATTAAGCAGAGTACTCTCACCCAGTCAAGAGATCAGGGCTAGATCCAACACCGTTTTTTAGCTCATTGCACCATCCCAGTTTCAGAACCTGGCTGTATGCAAATTAGTCTGTCCCTGGCCCAGTGCATCATGGGAACAGGGCAGACCAGACTACAAAAGCCAATTCTTACACTGGGAAGGAAACAAGCTTCCGGGGACCGGTTTCTGGCATTTCAGCCGTCTTCGGCCCGGCTTGCTTGAATCCTGATGGTGCAATGAGCAAGGGACTCACATCTGAGTATACCCTTCCACGCTTAGGGTGGACAAAATTATTTACAACAAGGGGTGAAGACGGCTGTAATGCCAGAAACCGGTCCCCGGAAGCTTGTTTCCTTCCCAGTGTAAGAATTGGCTTTTGTAGTTTGGTTTGCCCTGTTCCCATCATGCACTGGGACAGGAATAGACTAATTTGCATACAGCCAGGTTCTGAAACTGGGATGGTGCAATGAGCTAAAAAACGGTGTTGGATCTAGCCCTGATCTCTTGACTGGGTGAGAGTATTCTGCTTAATTCAGAGACTCTGTCCCTCACCACCCCTTGTTGTAAATAATGTTGTCCACCCTAAGCGTGGAAGGGTATACTCAGACATGAGTCCCTTGCTCATTGCACCATCAGGATTCAAGCAAGCCGGGCCGAAGACGGCTGTAATGCCAGAAACCGGTCCCCGGAAGCTTGTTTCCTTCCCAGTGTAAGAATTGGCTTTTGTAGTTTGGTTTGCCCTGTTCCCATCATGCACTGGGACAGGAATAGACTAATTTGCATACAGCCAGGTTCTGAAACTGGGATGGTGCAATGAGCTAAAAAACGGTGTTGGATCTAGCCCTGATCTCTTGACTGGGTGAGAGTATTCTCCTTAATTCAGAGACTCTGTCCCTCACCACCCCTTGTTGTAAATAATTTTGTCCACCCTAAGCGTGGAAGGGTATACTCAGACATGAGTCCCTTGCTCATTGCACCATCAGGATTCAAGCAAGCCGGGCCGAAGACGGCTGTAATGCCAGAAACCGGTCCCCGGAAGCTTGTTTCCTTCCCAGTGTAAGAATTGGCTTTTGTAGTTTGGTTTGCCCTGTTCCCATCATGCACTGGGACAGGAATAGACTAATTTGCATACAGCCAGGTTCTGAAACTGGGATGGTGCAATGAGCTAAAAAACGGTGTTGGATCTAGCCCTGATCTCTTGACTGGGTGAGAGTATTCTGCTTAATTCAGAGACTGTCCCTCACCACCCCTTGTTGTAAATAATTGTGTAGAGTTGGCGCTTCTGCATGTCATCATTAGAATGTTAGTTATGTTGCTAGGATGGAATATTAGCTTTTGATTATAGGAGTTGGTTTGTGAGCTGTGAAGCTGTGCTGGAGGTATCTACCTTTACTCTCCAATAAAGCAATTTATCTTTCATCAAATTGACTGGAAATTGGATCTTTTCTTTGGCGACGAAGTGGTCTTCTCTGTGCAGGGGAGAGAGACATTGATACTACTTTGATACCTTCACCCCTGAATTTATGGTCTTATTAGAGATTTTTGAACCAATTGGAATATATCTACAGCAACTTACTTCTGGATATGCTGTGAATAAAATTGTATTGGATGGAAACACACGCTTGACAAGATTTAATTCGAAATTGTGTGATTGTGACTCTAATAAAGAAAGGAAGATTCATTTCCTTTAATATTCTTCTAAAGATTGTTTAAATCTAAGCCTGAAGGTTTTAATATAGAGGATTAGACAAATTTTACCTGTTTTTATCGTCATTTCGGGACTGCATGTATTAAACTGTAGCTGAAGTGCATGTATTAAACTATAGTTGAACTGAAGCTGAACTGAAGTTGAGCTCGATCTAACTGAGCAAACTGAGCATAATCTGAGCATAACTTTTCATTATATTTTTAAGAGCTGAATGTCTGAAAATCATCTGACTAAAACTTCATTTTTGACTTTAAAAGATGTTTCCACAGTAAAGTGTTGAAGATTATTTGAAGGTAAACAATGTAACAAACGGCCATATTGGAAAACAAGCTCTATTTCCTCTCGAAAACAGCCCTCATGTTTTTGTTGGCGGCCACATTGGAAAGCATGCTCTAATTTCTCCCGAAAACAGCCTGAATGTTTTTATTGGCGGCCATATTGGAAAACAAGTTCTAATTTCTCCTGAAAACAGCCTGAATGTTTTCTTGGCAGCCATTTTAAGCGATTGGGCAATGCTTCATTGAAAAGACTTGTTTACAAGATTGTTATTGAAAAACTATCGCGATTTTGAAAGCAACAGAAATAAAGAGGGAATAGAACAGTTTTCTACAAAATTAATTTTCTACAGTTTTGGGAAACATGAGTCCTGAAAGAAGTGCTATTTTTCTACAAATTGGGAACATTTGCAATTGAAAAGCATAATAAGTGGACCAGTGATTTCAGGGTTAGAAGGAAATGTCCCCCCTAGATTTTCAAGATGGATTTTATCTGTTCTCGATTTCAATTTTGTTGAATATGTTAAAGGTCTCAAGAATGTGGTAGCGGACTATCTATCAAGGATGCCAATTGAGGGTGTGGAAAATATTATGGATGACATGATTGATGTAGTACATGATGTTAAAAGAGTTGAACATGCTTTTAGTAAGGAAGAATGGACAAGGGCAATGTCAAATGATGAACTTCTGCAAGAATGGGTGGCATCAAAACAATATTCAAGATGTTAAACTCAGAAGTTTCTACCATGTTGAGGTCGAATTGAGTGTATGTGAAGGAAAATTGTTGAGAAGATATCAATTTGTACCACCAGTGAGTTTGAGAGGGAAAATTATAAATATTGCTCATGAGGGACACTTAGGCAGAAACATGACTAAGAGAAAAGTTCGACAGTCGTATTGGTGGCCTGGAATGGATAGAGAGATTGAAGATGCAGTAACAGAATGTTATGCTTGTGCTCAAGCGGATAAAACAAAAGTTATAAGGCAACCTCCACTGGTGTGTACATCTTTTCCTAAACGTCCATGAGAAAGAGTGGCAATTGATTTTCTAGGGCCAATTGCTAAGCTTGGTTCTCGCTGTAGATTTTTGATGGTCATAGCTGACTACCATTCCAAGTGGTTTGTATTAGAGAGCACAGAATTTAGAACGACTCAAAGGGCTGTTGATTTTATGGAAAGAGTGTTTATGAATGAAGGGATACCTAAGACATTGGTGTCAGATAATGGTGTTCAGCTGGTGTTGAGAGAAATGCAGGAATTTCTTTCTAAATTTGGGATTATTCATGAGAGAGTTGCTTTGTTTAGGCCACAAGCCAATGGTTTGGTGGAACGAATTAACCGACTAATTATGGATAATATCCAGTTGTCCCTAGCTAATGGATTATCATGGCGTGAAGAATTGAAACAATTGATGTGGTCCTATAGAATTACACCGCCTTCGATAAGTGGAGTTTCTCCATTTATATCTTTGAAAGGACGTGAACCTGGTGTCAAAGAGGTTCCTGGTTGGTAGAAAGTGAAAGATTGTGTGTGGGTGACAGAAGTGCGGTCGAAGATAAAGTATTTAAAATGCAAACTGAGTCTGCTAAGTATTATAATGAAAAGAAGGCTGTGAAAAAAATTGAATTGAGAATTGGTGACTGGGTGACCATAAGACGTGGTGGTGTAACTACAAAGGGTGACAGCAAATTCATTGCACCGATACAAGTGAAGTCTGTAAAAAGAAATGTTATTCTTTCTGACAGATCAGCCTGGAGTACTGGAAACATATGTAAATGTCGTGCTCCA
Organism: Lissotriton helveticus; assembly: GCF_964261635.1. Classification (NCBI taxonomy): domain Eukaryota; kingdom Metazoa; phylum Chordata; class Amphibia; order Caudata; family Salamandridae; genus Lissotriton; species Lissotriton helveticus. The sequence continues at coordinate 143,947,941 of NC_136058.1, read as the reverse complement.
GTACATGTTTCTGAAAATTGATATTTTTGGAATGGAAAAAATGGAAATTACTGGAAACATATGTGAATGTCGTGCTCAGGTACACGATTCTGAAAATTTATATTTTCGGAATGTAAAAAATGGACATTTTATCATATTCATTTAAGTTTATTTTTATATGTAATGTATACATTTTTGTTCAATATACATTAAGTAAGGAGATGTGTAGAGTTGGCACTTCTGCATGTCATCATTAGAATGTTAGTTATGTTGCTAGGATGGATAATTAGCTTTTGATTATAGGAGTTGGTTTGTGAGCTGTGAAGCTGTGCTGGAGGTATCTACTTTTACTCTCCAATAAAGCAATTTATCTTTCATCAAATTGACTGGAAATTGTATCTTTTCACATTGTGCTTTCTGTTTGGTGGCAAACAGTTCTAACCAAGGCTCTCCACACTGCTGAACAAGACTTTGCACCACCTCAGAGTGAGGAACCCATTCGTGATCCATCATGCACCGGAGACTGAGTTTGTCTGCCCTGGCATTCGGGGAAACAGCTAGGTGTTGAACAACCAGGGATAAGCCCTGATGTTTCAGCCATGTCCAAAGGGAAGAGCCTCTTGACGTAGGGTCCATGACCCCACCCGCCCTATTTGTTGCAGTACCACATGGCGGTGGTGTTGTCCGTGAACGCAGGAATAACATACCTTGATGCACTTCCTAGCGCCCGCGTAACCAACAAAGAGCTGGTCGTCCACCCGGAACTGGCAGTGCGGTCCAGATAAAAGGAGAGCACACATTTTGGGTCCAGACGGTGGAGCCTCTCTTTCTGTTTCGAGGCATGCGGAGGCGGAAAGAATGTGGGCAAGGTGATGGACTGCCCGATGTGAAAGGCTGTAACCACCTTGGGCAGGAAAGAAGAACGAGTCCTCAGAACAACTTTGTCCGAATGGACAGAGAGGAAAGGAGGCTTTGAAGACAGAGCCTGGAGCTCACTCACTCTCCTGGCAGAGGTGGTGGCAACCAGAAATGCAGTTTTAAGAGTCAGAAGATGAAGAGGACAGTTATGAAATGGCTCAAAGGGAGCGCACATCAGATAAGTCAGTACAAGGTTCAAGTCCCACTGAGGCATCACGAAGGGAACAGGAGGAAACGTGTGTGATGCCCGTCAAGAATCTATTTACAACCGGGGACTCGAAAAGAGAAGGCTGATAAGGAAGCCTTAAGAAGGCTGAAATGCCCGAGAGATAGCCTCTGATAGTGCCCAGAGCAGAGCCCTGCTGGGCAAGAGGAAGAAGGAAGAGGAGAACCTCTGAAAGGGGGGCAGAAAGTGGATCCACAGCCTTTGCTGTGCACCATGCCACAAATTTGTTCCACCTGCAGGCATATACTGTTTTCGTGGAGGGACGCCTGGCTGCCAGAATCACATCACAGACTTCAGGAGGCAAGTCAAATAGCCTCAACTGTCGCCGCTCAATCTCTATGCATGTAGGTGGAGACTGCACAGGTTCGGGTGGAGGACCGTCCCCTGTTGCTGCGACAGAAGGACCTCCTGAAGAGGCAGACGAATCGGGGGACAGGCTGACATGTTGAGTAGCTCGGGATTCCAGTATCTTCGTGCCCAGTCCGGAGCCACAAGGATGACTTCGGCCCGGTCGCGCCTGATCTTCTTCAGCACTCTGGGCAGAAGTGGTATAGGCGGAAAGGCGTACAACAGACCGCAGCTCCACTCGCGACGAAAAGCGTCGCTGAGTGTGTGCCGCCTTGGAAATTCCAACGCACAGAACTGATGACATTGCTGTAGGAGAGTGGGGTCTGCAATCCTATGGTCACCCCAGATTTTTGCTTTTTGCTTTACTGGTTTACGACTTTCCCTGGCTGTGGGCCTGCTAATCAGACCCACAGCCTAGCTGTTCTCTCTCTAAATTGACAACCATGTCCTTTAGGTGCATTTACCAATTGGTACTGGGCCACCTTATCAGTCCCTGTACAGTATACCTTAGGTATCCAGGGCATAGGTGTACCCAGGGCCTACCAGGGGCTGAAGCATGTATTATGCCACCCCTGGCTGGCCATATAAAACTGACAACTGGCTGCACGACAGCTGGGGCAAGGTGGTGTAATCACCCTTTGCTATAGATATAGTATACCTATATCTAACCCTAAAATGGACACATATCCTCCTATCAGTCACTCCTATGGCAGGCCTGAACAATCCTGAAGGCAGAGTGCTTGGAATTAAGTGAGATGGTGCTCTGGCATGAGCTGAGCCCGTCTGCAGCTTGCGGAACCAAGTCCTAATAGCTGTTCCATGATAACGCTATAACATATACTCTTAAGTGCATTATCAACCTCGCGGTTAAATGCTAACTCTGGTATAACATTATCAAAACATGTCGAGTAAGGTGTCATACGAATTGGAATATTACCCCCTCGCCAATTCTGGCGACAGGGGTAGCATTCCACCCTTCGAGAGGGGCACGACATGTATGTAACTGTGAACCCCGGTTGAAGTTAACTCGAGCCTTGGCATCACAAAATGGATGCTGCCACCACAGACACAAGTCTGACCTCCTGCTGCTTTGAGTCCTTCCAGCGAGGGCGGCTTGGACAAAGGGTTTCCTGCCTTGGGAGGTACTAGCACCACCCCAGACAGGATTTTGTGTATTGAGGTAGGGAGGCCTGAAAGGAATGAGACATGCCTGGGGCACACAAGGTGCCCTGTGCATACACCGTTTCAAACCAGTTGCTGGGGCACTCCAGCCCCAGCTCTGGCGGGAAACCGGACAAAGGAGAGGGGGTGTAACCACCCCCCTTCCTGGTCCCACCCAGGGGAGGGACCTAGTCAGTAGTGCAGCCCCCTTTAGCAGGATAAAGGTAGGAGCTGGTCCCATTCCAAATTAGATTATCCTGAACTATTCTACAAGAAGAAACTCTGGACTTCGACGTTTTGCTCCACAGAAGACTGAAGAATCTCCCATGTGGGCAAGGAGTGTCCACCCTGCAACTGCAGGCACCATCAGCGTCCAGCGGCTTCACTTTGTCGTCTTCCCTTGAGGATCCAGACTTCAGAGCCCGACGAGACCCGGATTCCCAGACCTCTCTGACCTCAACCTACATCTGCAGCACAGCTGAGATCCGTGGGTGCGACGAGACACGTGAGACCGGCCATCTTGAACAAACCTGCCCTTCGCTTCCAGCACGACTCCCGAGGTAAACTCGACCAAGTGCTTTGGGGACTGAGAAGCCCAAGCCCCGAGCAGCCCCTGAACCGAAGATCAGCCCTCCAGCATCCACGAGATCTGCATGGGGCCCTTCTGCTTGTTTGCTGCTCGACGCATTGTCTGGTCACTGGCCGGCTGGCTAGTGGCCTCCTAGACGACGAACCTTTGCATCTTTGCTGCTGGTCTGGTTGCTCCAGACTGGCCCTTGCTCCCTTCCAAAAGAGGGGCACCCCGAACTCTCCTAGTCCGCACCAGACGCTTTCTCCACTCACCGCGTGGGTTGCCTTTGCCAAGGCCTGTTGACTCCAAATCCAGAACCGACACCGCCGACAGCGAGAGCCTGCGTGGGACAGCTCGTGCCTCCATCCTGGTCGTCAAAGACACCTCCTGGTCCACGTGGCTGCAGAGTCAAGCGTCCACTCTTCACCTGATCGCGACGACGACATCTGGTTCCTTCCTTGTTCCACTCCAGTCACTGGCTAGTGACTGTGAACATTGTCCCCTCAGGTCCTCTTCTTCACCTATCCACCCTTGGATCGCACCGGACATCTTCCTCCTGGTCGCCTGCAGCATCTTTTCTTTCAGGCTCCATTGACTTCAACGCGAGAACCCGACACACTTTGGCACCTATGCACCCGCAGCCCGTGGGTGAGGTAACGAGAGCATTTCGGTGCTCAAGGGTAGTTTAACTGTCCTAGTGTCCAATTCCACAGTCGTTTTAGTCCTAACTAGTCAGGATTGTCCGTACTCACCTTTAACTTGAACTGTACTGTCCATAGACGTTGTTACGCATCTCGCGTGTGAGTTCACACTCTGCACACGCGTCCCGTGGGCCTCCTATTACTTACCTAAGGTGAAGATAGCGTAGTCCTAGCGAACCTCCAGCCTCTGGACAGCTCCATTCTTTTTATCGACTCTCACATTCCACTTACTTAGTATATGGTTTGTCGTGCCTCTAAGGCACCATTGTAATTTTGTGCAACTTGTCGTATTTTTCTTAAGAGATTGTCATGTGCTTAGCCCTCTGACCTCATAAAGAGTTCAGAGGTGTTGTTGTTAATAAATATACTGTTTTTTTTCATAACAACCTGTGTGTGGTGTCGTTTCATCTGGTATTCAAGGGGTTATATTGTGGTAAAACAGCTGGCTTCACATGCCAAAAGAGTTTAGCCTAAGACTGCTTTGTCCATGCTACCATTAGGATAGCTGGTCTATAAGGTTGACTTACAACCAATCACCATAAGGGTTGTTTGGACTGATACAAGGTGGTCACTAGAACTCGTGAACATCATATATCAGGCCAACTTCTCACAATTGCCCATTCTCTTCGCTGCAAATAGATCAAACCAAGGCTCTTGCCACTGCTGAAAAAGACCTTGCGCCACATCGGAGTTCAAACGCCATTCGTGATCCATCATGCACCGGCGGCTGAGTTTGTCCGCCCTGGCGTTCAGGGAACCTGCCAGGTGTTGAACCACAAGGGTGATGCCCTGGTGTTCCAGCCATGTCCAGAGGCGCAGAGCCTCCTGACAAAGGGTCTACGACCCCACCCCGCCCTGTTTGTTGCAGTACCACATGGCAGTGGTGTTGTCCGTGAACACCTGCACTACACTTCCCCAGACAGAGGGAAGGAATGCCTTCAGTGCAAGCTGGATCGCCCGCAGCTCCAGAAGGTTGATATGGTGCCGGGACTCCGCCGGAGACCAGAGGCCTCTGATCTCCGCCTCTCCATGTGCCCCCCCCCCCCATCCCGGGAGGGATGCATCCGTCACCACTGTGTGCTCCGGTTGGAGAAGGGAGAGGGATCTGCCGCTGACCCAATTGCGGTCTGTGAGCCACCACTGCAACTGTCTCGCAGTGCCCTCCGAGATCAGGACGTGGTCGGACAGGTTGCCCTGATGTTGTGCCCACTGAAACTTCAGTTCCCACTGCAGAGCCCGCATCCGCCACCTGGCGTGATGCACCAGTAGGATGCAGGAGGCCATCAGCCCGAGGAGCCGCAGCGTCAACCAGACCGAAACTCGGGATAAGGGCTGAAAGATCAGAATCAGAGCCTGAATATCCCAAACCTGCTGCTCGGGAGAAGAAACTCGAAACGGCTCCGAGTCCAGAACTGCTCCGATGAAAAGGAGCTTCTCAGAGGGGCACAGGTGTGACTTCGGCACGTTGATGGAGAACCCCAGCGAGTGCAGGAGAGTGGCCATAGTCTTGTTGTATATGAATTTAGGACCCTAGTGTAATTTTCCCGAATCATGCCCATATATAGGTATAAATCACCCTATCCTTATATAGGCATAGAAATCATAAACATATTTAGACAGCCTATGCAGTCCAAATACGGCATGGCTACTTCCACTAGGTCCGAAAATCCACAACGATTTCATGGAAAAACCCGCCTTAAGCAGTCAGGGACTTCCCCTTGCTTGAACATTGATTTAACCAAGAGCTCACGGAGTTTTCACAGAACTGAGTCTTTGATGACGTTATTATGTCCAACCTTACGCAAACTCGGCACCTTCAAGGTATAAATATGCCCACACTTGCCCATGCAAACACACAGTGGTTTGGAGCAGTTCGACTATCTACCTACATGACACAGCTCGCCGCAGCAAGTGCCGAAGGAAGCCGACCCTCCAGCAGACGCACTGAGAGAGACACTGTCTTTTCTCTTGCCGAGAAATCCTGCTCCAGTGTTTCCAAGCTACCCTTGCGGGTTGTTGGGAAATAGAGTCCTGAGAGAGAGATACCAGGCCTCCTTCATTCTAAACCAAGGTACGGAGCTGATTAGACCCTTAAAGAATTCTTGGATAGGTTCTTGGCAAAAGAATACTGAAACTAAGCTACACCTCACTTACTTCTTCCCTTGTACTACACCTAGGTTAGGTACACCGGGGTAGGCGTATTTTAGAAGCACCAGTTGAGTACTTTTAGTCTTTATTTATTAATGTATGTATTCTAAGTTATTTTTATGGCTTAGAAACAATATCATGCCTTTACAGTATTATTTTATAATACTCTTCGGGCAGAAGGTCGAAAGATGTCAACAATCACCACTCAATCCCCACAAATGAAGGTTAAGTGTATTCACGTTTGGGTGCAGGACTCTGCCCTGTTGCTGTGAGAGAAGATCCTCCGAAAGAGGCAGCCTGATAGGAGGACCCGTGAGCTCGGGATACCAGACTCTCCATGCCCAATCTGGAGACACAAGAATGACCTGGGCCGTCAGTTCCCGGTCTCCTTGTGAACTCTGGGCAGGTTTGGCATTGGTGGAAAGGCATACAGGTGGCCTAAGCTTCACTCTAGACAAAAAGCACATCCAAGCAAGAGCAGCCTTGGGAACTCCAGCGGCCAAAACTACTGAAATTGTGCGTTGACCCAACCAAGGCTTTCCCCATTCTTGTAAGAGACTTGCGCCACCTCCGGATGAAGATGTCATTTGTGATCCGCTAAGAATTATCAGCTGACTTCATCTGCCCTGGTGTTCAGAGAGCCTGCCAGGTGTTGAGCAACCAAAGAAATGCCCTGCTGTTCCAGCAATGTCCAGAGGAACAGTGCCTCTTGACTAACAATCCACAACCCTATCCCGCCCTTTTTGCAGCAATACCACATAGTGATGGTGTTGCCCGTGAAGACCTGTGCCAACCTTCCTCTGATGAAAGGCAGGAAGGAACTCACTGCCAGCCAGATCCCTCGGAGCTCCAACAGGTCGATGAGTCCGGATTTCACCGTAGACCAGAGTCCTCTGATCTCCACTTCTCCCTGATGGCCGCCCCAGCACAGAAGTGACGTATCAGTCAACACAAACAGCACTGGATGAGGAAGGGAGAGTTCTGCAACTGACCCAATTGTGGTTTGTTAGCTATCACTGCAGGTCTTCTGCTATTTCTCCCAAGATCTGGACCACATTAGAGAGACTCCCCGATGTTGTGCTCACTGGTCCCTATTAGGGACCAGAAAATAATAGGAGTAACAGCCCATACTTCTTACTGTCTTGCCTACTCCCTCAATCGCACCCTTGGTTAGCAGAGATTGAACCTTTGAAGACAGTAAAGCGCCATGATCCGCCAACTCCTGAGACAGGGATACCAAGTACTGTGACACATTTGTCAACATCAGTAACTTGAAGGAACCATTTATTTTAAGTAATGTAGAACCAGGTGGGCAAAGACTAACCCAGCCCTCTACCTGCCTCATGTCACTAGTCAAGGGTAAACTAAAGCGGCTTGACTACGCCAATAGCAGGTGAAGATGAAGAGGAATGCTACCCTTGTTTCTGGTTCTGACCTCGGCCAATGCCACTGCCCCTGGATGGATCCGTGAAAGGGCTGAGCAGACTTCTGGCTGCAAGGGCTGACTGACAAGAGGCAAGGCCCTAATAGAAGCCACATAATTTCCTGTAGTGGGGATAGTACTGGCTAGTGGAGGAAAGCAGCCCCAAGGTGGAGATGTAGCCCTGCTCTCTTTGAAGTGATCCAGCATAGAAACTGCCTTATCCTCAAAGAGCATGGCTCCATCAAAGGATATGTCCATCAAGCAAGACTTGCCATCATTCTGGACAGCTGCTGGATAACAATGGAAACCAAACCAGAGGCTACTCAATTCATAGAATCCAGGTCGGCTCTCAAAACATACTTAGCTACAGAATGGCCATCCGGCACTGTTTGCGTTTATTAATTTTTGAAGTCTTCTGAAAGAGCAGGCAACATTTTGCTTGCCATATCCCACAAGGCATGTGTATAGCAACCCAACAGGCTTACAGCATTCAATGAGCAAAGAAGAAAAACGCCTGCATCCATGCAAACCAAAATTTAGAAGAGGTCATTTCTTTGAGGGTATTCATTTTCAGAAGATATGACCACTTGCACTTTGTAAGTCTATAAAGAAGACATCACCTGCATAGTCAGGGAAACAACGCTGATCTTCCTCCTCATCCTCGTCGTGGGGCACCTTCGAGGCCCTGGCCGCTATTTTACGTGGTAAATGCCTCAAGTTTCCTGTAACAGTGGCGTTGTGACAAAGCCATTAGCGTGGAGTGTCCACAGCCAAAGGCTGGGCCTTTGTAATGACAGACACAGGATGGGGATGCGCCGAAGCCAGATCTAGACCAGACACTGCGACAAGTACAGAATCAGAAGTCAGTGCCGTCGGAACTTGGCCTTCAAGAAGTAACTTGAGGAACTTGCATCGAAGGAGTAGAGGTGCAGAGTAGCACTGGTGGAGAACCAGACTTAGGCTGGACTGGGTCAGATGGAGTCATGTAAAGACCCACTGATTGAACCTCGCTGGGATCCCCCTAGCAGCGCAGTGAAGCCCAAAGGTGCACCAGAGGGAACCAGAACAACTCGGAATACCTGCAGCATGGTCTCCCTAAACACCTCAATTTGCTGCAAGATTGACAAGGGCCAGAGAGGTTTGTGGCGCATCGGGACTAGAAGTATGTACTAGTCCTAAGGCGCAGATGAAGTCAGGCCTTTGGCATACTGACTGTGCAACCTACCTTCAGAGTGGAGGAAAGGAGTGAACCTTTTTGGGTTTCTTGAGTTTCAACTGCAAATTGTCTGTTGATTTCACCTTTATTTTTACTTGATGACTGAGAAGGAGATTAAGAATAAGACTTTGAATGATCCCAGGACTTTAAACCGAAACCGTTTTCTCTAATGCGACAGAGCTTGTCCTTGTCTTTCCTCATTGCCCTTGGCAGCACGAGGGAGCATTGACTGAACAACTTTAAAATATGCTTGGTGCCACCAAAGATAAACACTGCTTGAGTCCATGACCGACATCTAATTGCTGCAGTAACAGTAAGGATCGGAATCAGTCATCTTCGGTGGGGACACATATTTGTCACAACGCTTCCTAATTTTTTGGATCCAGTAACTATACCAAAAAGTTGGAAGCAGATGTACAAAACAGCATCGAAGGGTGAAGAAAAAGAGGAAATGACGTCAGTGAGCACAGTTAGATTCCATATGTTGTCATGTCCAGATGTGATGCAGAGTCGATGCAAAGTCAGAGAGCACCACCTGTCTGGAGGCTGGAAGGATTCCCAAAGTGAGAAAGCATTAATCAGCAAAACTATAGTACAGACTTCAAAAGGTCTAGATTTACACAGCACCTGCAGTCTCAACATCTAAATTCAATCCGAATTTTAGATCCCTTTTTTCTCAAGGTCAAGTCTCAATTTCAGACACTGGCCATTGTGCAATAATTTATTAATGGAATCGGGGAGGCTCTTTAGATCTACTCCACTGCCTGTACATCGCAGCCAAACACAATGTCAGTATGCATCAAACTGGCTGTCCACACAGGTTTGATCCACAACTGGCTGCTCTTCTCCATCATAGCGGGGTTAACGATGATGCAAGCGTCTTGGCATGATATAGATTACATTTAATGTTTGAGGCTCAAATTTTGCAGAATCAAGAATATTATAACATTGAAATTGTCTGGTGAGAGAAAATTTCCACCTTACTTTCATCAGCTCCATAAAGGAGAAGGGTTCTGAGGAACGTAATGCCTCAGAGTTAGATTGAAACTGCCTCTGCCATTGCAACCTTAACACCTTCAAGCCTTTCTTTAAAAAATTATCAGAGTGCATTCATGCACTTTTTAATATAAAATTCATCATATAGTTCGGTAAAATGTAAGTCGTCGAGACTTCTTGTTCTGGTACAGGTGCTGCTGCCATCACAGCAGAGATTTTCTTTATATTTTGCAAGAGCCAGAGGCCCTGATGTCGATAGTGCAGAACCAAGTGGCCAGGTTGAAGCAACTCCAGAAGGTGCCCTTGGGGTTCCTAGACACACACAATTGAGATTTGCCAACTTGGCCTGCATGGCCAGTTCAACCAATGATCCAGGAAGAAGAAAGATAGCTTGAGGTTAAAGCTTCCAAAGTACAGATATTCGGCCAGAAAGCAAGCCACATCACAACTTACGCATTTCCATATTTTCTCCTTTTGCTTTTCCCATTGCTTATAATTGGTTGATTAAAATTACCATGTTTTTCAATTTTCCTTATAATTCGAAAGCCTCCATATGCATTTTATCATGAGGGAGTCTTGTGTTTAGATTCGGACACATTCCCAGTGCCTCTATAAGGTTATGATGATAAAGGCGTCCTGCTCTTGGGAAACCTTGCAATTAAAATGTAAGCAGAGCTCACTTTTTCCTCCCTATGATGTCAGCAAATCTACTGTTATTATTGTCTGTATTGAAATCCATTGAAACCCCTCGTACCTTGAATTGGAAGTGTTTCTTGAGTGAAAGTCTGGTAACGAAGAAATTATAAAAATGCTAGACAGTTGTAAATAAGAGACATCTATGATAAGTCCTCAATATTGATGCTAAATGTGTTAAAAGGACTGATATAAGAAGCAGCATGTTTGTATGTAAATCAGTTATCATTACTTAGACATCTTAAGCTAAATTAGCCAACAATTGAATTTTTTTTCTCTCTTTCCCAAATAAAGTCCTTTTAGACATTCTGGTTCTAGGTTGTCTCACTAGTTGTCTAGTATTCACAGAAGATTCAGTTGCACAAAAGGGAATGCACATGAACATTAAACTATTTCATGCATTATACAGCTGGGCAAAATCTAAATTATATTTGCGTAATTCACATAATTCAGGGAATTTCTCATTACTTTTGTTATGCAAAATTCTACAAATGTTGTGTAATTAACACACAGAAACAACAAAACGTGAGTGGCTGTTATTCACAGTGCTTTTGGTTTTTTGCACATTTTTTTTTACCACGAGTCAATGTCAAACATGTACATAAGGACACCTTTAACGCTATGCACAGCAAAAAACGGATCTGCATTTAGCTTAATTACATGTAATTTCCCTAAATTTTAAGTAATTATGCAAAAGCAAATTAAATGACATTCACACAACCTTAGAATATACTCTCTTCATTACCATAATTATCCTGACCCCCACCCCCACCCACAGAAATTTGCAGCTTCACAAGAAGGTTTTGTAATATCGAGGACATTTTTGGACCACAAGAAAACTAAAAGCAATTTAGACAATGAAACTTACCTCTGGGAGACCAGGTTGCATGTATAATTGCTGGAATACTGCATTCATGTAACAGGTAGCTCCTCCATTCTTTAAACCAACATAACCTGAACTAGACCGACTGTCTACAGGTGGAAGGTGCTAAAAATGATAAAAGCCTAAACATGAATTTTGTTGTTTTGGTATATCACAAAAGAACAAGTAACTTAACTTTGGTAATGCTTTCTTATGGATACTCTACACGCACATTCCTCACCGTGTGAATATAACCTATGTCTCAGACGATGTGGAAAAACTCTAAAGCAGTACTCTTGCGTGCTAGTAGGTGGTACTGTGTGGCTCAGCACAAACTTCATTCCGAGATGACAGAACTGCATATAAGCGCCACTTAGGCGTGCTGACCTTCAGTTTCTTTTGCAGGCACGTCTGCATCCTCAGATGCAGAGCCCAGGAGCAAATTGTAATGACCAGTGTGCTGCAGATCTCTAGAATGGGAACTTTAGGAAAAGAGTCCATTCCACAGAATTTGGAAGTGGGGGCAGTGAGGAATCTGAGGTTAGATTTAGTATTCACCAAAAAAGAGCGTTGCAGAAGCTAGATAACTTCTTCTGATGGATACTTCTCACCACAGATTCCGCACCTTGTGAATAAATACCAAAGCAGTACAACCCAAGGTGGTGAGCCTGTGGAGTGGCTCAGACCAAAAAATCCTGCAGTGCCAAACAGGGAAAGTTCCCTTCTCTACAGACCGGAATTTCAAGACAATAATGCTAAGTGAATGTGTACACCGATCCCCAAGTAGTAGCCTGAGAGATATCAATAATGGGTACGCCGCATGCTAATGCAGTAGTAGTAGCCTTGGCTCAAGAGGAATGATCCCATATGCCTTTGTTGGGGTTGCTCCTTAGCTAGCACGTCGCAGATTGTAATGCAGAGGACTATCCACCTAGCCATAAAGGACAATCCCAAACACTCCCAAATAATCCATACAAAATTCCGTAGACTTTGATCGTCTGATATATTTTATTTGAAAACAATGTTCTAAGTCTAGACGTTTTCTAGCCAACATGTGTTTCATCTTATGCTGTTAGTCACCAGCAGACTTCATCTGAGCTAAAATGACAATTATATAGGCTTTAATAACAACATACTAAGTTAAAGCTGAATCGTCACCAAGGTCAAACTGACCAAATCACCATAAGCGTGTAAAGTCCCAAAAATTGATTCCCAGAGACTTATGTATATGTCGTAGTGAAAAACAGAACAATTAATTACAATCTACAGTATATAATAAATGACGATTGGCACCCATCAATAAAGTATTCCAAAGAAAGTTGAGGAAAGTAAGGAAAAGGTAGAGAAAACAAGCAAATAGAGAAAAAGGCTATCAACTACCACCATGTTTGAGGTAAGCTGATCAAGTATTGGCTCATCTAGTACCATATCTGCAATGTATATTAGACTCCATGAACGCTTGAATGTAATTATCAAATTCTGAAACAAAATGAGTTCATCTGAGCAATTCAACATGCTGCTAAAGCTTGTTACACTCGCTTAATTTCAATAGGTTAGCATAAACAATTAGTATTAGTCTCGCTAATATTAAGTGCACCACACAATTTGTTCTTTTATGTAAATGTGAAAAGGTTTACGTTGGTAGCACCATTCGACCATTACATTAAAGGGTATCTGAATGTTTCAGAGCAGTAAAACATGTTAATTTTACATCCCCATTCACTTTACACACACTCGAATGTAAGATGCAGAATCACCACCGGAACTAACAGTTCCATTGTTTAGAGATGTTGCAACTTCACAGATGGTTGGGGGAGGTGGGAGGGGGAAGGGATGTTGTGACATTAAATTTGTATCATAATACGATGCTGAAATGAGACGAAATTGTAAATTACTACGGTCTAAGTCCTCCTGTTTAGTATCACGGTTGAGAAATGACAAGTAGGGTAATGCATGGTGCATGGGGAGAAAACAGAAAACACCAGCTGATATGTTGACACTGTGTAATGCAAAGCGGAAAAATGTGAGACTGCAGCTGTGAATAAAGTTTAAAAAAAAAAAAAAAAGATGTTGCAACTGGATACCAGAGGTGGTAATCGGGAGTTAAAAGTGAAGACAAGAGGGACTTTGAATCATGAATTTAAAAGAGAGGAAGGTCTTAATATAGACCATTCGTTACACGATTTTATTGGAGAGTAAAAGAGTGAATTCATGTAACTGTGCCTTTTGTTTTACACAAATAATTTGCATTAGACTGCATTTCTGTCTAGGTTTAGTCAACTACATTATGTTCTGTTTACAAGTATCGGCCACTAATCAATTATGAGATTTTGACTTACAATCCAGAGTTGTACCTTTATGGTATGTATACGTATAAAATGTTCTGAATACAAATTTGGAACTGACTGTGCCCCTCAATGACACTCATCAATGGGAATTTTTATATTGGAGTGTGTGCGCTCTACTCCATTTCCTTCCTCCTTTTTCTAGCAGATCTTTAATGATTAGTGTAGAGGTACACTGGTGGCGAACCATAACTGAATTGTTAAATCATAGAATAATTTTGACAAGAGTGTGACTGATAGCGGTATAGGCACCATATGCTTTTTTTTGGCGTTTAAAATGTAGGCCACCTATTTGCTCATATAATTATTATTACCAGTACTTTTTCAACCACTGATCACTTTGGTGATATTCCGGCATAGGAGATATTATCATTGATTTCGTTAATGCAAGTAATTATATGAGGTGTTATAGTTAGCGAGATGTAGTGTCTTAAATCACTAAATAAAAAATAAAAAACTGAAGGAAATGATAGCCCTCGGGGATGTAGTTCAGTATACAAAGGCATTCAATAAAGAAAGAAAAAAGTGCCAAGTTTAGCCAGAAATGGGAAGGGGCAATATATAGTCACACAGCATGTACGGCAAGGCCGCAGGAAAGCTCGAGGAGTAAATAAGGAATGGGGGCATGATGACGCCATATCCATCTGGGTCAGCAGTGTCCAACATTAACAAGTAGTCTCATAATAGTTGCCATACATCCTTAAGCCTCGAGGTAATTGGCTGCAGAGTGGCGTAGTCTTCACTAATTTTATCACAATAAATCATACTCTTCAGCCATGCAGAGTCAAAGGGACAGGTTTTGCGATCCTTGTGCAGTGAAATCCCGCATTCAGAAAGAAACAGAGCAATAGCAGTAACGCGGAACACATCCCTGGGGACATTATCCACATACCCCAGGAGGGGGGAGGGGTGGGGGTCAGTGAAGTGGCAATCATCGTAGCTAGAGTGAAAAGTTCGGGCCAGTAGCCACCCACCGCAGTGCACGTCCAGGTCAGATGGGCAAAGCGTGCTTCAGGGACCCTATATTTGGGGAATTGAGAGGAGCGAGTAGGGTCAAAGTGCGATATGTCTCGTGGAGTGACATACACCAGGTGTAACAATTTGAAATGTAAAAGCTTGCGTTTGTGGTTTATGGAGATAGGTTTAGTCTGTGAAAGCAATAATACCAGCTTTCGTTGGGGAAAGGTTGACCATGGACAAGCTCCCAGGCGTAACGTGTCCGCCTGTCCGGGTCAGTACTGATGAGTGTTAAGGGAGGGAGCGAGTGGATAGGCGGGCATGCGGAACATAGGGCATTATGCAAGCACCTCACTACAAAGTGGTCTCTAAATGTATAAATCACTATATAAGTACTCTGAGAACTCAGTATTTTGCCTGTTAGTCCACAATTATTTTAATCATACTTAAATTTGACTTTGGTGTTTGTTTAGTTTAACCCATGTAATCATGGCGATACTTTTATAGCCAACCCAATCCAAGGGCCATGGAGATTAGTCTATTTCTGATTGTTTATACACACTATACCAAGTTGGAACATAGACATTACGCTGTCACTGTCATGGCACTCCCTTTTCTATTTACAAGGAACTAAGATGGCGCATATTTGGAACGCCGATATGGTACTTGTTGAGCAACAGGCTGTGTCACTGGAGCACTCTGACAGTAAAATCTGCTTGGATTGCTCAATAAAGTTATTATAATTGTGGACCTTTTTAGGAGTTCAGTGACATTGATTTAACGTTTGTTAGTGGTCTAACCAGAATTTCCTTAGTCTGGATTGGATTTGCATGTATCATTACTAATAATATGCTAGGGTTAGGCATCAACTGATGAACACTGCAAACAGTAAGCGCATGGTTTAGATATCACAATATATATACAGTGACTTTTATATAGTGGCTTTAATATGATTTGGATAATGCGACAAGTTACAAGTACTTGGGAAGAATAGCGCTGTGCTGATTACATATCGATGTTGCGATCCCGTGCTAAGATGGAGTCATCGCAGTATGCTGATGTACACATTGCATTTGAATACCTGTGTGTTCCTCCATTTAAATATGCTTGATGCAGATGAGACACAGGTCACACTGGAACAGTTGGTAACTAGTCCTCCATTTTGATAGAGGATGAGACTGGAGCAATGCTAACGTACGACTTACTTACCTTCGGTAACGATGATTCTGGTAGAGACGATTCAAGCCACAGATTCCTTAACGTAGAATTATCCCCAGGCGCGAGACTGGATCTGTAAAACTTTTTGCCACAGCATCCCTGACGTTGCCCGCGTCCGTGACGTCAGCGAGGATACATAAGTCCCACCCCGGCGTGCCTACGTCAGTTTTCTTCTGAGAAATTTTCTGCGCCACAACGCGGAGACATCACAAACAAAACTGTGAGAATACTGGAACAGTGTGCCAATCCCCCAGCTAAACAGAAGGGAAAGAAACAAATGGTGAGGAACAGCACCATCCAGGATAGTGCCAGGTACTAAGGCACCAAAAGACATGGAATGAAAGAACAGGGCACAGCGGGCACAGCTACTGGAAAGCAGTCCTGCAAACAAATACAACAGCCTCACCGGGGGCAGAAAGCATGTGAAAAATACACAACAGACCAAGAAGTCTGCAGCCACTGCTCGGATCAGAAAAGGGCACCAAGGTCAGAACGGAGAGCAACGACCAATCAACAGCAGACAACACCAGCAGGGAGAAAGTCTCCCAAAAGAGCTAAGGGTCAAGACCCAGCCAAGGGACCTCAACCCCAAGGACTGCCAAAGAGTTAGAAGTGCAAGCAACAAAAGGAAGAAGAGCACGAGTGAACCCCACACTGGAGACCAGGGTGCAGGAGCACAGAAGTACCCATGAATTCATCAACCAAGCACCAGAAAGGAAGGAATGGAACAACAACAAGGCAAGCATTCCCTTAGGGAGGGAGTAAGAAAAGGCACTCGCACAAGACAACCCGGAGGCAGGGGAGTGCAGAAGACCAAGAAGGGTCCTCGCAGAAGGGGGAGGAAGGGCGGGTCGTGAAGGAATCTGCGGCTGTCTCTACTAGATACATCGTTACCGAAGGTAAGTAACTTGTACATCTGATAAAAACTACTAGCCACAGATTCCTTAACGTAGAATAGATACCCTAGCCATTCCCAAGGGGAAGGAGGGTCTGCGAGAGGACCTCTCTGGCTCAGGCGAAAACAAGACCCCAACAGGGGACAATTCACAGGGACGGGGAAAATAGCCCAGTCCTCCTCAACAGGGGATGAGCGACAGGGACAGGGGAAAGAGCCCAGTCCCCTCAAGCAGACTAGAACCTCAGCATCGTGGAAGAACACCGCCCCCTCAGGGGATGTGTTACAACGACAAAGAGGAGGCCCAGCCCTCACCAAGCAGGAGAAGCAAAGGCAATACGAAAGGAGGCCAGCAGTCAATGTACCAGGGACCTCAACCGGAAGCCCCAGGTACAGGCAACGCAGAGGAGTACCGAGGATGAAGAGCAACCCAGAGACTCCAAGGAGAAGGGGTAGAAAGGAAGACAAGAGCCCTCCACCGGGAACACACCCAGTAAAGAGGGCAGCCAAATCCATCACAGCTGGAAGTCAACAGGCCAGACAGAACAGCACCTCAGCAATAAGGCAGGTGGGAGAAGAAAAAACATAGTCCCACAAGGCTCCCTCAAAACAAGAAGCAGGGGCGCCAGGCCCCACCCCAAGGCTGAACGCCGACAAGCCCCACAAAACTAAACGTCCAGACCACATCGTCCAGGCGGGCACAGCTGGGTGCCAACAAGCAACCAGCCGGATACAAGAGGAGAAACAATTAGGACAAACCAAGCCGTCAACACAGGAAAATAACCCCTCTGGAACACCAGACTTAGGACCAGGCCAAACGGCCGACAACAGGCAAAAACACCGCAGCACAACACCAGAGCTGCCCAGAAAAACACACCAGCGGCATATCGCAACACCAGGAAGGGCGAGGACCCCGCAAGGAGGAGTCCACACCTTCCCAGTGTAAGACAGAACTATCCATTAACTAAAAATACCCCACGTAGGGTAGGACACGTCCCACGAAAATATGGGAACCAATCTTATGGAAGAAAATCCTGCATCAGAGAACAAATCATAAAACCTGCGGCAGAAACCACAAAAGTCTTAGTAAGCAGCCAAAAAGTACACTCTTGCCAAAAATGGGCTTAACCAGCAGCCACCTGAAGAGGTGGGTCAACCAATTACCCCGAGGGCACAACAAACCTCAAAGAAAGTGTAACGGTCACTCCAACACCAGATTCCAGGAGCAATGGGATAAAACCTCCCACCAAGACCCAGAGGATCAACAAATCAACCTACTGAGTAGGAGGAGGGAGCCCCGCAAGAAGACACTGAATGGCGGAGTCCGCATGATTGTTAAACAGAAGGACCCCGTTAAAAGGTAGGTCAACCAGACGTTCCCTGATATTTTCAGGAAAAACAGCATCACGTAGCCAAGCATGGCGACAGAGAGCCACAGAAGTGGCCATAGCACGGCCGAGAGCATCAGCAACATCCAAAGTCGCACGAAGAATAAACGCGGCCAACTCCCTACCATCCAACACATGGCCCGTAGATCAGCACGGGCACCTTAATGAGAGACATAAGAAAGGACTCCACAGAGTTCCATAGACTGGAAGTAGCCCTGGTCAACACACCCAAAGTGTTAAGCGCCAGCAAGGCAGCGCTAGAGGAAGCGAAGACATTACGCCCCCATGAATCCAACCACCGGGCCTCAAGAGACGGAGGAAACAACACCACAGGCAAACATGGAAAGGCCCTCCGTAGAAGTGAGCCTTTAGTAGAAGGATGGAAAGAAAGAGACAGGGCCATGAGGAGCAGGGCGGTGATGATGCAGAAGCGCCTGAGGCACCGGATCGCCCATGGCAGGGCGTCCCTAAGCCCCCATAAGAGAATTGTGGGGGGACGCTTCAAAAGGAAGGAACAACTCCTGTTCAACAGAACCCTGGTGGAGAAATTCTAAAAGGTTGTCCATAGGAAACGGAGTGGTAGGTTCACCCATCCGCAAAATACCAGCGACTGTGGAAATAGCCCGAACAAAGGCAACACTAGCCTCAGTAGGGCGCCGCGGAGGAGAAAGTATTTCCTCAGTGGGTGACGACTGCAGACTGAGCCGTCCGTCTCCATGTCCAAGGGGAAAGCCGGTGGAAAGGCCAGCGGCGAGCCACGGAAAGAAGGGTTCGAGGATTTAGGCTGTGGGGACGGCGAGGAGCCCTCCCTGGAAGATGCTAGTGAAAAGGCAACAATAAAGCACCCTTTCTCCGGGGAGGAGCACACCAACAGATGACAGACCTCTGGAAAAGAAGGGACCTCAGGGGACGAATCACGAACCCGACGCCGGCGCAGCTCCGTGGAGTCCGCCACCGGCACCTAATTGACGTCGACCAGCGCCGGAGTGGGCACTCGTGGCGACGGGTAGACTTCTGCCACCACGTGCTCTTCAAGAGAATCGGGCAGGGTCGACACTGGAACGGTGAAGGAGCAGTGCCAAAAAGCCGCCGGTTCGACCTCAGACGGGGCAGCTGCCCGCGTCGAGGACCGAGAGGGACTCAGGAAAGCACCCCAGGTCCGCGGCGAGAGACTATGACGCAGACGAAACAGGAGGCTCCTTGCTTCCGAGGTAGGGGACGGACGCTGGGATGACACCGACCTGGACAAGCTCGCCAACAGCAACTTCATCTGGGGCTCCCGCCATGACTTAGGCGTAAAGTTCTGGCAGGCGTCGCAACTCTCCCAGTCGTGGTGCTCACACAGGCACCACATGCAAATTGGGTGAGGGTCCGTCGCCGACATGGGACGTGCACAGGAGGTTCACGTCTTGAACCCGAAGGCATTCACACACTGTTCCACTGAAAGCCAAAGCGTGAAAAGGGATAGAAGGCTCGAAAACAGGCCAGGACACAATCCGGGTCCGAGGTGCACGTGGAAAAGAGAAAAAACTGACGTAGGCGCCCCAGGGTGGGACTTATGTATCCTCGCTAACGTCACGGACGCGGACGACGTCAGGGTGGAGTCACGTGGTGCCGACCCCCCTGCGCGAAGGGATGCTGTGGCAGAAAAGTTTTCCGGATCCAGTCTCCCGCCTGGGAATAATTCTATGTTAAGGAATCTGCGGCTAGTAGTCTCTATAAGAGACTACTATCCGCATAAGATGAAACACATGTTGACTAGAAAACGTCAAGACTTCAGAACATTATATTCAAATTATATTAAATTCTGAGGCTGCAAACACCATCCATTACCCTGTCAGGTTTAGGGGTCCAAATGGTGCACTGTGAGCTAGCAAGGAATTGGGGTCAACATATTCTGATTACATGAGTAGCCTCAGTAGAGCCTCAGCAGACTCCTTTCAGCACAGTCAAGGAACTCGCTGGTTCTAAAACCCAAGCGTCGCCTCCTGCACTCAATAAACAGAAATGCAAGGTTCTGGCCTCTTTCTTTATCCAAAAAGTAGATAAGATATATCAAGATATTGTGCTGCCGCAAAAGGAAAATCTTTTCCCCACCCCTTTACTTCATTCTCCACGTGAAACAGTTGACTCACTTCCCAATCAAGCAGAGTCACCTGCTAATCCTGACCACCACCTTGAAACCTGGCCTTTGTTGAATACAGATACTTTAGTTGAACTTCTTAATAATACGAAATCAGGATCACCTAATGATCCGCTGCCCATTTCTGTATTAAAGCAGCTGGATTTACCTACGCTATCCATGTTAACTGATGTCCTAAATGCCTCTCTGCAGGAAGCCTTTATCCCATCGGTATGGAAAAATGCCATGATACATCCCCTTCTCAAAAAAGCAAATGCTGACCCCGATACACCCTGCAACTATCGGCTCATATCAATATTAGCTGCTTTCTCTAAAATTCTTGCAAAACATATCCATATACATCTATCTCAGTTTGCGACCGCCGAAGGACTTCTTCATCCTTCTCAGTCAGGCTTCAGAGCAGGTTTCTCTACCGCAACCACCTTACGAGGGGTAACGGAAAACATACATCACCTCCTAGACAAGGGAGACACCGTGGCTCTTATCCCGTTAGATCTGAGCGCGGCATTTGACACGGTGTCTCACTCCATGTTAATCAAAACTTTCAGGTCATTAGGTATATGTGGCTCAGTTTTGGATTGGCTCATTGCATTCCTTACTAACCACACTTTTCAAGTTTTCTCACGTACAGCCTATTCAGAAGTCCATTCCTTTGCTCATGGAATGCCGCAAGGCTCTATCCTTAGTCCTCTACTTTTTAATTTATATTTAAGACCTCTAGCCGATGTGGCGGAGAAATCTGGGCGATCATTCTCATACGCTGACGATTCCCAAATAATTTTTTCTCTTTCCTCACAAAACACAAATGCTCCTTCCTTGCTTAAAAGCGGTCTAAACAAAATAGCATCATGGATGCAACAACATTTTCTTCAACTAAACGGAGAAAAAACGGAGGTACTCATGCTGGGCAAAAATAAAGTTCTTTGGGGACCCCAAACACTGCCCACGCGAAATGGGCACTCTTCCTTCTCCTTCCCCCCAAGTCCGCAAACTGGGCATTACGATTGATGATTCACTCAACATGCATTCTCAAACAGTTAAAGTAGCAGTGACATGATTTGCTATTCTCAACTGGTTAAAAAAATCTGTTGGATGTTATCAGAGTCCACTCAGAAAACCAGGGTCAATGCCTAATAACATCAAGGCTTGACTACAGAAATGTGCTGTATTTGGGCTCAAACAAAACCGTAGTCCATAGACTACAAATGGTGCAAAATTCAGCGGTCAGACTCCTGTGCGGAGTCCCGAGGGCCACCTCCATTTCCGCCCATTGACGTAACCTACAATGGCTCAGGGTCAAAAACAGAGTAAAGTTTAAAGCCCTGAGCTATATGCACAAAATCAAAAATTGTCACGCTCCACAACATCTTCAATCTCTGGGTAGTCCCTACTTCCCCCTCCCGAAACCTTCGCTCTGCCACTCAAGGGAGGTTCATTGTCCCTAAAATCAAACTAGCTCGGATGGGCGGAAGGTCTTTCTCTTATCTTGGTCCCACACTTTGGAACACTTTGCCCACAGCATTAAGCAACGAAACTGACTATGTTCAATTCCGCAAGTCCTTAAAAAGGTGGCTGTTTGATAAATAATCAGCCTCTCCTGCTTTCCACCTAAATTCTGGATTTGCTCGTTGCGCTGGGAAACCCGTTTTGGGTAGCTGTCGCGTATTATAAATTTAAATAATAATAATAAAATTCCCATATGTTGATGCATATTTTCTACAAACGTATAGTCTTACTTAATAAGTAGGTACCGTATGACACTCTTGGTATTCAAGTGATGCAGTTTTTCTCCTTCTCTTTTAGGGGATGAGGCGGGGTAAAGAATGCTGTGAGGGTGATAACCTGCCTGGCAGGGAAAGGTGTTGCTGCTTTTGGCAGAAATGCAGCTCGAGTTCTCAAAACCAGTTTGCCTGCAAAAAATTCTGTGTAAGGTGGCTGGACCAAGAGTGACTGCAGATCACTCAGAGGATCAACTGATGTTATTGCAAACAAAGTCTGTTTTCAGGCTTAAGGGGCATAGTGGACACCTGTGCTTTGGCTCAAAAGGTATTAGAAAAGGGGGAACAACATTCAAGTCCCATTGTGGTGTTACAAAAGGGGGGGGGGCTTCAGTGGGAACATGTGCTGTAAACATTTAAGAAATCTCATCACTATAGGTGCTTTAAACAAATAAGGCTGATTCTGCAAACACAAAAAAGCTCAAAGCGCCAACAGTAGCTCTTTACAGTCCCTATAGCAAATCCTCACTGAGTGAAAGATGAAACAAAATATCATACAGTTTAGCATGTGATGAGTCTATGTGGAGGGTGCGGCACCAATCCACAAACTTATACTAGCACCCAGTATACACTAACTTTGTGAAAGGGCATCTAACTGCCAAGATAACCAACAACCGTGGGAGGGCGATTAGATGGAATCAACAGGAAACATTCAATCTCCATGCAAGGAGGTGCAGGCTGTGTACGCCTGTATGCAAGATCTTGCCCTGCAAATGCAACAGATTATCCTCCAGAAGTAGCAAATTGATTGGAGGGGAGAGGCTCATGCCCAGGAGTTCAGGATTAGCACACTCGTGAGCCACTTTCATGTGCAACTGTCATTCATGATTTCTACACGTCGGCTGCTGAGTTCATCCACACAGTCTGCTATTATTTCTAAGAAATTAGTGTCAATTGTGTGCACATACACATATCCCACATGAAGAGATGGCACCAACTAGGGGTGTCCGTGTCAGTGAGTCTATATCACATCAAGTCACCTCGTTGTGTTAGCTGTTCATGTGGGATGATTCAGGTGCACACAATTGACACTAACTTCTTAGACATAATATGAGATTGTTTCTCTATAAGAGATGAAATGGATTTGCAAAATTTCACATGATGTTTTGGACAGGCTCTGTTTAGAAGCAATAATCTTCACACGAGGAAGGTGGCAGACAAGATTTTTACTACTATTTATTAGTTCTTGGGTATAGAATTAAACACTAACAGCCCTGTTTCTCAAATTACGGTTCACTAGACAGATGGTGTTGTCCTGAAGAATCCCGCAGGCTCACTTCTGTGTGGTCAAAATATTGATATATCCTTGGTAAGTCTCGTTTTTCTTATGTCTAACTAGGATTTGTAAAGTGGACGAAGTGTGGCTCAATGGTTAGAGCCGCAGACCCTGATGCAGAGGTCTAGCCCGGGACCAGGGTTCAATTCCCCGCCTCGGCGGGTCTTGGGCTCAAAATTCCACGGACCTGATAATTCTCGCCTCGGTGCCTATTCCAATCATGGAGTCCCACTCTGCAACTCTGGGCAATAGCTTGCTTAATCTCCACAACGGCCCCCACAACGCTAAGGATGCCTGGCCTCCACCTTGGGGGTGCCCAGGAGTGGACACCTCACAGGGAAAGCCAGGATGGGTTCCACAGCGGTATTCGTACAAGCGCCTTGAGACCCTTGCGGGTGAGTAGTGTGCTATACAAGTATCAATTTACATATTGAAAGAATATGTTATTTGATAGTATGATTTCCAGAGTTGATCTTGTACATAAGTAAATATGTATCATGCACCAAGCTATTTCTAAACTTTGAACCGTCTTCACTGAAATGTAATATATATTCTATTATGATGTCTGACTAATACCATGCACTTCAAACTTAATCAGCCGCCCACTGATTCATTAAGTGACACATTAATACTGTCCACTGTTGTGATAAGTTGGCCTGGCATATGATGTCCACTATTCTAGTGGGCACCTTGCACCAGTTCAAACGACCCTTATTGATGGTAGGTTTAAGACAACCTTTATAGAAAGCTATCCTAGTGGTAGCTGTGGAGAGCAGCCTTCAGGCTAAGTCTTGAAGGAATGTAAAGCAGCTTGTTTTACCAGTCTATAATCTCTTGAATGATCAAATGAAAGTACACCACACAAGGTATATATCAAATATATACGTATTTATTCTAAACGCAACCCCTCTAGTCTCTTTATGAGGCTAGAGGCAAAAGTACAATACAAGAACTTTAAATAACACAGTAAATAGCACAGTATACGTTTTGCCCTAGGGGCCTCACCAACCATATACTAAAATAGTGGTATAAGAACCAAGTGAGGGATAGAAGTCAGGCCTAGGGCCTCTAGAACTGCTGGGGCAACCAGGAACCAGTCAAGGTAGGGACACAGGAGACCCACGGGGACGCGTGGGGTGAACTTAGGGGTGAACTACGATGGAGCCCTTTTAGACTTGGACACTTCGAGAGTCAAGACCCACAGGAGCACCAAAGTACTTGTGTTACCTTACCCAGGAAAGCCGGGTGCATAGGTGTCTTTTGGTGTCGGGTTTCATCGTCTATTCCAATGGAGAGCTGCAAAGAAGTGCTGTAGGCGACAAGAGGAAAAATGTCCGGGCGGATCCAAGGGTGGATATGAGTTGTGAAGAACCTGAAAGCAGAGGGGACAGAGTCTGGGTCACTAGCCAGTGACCAGGACGGCGACAGGAAGATGGCAGCAGATGTTGGGTGTTTTCAGGTGAATTAGGTGAATTAGGTGAAGCTTGACTCTTCAGCCACGAGGACTAGGAGGCGTCGACGACGACCAGGAGCTGGATTCGAGCTGTCCCACGAAGGATGTCGAGTGTTGCAGCGCCAGAATCCGGATTGGACCCAACAAGCCTTGGCAACAGCAACCCACGCAAGATGCAAAGATTGGCTTAGGTGCAGACCAGCAAGTTCTGAGGGACTCACCCTTTGGAGGGGAGTCAGAGCATGCCTGGAGCAAACAGGAAAGCTCAAGATACAAAGGATTGTCCTTCGTGGGGACCCACTAACAAACGGACTAGAGATCGCGAAGGAGCCTCGAGCGGAAATGCAAAGAACTGGCCCAAGGAACACTCATGGAGTGTAGGCCTCTGAGCTTCAGTGCAAATGGTGCTCGGGTCAGGGGTTTCAAATAACCCAATGCACAACTTCGGGAAACTGCGAGAAGTAGGTGCAGTTGCAAAATTGCAGGTTGTCCAGGAGTTCCTGTCCCACGTCTCTCGTGATAGCTACAGGTCTCAGCTTTACTGGGGACTCTGTCAGCCTCGGAGATGTCTGGAAGTTTGTGTCCTGTGTCACAGATTCTTCGGGATCTGGCGGGAGCCTCGAAAATGCAGACTGGCAATATGCTTCTTCAGGTGCCTGTTTGAACAGGGGGGTCAGTCCTAGACCCCAAGGGAGATTCTTCAGTCTTTCAGTTGAAATGAAATGTCGAAGGGCCAAGATTTCTTCTTCAGAGTTTCGTCCAGGGTAATCTAAAGTCCTAGGGACTGGGTTCCTATACTTGTATCAAGTTTAGGGGTGGACTAACTCTAAGGTCCCACCTATGGGAGGACCTGGGAAGGGGATGGTTACATCCCTTCCCCTTCGTCCAGTTTCACGCCAGAGCTGGGGCTGAGTGCCCCAGCCACCGGTTTGAACTGGGATATGCATGGGACACCTTGTGTGCCCCAGGCAGTGTCTGAAAAGCATTCACTGAATGCAACCCACCCTGTCCCAATACCCTAAAGCCTGTATGGGGAGGTGCTAGCACCTCCCTGGGCAGGAAACCTATTGTCCAGGCCTCCCCTGCCGGAGTTTAGTCCAGCAGCAGGAGGTCCGACTCATGTCTGTGGCAGCAGCATCCATTTTGTGATGCTGAAGCGCTTTTAAACTTTAACCAGGTATTCCAGTGTGTACATGTCTTCTCCCTCTAGAAGGGTAGAATGCTACCCCTGCCACCAGGACTGGCGGGGGGGATAGTATTCCAAAATGTTTGACACCAAACAGGACATGTTTTGATAATGCCAAACCAAAGTTTGCATTAAATGCGAGGATTATAATGCACTTAAGGGTATATGGTATGGCTATATCAGGGAACAGCTATAAGGAAGGGATTCCGAAAGCTGCAGAGGGGCTCAGCTCATGCTAGGGCACCCTTTCACACAACACCAAGCACTCTGCCTCAAGGATTGTCAAGGCCTGCTATAGGAGTGACTTATAGGTTAATATGTGTCTATATATATAGGTAGATCTAGGTATACTATATAGGGATGCTTACACCACCTTATCCAGGCTGCAAGTGCAGACCTGTGGTGTCATTTTGGAAGGCTTCCAAGGGGTGGCATAATACATGCTTCAGCCCCTGGTAGGCCTCTGGGGTACCCTTGGTACCTAAAGTACCATATATTAGGGGCACATAAGGTAACTCAGTAACCAATCTGGTATGTACCTAAAGTACATGGATAACAATTTAGAGAGAACAGCAAGGCTGTGGTCCTGATTAGCAGAGCCACAGCCAGACTAAAGTCGAAAATCCAGTGAAACACAGCAAAATGCACTTCAAATTTAATCAGCCGCCCACGGATTCATTAAGTGACACATTAATACAGTCCACTGTGATTGCTAGACTTGGGTGGATAGATCAAGGATGAATTTGACCCAGGGGCCCATTGCATTTGTTTTGGTTAGTCGACATGGGTTCAAGGGCAAGTCCTTGTTGTTTCATATATAGTCTCCCAAAAGGCATGGAAGTAGATAATTCAGTAGGCTGGCATTTACGGACCTCAAAGCAAGGGTAGTAGAGGAGAACATCATCTTGAAAAATGTATTTCCCGAATTTCAACTCAAGATCAGGTGGAGTGGTAGGAAAGACTTTGGGATTTACTTTGCTTGTGAACCTGTGACAACCAAACTCTCTTACGTTCAATGTTGTGTGAGAAATTCTAGGTCGCCCGGTGCAGGATGATGGCGACAAGCAGCCGGTCTGTTAACTGGTGAACCTGAACATGGCTTTGTTCAAGTACCCAAAAGTGTGTATGCCCTGGAAGTGCCTTGTTAAGTGGCAGTAGAGGTTCTGCAGTGGTCTGACCAGGATGAAGTACCTCATTTAAAACATTAATCATGGCCACCACAGTGGGAAGCTGTAGGTCTAAGCCTTTTGCAGCCCTGTGCACAATGACTGTGAAGGAGGCGCTTTCCTCTGTAGCAGGACTAGAGGGAGATACATGGCAAGTAACTGGAAAAGTATCCAGACCATTGGCCTCTCTGAGTTTCTCATATTAGTTATCCTCATCAGATTGTAGAATATCTATCTGTCAGAATTGGCCGCAGCACAAGCATAGAATGTCGCCACTAACCTTGTCCAGCTGACCAGCAGAAACGATGTCGGACGATAAGCCCCCTAGTCCCGCCTAAACACGATCCCAACAGTGAAATAACCAACTCTCTGTGTGAATAGGTGCCCTGGGAGGAAAAGGGGAAGTGGATAAAATAACAAACAGGCGGTTGATGGTTTTCTGTGGGTCCCTCTAAGTTCGGGCCAATGGTCTGCAGGGTATCAGAAGGAGCTTCCACACTGCATAAAGGGAGGACAAAACAGAAGGTTTTTATATCTATCCTTTAGAGAGCGATAGTAAAGCCCAGAAACCTTCTCTTATTACTCACCAGAGTGTCACCCCACCTAATCAGGGAATGTTGGCATTAGACATTACTGCAAATCAGTCGGTCTAAGAGAATGTATTTGATCCCTCAGAGGAATATTGATAAATCCTCCTTCACACAGAACAGTCCATATATGCCGCCAGATAACAGAGTAACAGGAGTGCAAGTTCATTAGAAAACAGTTGCGGTTGTTTAACTGCATAACACGAGTCACTGTCTTTGCTCGTACTGCTCTTCTCTTCTCAGAACCAAAAACAAACGGTAGTCCCAGTTCAGAATTCTCCAAACGCGTCTCCTGCTAGAATTCTGAAAGGAATGTCGTAGAGCGCGTCTTTAACATCAGACGCTTTCACTTACCAGTCCTTCGTTCAATCGTAATGCCAGACAAAAGCAAGGCGCGTTTGTAAGACACCGCGGTTCCTATCTACCTCGAAACAATTAAAGGCACAAAACACACACACGACGGAGGCGGGCCCGCACTCCGTTCGGCTCAGTACTTATCGCAATACGCGAACTTTCCACGGTTTCCAGGAAGCAAAGTTCATGACAGGTTCCAGGCACGGCAGGCTTCTATCTTCCAGCTGTATTCCGGTGGGGATCACCATCCGCCATCTCCAAAACTATCCGGGTTGATTGACAAGCACCTTCCTCTTGGGAGGGAGGTGCTTTTGTATGAACCGCCTTGTGCCTCCATATGCCAGCCCCTTAGCATGCTGGTAATTGTAGTCTTTTCGGCCGTGAACTCTCTCACTACATTGAATACACAAGCTAAGGAGCAGCTTAGGTGACACACGCCCCTTTGACCATGAAACCGCTACACTATCTATCTATATAGAGAGAGAGAGAGAGAGAGAGAGATATTCGCATCAGCATATTTGTCAGTGTCCAAGTGAGTTCCGAAAAGATGGCACATTTTGAGCCCTACCACGTACTAAGGGCAAAGGGTCCGAACCAGAAGGACTGCCCTTTGGCTGTGCAACAGTTGGGGCGATCTCGATCGAGGCAGATTCTGCTTGGAGTCAGATAAGCACAATGCACTGTAAATCTTCCTCTGGCACTATCGATATGATTGAAACCGGCACATGTGGTACTGCCAGAACAGAAGTTGACACTGGAGAAGGTGCTGAACCCGATGCAGGATCAAAGGGCAGAGATAGTTACAACAGCAAACCCACCTGCGAGTGGAGGACCCTGAGGATTGTTTGAACCAGAAGGCACACTATAGGGAACTGATGAAGTGCCGGAAAGGGGTAGCAGGACTTTGCTGAATATCTCCACTTGCAGAGACATCGCTGATGAACCTGGAAACTCTGGGTGTGCTGTCACTAGACTCTGATACAGCTCCGATGGCGACCGGGAGCAAGACCGCAAGGCATGCTGGCACCCTTTCTTCAGTCCGAGTGTGGCAGGGAAGGGATCAATTCTTGCTTCAACTTGTTATGCTTTCTCTTGGATTTCACTAAAGGTTACACCCCAATGATCTGTCGTAGATCCAACTTGGAAGCAGGAACCAGACTTTTATTTTGACTATGACCGGTCACATAGTGGAGTCTTCTTATATTTGCTGATGTAAAGTTAGCCCTCATGGTCCTGTATGGCCTTGAGGTTCATCTGGGATCTGGAGTTCACCCCAGGAATCAAAAACACGCTTTGTGAGGGCCCATCACAGATATCAGTTTGTGACAGTTCCTTCATGGTTTGAACTCTATCTTGGGGGGAATACATTTTCCCTTGCACACGCATTAATTTTGATAAAATATGTGATTTTAAGCTCAAGGAGCAGAAAGACAGCAACTGACATCAGCATGCATGAACGGTGCATATATGGGGCTCCATTTGTAATTTCAGAACGAAGTCCAAGTAGAACTGCACTACCTACCGGCATGCAAGAGTACTGCTTTAGAGATTTTTCAGATCCAGCTTGACGCTTGGTGAAAATTCAGAAGGTAATGAATCTTCAGTTAGTAGTATCCATCACAAGATATTCAATTAACAGCTGCATAATCTTGGAACTATTTACAAATAGGATATTTAATAAATAACAAGTGTGTGATTTGTTCAGCACATACAAGAAAGAGATAATCAAAATGGTAGGGCAGCAGAACCTGTTGATTATCAGAGGTCTAGTGGAGGAAGGAGATGGAGTTGGTCTAGATAGCTGCTGGGGAGTCACAGGGTTAAGACAGCACCTCCCTGATTTGCCTGCCGGGGAAGGTAAAACCCCTGACCCAAAAGGATCTGAGCAGGGCATTACGTTCGGAACAGTGGAGATGTAAATCAGACACCTAGGTCTTTTGAGTCAGCCACCTTATGCATACCAGTTTTCACTGACCAATAGCTTGATGGCAACTCTTCAGAGTTGGAATGATATAAATGCATGGTTATTGAAAGTGCCAGGACACAGCATCAGCTCTGCTTCCCCAGCTCTACAAGGCAATCTAACAGCACCACCAAAACTGTTCTCTGGGTTATAAGGTTGCATCTGTGGGTGACATGCTAACCAACTCAAACTCACTGCTGCAGCATCGAGCTGACTTGTACCAGGAACATGCAATGGCTGTCTGGGAGAGGTGTCTGGGACAGGAAGGAAGATTTGTAAGATCGAAAGTGGTAACTGGACACAGTGAAGCTTGGGACCGCCACCTAAAATTAAAGACCGATGGATTCCCAGGTTTTATTTTGGTATTTGTTTGTTACTCTTGCATCCAAGGCGTAAGAAGGAGAATGTAAGGCAAGGCAATACCTTAACTGCAATTTTTCTGTTTTAGAATCACTTAACCGTAGGCCATTATTACCCATCCAATTTACTATCAGCAACAAACGTGTCGGCAAATCCTGCAGTTTAGCTGTAGACCGGTTTGGATGCCCTCAGAGTAAATCTTACCTTTGACCCTCATAAAATCCATTAGCGGTTTTAAGTATATATTAAACTGTAGTGGTGGAAGAAGGTGTGAGCCTTGCAGTACTCTACAGCACACTCTCAGAGCAAGAAGTGACATTAACACTGGGGAGGTGCTGCCTATATGACTGATTTCTTATATTTGCTGATGTAAAGTTAGGCCTCATGGTCCTGTATGGCCTTGAGGTTCATCTGGGATCTGGAGTTGACCCCAGGAATCAAAAACACGCTTTGTGAGGGCCCATCACAGATATCAGTTTGTGACAGTTCCTTCATGGTTTGAACTCTATCTTGGGGGGAATACATTTTCCCTTGCACACGCATTAATTTTGATAAAATATGTGAATTTAAGCTCAAGGAGCAGAAAGACAGCAACTGACATCAGCATGCATGAACGGTGCATATATGGGGCTCCATTTGTAATTTCAGAACGAAGTCCAAGTAGAACTGCACTACCTACCGGCATGCAAGAGTACTGCTTTAGAGATTTTTCAGATCCCGCTTGACGCTTGGTGAAAATTCAGAAGGTAATGAATCTTCAGTTAGTAGTATCCATCACAAGATATTCAATTAACAGCTGCATAATCTTGGAACTATTTACAAATAGGATGGTTGATGGGGGAGGGGGGGGGTTTCGATGAAAGTCCATACACTTCACAACAGCTTCAACAAAGGCAATTAGCATTCTTTGCATAGTGGCTTAATTGAACTTACTTTGAAAAAGGGGAGAAATTTGCTGAAGCATTGCAAAAAATGGCACCTTATTATGCATCAAGTGAAGCATGTTATAACAAAATACTTACATCAAATTCCTTATTTAGTGCATGGTCAGACTGATGATGCATAGATAGCAATTCTTTTGTAATAAGCTGAAGATTGGAAGGGGAGCTTTCAGCCAGCATTATTAAAACTTCATAGGCGGCCAATCTACTATTTACTGTGCTGCACCTAAAAGGAAAAATGTGCCATTAGAGGAAAACTGTTTTCCAAAACACCAATTAACATACTCCGTAAAATAAGTGATTGCTGGAAATTTTCAACGATGTCCAACACAGTACAACACCAAAGTCAAAGAAAAGGCTCATACTTCTTGAAAAATATGCACCTTAAAAACAACAGAGCAGGCTACACTCCTGGTTATATGTAAGACTTTTTCATTAAGCTTTTGCTCCGTTATAATCAGGGCAATCAATTGCACTGATGGAAGGGACTAGTTCATATGTCACAGAACAAAAAGACATAATTCCATGGGAAATCTCTCTATGAAACATGCTCGTAATTTGCCCTACCACATTAGTTGCCTTTTGTTTCATAAGCAGAATTTACTCAAGTTGGAAATGAGTATATCGAATAGACTGAGTTTTCTCTGAAGGAAGAGTATTAAAACATATGAGTGAATGTGAGCATATCAACAAGACATCCATAAGAGCAGAGCCAACATGTGACCAACAACCATTAGGTATCTATGTATGAGGACAGCTTCTTGAAAACAAAATTAGCACCACTGTGGCTGCACTAAATGCTGTGGTGTTTGCTTCTGGCTATTTCACTAGTAGTGCACCTTTTCGTAATCTGGATCATTTACAATACTTGAAAAGGTGCTTTTTAAGTCCTTGTGGTACTGTGATAGGCTATTATTGTCATACTATATTGTGTTATTTCAGAATTCCAAAATGGGTGAAAAGGAACATTAGGTTGTGGCATCCAAAACTTCTTCCAACAATAATTAGCACAGGAATCCCACAACAAAACAACAGGTTTGCCAAGACTGCACCAGAGGAAGGTGTAGAAGCCAATAATCAAAATATGAATATCACCTGGTGTCTCAGAATAGCAATCACTGCAGCATGACAGGAAATGGCATGGGATGCTACATTCCAGCTGTAAGAATTAAGTTCAGACTGACAGTGCTGACTGCTCCAACCTCTGAAAAATCAATTGTATAGCCAGCTGTGTTCCAAGACTGGAACGTCTAACTGTGTCTTGCAAATACACACTTATGGGCGGCCAAATAGAAACTAATGCAAGCAAAAATAGAAGACAGAACTCTGCTTTTTATGCTACAAAAGATCTGCCATTCTGAAGAGCAGAATTCCAAGTTTATACCATGGAGAACAAGGATAAAAAATGTGTTCTCATTTATGCACAGAGCTAAGTACTTTCCAGTCCAGTTCAGGTAGAAACATGAAATACTCCTCCTGTGGTTCATCACACCCAACTGATACGTTGGTACTGCTAAAGAGATGCCACCTCACTTTACGTCTGACTGCTAATTTAGTCAGGAGAAATTCTGATGGATGAAATGTAATGGGTGGGCCATTATGCCACAAACAATTTGGCACAGGGTATTCTCTCTTTGAACTCCAGAGTGCAAAACTGGAATGCCACAGGGAGTTCAGGGAGGTGCAGAAGAGATGGTGAGGAAGAAAAACCAGAGAGCAAGCGAAATGCCCCCAGAGCATATTCACTTCAGGATCTCCTCGTACAGCATCACAATACATGGTGATATCACTATGTGTTGGAAGAACTTGCCCCCCAAAATGTGCCAGAGTGATTGTTAAATTGCTACATATTATTATAAAATGGTGGATTCTGACACTGTCTAAAGAAAACTAAGTTGTTTGGGTGAAAGGATACTCAAACATGTTGTAATATGCCTGAATGCAATGCTCAAACTAGAACACACATGTGGCTCTCCACCCTAGATGGAGGAACCAAACACAGCAGGCACCATTTCATTAACCTGACCAAAAAAGGTTTTTTTCCAGCATGAGGCAGGGCCAATCAGAGATAGTTTTTTCTCCGAATGTATCTAGATAAACATGCCCATGCACACTTCTTACATCACTCCAATTATTGACAATACAGGATGTAAACCTTTGAATACTTATTCATAGTTCGTGGGCTACCTTATATTTTTTTCACATGCAGACAACGAAAATCAGGAGAGTCCTGTCTTGATGACTTTTTAACAATCTTGTGTAAAACAACCCAAAAACATCCCGAATCATCAATTATTATTGCAAACAAGAAACACTATGTTTTATGATTGTGGAGATGCATACATCAAATTACAATGTAATCTCATAATCAGTCTCATCTATCAACTATTAAGCTGATGATTTTGTAATAAAAACTTCTGGGTAATGCTAGAAATCTTTGAATTAGGATGTAGAATTGATTATTCAATAAAAGCAGTGTACTAAAATGGAGATTAACAAGACTAGCTCGTAACACTGTTTCAAAATAAGGAGTGTACTAGTTACAGTCCAACTAATCTCCCTCAGACGACCCAAACAAAAACACTGTTCTAACAGGCCAGTAATAGGAAGGAAATTGCATAACTGGTAGACTACTAGCAAAACAAAAAAGGAACTGTCTGGTGCAGTCATATTAAAATGAAAAAGTCCTCAACTGCAATAATGTAGAACTAATATTACCTCCCAAGAGCAGGATGAATACTCCAAAGATAGAAGTATGCCGCGAGGAATGACTGTAACTGGAATTATATGAAATGGAGAAAGTGATTCACCTGTCCTACAATTCTTTTTGGTAGACAGGGTGTGGCATTATTTAAGTTGAACATAATGAAGTAGTTAAACAACTTATGTACAGAACTGTTCTTTCTATACAGATTCCTCAACTTTGGAATACTACACCAGGCATCAGACTGGATACGGAAAATCTTTAGTACCCGTGTGAGCAGGCGCCTCCGCGTTTACTTTATTCAGCGACGGATACAACGTATAAAGATCTATATAAACACCACCCATGATCACTGACAATGGTTGCTTTCTTAACACTTCCGCAGATGCTGAGTCAGAGTGGTCATGAACAGTATGCAGAATCCTAAATTAGGATCTTTTTATGTGAGGAGACCAGTTCATGTATGTGGGAGGGATAGTGAGGAAAATGCTGAGCCTCTACCAGAAAAAGCATTACTGAAGGTAAGTAACTTGTTCTTCTCATAGAGAATTCTAACCACAAGTTTCTCACTTTTTGAAATGCTACTCAAACAATATTTCTTATGTGGTGGGTCAGTGAACTAGCTTAAACTGGGAATGGGCAAAGTTCCCCTTTAGGTGAACATGATTGTCTAAGCAGTAGTGCTTCTTGAATGTATGAGGTGAAGCCCATATAGTAGCCTGACAAATGTCAAGAACTGGCCCCATGAGTGCTAACGCAGGAGCAGCATCCTTGGCACTCGTAGAATGAGTTTGCAAGCCCTCCGGGGATTACTTTCCAGCCAGCACATAGTAGATTTTAATGCAGAGTACAATCCATCATGAGATGGTTCTTTTCTGCTCAGCCGTGTCTTTCTTCACATGAGTGTACCTGGTAAAGTGCTAGTCTACTCAGTGGTCTTTGGTATGATCAACTTAGAAGCTGGGTGTTCTTTCGAATCCAACCGGTGAGGCCTCTAGAGGGATGAGATGGAGCAAAAAAAAAAACACAGAAGAGATTTACCAATACAAAACGAAGTCACTACTTTCGGAAGGAAGCTCGAGTCTACAGTAACAACTTGTCTGGGTAGAACATGGTTTAAGCGGATTAACAGAAAGGGCCTATAACTCGCAAACCCAATGTGCCGAAGTAAGAACAACAAGGAAGACTGTTTTGCAGGTAAGGAGTCCGACAAACAACAGAGGAGGGGCTGAAAAGGCCCACACATGAGTAAAATGAAGTCCCATTGGGGCACAACAAACAGAAAGAGAGGAATCGTATGTTTTAACCCTTTGAGTTAATGCATAACAGGAGATTTAAATAACGATGGTTGGTCCGACAATCGTGCACAGGTCAAAAGCGCCGACAGGTACCCTTTTAAGGGTGTCCAATCAAGGCCTTGCTTGGCTAGGGACAGCAGAAATAACAAAACTTTGGACAGCGTGGCATGAAGCAAGTTTCTCTTTATAAGCACACCAGGCCACACACTTTTCTCAACAGCAGATATTTACACAGACTTAGTCGATGGATGCCTGGCTGCGAAGATGTCATCAACAACTTCAGGAGGAAGGTCAAAAGCACGTATCTGTCGCCAGTCATTTTCTAAGGGTGGAGGTTGGCAGACCCGGGTGCACGACCCTGCCCCGCTGCGGTTATAGGAGGTTTTACAGGAGAGGTAGCCTGATCGGAGGACAGATGCTTGTGCCAGGAGTTTATTAATACTATACTCTCCGTGTCCAGTCTATAGCCACTAGAAAAGAGGTCTTCAAACAGTGCGGCACGCCCATGGTGTGGGGGAGGGATGTAAACACTTCTGAGGGAGGTGCAAGCTCCACAGAAAGATTTCC
Source organism: Lissotriton helveticus (assembly GCF_964261635.1). Lineage (NCBI taxonomy): Eukaryota > Metazoa > Chordata > Amphibia > Caudata > Salamandridae > Lissotriton > Lissotriton helveticus. Next base: position 143,912,120 of record NC_136058.1, on the reverse strand, counting down.
CCTTCACATCATTCATTCTGACATCTGAAGCTTTTTGCTGCCGTTTATTCTGGAGAAACGTGGCCAACGCAAACAGGACTCTCTCCGATTGGAGCATCAACTCGGACGTTCCTCTTATCTGGGTCAAAGCAGCGTAAAGGCAGGAAACGGTCACTAAGTGCACTTGCATACAAAATGTAACTTAAAAACACACACTGCTTTGCCGGGAAAACCGTGCTTCTTTCCTGCCCTTCGCCTTTCTTGCTGGTGCCTTTTACATCCGTTAATCGCACTGATGTCTAGAAGCTACTTGTAGGTTAAGTTTAAACATTTCTCTGCAGGATAATTTCCTCATTCCCCCATCCATACTCTACTTCTGATTTTTTTTACCACTGCCAAACTTTCATTTTACCCGGTACCCGCATGACAAAGTCGTCTCAACCGGTGATTCCCAAACGCTGGACCAGAGATACTAAGAACCTTGACCTGATGAGACTAGATGCCCGTTGCAAATCCGACCTCCCTCCCCCTTCGCACATAACCATGGTCAATGACCTCAATGAGCATTACTCGTCGTCCATCTCAAACATCTGGACGACCTTGCCCCCCTTAAACTAAAAATAACTCAAATCAAAGACAGAAACCCGTGGTTCACTGGCTCCCTCAATATGGAGAGGAGATCCCTACGGCAATCTGAAAGAATCTGAGAGACAACACCCCTCTGCAACGCATCTAAAACTCCTCCGCCAGGCGAGAAATGTCTACAATACGCACATCCTCAATTGTAAAAAAGAATATTTCAGATCGGAACTGGGGAACGCCAAGAATAGACCCCAAAAGCTCTTCGAACTGGTCAAACTCCAATCTAGTAAACTGGCAAAAACTTTGAAAGAATCCCCCAAATCGCTAATATCGTCAGATGAATTCTCCTCTTTCTTCGCTGATAAAATATCGGCATTAGGAATTAAACTCAGTACCACCACCTACTCCCAACATCTTCCTGTCCAGTACCATTCTTCCGCACCAACCGTCCTGGCCCCTCCTAAAAACCAAGCCCACTGGACTGACTTCGAATACTATAACGAAGATACTATCTCAAAAATTCTCTCTACCTTAAAGCCAAATAACCACTTCAACGACCCGCTACCCTCCAACTGCCTCACTGCTGCCTCCCAATCCATCGTTTCTTGCTGGACTACAATTATCAACACCTCTCTCCAGCAGGGCTTGATCCCAGACCCTTTGAAAGCCAGCCAAGTCCTCCCCCATTTTGAAAAAACCTTCACTGAACCCAGCCTCCCCAGACAATTTCAGACCTAACTCCAATATCCTGCTTTTAGCCAAAGTTTTGGAGAAGTGTGTACAACAGCAACTAAGTCAGCACATCACATCAACAACTTCCACCTACTTGATGACTTTCAATCTGGATTCAGACCAGGGCACAGCACTGAAACTACTATGCTCCACATCACGGCTGATGCCCTCCAAGCCCTAGACCAAGGCAAAACCTGCCTTCTAATCCTCCTTGATCTACCCTCCGCCTTCGATACGGTCAACCATGAAAAACTACTTGAACGCCTCAAATTCAGGATGGGTTTGGATGGCGTGGTACTAGAATGGTTCAGGTCTTTCCTCCACAACCGTTCTCAGAGATTCCTCATTAACGGCAACCTATCAGTTCCCACCCCGGTCACGGTCGGAGTCCCCCAAGGCTCAACCCTGTCCCCCACCCTCTTTAATCTTTACCTGGAGCCACTCACCGAAGTTCTCCGTACTGCCAACATCTCCTACCATATGTATGCGGACGATACCCAAATATACATCAATATGTCTTCGCTCAAGGAGATCCTCTGCCTGAATGAGACCCTGAAACTGACCGTCCAATGACTAGCCAATAACCAACTCAAACTTAATGCAAGAAAACTGAATTTCTCCTAATCTCCCCTTCAAAAGCCAACCCGGAGATTCAAAGGTGGATCAAGGCCATCACAGCCCTGAACTGCCCACCGACCATTGTGGACTCTGCCAAATCCCTGGGCATAATCCTCGACTGCAACCTGAACATGGAAGACCACATTGACTCAATAGCTAAAGCAGCCTGATTCCACTTAAGCTACCTTTGGAAGCTGAAACCTTTCATCGATGCTCCTGACCTAAAAATGGCAGTTCAACTACTAGTCATCTCCAGCCTGCCTCAACGCGGCGGCCAGACTACTTACAGGTACCAGGAAGTTCGACCACATCTCGCCGCACATGAAAGCACTGAACTGGCTCCCTCTAGAGGGAAGAATTCAGCTGAAACTTGCATGCATTACACACAACGCACTATACACAAACTCCCCTGCCTATCTGGCACAGAAATTAGTGATATCCGGATGAAGCAGGAACTCCCGGTTCGCTAGAAACCTCCTACTCTAACCCGCCTCCTTTCAGAAAAAAAGAACCAACAACAGGGTGTTCACCAGAGCAGCACCAAGAATTTGGAACTCTCTCCCACCTGCCATCAGAAGAATCCCTTCTCTAGCACGTTTCAAAAACGAGGCCAAAACCTTCCTCATGGGTAAATTCCTCGTCTAAGGCCTACCCGCAACCACCGCATTGCCTGACTAATCCAAGACTACCGCTTTCCCAGATCACCAACTCCTCACGCCGAGATCATATGGGTCCTTGTTCTATTACAGACTTTCTTAGTGACTGTAACCCTACATGTTGATCTTGTATATTTCTGCACTTTAAACCTTTTGTTTGTATCACTGTATACCATGTAAAGCGCTCTGATACCTTCACAGGTCAAGTTCGCGCTCTATAAAACACAGAAATAAATAAATAAATAAATTGAGTTTTGCCTCATAGCACCACACTCGTACAAACATGATCACTCAACAGGCGTTCACACTGTCAGTTAAGGAGACATTCTTTCACACAAACACACACACAGGTATGGCATTCAACAGTTTTACGGACTAATATATTTGAAACAGTGACAGGTTCACAAAACTTGGGTGGGTTAAAACACCACCAGAAGTGAAAGGAATATTAGTGACTCAGAATGTAATATCAAGAAACTTAACCCAGCTCTGGTACTTTCAGATTGCAGCCACAGAGTCACTCCAATTCCACAAATTAAGGGTTGCATCAAAAGGTAAAAGTCTGGAGTCACTTCTGTTGACCTTCTCAAGGTCCAGATGATGCTTTCTTTGCTGACAATCTTCCTAAAATGCAGAGCACCACACTAATAACCAGACAAAAAGGAACCGCTGAATAAAAATAAGCTGAAAGAAAATAGAGCGTTATGAGGTCTTACATAGGGCATAACAGCGCCGTGCAAATGCTGATGACCTAGTGTCCTTGCTCTTTGTTGTAAAGAGGTCCCAGTTGAGTCTCATCTCTGTGAGGACTGGTGTTTTAGCTAACAGCAGTTTAGACTCTGCAAATCTGCGGTGAAGCAGGCATTTTGAGAGCCGGAGACAAATTTACATGACCATTTGTCATAGTATTTTAAGGTGGTCCCAGGCCATTTGTTGCAGTTTTGCACCCCTTTTATGTCATTTGTGATAGTGCGGTCAAGAAGCTGTCTGCAGAGCCTTAATGTAGATTCGGCCCATTAAAAACCGATAGTGGCTATGTATTCCTATCCCAGCTCTAGTCAAGTAGGCCATTTTTGTTGCTACACCAGGGCCTATTGTATCTATACTGCTTTCACATGGTAATACAAAATAAACAAATATGGTTGTGAGATTTCAATTGACTGAATTGTATGGAATGATGTAGCTGCCAGGTCTGCCAACATTATGCACTTTCGCTGAATCAGGCTGCAGGGTATTAGATGTGGTCCTGAAAGGTAGGGGTGCATGCACTGACCTTGTGGCGGTTTTCCCTACAAAGAAAGTTTCCCATTAAAGGGCGTTGAATGAGTTCAGTGGTTGTGGGCCAGATTTACAACTCACAAACTTAACTTTCGAAAAACCCTGCTAATGTGGTTTTGCTGTTGCTAAAATTAGTTGTAAGCTAACACATCAGGGTTATGCTGATTGTCAAAGATGCTAAATCCCAAACTGCATAAATTTTAGTGATGGGGGCCCTGACTCCTAAAAACAAATTGACGGGGGGCTTGGCCTAAAAAAGTTTGAAGATCTCTGCACTAGAATGACTTGGGTCTGATGTAACAAAAGGAAAATGCTACTTACCAGTATGCATCTATTCTTGGCATGTAGGGCTGCTGACATTCATATCTTTGCATTGATCGCCGCCTAGTGTCGGGTCCGGATTATTGCACTTTGTCGTCTTGGAAGAGTCTTCGAAGTATCACGAGATAGGTGACTCCTCCTTTGGAAAATAGTGCGCATGGGCATCCACTCCATCCTTAGATTGTTTTTCGCCATTGTGGCAAAGAGGGAGTATAGTAGAGTAAGATGGCCATGGAAAGAAAACCCTGCAGCTGCGACGGGCCCCGGGGAGGAGGGTGGGCGATATGAATATCAGCAACACTACATGCCAAGAACAGATGCATACTGGTAGCATTTTCCGTTCGAGGCATGTGGGCTGCTGAATTCATATATTTGCATAGACTGTATAGCAGTACCTCCTCTAGCGGTGGACGCCTGTCCCAGCTGCAGCAGTTTGAAAAAGAGTTTTGAGGACAGCTTGGCCTACAGCAGCTTGCTGCTTTGGTTGCACATCTACACAATAGTGTTTGGTGAAAGTGTGTATTGTAGTCCATGTGGCTGCCTTACAGATGTCTTCTAGTGGAATGTTTCCCAGGAAAGCCATGGATGCCCCATTTTGCGCGTGGAGTGTGCTCTTGGGGGTACTGTTAGAGTGCGTTTAGCTTTGTGGTAGCATTTTGAATGCATTTAACTATCCATCTAGCTATTATTATTATTATTATATTTAAGTTTATAAAGCGCTCAGCTACCCGTAGGTTTCCCGGCGCTAAAACCAACAAAAGAGAGGGGAAGTCAGAAGGAGGGAACTACATGTTAAATAGCCAGTTTTTTACCTGTTTGCAAAATCTAAGATAATTGGGTTCTTTTCGTAGCTGGAGGGGAAGAGAATTCCAAAGTGAAGGGGCTAGCCAGGCAAATGAACGGCCTCCCATTCTGGCTTTTCTAATTCTATTTACAACAAGGGGTGGTGATGGACAGAGTCTCTGAATTAAGCAGAGTACTCTCACCCAGTCAAGAGATCAGGGCTAGATCCAACACCGTTTTTTAGCTCATTGCACCATCCCAGTTTCAGAACCTGGCTGTATGCAAATTAGTCTGTCCCTGGCCCAGTGCTTCATGGGAACAGGGCAGACCAGACTACAAAAGCCAATTCTTACACTGGGAAGGAAACAAGCTTCCGGGGACCGGTTTCTGGCATTTCAGCCGTCTTCGGCCCGGCTTGCTTGAATCCTGATGGTGCAATGAGCAAGGGACTCACATCTGAGTATACCCTTCCACGCTTAGGGTGGACAAAATTATTTACAACAAGGGGTGGTGATGGACAGAGTCTCTGAATTAAGCAGAGTACTCTCACCCAGTCAAGAGATCAGGGCTAGATCCAACACCGTTTTTTAGCTCATTGCACCATCCCAGTTTCAGAACCTGGCTGTATGCAAATTAGTCTGTCCCTGGCCCAGTGCTTCATGGGAACAGGGCAGACCAGACTACAAAAGCCAATTCTTACACTGGGAAGGAAACAAGCTTCCGGGGACCGGTTTCTGGCATTTCAGCCGTCTTCGGCCCGGCTTGCTTGAATCCTGATGGTGCAATGAGCAAGGGACTCACATCTGAGTATACCCTTCCACGCTTAGGGTGGACAAAATTATTTACAACAAGGGGTGGTGATGGACAGAGTCTCTGAATTAAGCAGAGTACTCTCACCCAGTCAAGAGATCAGGGCTAGATCCAACACCGTTTTTTAGCTCATTGCACCATCCCAGTTTCAGAACCTGGCTGTATGCAAATTAGTCTGTCCCTGGCCCAGTGCTTCATGGACTAATTTGCATACAGCCAGGTTCTGAAACTGGGATGGTGCAGTGAGCTAAAAAACGGTGTTGGATCTAGCCCAGATCTCTTGACTGGGTGAGAGTATTCTGCTTAATTCAGAGACTCTGTCCCTCACCACCCCTTGTTGTAAATATTTTTGTCCACCCTAAGCGTGGAAGGGTATACTCAGACATGAGTCCCTTGCTCATTGCACCATCAGGATTCAAGCAAGCCGGGCCGAAGACGGCTGTAATGCCAGAAACCGGTCCCCGGAAGCTTGTTTCCTTCCCAGTGTAAGAATTGGCTGTTGTAGTTTGGTTTGCCCTGTTCCCATCATGCACTGGGACAGGAACAGACTAATTTGCATACAGCCAGGTTCTGAAACTGGGATGGTGCAGTGAGCTAAAAAACGGTGTTGGATCTAGCCCAGATCTCTTGACTGGGTGAGAGTATTCTGCTTAATTCAGAGACTCTGTCCCTCACCACCCCTTGTTGTAAATATTTTTGTCCACCCTAAGCGTGGAAGGGTATACTCAGACATGAGTCCCTTGCTCATTGCACCATCAGGATTCAAGCAAGCCGGGCCGAAGACGGCTGTAATGCCAGAAACCGGTCCCCGGAAGCTTGTTTCCTTCCCAGTGTAAGAATTGGCTTTTGTAGTTTGGTTTGCCCTGTTCCCATCATGCACTGGGACAGGAACAGACTAATTTGCATACAGCCAGGTTCTGAAACTGGGATGGTGCAGTGAGCTAAAAAACGGTGTTGGATCTAGCCCAGATCTCTTGACTGGGTGAGAGTATTCTGCTTAATTCAGAGACTCTGTCCCTCACCACCCCTTGTTGTAAATATTTTCTAATTCTAGGCACTGAAAAAAGATGTTGGCTAGATGAGCGCAGAGTGCGGGGGGGGGGGCAGTGGCGGTGAACCAGGTATGTGAGATATGGTGGGGCCAGACCAGTATTTATTTTGTGCATGATGCAGAGAGCCTTGAATTTCATGCGGTTTTTGATGCGGAGCCAGTGTAGTGTGCGGAGGGAGTTAGAGGTGGAGGAAGTGTTGGGTAATTTGCAAAGCAGTCGAGCCGCCATATTCTGGACTGTTTGCAATTTACGAATCACCTCTTTGCTGGCACCCAGGAGAAGAATGTTACTGTAGTCCAGTCTAGAAGTGATTAGAGCCTGGACTACAGTTTTCTGGGTGTCCACAGGCAGCATCCAGATAATCTTGCGCAACCACTTGATGATTGTGGTGCAGGTGGAGGAGGTTTTGACCACATGGCTTTTCATTGATAGTTGGTCGTCGAAAATCACGCCTAAGTTGCGTGCTGATTTAGAAGGAGTGGGTGGAGTGCCCATTAGAGCGGGCCAGTGTTGGGGTCCCCATAGAGTAGTATTGTGGCCGAACAGAAGAAGCTCCGTTTTCCCCCCATTCAGTTGCAATTTGTTGTCCAACATCCAAGCTGCGATGTTGCTCAATCCTGAACTGAGGGCAGATGAGGAGGCATGTGAATCTGAGGAAAGAGAATAGATGATCCTGGTATCATCTGCGTAGGAGTAGATGGTGAGCCCAGCTTGCTCCGCAATAGACGCCAGAGGTCTGACGTATAAGTTGAAGAGCAAGGGGCTCAGGATGGAACCCTGTGGGACTCCATACGCAGAAGTAAAGGTTAGGGAAGCGGATGAGGAAGAGAAGACTTGGAAAGTGCGGTCAGATAAGAAGCTAACGAGCCAGTTAAGAGCTGAGCCGGTGATGCCAGATGATCGGAGGGCATTGATAAGAATGGGGTGGGAAACCGTATCAAATGCGGCACTCAAATCAAGCAGAATGAGTGCCACGGTTTCCCCCCTATCAACTCGGAGGCGGATGTTTTCCGAGACTCCCAGCAAAGTGGATTCCGTTGAGAAGCCGGATCTAAAGCCGGATTGTGATGGATGTAAAATTCCCCTTAACTCCACGTGGGTGGAAAGTTGGGAGTTAATGTGTTTTTCTAAGATTTTAGAAAAAAACGGGATAAGTGAGATGGGGCGGAAATTAGCTAGAATGCTGGGATCGGCATTAGCCTTTTTTAATAAAGGCATTATCATCGCATGCTTCCATGCGGAAGGTACGGTAGCTTCTCTTAGGGTGGAATTTAGAAGATCCATGATGAGTTCTAGGGAGGAATTGTCCAGCTTTTTTAGAATTTGGGGGGGAATAGGGTCCAGTGGGGAACCAGATTTGATTTTGCTGATGTCGGAGAGGGTCTCAATATTGAGCAGATCCCATGTGCCGATCAGCTGAGCAGTTGAAGGATATGTATCAGATGTGAGCCTAAAGTCACAGGAGAGCATGGGTGCAGAGGAGGGGTTCGGCAGAGAATGGGTGGGGCTTTTGTCCTCTGGTGTCCCTTGATCGAAAGATAAAATTGAGACTGGTAGGCTGGGCAAAGAGGGGAGGGGAGATGAATTCCCAAAATTGGAGTAGAGGGTATCAATTTTGGCGATGAAGAATTCAGCCAGTGAGTTGCATTGTGCCATGTTAAGACAGGGAGCTTTAGGTTGACACATTGCGCCCGAGAGTTTTTGCACTACCTTGAAGAGTGTCTTTGGACGGTTTTTTGCTTCAAGGATAGTATGATTGACATGTTCAGCTTTGGCAGTTTTACATAGAGAGTGATATTTTGCTAAGGCGGCTTTATAGCTTTGCTTAGAACATGAGTCATATTTTATGCGCCAATTGCGCTCCAGGTTTTTGCAAATGGTTTTTTCTTTTTTTAAGGTTTCAGTAAACCAGGGTGCCGGTGGATGATGAAAGTTGTGCGATTGCATGCGCAAAGGTAGGCATGTATCGGCAGCCTGTGCAAGCCAGATATTTATGGTGGCGGAGGTTGCAATACTAGTGTCTTCCATGAGAGGTCTAGTATTCTCGAGACAAGAATTGAATTTGTTTAGGTCCAGTTTATTCCAATTTCTGGATAGTCTGGGTTCTGTAGGGTTGGAGGGGGTATTCAATTGCTGACCTATTTTAATTCCTGATTTAGAGATGGGGTTACCTTTATGTTGTGGTGAGAGAGCAACAAACAGCTGCTTTGTCTTTCTGAATGGTTTAGTTCCGTCAATGTAATATAAGAGAGCACTTGTTACATCTAGTGTGTGTAAGGCTCTTTCAGCTACTGACTGCGGGTTTTGGAAGAAAACGGGCAGTTCAATGGACTGATTGATATGGAAAGTGGAAATGACCTTTGTCATGAATTTAGGGTTAGTACATAGTACCACCTTATTTGCATGTATTTGCATGTAAGGTTCCTGAATAGTTAAAGCCTGTAACTCACTTACTCGTCTGAGTGAAGGGATGGCAATTAAAAAAGCCACCTTCCATGTCAGAAATTACAGTTCACATGAGTGGAGTGGTTCAAAAGGAGGTCCCATAAGTCTGGTAAGTACTATATTTAAGTTCCAGACCGGTGAAGGTGGATGTTTGGGAGGGATTATCCGTTTGAGCCCTTCCATGAAAGCCTTGATTGCTGGAACTCTGAACAGAGACAGGTGTTGTCTGTTTTGGAGGTAAGCTGCTATAGCTGCAAGATGAAGTCTTATTGAAGAGTATGCTAGATTGCATCTTTGAAGATGCAACAGGTAACAGATATTGTTTTGTATTGAAGCGTCTAATGGATTGATTTGGTTATTGTTGCAATAAATTACAAATCTTTTCCATTTGGCTGCATAGCATGCTCTAGAGGTTGGGCGTCTTACCTCTTTGATAATGTTCATGCAATCAGGAGACAAATTGCGATAACTAGATTCTAAAACTTCAGGAGCCAGATCGCTAGGTTCAGTTGATTGGGATCTGGGTGCCTGATTTCTCCATGGTTCTGAGTTAGGATATGTGGCGATAAGCGCAGTCTTTGGTGTGGAACCACGGAGAGTTCTAGGAATGTTGTGTACCATGGTTGTCTGGCCCATGTTGGAGCAACCAGGATCAGTGTCAGAGACTGCTGACGTAGTTTCCATGCCACTAGCGGAATCAGTGGGGCTGGTGGAAAAGCGTACGCAAATCTGCCTGACCAGTTCATCCATATCGCATTGCCCTGTGACAACGGATGTGGAAACCTGGCGGCAAAGTACTGGCATTTGGAGTTTTCATTTGTGGCAAACAGATCTATTCCTGGATGCCCCCATTCTTGGAAGAAATGGTTGGAGATCTTGAGGATGAATCTCCCATTCGTGTATCTGTTGGCGGTGTCTGCGTAACAGATCCGCTATTTGATTGTCTTTCCCTGGCAGTGGTTGTGCTAGGAGAAAGATGTTCTTTGGAATGGCCCACCTCCATATGCTCTGTGCTAAGTGAGAAAGCTGTAGAGAGTGAGTTCCTCCCTGTTTTTGGATGTAATACATGGCTGTCATGTTGTCCGTCCGGATAAACACCGCTTTGTTGTATATGTGCTTTTGGAACGCTTTCAGTGCCAGAAAAACTGCTAGCAACTCTAAGTGGTTGATATGCAATGTCTTTTGCTTGGCTGTCCAGAGTCCCTGGACTGTGTATTGATGTAGGTGGGCTTCCCATCCTGTCAGTGATGCGTCCGCTGTCAATACTACTTGTGGAACTGGCTCTTGGAACAGTCGCCCCTTGGAAAGGTTTTGTGGATTCCACCACTGCAGAGTTTTGCATGCGCGACTGTCTGCCAACACTAGGTCTTTTAGTTGTCCTTGAGCCTGGTTCCACTTGCTTGCTAGGCATTCTTGTAATGGACGCATTTGAAGTCTGGCATGGGGGACAATAAATATGCAGGAGGCCATCATGCCTATGAGTTGCATGAACACTCGAGCTGATAGGGAGTGTTGTGGCTGAAACCTTTGGAATAGTGTCTTCATGTTGGCTATCCTGACTGGATTGGGATATGCCTTTGCTACTGATGTATCTATTGTAGCTCCCAGATATTGTTGTATGTGGGAGGGTTGCAGATGAGATTTTGGGTAATTTATTGAGAAACCCAGACTGTGCAGCAGCTGGAGGGTTTGAGACGTATGACTTGCACATTGGATGTCTGACTTGGCTTTTATGAGCCAATCGTCGAGATAGGGAAACACGTGGATGTGTTGCCGCCTGAGGTGTGCTGCCACTACAGCTAGGCACTTGGTGAACACCCTTGGAGCTGTAGTTACTCCAAAGGGGAGAACTTTGAATTGATAGTGTTGTTCTTGTATTGTGAACCTGAGATATTTCCTGTGAGCTGGGTGTATAGGAATGTGGAAGTATGAGTCTTTGAGGTCTAATGTGGCAAGGTATTCGCCCTGCTGAAGCAGTGGGAGAACTTGTTGTAAGGTTATCATTTGGAAGTGCTCTGATAGTATGTATTGGTTCAGAGGTCTGAGGTCCATAATGGGTCTGAGCGACCCGCCCATTTTTGGAATTAGGAAGTATAGAGAATATACTCCTGTTCCTTGGTGTTGAAAAGGGACTGGCTCTATGGCGCCCTTTTGTAGCATGGATTGGACCTCTTGCTGTAACAGTGTTATGTGCTCTTTGGACATAGGACGGTGTTTGGGTGGTATGTTGGGTGGAGTAGAAGTGAGTTCTAGGCAATAACCATACTGGATAATTTGTCTCACCCACCTGTCTGTGGTAATTGCGTTCCAGACAGGTAGGAACTGATTGATTCTGCCTCCGACAGGTGTTGTGTGTTCTGGAGGGAGTGTGGTGAAGTCACTGTTTGGTGGCAGTGGAGGCTCTGGTGTTATTGCCTCCACGTCTTCTGACCTTATTATTGTTTCCTCTGTAACCTCCTCTATTGGAGCCTTTGTTAAAAGTGCTCTGGGTATTTGACTTGAAGGTGGAGGAGCTTTGCAAAGTGCTGCCCCTTCCTGCACCTCTATATGAGGATCGACGAAAGGAGCCCCGGTGTTGTTGGAACTGAAAGCCCCCATTGATTTGGCAGTTTGTGTCTTTTTTCATTTTATCTAAAATGGTGTCAACTGCAGGGCCAAACAAAGTCTTGGTTTACTGGCTGATTGAGGATGGTGGATTGCACCTCGTTCTTAAATCCAGATATGCGTAACCATGCGTGTCTGCGCAGTAGAACGCTGGTGTTGATAGACCTGGCCGAAGTATCGGCTGCGTCTAGCGCGCATTTGATGGAGGCGTTTGTTATGAATTTGCCTTCCTGAATGAGGTCGTTGGCCTGCGCCTTAAAGGATTCTGGTAGGTGTTGCATTAGAGCCTCGAGTTGGTCGTAGTGTGCTCTATCATATCTCGCTAATAGAGCTTGTGTATTAGCGATTCTCCAAGAATTAGCAGCTTGTGAAGCTACTCTTTTCCCTGATGCTTCTTAAATTTTTGATTCTTTATCAGGAGGGGGAGCGTCTCCTGTTGTTTACGAATTGGCTCGTTTACGAGCTTGTGCAACGACTAAAGAATCTAAAGGCAACTGTTGTTTTATATAAGTAGGGTCTGCTGGTGCTGCCTTATATTTTTTCTCTATTCTTGGATTGAGCACTCGTGCCCTAGCAGGATCTTTAAAGATATCTGGAGCGTGCTTGAGGACCCCTTTAAGCATTGGAAGAGTTCTGACATTTTTCTTATAAGTGGGGAAGGTGTCGAAGAAGAAATCTTCCTCTATAGTGCCAGCGCCTTGAGACCCTTCCGGGTGAGTAGCGTGCTATATAAATTTGCTTGATTGATTGAGTGTGCATATCTACCTTGTGATATTTAGCTGCCCTATCTATAAGCTGATTAAACATGATTGTGTCGTCTGTAGGTGACGGTTTTGTTGGGTATGGGGAAGTATCTGGGATGGTCTGTTGCTCGTCATCATCTTGGTCATCCCATGTGTTATCTTGTTGATCAGGATCCCTAGTGTCAACATAATTGTATTGAGGATCTTCCCCCATGTCCACTCCCTCATTGTGATCAGAGTGTGTGGGAGATTGAGGAACGAAAGGCATATCAGGCAGAAAAGGAGGAGGAGGATTGAAAGGCCTTGAGGGAGATGTGCCTAAGTCTTTTTTCTTTGGAGGAACTGGAGAAGGAGTGTCTTGTGGTAAAGGCCTCTTCTTTCAGTGGTAGACTATCACGTGTCCTGTATCTGGATCGATATATAATTTAGCTTGCTCCTCGGACACTGGATGTGGGTGGAGTAGTTCTTCCTCGACAGTCCGTGGCTTTGGCGTCAAGGGTTTCGGTTTATGAACCTTTTTTGGAGTCTGTGGCTCGGTGCTTTTTGGTGTCTGAGCTCTTTTGGGCTCAACAGCTGATTTAGGTACGATAACCTTTCTTGGTTCGACTCGTTCTTTGGCTTTAGAGTCTTTCTTTGGATCGGCGGCCTTTTTAGGCTCGGTGACTTGTTTTGGATCGACCGGGGCTTTTGGTTCGATACGTTTTTTGTCCGAAGCCTGGTGTTTCTTTGGGTCGATTGTCTTTTTTGTGTGTTCGGCAGCCTTTTTAGGTTAGTCTGTATCAATTGGATCGACGACCTTTTTCGGTTGGACGATTTTCTTCGGTTCCGATGGTTTTTTGGGCTCGACGATTGTATTTGGTGCTATGCCTTTTGGTGCCGAGTGTTTTTGTGGCGTGACGCTCTTCGGTGCCGATGGTTTGTTGGCAGCGACAGCTTTCGTAGGCTGTACACCCTTTGGATCGATGACCTTACTTTTTGGGTCGATGATCTTCGGTCGGGCCACCTCTTTTGGTTGTGCGCCCTTCGGGTCGACCAGTTTTTTTGGTTCGATGACCTTTGGCTGGAGAACTCTTTTTGGCTCGATGACTCTTCAGGCCTGGGCTACCTGAAGGCGCTTGTATGTGCTCCGGAGCCGGGCCGAGAGGTGGGGTCTCCGAAGGAATGTCTCGATCTTAGCTAAGGCCTTTCGGCGATGCTTCGACCGGAGTCTTCTTTGTTGGGCTGAGTGGAGTGGGGGGCTGGGTACTCACAGTTTTTTCCCCCGGTGTGATCTGGTCATCGGAGTCCGATTGGTCCTCAACGGTGTCGATCTCGAGATCGGAGTCGGCAGCTTCGGGAAGCTCTTGGTCGTCCTCGAAGATATTCTCCGGTTCCGGTGCCGACTTCTGCATCTCTCGCCTGGCAGCCCGTCGATTCCGGATAGTTTTCTTGGATCGAAATTGGGCACACGCTGGGCAATCCTCTTCTTTGTATTCAGGTGACAAACACTTGGTGCATACTGTGTGTTTGTCAGTATGTGGAAACTTTGAGTGGCATTGTGGGCACCTTTTAAAAGGACTCCTTTCCATCGACGGAAGTCGCACGTGGCGTCGATAAGGCCCAACGGCCCGTGTCGACGACCGGATCAAGATGAAAATCTGGATGGAGTCGAGGGGTACCGAGCGAAAACAACACCGTCGAGTTCGAAGGCCTTTTGGCCTTAGGGAGTAGTTAGTTTTGATTCCGAGCTGGAGTGTAGGAAATAACATCCGAACCCAATGGCGGAAAAAAACAATCTAAGGATGGAGTGGATGCCCATACGCACTATGGTCCAAGGGAGGAGTCACCTATCTCGTGATACTTCGAATACTCTTCCAAGACAACAAAGTGCAGTCATCCGGACCCAACACTAGGCGACGATTTATGCAAAGATATGAATTCAGCAGCCCACATGCCTCGAACTAGGTTCTGCCCATTTAATACGCCTGGATATTTAGATTTTGGATGACCTGGTTTTGGACTTTTTACCGTGGGTGAGTCCCACAACTGCTCTCTCACCCACCATAACCACTTGATAAATGGACTACATGCGTTTACTGCCAGTGTCTGCCTTTTATGATAAGGCTACTGCAACAAAGCACTGGTAAGGGGCACTTGGTTGGTTACACATGAACATGTGCACATGCACGTTAGAGGGATGGGTGTGAAAGACTACAGATGTGTGCAGCCCGGAAACTGTGCATAGATTGCCTATCGCATAGGGGACCCTGCAGGGTTAAGTACTGACCTAGAAGGAGGCCTTATAATGTTGGTGGACACTCACAGTGAAAGTACGTGTGGTTTACGGTTTTGTCAGAGGTGACACTTTATATATACATTGGGGTAAATCTGCCTTAGAATACAGTTTTGCTTCCTTCTGGCCTACAAAGTCCATCAAGATATCAAAATGGGGTGAAAAATGCTCACAAAGATGGATTATGCAAGTTCGAAGCAGATCTATTTACACATTATGGGCCATCCAGAATGGCCATATTTCTCTGGCTAAGCTCAGGATCAGAGCCCGGGCCTTCTGTTACATTGCTGGGCAAAGTTAATTACATTGCTCTCCAGCAGAAGGAACAAACGGCTCCCCATACAAAGTGAGCAGTCAACAGTGCTTCACTCAGCTTCTGAGAAGGAAGGGGTAGGGAAGAAAATCTGCATGTTAATTTGCTGTCGCTCTGTACCAGGGTTGGGACAGCCCAGGACCACTGAAGGGAGGCCAGACCTCTGGAACAAACTCAGGAAGGGGTTTCTCTATAATATTCTGGTGGGAATGGCCCTGGCAGTGATGTCAGAAAGGGGCGGAGCCGAGGCCCCCAGGGGAGATGAAACCAATGACTCAGGGATGGCACATCTTGATTTGTCCCAGCATGCTGTGCAGGAGGGGTTAGAACGGGGTTGGAGAGGTGATGCGACATCCTAGGACTAGGATACCTGGATTCTAGAACTTTCCACCCCACCTAAAAATTCTAGCACAAGGGGGAGGGAGGGAATTTAGTTGGAGCTGGACACTGGGACTAGAAATGGTACTCATGGACAACTGGAAGGAGAAACCCCAGGATGCCCAACTAGACTAAGGACTTTGCCTCCAGTAGACCCCAGAATCAGTGGATCTCTCTCCAGAACAAGGAAAGCTAGAAAAGCAAAAGTTACAGAACAAGTAGAACCAACCCCCTGCTTAGTGTGCTTCCTTAAGAGCCAGGAGGCCTGAGGCAAAGGCTCCAGGTGGGTAGGGCTCTCCACCACAAGCAAACAGCCCACAATTGCGACAATGGACCCAACAGGGCCTGAGATATGCATGAAAGAAGGATTTGAATACTTTTTTGGGCGGTCTGTTGTGGACCCAGGGAGAAAGGGCTCCCACCAATCGATAAAAAAAAGAGCATGGGGAGGGGGGGGGGGGTTGTAGTAGTGCAGCAGCTCCACCCAAGGAACTTAAAGGACTGACCCCAACTTTGCAGGGTCAAACATAAGACCCACCTTTCTTTCTGCCACAAACCAAGCCCTCTCCAGGCTGAAATATTTGTTGAATAGCTTGGAAGTGCAGCGATCTCTGTTGGTGGGTCTTATTGGTTACATGTTTGTGATCTAAGTTTAAGAAAGACACAGACGCATGTTTTATGTTTGTATGATGCTTTAATTGAAGGTGATGTTATTGCGGATCATAACTTTTATTCCTGAAAAGCTGCAAAGCTGCCATGCTTTATTAAATATAATGTGTCCAAGTGGTTGTAATGCTTTATTACTTGTAATGATCGCAGATGGATTATGGTTACTGAGTTCAGTGTTGGGAAGTTATGATATGTTGGTCTTTAAGTGTGTAACACTGACATAATTTAAAGTGTCACCCTCATACATGTGCTATATTGTACAGTGTGTGTGTGATGTTTGTGGTCATGACCTTTTAGGGGTCAAGTGTAATGTTATTTAAGATATTTCCACCAGCTTTATGTACATTTGTAAATTATTGCATAGTATTTAGTGTGTGCGTAATAAATGCACTTTTCTTTTTCTGAAGGAAAAACACAGACAGCGCAATTATTTATTGAGTGTTATTTTTTGCGTGCCAGTGCAGTGAATGGTGATTTTTAGCCTACATCACCTCCCCTGAGAAGGTCTTGAAGCTCTCTGTTTTGCTACCCCGAGAGTCGAGCACGACAATGGGGTATTTGGGTCCCAGTTAGGGGTGGGGGACTGTGGCAACACAACTAATAAACAGTTTCCTTATACCTGGTTAGTCCTAATTTTCTTCATAACTCGGGGCAAGAGAGGTACTGGTGGAAAGGTATACAAAAGTCCCTAGTTCCACTCAGGAAACGTGTCTTTAAGAGAGAGAACTTTTCCGCACCACAACACGGAATCACCAGATAAAAAACTGTGAAAGCATGGGAACAGTGTGCGAAGAGCAGATAATCGGAAAGAAGCGGTGACTAACAACACCACACAGAGTAGTTGCAACACCGTAGAACCCAAGACAGGGAAGAAGAAAGAGCAAGCAGAGCCCTGCGCAGCAACCCTGTCAGCACATAGACAGCCTCCCACCCCGTGCCCCAAAGGCAAGGAACATGCGTAAAGGTCATGGCACACGTAGTAAAGCTACCACCCCCATCCTGAGCAAGGAAGGGGGACACAAACCTCCAAGCCACCCAAACATAGAGGGCAACTACCCACAGGGGACAAGAGCAAGACATGGACAGATGACCCTTAATCAGAGTACAGTAATGGAAGGAAGGTAGGGAGGGAGGACAGGGATAGAAGCAATCCCCCTCAAACCTAGAGGAGCCAGAGCAGCAGGGCACCGGAGCACCGGAAATCATCCTCCAAAGAACCAAGGAGGAAGAACCGCCCCCAGACGGAGCCATACGTCAAGAACAAAGAAGGCACTCACAGGAGACAAAGCCCCCTACCGGGAGGTGAGTACCGAAGACCAACCCCAGGGTCCTCGCAGAATTGAGGAAGAAGGGCCGGCCGAGAAGCAATCGCTAGAATCGTCTCTACCAGATACATAGTTACCGAATGTAAGTAACTCGTACATCTGATAGAGACTACTAGCCGCAGATTCATTCACATAGAATAGATACCCCTGGGATAGCAATACCCCTGGGAGGAGGGTCTGCGAAAGGACCCCACTAGCCAATACAGAACAGAGGGCCCAACAGGGAACCAGATCTGTGGACCAGGTAGAACTTCGTCCCAACCAGGCAATGGTACTCCCACAAGCAGAACCCCACCGACCCCAAGAGGATGAGGAGGAAAAAGAAGGCCGAAGAGGCCCGTACACTCACAGCGGAGGCACAAAGGGCAAGGTCGGAGAGGCCGAAGCACCCCACTCCCCCACGAGGTAACATAGCTTCCGCCCAATGCCAAGACAGGAAGAGAGGAAGAAGAAGCGTAGCGGACCCAAGGAACCGAGGGAAAGGAAGGCAGACCCACTCCAGATGGAGAGCAACCTGCCAGCCAGAACAGCGTCGGCAGTGAAAGGCTGCCAGAAGCAAGAAGAACAGCCCGAGGCCCCACGAAGGCCGAGTAGGTGGCGCCTGGTAAGGGAGAACACAATCATCCCAGACCTCAGGACAGGAGCAGGGAGAGGAGGAGATGCCTAGGCACACCACTACTAATGGCCGCGCACATAACCTCAAGGAGCAAAAGCAACCTACACAAACGCTATGGAGAACAGGCAACCGAAGGTGATCAGAACCCTCCAGCAGAGCGCAAGCCATAAGACCTAGGGTACGTTAAGTCCCAAAATATGAGAAGCCTCTTTGGAAGAACTTCCGCAGCAGAGCAACAAACAAAAGAGCCACAGGGAATAAAACACCCCCGCGAAAAGCTTGACAAGCAGTCCAAGCAAGCAGAAGGCCTAATCTCAGGGCCAAGTCTGCGCAAGAATTCCAACACACACACAATCAACAATAGGGCCGTCCAGCAGCCAACAATGCCAAAGTCCCAAGGAAGGACGCAATGGTCAGAAACACACTCAACAGCCAGAACAACCGGCCAAAGAAGGCCCAGAATCAACCCGACCCAAGAGTCACTGAGGAGGGGACGGAGGAGGATGGATGATAAGGCGGAGGAGGAGGAGGACGGAGCCCTGCCAAGAGCCTCTGGATGGTGGAGTCAGCCGGGGGATGGAACAGGCTGCCATCAAACGGAAGGTCAATGAGTCGCTCCCGAATATTCTTAGGGAATACTCCATCCCGAGGCCAAGCATGGTGACCGAGAGCGACCGAGGAAGCCATGGCCTGGCCCAGCACCTCTGAGATGTCCAGAGCGGTGCGGAGAATAAACGCTGCCAGCTACCGGCCATCCAACGCATGATGCCGTATGTCCACTTGACCACCCTCCTGGGACGCTGCAGATCCCAGAGACTCAGCCGAGTCCCACAAACAGGAGGAGGCCCGAGCCAGCACACACAAGGAGTTCAGAGCCCACATGGCAGCGCTGGCCGCGGCGAACATGTTGCGCCCCCAAGAGTCCAGCCAACGGGCCTCTCGGGATGGAGGAGTCAAGAGCGGCGGCAGGGAGGGAAAAGCAGTCCGCAAAAGAGGACTGGAGGCATAGGGGTGGAGGTAAAGGCATGCCGGGTCACGCAGCGCCGGGAGATGCCGGTGCAGAAGATGTTGAGGCACCGGGTCCCCTGAGGCAGGACACATCCAAGTCCCCGTCAAGGAAGAAAGGAGGGAACCTTCAAAGGGAAATAAGATTTCCCTCCCACCAGAGCCCGGTAGAACCTCCAATAGATGGTCCGCTGGAAAGTGAGCCACCGGGTCACCCATACGCAGAATGCCCATAGCCGTGGACACCGCCTCTGTAGGGCCTCGCGGCGGGGAGAGCAGCTCCTCCGTGGGCGACGGCTGCAAACTAAGGTGGCCGTCCCCAAGGCCAAGTGGGACGGGCAAGGGCCAGACCTGGAAGTCAGAAGGAGCCGAAGAATGAGGGACCTGCTTTTCCGACGAACATCTCTGCCTCAGGAAGGGCTGGGAGCCACCCTTCGACGCCAGAGAAAAAGACTCCACACAGCGACCAGTCTCCGGGAAGGATGACACCACTATTCAGGCTGCCTCCGGAGAAGGAGCGTCTGAAGACGAAGACGAATCTGCGGTACGACCCCTTAGGGTCCGCTGCCTGAGGCAGGTTGTAGGCACCATCCGGCGTCATCGGACAAGGATCCTCCAAGTCACGCCGCACCGGAGACCGGAGTGAAGCTGGAGTAGAACTGGCTCCGGGGCGGCTCCGTAACGGCTCTGACCTGACCCCCACCAAGGTAGCCATCCACGTGGGGGAACAAGATGGCTCTGGGAAGTGACACAAAGCCCTCAGCCAGCCGCAGCCCAGAAGGAGGCGTAGATCGCTCGGCAACCCATGAGGCGGTGCCAGGGACGATTCCACATCCGACTGCCCTCCGTTGAGGCAGCACCCTGTGGGGAGGGACGAGATGGGCACAGAGAGGAACAAGGGGCCCTCACCCGGCCTCGACCCGGAGCGGGATGTGGAGGGTTCACCGACCCCTGTGGCTCCGCACGGTCCAGCTGCTGCCGGCACCATAGCGGCATCACCCCGGCCGTAGACAGGACCACCTTGTCAAAGGACCGAGAGGGGCTCGGAGATGCGACCCGAGCCCCGGCGACCTTCCGCGACACCACAGGGACTCCCGCGGGAGTTTGCAGCGAGGCAGAGACGCCGTGGCCTGAAGGAGGTGCCCCAGAGGAGCCGCACTCCTGTAATGAATGTGCCCTTTATATGGTTGAATGGCCTGATTATGACCGTTGCCCAACACCAGCTCATTATATTTTGACCTAATATAGTGATGTGTAGGCCTGCCTAGTAAGAATAAGCTACAAAGTAGGGCTTGATTATGTCCATTTATGTTTCCGACTTTATCTTGTTTAACGGCAGTGCTTGCTATTGGCTTTGGCATACTCTTATGCCGCCTTGCATACTAATTTTGCTCGTTTACGGGAATAGTGGCCTATGCTTGAGCGACTCCATTTTCTAAGCTGTGGCCATCTTCTGAGTCTTTTTAGGTGAGAAGCCATGTTTTTCTTTTCACTTGTCTTCTGCACTTCGTATACTGGTAGGAACTGGTTCTTGTCAGAGGAATGTACTTGCTCTGCTGTCATAACAGACGCCTGGCCAGCTGAAGCTGTGGCCTTGGTGCGGAGTGGTACGGAATCTGATGGGAAAGAGGGGGCGAGGCTCACAGGAGCTTCATCCTACATTTTCACTGGTATTAAATGAGGTGTCTGGGTTCCGATCGATGGATGGCCGCCACAGGGCAGACATGCAACTGTGACGGTGGAGCGAATGGTATCGCCCTGTCTCCTGATTCGGCCGGAGAAACGGGCTCTCCTCTCGCAAAGTGGAAGTGGGATGAATAGACAGATGGTGAGGTGTTCCACTAATTCTTATATACCTACTGCTCTTGCCGATCTTCTGTTTTCAGGTTCTATACATTTATATACATATAAGTTCTATATATGTTTTACTGATTGCGTTTAGCAATTGCCTAGGTGTTTGTTCGAGGATGGATATTTGCATATAGTACAATTTGGCCTACCGTGTATCCTATACTAATAAAAATACCCCAGAGCATATAATTATTTGTCTGTTTTCCCTGGGACGGGAGGTGTGGATTCTTCTTAGCCAAATGCTTATGTTCAGAAGGATGGTAAGTTTCCCTTCTAGCAGGTAAGTTGTTCAACTCCTAACCAGGGAGTGTACATAATAAATTTTTCCACCCTCAGCCTTGTTGAGAGAGGTAGTGTGTGTGTGTGTGTGTGTGTGTGTGTTGGGTGTATGTATGTATTTCTTCCTAGGCAAGTACTCTGTTGCGGAGAGGAGCGATCAATTGCCTCACGCGCAGCGCCTGTCGCTTGGAGGATTGTTATAGTGTTGAAGACCTCTCGGCAAGGGCTAAGGTATAAATTGCTATTGTTCCTGTCTTGGGTAAGTATTGTTGAGTGTTTTATCTTTTGGGTCATAAGAGGAATGAGCTTGCATGTCCTGGTTATTGGCAGAAATCGGGCCATTACAGCACCCCAACAGCACCTTACCCTCCAAGCCTGGTTCCGAACCAGTCGGCGCCGGGGCCGGAACCGCCGGATGCGCCACGGAGGGCCCTGCGCAAGGCGAGGGGTCCGCTGATGCCCCAGAAGGGGAAGGAGGGGGAGACGCCAGCGAGGCCTGCAGAGCCGCTGCGTTTGTCTCCATTTGGACTCTCGACGCCCCAACACCGGGAAACGGTGGATAGGACGACACGCGGGGTCGCATCACCCGTGCAGAGTCCACGCCCCCTATCAATCAATCAATCATTACAATTATAAAGCGCGCTACATACCCGTGAGGGTTCCAGGTCTTGGCGGCGAGGTAGGATAAGGATGTTCCGCCGGCTGTGGTTTTCCAGATACGAGGGACTGTGGCGAGGGCGAGGTGGGCTGAGCGGAGGCTTCGGGTGGGGGTGTGGAAGCTGAGTCGGTTATTTATTATTTATTTATTTCAGGAATTTATAAAGCGCGAACTGTCACCATTGCAGGCATCCTGGCGCTGACAGAGTCTGAGAATGAAACGGGAAGAGGAGCAGAAGGGAGTAAGTTAGTCAGGGAAAAGCCAAGTTTTGACCTTTTTCCTGAATGGTAGTAGTTCATTAATGTGTCTGATCTCGACGGGGAGGGAGTTCCAGAGTCTGGCCGCCGCCACCTCAAAGGATCTACCTCCGGCTCTGACCTTCCTAAATCTGGGGATGATCACCAGTTTCGCATCAGAGGAACGGAGTTGTCTTGGAGGAGCATACCACACAAACTTGGATTGAAGAGGGGTCGGACCGGAGCTATGGAGGGCCCTGAAGACAATACAGAGGGCCTTAAACTGGATCCTCTGTCTAAGAGGGAGCCAGTGCAATTGTGCCAAGGCAGCGGAACCGTGGGATCTTCTTGGCAGCCCCAAGGCTAATTTTGCGGCCGCAGATTGAACCCTTTGGAGCCTATCCAACAAAAACTCGGGGGACCCAAGCAGGAGGGCATTGCAATTGTCCAGCCTGCTCAGGATGGTACACCTGACCACTTCTACGCGGGCCTGTGTGGGTAGGAGGGGCAGGACTTTCCTAAGCGAGCGAAGGATGGCATAACAACAGGCTGAGGTTTTTTGAACGTGGGTCTCCATGCTGAGCTTGTGGTCAAGCATGACCCCTAAATTGCGGACAGAGTCTACAGGTTGTACAGCGGACACTGTTTCCGGGGGCCAAAAATTGTTCGGAAACGGTCGGGGAATCCTCGAGCCAGTGTTGAAAAGCACCTCAGTTTTACCAGAATTAAACTGAAGTGAGTTGTCCTTCAGCCATCTAGATGTAACCCGCAGGTAGTTGTGTACGGCCTCTACTGAGATAGAGTCCTCCCCATCCAGGGAGAGGATCATCTGCGTGTCGTTGGCGTAGTTGATTGTTTTAATCTCAAAACTTTTAATAAGGAGAATCAGTGGCCTAAGGTAGACATTAAAAAGTATTGGGCTGATGGCGGAGCCCTGTCAGACTCCGTGCGTTACCGGGGAAAAGGCTGATTGAAAAGGTGGCAGAGAGACTGCCTGCTGCCTATCCTGCAAGAAAGAGTGAAACCATTGTAGAGCCGTGTCCCTCACTCCTGCCTCCAACAGCCGCCTCAGTAAGATCATGTGATTCACCGTATCAAAGGCGGCAGACATATCGAGCAGTATCAAAAATGACGCCTGTCTTCAGTCTGCTCGCCTTTGAAGTTCGTCCATGGCGGTGATGAGGGCTGTTTCAGTTCCGTGGGCAGGACGAAAACCAAATTGGTCCCCGTCAAGTAGTAGATGTTGTTCCAGGTGGGTGGAGAGGGTTTTACTGACCACCCGCTCTACTATCTTGGCAGGGAACGGCAGTAGTGAGATAGGCCTGAACTTTTTGGAACAATCAGGGTCAAGGGAGGGCTTTTTCAGCAAGGGGGAGACCAGAGCTCGTTTCCACTGGACAGGGACAGAGCCAGTCAGCAGAGATTGCTGGCAAATTAAGTGGAGAGGGGGAAAGAGTTCCTCTTCAAATTCCTTCCAAATTTTAGGAGGCACCGGGTCCAGTGGAGACCCAGAAGCAATCCCTCTCGCTATCTTAGTGAAGATTTCATATGTGAGCGGTGGAAACCTGGAGAGTGATTCTACTGAGGCTCTGGCGGAGTCAGGTGATCGAATTTCCGGAATGACAGGGTTTGCGAAAAGGGGAGCTTCAGTACCAGGCGGAGTAGACAACTCCTTGAGAATAAGATCAATTTTCTCCTTGAAAAAGGTGGCCAGGTTGTCGCAGAGAACTTGCGACGGGACGATAGCATTTTTGCACGACTCCGGGTTAGTGACACTGTTTAGGATGTTGAAGATGCTCCTGGAATTGTTGGTAGTACTACAGATCAGGGAAGAATAGTGATCCGCTTTCGATTTTTTAATGAGGGTTTTGTAGGCCTGAACCTTGGATTTCCACGAATCTTTAGCAGCTTCTTTATAGTCGCGTCTCCATTTTCTCTCTGCTTGTTTACATTCAAGCTTTAACAGTTTGAGATCATCCTTAAACCATGGGGCAGAGTCTTTACCCTTGCAGGCTAGATTTTTAAGAGGAGCGAGGGTGTCGACTAGTGTTGAGATACTGGTGGTAAAAGAATTGTAATTTTCGCCTGTGCTTTTGTGACCATCGAAGAGCTGATTCAATTGGAAACACTTCACCCACAGGGTGTAAGCGTGAAAGGGCCCTCCAGTCTCTGCCCTTAATTACTTTGGCCCGCAACGGTGCTTTATAGGGACCACTCATTTATGAAGAAAAAATTTAACTAGTGAGTGATCAGTCCAGTCCATTGGCAGGGACTCTCCCATTACCACCGAGTCTCGAACAGCAAAGACCAGGTCAAGTCGGTGACCAGCTTTATGGGTAGCCTCAGAAGATAGTTGAGAGAGACCAAAACTGTCACAAGTTAAAATAAGGTTCCTAAGAGCTGTGTCAAGGGTGCCATTAAAATCGCCAAGTATAAGTAGCTTCTGGTGTGATAGAGCGATGTTAGTCAGGGTGGTGAATAACGCCTTTTGCTGCAGAAGGCTAAACGGCCCTGGAGGGCGATAGCAGATTAACCCTGTGATCGTACTCCCAGAGGGGATCTGGATTGACAGTCCTAACATCTCTAAGCCCAAAGTAGCGTCAAGAGTGAGGGCCTTGATGCAACAAGAAGCTTTAAAAATAACTCCCACACCCCGCCTCTACCAGTGGGCCTAGGGGAGTGGAGAAATTTAAAGCCGGAGGGGCAGGCAAATCCAGGGTCGACCAGGCAGTCTGGACGAGTCCACGTCTCGGTCATGAACAGAATGTCCAGTTCATGAGTGTCGATCAGGAGTTGGATCTCTGTGCAATGTTTAGGCAGCGACCTAACATTTAGTAGCCCGCAGTTGAGAACATTGTCCCCTAGCACGTCAGCCCGGGGAGAAGACGAAGGTACTAGAGAAAGTCTACCTTTGTCAGCATGTAGCTTACCTATTTGGATGAGCTCCTCTCTAGAAAAAGGTGGCCCGGCAGGAAGCTGATCCAGATGTAGTGAGTCAGCACTGGCAGCGTAAGTGGCCCATGGCCCTACCTTGGCGCGGACGGGCGCAGACGGGCTTGCCTTAGGCGCGCCTTCGGCGCGCAATCGACGCGCCCACTGCGCTCGTCCGCTGCGCTTCCTGGGAAAGCACATTTTTTATACCACTGGTGCCCGACCCACGGGGTGGGCGTGGCCTCGTAAGGGGGCGTGGCCTCCGCGAGTGAGCAGGAATGGCGGCAAGAAGAATATTTGAGTTTGGTCCGCGACAGCGTTAAATATCGGCTGCGCGGTTCTCCAGCAAGCAGGCAAGTGCCCAGCAGTAGTGAGGGAGGAGGGGCGGGTAAGTGACTTTAAAAACACAGAAAATACACAAATTATTAAAAGCAAGCAATAGCACGCACTCCCGGCTTCAGCCTCAGGAGGTCTGTCAATCTAACTGCAGCGCTCGTAGTCAGCGCTTTAAGTAGTGATTCGGGGCGGGCGTGGCCTCGTAAGGGGGCGTGGCCTCAGCGAGTGAGCAGGAATGGCGGCAAGAAGAATATTTGAGTTTGGTCCGCGACAGCGTTAAATATCGGCTGCGCGGTTCTCCAGCAAGCAGGCAAGTGCCCAGCAGTAGTGAGGGAGGAGGGGCGGGTAAGTGACTTTAAAAACACAGAAAATACACAAATTATTAAAAGCAAGCAATAGCACGCACTCCCGGCTTCAGCCTCAGGAGGTCTGTCAATCTAACTGCAGCGCTCGTAGTCAGCGCTTTAAGTAGTGATTCGGGGTGGGCGTGGCCTCGTAAGGGGGCGTGGCCTCAGCAAGTGAGCAGGAATGGCGGCAAGAAGAATATTTGAGTTTGGTCCGCGACAGTTGTTGAGGTAAGTAGGCACGGTGTTGTGTAGTGCTTTGTGTGCGTGGATGAGGAGTTTGAAGGTGATCCTCTTGTTGACGGGGAGCCAGTGCAGGCCTTTCAGGTGGGTTGTGATGTGGCTGCGGCGGGGGACATCGAGGATCAGTCGAGCCGAGGCGTTCTGGATTCGTTGGAGTCGTCTCAGGAGCTTGTTTGTAGTTCCTGAGTAGAAGGCGTTCCCGTAGTCGAGTCTGCTGGTGATGAGGGCCTGGGTGACGGTTTTTCTAGTGTCGATAGGGATCCATTTGAAGATTCTGCGGATTATTCGGAGGGTGTTGAAGCAGGACGCGGAGACGGCGTTGACTTGCCTGGTCATGGAGAGGGTGGAGTCGAGGATGACCCCCAGGTTGCGTGCGTGGTCCGTGGGTTCCGGGGCGGTGCCCAGCGATGTGGGCCACGAGGAGTCGTCCCAGGCTGATGGGGCGGGTCCGAGAATGAGGACCTCAGTCTTGTCCGAGTTCAGCTTCAGTCTGCTGTCCTTCATCCAGTCGGTTACGGCCCTCATTCCTCTGTGGAGGTTGGCTTTGGCGGTGTGGGGGTCTTCGGTGAGGGATATGATCAGCTGGGTGTCGTCGGCATAGGAGATGATGTTGAGGTTATGTTGTCGTGCGACGTGGGCGAGAGGAGCCATGAAGATATTGAACAGCGTCGGGCTGAGGGAGGATCCCTGTGGGACGCCGCAGATGATCTCGGTGGTTTGTGAGCGAAAGGGTGAGAGGCGGACACTCTGGGTTCTGCCGGAGAGGAAGGATGTGGTCCAGGCCAGGGCCTTCTCTTGAATACCGGCGTCATGGAGGCATGCTGATAGGGTGCGGTGGCAGACTGTGTCAAAGGCTGCTGATAGGTCCAGGAGGAGGAGGGCGGCTGTTTCTCCTTTGTCCATCAGGGTCCTGATGTTGTCAGTGGCGGCGAGGAGGGTGGTCCCGGTGCTGTGGTTGCTGCAAAAGCCGGATTGGGAAGGGTCCTGGATATTGTTGTCTTCGAGGTAGCGGGTTAACTGTTTGTTGACAATCTTCTCTGTCACTTTTGCCGGGAACGGGAGCAGGGAGATGGGCCGGAAGTTCTTGAGG
This sequence comes from Lissotriton helveticus, assembly GCF_964261635.1. NCBI lineage: Eukaryota > Metazoa > Chordata > Amphibia > Caudata > Salamandridae > Lissotriton > Lissotriton helveticus. The sequence continues at coordinate 143,884,971 of NC_136058.1, read as the reverse complement.
TCCTTGGGGTCCGCCTTGGGCTTCTTCAGAAGGGCGTTGATCTCGGCGAGCTTCCAGCTTTCCGGGAAGGTGGCTGTCTAGAAGGAGTAGTTGATAGTTTTCCGGAGGTGGGGCCCGATGGTTGTGCTGGCCTTGTTGAAGACATGGTGATGGCAGGGGTCCGATGGGGATCCGGAGTGGATCGAGTTCATGGTTTTGATGGTGTCTTTGTCGCTGACACTGGACCAGGTGGTCAGGCGGCTGGTGCGGGTGGTAGTCGCAGGGGTGGTGGACTCGGTGGTGGGTGCGGGGGTTTGGAGTTGAAGCTGTCGTGGATGTCGGTGATCTTGCGGTGAAGGAAGGCAGCCAGGGAGTCGCACAGGTCTTGTGATGGTGGGATGTCGTTGGTGTTGGAGAGTTCTTTCACGATGCTGAAGAGCTCTTTGGTGTTGTGTGCGTTGTCTAGGCGGTCCTCTTGGCGGTCCTGATGAGTTGGTGGTGTCTGCTTGTGGCGCTCTTGAGGGCTGTGTGGCTGTCTGGTGTTCGGTCGTGGAGCCATTTTTTCTCCAGCTTCCGACAGGTGTGCTTGGAGATCCGGAGGTCTTCGGTGAACCAGGTGGCTTTCTTGTTGGTGTGGTTGTTTGTGGAGGTCTTGAGAGGGGCGAGGGTGTTGGCGCAGTCGTTGATCCACTGTGTGAGGTTGGTTGTGGCGGTATCTGGGTCGGTGGGTGGTCTCCGGGCGAGGGTGGTCGTCAGTTGGTACTCGGTGACCTTGCCCCAGCAGCGGCGCGGCAGCTGTTGGGTGCGGTGGTGTGTGGTGGGTTTCCTGAAGGTGAAGTGGACGCATCTGTGGTCGGTCCAGTGGAGTTCGGTGGTGTGGTTTAAGGAGACATGGGGGCTTGCGGAGAAGATGGGGTCAAGTGTGTGTCCAGCGGCGTGGGTGGGTGTCGTCACAAGCTGTTTGAGTCCTAGGTTGGCGAGGTTGTCGATCAGGGCGGTGGAGTTGGCGTCGTTTTTGTTCTCGAGGTGGAAGTTCCGCAGGCCGGAACCAGCCGCCGGGGACAAACTGCGACACCGGGGAGCGACGTTCACGTGACATCGGAAAAGGGCGAGGATGACGACCACGGCCGAACCTGAAGCCGTCCGCCGAAGAAGACCGAGGGGAGGACGTCAACCTGGAGAGACACGCCGAGAGAAGTTTCATACAGCGCTCCCGCTGCAACTTCGGCTTCAACTGTTGACAGGCCTCGCAGTCAGTGGTGCCGTGATCCTCCACCAACGACCACATAAAAATGAGGTGCGGGTCCGTCGCCGGCATAAGACACCCACAAAACATACAAGTTTTGAAACCCTAAGGCATTCGCACAATGTTCCACAAACGAAATGGAGAAAAAAGGGGCCCCAAACAGGCCCGTAGCAAAGACCGGATCCGCGTTGCACGCGGAAAAGAAAAAAACTGACTTAGGCGCGCCAGGGTAGGTCTTATGTGACCTCGCTGACGTCACGTACGCGGACGACACCTTGGCGGAGTTGTGTGACGTCGTCCCACCCCCGGCGCACAGGGATGTTGTGGCAAAAAGTTTCCTGCACCAGTCTCACGCCTGGGGATAATTCTACGTGAAGGAATCTGCGGCTAGTAGTCTATTAGATATCAGGATCATAGCCCAAATTACCCAGACTCTCCATTCCAGGGGATAGGCGTAAAACTGCGCTGTGTCCAGAATGGGTCCAATGTTGGGGAGCGTCTGGGAAGCCAGGTGTGTCTTTGGCATATGAACCCCAATAAAGTTAAGTATTTTGCCGTAATCTGGAGGTGGGTGGTGACTGCCTGGGGTGAACCCGCCCTCAACAACCACTTGTCAAGGTAGGCAAGGGCTAGAACCCCTGAGCTCCATAAAGGTGCTGCCGCCACCAACATCACTTTTCTTTTGTGATTACTCGAGGGCCAAAGTGGAGCACGGAGAACTGAAAATACTCATGGCCTACTGTGAACAGCAGGTAATGCTTGTGGGCCTGCATGAAAGGCAAGTGAAAATAATTATCCTGTAGGTCCAGTGCTAGCATGAAGTCTCTAGTGTTGAAGGCAGGCAAGACCTGGGCTAGGGTGAGCATTTTGAACTGGTCTTTTTTTCCAGGAAGGCATTGAGATGGTGATAGTCAATTATGGATGGAGGTCCCAGTACTTTCTCGGTACCCATAAGTAACGTGCATAACACCAACCAACTTCTGGCATCAGCCCCCTCTGTATAGCTTCTTTGGACAAAACAGCTATTTTGAGAATGGCAAAAGGTGCTGCTGGGTTCGAAAACTGGTAAAGCGTAACCCCGCTGAACAATTTGCAAAACCCACTTACTCGACTGTATCACTTATCATCCTGGCAGAGAGTATCTGTTCTGGCCTCTGACAGGGTAGCTTTGCACTGCAAAGGGCATGCTAAAGACACTTGGAGTGGGCAGCAGCCGGGGAGTGCCGAAGACTGGACTGTCGCGGTTTCCCTCTTCTAGGGGTACTGTGGCTGCGAAAGGGCTGTGGGGATTGCTGCACCCGCTGGGGCTCTTGGAGCCACTGGAAGCCCCTACCAAAGACCCAAAGAGGGGTGAAACAGCAAATGCGGCAGGCACAGAGGAGCAGAAATGCTCAAGGAGTGTTCCAGGGCTAAATCTGCTCTATCTCCCAACAGTCAGGAGCAATTGAAAGGTCTGTCCAAAAGAATGGCCTAAATGCCTCCGAAAAAGCTACTGGTCCGCATCCATGTGTGTGCGCGAATAGCTATACTAATGCCAATAGCCCTCCCAAGGAAATCAGTGGTATACAGACCACAGAGGATGGTGAACTTGGCTGCCTCATGACCATCTTGCATAGCTTGAGAATGAATGGCTCTGGTGTCTTCCAGGCCACGGAGTCCCACAAGTCATGAGAACACCAGCCTAAAAGACAGTTGGTATTCACTGAACAAAGGGCTAAACCTGTATAGAAAACCCATACCAAAGTTCTCCATCTTCTTCGATTACTTGTCAGGGGTAGTAGTGGGATAAGTGTCCAAGTTCCCTATGTTGGCCAAAGCCGGAACCACAAGGCTTTCAGGAATGGGGTGCTTAGTGAGGAAAGCGGAGTTGCTTAGAACAGAGTGATGGTACCTGGCAATGCACAATTAGACACAAGCAATGTTTGTCCGAGGTACCCAAGTTTGTATCCCAAGAGCCTCATTGAATGGGAGTAGAGTCTCAGAACTCATCTAGCCAGGTGGCACCACATCTGTCAGAAAATTAGTTTGAACCTCCTGAGGGAGAAGTAAAGAAGATCAAGGACCTCTGCTGCCATAACCATAACAAAACAGGCACGGTTTTCCGTAGAGAGCCCTGAGGGAGAAACTGAACCAGTGTCTGGGTAGGTATACAAACCACTGGCATCCTGGAGATACTCATACCGGTTGTCCTCTTGATAAGGTTGGAAATCTTATCCCAACATCGCAGCCTTCCTTATCTGTGCCGAATAACTCATGGAAAACATGAGACCTTCTAGTAGGTAGAGGCACTTTGTCTGAAACTAGGGTGGTAAAGCGGTAGCAGCTCAGATAATGGAGCACAAGGCTCCATCTCTGCATTGGACAGCACTATGGATTGGTCGTCGTCGTCAGAAGTCAATGGTGCTTGCATCGGCAGATCGTGTTCCAGTGTTGGCTGTGGGGCCAGACACAAATTAAAAGTGGGATGGGTCTAGCCCTTTGTCTAGAGACCTGAGCAGTTCTAGAAGGCAAAACTGGCGCTGAGGGCAGACCCACCAGCAAAAGCCAAGTTGAAAAGCCTCTGTACACCTTGGGTCCCACAGGGCCACCAAAGGGAGTCAGTAACGTGCAAACAAAGGTGCAGCACGGTAACGCGGAAGTCCTATTTGCTGCAATGTTTCCAATGCCTGGAAATTCCAGGGTTGGAATTCACCGCTTAAATAGAGTGACTTCGGGAATGCGACCTGAAGGCACAATGAAACCCCCGCACATTTTCAGGAGAACAAGAGAGGTGGGAAGGGGCTACCTTATTGAATTTGCCCGAGCACTTTGAGCTGGAAATAGACTAGTTGCGTGAAAAACAACCTCAGGATTGGGAGAAGACCCAACCATTGGACCTTGACCAATTATGGAGTGGGGTATTGAAGTGCTTAGCTAACAAGAGCTTCTCAGTCTCAAATGACCTTAGGGTGCATCAAGGCTCAATCACTGTAAGCCTTCGATTTGTGATCCGACCTTGGGTACCACAAGCAAATGATATGCAGGACAGTCATATTGCTTTGTGACATTCTCCACATGGTTTAAATCCTGTAGACTTGGGAGACATATTTCCCTTGAATATTAAAGAAATAGAAAAATGTAACTGTCTCAGAAAATGTAGTGGAGCTCTGGATCCGCATACGTAGGCACAGAAAGAAAGGAACTGATGTTGGTGCTTAAGGCTGGCGCCTATATAGGTCCACGCCTCACATCAAGAGGGGAATGATGTTGACTGGGAGCCACTGGCGCCACCTGACTGGACACACAGAGGTACTGCTGAAGATTTTCCGGATCCAGCTTGACCCCAGGGGAAATAATTAATAGGTGAGGAATCTGCAGTCATTAGCTTTTAACAGAAATGCACTGCAACTGATTTGCAGTTGGGTTAAAGGGCAGAATCCTGTACAGCAACAGAAGATTTTTTAATGAATTGGCAATATAAGTGGCTTAGTCAAACATAAGACCATGAAGGATACGAAAAAGCTATTATATTTCAATTGGGGAGGTTAAGGACTGTTCTTTATGAGATTGAGAAACAACAGATTAGCTTTGATCTACCTGACAATCTGAGCATTTCCTGATGATCAATTCGTTTTTTTAGACACACCACTGATGACTAAAAACAAGACTTGGCTGCTGATAAGACCAAGCCCACATAAGGAACATTGGATGCTAGCACATTTTCCACCCCCCCCCCCCTCCCCCCAAGGAGTAAGGATTCAGGTTTGCTGTTGAGCAACAGGCTGACAGTAGGCAGACATCAAAACTGCATTCAACACAGTAAAAAACTAAAATGGTCAACATCTCTATTGTACATCAGAAATGCACAGCTAGGTCTCCTTTTATGACAAAAAATGAATCTTCTGGACTAATAGAACATATATTTAAGAAAGCTCTTATTTCATTCTGAGAAAAGGCAGGCAAATGAAGAGCTGGATGAAAATTACCATTAATTCAAATTGTGTAGATGAGCCCCAATGCAGCATATTCCAGCCTAGTCCAACATAAAAATTCAGAGCAATATAGTAGTAGAGCTGGTCTCTTACAAATCGTCATGACAAAAAAATAAGCAAAATAATCACAATAAATATTTATTGATTTCATACTTAGGATGAAAATCCTGTTGACTGATGGCAGAACTACCAGCTGGTAAATGACTGTTCAGAATGATTCTTGAGGCACGGAAAAGGAAATCATCCAATAACTGTTTAATCATAGAAGGGCCTGAAACGTAACACATAGGCAGCTTAGGTTATAACATTATTTCAACAAATGACAGCAGCATAATGAACTCACATATTAGTGCTTTAAAACATTTTTTTCATACAGATTTGACTTTGTTCAAAAAACATTGAAGAGCTGAGAGTATGTGAGGCAAATTCATAATGTAGCGTCAATTTAGTGTGAGTTTCGACTACTTTCATAATCAAAACTATAAGTTAGTTACCTTCAGTAACATCCTTTCAAATGGCTACATACCATTCTCTCATTGTGAATGTTCTCTCCAAACTTCAGTCTGCAACTAGAAATTTCAGCAATACTATTTAAGCAATATCATTCCAGCATCCCTAGGTGGTGTTTTGAATTTGATTGCAGATTTGCCAGACACCATAATGGAAGTGAAGAAACATCCATAGTGGAGCCACTGGTGCCCGCACTGACAGTAAAGTATATTTTTTTTGGGTGTGCAAAATACTAGGGTGGAAATAAGTAATAACTAAATAAATATAAAACAAACAGAAAGAATATTGCTGATTAATAAACCGACAACCAAATGGAAACAGGAAAGTAGAGAAGACTTTGCAACGACAGAACATATCCTTCAGAAACAATACTATAAAGGAAAGTAACTTATTCTTCTAATGGATACTTCTTCTCATTGATTCATGAATATGGAGTTCCAAAGAAGCATTAAAGGGGGGGCAAAGGAGGATCCAATTTACCAAGTGCTAATTACTACCTACCTAGAACTTCTGTTTTTGGAATAGCTTCACACCACCTATTACCCGAAAAAATATTGATTAACTGGTTATCAATTCCAAATTCTCCCCAAGTAAAACCATAAAACCCCTATTGGGGTTGTGATATAGTCTGTGGAAGTGATTCTGTGTCTTGAATAGGTGCGGCTGTGGGTAAGAAGGTAGTTATTAAGCTAAAACTCCCAAACCAACTCAGAAATAAAAATGGTTTGAGACTTATCAACACTCTGAGGGGACCAAAGAAGGGTTAGGGAAATGATCAAAACCAAGATGTTGCTACTCTCCTACTCTTGTCGACAATCACAAGAAAGGCCTCCTTTATGACGGAATTGTGTACTGAACACAAATGTTAAAAGATTTTAGTGCAAACCTGTAAGAAAGGTCAAAACAGGGTTTATTTCCAAGATGGAAGTATGAACAAGGTGAACTGAAAGATACATGAAGTTAGTTTAATATTCACACTGTAAAGGACAAAAGAACAATAAATCATGTTTAGAAGAGCAGCAGAAAGCCATAATAGCATCCAAGACAGATTGTTCAAATTTTCAAGTCACTGTATGTAAGGGGAATGACAACTCTCATATCAGAGAAAGAGCATGCTGCAAACATTTTAGCTAAACGTCTTTAAGGAAAAAGCCCTTCCTAACAGAATAGATTATCTAGTGGAAGATCTCAATGGAATCGGAACAACTTTGAAAACATCGGGAGGCAGATAATAGGACTAATGATCTTTTCTCAATTTTGCAAGCATGCATATTTAAAGAATACTGAATGGGGTCAAAGATTACCCTGAATTGTTGCAAATGCAGATCCCTTTCAAAATTAGAGGTCATGGGGGTTTCAACTGAATCTGGATATTAACAGCATATTGTCCAGTCCCAGTTATAAGGATGACTTTGGCAGTGTTCCGGCTGATCTTCTATAAATGTGCCCAATGAGAGGCATTGAGGAGAACAAATAGCACAGATGCCTTTGAATCATAAAATTTTCAAACCCATCAATACACTCTTATTTATGTGAGAAATAGTAGTCATGCTGTCAAATCAGTATCTGAAATTGAGTCTCCACAAGCAAGGCTCTTGGTGCAAGACAAACTGCTCTCAATCCTAACAAATTTATATAAAGGGCCCACTTATGGGGCTAGACTGTTTACTTGATATTCTAGGTGGACTTCTCAATTCCATTAAAGAGGAATAGGTTTTGAATGTGGATTGAGGAAAGCAGGTTCTTTGCTGTTCCTCCCACAAGTCGGTTAGCTGACTAGCTCTATCACTGAAGTATGTGTATCGCTGCATGGAATATCTACATAATTTCCTCAAGGAAAACAAATGTGTTCTATCAAAGTTACAAATACTGTGGCAGAGACCTCATTCAGGCTCAAGCGAAAACACCCAAAATATGAACATGAGCCTCTGTCTGGCAGAAATTTAATGATCGTCTGTAATCTATGAACTGCATCTAATGAACAAGGTACGTACCTTCGGTAAAGATGCATCTGTAAGAGACATATATTAGTTAGAGATTCCTTATATTAGAATTACCCCCAGGCATTAGACTGGATCTGGAGAATTTTTCTTCAGCAAAACCCATGCGCGACGGCAGCTTCCGCAGGTCGAATCTGTGTCAGTCGTCGGTGTGGTGGTCACCAGGATGACGTTGCGTTGCCTACTTAGATCCTGACCCTTCACGCTAACGTTCGTTCTGACACTACTTTCCACGACAGAAGCACAGGGCCATGAAAGACAGGCCCTGTAAGGGAGTCCCTATTCCTAGAAGCCAGTCTGCAGAGCGGGGAGGATGGGTGGGGCGGTAAAGAATCTATAACTAATATATGTCTCTTACAGATACACTGTGACCGAAGGTAAGTAACTTGCTCATCTGAAAGAGACTATTAGTTTTAGATTCCTTACCCCAACAATACAATCTCCAGAGGAGGGTCTGCGAACCAAGTTCATACAAGAAAATCCTGGAGGACAGAACGAGCAAAGTAGCCGTCCCTCCAGACTGGACTATCTAGGCAGTAATGTCTGGTGAACGTGTGCATAGAAGATTAAGGTTCTCCCCACTGCTGAAAGAGACCTTGTACCACCTCCGAGTGAAGCCGCCATTCGTGATCCACTATGTACCGGCGGCTGAATTTGTCCGCCCTGGCGATCAGAGAACCTGCCAGCTGTTGAAACACCAGGGTAATGCCCTGATGCTCCAGCCATGTTAAAAGGTGAAGAACCTCTTGACAAAGGGTCCACGACCCACCCCGCCTTGCTTGTTGCAGTACCACATGGTGGTGGTGTTGTCCGTGAACATCTGCACTGCCTTCCCTTTGAGGGAGGGAAGGAATGCCTTCAGTGCCAAACGAAGCGCCCGGAGCGCCAACAAGTTGATATGGAGACCTGACTCCGCCAGAGACCACTCCTCTGATCTCTGCCTCTCCCAAGTGGCTGCCCCATCCCAGAAGCGATGCATTGGTCACCACTGTGAGGTATGGTTGAGAAAGGGAGAGGTATCTGCCTCTGACCCAATCCTGGTTCGTCAACCACCAATGCAGTTGTTGCGCAGTCCCCTCTGAAATCTTGGTTTAGTCCGAAGGATTCCCCTGATACTGCGCCCACTGGAACTTTAGGTCCCACTGCAGCGCCTGGATATGCCATCTGGCATGATCCACCAGCAGGATGCAGGAGGTCATGAGGCCCAGCAGCCTCAAGGTCATTCTCACCAAAACCCGGGATAGAGACTGAAACATCGGTATCACATCCCGCATATCTCAGACTCGCTGCTCGGGAGGATAGGCCCGAAACTGCACTGTGTCCAGAACAGCTCAGATGAAAGGGAGCGTCTGAGAGGGAGTCGGGTGTGACTTCAGCACGTAGATATAGAACCCCAGTGAATGCAGGAGGTCAGCCATAGCCTGGAGGTGGGAGACAAAAGCCTGGGGCTAGCACGCCTTCAACAGCCAGTCGTCGAGATAGGGAAAGACTGGAACCCCTGAACTGTGCAGATGAGCTGCGACCACTCACATCACTTTTGTGAACACACGAGTGGCACTGGTAAGGCCAAAGGGGAGCACACTGAACTGAAAATGCTCGTAGCCTACCATGAAACGTAGGTAACGCCTGTGGGCTGGCAGGACGGTGATGTGAAAATAGGCGTCCTGCAAGTCCAACACCACCATCCAGTCTCCGGGGTCGAGGCCAGACAGGACCTGGGCCAAGGTTAGCATTTTGAACTTCTCCTTCTGGAGGAAGCGGTTGAGGGCCCTGAAGTGTAGGATATGATGCAGGCCTTTGTCCTTATTGAGCACCAGAAAGTAGGGGGAATAGCAACCACAACCTACTTCTGGCACATGGACCTTCTCAATAGCTCCCTAAGCCAAGAGAGCGGAGACTTCTTGGCGGAGAAGCGTCAAATAATCCTCCGACATGCGATCGAAGGACAGTGGCATGGAGGGAGGGGTAGTCTCGAAGGGGAGAGAGTAGCTCCTTCGGACTATCTGCAAAACCGACCTGTCTGATGTGATGGATTGCCAGTGGGGGAGGTGATGGCGAATCCTGCCGCCGATGGCCCTGGAAAGGTCAGACTAGGAGGGTTTGGAGGCCGCTGCATGGGGGGAAAGGGTGTACTGGCCGCTAGGTCCAAAGTCCGCGGCCACACAGATGCTGGTCAACTTGCATTGGCCAGTTGCTGGACTGGGTCGGACATGGTGGGGTGCCCCTTCCCTAGCCGCAAAAGAGATGAAAGGTGGACTGTGGGGGACGGGAAGACGCGCGAGGCCGAAGGATCAGGCCGCAGCCTGAGAATCCTTAAAACGCACGAGAGCAGAGTCTGCCTTGTCGCCAAAAAGGCAACCGCCATCCAAGGGCATATGCAGCCAGGTTGCTTGAACATCCCCCTGAAAAACCAGACATCCTCAACCAGGCGTAGCGCCGCTGGGCTACCGACGTGGAAATCGTTCTGCCCAGAGAATCTGCGGTATCCAGTCCACAGCGGATTGTGAATTTTGCTGCGCCTGTCCCATCTGCCACTACCTGGGAGAGAATACCCAGGACTCCACCCAGGCACTGAGGAAGCACTTGCGCAACCGTATCCCAGATTGTGTGGTTATAGTGATCCAAAAGGCATGGGGTATACATGGATCGCAGCACCAAGCTGGAGGAAGAGAACATACGCTTCCCTCTGTCTGGCCCACAAGGTACTGCACAATGCTGGCCCTCCGATCCTTGGGAACTGGATCACACCTTACAGACCCACAAGAGCGCTCCGTTCCGAACATGGGAACTTCATCACGATCCCCAAGGTGAGGAAGGCCCGGTTCGGTGGCCGTCGCTTTTCGGTCAATACGGGAAAAAAATGGAACACACTCCCCCTGAGCCTCAGATCAGAACCAAACCTTCTAAGGTTTAGGAAGGCCCTCAAAACCCTACTTTTTCCCTGAGCCATCCCTCCCACTCCCGACTATCTTCCACTGGTGGTAATAGGTTCAGCGCTGGGATACCCCCTGGGTGACTACGCGCTTTAGAAATCTTTAAATAAATAAATAAATAAATAAGATGATCCGGATTATTGGATTACCTATCTGGGGGTGTGGAAGGGAATGCACCCTGTGAGGAAGAAGCTTGGACCACCAAGCTCTCGGGGGAAGGGAGAGGAAAATGGGATCGCCTGGAGCTGGGCGGTGGTGAATTGTCCGTTCCACAGGAACTCCTGTGCTGGGTTTGAACCAAGTGCCCAGGAGGATGTCTGTGAGGGCTTCATTGAAGGGCAAGAGGGGTTCAGAGGAAGTTGCTGCTGGTTGAAGCACCTCTGTCAGGAGATTAGTCCTGACTGCCACTGCAGGGAGCTCCAGGCTAAAACCACGGCTGCCCTACGAATCACCACTGTATAGGACACTTTCTCCTCCGTAGCCACGGTAGGGGAGAAACCATGCCATGGTCTGGGGAGGTATCCAGAGCAATGGCGTCACCCAATTCCTCTCTCCAGTCCGGTTCTTCCAGCTGGTCTGTTAAAGGGTCCAGCAACCCCTCCCAGTCCTCACCACCACCCGAGGGTGATAGGGTACCCCTGGGATGAACAAGGGACCAAAGGTACCCTCCAGCGCCAAATTCAACATCAGCCGATGTTGATCTGGCTCCGGGTCCATCTTAGGGACAGCATCGGCCCGGGGCACGGCCGGCGCTGGGGCGTCATCGCTGGGAGTGGTGCCGCAGAGTGAGGTTGACCGGCGTCAATCCAGATCCAGGCGTGGATCCATGGGGACCCTGCGGCGCCGGGTCCGGAGCCGCTGGCGTTGAAGGCCCTGGGTCCCCAACCAGCTCCATGGGGAGGAGTTGAGCTGCCCAAAGATGAAATAGAGGGCTTCGTAGAACATACAAAGCTGGGCAGGCGACACCCCGGCTCTTGGAAACGGGGAGAGGCGCGACGTCGTCTCTGAGTCAGGCACCGGAGACGGAGCCTTAGAGCGTCGGTGCTTTGGGTCCTGTGTCACGTAAGCCGACAGACAAGGAGGAGGCGAAGAGCGACAGTGCTTCTTTTGCTTCAACTTACCGAAGGAGTGCGAAGACTTGAACAGGGTGTGGTGGCTCGGCGACCGGTCTCGAGCGGGAGCGACGCAGTGTCAGGACTCCAAAATGTTTCAGGACCCCTCCAGCAAAGACAAGGATTCATGGCCCCACAGTCGGAGCATGACTTCGGGTCGTGGTCGCGCTCCAGGCACCAGAGGCACACGAGGTGAGGATCCGTCACAGACATCAGTTTGTGACAGGAATCACAAGGCTTGAATCCAGTCCAACAATGGGACATCTCCCTCGCACCAAGAGACGGAGAGTCGAGAAAAAGAAGTCGACAAAAGTTAACAAAGTTTATTAAAAAAATGACTAAGGGGGATGCTTTCTCCGGCTCTGCGCTAGGCTGGGTGGAAAAAGAAAGAACTGACATCAGCGCACAGGGGCAGCATCTAAGTAGGCACCAAGTCGTCATCCCGCCGACCACGACGCCGACGACGGACGCGACCGACTCCACCTACCGACACGCAGGGGTATTGCTGAAGAAAAATTCTCCGGATCCAGTCTGACGCCTGGGGGTAATCCTAAGGAAAGGAATCTATAACTAATAGTCTCTTTCAGATAGGCAGATTTCATTGCCTACTTTCCCTCGTTGACATAAAAGATTACATAGGCCAGAGGGTGGCTCAAGTTTTTAACCATCCAAGCACATCATCTAACAAAAATCAACCAGCTGCCCAGCTACGAGTACACATTTACCTCCATAGACTATAACTGTGAGATAGCAACAATACCTCCTCTATGCAAAAACTTTCAGGTGGAGGACAAATCAAGGAATGGCCATCAAACTGGTAGTGGTAATTTACATTGTGCGAAACTAGCAAAAAGGGAGCGAAGCACTGAACAAGGACGAAGACAAACATTAAGTAAATGAGTGAGAGGAGAGGTAGTTGGGTTATGGACGGTTATGACATTATGATATAGTGTACTTTAAAGAGGTGAGCCTTCAACTCTTTCTTAAATGGAGCAGCGTTGGCGGTGGGCCAGATAGATATTGGCATGTTGTTTCAGAACCCTGGTACATAAATTACAAAAATGTTAATGCATCCCAAATATCGGAATTGCATTCGCAAACGGCCGAATTTTGCGATTCGCACCATTTGCGAATGCAATTTCCTTTGATGCATGTGCCTGTTAGAGAATGCGGTCTTCCAACAGCTGATCGAATTTTTAGAAATTAATGGACTCCTTCAACTGGCTCAAATTGGCTTTCGGTCAGGACACAGAACCAAGCTTACTTTGGTTTCCGTGGCTAATTATCTCAAATATGCCACAGACTCCCATATTGCAGCTGCCTTTATTCTAATGGCCCTATAGCAACTTTTGATACTATAAGCCACTTTACTCTTTTTTACTAGGCTTGCAGATTAAGAATTAAAGACTTGGTCTTGTCTTGGCTTTCTGATTTTTTTTAAAGAAATCGAGCATTCAGAATTTCTTGTACACTATCTGATTCTACACTAAGAGCGCGGTCATGTGGAGGTTCCGCAAGGCTTCTTGCCCTTACTATTTCATTTTACATGATCCTTCTGGCTTATCTTTTCCAGTCTTTGGGGTATAACCTTTATTTTTTTACATGCAGTTGATTCCCAAAATATTGTTTTACTGGAAAGAGAGCCACAGGCATCAGCTTCTAACTTAATGGAATATGTGTCTACAGTCCATTCTTGGATGAATGAGAATCATTGAAAGCTGAATGGTAGAAAGACAGAGATTTAATATTCTTTTAAGTCATCTAAATTTTGGTCATTCTCCTTCTAGTTATGCACCCTATGTCCCCGTCCAGCCCAGCCTCAGTGGTGAAAGTTTTGAGGTAAAAATTTACTCAGTATTAACATTAGCTGAGCAGATTACAACGGTGACAATTCTTGACTATTTCCAAAGTCATACAGTAAAGCAAATACTCTTTGTTCTCTCCACCACAGCAAATCAATCTTGTCTGGATTATTATAATGCAAAAACAACAGTTGATGGACAGAATGCAGAACAATGTCATACATTCACCCCAGTACAGAGATCTGGGCCTAAATCCATCGTTTTTTTACTCACCATGCCATTCCAGTTTGAAACCAGCCATATGCAAATCAGTCTTGACCCTGTGCCTCATGGGAACAGTCCAGTCCGAACTGCCAAGCCAGGTCCTCACTGGACTAGAAACAAGCATCCTAGGACCGGTTTCAGCTTTTCACCCCTCTTCAGCCAGGTTAGCTTGATTCCAGTGGTTTGGAGAGCACAGGACCCACGTCTGGGCATACCCTTCCCACTCGGGGTGACAAATGCAAAAACAGTTGAGAGACAGAATGCAGAAAAATGTCATACATTCACCCCAGTACAGAGATCTGGGCCTAAAGCCATCGTTGTTTTGCTCACCATGCCATTCCAGTTTGAACCCAGCGATATGCAAATCAGTCTTGACCCTGTGCCTCATGGGAACAGTCCAGCCCGAACTGCCAAGCCAGGTCCTCCCTGGACTGGGAACAAGCATCGGAGGACCGGTTTCACTTTGCCACTGGATTCATGCTAGCCTGGCTGATAAGGGCTGTTAGTCCTAAACTGGTCCCAGGATGCTTGTTTCAGGTCCAGGGAAGACATAGCTTGGCAGTTCGGGCTGGACTGTTCCCATGAGGCACAGTGTCAAGACTGATTTGCATACAGCTGTGTCTGAACTGGAGTGGCGAAGTGAGCTAAAGAACGATGATGGATTCAACCCAGATCTGTGACTGGAGGTGAGTGTGAAAAGTTTCAGCGCTCCGTCCATCATCTCCTTGTCTTTGCCTTGGATTATTATAATGCCTGGCTAGCACGTATAGCAGTTTCCTACACACCAGAAATGTAATCTCTACACTTGTGAAACTAATAGTACACACCTTTGTGCCTATTGAGGACTATTGAGAACTCTGAACCAACGTTGGCTATTGATTCTTAACTTTCCACTGAGACCCATGTGGGTCTTTTAGAACTGCAGAGTCCCTGACATGGAATAGGCTTCCTCATCCTACATACTAAATCGAACAAGCTGAAACTTCAGAAAGCTGCTTAAAACATGACTGTTCTCTGCACATATCCTTTTTGTGCTACTGTATCTAATCCTTAACTTTGTTCCTTCAGTGCCAAGATACCCTTCTAAGCGTGCGGTTTATTAAATGTTAAAGAAAGTCAGAACCTAATAAATAAAAGGAGTGTGTCATTCTGTTTGATACTGCTCATGAACAAACAATTTAAAAGTCTCCCTGTACTGGCACGCTTGAAATTTCAATTAACCACTGCAACAAGCGATAATAATGTATTGCCTTTTACTTAATAGTAAAGTGGTGTTTTTCCCTATCACAACTGGGGGACTGATACAGTTCTTTAAAATTCAGCAAGCTACAAGGTTGAATCCCCCACAGTGGAATTAGCAGTCTATACAACCGTAAAGTTTTGGGTTGTCTCAGATCATTATTCACCTACTATGCAACAAGCTGTCCTAAGAATGCAATAGTCAAGATATATAAAGGGAAATTCAAGCTCTTTTCTTCACAGACACCATATTATATTATCATTCATAAGAGTAATGAAATCTAACAGAAAGAAATTGCAAATATAAACTTGTTATCTTATGCTCTCTACATGTGGAGTGTGCAGCATGGAACCTGCAAAAAAGAATCATCCACTTAATTCTATTAAACTTGACCCAAAGGACCAATGGAAATACTCACCAAGCATTTCCTTTTCTGCACCACACAGTGAAAGAAGTGTCTTAATAAGCCGGAGGTGTCCTGCTAATAATATGTTGTCAGCTTCACTGGTTTCACAATCGCCTGTACGATTAGGCTCAAAATTATCCAGCCATGTTATCTCATCTTCCAGCATGGCTGCTGGACTCAAGCTCAGCTGATCCATTTCAGAAGCTACAGAAGAAAAAACAATTAAAAGGAGGCACCCCCTGTCAACTTTCTACTACAAAAGAATATACGATCTTAGCTCAATTTTATACTACACAACACATCAATAATAAGTAACTTTTGTGACATTAAGAGAAACTATTAAAATGATTTAACAAAAAGTATTACACCAGGCAACTGGTCCTAACTAGCAGGAATTCAAAATAGACAAGGTACACTTTACAATAAAATGTAGAACAAAAATATTGACATGAGTCAAATAAAGCTTAAAAAGATCTTCAAATGGCTGCCACACAACACCATACAGACCGTCACGAAAGCAGTCATCACTATTAGACTCAACTGTGTAATGCACTGTATGCCAGAATCTCCAAGCAGCTCAATCTCAGACTACAGACCATACACATCACATCCACTTCTCACCTTACCTCAAGGAGCTTCACTGGCTCCCCATTCACAAATGAAGACAAATTAAACTCCTCACACACATACAGATCCTTGCACAATACGGGACCAGGTAACCTTAACAGCCGAATACACTTCTACCAACCAGCCAGACACCTGCGTTCAGCCACGTTCTCACTTGCGCACACACCCCACATTCACAAAACTGCAGTAGGAGGGCTCTTGTTTTGCTAGTTTGCACCGACAACTTGGAACAACCTTCTACAACACATCAGACCCTCATCCTCACTTCTTGGGTTCTGCAAGAAGCTGGCAATTCGAGTAAACATGGGTGGACTAAATACCTGCACAAGCGCCTGTATACCCTCATGGGTGATTAGTACGCTCTAAAAATTTACATAACATAACAAAACACATTATTGTAGCAATCGCTGGTGATCTATCCAGCCTCTCCAGCTCTGATGATGTCCAACAATCTATCCGTAAAAGGACCAAACTTGCCCTAGATGCCAGTACTCCTTTTATCAAAGATGGCAAAGGTATCAATAATCTACCAAAATGAGCTCCGATCCCCTTGTGTGGTTCTTTCTTTGTCAACGCAAAGAAAATGTTAAAGTAGAAGACTATCAAAAATTAGAGGGAAGGGACTCTTGTCACGTTCCCATCACTGGCCTTCTTTCATGACTTCCAGGAAGTGATTGGAATCAATGGCCATGGAAAAATGTAGCTCGACATGAGCCTAGCAATGGCAAAGGGGCGTGTATTGCATCGATGGAAGACAAGGAATCTCTTTCACTTACAAGGCTAGCTTAAGGAGCTGATGGTTGTGGCTTCTTGCAAGCATATCATTTACAAATTAAACAATCAGCTGCAGCTGTCAAGATGATATGGGCTGTTTCTATCGCACATACCTGAGGAACGGCTGCTTCTGAACAGCAGTTTCATCACAGGCAAAGACTGCTTAGAAATTGAGTTTCATGTGGTCTACATGTTTGAAAGATGATGGTAGACACTTGCACTGTTTTCTTTTTAATGTTCTTTATATGTCTATACATTTTCCTACTGTACTGTATCACTGGCTTAGGTTGTCACTCTTTACCTCTTGGTTATTGCTTAAAACTAAGGAAAATTCCTGGACTTCTCTATTTCTATTGATTCTTATAATATAAAATTCCACTTTGAAATGACAGACTTCTGAACACTGGTTAAACGATTTTTCTTTTAACTCTCATTTCATTATTCTTACTACTTTGTTGAAACTCTAAGGCACACGTTACTCACCTTTGTTATCACTCTTTATGGTGGGTAATCCATTTATTTGCAGATTCCTCACCTTTAGAGTATCCCCAGGCACCTGACTGGATCTGCACGATATTAAACCGCATTACACTACAGCGCAGGCAGGTGACACTGTGCAGCTCCGCTTTGACTTAGTTCTGCCCCAGACGTGACAAGAAGAGCTGCATGTAAGAGGCACCCATCACCCTCAAATCAGTTGTTTTCCTAGGCTTGTCCACGCCCTCAAATCTAGTGACCTTCAGCGACCAATGGCATATACAGTGTACAGATCTCTAAATTTGGACTTTTTGAGGTGGCCAATAGTTCAGTTCACAGAATGATGAGAACGGAGGGTCAGTGAGGAATCTACGGTTGGATAGAGTAGCCACAAGGTGGAGCGTTACCAAAGGTAAGTAACATGATCTTCTGATGGATACTTCCAACCACAGATTCCTCACCTTGTGAATAGATAACAGAGCAGTATCATTCCGGGGGGAGGGGAGGGCTCATACCAAAATGTCCTGCAGAACTGGGCAGGCAAAATGCCCATTTTCCAGACCAGTCCAAGGCAGTAGTGCTTCATGAATTTGTATACAGAAGTCCATGTAGTAGCCTGAGATATTTCAAGGACAGGCACTCCGCCTGCCAATGTAGTGGAAGCAGCTCCGGCACTGATGGAACGAGCCCCAAGGCCTTCCGGAGGCCAATTTTTGGCCAATGGGTAGCAGATATTGATGCCGATCACAAACCCACGAGAAATAGACTGCTTTTGCACTGTTTTGCCCTTCTTTGCCCCCCATCAAACCCCGCAGTGTTACCATTTTCGGATCCTTTGCACCAGCTTATCAGGGAAGAATGTGGTGTAGAGTGGTTGGACAGTAAAACCCTGAAGTTTGCTCACACGCTGAGCTGATGTTATGGCAATCAGGAAGTGTGTTGAGGATTAGGAGTCTAAATACGCAACTGTGCATTGGCTAAAATTGTGTACACATTAAAAAAGTATGAACCAAATTTAAATTCCACTGTAGAATCACAGAGCTTTGGTGGAAATAAACGAGGTGATTTAAACAACAATGGCTAACCCAGCAACCTTAAAAAAGCAGAGAGGTCTAACACCGATCCTTTAAGTGTCCAAAACAAATCCTTGCCAGGCCAAAGACAAAAACAACAAAACCTAGGACAACTTGGCCTGCAATGGGTCAGTACGTCAGATGTGCACTTAACTACATTTTTTTTGCAGCCACTAGTATAGACTGCAGAGAGACGCCTCGCCATCAATAAGGCATCAATGACCTGAGGTGGAAGTTCACATAAGGTCAACTGCTGCTGTTCAATTGCCAAGTAAGGAGATGCAGATTGTAGACACCCAGGAGCAGCATCCTCCCCTGCTGCTGTGACAATAGATACTCCAGAGTCTGAAGCTTGATGGGAGGACAGATGCTCATGTCCACGAGTTCCAGGGACCACACACTATTGGCCCAATCCAGTGCCATTAGGATGACTTGGGCTCGGTAATATCTGATCTTCTGCATAACTCGGGGCAGAAGAGGCAGTGGCAGGGAGGCATACAGGAGTGCTGAGCGCCACTCTATACAGAATGAATCTCTAAGCAAGAACCAGTTATTGAAGTTGTGGTCCAACCCCAGATACTAATAGCATATATGTCAGCAACAGCTTTTGGCAACAGCCCTGTAGGGTTTAAAACCTGTTGTCGGAGGTGGTATGTCATCCCTTGCACACTAAAGAACAAGAAAAATTATTTTGGTGGAAAAAAGTCCCTGAGAGACGAAAGAAGCTCTAGATCCATGTCTAATGGCTCAGAAAAAGGACTGACACCAGCATGCAGGAGAGGTGGCTATAAAGGCCTGCACGTCATTTACGGAGCAGAACGGCGTCAGTGTGGAGCTGCATGGAGCAACCTACTGGTGAGCATAGGTACTGCTGAAAAATTACCAGATCCAGTGTGACACTGTGGGAATATTCAAAAGGCAAGGAAACTGCGGCTAGAAGACCCTATCAGAAATAGATTTTCATCATTGTAATCAGTATCAGCATTAGGATGGGAGATTTCTCAGTCACAATAAGATTATAGGTGTGCGGTTTGCAACCTTGCAGGGGTATCTGAGTTCTGGAGTGCAAAAAAAAAAAGATCTGCTCCATTTCTGGCATCTGTGACATCAGAGCCAGCTTTGAGACTCTGTTACAGTGGACAACATTGCTTGAGAACTGGAGTCAGCGCACATGGGCCTGGCCTCGTAGCAATGTTGAGTTGTGCAGTCGACATTGGGAAACGAACCACCAGCAGTAAAAAGGCTGAAGGCCATCTTTGATCCGTAGGGCCCAAAAGTGCCCTTTATGGACCAGGATAGGTTCCAAAGATTTTGTTCAAAGTTAGTTTTAGTTCACCTTGCTTTTGAAGCATTGCAAATGGCACTGGAAAGTCAGGGTACGTTGCAACCAGAGGCAGTATCGATTCTGAATAAGGGGAATGGAGTTACCGAGGGGGCTGTGACACTCCGGAATATGGGGGTGAAGGTTGACAGATCACTGCTTTGACCTCTTTCGCTTTTTTGAGTTTCTTGGGCTTACCTAAACTCCTGGACTTTAATGAAGAACAGTCATGAGATCAGCCACGGAATCGAGAGCGCTCCCTCGACTTTGATCAAAACAAGGCCTTCTTCAATTTCCCCAAAGTTTTGTGCGTGCAAGTTTGGCCTTGTGTGCGCTGATCCCCTACTTATTCATCTTTGAGCAGCAGTCTGGATTCAGACATATGGCGTTTTCAGTCCTTACAGTGTTTAAACCCTGTGTTTTTTGTGGAGGGCACATGTCCCTTTCACACTGGATAATTATCGAGGGAAGGAATTATGTTAGACTGACAGGATTCGATGGATCTCCAGCTACGCGTTGTAAAGTGGGGAACTGACTTCAGCGTGTGAAAATGGTGTAGATATGATAGCCACAACACTGCATCTAGGGCCACCCTGTCCATCTTGAATAGTCAGGGATATGGAAGCCCCATAAGTCTTCTAGAACAGCAGGTAAGTTCTCACTTACCATGTCCCATACTGAGGATGTGTAGTGACCTGGTAAAGAGATTGTGTTAACCAACCTCAAGTCAAGGCTGGCTTAGGAGAAGATAGACCTATACTACCAGACTTTCAGGAGTTGGATAATGTGTTAAGAAGTAAAAGTCCGATGCACAAGTTACTACTTGTGTAACGATATATCTGTAAGAGACATTAGTTAGTGATAGATTCCTTACCTTAGAATATCCCCAGGCGTCAGACTGGATCCGGAAATTTTTTGCGTAGCAGTATCCTTGCGCGTCGGTAGGCGTCGTCTGCGGCTCCGCGTCAGTCGTCGGCGCGTGATGACGTCGTCTGAGTACTTAAACGCCGCCTTCGCGTGCTGACGTCAGTTCTTAGACACAGCTTTTCCGCGCCAGAAGCGCTGAGCCATGTTAAAAACCAACACTGGTGCCATTGAAACTAGGGCCCTGAAAGGGGGTAACCCTAACCCTAGATATCAGATATATCGTTACACAAGTAGTAACTTGTGCATCTGAAAGAGACACGTTAGTGATAGATTCCTTACCTTAGAATAGATACCCCAGCAATACCAACCCGGTGGAGGGTCTGCGAACCAATAATCACACCAGAAAGTCCTGGAGGACAGAACGGCCAAAGAAGCCATCCCTCCGGACTTGGCTGTCCAGGCAGTAGTGTCTTGCAAACGTGTGCAGCGATGCCCACGTAGCTGCCTGACAGATGTCTTGTAAGGGCACTCTCCGGCCCAGGGCAGTTGTAGTTGCCGTGGCTCGGGTGGAAGGAGCCCGTAATCCACCAGGGGGCTCCTTCTTAGCCAAGGAGTAACATGCCTGGATACACAAGATGATCCACCGGGAGATGGTCCTCTTGTGCACCGCTTTCCCCTTCTTAGCGCCCACGTAACCAACAAAGAGTTGGTCATCCACCCGGAACTGGCGTGTGCGATCCAAATAGAATGAGAGCGCACGTTTTGGGTCCAGACGGTGGAGCCGCTCTTCCTCTTTAGAGGGATGCGGCGGCGGAAAGAAGGTTGGCAAGGTGATAGACTGCCCGATGTGGAAGGCTGTGACAACCTTGGGAAGGAAAGATGGCTTAGTACGCAACACCACTTTGTCCGGATGGACAGAAAGGAAAGGTGGAGTACAAGAAAGGTCCTGGAGCTCACTCACTCTCCTGGCAGAGGTGATGGCAACCAGGAAAGCAGTTTTCAGAGTAAGAAGACGGAGAGGACAGTTGTGAAGTGGCTCAAAGGGAGCGCACATCAGAAAAGTAAGAACAAGGTTCAAGTCCCACTGAGGCATCACATACGGAACATGAGGGAACGTGTGTGTGTGATGCCCTTTAGAAATCTGTTTACAATAGGGGACTTGAACAAAGAAGGTTGATCAGGCAGCCTCAAAAAGGCTAAAAGGCCAGAAAGGTAGCCCTTGATAGTGCCCAGAGCAGAGCCCTGCTGGGCAAGAGAAAGAAGGAAGAGAAGAACCTCAGAGAGAGGGGCAGCAAGAGGATCCACAGCCTTTGCTGTGCACCATGCCACAAATCTGTTCCACCTGCAGGCGTATACCGTCTTTGCCTAGGGACGCCTGGCTGCCAGAATGACGTTACAGACTTCCGGAGGCAAGTCAAATGGCCTCAACTGACGCCGCTCAATCTCCAAGCATGGAGGTGGAGACTGGACAGGTTCGGGTGGAGGACCGTCCCCTGTTGCTGCGACAGAAGGTCCTCCTGAAGAGGCAGACAAACCAGGGGATCGACTGACATACTGAGTAGCTCTGGATACCAGTACCTTCGTGCCCAGTCCAGAGCCACAAGGATGACTTGGGCCTGGTCGCGCTTGATCTTCTTCAGCACTCTGGGCAGAAGTGGTATAGGCGGAAAGGCGTACAATAGACCGCAACTCCACTCGCGACGAAAAGCGTCTCCGAGCGAGTGCCGCCTTGGAAATTCCAACGCGCAGAACTGATGACATTGCGCGTTCTCTTCGGTGGCGAATAGATCTAACCAAGGCTCTCCCCATTGCTGAAAGAGGCCGTGCGCCACGTCCGAGTTCAGACGCCATTCGTGATCCATCATGCACCGACGGCTGAGCTCGTCCGCCCTGGCGTTCAGAGAACCTGCCAGGTGTTGAGCCACCAGGGTCACGCCCTGGCGTTCCAGCCATTGCCAGAGGCGCAGAGCTTCCTGGCAAAGGGTCCACGACCCCACCCCGCCCTGTTTGTTGCAGTACCACATGGCGGTGGTGTTGTCCGTGAACACCTGCACTACACTCCCCCGGACAGAGGGGAGGAATGCCTTCAGTGCTAGACGAATCGCCCGTAACTCCAACAGGTTGATGTGGAGCCGGGCCTCCGCCAGAGACCAGAGGCCTCTGATCTCCGCCTCTCCCATGTGGCCACCCCAGCCCTGGAGGGAAGCGTCCGTCACAACTACGTGCTCCGGTTGGGGAAGGGAGAGGGATCTGCCGCTGACCCAATCGCGGTCCGTGAGCCACCACTGCAGCTGTCTCGCAGTGCCCTCCGAGATCAGGACGTGGTCGGACAGGTTGCCCTGATGCTGGGCCCACTGAAACTTCAGGTCCCACTGCAGAGCCCGCATCCGCCACCTGGTGTGATGCACCAGTAGGATGCAGGAGGCCATCAGCCCCAGAAGCAGCAGCGTCAACCTGACCGAGACCCGGGATAACGGCTGAAAGAGCCTGAATATCCCGGACCCGCTGTTCGGGTGGATAAACCCAAAACCGCGCCGTGTCGAGAACCGCTCCGATGAAAAGGAGCTTCTGAGAGGGGCACAGGTGTGACTTTGGCACATTGATGGAGAACCCCAGCCGGTGCAGGAGATCTGCCGTAGTCTGGAGGTGGCCGACGACTGTCTGGGGCGAGCCCGCCTTCAACAACCAGTCGTCTAGGTAGGGGAAGACTGAAACCCCTAACCTGCGCAGATGAGCTGCGACCACCGCCATCACCTTTGTGAACACCCGTGGGGCGCTGGTAAGGCCGAAGGGGAGCACGGTATATTGAAAGTGCTCGTGGCCAACCGTGAACCGCAGGTAGCACCGGTGGGCCGGCAGGACGGGGATGTGGAAATAAGCGTCCTGCAAGTCCAACGCTACCATCCAGTCTCCTGGGTCCAGGGCAGCTAGGACCTGAGCCAGTGTCAGCATTTTGAACTTCTCCTTCCGGATGAAGCAGTTGACGTTCCTTAGGTCCAAGATAGGGCGTAGGCCCCCTTTGCCCTTCTTGGGTACCAGAAAGTAGTGGGAGTAGCAACCACACCCTACTTCTGGCCCAGGAACGCGGTCGAAGGCCCCCTTGGCCAAAAGGGCCGTAACTTCCTCCTGCAGAAGTCGCAAATGATCCCCCGATACACAGTGGTTCTGCGGTGGCATGGCTGGCGGAGTCTCCTCGAAGGGGAGGGAGTAGCCCCTTCGGACAATCTGCAGCACCCACATGTCCGACGTGACAGTCCGCCAGTGGAGGAGGTGATGGCGAACCCTGCCCCCCACTGGCGTCACATGGGCCTGAAAGCACGGACTAGGAGGGTTTTGAGGCGGATGCTGCGGGGGAAGGTGTGGACTGACCTCGCCGTTGACCCCGACCGCCGCCACGGCGGTTTCCACGGCCACCACCGCGTTGGGTATTACCCTGCGGAGCGTGGCTGGCAGCACATGTGGGTACACCCCTTCCGTGGCCACAAAAGGAGTGAAAAGCAGCCGATTGCTGGCGTGGGGCCGAGAGGCCCAAGGACTTGGCCGTAGCCCTGGAGTCCTTAAAGCGCTCAAGCGCATGGTCTGCCTTGTCGCCAAAAAGGCGACGCCCATCAAACGGCATGTCCATCAGTGTGTTTTGGACATCAGCCGAAAAGTTGGCGGACCTCAACCAGGCGTGGAGTCTGACCGCCACCGTCGTTGCCATCTCTCTACCTAGTGAGTCGGTGGTATCCAGCCCACACCGGATAGAATATTTGGCTGCATCCCGGCCCTCCACAAGGGCTTGGCCGAGTTTGGCCCGTACCTCCAACGGACACTCTGGCTGCACTTCCGCAACCGTATCCCACAGAGAGTGGGTGTAGCGGCCCAAGAGGCATGCGGTGTTGGAAGACCGCAGTCCCAGACTAAGGGAGGAGAAGATCTTTTTACCATACTGCTCGTACCTCTTGGATTCCCTGTCCGGCGGAGCCGACGGGAATGCGGTCTGGGAATTGGAGGCCTGGATGACCAGGCTCTCGGGGGTGGGGTGGGTGGACAGGAAACATGGGTCGGCCGGGCGGTGGCGTCTGGCCACGTTCCTGTCTACGGGCGAACCCGTAGCGGGCTTGGACCAAGTGCCCAGAAGAACGTCGGTTAAGGCCTCGTTAAACGGCAGCAGAGGCTCGTCTGAGCATGACTGCGGCTTAAGGACCTCGGTGAGGAGGTTAGTCCTCACGGCCGCAACGGGGAGCTCAAGGCCCAAGGCCTTGGCTGCCCTCATCAACACCACACTATAGGTTGCCCCCTCCTCCGTAGCCACGGTAGGAGGCGATACAAAGCCAGTGTCAGGCAAAGTGTCTATACCACTGGCCTCCCCAAGTTCACCTGCCCAGTCCTCTTGAGACTGGCATTCTCGTGCCAGAGGGTCCTCAGACCCCTCCCAATCCTCCTCATCACCCATCTCCTGGTACTCAGGGTTAGGAAAGGATGGGGCCGGTTCATGGAAAACAAACTCTCCGAACGGCGTCTGAAGCGGCGCCCAGTGGCGCCGCACCGGCGCCGGAACCAGGTCGAGGGAGGCGTCGGGGACGGCGCCGCCCGAGGACGGCGCCGGTGGTGACACCTGAGGGGTCGGCGCCGGGGAGGTCGTCAAGTCCACCGGCGAAGACCCGGAACAGGATCCAGTGGGGCCCTGCGGCGCCGAGGCCGAAGGCGCCGGTGCCGAAGCACCCGACGGCGTCGGGACCGTAGCCCCCGACCTGCTAGGACCCCCAGAAGGGACCGCTGGGCCCGAAGGCGCCGCGGAGCCCGTCGGAGGAGAGAGAGAGATCTCATGGCCATGAGGAACCGCTCGATCTCCTCCGGCGCCGCGTTAGGCCCAGGGACCGGAGGGTATGAAGCCGGACGCGGCGCTTGCGACTCCGATGGAGCCGCGTGGGCGGTGCCACCTGAACTCCCGGCCGCATCGCGCGAGTGTCGGGGGGGAGTCGGAAGAGCGATGACGTCTCTTCGACTTCTTGTGCTTACCTGACGACTTCGACCCTGAGGAGTGATGTCGACTCCCGCAGCTATGATGGCTCCGCTCACGCGACCGGTCCCTCGACCTCCGTCCGGACCGGGACCTCTCTTGGCGCGGGGCCGACTGCCGGAGTTCGAGTCGCTTACGGTACCGCTCCCGTCTAGCCTTTGAAGTCAGGGCCCGGCAGTCGGAACAGGTCTTGTCCTCGTGGTCGACGCAGAGACAGTGGAGACACCGATGGTGAGGGTCCGTGACCGACATCAGCCGGTCGCAATCCTCACAGGGCTTAAAACCAGGCATCCCTACCGGCACCGTTTCGGATTCGAAGACTCGAAAAAGGACGATCAAAAGATCAAAGAAGTTTTAGTCAAAAAATGATTAAGGTACCACTTTTTCCGGATCTGCGCTGCTGGCGCGGAACAAAGAAGAACTGACGTCAGCACGCGGAGGCGGCGTCTAAGTACTCCGATGACGTCATAACGGCGCCCACGACGCCGACGACGGACGCGGAGCCGCAGACGACGCCTACCGACGCGCAAGGGTACTGCTACGCAAAAAATTTCCGGATCCACTCTGACGCCTGGGGATATTCTAAGGTAAGGAATCTATCACTAACGTGTCTCTTTCAGATGTGTGTGGCATGTCCTAATAGTGAATTACAGCCATTTTCGTTTTTCACTATTGCAAGGCTACCTGTTCTCCATAGGCCAGAATGGGCTGTTAGAATTGTTACATTTTATAATCCTAACAGGCTCAGAGAACATGGTAGAAATTCGAGTTTAGTATGCCTGAACTCAGAATAATAAAATACATCTTTTAGTGAAGTTTATTTTAATATTCTGTGTTTGAAAATACCACTTTTAGAAAGTAGGTACTTGCTTGTCTAACCATTCAAACCTGCCTCTGCTAGTTTGTGTATTCCTATGTCTGGTTTCTGTGAGTGACAGGGCTGGGGAATTCCAGGAGAAATGCTGAGATCTGCATCTTGATGGGAGGGAGGAGTGCACCTGAACTCTGAATAGGGCTGTGCCTGCCTTCCACAATGCTGGCTCCACCCCCTGGGGAGCAGCTGATGTCTCTGCCCTGCACACTGAAAGAAGAGAAGGAGTCCTTCCAACACAGTGCTCCAGGACTGTACTTGCCTTCCACAATGTTGGCTCCACCTCCTGTGGGGCGTCTGATGTTTCTGCTCTGCACTGTGAAAGGAAGGGAGAAGTCTGGTAAACAAAGTGCTCAGGAACTGGTTTGGACTAGGCACAGGCTCCTCTCCCCTCAGAGAACAAAGGATTTTGGGGTATAAATATTGGGACCCTGCTCCCATGATATTAGATCACTTTTGGACTACAAGAAGAAACGTGTCGCTGTGCTTGCCGTCGCAACTCCGTAGAAAGGAGGGTGTCGCCGCTGGAACTGTCGCACTGCACGGCATCGGAGAGAAGTGTGACGCAACGAAGAGGAAGAGGTCACCGTGGCTGCTGCTGCCGTCGCAACTCCGAAGAAGGAGGGTGTCGCCGCTGTGGTTGTCGCACTGCACCGCATCAGGAGAAGAATCTCGCAACAAGCTCGGAGTGTGGCGCCATCGCTGTGCCTGCCGTAGCAATTCCGAAGAAGGAGGGTGTCGCCGCTGGAACTGTCGCATTGCACCGCATCGACCAAGAGCACCTTGCATCCCTGAGAAACACGCCGCCGTCGGAGCTGTTGCCGTCGCATCTTGGATATCGCCGCTGTAGTTGTCGCATTGAGCGGAAGCTTCACGCATCGTGGAGGAGAGCGTCACCGCTGGAGCTGTTGCCGTCGCATCGTAAGGGCGTCGCCGCTGCAATCCACGCATCGAACCAAGAGTTTCTTGCATCCCAGAGAAGCGTGCCGCATCTGGAAGATCTTCACGTCTTTATTTCTTTGTATCTGAACTTTGCCGCATTCCCATCGCTGCGACATTACTTGTCGTGGAAGCGCAACGCAACCTAAGGTACATTGACGCAGAGTGTCGCATCGAAGAACTAAACCGAACTAAGCTTAAATCTACCATCTTAAAGTTATCAGTGTGTATTTTTGTCGTTTATGGTCTTGTGGTAACTCTATATAAAGTCTACTTATTTTTTATATAAAGCCTGTGTGGTGTCCATTTGTAGTGTTGTCACTGGGTTACTGTATGTGGTCACAACTGCTTAACTTACAACGCCTCTGAAGTAGGCCTTGGCTGCTCTCGCCACGCTACTTTGGGGGTGAGCACGGGTTATTTTAGAAGTGTAAGCCCCCTTTCCCTGTCTAGAGGAGAGGGTCCCTGCTTGTCACAAGTACCTACCTGTGCCAACCAGAGACTCCCAAATCTAACAATAACCATGCAGAAAAAGTATGGATGATCACTACAAGAGCCAGAGGTCTCTGGGGAGGAGGTTGGTTGCGTTGTGAACCTACAGCACTACATGCTACGAACAAATGCCTTAAGGGTAAATAACATTTTCTATTTGAGGCATGTGTGGCTGTAGATACACATGCAGTGAATAGACTGTACAGCAGTCCTCCGATGAGCAGTGGCTAGACTGCGAGTGTTGCAATAGATTGGAAAAGTGTACAGTCTGGCCTACATTGGCTTATTGGCGCGCTAGTTCATCCACGTAATGGTGTTTTGTGAAAGTATTTGATGTAGACCAGGTAGCTTCCTTGCAGATGTCAGTATGGGAATGTTCTTTGGGAAGGCCATAGAGGCCCCTTTTCTTATGTGTAAAATGGGGTCTTGGAGAAATAGGCAAAGCCCTCTAGGTTCTTGCATAATATGTTTGCATAAATTTGGCTATCCCTCTAGTTGTATCTGATTTTGAGTGAGCCAGCCCCTTATGGGGTTTAGAAAAGGCAACAAAGTTTCAGACTTTTTTTTCAAGGGTTTTGTTCTAACTACATAGTACATTAGGGCTCTCTTAACATGCAAGGCCCTTTCTACAACTGAGTCTGGCTGGATGCAGAAAACTGGAAGTTCTATGGACTAGTAAAGGTGGAAGAGAAAGACAGCCTTAGGAAGGAATTGAGGGTTAGTATGAAGGACCACCTTAACACTGTTACCTGAAATAAAGGTTCTTCCAATGTTTAAGCCAGGACCTCACGGACTTGTGAGGGAGCTGATTGCAACAAGAAATGCCATATTCCAGGAGAGGAACTGAAGAGGCAGGCAAGGAGGAGCTCAAAGTGAGGACTCATAAGTCTTGTGAGAACAATATTGAGATTCCACACAGAGGTCTGGGGGACCTGTGGAGGAATAACCCCTTTGAGACCCTCCATAAAATCTTTGATCACAGGAGTCCTGAAGAGGAAAACATTTTATTTTGGGGATAGGCAGCCACTGCAGCTACATGGAACTGAAAGGAGGTGAATGCTAGTCTACAGGTCTGGAGGCCCAGGAGGTAGCAGCCAACATCCTGGATGGTAGCTGCTAAGGCATCAATAGGCTTCGATAAGCAGTAGTGGGCAAACCGTTTCCATTTGGCAGTGTAGCAGGCACAAGAAGTAGGCCTGCGTGCGTCCTTCAGAATGTTCATGCATTTTGAAGATGGGTTGAGATAACCCAACTCTAAGACTACAGGAGCCAGAATACAAGGTTGAGGGTCCTGGGGTTGGTGTGTCCGATTTCTCCATGGCTCTGCGAGAGAAGGTCCAGCCTGGTGGGGAGCCTCTTGTGCAGAATCACAGATAGCTCCATAAGAGTGGAGAACCAAGGCTGTCTAGCCCAATTGGGACCCATAGGGATGAGGGTGAAAGGGCTTAACCAAGCCTCTGAACCATAGGAGGGAGAGGCGGAAAAGTGCAGGGAAATATCCCTGACCCGTTCATCCATACTACATTGCCCATGGACTGTAAGTGTTGGAATCTGGAGGCTAAGTTTGGGCATTTTGCACTTTCTGCTGTGAAGTAGACATCCACATCGAGAAATCCGCCCATCCCTGGAGGTAAGGGAGGAGGACTCAGGAGTGGAGTTCCGACTCGTGGACTTGTTACTGCATTCTGGTCAGGAGGTCTGTAAAGTCGCTGTCCACTAACGGAAGGTACACCGCCAGCAGATGGACCCTGTGGTGAACAGCCCACCACCAAAAACTCTGGCCAAGCTGTGAGATAGAGTGCTTCCCTGTTTCTGTAGGTAGTGCATGGATGTCTTGTTGTCCGTCCAGGTGAAGAATCCCTTGCCCACAATATGGCAAAGGAAGGCCTTCATCGCTAGCTGGGTGGCTAGAAGCTCTAGACTGTCGATGTTGAGACCCCGGTGACTGGGTTCCCACTGGCCTTGAATTGTAAATGGGTGCCCCAATCTGAGAGAATATGGCCATTGTTATGGTGATTGTTATGGTAATCTGCAGAACTGGCTTGAGCAAAGAGAAGGGGTCCCAGTAAAAGTAGATGTCTAAGCAAAATTAAATAAAACAATTGAAACGCAAATACATCTATAATGTTTTAATTCACATTATAGGAAAAGAGGCAAAGCAATTGCACAAATTACAGTTGTGTAGGTGCCCCTGTTGGGTGAGGAGGGAACGTGCAAGTGTGGGGATAGTGTGGAGGGGATAGTGATATTAAAAAACACGTATAAATCAAACAGTTGTATCAATTCAATGTCAAGCAGACATTAGTAGAACCACAAATCAACAAAAGAAGAATTCATAATACACATGCCCCAATGTCCATACTGAGCACAAATTATGGGTAGGAGGAGGCTGTGTTTCAGGGTGAGGAAGTCGACGTTTCGACCCAGGAGGCGCAGGATTGGTTTAAGAGTCCTTGCTAGTGGGTCTTCATCAGGACGGAAACAGGGGTGGGGCAGACAACCTAAATTTAAATGAATAAGGTAAGTGTATCTAAATTGGAATCGACTAAATCGCAGTATATAGCAGGATATTCACATTGTCACATAACACATACCTGGAAAGGTCAGTGCTCGTCATTGATAATATTGGAGAGATTAATAGTGGATAGTCAATCCTACAAGGACAAAATCAAAATAGGGCCAATCAGGATGGTGATCAGTTTATGCCTATACCTGAAAGCCTGAATAAGAGATGTCACCGACTTACTTGTGAGTTAAAGCCTGATATCCCAATGGGGTATGGCGAAGTGATCCGCTCACTGGCAGCCGGATGGTGGAGGGAGCCACTCAACGTATCTGGTCAAGGGGAACATTATTTAGATCGATAGGACCCGGGTAACGGAAACAATGAAACTGCTCAAAGGCAGTAATCGCCACAACTCACCGACTCGCGTGAGGTGTGTGCTCTGTCCCCGGCGTCTCGGGTGAAAGAACAAGCCTTCCGAATAAATCAGATTCCTGTTAAACGGGACAGGAGGAAATGGTGTCATTCCGGTGCTTGGAATGCAAGTGATCACAGGTAAAGCGGGCCGATTGTGGGAGCAGGGAGGCTTACCGGTCTGTAAGTTCAGCGGTAACGAAGCGTCTCTCTCGGCGGCCTCGAGGAGAACGCCGGTCAGCCTGTTGTCATCGTTGACATAGCAACAGGAGGAGGTCACGTGTTAGTGGCCACTGAGGAAAGACTAGGGGCGTCACTGGTTGTCATAGTGACGCGTGCGGGAGAATTAGTCGATTGAATGGTAATCCTAAATGTAATAAATATAACAACCGGATGGGTCGGAATATATATCAAATATAAATAAATAAAGACCAACCCGATTATTAAGAGGCAAAAGTAAGAACTCTGGGTGTGTGGACACCTGAGGAGTCGTCAAGGATTGGACATTATGTACGCGGTGAAATTACATATGGTAAATATACCCATTAAGTATGATGATACTGCGAACCTATCACAAGATGGTTAAGGCAGTGACTGTAAAAATCATTTAAAGGTGTACAGTACATATGGTGGATATACCCATTAAGTATGATGATACTGCGAACCTATCACATGATGGTTAAGGCAGTGACTATAAAAATCATTTAAAGGTGTACAGTAAGACACATAACGATTACATTAGAGACACAGTGGATAATCGATGAGCCTGCATGCATCAACCTAATAGTTCATTGTAATGTATATTATCGATGGAAGGTAGTTACTCGGTAAACACACAAAATTCTTGCCTATGAATACCCCTCACATGGTGGTAAAGCAATATCAATCCCGGGGGACTAGATGATAAGTTAATTGCTATTATAGTTCTGAAGATAAAGTCATTGGTATTCAAGGTAGCGTTGCAAGTTGAGAGAAAGAGCTATCATGTTCGTTTAACCCTGACTGGATGGAATTGTAAAAGAACATCCATTTAAGTTCCCTGATGTTTAATATAGTTGCAATATTACCACCCCTCGAGCCCAGAGTAGCTTTTTCAATTACAATCCATTTTAGACTTTCAGGTGAATGTGCAGCTGATCTGAAGTGGTCTACTAGCGGGGCACCAGCCACATCGCATCTTATCCTGCTCATGTGTTGCAGGATACGTTGTTTGATCTTCTGTTGGGTTTGGCCAATATAAATCATGTCGCATGGGCACACAATGGCATATATCACCGTAGTGGTGTTGCAGTTTGTGAGAGTTTTAAGTTGGATCTTCTTCTGTTTATAATGAAACTCCTTGGTTTGCGTCGTGCTCTCGCAGGCTTTGCAGTGGCCGCATTTAAAGTGTCCTGTCACTGGTTGGAGATTCCAGAGTGTTCTTACAGTGGGTTCCGGCTTGGTGGGTAAGAGGGAACGTATCACGTAGTCTCTGACACTTTTAGATTTTTTGAATGCATGGAGTGGGTTTGATGGTTGGCCGATATCATCAGCGACCAATTGCCAATGCTGATTCACAATTTTCTTGATTTGGTTGCTTTTCGTGGAAAACGTGGTGACGCATACAATGCGGTCCATCGGGCTGGTAGTGGAGTCTTTACCTTTCAGAAGTTCTTCTCTTGGGTAGAACCAAGCTCTCTTGCGAGCCTTGGTCACCAGTCGTTTGGGATAGCCACGCATTCTCAGGCGTTCAGAAAGTTCCTCTGATTGTTGGAAATAGTGTTCCTTAGTTGAACAGTTCCTGCGGATACGCAGGAACTGTCCGAAGGGCAAATTATCCCGCAGTGCGCGGGGGTGGTGGCTACTGTATTGAAGTAAAGAGTTCCTCTCTGATGGTTTACGATACAGAGTTGTTTCAAGTAGACCCTCTTGGTGGTAGATGGTAATGTCAAGAAAGTCAATGTTAAGATTATCAGATTTAACAGTGAATTGTAAATGGGGTGATTGTTGGTTTAGCCAGGTGTGAAATTCTGTGAATGTGGTTAGGTCACCGGTCCAAATTATTAGGATGTCGTCTATATACCGGACCCACATGTTGAGATGGTCTCGAAATGGGTTGTGAATATTCAGTACATTAGTCTCTTCAAAGGCTGCCATATACAAGATGGCTACGTCCGGTGCGAAGGGAGCCCCCATCGCCACGCCTTTGATTTGCAAAAAGAAATCATTCTTGAATATGAAAAAATTCATAGTCATCGCAATGCGCAATAATGCTAGGATAAATTCGGTTGGAACTTGCATGGGTGTAGGACGTGAGTCTAGATATCTAGTCATGACTGCTATTGCTTCTTCTTGTGGGATGGAGGTGTACAGAGACACCACATCGCAGGTGGCCAACAGTTGAGTTGACGGATCAAAGGGTAAGTTTTCAACCAGGTTAATGGTTTGTAGAGTGTCCCTCAAGTATGTTTGTGTCGACTCAGCCAAAGGTTTTAGGATAAAGTCAATGTAACGTCCGAGTGGTTCTAAGATAGAACCACATCCAGAAACAATTGGACGTCCAGGTGGATCTGTCATATCTTTATGTATTTTAGGCAGAGTGTAAATGGTTGCTAGACGGGGGTGCTGTTGATTGAGAAATTCATACTCAGTTTTGGAGAGAAAACCCTGGTCAAGTCCTAGATTGGTTATTTCCAAAATCTCACGTGCTATTGTTTGGGTGGGGTCAGACCGCAATTTCTTGTAGCTAATGCCATCTGTTAATTGGCGTTGGATTTCAGACTCATATTTCTTGACGTCTTGGATGACGATTGCTCCGCCCTTATCGGCAGGTTTAATCACAACCTCTGTGTTATTCGCCAATGATTGAAGGGCGTTTTTTTCAATTTTACTGGTGTTGTATTTAGTATATGTGTGTTTGAGCAGAGTGGAATTGACATCTCGCCACACAACCGCTTCATAAGCTAGGATTTTGCTGGTCATTGTACATGAGGGGGGCACAAAGGTGGAAGGAATCCTAAGTCCCGTAAGTGAAGGGTTTCTATAGGGTCCAGTATTTCTGAAAAAATATTTGAGCCTGACTTTTCTAAAGAATTTGAAAAGTTCCGTCCGTACAGTGAAGGGGTCTGGTTTGCTGGTGGGTACATATGATAGCCCTTTGCTCAATGCACGTATTTCATCTTCATTAAGGGTGTACTGCGAGATATTGACAATAGGGTTGGAGGTGGTTGAATCCCTTACCACCGGTAGGTCTTGTTCCGGGTGGTTCGTTCCCCGTGTTGTTCCTCTTGAAAGTGAACCTGTTTGGGTGTTTGGCCCCGTCCGGTGTCCCAGTTGGTGTTGCTCTGGTTCTGTCCACGTGTTTGCCCTCTGTTGAAATAGTTCCCTCTCCCTCTCGGGGGGCGCCATCGTGTAGGGCGCGGTCCTAAAAAAGGAACGTATTGTGGCAGATCGTAGCTGTAATCCGGATAGTTGTATGGGCGACTTGGGCCGGCAAATTCCTGCTCACCTTCGGAGCTATAGGAGGAATCGGAGAAGGTAGTATAGTTTCTTCTACCACGGAAGTTTCCTCTGCCCCTGTTGGTGAATCTGCCCTGTTGGTCTTGTTTGTAATAATCGTCTTGGAGATATGGGTAGGTTTTCTTTTTATCATAGAGTCTAATATCTCTGGCAAGTTTCTCCAATTTCTTATTCTGTGTAGTGAGGTCGAAGTCTTTTAAGGTAGCTTCCAGATTATTGAGGGTTTCTTTGGCGCCTGCCAGGTTAGCATCTGCTGCGATTTCGGCTCTGAGTGACTTGATCTCACTGGTCAGTAGCTGGATTTGGTGGGCAGCCGTCTCTACCCCAAGCACCATCCAGTGGCGGGAGCAGTTGTTGGATATATGGCTGAACCCTTCTCTGAATTGGTCGAAATGATGGATGGAAAGCTTGAATTAATTCATTTTTTTTATAGAACGCGAACATGACCCTTGCGGGTAACAGAGCGCTGTACATACGGCTAAAGCATGAATATACTTCATACAATAGAAGTCAGTAAAGTAACATCACAAGGAGTACACAGTCAAGATCAGGGACCTGGTAGTGGGCCACATTAGATCCATTTCTCCTAGGGCGTTAAGTATTTCCTGTAACAATTAGCAAAACAAACAAAAGTGAACTTGACAGCGAAGACATGATTAAAACTTCATACAGAATTAGTCCGTAAAGTGACAAAACAAGGAGTACACAGTCAACATCAGGGACCTGGTAGTGGGCCACACTAGATCCATTTCTCCTAGGGTGTAACATGAACCCTGTAGTACGAGTTACTTACCTTCGGTAACTATGTATCTGGTCGAGACTATTCTAGCTGCAGATTCCTTAACGTAGAATTATCCCCAGGCGTGAGACTGGATCCGGAAATCTTTTCTGCCACAGCATCCTTGCGCGCCGAGGGGGGGCAAAACCACGTCACTCCGCCCGGACGTCGTCCACGTCCGTGACGTCAGCGAGGTACATAAGACCCACCCCGACGCGCCTACGTCAGTTTTCTTCGGAGAACTTTTCCGCGCCACAACGCAGCACCATCACAAACTAAACTGTGAGAATACTGGAACAGTGTGCGCAAACTCAGCTAAACAGAAGGGAAAGAAACGCATGGTGAGGAAGAGCACCATCTAGAATAGTGCCAGGCCGTCAACACAGTCTAGTGTTCCAGGAGGGAAGATTTCCTGAGGACCAGGCCGAAACGGCGGACAGGAGGGTGAAACACCGCAGCACAACGCTGAAGATGGCATACCAAGCCAGTCAGTCTATACATCAGATACCTAGAAAGACAGAACTGAAGCAGCGCCAGCTGCGCCCAGGTAATGATCAAGAAACCTAACCAGCGGAATACAACGACACGAGGAAAGGCAAGAACCCGCATAGGAGAGTCCACACCCTCCCAGAGAAAGACAGAGCTATGCAATAGCTACAAGTACCCCACATGGGGTATGACCCGTCCCAAGAAAATTATGGGAACCCCTCTTAGGGAAGAAATTCCGCATCAGAGAACAAAACTATAAACCCACGGCAGCAACCACAGAAGGCTTAGTAAGCAGCCAAAAAGCGAACTCTTGCCAAGAAAAGGGGGGGGGGTGAACCAGCAGCCAACTGAAAAAGCTGGGACCCCAAGGGCACAGCAAACCACACAGAAAGTATAACTGTCACTCCAACCCCAGATTCCAGGAGCAAGTGGGATAACACCTCCCACCAAGACCCGGAAGATCAATAAATCAACCTACGAGGAGGCGGAGGAGGACGGAGGCCCGCAAGAAAATGCTGAATGGCGGAGTATGCATGAGTATTAAACAGAAGGACCCCGTCAAAGAGCAGATCAACCAGACGCGGCCTAATATTTTCTGGAAAAACTGCATCACGTACCCCAGCATGGCGACGGAGAGCCACAGAGGTGGCCATAACACGGCCGAGAGCATCTACCACATCCAAGGCCGCACGAAGAATAAACGCGGCCAACTCCCTATCATCCAACACATGGCCGCAGTTCAGCATGGGAGACATGAGAAAGAAGGGACTTGAGTCCCACAAGGCTGGAAGTAGCCATGGTCAACACACACAAAATGTTAAGCACCCACAAGGCAGCCCTGGAAGAAGCGAAGACATTAAGCCCCCATGAATCCAACCACCGGGACAGAGGAACCACCACAGGCAAACACGGAAAGGCATTCCGCAGAAGGGAGCCTTGAGTAGAAGAGTGGAAGGAAAGACAGACAGGGTCATGTGGAGCGGGATGGTGAGGGAGCGCCTGAGGCACTAGATTGCCCGTGGCAGGACGCCCCCAAGCCCCCATAAGAAAATTGTGGAGTGACGCTTCAAAAGGAAGGAACAACTCCCGTCCACCAGAGCCCTGGCGGATAACTTTCAAAAGGTTGTCTGTGGGAAACGGAGTGACAGGTTCACCCATCCGCAGAATACCAGCGGCTGTGGAGATAGCCCGTACAAAGGCAACACCGGCCTCAGTACGGCGCCGCGGAGGGGAAAGTAATTCCTCCGTGGGTAACGGCTGCAGACAGACGTCCATCCCCAATTCCAGGGGGGGTCGGCCAGCCCCGGAATAGTGGAGGATCCACAGATGAAGGTGGAGAGGCGGGTGGAAAAGCCAGCCGTGAGCTTCGGAAAGAAGGGTTCGAGGATTTAGGCTGTGGGGACGGCGAGGAGCCTTCCCTGGAAGATGATGGTGAAAAGGCAACAATATGGCGCCCTGTCTCCGGGGAGGAACACACCAACAGACGACAGACCTCTGGAGAAGAAGGGACCTCAGGAGATGAATCCAAAACCCGCCCCCGGGGTGGCTCCGTTGAGTCCGCCACCGGCGCCTGATCAACGTCTATCGGCTCCAGAGTGGGCACTTGTGGCGTCGGCTCGACTTCTGGCACCGCGTGCTCTCCAGGAGAATGGGGTGAGGTCGATGCTGGAACGGCGAAGGAGCGGCGCCGACTCGGCCTCAGACAAGGCAGCCGCCCGCGTCGAGGACCAAGAGGGACTCGGGAAAGCGCCCCAGGTCCCGGCCTCCACCCGTGACTCCACCAGAGTCTCCTGGCGCCGAAACGTTGCCGGCTCGGCCTCTGGTGAGGCAGCCGCCTGTTCAGAGGACCGAGGGGTACTCGGGACAAACCTGGAGTCCCGGCAATCTCCTGCGATGCCACAGGGAGCCCTGTAGAGATTTGCGGTAAGGCAGGGACGCCAGGCGCTGAAAGAGGGGAGCCCCGAAGCACCTAGCCTCGACGACCACCCTCCTACGACCTGAAGCCGAAACCTTTGGTGCCGGCGACTCCTCGGAAGTCCTCACGTGAGGCAAGGGCTCTGTGGACGTTTCAGGGGGTGGAGGAAGGGCCAAAGAAGCCTGCAGAGCTGCAGCGTAGGTTGTCATTTGGGCCCTAATCCCTCCTGCGCAGGGAAACAGCGGGTAGGACGGAGACAAGCGGGGGGCGCATGTCCATAGGGGAGTTGCTGCCCACTGCGGAAGGAGGACAGGGCCTCAGGGACAAACTGAAGGACCTACCAGCCGGTGAGCCATGCCCTTGGGGTCGTGGCGAGAGACGATGTCGCAGACAAAACCGGCGGCTCCCTGCTTCCGAGGTAGGGGACGGACGCTGGGATGACACCGACCTGGACAAGCGGGCCGACAGAAACTTCATCCGGCGCTCCTGCCGTGATTTAGGCTTAAGGTGCTGGCAGGTATCGCACTCCTCTGAGTCGTGGTGCTCACCTAGGCACCACATGCAAATTGGATGAGGGTCCGTCGTCGACATGGGACGTGCACAGGAGGAACACGTCTTGAAGCCCTAAGGCATTCGCACACTGTTCCACTAACGCCAAAGCGTAAAAAAAAAAAAAGGAGAAGACCTGAAAACAGGGCAGGACACAATCCGGATCCGCATTGCACATGGAAAAGAGAAAAAACTGATGTAGGCGTGCAAGGGTGGGTCTTATGTATCCTCGCTGACATCATGGACGTGGACAACGTCAGGGCGGAGTCACGTGGTGCTGTCCCTTGGCGCGCAGGGATGCTGTGGCAGAAAAGTTTTCCGGATCCAGTCTCACGCCTGGGGATAATTTTAAGTTAAGGAATCTGCGGCTAGTAGTCTCTATCAGATACATTTAACAAAACAAGCAAAAGTGAACTTCACCCAACATAGTACAATAAATAACCCTGATGGATGAGGGCTCTTGGGAAAAATAACAATTAACAACCAAATCTAATATAAATGAAGAACAATAAGTTGGGAGAGATGTCTGTCAGCAAGGGGACATGTAAAAAAGAGCACCTCAGCCACTGGTCATTACTAGGGGGCTGCATCCAAATTTTATTGTTATTGCATACAATAACATAACATGTGTATTTGTAAAGCGCACGTATCACCCAAGGGTCTCAAGGCGTGAATAACAGATGTATATTGTTACCCAACTCAATGGTACTCATTTTATCGACCTCAGGTGGATGAAAGGCTGAGTAGAATCGCAGGGATTAGAACCTGTGACCATGAGGTCAAACACAGGCCCCTATAGTAGATGAATTAGTTCACTGCGCCACCAGACCATGCCATCTCAATTTGGGACCAGCTATGTGCAAATCAGTATTGATCATCCATGCTCCAATGTGGACAGTCCACCCCGAACTGCAAGCCAGTTTACAAACCTGGAGATTTGCCCTGTGGTATCAGCACAACACCGAGGATAGTAGTGAAAAGGCGTCCATTCCATCACAGGCGAGACATGGTGATCACCAAGTGAACAAATGGGTGAGGTCCATAGGGGTAGGCCCCTACAAGGAATCTAAGTCGGCCCCATTCCCTTCCCCAACGAAGCTGCGCATGTCGAGACGATGCAAGCAAAAAGGAGTCTGTTATAGC
This sequence comes from Lissotriton helveticus, assembly GCF_964261635.1. NCBI lineage: Eukaryota > Metazoa > Chordata > Amphibia > Caudata > Salamandridae > Lissotriton > Lissotriton helveticus. The sequence goes on along the minus strand of NC_136058.1, from coordinate 143,845,773 downwards.
TAAAAATACCGACAGAAGGAAGAGGAACCAAAGAAAACAAAAGAGAAAACCATGACGGCATTGATCCAGAGCTCAGCAACACACATCCGAACTCCATGGTGGAAAGAAAACAATCTAACAATGGTGTCAATGCCCATATGCATTACCAGTAAGAGGTGGAATCACACACTGCCTTGTGACTCAAGAAGACTTCTTAGAAGAAAAACAACTTGCACACATCCAGGCCAAAGACTAGATTGCAGGAGTATGTACAGCTTTAACATATATAGTCACACACGCATCGAACACATACATATATTTGTGAATATGAATTATATTTTATGAACAATACGTGGTAAAGTACATCGATGTAATACAGTGCACTGTAAAGGTCAAGTTGTATTATACCTGTGGTAAATGCATGCATTGTAATAACTGATATTCAGGTTACTGATTAATACCAGTACGATTACAGTATTTACTATTATTCATTCTACTTCCAGACAACGGGAGACCTTCTGTACTATGCCACCATTTTCACTATATATAATTATTTCTAATTGCTCTCCCTTGATTCAATTCTCAAGTTTAGGTTTTCAATAGACACTTCCTTTCTCAGTGTGTAGTACTGTCAACTTGATGCTGTGCAAAGTAAGATATCTGTGTACAATACGTGTGACCTAGCACAGAGGTTGAACCAAACCAACACCCACCCCCCACGACTAGGGCCATCACACCGACCTTACGCCAATGTTGTACTAATGAGCGTCACGCAAGTAGGTCCCCAGAGGGTGCTGACAGAAATGCAGAATTATGCAACAATAAACAAACTGTAAATCAATATAAACAAGAGGAAAACCATGCTGATACAAAATAGATCTAGCCGCAAACTCAAGATCTAGCTGAATGGCAAGAAGTTGGTGGAAGTCTATCTAGACAACAGATTCAATCAACAAGCACAAAAGAACTATATAGAAAAAGGGCAGGTGCATTATCATTCGCATTCAGCACTCTAGCAAAAGAACTGGCATGTCTAATGGTTAAGCCACTACTAGCACTACTAGCTCCAGCAACACTAACTTATGGCAGCATAACTCAACATGGAACAGACTCTGCATTACTAAACAAACTGCGAGTATCCACCTATAAACGGACATTCCAGCTGACTAAAAGTGCATCACCAGCTCAGGTGAGGGTGGAATTTGGTTTAATAAATAAAGCAGTAGGAAGTATGTTTTTGACTGTAAAAAGCTGGTACAAAATAAAACTTAACCGAGAACAATGGAAACTCAACGAAACACTATGGATGAAAATTGAGAAAGATAAAGAATCATCTAATAACTTTTTTTTTTGAAAGACCTTTATTGCACATTACACATATACACAGCGGTGTGCCTACAACCCACTGGTAGGGCCGGCCGCAATCAGTGTACCATTCGAGATAGACGAGCTGAAAACAACATACTTCATTGATGCAAAGGCACAATTTGGAAAGGCACAGCTCATGAAGGCACGACAAAGGTTCTGAATGCAATAGTGACAGTACACCGGAGGACTACGGCCGTATCACCCTCATGTGATCTCGGTCTCATTTTCAAGGTTTTTGCAGAAACAAAGTCAAGCAACAACAAATCCCAACTACCCCCCAACCCCCCCTAGTCCTGGTCCTTGTGGGCAGTCCGAGTTCGTTAGGCACAGTGTCCAAGAGGCACTCAATCCCAAAAGCGGCAATAAGGTCATCTACAGGGAGTCATTGTGTAATTGTTCTGTCCAACCGGGCACACACAATAGCGGGGACTTGCAAGGCAGTTAGGCCACGCCAACCTTTCTTAGCGTATAGGGGACATGCAATTAGTTCCATAGCTCATGCCTACTACACAGGACAATCGCCCCTCCCTTACCTAGGTACCACTCATTCAGATTCACCGCCTCCCTCTAACAGGTCAGCACTCACACTCCTCTCACTATCAGTGTCAGCTAGGGACAGCATATAAAGTGTAAACGGAGCCCATACATCCCGTGGTCTCGACTTCTTTGGCAGTCCCTCATAGTAAGTGTTCAGTTGGTCCCTGCAGTAAGCCATGTCCGTCAGCCACTGCTGCACATCAGGCGCTTTCCTCCCTCCCCATCCCAAAGCAACTCTCCTCTTAGCCAATTGGAGCGCCAACACCACAAACCGCCTTGCCGTCGCTGGTACACCAGAAGCTATCCCCAAAAGACAGAGGCGCACATCTAGCGCAACTTCAGTCGACGTCATGACAGACAGCTTCTCAGTCACCTCCTTCCAGAAGCCATACACCCACGAGCATCCCCAGGCCAGGTGCACAAAATCAGCATCGTCAGCACCGCAACGGACACACTGAGCAGCAGCCCGAAGGCCAAATCGAAGCAGCTGAACCGGCGTGTAGTACCACTGATGCAGAAATTTATAATGCAGAAGGCGGAAATTGCCATTAATCACATATCCCCCAGTCATAGTACAACATTCGGTCCATTCGTCATCACTCAGCGGTTCTGGGAGGCTCCTATCCCATCTGGCCCTTGCTAGGACTGCGCCCCCTCCCTCATCTTCCTGCGCAGCCCTATATAATTTAGACAGCAATTTAGTCCTGTCCGTAGCGGTGTAAAGCAGTTGTAAGGCCCCAAGCGTTAATGGTTCCCCCGGGTATGTCGAAAACAGATCACGTACAGCAGCCCGAAGCCTAACGTAGACAAAGGTAGCCATACCAACACTAGTTGAGCGAGCTGTCATAGCCTGTAAGGATATAAACGATGCCCCGGGGAAGAGGTCCCCCATTGTTTGTAGTCCAGCTTCCCTTAGAACCTGTAATCCACCAATCTCACCTGATACTGAAATACCAGAGTGATAAAGCAGCGGCATAGCCGGCGCATATAACGGCAACCTGTCAGCTCGTCTACCCAGGTCCTCCCAGGCGGTCGCCGTGATTCGCACCGTGTCAATCTCCCCCTTCTCAAACACCGAATGGTCGTTAACGATCATGGCCCTCAGGGGACGTGGCAGTACAGCACTGGCCTCAAGCGCAACATGCGGGGTGTACGGTGGAGCGTTCATCCAGTAGATCGCAAAATGCGCTTGCGCGCAGAGATAATAGAGCTTTATGTCTGGTATGGCGAACCCCCCCAGTTCATATGGTTTGGTCAATACCTCCCACGTTACCCGCGGCTTCTTACCAGCCCAGGTGAGAGATATCAAAAGGGACCGCATCCTGGCAAAGAAATGCGACTTCAGCGGGACAGGAATGTTGACAAAAAGATAAAGAAATTTCGGCAGCACTACCATTTTAATCAGGGACACTCGATCCGCCAGGGTCAGTGGAAGACGAGTCCATCGCGCCACCTGATCCTCCAATTTAGAGATGGCAACGCCATTATTAGCCCTTATAACTTCTTGACAGTCCCTATGCACCCAGATGCCTAGATATCGAACCGATTCTGTTGCCCATTCCAGCGGGAATTCCAAGGGGATTTGATGAGTTGCGTCCGTGAGAGGCAACACCACAGATTTGTCCCAATTGATGGTCAGTCCGGAGTGGTGACCAAACGTAATGAATTCTCGGAGTATGCTTTCCAGATGGAGCACCGGGTCCCTGATGTTGAGGACCATGTCGTCGGCATACATTGACACGGCCAAAGACCTAAGTGGGAACTTTAGCGCCGCCTCCGCATACCTCTGCCGTAAGATACATGCCAAAGGTTCCATCATGATAGCAAAAAGCAAGGGTGAGAGAGGGCAACCCTGCCTCGTCCCCCTCTGAATCGGAAATGGGGAGGAAACATGACCGTTGACCCTAACTCTCGCTGTGGGCGCAGTATACAAAAGTGCAATCAGCGATATAAAAAAGAAAGGCACCCCCATCCGGCGCAGGATAGCCAGCATGTACTTCCATGCCACCGAATCGAAAGCCTTGGCGGCGTCCAGCATGACTGCCACCGCGGCCAGCTCCGGTTTAAGCAGGTGTAGCCCAGCAAACAGAGCCCTCAAATTGTGAGTGGTGGACCTGAGGGGAACAAATCCCGACTGATCAGGCAGCACCATGACTGGCAGAAGTAAACGCAATCTTGTGGCTAAAACTTTGGCAATTATCTTAACATCGGTGTTCATGAGCGAAAGGGGCAGATACGAATCACACTTGTTCGGGGGCTTCCCTGGTTTAGGCAATGCTACCAACAACGCCTCTCTCATTGTCGCCGGGAGCCGTCCGCATTCAAATGCCTCCTCCAAGACCAATGCCAATTGCGGGATCAGCAAATCTGCATATGCCTTATAGAATTCGGAGGGAAGGCCATCCGTGCCAGCCGCCTTCCCATTCGGGAGAGCAGCAATTGCGTCCCTAAATTCGGCCGCCGTGACAGGATGCATAAGGAATTCCTGCTGGCCCCTGGACAGCCATACCAAGGCGATGTCCTCTAGGTATCGATCCACTTCCTCCTCATCCGCCGTGTCTCTGTGCTCGTAGAGCTGCGCATAATGTTTTGCAAAGCAGGCGAGAATACCGTCCGCGCCAATCACTACGCCCCCCTGATCTTCAATCTCCTGCACTGTGCAGTGGCGTGCCCAGGGGTCCCTGACCCGATCCGCTAGCCCCTTTCCCGGCCTACCCCCTTCACCGTAATACCTAGCTGTAGCATGTTTGGACAGGAATTTCACCTCTTGCTCCGCCAAGTCGTTATATTCAGTGACTTTGGATCTAATGTCAGCCAGCAATGTGACCTCCGCACACACCTCCAGTCGCCTCTCCAAAACTAGCAACTCTCTCTCCAGCCTAGCCATGGAATCCCTTATAGACGTGAGCACCCCTGATCTTAGACCAATACACGCCCCCCTCACCGTCACCTTAAAGGCCTCCCACACTGTACTCATCGTGCATGAAAAACTCCTCGATTATCTGCCTCAGCCGCTCACTCAACACCTGATCAGTCAACACGCCAGGGGAAAGACGCCAAGTGAACGGAGCAGGAGCATGCGATGGTAGCTGCAGCACCAGTTTAACAGGCGCATGGTCAGAGATAGTACGAGGCAAATGTTCAACTCCCATCACCCAACCGCTCACATCACGAGTCACTAGCCAGTAATCCAATCGCGACCACGTATCATGCGCAGACGTGTAACACGTTCCCTCCCGCTTGCCCGGATACTTCAATCTCCAGATATCCAACAATTGCAGCCCACTCACACCCTCACATACCGCGTCCACCGCTTTCTTGCGCACATAGGGCCTGTCCTGTTTCTTGTCCAATTCGGCATCTAGCGTGACATTCCAATACCCTCCACACAGGATAGCCGATGGAGGAAGCATATAAAGTTTGTTCCAGAGTGTAACAAAGAAATCAGGATCATCGACATTCGGTCCATACACGTTGAGGAGAGTGATCAGCGTACCACATAATTTACCCTGTACAATGACATATCTACCATCCTGATCTATCTCCTCATGAAGTACTTCAAATGGGACATTTCTCTTTATTAGAATCATCACCCCTCGGGCATAGGAGGAGTAGGCCGTAGCCAGTCGTACCCCCGCCCACTGCTTGCCCACCAGTTCAGCCGCCTTACCCCGAAGGTGTGTTTCCTGAAGAAAAACCACCTGAGCGCCATGTCTATTCAAAAAAGCAAGCATTTGTCGTGTCTTTTGTGGCCTATTGAGACCCCTCACATTCCAAGTTACACACGTGAGTTTACCCCCCCTATCCATATCGCCAAATCTTCAAGCAACCCATCATCCAACATACCCCCGCCAACTCCCACCCGATGACCCAACACTCTATGTCCAGCGTCCTAGTAAGGACATGAGCTCCCCTACAACGAACACCGCACCCACTCCAGAAGCTCTGAACACCTCCCAAAGGTATCTCAGATCCCCCAGCTTTGACCAGGAAAAATAACGACCCCCCTGTAAACACCAAAAACCCATCCCCCATCCCTCCACCCACTTCAGCATACCCAATTCGCCAAAGCCATCCCATAACCCCCCCCCTTGCAACCCCCAACAATGCAAACAACTGTGCGTGGGGATCTCCCATATCTGGGGGCGTAGAGGCACTCCACCCCCGCCAGGAAGCTGACGAGAGTGTAGACCATTCTCAATAACAAAATCCTCAATCCCTCAATCCCAACCTCGTGGCCAAAGGAATAAACAATCAGCAATCCGAAATTCAAAAATCAGCACATTGCCATATGTCACCAAAAGTTGTGTGCAAGGCCAGTAGGAGCATTAATTGCAGCGGACAACACTATTAATGATCAGCGCAGCAGGCGTACATGCCCCCCCTGGGCACTATACATCTAGTCCGGCCTCCCACAGAGCCTACAGGAGACACAGCCCAGACAATGGCAAACACATCATCATCAGTAGAGCCATCACAGGTCTGAGCGTCCATCTCACTATAACAGCCATGGCGGCAGAGTAAGTCAGTCCAGGCATTGGGGCACCGTGAGAGGCGGCTTCAGCCACCAACTACCAAGCTGTGCATGTGTCTCAGTGCAGTACTGCTCAGTTATGCCCCTCCCGTAACAATTGCATGCAACAGTTAAGCAACTTCATCCTGCCGCTCATCCTCGCCATTGCGACGTTCATTCGGCTCTCTATTACGTTTTTTGAGTTTTTTGGCGTAATCCATGGCCGCCTTAGGGGAGGAAAAAATCTTATTATCCGCAGGGGGACCGATCCGAAGGCGGGCAGGATACAGCATGGCATATGTAATGTCCTCAGTACGCAGCAGTTGTTTTACCGCGGCAAATTCTTTGCGGGCAGTCTGCACCGCCATGGTGAAGTCAGGATAGAACTCAAGTTTGTTACCCTGATATTCTATGGAGCCCTTTTCCCTCGCAAGGCGTAGGATAGTATCTCGGTCCCTATAGTTCAGGACCCTGGCCACGATAGGTCGCGGCTGTGCCCTGGGCGGAGGACGCTTAGCCAGGGAGCGATGGGCTCGTTCCACTATGAAGACACGAGACAGTTGGTCAGCCCCAAATATGTCGATGAGCATACGTTCCATGTAGTCCTCCATTCTTCCAACATTCGTCGATTCTGGCAGGCCCGTGACGCGAATATTGTTCCTTCTTGACCTCCCTTCCAATTCCTCGTTTTTTGCCTGTATGACCGCCAACACTCTCTCCATGCTGAAAACTTTAGACGAGACCGTGGCCAGGCCATCTTCGGTGGCAGATACCCTTTGTTCCACTTCCCCCATCCGCTCGTTTTGGCGGTCAAATTGCGTTGCCATGTGGTCTAGGTGGTGATTAACTGACTCCATGGTGCCTTCAATGGATTGGAGTGTCTTTTGCATAGCCATCAGCGTAGACTCCAAATTCGGGGTGCCCCCAACTGCCCCCACCTGCTCAGAGTCCGTTGGCGCCTGGGTAGCCATAAGCACCGTTTTTTTCGCCTCGAAAGTGATTTTCGGTTGATTCCTCTCCGTCCTGCCCATGGTGGTAAGCAACGCAGTCCAGACGTAGGTGCAGTAATGCTAGGCAGGTATATCATGCAAGACGCCCTTATCAATCCCAGAGCATATACTAGCTGTCCCACAACAAGGCGCTGGCCTAGGCCTCCGCAGCAAACTCCAGCTCAGGACAGTTAGGCTCACCGCACCCGGCGGTGAAAGCGCGCCAAATCGACCCTGCCGCAGCTTCACAACTCTCAAGTTGAATGGCAGTCTAATAGTCCCCCAAGCGAGCAAGTGGATATATCGCTAGGGCCACAGACCGGGTTCTCTCTTCCTGACAGCCCTCACGCTGGCAATTGGGAGCACCAGACAGTTTCCACCCTCCAGAGTCAGTCCTCCAAATGGGATGGGGGCCCGGAGCCATAAAACGGCGGATGCGCTGCAGGCTCACAATCATCCAGCACAGCAGTACCACGCGCCCAGCTTCAGCCGAATGTCCGCTCCAGTGACTCTACCCCCAGAAAGCGTCGCCTGTCCAGCCGCTCTATTCAGAGCCACCGCGCCGCCACTCCACCTCGCTGCGGCCCCCCCCGTGCTCCCACCAGCCGCAGCTCGCGCGGCCCGGCGCCGCCTCCGCAGCCCCGGGCTTGCGTAGCGCCCCACTCACCGCCACCAGCAGGGTCGGGTCCAGGCCGGTCGTTGTCTTGGCGCCTCCTCAGATACAGGTCACCGGTTCCGCCACCTCAGTAATCGGGCGCCGCGTTGTCCAGGCGATAGAGTCACTAGCACAGGCAGCAGCGGGACGGCTTCTCCACAGGGGCCGATGACTCCGCCAGCGGAATCCCGGCGTTGGGCAGCTCGGTCCCGGGTACGCTCCACACAGCCGCCGAACTGGAGAAAAGCGTCTCAGCGAGCCCCCAGTGTGAGCGGGGGTCCGACAGCGTAGTTACAGGGCTCAGGAGTCGGATTGTGCAGGATAAATGAACGAATTTTAGATGGTCTTGGCAGAGCCTCACTCACGTGCGGCCATCTTGCCCGGCGCCCTCTAGCGCCCCCGTCATCTAATAACTTTCTCCATAAAGCCCTCCAAAACACCAAGCCAGAAGACCAGTGTGGAAAAAGTGTCAGTCCTTTTTAGAATTATCGCCAGCAAAATGGCAAAACTCCAATCACTTCTAGAAGATAAAACCGCATTCAGCAGACAAACACACGCATGGATGGTAATTAATAACTACGACTCATTAAAACAAGCACCCTACCTAAGCAACACGTTCTTTGTCTTTTACAAGAAACAACTGATGGCACTCCGGTTTGGTGACCTACCAACAACAGCAGATCTACCTAGCTGGAAATACAAAGGCCCCACAACATGTAGACTTTGTGGTCAAGCAAAATAGGAATTTATTCATCTGATTTGCATTTGCCCATAATTCTATTCAGCACAAGTCACTTTACTGAAGCCTGCCTTTAAAAAGAGGAAAATGGGGACATGTAGGGCTCCCATAACTCAGTGCCTTAATCCATTAGACACTCAACTGAACTGTAAACTGCTAAAGTTTTAAAACTATCATGAATTAGCCTTAAAAAGTGTATGAGTTAACAGGAAATATAAACAAACCTTTTCGTATCATACTGAAAGGCAATTTTAATCCTCATTTAGGGAAGTCACATGTGTCTAAAGTGTATTATTATGCCTATCAAAATATATATTTTTATGTAACATTGTTGCGGTTTTCATTAACCAAACAAAGTTTCTTCCTCTGCTGTACAATACAGTCCTCAATACAGTTCCTAGCATTTTTGGTTATTGTTTCAACAGAATATTGCTTGAAAGCTCACAATATAAACTGCTCTAATGATGACCCTTCAGTTATTTAGGAGTCAAACACCATTAACACTGTAGGCAGTTAGACTAATATTATTTGTCTAGTTAGAAGAGTCAGGCATTTTTTCCTGATTAAACCGTATTTGTCATTCTTTCAGTGGTCTATTGCCTTTTCATTAATATGTACAGGTTTGTTTCAAAATATTTTCCTTGCCACTGTGTGATTATGCTACTGAGCACATAGCAATATCTTCTAGCGTATTCCTTGCATGTAAAATAATAAACTATGCTTCTGTGAGAAATAATTCCTTTAGCACTTGTTATTTCCTGGGGAATAATGACCATTTCCCCTCTATTTATCTGGTTAGATATTCAAGTAAAGTCTCAATGAACTGTTTAACTGTCTTCTAAGTAGGGGCATTACTGGCCTGGCATTTAAAGGCACCATCTTCTAAGAACAGCATACATGCATCATGGGCTCATTTACGGAAAAAGTATCTTTCGCAGCATAAAAACTTCCTAAATTGAGAAACTTACCTGGTACGTAGAGGTAGAACATTATATCTCACCTGCTTGCCACAAAATGTGTTCCATAGCATCTACCTCTAGTTAACCCACAAACACCCAGGACATACATAATTGTGTTAACACCAATGCTGACAATACAGATGGCAGCACACGGAGCTGTGCTAAATATTTCTAGAATCCTATCCAGGCACATATGGATGTTTCAACAAGTCAGACCACGATTGAAAAAAGTCTCAACTAAAATTATTTTACTTACATTTAAGAACTTCAAATAGCAGGAGATCACAGATCTGCATACCACTTTTCATCCTTTCTAACCCAAATGCACAGGCAATGAAAAGTGACAGAACAGAGTGTAAAATTAGAATACTAGAAAATGTCCTTACTTCTATTTGATTTTTGTGAACACTTACATGTTAGATCATCCAGTAGTTGGCACCTCAGGTCAAAGTATTCCATACACTGGGATAAAAGTCTAAAAAAAGTAAAACAGAACAGGTTATTAACAGACACAGGTCTTACCTAATTTTTAAGTCAACATAAGAAAATGTTACACTTCATAAGATAACTATTTATCTAATACCACTATTATTTTTTTCTCATTCATCATACTTTGAAATAAGATTAAGCCCTCTAAAAATATTAACCCTGTGCGGGTGCTGTTGGTGCCATTCATGGGGAGAAAGAAATGCACTGCAATACCATCAGTATGCTCAGGCAGTGACACTGCTATGAGTGACAAGTTCTCCAGGATCTCAGTACTAGCGGGGAGTAAAAAGATCTTCCAAGGCTATTCTTGGAAAGCCTGCTTGCAGGTCGACAAATCTCAATAAGAATAGAATACACAACCAAAACATTGTTACTCACAATAAGCAACATCATTTATAATCTATTAATTTGAGATTCCTCATCTTCTAAAATGTTGTCAAAACTGGATCTCCATATTTGGATAATGAGGCAAGATTGTCAACCAAATATTCTTTCAAGATTGTATTACAGTGACCTCTAGTTCTAAAGCTTAAGTAAGGATGTGTACCCAGGAGCTGAAAGATTATAATGGATTTCACTGAGTGGACAAATGACAAAGATAATCATTCCTGTAGAAATGTCCCAACTACCGTTTTGTAAAATCGGGACACTTCTAAGCTGGTCCCCAAGGAAAAACCTTTTTTCATTCAGCATCGTAGTGAACACGTTTATTACCTTCAGTAAATCTCTTTCCGGTTGATACCCTAACCACAGACTCCTCACCTTTAAAATGTTCCCCAGGTGCTAGAATGGTTCTGGAATTATTTACAGCAGTGCTCCCACACGCTTCTAGGTGGTGAAGGCCGGCTCGGTATTGACCTCATTCAGCCCCAGAAGCAATAGTCACATATAGGTACCATCCCAGCACACTGACTTGAGTTCCTTGTTTGACACTTTCTGTGCCTGAGGACATGGAGCACAAAACAATTGGAGGTACTTGTGTGAAGATCCCTAACTTGGGATTTTTTTTTTTTATTAAGCTGACATTGCACAGAATAGGGGTGGAGGAGTAAAGCGATGAGGAATCTGCAGGAAGAGTGAGTATCAGAAAGCGTTACTTAGGTAAGTAGCATGTTCTTCTAAAGGATTCTTGTAACCACAGATTCTTCACCATTAGACTAGTTACCAATGCAGTATCGCCCCAAAGTGGAGGGTCTAAGGAGTGAACTCAGCCCAAAAAGTACTGCATGACAAAACTGGCAAAAAGTCTATTCCGTCGCACCTGGCTGTCAAGGCGGAGTGTTTTGTTATCATGTGCAGTCTGACAATTTCCAAAACAAGAACTCTGCGTGCCAAGCCCTTGGTCATTTCGGAAGCTGCTTCTTAACCAATGTTGGAAACTGCCCATTTTGACATGGTCACCCCTACTAATTGCCCTCATACTGATGCTTTTTGACTGAAAGCGCACTGGATCCCTGCTAACCAGGCCCCCAGTGCCAACAGCTCATTCCCTTAAAACAAGGTAAATGTCTTATTATAACCTAATTGGCAAGGACTTTAGCATCCCTGTAAGTCCCTAGTAACCTCAGAGGTGGCCCCTGAAAACCTACTGGTCCTCTAGTATACTGGCTGACTGGTATCACCCAGCCTGCTACCACAGACAAGTTTCTGACCCCCTGTAGGTGAGAGTCCATACTCTCAGGGGACAGTAACAATGCTTGCTCTGGAGGCAGGTGTTCACATCTCCTCCAGCAGGAAGGCTAGTAATTAACATGTCAAGGCCAGAGGCTTCAAAACCTGCCATGCTTGAAATTTGCCATAAGTTGGCAGGGTATGCTCAGACGTGAGTCCCTTGCTCACTTTGCCACTGGATTCAAGCAAGCCTGGCTAAAGACGGCTGTAATGCCAGAAACCGGTCCTAGGAAGCTTGAATCAGGTCCAGAGAAGGCATGGCTTGGCAGTTCGGGCTGGACTGTTCCCATGAGGCACAGGGTCAGACTGATTTGCATATGGCCATGTCTGAACTGGGGTGGCAGAGTGGGCTAAAGAACGGTGATGGATTAAACCCAGATCTGTTGACTGGGTGTGAGTGTTTGATTGGTTCAGATGTTCCGTCCATCACCACACCCTTTTGTACCGACATGCTTGAAATGCGACATCAGTTTTCCCCAGAACTGGGAAATGCAACCCCCTGCCCAGCATCCCATTTGGCACCAGAGCAGGTGGGAAATTAGTTAGTCAGAAGGCGTGTCACACTTTCTGGATAGGCACATTTCTAATGTGGGCCGCCTGAAGTGGACAGCTAAGGAAGGGTTTCACCATTTTGAATGTGGAGAAACTACGAGCCCTGGGTCAGGATTATGCCCATTCTCCACAGGACGTGTTCAGGTAGGGGGAGTAGGCACCATGGGGTAAGTGGCAGATTGGCTACTATCCTACTCTCACCTAAACATCCCTAAATTCAATATTTAGGGTTCCCACTGACAGCAGGAAATCAGATATGCCTACCTGTGAACAGAAGGAGGACAAATAAGAGCTGAAGACGTGAGAAAAGAGGTCCTGCACCGAAATGGCTGCTTGCACCATGACAATCACGGAGACACACTCGCACACTCGTCCAGAAGCTGGCCAGCCAGTCCCCCCCGCCCCCCTTTTTGGAGGACTATCCAGCACTTCAACAACAAAGCAGCATCCCCCTTGGGGTGAAAGAGCCACTCCACTGCAGTCACCAACCACACTGTCCGAACTCAGTTTGTTAACCACCGGATCCAGTGAGGAAGCATCTTGCCAGTAGGAGGTCACCGTGTTTCTTGGTGGTCAGACCTGTCTCTCCAGAGATTTTTGAGACGCTAGACCCTCCAGGAGCCTCATGCCACCAATACTCTGCGTACCGGTGCATTTGCTACAACCAAGGCTTGTTGAGTATCCAACCCAGACACCACCAACGCCAAAACCGACCTGCTGACGAGGGACTTCAAGATCACCCAGGCCTACACCGAGAGTGGCCCTGCTGTTATGTTTTCTTTACCTCTCTGGGTCACCCAAGTAAAGTGAGAGCCTACAACGCAAGTGACCTGACGGGCAAAACCCCTATGCACCTGAGCCCCACAGTCAGAGTTCAAGTAGACTGACTGTGTTCCCTTGTCTCAGGGACTTACAAGAGCCAGGCCACCCTTTGAGTTGTGCTGGATTTGTCCCCAAGTCCGTCCTTGCAGCCTTTCTTTCACAGGTACTTTGTAGTTGACTTTACAGTGAAGTTCTCAAGGCTTCCATTACGACAGCACCTCTGTACTCGGGCTCACCAGGGAAGGTACAACTGAACTACTGGTGGATTTTTGTACCCCTAAATGCTTCAAGTCCCCAAAGGCACCCTCAATAAATACGTGCACGTCTATGTATGCAGTGTATGTTTCTCCCACAGAATAATATTGCCGAGTTAGAGTCTCATGCCTCACAAACCGTTATTTGAGCATTTTCCTGTTTTACTGTGTAAATAATATCTCCAAAAGAACTTACCTGATTCCGATGATCTTGGTGTCTAAAATTATATAAAAATCTGTGTTATTTTTCAGAATTGGTCTTGAATTTCTTTTTGAGTGTGTCTCTCATTTATTGTCTCCGTGTGTACAACAAATGCTAAACACTCCCTTCTAATAAGCCTAAGCTGCTCGACCACACAACCAGAAACAGAGCAATTGGGATTTTTAAAGCAAGCCCCTGTAAACCAATAAGGGTCGTTTGGACTTTTTGCATGGTGTACCCCTACATTGGTACACTACATAAAAAAACAGCTTCCTACACCCAATGTTTAGTAAAATCTTAATACAGAGAACTATCCCCCTCAACAGAGTCCTTTTCTGCACTGCCTTACCTCCTCAGTCCCGGAGAAAGCCACAAAAAGTTGATCATTCCTCCTGTAAGGAAATAATCCATTAGTTGTGTAGGCTGCATAAGTAATGGGGCAACAATCCCCTCCTCAGTGGGAACCAAAAACCCCATTGTAGCGCTTGACACTCTCAGGTTAGCAAAGTAGAACAGTCCAAGGCCTAATCAGATGGTGTGGACAGGTAATCATAATTCACTGGCACGCATTAACACTCAAATGATTGCCCATGCTTTTTCTTTAGAGAGGGTAAAGAACATGTATTACACACACTACCTAATACAACAGTAATTTAGAAATATACATAACGTTCCACTCACTCCAGTTCTCTGCTTGGGGGGAGGACGGCATTTCTCAGACCCAGCTGGGCCAAAAGTCAAAATCATGGGCTCATTTTTCTACAGATGGCGAGCAATAGCCACTCGAAGCCTCGGGCCTCTAAGGCAACACACTTTGAAGGGAGCTGGTTGCCCTGGCTCATTGTACGAGCCTTTCTCCTTTCTTTTGTCCTCTGGTGCTTCTCTGCTCTAGTGTGGCCACAGAAATCTAGTTCTTCCCCCAGTTTGTCCTTAGCGGGTGTAAGGGGACCAGCTTCCCTGGTCTTGGAGAGCGCCCTACTAGTCCTTAGTCCAAGAGCACATCAGTAGGTTTCTCCCTCCAGTTGTCCATGGCTGCCACTGTCCAGTCCCAGTGTCCACTAACAACAAAAAAAGCACTCTCCCCTCTCCCTCCCCTTTTCAAGGGTTTTTAAGTGGGTGATGGACAATCCTAGGGTGACTACTCACCTCTCCACCCATTGCAATCCTCCTGCATAGCATGTTGGGACAACTCAAGATGGTACCATCCAGGACTCACTGGTCCCATCTCCTCTGGGGGCCTCTGCTCCAGACCCCGGTGACATCACTGTCCAGAGGTCTGGGCTCCCTACCTTTGTTCAGTGGCCTGGGCTGTCCCAACCCTGGTACAGTGTGGGCAGCTAATTAACTGCTGCAGATTTTCTTCCCTGTACCTTTCTCCTCAGGAGCTGAGTGAGGCACTGTTAATTGCGTCCTCTGTGTGGGGAGGCCTTTGTTCCTTCTACTGGAGAGAAATTACATAAACTTGCCCCAGCAAGGTGACAAAGGGCCTGGGGCTCAAAGCCTGAGTTGAGCCAGAGAAATAAGACAATTCTGGATGACCCATAAGGTGTACATAGATCTCTTCAGGACTTACATAATCCATCTAGGCACACATGGTTCATTTCAACCCATGTTGATATCTTGATGAACTTTGTAGGCCAAAGGGAAGCAAAATAATCAATCAGTAGATTTATAGAGCGCTACTTGTCACCCATGAGGGTATCCAGGCACTGCATTCTAAGGCACATTTCCCCATATAATAAGGTTGCACTGTTGACAGAACAGTAAACCACACTGACGTTCCCTATGAATGCAAACAAATATTATAAGGCCTACCCCAGGTCAATATCTAAAACTGCAGAGACCCATCTGCGCCAGATGACCTGTGTACAAATAAAGGGCTGCGCACAACAGGAGTCTCACACGTGCAGCCCTTTATTGTACATGTGTGTTCATGTGTAACCAGCCAAGTGCCTCTTGCCCTGGTCCTCAACACTAATTTGTCTAGAAAAAAGCTGCACTGAGAGAACCTGGGGCTCACTCATGTGAGGAGCTTGGTGATCACAATGAGGAGGATGGTTTGGAGACTCAGTACAGGCAATAGGAAGCCATACAGTGGCTTAAAGCGGTTAAACAGGCGGAACATGAAGACCACATTAAGATCAACCTCTGGCATCACTAACGGTTTAGAAGTGTGTCAAACCTTTAATAAACCACATCACAGGTGATTTAAAGAAGGATGGTTGACTGGGGGTGGTGGTGAGAAGGGGGTGTTAAGACATCTGAAAGCTTGGCTTATAAGGTGTCTGTGTTGCATATACACCAGACCACAACTCAATCTTATTAATAAAGACCCTGTGGGTGAAGTGTAGCCCTTGACTTCCACTCCAATAGGTATAAAACACTTAAACAGATAGGTTTACAAATGTATTTGGTAATTCACAAAGAAATCTTATTTTCAACAATAACTTAATTTCTAGTTCAGGCAATCAATCCTAAACAAGCTGCTCCTAATAGTGTGATGTTGCAGTGTAAATGACCAAGTGGATAAAAAGTACGCAAGTGCTATACAGAATGCAGCTATATTCATGTGACTAATGAAGATAACTGGATGTACCAACCAACAATCCATGTAGGATTGTTGAAATTCGAAGTCAAATTAAAAAACAGTCCACAGTAATAGTTGTCGGCGTTTTGACCCACAATACAAATTATTTAGATAAGAGTCCTCATCAGGAAAGAAGTATAGAAATGAGACATCTTAGAATGAAACAATCATATCAATTCAAATGCAGGCTTATGAGTGGTAATTATATTACCAAACCAAAAATAATATTTTTATTTTTTATTTCTATGCATCTTATGTTGACATACCAGAGAATTGTGAAAAGGAATCCCAAAATGAGAGATGTGTTTAATGGTCTTTAGAGAAACAACACGTCTGCATTGGCAAGCTATCAAGAGAAAGTATTTTGATAAATACCCTATGGAATTCAGGGCATTGTGTGTTGTCTGTTAAAATAGGTGGAGACTCCCTAGCTGAGGTAAATGACCAACACGTTCAAAAGATCTGTATGGTTCAGATTATCTCAAAAAAGTGAACTGGTCTGGTCTGGTACGGTGCTTCCACTGGGATAAATTCTATGGGAAGGGACAGTGGTGTGTGAAGCAATATTCCTAGGTTCCTGGGCATCGTGATGAAATTCTGCAAATTGTAGCAACTCTCCCAGTGGGGTGTCACTTCAAGACTGTCAAAATCTTAGCAAGATTAGTAGAGATCTTTCCAGTAGTAGCAATCAGTCATGCATCTACTACGAACAACTGTATGGAAAACATAAGCGGTATGACTGTGTTACTTTTAGATCCATTGCTTGAAAGGGGCAAAGAGCAAAACTATCACCGTAAAATATTAATTAGAAAGGCTCCACCACAAATTTTTCTTAGCACCTGGCATAAACAGACTGTGTAGAGTGAAGCCCTCAGGACAGAGATAGAGTGGAGTCAACGGTTGTCGCTCATTCTCCAAGCATGAAGATGCAAATTGCACAGGTTTTAGTGCGGAACCCTGCCCTGTTGCTGTGAAGGTAGATCCTCCCGAAGCGGTAACCTGATCAGTGGTAGGATTCTCATGCCCAGAAGTTCCAGGTACTACACTCTTCTGACCCAATCCATATCTACTGCGGTGACTTGCGCCAGGTCGTTCTTGATCTGTTCAGAACTCAGGGCAGAAGAGGTAGAAAGGAGTCATGTACTCAACTTTATCATAAATCTGTCTCCTAAAGAGGGTGTGTGTAGGAACTCCAATGTGCAGAACTTATGACAATGTGTATTCTCCATGGTGGTGAAAACATCTAGTTCGGGTTCTACCCACTGTCAGAAGATGTCCCGTGCCAATTTCGAATACAACCACTAATTATGATCCCCCAGGCATCGCCGGCTGAGCTTGGCCACACTGGTGTTTAAAGATCCCACCAGGTGATTCACCGTCAGGCATCTACACTGACAAACCAGCATATTTCTTTAGCACTGCACCTCTTGCCACAGGACCCATGATGCCACTCCATCCTGTTTCTTGCAGCATCACGTGGAGGTGGTGTTGTCTATTAGAACCTCCACCGGCCTTCCCTTGATGGACTGAAGAAAGTCCTTCATATCCAGGTGGATGCCCCGCAGTTCCAACAGGTTTGCATGAAACCAGGTTGCTGTCGAAGGCCAGAGTACTCTGAACTCCACCTCACCCACATAACCCCCCGCAGCAGTCCAGCAGGTGGCCTCAAAAAATCATAACAATGTTACTAGACATGCAGGTCTAATGATTTAAATAATCTACCCGTCCTAATTGTAATGTTCTAGACCCATAAACTGTTTTCAAAGTATGTGATCCTGGGCAAATATTTTAATTCATGGTGCCGCCATTTTCTTCATTTTCAAATATGAAAACACATTCCAATACACAAGTTCAACATGTCTGCTCTATGCTGCCCAAAAAGAGTATTTTCTCTGATGTGTTAGACAAAACCTTTGCTCCATGTAAAATACAAATCTAGCCACATATAGGATTTACAAGACCCTGAGATGCCTCATTAACAGCATTGTCATCAGTGCGGGGCAGGAATGTTTCTCAAATAATGGTTAAAAAGGAGCACTTTTAATAAATACAAAACACAAGTATGAAGTGGTAGCACACGGTCATCTGCAATCAGCATATTTTCCATTGAAATGACCACCACATTTCCCAAAGACATGCGGTTTTACTGATATAACTATACAGTGTAAAAACAATGTTTACAAATCGAGTTTCAACATATATTTGTCATTTGCACATCACAAAGTAAAGTGTTCTGATTTTTTTTGCTACTATTTAAATCTGTTTGAACCACACTTCTGAATTACAAAATAAAAATGTGCTTTCATAATTTGATATATTTTCAAATATATTTGTACCATTCATTAACAAGCTACATCTTCCAGCCTTTTGTTTCATAATAATTGTCAGACAGCTCACTTGACAAAGCGCTTTAAATGTACTAAGAGAAAGAAAGATAAACACCATTTTCCAGGATAAAATAAGCAGTAATTAGTAAAAAGACAAACTGACATCTGACCTCTGTACTTGAACTGGCAGCAAATTTGTCAAGATAAAAACAAGATTTAAAGGCATCTTTATTGCTCATTCATTTTCTGAATGACCTGAACACCTGTTCCTTTCCAGCTTAAGTTCATTCGCCAGGAAGGACCAGTGGGTCCTAAAAGTAGCTAGAGTAGAGCGTTCTCCCTGGTGACGTGTGAAGTCTCCCTGATCCCAGTCCATGGCTACAAAAGGACTGGGGAGGTTGCTGCAGGGGTGGCAGGGCCTGAATGTATGCCAGCCCTCTGATGTAACCTTGGGAGAAGCGGAACTGATGGGCAAACCAGCGGGAAGGAGTGGAGAGGCCCAAGGAACACCTGAGGCTATGCTTTCCTTGAAGAGATTGAGAGCAGTCTTGGCCTACTCGACAAATAGGTGGGAACCATCAAAAGGCATGTCCATAAGGGATGCCCGTCCATTCCAAGAAAATCTAGTGGATCACACCTATGCAAGTTGGCAGAGCCTCACACCCACGAATAGACCAGCCCTAGTTACAAATGTATCTGCATCCTGGTCACCCTGAATTGTATGAGCCTACGAGTCCTAAAACTCCTCTGCGACTGACGGTAAGATTGCGTTGATCAACCTCATCACCAAACTAGCCGAAGAGAACATTCACTTCTCAAATGCTTCAATCTTTTTTGACCCCCTGTCTGGAGAAATTGTGGGGAACAATTTAAGATATACTTTGCTGGTAGAAGCCTGGACCACCAAACTCTCGGGAGTAAGATGCTGCCTAAGACATTCTGTGTCGCCAGGCACCAGTCTGTGATGTCTGACCACCTGCCTATTCAGTGGTGGGCAACAGCAAGGCTTAGCCCAAGTGCTTATTAAAGTGTCAGCTTCATCAAACGGAAGTGTACAGGCTCAAATGAGGATGACACAAGGAGCAAAACCCCAGTAAGAACATTTATCTTGACTTCAACAGAAAGCAGCTGTAGGTCTAGAACCTCAACTGCATATTTAACCCAACAGCAAATGGAGCACACTTTTGTTGAGGGCACAAGGAGACAAACAAGCCTTTTATCAGGGAAGTATCAAGTGCACGGGCTTCTAGCAAATCCATGTATACCGTCATCGTATTGTGAGGGAAAATCGTCCTTATCGTCGTCAGGCAGTGGTAAACAACGGTCCGAATCAGAGCCAAAACGATGTGGGAGCCTTGAGGAAACCTCTGTGGAAGAGAAAGTGTTTTGCCTGAACTAGAAGGTACAGGTATCAGGAGCACTGGAGTGGATTCATAGCAAACCTCGATAGGGCTTGTAATGGATTTGGGGTGGGGACCAGTGTTGAAGGAACCAGCGCAGGTTTTGGAGCCGGCGCCTAAGTGCACCAAGTCAGTGTAGAACCTGAGGTGCAAGGGCCTCTGAAGATGCAGAGGGTGAACCCATTGGCTAAGTCCTGCCTGGAAGCACCAGTGGACCCTTGGGGCCTAAAGTAATGCCAGAGTGAGTCAGAAGGGTTCCAAAAATATGCAGCATGGCCTCTTAAAGCCCTTGATCTGCTATGGCCTGGGAAATTCAGGGCATAGTTTGACAGTTGTGGAATAAGCTCCTCAGTCTCGGTTCAGGAGTGAGATTGGGAGAGAGACGTCTTGATGGCCTTCCGAATTCTCTCTGGGCGGAGAGTGGCAGGATGGAGTCAAGTCAAGCTTAACTTTTATTGCTTCTACTTCAAGACATGCCCTTCGAACAGGACATGTGACAAGTCTGTGACTTCTTAGAGTGTTTGGTGATATATAGCTTCACTTTAGGGTCTCATATAGTCTTTGGGTGCATGAGGTCACACCTTGAAGTCTCGTCATGAGCCCGGAAACTAGAGGCAGAGCTCATGCGGCTCCATTATTGACATCAGTTTGACAGTTGCAGCCTGGTCTGAACCCTGCATTCTTCTGTGGGGACACTGTTCCCTTGCATATTGGAAAACCAACATTTAAGGGAACCATCAACTGACAAAAATGAAACAGAGCTCGAGATCCACATTTGAAGGCGTGGAAAGGAAAGAACTGATGTTGGTGCGTAGGAGAGGCACCAATATGCAGCGCTGTCATTTGTGGAGTGGAACTAGCTCTACATGGAACTGCACAATGCCACCTAGTGGTGCATAGGAGCACTGTGATGAAAACATACAGATCCACATCTTCAGATGAGGAATTTATAGTTAGAAGTATATAACAACACAGTATCATACTCAGGCAGAAAATAAAGTTACATAAGAATGCATATGAAGTCCCCTTATTCAGACATAATAATAAAAGTAAATGCTGCCTGAAATCCCCTAATCCTGGAGGAGTGTTCAATGTGGAGGGATACAGTATACATTTTGATCAAGGATTTTCAGGATTGGGAGAAGAAGAAAACATACCTTGATGAACAAAGGTGATGTCATAAAGGACTTAGTCTCCTAGTGGCACTCAATTACACATTAGTAATGATGGGGAAATTCATTTTCAAAGGAGGTGGAGCTGCTGTAACTCTTCACAAAGAATCATGGTTTGCTTCTACCCTTCTCAAATAGTAGGGGCCTGCAAAAGACCACGCTCGATCACAGACCCTGCTCTGAGGTCATGACAGTGAAACCAATTGATATGTAATTTTCTAAAGGGGTACAAACCCATAATCCTTGACAAAACAATAACATACAGTTTGATACAATAACACCACTTTTTTCCTAACTTCTTCAGAACCGATGGCCTGAGTCTACCAATCTGCGTAATGATCTAGCACAAGAGTAGAGACTCTCACTCCCATTGAGCAGTAGATAA
This sequence comes from Lissotriton helveticus, assembly GCF_964261635.1. NCBI lineage: Eukaryota > Metazoa > Chordata > Amphibia > Caudata > Salamandridae > Lissotriton > Lissotriton helveticus. The sequence continues at coordinate 143,824,173 of NC_136058.1, read as the reverse complement.
CCACCAGAGTCAAATGAGGCAGTCTATCTGGCTACAATCCTGTTTAAATAGTAAACATTAGCAAAACAGTGAATAAGTCTGTGTCCTGAAGAAATGTAACTATTCCTGCCAGTAGTGATGGGATGTGATTTAGTTTTGTATGCTGTGTAGAGGTTGCTGCCATTTGCTTTCTGGCAAAACCGACATTAGATCACGTTTATCGTTGTGTTACCTCAAAACATTACAATTATTATTCATTCAGTACTAAAATACAAACAGATAATACAATCAGCACAAACAAAACCATTTAATTTGACTGGCAAATATGTTAACTCATTAGATAATGGAACATAATTCAATCATTTATAAAATAAATATGAACCACACTTAGATTCAGCTAATTGCTCGCAAACCCACACTTTGCAGGATTTGTTGGTTTCGTCTAGATTGACCACAATTTCCCTGTTCTTACCATTAAGGGCTAATAAGGTAATACTTTTTGTACACCTATTGATGGTTTGCTTAAAAGAACTACATTTTCAGCATATTGTACTAATCTGTACTTCAGTCTCCCTATCATTGGAGAGTCGGACACCACGCTGCTAAGAGTATTGTTCAGGCACTGATGCTCATGAAGAGGACTCTACTATATTAGCATCAAGGATGGTACCCGGTGTTGTAAATTATTTTAGTTGGGTGCATTTTTCTTAAAGCTCTGATTAATGAAAGTTGATAAACTTGCCAAATCTGATGATTAACTGGCGGTACTCACTGTTCAAGCACATGTTAAATGCTTGACGACATTGTGCAACCCTTCAGTGGGTTGACCGGATCATGACTCAGCTGTTTATATTAATCTAAAAGTGTGGGGCAGGCACAGAATCCACACAAAAAGATTCTCCCATGTAGTCACAGAGTCTACATTTAGTATCATCAGTCAGATCGTACCATGGTGCTAGATCTTTTTTTGGAAACTTAAAGTGATGCATCATTTATTTGAGCTTTGCGTTCACAAAGTAATATTTTTTCAAAGTAAGATTATTTGTGATCAACACTGAATGTGCTGATGGCCATCAAAGAAGGAGATTGCTTAAATACAGTTGATTTGTCATTCAGAAGTGGAGTGATTCTTGGAGATTTATTACTTTTTATGCAGGTTATTAACTGTGGTGACCCTCCAATACCCATTCATATTCAGTGTTTCCAAAACAGATAAAAGGAGCTTTTCCCACAGGTTTCCGTTGTTTAGTCTAATTAGTTCAGTTTCCAACCATATGAGATGATTTAATGACAGAGCGGAGACATTAGTCAGTTTGTGGCAGTTTAGAGAAGCCACTTTACTTGACAGGGATTGCATCACCAGATGAAATTCCAGCCTTGGCTGAGCCTGCAATGCACAAATAGCTAGGCAGAATGTAACTGTAAAAGTTGCTGAAATCCAGATCAAGAAATTTTGAAGGTTTCCCTAAAATGGCATCAATCCCATATGTCAGGTAAGATAATACTTGCTTTTTATAACAATCGATATTGTCTCGAGAGAGGCCATGCAATTTCTTTAACAAGGTATTATAGGGAAACCCCAGTGAGCTTCCACTCTCAATGACAAAAGGTGATCACTGAAGTTGCCCTGGTCACCAAATAAAATTATTAAGCATCTGCAGTGGGTTGTTTTCTCTTTGTTCAGGAACTAATAACCAGATTTCTTTACTTTTCAGTTTTTTCTCTAAACTGACCCCAATTTCCCTGTTCTTACTATTAAGGGCTAATAATGTAATCATTTTTGTAGACCGATTGATGCTTTGCTTAAAATAACTATATTATATGTATATTGTACAGCTCTTTACTGCAGTCCCCCCATCATTGGAGAGTCAGACACCACGCTGTTAAGAGAACTGTTCTGATCTCCAATGTACAGGTTAAAAAGAAAGCGCGTGAGAATGCACCCTTGTTTTAATCCTTTTTTGGTGTATATTTTTTGCAGAAACTGCATGGCTGGTGACCACTTCCACTTTTACCCATGTATGAAGTGGAGCATCTGTTTTGTTTGTAGTAGTCGAGATGGTATACCCCACTAAGTAAGTTTGATAAGTGATTCCTACAAACTTTATTGAATGTCAACCTAAAGTTGACATTACAGGCAGGTATAAATGTTTTGGTACCAAGTGATTATTTAATTAAAGTGGAAAGAGAAAAGAACATTTCAAATTGTTCCTAATCCATCATGGAAGCCTGGTCCAATGAGAGGGAGCAGTTGTAATTCAAAGCCGGTTGCTCACGTTCTTGAAGCAGTATCCTTGCAAAATTCTTTGATTCAATGTCCAAAAGTGCATTGAACTTATAATTGCACTTTTGTAAACTGGGTGAAGTACAGAGGCATGATATGATTTTGGGGTCCCTTATTCTCTGATATAGTGATTGTATAGCAGGATCAGCACACATGTCCAGATCTAAGTGTCATTGGTAAACTAGCAAGTAGGGCATTGAACGACGTCTTTTGATGACCTGAACTTTAATAAGAACAAGCTCTTAGTTGGATGTTCAAACTCTTTCAGATATGTGCAAAGCCTGATCATCGAACCTTCAAAAGGAATGTTCGAGGGACTGACCAGCTTTTTCTGTAAAATGAGCATTTCAGGTTTCACAGGTAGAACAGAGTTCAATTTTATTTATGAATGACCAAAAATCTTTCAAATTATTTATATTATGTTATGTTAAAATTTATTTATTAAGCGCACGTACGCCCATAGGCTTCATGGCGCTGTCGGAAGGGAACATAACATAAAAATAATACTCTAGAAGTAAGCCTGTTTGAAAAGCCAAGTCTTAAGAGAGTGTCTGAAGGTAAGGCGGTCTGGACTCTGCCTTACAGACAGTGGTAGTGAGTTCCAAAAGGTGGCTGCAAGATGGTCAAAGCAGCTACCACCCAGGCGTTTTTTCTTAAAAGTCGGAACAACTAAAAGAGCTTTATGAGCAGAACGGAGATTTAGTGAGGGATTATACCTAGAGACAAGTTTCTTGATAAATTTTGGGCCTGTATTCTGTAGGGCTTTAAAGGTAATACATCCAGTTTTTAACGCAACCCTTTGCATCACAGGTAGCCAATGTAATCTTTCCAGACCAGGTCTGATAGGCTGCCATTTTGGTTGTTTACAAATAAGCCTGGCTGCTTGGTTTTGAACAAGTTGAAGTCTTTTTAACAGGCCTGCTGGAAGTCCCAAATAGAGACTGTTAGAAAAATCCAGTCGGGAAAGAACAAGGGCAATAATAACCTGGATAAGAGCAGATTGTGTTAGAAACTGGGCTATTTTCTTTATTTTCTTAAGTTGAAAAAAGCTGGCAGAGACTACTGTTCTAACTTGTCCTTTCAGTGAGAGATCTGCACTGAGCGTAACCCCCAAACTTTTAACCGAGAGGGATTTAGTGGGTGGGACCCCCATATTAGGTGGCCAGAAACATGGGCCCCAGCTTAATTCGCTTTTCCCAGGCAGGATCAGTTCTGTCTTGCCTGGGTTAAGTTTTAGATGGTTAAGGTTCATCCACCTCTGTATGAGTGTCATAGTGTTCTGGAATTCTATCACAGAATCTGCAGTATTAAGGGGAAGACAAGTTGGAGATCATCCGCATAATTATAGATAGTAACTTTAGAGTTCCTTAAAGAATGTAATAGTGGGCGAAGATAAAGATTAAATAATAAAGGTGATAATGAGGATCCTTGGGGGACCCCACATATAGTGGGAATTCTGGGAGCTGTGAAGGTGCCAAGTCTCACTGATTGCGTGCGTCCTGTAATAAAGGAGGTGATCGAGTTTAAGGCAGGGCCCCTGAGGCCGGCCTGTTCGACACGATTGATAAGGATGGTATAATCAACCGTGTCGAACGCGGCCGACAAATCAAGGAGCACAAGGGCCTGATGTATGCCTCTATCAGCATTGGATCTTAAAGTATTTTGGACAGCCAGGATCACGGCTTCCGTCGAATGACAGGGACGGAAACCAGCCTGGTTTGGTTCCAGGTATTCAGATTTTTCAATAAACTTGGACAAGCAAGTGGAGACATGGGCTTCCAAAATTTTAGATACATAGGGTAAAAGGGATATTGGCCTATAATTTATCGGATCGTGTGGATCTGCTCCTGGCTTTTTAATCAGTGGAATAAGCAAGGCATTCTTAAAGCTGCTGGGCACCTTGCCCTGTAGAAGTGATTCATTTAACAGCGAAAGAACGCCCTGTGGAATGGCTAACCCCACCTCTCTAAAAATGTGTGGGGGACAGGTGTCGTCAGGTGATCCAGACGACACGTAGAAGAAGGTCAGACAAGGTTTTTGTGTCGATGGGAGGAAGGGTATCTAATATAACAGGATTGTGATAGATGTCATCCAGAGGGACAGGGGAAGGAAGATTAAGTATGCTGTTTTATGGTAGTGATTTTATCTATAAAGAATGAATTTAAGGCGTCACAGAGCTCTTGTGTAGGAGTAACAGAGGGAGTTGTTCTGTCACTGTTGCAAAGATCGTTCACTATATTGAACACATCTTTTGATTTGTTCTGTGAATTTAAAAAAATTTCTGAGAAGTAGTTAGTTTTCTGTTTTAGAATAGATTTTTGATAATTCTTCCGGGCCAAGCAGTAAGTCGCTTTGTCATGTGGTAGATACCTAGTCCTCCACTTCCTTTCTTTTTGGCGTACTTCGAGTTTTAGGGTCTTCAGTTGTGAAGTGAACCATTTGTGTGCGTCATTAGGGCGTGAACGGGGAAAATTCACACAAGGTGCATGATTATCAGCTGCCAGTTGGATCCAGTGTGAAAAGGTCTCCTCCATGACGTCAATATCTTTAGTCATTGAGGGCAGGGTAGTGGCCAAGGTGTCCAAAAAAGCTGGTGTGTTAATGCCCTTCCATTTCCTAATTTTTCCACCCGCCCGAAATGACTGTTTCATGCTTGCGTCAATAGTGAGTGTAAAATATATAAAAAAATGATCAGACCAAATACAGGGAATTATGGAGGGAGTGGATAGTGATAAATTGTGGGACCATATTTGATCTAGGCTGTGGCCTTTCTCGTGGGTGGGAGAGTGAATGTGTTGGGTTAAATTCAAATCCGAGAGTAGGTCCTTAAGTTCTGCTGCCTGAGGGTCCACCTCAATATCATCGAACCAGAGGTTAAAGTCCCCAATTAAAACAATTTTTGAATAATTTGTTACAAGGGAGGCCATCTGTTTGGCCAATGATACGGAAAAGATGGGCATAGATTGAGGGGGCCGATAGATCAGAACTAATAGTAGTGCTCCACTGTCAGTATCAGTCTTAAAAACAATATTCTCCGTGCTGGTCAGGACGAGAGAGGGGAGTATTATAAATTTATGAGTGTTATGGATAATAGCAGCCACTCCTCCACCCTTTTTGCCAGCAGATCGGTAGGCAGTTAAAATATAATAATCAGATGGGAGAGAGGTCAGAATATCTGGCAGTGAGTCCTGGGTAAGCCAGGTTTCAGTTAAAAACACAATATCAGGTTTCTCAGATGTCAATAATAGAAATATATCTACTTGGTGTTTGGCCATGGAACGCGTGTTAAGGTAGATGCAGCGGAGTTTGATCTGTGGTTTTATAGGTAACTGACTAGAAGTGTATGAGCGTTGGTTAGGGCTGAAATTAGAGACGGAGTATTTAATTTTTGAAACGCTGTATAAGGAAGTACGTTTTAATACGTGCGGGGGTAGGGTAGGGCATAGGTGTTCAGGAGGTCTTAATGTTAGTAGATCATCAATGGACTAAATATGTTTTTGGTCATAAATTTTGGCCCCTGGCCCGGCTGGCCGCGGACGGGCACAGACGGGCTTACCTTAGGCGCACCTTCCGCGCGCTATCGTCGCGCCCACTGCGCTCGTCCGCTGCGCTCCCAGATACACATTGCATTTTAAACCCTGCCTCCCCAGAAGAGCTAGACCGCTAACTCCGGTCCAGCCCGATCCAAGATGGCGCCTCGCCCTCCACACAAACGGCACAGTAAGCCTCGGTGGAACGCGGCGAGGTACAGTTCAGTTAAAGCTTTCAAACAATACAGTGCGCATAAATGGTGAGTGATACTTAAAAATTCTTTTAAAAATGGCAAAACAGCACCGACATCTAAATCATGCCCGCGCTGTCTAAGGCTTTCCAAAAAGTATTATGCGCGATGTAGCGCTAAATGTTGCTATCAGTTCCTGCAGCGAACCCCAGGAGCTGCCACCAACCTGAGAGTCCTCGGAGGGCCCTGGGCTTTCAATCGTTTTAAACCCTGCCTCCCAGAAGAGCTAGACCGCTAACTCCGCATATTACAAATGTTGTTCAGATTCCTATAGTTTTTCCTGTGCATACTTTTTTTGCTGTCCTGATGAACTTTTTATTAGCTTTCCTTAGTTCTCAAACATTGGGCGAAATTAGAGAGATGTGTTTATAATTCTGGTTTCCCCAATCAATTTTTTTTAGCCTGAAAAGATTTGGTATATCAATTGCTGGGATTTGCCTGGCCAAATAAGGCTCCACTTTTCATACTGGGGTAACTAAATTTAGCTAGAAACAATTTTGTGCTTTCTCCCATTTTTCAAGACAGCTGCTTGATTATTCATCTCAGATTTATTTTCTATAAACCAAAATTATGGTAGTGTTGTGCAACAGTCAAATGATTCCAAGACTATCCAATTCGATTATCTGAACGTTTCTGCTTGAATATGAGCCAACAAGCGTTTGCCCACATGTGTTGGAATTTTCAAAGGAGAAGATATGGGCTAAATAATCAATGCCACTTCTTTTTTACTATATTAAAATGCCTGATTGTCTTGAACAGCGCCAGACACACTTGAAAGAAGTCCAAAATTGCTTTCCTACAAACAAAATAGTAGGTGTAAGTTGTTATCTCAAAAACTTACCGTTCATGACTATTAAGGTTGGAGAGAGGCACACATAGTAATACTTCACCTAAATTGTTTATTTGCAATTGGCACTTATGTTATATCCCATCAATAGTTTTGCATGCATACTGTGTCCAGAGAGTTATCAGATATTAGACTTGAAATAAAGTGTCCTGTTGCTAGCCAACGAGCATCTGGACGTACGTTTTTAAATTTATTATTCATAACTATAGATTTTTCATGGTTTTCTCTTTTCCTTTGACGATGGATTAAATGAAACATTGTTTAGAGACAATTTATTATAAATGTGAACGTCCAATTTGTCGCTAAGATAGCTAGGACTGAGGAGTAGCTGTTCCACAATCTAATGATTCCTAGCTTAGATCAGGAGGTGATATATATAGCAGAGGTGCTAAAAGAAGAAAAAGAAGAAAATGTATCAATCATAAAGGGGCTCATGAAGTTCCTAGCAATTGATACTGTTTGACACTTTGCAGTACATAAGATTATTTAAGAGGTAAAGCTTTTTTATCAATTTCTGACACACAAAAGGCTCTTGTGCACAGTACCTGAGCCTTTGACTCAAAGTTCAAACCTAACGTTGCATCAAGGGTTTTCAACAATGCTTCCTCTGGTGGAGAGCTTTCAAGTTGTACATTAGTTGCTAAACAACTATCATTGCAAATGTTCTTGATTCAATCAACAGGGTCCCCAATATATGGTCGTTCACCAAAGGTGCTGCATTTCTTACATCAAACTTATTATTCAGACATATATGATCTATTCAAATTTTGATGGTGACCATTCCACCACTGATTCCAAGACTTGAGGTCTAGTATACAATGAATCCAATATGTGAGGCAGCTTTCCAGGGTCAGCACCAGTCAAAACCATCTGGTCTGGGGTTTACTCCAAAAGCTCACAGTGTGAGTTCCTCGAGGCTAGGGAAATCAGCATCCCTTAGTGCAGTGGCTCTTTACCTTTGGAATTCTGTGGACCCCCACTTAATCATTACTGGAATTCAGGGACCACCACTGAGTCGTGATTGGACTCTGGGGACCCCCACTGAGTTTTATTGGAATCAAGAAACCCTGGCCTAAGCAATTTCTATAATTTGAACCGCAAAACAATACACAAAAATACTGAAACAAGTATTCATTAAAAAATAAAAGTACACAAAATGAAATATTCAATTCACAAATAAATATTAAAAAAGTACTTAATTTTAAATGGGGATGTTGAAGCTTCTCTAAATTCAATTGTGGCCACCTTTCATCCTTACTATATACTGTTTGAAAGTGGAGGCTAAAAAGTAAGTTTGAATCCTCAGATAGATGCAGTGCAAATTAATCGAAGTCCTTCACATTAACAGAATATTTTTCAATGTTCGAAATTGCTTCTTTATTTATATATATTTTATTAATCTATTATTATTATTTAATTTTCTGAGCAGCTGTGGACCTTCAAATTAAGCCTTGAGGACCCCAAGGTGTTCCCGGACCACAGTATAAGAACGCTGCCCAAATGGGTTGTAGCAAAGAGTGCTGATGTTAAAGTATGTGGCACAATGGGCCATATTTGCGTTTTCAGAGCAGTGCACAGAACAGAGATAGAGAGTAAAAACTTGCTGCTAAAGATATTAAAAATAGGGACAGTGCATTACGCGTGTGAGCATTGTTAGAAAAAAGTACCTAGCAATAAACTTCATGTGTTCCAGCTTGAAGCATTCACACTTTTTCAGGGCCCAAATCTTGTTTTTTACAATATACTCTACAGCTCAGATAATATAATGCTTCACCAGTCAGTCAGCACTTTGCAGATCAAACAGATCAGACAAGCAGCATAAAATGCCCAAATGTCACAGTCGTCGTGTTCATGTTACAACCCAACAAAAGAGTAACACCCCCGTTTATGACAAAGGGCATCATCAAACCAAATACAATAATCAGAAAAATGACAAGGAAAGAACAGAAACTAAGCAGGGCCCGAGTGCCTGTGAATACATAAACACTCCGCCAGGCTCAACAGAGAAGGTGGATGGGGTAGGTGGAGAGGAGGGCAAAGCACAGGTACACCAGTGCACAGAACTGAGGTACACCCACCTCCACTCCACCACCCAGATGGATACGGTCAGACAGCACTGCATCCGGGCATGTTGGCGTTTCAGGTGCTGTTCCCCCATCTACCCCAGAATAAGCACATTAGCAACGCCAGCTACTTTACAAATTCATAAAGTTCCATCCTAATTCGATCTTGTTTTAGTGTGCTCTTTATGTTTTTCTCGTCACTGGTTGCGCAAGCTCATCCCTCACTTTGTCTTGTTCAACTCAACCCCTTGTGATGAGGGTTGAAAGCCCCTTCGAAGTGCCATTTGCTCCAGCTCATCATGCTGCGAGCCTACTGCTGTAGGGCTTGGGAATTGCCAGCGAACAAGGTCCACCATCACGTCCTGGACAAGTCACAATCTCAGGTGTCACAATGCTAAAGGTCTTAACAGGTCATCTCTGTAGTCAGTTAAAGTGGACTATATTACACATAGTGATGGAAGTCATGACTGACAGTCAGGCCTTAGGGACATACCAGTACCCATTCACCTACCCTTTCAAGAATTATTTTAATTTCAAATGGAAACATGGATGTCATTGTCCAGCTGAACAGCTCTTTTATATTGATATTGCCGTTCACTGGGTCGGTTACTGTGCCTTTCAGAACTGATGCATCGAGGACGGAAGACACTGCACATATAAAGAGATAGTGCAGGATTAAACTATGTATCAAGGTGCTTATGTAGCAAATGATAGGATCATTGGGCATGCTTTAAGGGATGCTGCCTGGAGTTGGTTGGCAATGTTTCATGTTTTCTTTTCTTGTTAAGATGAATGAACGGCTGGCAATGGGTTATGGAAGGAGTACAAAGGCAGACTGCACTTGATCTTCAGTGTTCCCTTTCTGAATCTTTTACAATTCCACATTCTTATTTAAAGGCCTCTGCTATTTAGGATCTAGAATAACTTTTCCTTTCAGTCAATTTTCTTTTAGTAACACTTGGTGTGTATCATGCATAGTAGCTTAAACTACATCCCACTTCTAACAGAAGCATTTCATTGCACTGGCTATCCCTGTTTGATCATAGACACAATGTTCACATTTACTACCAACAAACAACTAACTTTAAACAACTGATTATCATCTCCTCTGCTCATGATGCCCGGGGCTGAGCCGGGTAATTCTTCCAACGTTTATACCATTTCTAGCCTCCAATCTATACCACAATTCATGGGGTGAAGACAAGCATCTCGCTGTTAACTTGATTGTTTCCGCGTCGACAAACAACTTTTAAATAGCCTGCAGATAAATAATCAGAGCTCTGCCAAATGAAGTGCACAGTTTGCTTCCACTAGGAATGGTAGAACTGCTTTAAAAGATCTAGGACAAATGCAAACCCTACAGATTCGCTAAAGTTCGATCTACTATCACTAGATTCTGACAAGACGTGCCTTGAGATTTTTCTTCTTGTATCTGCGAAAGGAACTAAACATATCCAGAGGAATTGCTGGCTGAGGATAACCCTTTGAAATCAAATCAGTAAACTGTTGAGTTTCACAAGGCTCCTCTTGTCCAATACTTTTATGCCCTCCTTTTGCCCAGCTTGAGATCCATGGTTTTTAGTTTCAACTTCTGAAAACACAATATGCTGGAACAATAACTGGGAAAAGGTTGGGCAGTAGGGTCTCCAAAATGTTTTGAAATTTATGGTAGCAAGATTACATCTGTATTACAAAATAACTTTTGTGCTTCTAAGTGGATCTGGTTGGATTCACTCCTCATTCCTTGTGAAAGGTAAGGATTCTATGAGTACTATTTGCAAAGAATCTTATTTTCATCTCAGACACAGGTTAAGGCAGTAGAGAAATTTTTTCCAAAAAGAGGGAGAAAGAAGAAGTGATCCCTAGATCAACGGACACAATTTACCATTCAGGTGAATGGAAGGTCCAGTCGTAGCGCGTGCCCGTTTCAATGATTACAACAAGGAGGGGTTGCTGGACTGTTCCTATACGTGACTAAGGGAAAGGTTATCTGGCGTGACCAAAGGTGTAAGTGTAACACCCTAGGGCATCCATTTTGTTGGATGGATTTGCCTCACACACCCAGAAGGGTGTCATGCTTCATCATCGGCGGTTGCTCCTCGTCGGGGAGGCGGTGCAATCCCCGACGGGCTCACCTCAAAGAGGGGCTCTTTGGCGGAGATCTTTTTCCAACAGCCTTATGGTGAGGTGTGGGTGTGTGGGCAGGGTGGTATGTGATAGTGAATAAGGATATTAAAATGAAGCTAAGGGTACCGGAATGAACTTTATTCTGGGGGTCCCCTGGCTGCAAATAAAAACAGGATGCTAGCTCACTAGGAGTCAACGAGTAAGGTCAGGTGAACCTAGGTGAGGCTAGTGGTGCAGGCGGTCGACATGTTTCTCGCAGTGGGCAATAGTTACCCGCGATTCATCAGGACCTACAAAAAAGGTGAATTACAACATGCTGGTGTCATGTGTGGGTTGTTGTGTGTATTACCTCTGTGGGGGTTGTCCTATGCCTAACAGTCAAGAACTACCAGCCACCAGAGGGGTCGGCGGGATAAGGCATCAAGGATGTGTCCATGGGTCAACACTCCAGTCTCTTGTGCCTCAGCTGCATGACCTACCCTTCTCCGCCGAGCTCGAGTAGATGAGTAGAGAAATTTTCCCATAACTTTTAAAAAACTCCCTCATCCAACGATGCAATAAGACGTCCTATTTATAGGTCTTCTTCATGTAGCAGTTATAAAGCAATAGCCTCTATTTTTGGGGTGTTCAAATAAAAAGGTGCCTACCCTTCCACGGTAATGTGAGCCTTCCCTCAATACACTAGCTCAAATGTTGCCCAATCAATAGCACATGTTGACTGATGGTTCATAGGTCATATGCCACCAATCATCTCCTACATTAGGTTAATAGGTGGAAATTAATGGCTTTAGTTGGTTCTGGTTCTAAGTGCAGAGACCAGAACCCAATTACAAAATTGAGTGTGGAAAAGGTTACAAATTCAGTCCTGCCCTAAACAAAAGGTTTTTAAGGACAAGATAACTGGGGTAATCTCAACCTGCTAAATGTTACAGTGACAATGATGTGAGGGTAAGAAGGCCATGGGGGGCACCTTTGTAAAAGTATCCGAGACAACTGAAAATAATTGTAACAAAAATGTACATTATCCAAAGCACAGCCGAACGAGTTAATTACCTTCGGTAACGACGTATCTGCTAGAGACACAGTCATCAGACTGGATCCGGAAAACTATCCACAGCAGCACCTCTGCGCGCCGGTGGCAGCACCGGACGGCTCTGCACTGACGTCAGCGGAGCCATAAATGCCCCTCCCGGTGCGCTGACGTCAGTTTTTGTCGGAGAAACTTTTTCTCCGTCACAACGCGGAACCACCACAAAACATTGTGAGAATATGGGAACAGTGTGCGAAAATGAAGGAAAATAGAACCATAAAGGACAGTGCCAGGCCCTGTATCTTGAAAACTAGTAAAAGGAAAGAGCAGAGCACTGCTCTGAGAAGCAACCCCACAAAAGTGAAGGCCAAACCACCTTTGGAGGTAGATGAAGATGTGAAAAAACAGCATGGCAGACAGAAAGTCTGCAACTATAATGTATAACCGTGAAGGACAAGAAGTCCAGAAGATAGGCGCAAGGACAACTTCACCACAAGAAGTCACCAGAAAAAGATGTTGTAACTGCAATAAAAGACCGAGAGAATGCAGCAGAGCCCATAGACTTGAACTAATGGGTCGCAGGGGTGGTAAGAGAACCTAAGGAGACGGAGAAGGGGAGAGCGTAGGGTTCGAAAAAACATGGATAGATCCCACACCATACAATCCAGGCATAGGGTTGGAAAGGACACGACACATGAGCATACCGCCAAATCACAAGAATGGGCTGAGTAGAGCAATGAAAACAGAATGAAAATTTTGTGTCAAAGTGAAAATGTCACCCTGTAGAAGGGTCAAGCCAGGCGAGTATAGAAAACCTAACCTGAAAAGGTCCTCACAGAACGAGGAGGACGGGCAGGCGTGGAGAAGTGTGGCTCAACGGTTAGAGCGGCAGACCCAGGATGCAGAGGTCTGGCCTGGACCAGGGTTCAATTCCCGCCTCGGCGGGTCTTGGGCTCAATTTCCCCGGACCTGATTATTCTCGCCTAGGTGCCTATTATAATCATGGGTCCCACTCTGCAACTCTGGGCAATAGCTTGCTTAATCTCCACAACTGCCCCAACAGCGCTAGGATGCCTGGCTTCACTTTGGGGGTGCCCAGGAGTGGGCACTTCACAGGGAAAGGCCAGGAAGGGTTCCACAGCGGTATGTCTACAGCGCCTTGAGACCCCTTCAGGGGTGATTTGTACGCTATATAAGCACTACATTTACATTTAAGGAATCTGCGGCTAGACTGTGTCTCTACCAGATACATCTGTACCAAAGGTAAGTCACTTGTTCATCTGATAGAGACATCTAGCCGCAGAACCCTTAACTTAGAATAGATACCAACGCCATACCCATAGAGAAGGAGGGTCTGCGACTGAACCCCATTAAGTTCCAGAGGGAATGTAGCCGTCAACAAGGTGGCGAAACACAGAGGGGACCACAAGCCAGCGCAGCCACACCAAACCATGAAGCTCAGAAAAGAGCGGAAAACATGGGAAGGCAAAGGCACCACAAGCCATCCAAGAACAGCATGAAAACCCCAGGATGTATACCAGGTAAGAGAAACAAAACATATACTAGACATGTCGGTGTGAAAAGAACAGGTCATGACTTCGGAAAGAAGTGGAACTGAACACAGGGTCTGATGGATCCGCATGATCCGGTGTGCTGACTGCAATTAAAACTCAGAGTGATGGCAACAGGTATGACAGAGTCAGCGCATACCGGTACAGTATGCATGACAGTGGAAAAAAGCACTGTTGAAACCTTCAGCAGCAAAATACGTGGGACAGTATTGGAGGATGCCAATCTATGGCCAGAAATTGCCGGCAGTACTAGAAATAGAAGACACGCCAGTAGTCAGTCTGTGACAAGACATGTGAAAGGGCTGACAGCAAACCAGCAGTAGCACCCAAAACCGGAGTACAGTAAGAACGACAGTCCAGTGGAAGACCGGAAGATACATAAGCATACCGTGTGGACCCTAGAACAACACGAAGTATAGGAAAGACCGTCCTGCAGGGTAGCGTGAGCAGCCTAGATGCGAGAGACGCATAGCAAGAAGGCAACCAGCAAAGAGGGGCACCAGGCAAACTGGACACCCACATACGAGCTCATAGTATGAGCCTACCAGGTCAAGGACGGCAGACACCATATGAAGGAACATTGCCTGCATGATTCTGCTGTGTAAGAACACAGCACAAAATCCATCCATCCTCTCCACACCACTGGAGTCAAGCTATCCAGGCTGATGAAGGCTGATAGCCAGAAACCGGTCCTTGGATGCTTGATTCCGGTCTGGGAAAGACATGGCTTGGTAGTTCGGACTGGACTGTTCCCATGAGGCACAGGGTCAGAGCTGATTTGCATATAGCCAGTGTCTAACCCAGGGTGGTGTGGAGTGCAAAAAAACTATAGATTTAGGCCCAGATCCTTGTACTGGGGTGAATGTATGACATTGTTCTACATTCTGTCCATCAACTGTGTTTTTTGCAATTTTCACCCCGAGTGGGCTGGGTATGCTCAGACGCGAGTCCCAGGCTCTCCACACCACTGGAGTCAAGCTATCCAGGCTGATGAAGGCTGATAGCCAGAAACCGGTCCTTGGATGCTTGATTCCGGTCTGGGAAAGACATGGCTTGGTATTTCGGACTGGACTGTTCCCATGAGGCACAGGGTCAGAGCTGATTTGCATATAGCCAGTGTCTAACCCAGGGTGGTGTGGAGTGCAAAAAAACTATAGATTTAGGCCCAGATCCTTGTACTGGGGTGAATGTATGACATTGTTCTACATTCTGTCCATCAACTGTGTTTTTTGCAATTTTCACCCCGAGTGGGCTGGGTATGCTCAGACGCAAGTCCCAGGCTCTCCACACCACTGGAGTCAAGCTATCCAGGCTGATGAAGGCTGACAGCCAGAAACCGGTCCTTGGATGCTTGATTCCGGTCTGGGAAAGACATGGCTTGGTATTTCGGACTGGACTGTTCCCATGAGGCACAGGGTCAGAGCTGATTTGCATATAGCCAGTGTCTAACCCAGGGTGGTGTGGAGTGCAAAAAAACTATGGATTTAGGCCCAGATTCTTGTACTGGGGTGAATGTATGACATTGTTCTACATACTGTCCATCAACTGTGTTTTTTGCAATTTTCACCCCGAGTGGGCTGGGTATGCTCAGACGTGAGTCCCAGGCTCTCCACACCACTGGAGTCAAGCTATCCAGGCTGATGAAGGCTGATAGCAAGAAACCGGTCCTTGGATGCTTGATTCGGGTCTGGGAAAGACATGGCTTGGTAGTTCGGACTGGACTGTTCCCATGAGGAACAGGGTCAGAGCTGATTTGCATATAGCCAGTGTCTAACCCAGGGTGGTGTGGAGTGCAAAAAAACGATGGATTTAGGCCCAGATCCTTGTACTGGGGTGAATGTATGACATTGTTCTACATTCTGTCCATCAACTGTGTTTTTTGCAATTTTGTGTAAGAACACAGAGCAGATATATAGGATGGAGAAAGATACTCCAAACAGAAAGGTAACACAATAAAAGACTAGGGCACGCGAAAAGTACCAACAGTGGTGTGGAAGCAGAACTGGAAAGGACAATGTCCGGGCCCAAACAACCCAATGGTCCAGTGACCCAAGAAGCGAGTATCCTGAAGAGAACACTCCCCTTGAGAGTGTTACAGTATGAACCCAAAGTAGAAGTATGGAAAACAACAGTGCCGAAGCAGCAGGGAATGTGAAAAAACTCCTGTTGGGAAAGTGGCCAGAAAACGAGGGCATAAGACAATGTACAACATTGACGTACATGGTAAATACGTTACCTTCAAAGACAATCCCAGTAAGAGCTGACCATAGAAGCAATAACGCAAACCCCCTATGATAGCAGACATACCAGGGTGCACTCCAAGTTTTCGCCAATACTAATAAGCGTGCCACATAGTGGCATTACCCTGGCGCAAAACGATGACAGGGCGTCAGCTGTGAAAGAACTGTGCCTTAAGTGAACAGAACAAGGGCCCCAAGAGACAGTGGCCGGCAAAAGAAGAGCAGCCATCATGGACAAGAGGATCACTGCGACGCTGAAAAAAATAGCTCGTCAAGGCTGGCGAGGCAGAGGCCACACGGTGAGGAACCCATACCAAGGCCTAGAAGTACTACAGACAACTGGAGCAAACTGTAACCGAAAGTGCAATAGAGCGATGCTAATGTTAGGATCACAGAAAAGCATAAAAATAGGACAGCCTGACCCACAGAAGGATGTCTGTGAGGAAGACTCCATAGGAGCGTACTAAGGTTAAGGCAGTTACCCAATACACAGCAAATACCCCACATAGGGAAAGTCTCAACCCCTGGAGGGAGAGTCCTCTTAGGCAAAGCACATATTCAGAGGACTGAAAGGAAGACAGAACCAGCGGTCCAGCTGTACTGAACGAATACTGAGATGGCGGAACAACCGCTTGCACTATCCGGGTACTATGCAAAGAACCCAGGACATGTTTAAAAATCAGACCAACAAGGCAACCTTGCCTATGCAGAACAAAAAGATACTATAAGGCAGAAAGTTGTGCCGCAACAGTTACGGTAGCCCGGACATGAGGCGGGAGACCGCTGAACCTGGTTGGCTATTAAAAAGGACCACGCCATTGAATGGCAGATCTCTAGGAGTATCCCGAACATTGTCTGGGAAACTATTGTCGTGCAGCCATGCATGGCGGCGCAAAGCCACAGACCGTGCAAGAGCCCTACCCACAGAGTCAGTTGCATCAAGGGAAGATCGAAGGGAAAATTGCGCCATTTCCCTGCCATCAAGAAGAAGGCGATGTAATTCTGCCCGTGGCCTTTCTGGAAGAGAAGGAAGAAGGAATGTCAACTAAGTCCCAAAGGGCAAAGGAAGCACGTATGAACACACAAGACGTATTTAATGCGCAGATGCCTCCACTGGAAAAGGTCAAAAGCTGGCGACCACATGTGACCAACCACCTAGACTCCCTGGTGGGAGGTAACAACGGCAAAGCGGAGCAAGGCTCCAAGTCAAAAGCCGCCTGAACAACTAGACCCTGAGCTCTAGGGTGAAGGGACAGGCAGAGTGGATCATCCAGGGCAGGATGGTGTCAGCGAGCAATTGCCCGATCAACAGGGTCACCAGAGGAGGGCCTCCACAATGTGCCAAGAAGGATGTCAAATAAAGATCCCCCAAGGGGCAGAAAAGGCTCCATGTGGCGAAGATTGACTAAAGGGTCAGAAGGCAGGGAAACCACAGGGGGCTGAAATCGAAGAATAGCTGCCTCCCTGTGAATAGCTTGTGCGTAGGCAGCACAGGCCTCAGTTGCCATCCTGGGAGGCGACAATAAACCGTTGGTAGGAGGCGGTTGGAGACTAACCCATCCACTAGACAGCAAGAGTGGAGGAGCCTGAGGATGATCTGAATGTTACGCAACACTAGGCACCTGCACCATGGGACACCGAAACGACCTCGGACCCGGGCAGTCCAGACGAACGTTAACCTCATCCAAAAGAGGCGTAGACGCCGGCACCGGTGTCAACTGACGCGGAGTCGTCTCGACGTCGACGGCCTCCGGAGAGGACTCAGCCTGGGCGAGGTCCAATGGCGATCCTACCTGTTGGAATTTGACGGGCTTTTACCTTACCTTTCTGTTTCTTGTTATGTGATGCACTCGTGATTCGGTATACACTCGGAGGGCTGGGCGTGCCGGCGGCGGGTATTTAACACCATCGCCTGCTTGTGTACGGCGCTTGGTTTCACTTTCGCTTTTGTCATCCGGAAGGTCTTCGCCGGTGGCCTCATGGGACTTCCTGTCTTCCGGACCCTGGACTACGTGGGAGCTCAAGCTGGGAGATTCGGGACTTTCTCTTCTGGATCGTGACTGTGGGGTTTGATCAGTGTTACAAGGTAGTTCCCTCCCATCCTTTTTTCCGCTGCCCTCGGACTCCCTTTTTTGCATCGTGTAACGGGGATTACGGAATAATTAACGAACCTATGTTTCAGTTTTCCTGTTTTCTTGTATTGTCCTTTCTGGGTTTTTAAGTAAACCCGGTGTGTCTTTTTGGGCGATTTTTGGTGCGCCAACGAGAAGTTCAATACGGATGTATTTTGGGCTCTCCGTTATGTTTATTTTATTACTTTTTTTCGTCGTGGCTGACTTTTTCCACTCTCATTATTTATATGAGATGGTGTCATTGGATTTTTGCCCTTGGCTACAAATATTTTGGAGGTATCCTGCTCTCTGGAAATGTGCAACGGGCTGAGTGTACGTCACGGCACAGTCTGCACCCTCTCTGCATAACGTCAAGCTTATTGAGGGGTAAGAGAGTCTCTGTGATGCAGTACCTATCACGTGTGTGTTGTCTTTTATGTTTCTTTGTCTAAACTCCTCTTCTGTTATTCTTTATTTAAGGTTGACCTGAACCTCTCCTGGGTGGTGCAGATGAGGGACGTCCCGCATCTGTGAAGTCCTTGTTGGTCTCCTTGTTTCCCCCCCCCCAACCTTCTTTGGTTGCCCTTGTCTGCCATTGCCTATCTATCTTAGGGTGGTGACGGCAGAGGATTGGGATTCCCTTCGCTCCCGCAGTATTGGGAAACATCCGGAGTGGTGCCAGAACAGAAAACCAAGCAGACAAATTAAAATACTGCAGAAGCGAAGATTTATTTGGAGGAAGGAACGCCTAGGTCAGGGGAGGAAGGGGTTCCTTTAATGAAGGAATTATTGGCAGCTATTACTTCCCTTCAGTCAGAGGTTCAGGGTTTGAGGCAGGAGAATGTGGGGTTACTCAATATTAATAGGGAATGGATCACTTGACCTGAGTAACCAGGGTTTGCAACGTGTTAATTAAGAACCCTCATTCACGTATGTAGGTCAAAGGTGGTATATCTTGGTTCTCCACCAAGTTAAAAATGTGACCACATCATCATAGGGCTTCTTTTTTGTATGCTATAACCCCCACAATGAGACTCCATGGCCTGCCATCTGCATTTGTGTCAGATAGGGAGGGTGCAGTTTGTGTCTCATTTTTGGACAGAGTTCTGCTCTTCTTTGAAGATGGAATTGCGTTTGTCCTCCGCCTACCATCCTCAGTCGGATGGACAAACGGAACGTACTAATCAAACGATGGAGCAGTATATCCGTTGCCTCTTGACTTCTTTATCATGTAATTGGGTGTTGGCACTTCCCTTAGCTGAATTTGCTTATAATAACAGCATGCACTCAGCTTTGGGTATGACCCCTTTTTTTGTTCATCAGGTTTACATCCTAAGGCCATACCTATCCAACCCTCTGGGCGGGTTCCTGCAGTGGATCCCTTGAGTCACTCTTCAGTGGAGATTTGGGAGAAAGCCCAGGAACAGTTATTGGCTACCAAGGTGAGCATGAAGAAGCAAGCAGACAAACATAGGAGTCCTGCTCCTTCTTATGCCGTGGGTGACATGATGTGGTTGGCTATCAAGAATTTGAGGTTGGGTGGACCAAGGAAGTTGCAGTCTAGATACATGGGTCCCTTTAGTATTTGTAAAGTAGTTAACCCTGTGGCCATGAAATTGACTTTACCCGATGAGTACCGCATACATCCTGTGTTCCATACCTCCCTATTGAAACCATACACTAGAACTACTCAGGCATTGCCTCCCCCCATCCCCCTCTGTGGTGGTTGATGACCATGAGGAATATGAAGTGAATGCGGTCTTGGATTCCAGAAGGAGAGGGAGACTAGATCATATTGATTGGAAGGGCTATGGCTCTGAAGACCGTAAGTGGGAACCAGCGGTCAATGTGCATGCTCCCCGGTTGGTTTGTTCGTATCATTTACGTCACCCTAGTAAGCCACGCCCGGTAGGGTGGCGTTTGGGGGGGGGGGGGGGGGGGGATACAGTTGGCATTTGACAGCCTTTTACCTTACCTTTCTGTTTCTTGTTATGTGCCGCACTCGTGATCAGGTATGCACTCGGAGGGCTTGGCGTGCCGGCGGCGGGTATTTAACGCCATCTCCTGCTTGCGTACGGCACTTGGTTTCACTTCGGTTCTGTCATCCGGAGTGTCTTCGCCGGAGGCCTCCTGGGACTTCCTGTCTTCCGGACCCTGGACTAAGTGGGAGGTCAAGCTGGGAGATTCGGGACTTTCTCTTCTGGATCGTGACTGTGGGGTTTGATCCGTGTTCCAAGGTAGTTCCCTCCCATCCTTTTTTCCACTGCTCTCGGACTCCCTTTTTTGTACTGTGTAACGGGGATTACGGAATAAATAACGCGCCTGCGTTTCCGTTTTCGTGCATTCCCCTTTCCAGGTTTTCAAGTAAACCCGGTGTGTCCTTTTGGGCGATTTTTGGTGCACCAACGAGAAGTCCAATACGGATGTATTTTGGGCTCTCCTTAATGTTTATTTATTTATTTCTTTTATTTAAGAGGTTTTATATAGCGCTAGCCAGACCCGAAGGTATTGGAGCGCTTTACAGCGAGTAGGGAAGAAAAACACATAAAAGAGGAACAAGAAAGCGTAAGTGATCAAAAGTTCCAGTGTGCTGTGCGTCCGAGGAGCACATTGAGGTAAAGTGGTTCCGAGGTAGTTTCGATCCGCGGGTAAATTCCTGAGCTCCGTCTCCCTCCGGGAGTGGAGGAGAATAGGGGGTTAAGGGTCGTGGGTGAGGATGGGAATGTTGGAGCAATTTATTGAGGGGTAAGAGAGTCTCTGTGTTGCAGTACCTAATCACGGGTGTGTTGTCTTATATATTTCTTTGTTTAAACTCCTCTTGTGTCATTCTTTATTTAAGGTTGACCTGAACCTTTCCTGGGTGGTGCAGACGAGGGACGTCCCACATCTGTGAAGTTCTTGTTGGTCTCCTTGTTTTTACCCCCACCTTCTCCAGTTGCCCTTGTCTGCCATTGTCTATATATCTTAGGGTGGTGACTGCCAGGGCTACGGCAGAGGATCGGGATTCCCTTTGCTCCTGCAGTATTGGGCGACATCCGGAGTGGTGCCAGAACACCACCGCAATATGCGGGGAGGAAAGACGTCGACAGGATGTCGAGCCCGGCGCCGCCTCAGACATCAGCGCAGGAAGCCACGCAGGGCTATGCGGTGACTGGACGGGCGACTGGGATGACCCTCTGGGCCGTGTCCCGTCAGCGTTATATCGACTCCGCAACCAGAGTCAATGCACACAGCCGGCACCAAGGACGAATCTGCCGGCGAGGACCCGACATGAGTGCTTTCCACCTCTGTGGAACCCTACGGTGCACCAGGGAGAGGGGGTGACCCAAAGAACGAGTGGGGTTCGTTTGAATAGGCCTCCATTCGGGCAAGCGTCGCTCCAACTCCCGGGAAGGGAGGGTATGGATGAGACGACTGCCGGACCTGGCAAGGAGCGAGCGGAATGGGTCCCCGCGTCACACAAGTGGGAGGAAGACCCCCACGACTTACGTTAGTGCTTACCCGCCACTGAACCACATCCACGGGAACGACCTCGGGAACAGGCCCGATCCAGAGAGGGAGTACGGCAGCGCGAAGGCACAGGACAGCTGTGCAGCCAGCAATTTCATACGACGCTCCCTCAAGGACTTAGGTTTCATTAGCTGACAGGTGTCGCACTCTTAGGAGTCAATGTGCACTCCCAGGCACCACATATAGATGGTGTGCTGATCCGTGACAGACATCTGGTGCGCACAGGTCTCGAAGGCATTGCACACTGTTCCGTGACACAGAAGGTGTTGAGATGGCCCAAAAAACAGGCCAAGGAACCGCTGGTTTTCCAGGATCCGCGTTGGGAGGCGGAAAAGGAGAAAAACCTGACTTCAGATCGCCAGGAGGGGCATATATAGCTCCGCTGTCACGTTCGTGGACGACATCAGGGTGGAGACGTGCGGCACCGCCCCTCGGCGCGCAGAGGTGCTGCTGCAGAAAGTTTTCCGGATCGAGTCTGATTCGCGGGGGATATTCTAAGTTAAGGAACTTGCGGCTAAATGTCTCTATCAGATAAATCTTTATCTACACAGTCTTTGACCACCTATCCTATCCACAGTGAATATCTCTGCATTGAACTAGTTCTACCCAAGGTGCACCCTAAACGACCATGCTAGGTCTTTCCAATTAATCTGCCAAAGGTCCGTCCTTTCACCTTTTACATCCACCACAGTATATCTAGCTGACCTGATTCAAGGCTATTCAGCTACATATTCCCATTTATGGCAATATCACTGAATTTCAATTCTAAACAAGAGTGATAAGAGGATTACCCAAGGAAAATAAATGCCCTAAATTCATGAATGCAGTGGTGTGGAACAATAAGCTCTAACTCAATGGGACTAAATCAGAAATCTTTTCCTCAAAGTGTGTGCGATCTCATATTAATGCATGGCACCAATCGATGTCGAAATTGCGTGGACAGAAACTGCAATTCTCCTTAGGTAAAAATCTCAATATCACTTCTGCCGGAAGTCTTTATCTTTAAGCTGAATAGGATCAATCTCATTCATAACATCCTGAAAACTGCAGTTGTCAACTGCACATTATGAGATCTTTGAGTGGACTGTCATCAACAATTTAATATTCAAGCTGAACCATTGGCCATTCTATTTTTCTTTTTCTTTTAAATAAGCCCTTTAATGCTCATGCCAACAAAGCAAGCCCTTCATTACCAGCCTTCATACTCTAGTCTAAACAGACTTAACAGTAACTGGTTTGTCTTACCAGAAGGGAACATTCTCTATTTAAGCTCATCTACATTATCCACATATCCAACCAAGTTCTTAGTTCTGCTTCCTTAAAAAGTAACTGGCACCCATATCACCCCAGCAACAACCGAAGGACTTCACCATTTACAGACGTCGTTTTTAGCATTCACTCCTCACTTTGCTCTTAGAGCACGTTGATAGAAAAACCTTCCGGGAAACACCAGTTTAGACACTACACACATGACATCAAGGTCCCAAATGCACGCCTTTGTACCAAAGCATCTTAATAAAATCTTGATTTATATGAAAAGACAGGAATTTTAGATAGGTTTGGCTTTGATAGATTAATGAATGAGGTGCAGCCTGAGTCCCCAGTTCGGCAGAACTAAGTTGTAGATGGAAATGTTCGAATGAATCTCAACCACAGTTACTTAGCCTGAGTAATGACACCTCAGATCTTCTCATTGGTTCCTGAAAGTTTGGGAATTCACCTTGCACCACAGCAGAAGGAGTGATTCTCCTGAATGCTAGAAGAGCAATCTGGAAGTGTCCCGATCCTGATCACAAAGAAGTGAAACTCACTCTCCACTCAGAAATGAGAATGCAAACGAACCCTACAATCATGAAAACTTTACTTACCTTTGTAACTATATTCCTGGTGGATACAAAATCTTTTAGCAGATTCCTCATGTTGACAGTTAACCTTACACATGTCGCACTCATCCAGGAAGCCTCAAATTAACAGCTTTAAAAACCAACCATGCAGCTCCAGCCACGACCTCCCCATACAAGACAAGATCAGATTATATTAGGTAAGTGCCAGGAGGTGTGCTACAATCAGTTCCTAAACTTCCCTTCAGTCCAACAAGGCATACAAAAGGGACTGAGAATGCATACTTTGTGACAATACAAACTCCTCAGTAGAGCAGGGCTGGCCATGTGAAATCTGTAGCATGATCATGAGTTCAATCACATATATTGTTTCAAGGTACTACATGAAAAAAGATCTTAAATAAATAAACAAACAAGTTACTTACCTTCGGTAATGATATATCTGTAAGAGACATATATTAGTTATAGATAGATTCCTTACTTTAGAATGACCCCAAGGTGTCAGACTGGATCCAGAGAATTTTTTCTTAGCAGTACCCCGGCGCGTCGGTTGACTCTGCGTTCGTTGTCGGCGTCGTGATCGCCGGGATGACATCATGGTATCTACTTAGACGCCACACCTGCGCGCGGACGTCAGTTCTTTACACGACATTCCACGGCAGAAGCGCAGAGCCATGAAAGACATGACCACTGGTGCACAAAAGTAGGGCATTGAAACGGAGTCCCTCACTCTAGAAGTCAGTTTGCAGAACGAAGAAGATGGGTGGGGCGGTAAGGAATCTATAACTAATATATGTATCTTACAGATACAGATCATTACCGAAGTTAAGTAACTTGTTCATCTGAAAGAGACTATTAGTTATAGATTCCTTACCTTAGAATAGATACCTCAGCAATACCAACCCCGGAGGTGTGTCTGCGAAAAAAGTTCACACCTAAAAGTCCTGGAAAACTGAACGGCCAAAGAAGCAGTCTCTCCGGACTTGATTATCCAGGCAATAATGTTTAGTGAATGTGTGCAGAGATGCCCACGTGGCTGGCTGCCTGGCAGATATCACTGAGGGGACTCCACGTCCCAAAGCAGTAGTGACTGCCGTCACCCAGGTGGAATGGGGTTCCTTTTTCACCAAGGAGTAGCAGATCTTAATGCAAACGACGACCGATTGAGAGATGGTGCGTTTTTGCACAGCACGACCTTTCTTGGCACCCACATAGCCAACAAAGAGTTGATCGTCCACCTGGAATTGTTTTGTGCAATCCAAAAAAAGGATAATGCACATTTTGGATCCAGACGTTGGAGTTTCTCCTTCTTGGAAGGATGCGGGGCGGGAAGATGGTGGGCAAAGTTATGGTCTGTCCTATGTGGAAAGAGGTAACCACTTTGGGAAGAGAAGAAGGTAGAGTTCGAAGGACAACCTTGTCCGGATGAACAGCAAGGAAAGGGGGCTTAGAAGAAAGAGCCTGAAGCGCGCTCAAATACCCTGCAAGCAGAGGTGATGGCAACCAAAAAAGCAGTCTTTAGGGTCAAGAGTCTGAAAGGACAATTATCTAATGACTCTAAAGTAGCAAACATAAGGTAAGTTAAGACCATATTCCAGTCCCACTGGTGCATTACGAAAGGAATAGGAGGAAAAGGTGAGTAATGCCCTTAAGAAATCTATTTACAATAGGCGACTTGAAAAGAGAAGGCTGATCAAGATGGCAAAGAAAGGCCAAAATGGCTGAAAGATAGCCTTTAAAGGTGCCCAGAGCAGGGCCCTGCTGGGCTAAAGAAAGGATGAAGAGGAGAACCCCAGAAAGAGGGGACAGAAAGGGGATCCACAGCCTCTGCTGTGAACAATTCCACAAATTTGTTCCATCTACAGGCGTACACCGTTTTAGTGGAGGGACGCCTGGCTGCCAAGATGACATCACATACTTCGGGAGGAAAGTCAAAAGCTGTCAAATGTTGCTGCTCAATCTCCACGCAAGGAGGTAGAGGATGGGCAGGTATGGGTGGAGGACCGTCCCCTGTTGCTGGGACAGATGATCTTCCTGAAGAAGCAGTCTGATCGGAGGATCGATGGCCATGATCAAGACCTCGGGACACCAGACTCTTCATGCTCAATCCAGAGCCACAAGAATGACTTGGGCCCAGTTGTGCTTGATCTTCTTAAGCACTCTGGGCAGAAGTGGTATAGGCAGAAAGGCATATAGAAGAACGCAACTTCACTCGCGTCGAAAAGCGTCACCAAGCGAGTATCACCTTGGAAACAATGCGCAGAACTGCAGACATTGCGCGTTCTCTTCAGTGGCTAACTGATCTAACAAGGCTCTCCCCACTGCTGAAAGCGACTTTGCTCCACCTCCAAGTGAAAACACCATTCGTGATCCATCATGCACCGATGGCTGAGTTCGTAGGCCCTGGCGTTCAGGGAACCTGCCAGGTGTTGTACCACCAGGGACATGCCCTGATATTCCAGCCATGTCCAAAGGCGGAGAGCCTCTTGTCAGAGGGTCCACGACCCCACCCAACTCGGTTTGTTGCAATACCACATGGCGGTGGTGTTCTCTGTGAACACCTGCACTACTCTTCCTTTGACTGAAGAAAGGAATGCTTTCAGTGCAAGAAGAATCGTCCGGAGCTCCAGAGGTTGAAGTGGAGCCCGAACTCCGCCGGAGACCATAGGCCTCTGATCTCCGCCTCTCCCATGTGGCCGCCCCATCCCAGAAGAGACGAATCTGTCACTACTGTAAAGTCTGGTTCCGGAAAGGAGAGGGATATACTGTTGACCCAATCCTGGTTCTTTAGCCACCACTGCAATTGGTGTGCAGCGCCCTCCGAGATCTGGACATCGGAAAGATTCCCCTGATGCTGTGCTCACGGGAACTTCAGGTTCCACTGCAGAGCCCGCATATGCCACCTGGCATGGTCCACCAGCAGGATGCAGGAGGCCCAGCAGCCTCAAGATCAATCTAACCGAAACCCGGGATAGAGGCTGAGACATCGGCATCAAAGCCCAAATATCCCGGACTCGCTGCTCGGGAGGATAAGCACAAAACTGCTCTGTATCCAGAACTGCTCATATAAAAAGGAGCTTCTGAGAGGTAATTATGTGCGACTTCGCCAAGTTGATAGTGAATCCCAGCGAATGCACGAGGCCATAGTCTGGAGGTGGAGGGCAACAGTTTGGGGCGAGCCTGCCTTTAACAGCCAGTCTTCGAGATAGGGGAAAGCTGGAACCCCTGACCTGCGCAGATGAGCTGCGATTACCGCCATCACTTTCATGAACACCCGAGGAGTGTAAGGTCAAAGGGGAGAATGGTAAACTGAAAATGCTTGTGGCCTACCGTGAACTGTAGGTAACGGCTGTGGGCTGGCAGGACGGGAATGTGGAAGTAAGCGTTCAGCAAGTCCAGCGCTACCATCCAGTCTCCAAAGTCGAGGGCAGGCAGGACCTGAGCTAATGTCAACATTTTGAACTTCTCCTTCCGGAGGAAGCGGTTGACGTCCCTGATAGCCAAGATAGGACGCAGGGCTGTGTCCTTCCCGGGCACCAAGAAGAAGTGGGAGTAACAACCACAACCTACTTCTGGGACAGGGACTCGCTTGATAGCTCCCTTAGCCCAGAGAGCTGTAACTTCCTGACAGCGAAGGGCCAAGTGATGTTCCAACATGCGATGGAGTGTTGGTGGCATGGAGAGAGGGCTCGTGTCGAATGGGAGGGAGTAGCCCCTTTGGACTATCTGCAAAACCCATCGGTCCGACGTGATGATGTGCCAGTGGGGGAGGAGATGGCAGATGCTGCGGCCCACGGGTGACTAGTGGCCCTGAAATGTCAGACTAGGAAAGCTGAGAGGCTGCTGCAGAGGGGGCACTGGTTGAATGGCCCGTTCGCTGGCCCCCAGACCCACAGCGGTGGGTCCCACATCCCCAGAGAGGCTGGGTAGCTTGCGCTGGCCTGTGGGCCTGGGTGGAACGTGGTGGAGCACCCCTTCAGTAGTAACAAAAGGGGCAAAAGCGGGGAGGGGCTTGGCGGGCATCCGAGATGGCCGCGTGAGCACAGCGCTCTCCGGACCCCCGCCGCTCCCGGCTTAATATCCTGCTTCAATCCTGATTTCTTGCGAGGATTTCAATAGAGGACGTTGGGCTGATCTACCTGGACCTTTCAGGAACTGAATTGGACATCGGGTGACTGAATTATGTTCAATTGAACTTTTGGGCTCCGCCCTCGAAGTGCGCCCGGGACTGGGTGAGGTTCGGTGGCCGTCGTGGAGTTGAACAACAACGGCAGGGGGATCGGCCTTGTGGGTCCCCTTCCTAAGTTTCGGTTTCGATTCTGCCTCGGACTGGGACGTTGGTGAGAGGGTCGGGCCAGAGCTGCGGCCAGGACCAGCGTCGGTTGTCGGGCCCTTGGCTGATCTCTTCCTTGAGTTGGCTGCATTTATCCTAGTGTTACCCCTCTTGTGATCCTTTGGTCCCGGGGCCTCCATTTCTGGTGCCCGGTCCGTCGACCCTGGTGACTTTACTCGTGACGCATCTTCAAGATGGCGGGCAGAGGGGACCGAGAGACGCGCAAGACGAAGACACCTCTGCGCGGGGGCCCGGTTCAATCTAATGTTATGGATCGTTATACCCACTCTAAGGGGTCCCCCGGAACTGCCCTGCCCGGTCCCACCGCGTCTGACCAGGTCGTGGATGCGTCGACGGAGCCCTCCTTGCAGGACATCATGGGCGCCATTTCTGGCATGAGGGAATCCATAGGCCAACAGTACGAAACTTTGGCCCACAAACTTGACACTGTGGCAATTGAGGTGAACTTGATTCGGGCCGATCTCTCCAAGACGAACGAAAAGGTGAAGTCGTTGGATATCAAATCATCCAGCCTCACGACGGACGTCTCTGATATACAGACGGAGATTGGCAATCTCCGTAGGGTGAACGATTTCATGACCCGGCGCTTGGAGGATTTTGAGGACAGGGCACGTCGCTGTAATGTTCGCGTGGTTGGTGTGCCGGAGAATCCAGAACCCCATTCTGTTGATCTCCTGGTTGAAGACCTGATCCAGAACCACCTTTCTCCGTCTGGCCTTAGTAAATTTTTCACAGTGGAGCGCGCACACCGTGTTCCGGGGGGCCAGGGCAAACCAGGCGCCCCGCCGAGACCGATTGTTGCGAAGCTTTTCCACTACAGAGATCGGGACGCTATCCTGCAGGCCTCGCGGGTGAAGGGCCCGGTGGCCTTTGAAAACGCCACGGTGAACTTTTATCCGGACTTTTCCCAACAGGTCCAGAAGCAGCGTATGGGATTTCGTGGTGCCAAGAAGCGTCTTAGGGACATGGGGATGCGTTACGCAATGCTCTTTCCGACCAGGCTGCGGGTTGAGTATAATGATCGTACTTTCTTCTTTGATCGGCCAGATGCGGTGAATGACTGGCTAGACTCCCTGCCTAGCCGACCTCCTGAGACTGAGTCCGAAGCCCACCCGGGCGGTGCTGAAGGTGGTGTAGAGAGCTGAACGTCTCGTTTTTGACTGATGCCTTGTTTCGTATCACTTCTCCAGGGATGTATGCCTATGTTCCTCTACCTCATATGTGTTTGGCTGTATGTTCCTTTTCTCGTCATTGGTTTGTGCGGGGGGCGGGTGGGACGGAGCCTTTCCTCCTCCGGGGTCTTTGTGTAGAATAGGGGTTTTTGGGCGACAGGCACACTGCAGGTTGGGGTGGCTTTTTACCTTTTTGCAGGGGTGCAGGGTGGGGGGTGTTTTCTTCTTAGTTGGGGGGTGGGTGGTTGGGAAGTTTGTTGTTTGTGTGTTCTGTGTTCAAGGCGACTTTCTCCTGTATTTGACTTTGTTTTTGCGGTCATGCTCATTGGTGGGGGGTCTGGGCTTTGTCGGGTGGGATGGGGGGTAGCGGGTTGAGATTTGTTTCGTGGAACGTTAATGGTCTGGGTGATCGTATCAAACGAAGTGTGGTGTTGAAATGTATACGACGTTTATCTCCTGATATTGTTTTCCTGCAGGAGACTCATTTGATAGGCAATGTTTGTCATGCAATGAATAGGTGGGGCTATCGCCTCGTAGCACATTCAGGGTTTACTTCGGGTTCCAGGGGTGTGGGTATCCTTATTCGGGCTTCCCTCCCCCTGGCTATTGATGATGTGATTCAGGATGACCGGGGGCGGTACGCTGTCCTTGTGGGTCGGTATGAGGGCCGTGCCCTCTCCCTATTAACTGTTTATGTGCCCCCCGGCTTGCAGACGTCTACATTTTCAGATTTGGGCCGTGTCTTGTTGGACCTCCCTGATAGTATGCTCTTTTTGGCTGGTGATTTTAATTCTGTAGTCTCCGGTCTCCCTAGGGTTACTCCGGCGGCTCAGCAGTGGTTGGGTGGATTTTTGGATACCTTTGGCTTGGTGGATTGCTGGAGGCTTTTGCATCCTACTCAGCTTCAGTACACCTTTCACTCTGGGGCCCATGGGAGTCTGTCCCGACTGGATTATTTCCTGATACCTGCGGCTCAGTCCCCAGCGGTGCGTGAGATTGTGCACCTGCCCCGGGGTATCTCTGACCACTCTCCGCTCTGGCTTCGTTTTGAGGTTGGGGTGGAGTCTGTGGGCCGGGTGGCCCCCATTAATCCGTGGTATCTTACCTCCCCCGAGACCCGCAGCCTTTTGCTTCAGTCTTTGGACGCGTATTTTCTGGATAACGAGGGGTCGGTTTCCTCGGCTGTATCTCTATGGGAGGCCTTTAAGACAGTGATTCGTGGGCAGGCCCTCTCCCTTATTGTTGGGGCTAAGAGGGCGAGGAATAGAGAGGTGGTGGATCTTGAGGGGGAGATTTCTGCATTGGAGGAGGATTTGGAATCTGGTGTCACGTCTGAGAAGCTCCATGCCCTGGGTCTGAAACAATTCGCTTATAAGTCCATAGTCACAGATGCAGCCAAAGTGATGTTTCGGGAGCAACAGGGCCGTTTGTATGATGTGGGTGACAAAGCGGGTAAACTGCTGGCGTGGCTGGATAAGAAGGAGAGAGCTAATCGTGTGGTACCAGTGATTCAGTCTGCGTGTGGTGTGAGTGTAACGGACCCGCTTGGAATAGTTGACCGATTTGCCGAGTACTTCCGTGTGGTTTATACCCCGGTGTCTGTGAGGGATGTGGCTGACTCTCGCCTTCTGTTGCGTGATATCGCCCTGCCCAGTGTTTCCGATTTAGACCGTGGGGCGTTGGACTCCCCCTTTACAGTTGATGAGATAGCTACTGCCATCCGCTCCCTCCGTTCGGGCAAAGCGATGGGCCCGAACGGATTGCCTATCGAATTGTACAAGTTGCGTCCCGACAGGGTGGCTCCGTATCTTCGCGCCATGTTTCTGGAGTCCCGGGAACGGGGTATTCCCCCGTATGATCAGCGACTGGCCACGATAGTTGTCATCCCCAAGGATGGTAAACCGCGTGATCTTTGTTCCTCCTATAGGCCAATATCCTTGATAAATGTTGAACCCAAGGTATTGGCGAAACTCCTGGCATCCCGTCTCTTGACGGTCATTAGTGACTTGGTCCATCCGGATCAATCTGGCTTTATCCCGCACCGCAACACGGCTCTGAACCTACGTCGTCTTCACGGCGCGGTGGCGAGGGCGGGGCATCTGACGGAGCCGGCCATTTTGGCATCGTTGGACGCATCCCTGGCCTTCGACACGGTGGAGTGGCCTTATCTTTGGGCGGCCCTTGAGAAATTTGGTTTTGGACCTGAATTTATCGGTTGGGTCCAGTTACTATACGCGGAACCTCTGGCGCAGGTAGTGGTCAATGGTAGAGTCTCGGCTCCTTTCACCCTCGGTAGGGGTACCCGTCAGGGATGCCCCTTGTCTCCGTTATTGTTCGCTCTCGCCATGGAACCATTGGCTGCTTGGCTTAGGTGGGAACCTTCCCTCAAGGGGATTCGCTGGTCTCCGGACTTTGAGGACCGCGTTTCACTTTACGCGGACGATATTCTTTTGTATCTCACCTCCCCGCGTAAATCTCTGTCTGTTCTATTTGACGTTCTTGCTTCCTTTGGTGCCAACTCGGGCCTTGTTATTAATTGGACCAAGTCCTGTGTATATGTTCTTTCGGGAGTTTTACCCCCCTTGCCTAGCAGACTTCCTATTCAGGTGGTCCAGTCGGGTTTCAAGTATTTAGGGATTTTTATTACGTTGGATCCGTCGCTTCGCTTTGAACGTAATCTCCTCCCACCGTTGCTTAGATTGCGCTTGGATGTGGCCCGGTGGCGTAAGCTTCCTTTGTCTCCACTGGGCAGGGCGGCCCTGTTTAAAATGATGTCCTTGCCGCGATTCCTTTACGCGCTCCAAAACTCCTATGACGCTATCCCTACGACCTATTTCCGAGAGATTGAGAGTCTCCAACGGCAATTGATTTGGGATGGGCGTCCGCGTATTGCACTCGCAAAGCTCACCATCCCTTGGTATGACGGGGGCATGGCGCTCCCCGATATCAAGCGATATTACTGGGCTTCTCAGTTGTCTGCCATTAATCATATGATGTTCTCCCCGGGTCGTAATCCGGCATTCGAGATGGATAGACTCCAGCTTCCGGGTGGGGACTTTAATAGAGCGCTTTATTCTCGATCGGCCGAGCGCCATCTTGTGGGCCCGTCCAGGATTGCAGTAACTGTTTGGCGAGCCGCGACTGTGAGTTTGGGGTGGGAGGATCGACTGACGCTGGCGACGCACTTTTTGCCTCGGAACGTTTGGGCGGTCTCTGGTCTACCAAGGGTTTCGACCGATGGGATGTGATTGGGATTTGTAAGGTGGGTGATGTGTGCTCGAACGGTCGTGTGAAATCGTTCCAGGCCCTTCAGGCGGAATATGGTTTGAGTGAGAGGGAATTTTTTCGCTACCTGCAGGTCCGGCACGCCCTCACCTCAGTTCTGGTTCCTGATGAGGCCCCGCCTGAGTCTTCCCCCCTCGAGGACCGTGTCCTTGATGGGCATCTTCCTGATAGCACTATCTCTCTGATTTATAAAAAATTGATCAATAATCGGGCGGACTTATTGGTCCGACTTCGGGAGGCTTGGGTCGGCGATGGGTTGGAATTGGATGACGAGGATTGGCAGTCGGCACTCTCTTCTCCCAAGGAGGTGGCCATCCCTGCCCGTCTCCGTTTGGTTCAACTGAAGATCCTCCATCGAGTATATGTCACGGGTCCGCGACTGGTGACGATGGGCTTTTCTTCGGACGGGCTCTGTAAGCGTGGTTGTGGTTCGAGTGCGACCTTTTTACATATCCTTTGGGAATGCCCGGCGGTAGCGGCTTACTGGACTGCTGTGCTTGAGGTGATGACTGATGTGACTGGTGTGGCCCTGCGGCCGGAGCCTCGACGGTGTCTGTTGAATGTGTGGGAGCCCACTGACTACTCGGTGGCCCAGACCAGATGGGCTACCCTGGGTTACATGATTGCGAAGCGAGATGTTGCGCAACTCTGGGGAGCTTCCAGGCCCCCTGAGGTCTCAAAGTGGGAGGACAACATGGACTGGTTCATGTTTCGTGAGAAGACGGTGTATGTAGCCAGGGGCAGACCCAGGGCGTGGACAAAGATTTGGGGCCAGTGGAATGATTATCGTGGGGGTATCTGCACCCCTCCCCTTGTGGGCACTGCTGAGATTGTCCTATCTCCCTAGGCGAGCGTTCCCGGAACTCTTCCATACTGTTTTTTTTTATATTTCCGGTTCTCCCCGCTGCTCCCCTCCCCCTCCCGACTTGGTTGGAGCCTTAGGGCTCTGGGTGTGTTCTCCTGACCGTAGACCATCCCCTCCGTTTCTTTGGGCTGACCTGACTTACCGTGCATTCGCCTTTTAATGTTTGTTTTTCTTTTTGTAAAATAAAAAATTCAAAGTGCTCTGTGATATCTGTAGAGTAATGCTTTGTGCTCGAGCTTTGCCTGACCATGGGTGTATATTTTTACTTTATGCATTGTGCCTTATTATTAGCGGCCAGCCCGTGAGGTTGTAGGCCCATTCTTGTACCTTTTTATGCTTACTCCAATAAAGGTTTTTGAACAGAACAAAAAAAAAAAAGGGGCGAAAGGCAGACTGCACAGGACGAGCGGTGACAGCAAGGCCCAAGGATCTGGCAGTAGCCCTAGAGTCCTTGAAGCGCTCAAGTGCACCTTCCGCCTTGTCACCAAGCAGGTGACGGCCATCGAAGGGCATATCCAAAAAATTCGATTGGACATCCGCAGAAAAGCAAGTGGATCTCAGCCAGGTGTAGCGCCTTAGGGCTACGGACATAGAAATCATTCTACCAAGTGAGTTGGCGGTGTCCAGCCCACAGCGGAAGGCAAACTTTGCTGTGTCTCTCCCCTCTGCGACCGACAGGGAGAGTGGAACCCGGGCCTCCTCCGGAAACTGTGGCAGCACTTACGCAACCATATTCCACACAGAGTGGGCGTAACGGTACAAGAGACATGCAGTGTTCACCGATCGCAGTCCTAAGCTGGCAGAAAAAAACATCTTCTTCCCAAGATGGTCCAGCTTCTTGGATTTCCTATCTGGGGGAGCAGAAGGGACGCTCCTTTGGTAGTTGAGGCATGGAGCACCAAGCTCTCGGAGTAGGGTGTTGGGAGAGGAAAATGGGGTCACTGGGGCCAGGCGGTGGCATCAGACAATCTTCCTATCCACAGGAGCCCCTGTGCTGGGCTTGGACCAAGTGCCCAGAAGGATGTCCGTGAGGGCCTCATTGTAAGGGCAGCTGGGGCTCCGAAGGGGCCGCTGATGGCTGAAGCACCTCAGTCAGGAGATTAGTACTGATCCAAGGCCTCAGCCGCCCTACGCAACACCACAGCGTAGGAGGCTCCCTCCTCCGGGGCCTCGGTAGGGGGAGAAAGCATGTCGAGGTCTGAGGAGGTATCCAGACCACTGGCCTCACCCAACTCCTCTCTTCAGTCCGGCTCATCAAGCTGGTCTGCCAAAGGGTCAACAGACCCCTCCCAGTCCTCTTCACCTTCCTCTGGCTACCACTCAGGGCGATAGGGAACGCCAGGGTAGAACAATGGAACAAAATTACCAGTCGGCGCTGGTACCAGCGTCAGTCGATGCCGGTATGGCGCCGTGTCCAAGTCGAGGGGGAGGCCAGGGTCGACTCCGGCCGGGACACAATTAGTGTCGGAAGTTGCGGAGGCGTCGTCAGAGGTATCTGTGCCGGAGGAGGTGTTGTGAGGTCGACCGTCACCGATCCAGATCCAGGCCTGGATCCCTGCGGCGCCGGAGCTGCCAGCATCGAAGGCCTAGAGCCCCCAGCCGAGTCTGCGGGGCCTAAATGCATGCCAGCGGAGTTGGGCTGCCCATAGATGGAGTGGAGAGCTTCGTAAAATGCACAAAGCTGGGCAGGGGTGCTTCGGCTCCCAGGAAGGGAGAGGAGGGAAGCTCAGAGCCGTCCCAGTAGGCTGCGAGGGCATAGCATAAGGACGACAACCTTCCGCATCCGGCGTCGCGTCGCCCGGGGAGAAGGAGAAGAGCCACAGTGCTTCTTTGCTTTCTTCTTGTGCTTCGACATACTTGAAGACGAAGACTTTGATTAGGAGTTATGGTGGTGACTCCACGACCGGTCCTACGACCGGTCCTGCGACCTCCGTCTTGACTGGCAACTCGAGCGGTGCAGAGTAGACTGCTGGGTCTCCAGAAGCTTTCGAGACCGCTCCCGCAAAGATTTTGGGTTTATGGCCCGACAGTCGAAGCACGACTTCGGGTCGCGGTCACGCTCAAGGCACCAAAGGCACACGAGGTGCGGGTCCGTGACTGACATCAACTTGTGCGATGGTTTGAACCACTTCTTCCAAGAAAAAATCAACACGATCATGGAAGGTCTGAAAGATTCGACCCCTCCTAGGCAGCCACATCAGTCGAAGGGGGAAAGGTGTGATAACGGGGACAAGGACATCTGCCTAATAGCCCCTAAGGTCATCTTGGATAGCTTCCCGACTCCTTCGAAAGAGGAGTTCACCCGAACAGCTTTGGGAATTTCATCTGGATCTCCTCTGGACCCTATCCCACATAAAATACGGAAGGAGCTCGGATCAGAGCTGTTCCACATTCTGTATCAACTATGCTTCCAATCGCTCAGTAATGGATTGGTACCATCTAGCTGGAAGCAGGCCATTATCACGCCACACTAGATCCGGGTTGTTATAAGAACTACAGGCCCATCTCCCTCTTGCCTTACTTGACCAAGATAGTGGAGTGTCTGGTTAGTAGGGTGCAGTCTCTTTTTCTGGAGACTAACAATAAACTGGCGGAGGAGCAATTTGGCTTTAGACCAGGCCACGTAACAGAGACAGCCTTGGTGACCGTCTTGGATACTCTCCGAATGCAGGCGGACAGGGGACAATCGGCAACTTTGGTATTGCTAGACCTGTCCGTCGCATTCGACACGGTCAGCCACGACATTCTTCTGACAAGACTGGAATCCTTAGGAGTGACAGGGGTGGCATTAGGATGGATGCGTTCCTATCTATCGGATAGGTGGCAAGCAGTAGCACTTCCTCCTTACCAATCGCAATTTGTAAAAAATGAATATGAAGTCCCACAGGGGTCGTCTATCAGCCCGATTCTGTTTAATGTGTACTTGCGACCATTGCTGGGGATCATCAAAATGTATAACATCAGTGTGATCAATTACGCCGATGATACCCAGCTCATTGTCTCCCTGGACGGCGACCAAGCAGACTCATTGGAATGCTTTCACGCCTGCATGGCTGAAATGGCAAATTGGCTAAAAGGCAACTCACTTCAATTCAACAGGGAAAAGACAGAGATTCTACACTGTAAAGTGGGAAAAATCTCTCGAGGATTGCCGAATGATTTCTGGCCAACAAATGGAAACGGACCACTGGCACCAGTAAGCTCTGTACGCAATCAGGGAGTCAGCTTTAGTGAAAAAATGAACTTGGAGTCCCCACTTAAACAAAGTAGTAGGAGCTTGTTTCACCCTTATTCGAGGACTGCGCAAAATACTACCCTTGCTGCCGGTCCAGGCAAGAACGACTGTAGTCAGGAGCATTATTTTAAGCCGTCTTGACTACTGTAATGCCCTGCTTCTGGAATCCCCAGAGTATCTGATTGCCAGACTCCAGAGTGTACAGACAACTGCAGCCAAACTCGTGCTGAGCCGCTCACGTCGCTATTCGACAACACAGGCTTTAGCGGAGCTTCACTGGCTCCCGGTAGCACAAAGGATTTTGTTCAAATCCTTGTGCGTAACGTTTAAGGCACTTCACGGGCAAGGACCAAAGCCGATCCAAGCTAGTTTTCAATGGTATGTACCCAATCGCAACCTTCGATATGCATCTGCCCATCTGGTCAGGATACCAAGGACGAAGAGAGCAACCATGGGAGGAAGAGCTTTTAGTGTGGCAGCTGCCCGCCTTTGGAACAGCCTTCCCTTGGACATTAGGAGCACACGGAACGTGCTGCCTTTTCATAGGAAAGTAAAGACCTGGCTCTTTCCCAAAGGCCGTTCCTTGAGTCTCTAACTCTTGTATCAATGGTGCCCTTTTAGTTATCTGCCTAGCGTTTTTCCGGTCCGGATATTGTCTTTAGCGCCAGGATGCCCGTTGGGTTACAGTGCGCTCTGCAAATGGTAAAAATAAAATAAATAAATAAACTTGTGACAAGAGTCAATAGGCTTGAAGCCGGTCTGACGATGGGACATCTATACGGGAACCAGGAGTCGAACGACTCAAAAACGATGTCGAAAAATCACTTGTCAACCACTCTCTCCGGATCTGCGCTGGCTGGCGCGGAAAATGATTTTACTGATGTCAGCGTGCAGGGGCGGCGTCTAAGTCGATATAGCTACGTCATCCTGGCGATCATGACGACGAACGCGGAGTCGACCGACGCCACCTACCGATGCACAGGAATACTTCTAAGAAAAAATTCTCCAGATCCAGTCTGACGCCTGGGGGTAATTCTAAGGCAAGAAATCTATAACTAATAGTCTCTTTCAGATAACTTACTTCTGATGGAAACATCTTCATGCAGATTCATCACCTTATTAATTAGTATCAAAGCAATATCTCCATGGCAGGTGGGATACAGTAGTGTCAGGTATCCAAGAAAGACATACGGCATCGCTCAGGCAAAGTACCCATTCCAATAGACAACCATATGAAATGTAGAGCGCAGCATAGAAGAAGGAAGAGCGATGTGAAAAACCAACTGGGTACAAAACTGTAAAAGGCCTTCAATCCCAAGTGTTGACATAATTACCACCAACAAAACTGTCTTCAGGGCAAGTGTGTATAACAGACAACTCAAATCCCACTGGACAATAAATGGAAAACAGGAAACAAGCTAAGCAAACCTTTTAGAAACAACCACTACTGGATATATAAACAGGAAATGTCGATCAAGTAGACATATCAAGGCAGAAATGGCCACCAGATAGCTTTTAAAAGTAGCCACCACTAGACCCTTCTGTTCAAGCTACAGTGCAAACTTCAAGACATTGGAAAGGTGAGAGGTTGATACCTACAGACTTGCACCACTAAACAGACTTAACCCAGCGACCCAGGTAGATGGATTTGGTGGTGGACTTCCTGGTCCTCTAACACAGACAAAAGTATGCTTGACCATGTGATCCAAAAGGGCATTCCAGTCAAGCAAGGAGGAATCTGTGACCAAAGTAGCCTGAACCTGGAGGAGGCCTGACAAGAACTCACCAAAATGTCGTACGGGTCAATCCACCAGAGCAAATCCCAATGAACTGAGTGGACCAGTGACAAAGTAAAACAAATATTGGAATCATCTCCCTAATATCTGAACTCCTCTGAAGAGGATAGGCATCCATGCGGGTCATGTTCAGTACCCTGAGTGTTAGCCTGCAGGGAGAGGTGGGCATTGATGGAAAAAGGCCAAGCCATGCATTAAAGGCATTGCCTATTCAAGGTGTTCACTGGCTCCCACTGGAGGCTTAGCTTTTACTTACCAATTGACAAAGTAAGGAAATACATGAACTACTAACCATTGTAGTAAGCTTGCCACAACTGCCAGGACTTTGGTAATGGCTCGTGGAGCAGTCAGTAGTACAAATGTAGAACAATGAACTGATCCCACCATGAGTCTTTGTTAACATCTGTGGGCAGGCAGAATCAGATGATTGAAAAAGGCATCTTGACAATCCAGGAAAACCATCTCGTCCCCTGCAATCAAGGCCATAAAGACGTGGATCAAGTACTGTATCTTTAACTTGTTCTACCAAAGGAACAACCTCAAGAAACTGGAAATCCAGGAAAGGTCTTAGATCTCAGACCTTCTTGGGAGACCATTCCCTCCACCATACAGTGATGCGGTGGAAGGTTGGGGAGAAGAGTTGGAAAGGTTTTGAGGCAGAAAAGCGGCAATGTAGGGTGGAGCGTTTTTCGGTTGCTACTGGTTTCATCCCACAAACTAACCTCAGCCCAAAAGGAGTCCTAAAGCCTTTGGGGTGAATAGGCATGGATCTGCCAGTCATGGTGTACTGGAAAGGCTAGGCTAAACACAGGAGATGCAACTTTACTGGTTGTGAAGCACTCAATGGAGGAAAATGCTTTTTGACACAGTCAACCATAAGATCTTGGCTGACCGTGTCCGTACCTTTGGAGTAGCCTTGGGGTAGATGACCCAGAGTTGGCCTTGTTACAGTCATTTCTTTCTGGTCAGGTACAACTGGTGTCCTTGGATAGGTTCACATCGGAACAATATTCTCTTCCTTGAGAGATTCGGTAGAGTTCGTTACGGTTCCACATCTGCATCGTCCACTTCGGAAAGGACACTGCGGTGCCCACATAAGGACTGCCTCGGTGCACTGACATCAGTTTCTTTTGTGACTATTTCCACACTAAAAACGCAGGGCCATATAAACCAATGTTATTTGACCAGTGCGCAGAATCTAAAGAGGTCTTTAGGGTGAAGAGCCCAGGTCAGAGAACAGGGAGGAAGGATGGGACTTGAGACATCTGCAGTTAGATAGCGCCACTATCAGAAAAGGTGCTTCCAAAATGAAGTATTTTGCTCTTCTGATTGAGACTTCTAACCACAGATTAGACTTTTTAGAATAGATACCTAAGCAACACCTCTTGAGGTGTGTCTGCAAATGGACTCAAACCAGAAAGTCGAGGAGGACAGAGTGGGCGATATGCCTGTCTCGACAGACCTGACAGTCCAAGCTGTAGTGCCTAGGGAACACTTGGCGTAAGTCCAGGACAGGTACCCCACATGCCAACGCAGTAGTAGTGGCCTTTGCCCTGCTGGAATGGGCCCACAAGTCCTCAGGGAGTTGCTTCTTCACTAGCGAGTAGCAAATCTTCTTAATGCAGAGTACGATCTATCGAAAAATGGTCTGTGTCTGCACACCTTTGCTCTTTTTAGCTCCAGTGAACCAGCTGAAGAGCTGATCGCACATCCGGTGATCTGTGGTACAATTGATGTAGAAGAACGAGCTCTCTTTGGGTCCAAGAACGATAAGTAAGAGCACAAAAAAAGCAGGGTGCTGTTCTGGCCAACATGCAAGTGTGACCACTTTCAGAAGAAAAGAGGCACTCGTTCGAAGGACCAGCTTGTCTGAGAAAAAGGTGGTGTGTGGAGATTTAACCGACAAAGCTTACATTTTGCTTTTCCTACTGGCCGATATAATGTGCACCAGGAAAATCGTTTAGATGGTCAAGAGCCGCAGAGAACAATTCTGCAGGGGCTCAAAAGGAGATCTCAATAGATATGAGAGGACCAGATTGCGGTCGCATTCAGAAAAGGGGTAGGGGCCAACAAAAGCGGCAAACCTTAAAACAAAAACAAAAACAAAAACAAAAGGGTCAAAACCAGTGACCTGCACAGGAAGGGTTGATCCGGCAGCTGCAAGAAAGCTGAAATAGCTGACAGTTAACCCCTAACAGTGCCCAAGGGTAAGGCCTTGCTGAGCTAAGGATATAACCGCCAAACCTCCGACACAGGGGCAGAAAGGGGGCCCACTTGGCATGACAAACAGCAAGCCACAAACGTATCCCATTGGAAGGCGTGTACAGTTTTATTGGAGGGACGCCTGGGTGCCAAGACGGCATCACAGTCCTTGGGAGGGAGATCGGAAACTCTAAACTGTCGCCGCTCAATCTCCATAGATGAAGGTGGAGGGTGTGCAGGTTTGGATGTAGAACCCTGCCCTGGTGCTGCAACAGAAAACCCTCCTGAAGGGACAGCCTGTTAAGAGGAACTTGCTCAGGCATTCGGGATACTACACCCTCTGCCCAGTCGAGAGCCATTAGGATGACTTGGGCTCGGTGGGTTCTTATCTTCTTTAGAACCCGGGACACAAGCAGCATCGGCGGAAAGGCATACAGGAGTCCCTGAATCCAGTCTAAGTGAATGCTTCTCGGAGTGAGAACCACTATGCAAGAGTGCTGACATTGCACGTTCTCAGCGGTGGCGAACAGATTGAGCCAAAGTTCTTCCTTTTCTCGTAAGAGACTTTGCACCCCCGCTAGGTGTAAAAAACATTTGTGGTCCACAAGGCATCGGCGGATGAGTTTGTCCACCCTGACGTTCAGAGATTCCGGGCAGTTGTTGCATGTCCAGGAAGATGTCCTGTCACCCCAGGCCAGTCCTGAGGCATAGAGCCTCCTGGCACACGGTCCAGTACCCCACCTCATGCTTTCTGTTGCAACACTGCATAGCGCTAGTGTTGTCCGTGAACACATGAACCAGCCTTCCCCTGATGATTGGGAAGAAAACTTTCAAAGCCAAGCGAATAGCTCTCAACTCCAGCAGATTGATGATGAGCTGAGCTTCCTCTGTAGACCAGAGCCCTCTGATCTCCACCTCTCCCAAGTAGCCAGCTCAACTCAGGAATGAGTCATCGGTCGCCAGTGTCAGTTCTGGGTGATGAAGGGAGACTGGTCTGCCATTGACCCAATCGAGGTTCATAAGCCACCACTGCAGATCTTTAGTAGCCTCCTTAATCTAAACCTGGTCTGAAAGATTCCCCTGGTGCTGTACACACTGGGACTTGATCACTTTTTATATGCCATCGAAGGTGCTTCACCAGCTGCCGGAAGCCATCAGACGCAGCAGTCTCAAAGTCTGTCTTACTGAAATCCATGTTGGAGGATGAAACATAGCCTGAATATCCTTGGCGCTCTGCTCCGGAGGATAGGCGCATAACAGAAATGTATCCAGAATTGCTGAGGAAAGGGAGCTTCTTAAATGGAGTCAGGTGTGACTTTGGCATGTTGATAGTCAACTCCAGTGAAAGCAGGAGGTTTGCCGTAGTCTGGAGGTAGGTAATGACTGCCACAGCCAGTTATTGAGGTAAGGGAATCCCTTCACTGGCTCCCCGTTCACTTCAGGTCCCAGTTCAAACTTGCCTGTCTGGCTTTTCGGGCGCATGCCCGCTCTGCTCCTCTCTTTATCAATTCCTTAATCTCTTCTCATGCCCCTTGCCGTTCTCTTCGCTCGTCTTCTCTCTCTCTTCTTCACGTTCCCCGCTTCCGCAAATCCCTCACCGGAGGCACCCGCTTCTCGGTGCGGGCTCCCCAGATCTGGAACACTCTCCCTCTCTCCATTCGTTCCATTCCTATCTTCTCACACTTTCGTAAAGCTCTCAAAACGTTCTTCTTTCTTCAGGCTTTCAGTGGCTAATTCCCCCGGACCCCTTGGCAGATACGGTTGTGTTCCTTAGCGCCAGGAAGCCGCTTGGCCGCAGTGCGCTCTAGAAGCTTCTTTTTCATTTCATTTCATTTCATAAGGGAAGATTGTGACCCCTTGAGCTACGAAGGTGTGCTCACATTCTGGCATCACTTTCGCAAACACATGAGGGGCATTGATAATGACGAAGTGGAGAACAGTGTACTGGAAATGCTGTGGCCCATTGTGAACCGCAGGTAACGTTTGCGAGCATACAGGACAGCGATGTGGAAGTATGCATCCTGCAAGTCCATAGCTACCATTCAGTCTCATATCGAGGGCAGATAAAAACTGTGCCAACATGAGCATTTTCAACTTCTTTCCTCAGAATGGGGTTCAGAGGATGTAGATCTAGTATGGGGCACAAGTGCCAATAAGAAGAAAAAATCGCAACTACATCCGGCACCCTCTCAAAGGCTCCTCAGACCAACAGAGCCTGCATTTCCTGACAGATCAAGGAGAGATGGCCCAGTGTCAGTCAATCCTGGGATGGTTGCAAAGAAACACCCACTTGTCAGAGGTAATTACAAGACAATTGGGACAGGTGGTGCCAGATCCTGTCACCAATGGGATGGCTGTGCTGGAGGAAGAGTGCACTAAGCAGGTTTAGAGACTGTGGAGGTCGGTGGGGTAGGGCGACAGGTGTGAGAGCTGGGTCTGCCCCACGCATCCGTTTTGAGGGCCCCGGGCAGGACACCAGAGAGGGCTTCATTGAAGGGCAGAAGGAGTTCTGTGTGGGACACCCCATGGCTGAAGTACCGCCTTGAGAACATTGGTTTTGACGTCTCCCGAAGGTACCGCGAGGTCAAGGACCTGAGCTGCCTTCTGTACCACCTCAGAAAAGGTGGTTGGGTGATCATGCAGTGCACAGGAGTCCCTGGTGCCAGGTTGAGTCCAGGACCCCAGAAGAACATTGGTGAGGGCT
Source organism: Lissotriton helveticus (assembly GCF_964261635.1). Taxonomy (NCBI): domain Eukaryota; kingdom Metazoa; phylum Chordata; class Amphibia; order Caudata; family Salamandridae; genus Lissotriton; species Lissotriton helveticus. The sequence continues at coordinate 143,781,176 of NC_136058.1, read as the reverse complement.
TCATTGAAGAGAGCAACAGCTCAGCTGAGCCGGCTCCTGGGTGAAGCACAGCTGCCAAGATGTTAGGCTTGACGAACAACAGCTGGCAGTCGAAGGTCAAGGATCTCAGCTGCCCTATGCATCACGGTACCAAAATATGCAACCTCCTCCAAAACAGGGCCAGCAGGGGAATGCATGCCTGAGTCCGGGAATTTGGCCAAGCATCTGGTGGCACCCAGCTCATCATACTGGTTTTCTTCTGGCTCGAGGTCCTCCTCTAGGGGACCAAACCTTTCTTCCTTAAACCTCCTTTTGAGAAGGGAGGTCTATCTAGGGGCAGGTGTCCAGTAGTAGGTAAGGTCTGGACGGCGCCGACAAATATTGAGCAGTGCTGGATCAGTGTCAAGGGTAATGATGGGCTTGTCAATGAGTGGCACCGGAGGGAGTGGACCCGGGGTGGAAGAAGGCACATTTGGGGCGGTCAGTCTGGATCTGGGGGCAGATCCAAAGGGCCTGGGTAGATTCAGGGGCGAACCAGCCAACTCTGTGGGGCCCAAATGCACACCAGAGGAAGTCTGTGGAGTGTGGAAATGCTGCCTCGATTTTTTGGGCAAGGGGGTAGCTGAAGAACACTTCAGCTTCTTTTTCTTGTGTTTTCCAAGATGTAAATGATTTGGAGGAGGAAGTCTTGGAGTGGGAAGTTGATCGTCTACAGGAACAGCACTGGGAGAGGCCAAGAGACTGACCTTAATAGCTACTTGTGAATTGTCGTGGGGTGCATTTGGCGCAGGTCTTTAGGTCTTGCTCTGACTCCAGACACCAGAGACAGACCAGGGATCAGACACAAACATCTGTCTGTAACATACCTCAAGGTTCAAACCCGGTCCGTTTTGTGACGGGGAGGGGGTGGGGGTACAGCAGTGGGGGTACATGTTCCTAGCGCACTGGTCTAAAAATAGTTGATAAAAAGTTGAAAAATGAAGGTCAAAGAATGACCGAGTCAGATTTCTGGATTGAACTCAGCACACAGAAGTGGTGCTCGTGTGGATACCGCGAGTCACTTCCAACGTGGAACCAACCGACCGGTGCCACCTTCCAGTGCACAGAGCTACTGCTCAAGATTTTCCAGATTCAATCTGACGCCCTAGTGTTTATTCAAAGGAATCTGCAGTTAGATGTCTTTATTAGAAAAACAGATCAAATGACTCTTTCTAGTAAATACAAAAGTCCATAATAGCTGAAACAGATCAAAGGAATGTTTCAACTAACAGAAAAAAAACTACGGAAACAAAGAAACAAGCTGGATAAGGAATAGCATTTGCAAAGAAATGTGCTTCTCTGGACTATGGACTCAATATGTAGTCTTTTGGTCAAGCTCTAGCTTCCCTCGATTTGGAATGCGAACAAGTCATATGTAGATGTCTACAACAACAAAAACAGTCTTCTTCAAACACACTGATCAATTGAGCAGTGAGAACTGCGCTACAGAGGTGAGACCCCAAACAGAAGCAGGAAAGAAGAAAACTGAGGCATGTAGCATTGCTTTCAGGCTATCAGGTGCTCTTTATCTTTTACATCATGTATTTTTCATAATGAAGTATGCATTTAGTTTTAAACATTATATAGTAAAAGAGTACTCAATGATTAAATGGCTAGATGCACAGCACCTCCACTTATCACATCCCTGGTTAGAAATGGTCAAGAATCAGTGCTATCAATTTAGAACTCAAAGCGGTGCACTATACCTAACAATCACATTCAAAGGCTAGATTATTTGAGTCATGAAAATGCATACATTAACTGTTTATAGTTTTTGCTTCCTCTTACAATTTGATTTCTAGAAACCATACAAACATTTCTTCAGATTTCACCAAAAATATAAACAACAGCCTCACCAATTTTCATTGAAAAAAATACAGTTTTTCACCTACCTCTGATTTATGCCTCTCATGATGCTGGTTGGAGACCACAGAGGTAGCTGAGCAGTAAGAATAACACTCAACAGGAACTGGTTTGGCCTTTGCACATCTGGGTACATTGAGGTGTCCGTCTGACTGAGTGTATATAACTGATCACAGGCAACACGTCTAATCTGAAATTATAGTCCAGGAAGTGAGGCACTTCACATATCCCATAATTTACTAAATGCATTTTTTGTTTATTTTTTACACCTTATAGCGGATGCAAACAATATGTAAATAAGATGCAGCTGCATTACATAAATGAAATGCAGCAATAAAAATGAACGGGTTAGATTAGAAGGGGGTGCTAGTAGGCTAAGGGGAAAATATCCCACTACATGTTCCAATCAGCAATAGCTCTGAAACAACTTGGCAAACTTTCCTTCCTTAATTAACATCAAAGTATGTACAGAGTAGTGTGTAAACAGGGTCACTTCTCATCTAATCACTAAGTGCTGAAAAGCAGGGGCATAGGTGAGGACGGGGGGGTCTCTAACCACAACTTGTTTCTGTATTAAGGCATTTAATATTAGTAAACACGGTTTAATCTATTATGGTCATTTGCCAATTTATTATCTGTTCTGAAAGAAAACATTTATCTATTGGGCTAATATGCGTTCAGTGACATCTTTGCACCATCAATCAAAGACTCATTTCTGGAGTAAGAGTATTGCAATTCTTCATATAGCCAGCACAAGATTCAGGCTCATTGAACAGTATTTCATGTGTGCACTCTTAGTAGGCATAGAGTGAAGATCCAGTATGCAAGCCCATCCTGACCGACCGACAAAATGTTTTCTTCAAATAAAAAAGAAGCTCACATTTTAACAGGACTTTAAAGCAACTAAACAAATAGGGCCCGATTTAGAGTGTAACGGATGGGTTACTCCGTCACAAACATGAGGGTTATCCAATAGCACATGTAATATGGCAGAAGGGATATCCATCATGTTTGTAACAAAGTATCTCGTCCACTGAACTCTAAATCAGGACCAAAGCTCTTAAATCACAAGCAGAAGAGATATTGATAGAGGAAAGACCAATGGTCAGAAGGAAGAACAAATATAACATGCAAAAAAAGATTCATCAAGAACTTCTAATTATAAAGGGGAAGTTCACTAGCATGAAGATATGACAAGCAAGTTACTTAACTTTAGTAACTATCTTCCTAATGCACGCTTTGACAGCAGATATCTCACTTTTAGACTATTCCTTGGTGTGGACTAAATCCAATGTCTTTCAGCAATGCTCTTCGCACTTTGGCAGGAATTGCCATATGGCTCTGCAGTGACTTCACTCCATCCCAAAATGACTGCATATAAGCGCCACCGCTGCACGAACATGTGGAGCATTTCAAACAATTTAGGTTAGTGTGTGCCAAAATCTAACTTGGAACCTTATGATCTTCAGATGTTGTTCATTTCATAGAACAGGGTCGGACGGCATCAAGAAATCTAAGGTTGGAAGGGGTATCCACCAGAAAGAGCTGTACTAAAGGTACGTAACTTGTTTTTTTCGTGGATGCTTCTAACTGTATATTACTCACCTTTAGAATAGATACCAAAGCAATTACTCCCTAAGCTGTAGGGTCTGAGGAATGGCATCAGTTTAGGAAATCTTGCAGGACTGAGAGGGCAAAATGGCCTTGCTGTATGACCTGGCTGTCAAGGCAACAGTGTTTTCTGAATGGGTGCACCAACACTAATGTGGAAAGCAGGTACATACTCAGAACCTGCACCATCCTTGCCTGCGCCATTGTGGTGTCCTTGGCTTGGATTGAATGAGCCCCCAGGCAGTCAGAGTTCTTTCTTAGCCAGTGCATAGCAGACTTTAATGCAGAGCAATATTCACCTAGATTGAGTTCACTTTTGAACCCCTTTGTCTTTCTTGGTTGCTGTGAATCCTACAAAGAGCTGTTCATCTACACAATGACAAATGTAGAAGCAGAAAGCTCTCTCTGGGTGAAGCCAGTTGAGCCTCTCTCGCACTATCAAGGGATGTACTGGAGCAAAAAATGTCAGAAACTGAAGTTAACTGACAGCAGGATGTTATTTATTATGTATTTATGTATGTATTTATTTATTTATTTATTAGGAAGTTTTATATAGCTCTGACCAGAACCGATGGTATCAGAGAGCTTTACAGCAGATTTAAGCAGAAATCACATAAGAAAGGCAGAGGCAAACATAAAAGTTCAGAGGACCCAGTGTGCGAGCGTCATTGAGGTGGGGAAGTCCTGAGATAGCCTCGATGAGTGAACAATGTCTTGGGCTCAACCTCATTCCGGGAGGAGGGAACGAGGAGATCAGGGAGGGTGGAAGAGGTAGGTAGAGGTAGGTAGAGGTGGTACATTTTCAAGAGGCTTTAAAGTGCCAGAAGAGGTAGGTTGTGGTGGAGCATTATCAAGTGGCTGCAGAGTGCAGGAAGAGGTAGGTTGTAGCGGAACATTGTCAAGGGGTTGCGGAGTGCAGGCTTATGCGTTTCGGCGGCGGTTCTTGGTTCGGGGAGGCATGGTAGAGTTCTTTTAAGAGTCTTCTGAATTCTATAAAGGACGGGATAGTCCTCATTTCGGCTGGAATGGAGTTCCAGATTTTTGGCGCGTTTCCAGCGAACGATTGTGAAGCTTTTTTGTTTGCGTGTTTTCAATGGTAAGAGTAGCAGGGTGTTCGAGCTCCTGAGATTTCTTGTCTGGTCGGCTTTCTTGAGTTTGGAGGCCAGGTATTCCGGTTTCCCTGTGTGCAAGGCTTTGTGCGTGAGACAGGCAGCGAAAGCTGGCCTGCATTTCAACTGGGAGCCATTTTAGTTATCTGAGTGCGTATGATAGGTGGTCATATTTCTTAACTCTGGTGACCATTCTGGCAGCTGCATTGAGAGTTGTTTTGAGGGGGATAGGTGGAATCGAGCTGTAACGGTGAGGACTGCGTTCCCACAGTCGAGTCTAGATAGCACCAGTGATTGGGTGGCTTGTTTGAGGTCCTTGGGCGGGATGAAGGGCTTGATTTTGTTGAGGAGCATCAGATTGAGGAAGGCACTCTTCGTGGAGATCTTAATGTGTTTGGTCATGTTCAGTTTCGGGTCTAGGGTGATTCCTAGAGATTTTACCGAATTTGTAAGGAAGAGATTACCGTTGAGGGCATCGATTGTTTTAGCCACTCTATGATTTGAGAGTTTTCTTCTTTGTTGGAGATGAGGAGGATTTCAGTTTTGTCTTGATTGAGTTTAAGGTGGTTTGTTGATAGCCAGTGTTGAACTTCTCTAAGAGTGTTGTTGAGTATTAGAATGTTATTGGTGGGGGAGGTTTCCAAGTAGATCTGGGTGTCCTCTGCATATAGATGGAAGGGAACATTGGCTTTTTTGAGAAGGGTGGTGAGGGGTTCCATGTATATGTTGAACAGTTGAGGGGAGAGCACTGAGCCTTGGGGGACCTCTCTGCTGATGGGGTGTAGGTCAGATGTAAAGGTTTTGATTTTTACCCTTTGGGACCGGTTGTGTAAGAAGGAGGAGAACCATTATAGGACCACCTCGTCCGCACCTACTCTGTCTTGGAGAGCTTTGATGAGTAGATTGTGATCAACCGTGTCAAAAGCTGCAGATAGGTCCAAGAGGATGAGTAGGCAGCATTGGTCAGTGCCTAGAGACTTGTGGATGTCATCCACGATGTTAAGGATCGCAGTTTCGGTGCTACAGCCTTTTCTGAAGCCCGATTGGTGGGGATCTAGCAGGTTGATGTTGTCCATGTGATGGGTCAGTTGTAGGAGAACGCGCTTTTCAAGGATTTTGGATAGAAAGGGGAGATTGGAGACAGGTCTGAAGGATGTCTGTCCAAGTCAGCAGTACCATCTTGTTCAAGAAGATATTGGGAAAGGGAGGTTGCATAGAGTGACTATGGATCATTTGCGAAGTCCCCCCGCGTTCCATACAGTCTTCTATCATCTTTAACCTCTACATGAAGCCACTTGTTACTTTAGTTACAATTAACAGAATCAAGATTCATCAATATGCTCTCCTCTGAAACCCTCTTGATAACAGCCTTGGAGATGAACGAACTAACACACACACACACACACACACAGACTCACACAAACCCACACACACACAAACCCACACACACACAAACCCACACACACACACACACAAACCCACACACACACACAAACCCACACACACACAAACCCACACACACACCCCCCCCACACACACAGACTCACACAAACCCACACACACACAAACCCACACACACACACACACACAAACCCACAAACCCACAAACCCACACACACACACACACACAAACCCACAAACCCACACACACAAACCCACACACACACACACAAAGCCACACACACAACACACACACACACACACACACACACACACACACACACACAAAGCCACACACACAAACACACACACACAAAGCCACACACACAAAGCCACACACACAAAGCCACACACACAAAGCCACACACACACACACACACACACACACACCCCCCTTGGATCAGAATGGAGAAAGGCTCTTCTGAAATGTGCTCAGATAGGGGAAGATATGGCAGAGCAAAAATAAAGGGTATTGCACAGCCTTGCCAAATGATTTGTAAGACCCATCTGTCAGACATGATTGATTACAATCCTGGAGGAAGTGCGGAATCCTTCCTCTCCACAGGACAGGTATGCGCCACAAAGGCACACTAAAGTGGTTTAATGGTTGTTGCCGCATGGAGGAGGGGTGGTAAGACTGAAGCCCTTGCTGGCCCAGGCGCCAAATGCCAGACCCACATCCATGGACTCAGGACTGGGGTGACTGTTGTACTATTGTGGGGGAAACCGGCTTTGCCTATATACCAGTCCTCTGGAGTAGCCTGTGAACTTTTTGAACTGGTTTGGGGAACTGCTTGTGGAGGTCGACCGACCCAGAGAGCTCATCACAGCTCTACTTTAATTAAGCAATAGAATGAAGAATCTGCCTTTTCACAGTAAAGGCATGAGCCATCAAAAAAGATATCCATGAGAGATGCAGAGCACGAAATTGGTGCCAACTGCTCTGGAGTAGTATCTAGGCCAGCATGGATAACATCTTTGGTCACGTCTTACCCATCATGAATGGTCTGAACCACAGAGATAATAGAGCTTCTGTTTGCATGTATGCCCTAATAGAGGCACTGGGCCAGAGAGACAAGTTCCTTACCTTGTGTAAAGCCTTTTCTGGTAGAGACATGGTCTAGCCGCAGAATCCTTACCTTTTAATTTCCCAAGCATCAGGCTAGATCCGGAAGAGTTCTGTTTGAGCAATAATCTTGCGCGCTGATAGGTGGCATTGGTCGGCTCCGCGTGACATCGACCACACCATAAGTGACGTCTGCGTCACCTATATAGGCGCCACCTCGGTGCACTGACATCAGTTACTTCTCACGACTTTCCACAACTGGAGCATGGATCTATTAAGTGCACTGGCATTGGGGTGGTTGTAGAACTAGAACCATGAAAGGGATCATCCCTGACCCTAAAAACCTGTCTGCAGTGGGCGGAGGATGGGTGGGTCAGTAAGGAATCTGAAGCTAGATCATGTAACAGATAAGAGGTTACCAAAGGTAAGCAATTTCCCCATCTGATCGAGTCATCTAGCCTCAGATACCTTGCCTTTGAATAGATACTCAAGCAATATCATTCCCGGAAGAAGGCCTGCGGACAAGTTTAGACCAGGAAATCCTGCCGGACAGAGAGGCCAAAATGGCCATCCCTAGGGACTTTACTGTCCAAGCAGTAGGGTTTGGTAAACGTGTGCAGGGAGGCCCACACTGCTGCATGACGAATGTCGAGGACTGGAACTCCACGTTGAAATTCTGTGGTAGCAGCCTTAGCTTTGGTGGAGGAAGCCCTTAAGTCTCCAGGAGGCTGCTTTTTGGCCCGAGCCTAGCAAATTTTGATGCAGAGGATGATCCATTGTGAGATAGTTCTCTTCTGCAAAGCATGATCCTTCTTTGATCCAACGTGCCCCAAGAAGAGAGGTTTGTCCACCTGTAACTCTTTAGTACAGTCAAGATGGAACAGCAATGCTCGTTTTGGGTCCAGACTAAGAAATGTATTTAAAATAGGGGATTCGAAAAAAGAGGGTTGGTCTGGCAGCATCAAGAAGGCAGACAAGTCAAAATCAACAATAAGACTTGAGAGAGGGGAGCAGGAAGAGGATCAATAGATCTTTCTGTACAATATGTTACAAATTTGTTCCACCAGCAGGCGTACACGGTCTTGGTAGAGGGACGCCTGGCAGTCAAAATAACACTACAGACTTCGAAAGGAAGGTTGAATGCTATCAACTGCTGCCGCTCAATCTTCATGCGAGAAAGCAAAGAGTTGACAGGTTCGAATGGAGGACCCTCCCTAGCTGCTGCAACAGAAGATCATACCGAAGGTGCAGCCTGATCGGAGGATCATTGCTCAGGATACCAGACTCTCCGTGCCCAGTCTGAAGCCACAAGAATGACTTTGGCCCAGTCACCCCTGATCTTCTTGAGCACTCTGGGAAGGGGTGTTTTTGGCGAAAAGGCATATAGCAGGCCTGAGCTCCACTCGAGACAAAAGCATCTCCATGCGACATTCACCTTGGAAATTCCAACGTGCAAAACTGCTGACATTCCACATTCTCTACAGAGGATAACCGGTCTAACCAAGTCTCTCCCGACTGATGAAAGACCTTGCGCTACTTCCGATTGGGGGGACACCACTCGTGACCCGCTAGGCTTCAACGGCTGAGTTTGTTAAGGCATACGCCCTGTTCCAGTAATGTCCAGAGACAAAGGGTATTTTCACAAAGGGTCCACAACCCCACCCCACCCTGTTTCTTGCAGTATCACATGGCGCTGGTGTTATCTGAACACCTGAACCTGCTTGCCCTTGATCGAGGGAAGGAAATCTTTCAATTCCAAGCGAATCGCTCAAAGCTCCAGCAAGTTGATATGGAGTCTAGATTCCGCCGGAGACCCGAGTCCTCTGATTTCCACCGCCCAATCACAGGAGTTACTCATCTGTCACTACTGTGTGATCTGGTTGGAGAAGGGAGAGGGGTCTGCCTCTGACCCAATTGTGGTTATCCAACACTGCAGGTCCTGTGCAGTTCCCTCCAATATCTGGACCATGTTGGAGAGATTCCCCTGATGCTGCGCCCACTGGAACGTTAGGTCTCACTGCGGAGCCCGTATATGCCATCTGGCATTTGACACCAGCATGATGCAGGAGGCCATGAGGTTGAGCAGCCTCTGAGTAATTCTCACCAAAATCCAGGAGAGAGAGTGAAACATCAGTTATCATAGACTGAATATCCTGGACTCGGCTTTGGGAGGATAGGCCCGAAACTGCACTGTGTCCAGAACAGCTCTGATAAAAAGGCACGTTTGAGAGGGAGTCAGGTGTGATTTCAGCGCGTCTGAAACGGAGTACGGTGTGACTTCAGCAAGTGGATAGTGAACCCTGGCAAAAGCAGGAGATTCGCCGTAGTCTGGAGGTGGGAGAAGACAGTCTGAGGCAAGCTCCCCTTCAACAACCAGTCATCAAGATAGGGGAAGACAGGCACCCATGATCTGTGAAGATGAGCAGCGACCAAGACCATCACCTTGGGGAACACCTGAGGGGCGCTGGTAAGGCTACAGGGGTGCACTGTGAACTTAAAGTGCTCATAGCCTACAGTGAACCACAGGTAGTGTCGATGGGCAGGCAGGACGGGAATGTGAAAATAGGCATCCTGCATGTTCAATACTAGCATCCAGTCTTCGGGGTCCAGGACAGACCAGACCTGAACCAGAGTGAGCATTTTTAACTTTTCCTTTTTGAGGGAGTAGTTGAGGGCTCGCAGATCTAGAATAGGATGAAGGCCCCTGTCCTTTTTCAGGACCCGTAGTAGTGAGAATAGCAACCACAGAAAACCAGCCGACTTTAGGTGCTGGAACTCTCTCTGTGACTCCCTTGGCCAAGAGAGATCAGACTTCCTCCTGAAGCAAGTTCCGACGGTCATCCGTCAGCCGGTCTTAAGTCGGCGGTATGGAGGGAGGGGTAGTCTCGAAAGGGAGGGAGTAGAGCTGTCGAACTAACTGAAGTATCCACTTTTCCGATGAGATGTTTTGCCAGTGGTGGGGGCGATGACTCACCCGGCCGCCCATTATTTTGAAGTGCCGGACTAGGAAGGTGTAGAGGCTGCAGGGGAGGAATGGACTGACTGCCTTTGGCTGCCTGACTCACGGGGTCAAAAGGAGCCGCGCCCACGGCTGCACAGAGGTTGCGGAACTTGTGTGGTCTTGTGGCTGGGATATGGCTAAAAGCACCTTCTGTGGCCACAAAAGGGGAGGAAAAAGCAGAAGGGGGACGGGTGGACACTGAAAGGCACAATGACTTGGCAGTACCTTGTGAATCCTTAAATGCGCTAAGGCGCTCCAGAGCCAGGTCTGCCTGGTCTTAGAAAAAATGGGTGCCATCAAAGGGCATGTCCATAAGGGAAGCCTGGACATCCCCAGAAAACCATAAGTTCTCAGTCAGGCGTGGCGCCAAACAACCACCATTGATGACACTGCCCTGCCCAGTGAGTCGGTAGTGTCAGGCCCACAATGAATGGTGAACTTCTCCTGTCTGTTACCGCTTGAGAAAGAAAGGTCTGGGCATCCTCCGGGACATGTGGCAGCATCTGCGCAACCATTTCACACAAGGAGTGGGTGTAAAAGGCCAATTGGCATGCAGATTTCACCGAATGCAATGCAAGCTACCGGAAGAAAAAATCTTCTTTCAACAACTATCCAGCCTCTTCCCTGTCGAGGGGTGCGTAAGGGAATGCGCCCTGTAAGGTAAAGGCTTGGCCCACAAAGCTCTTGGGGGTAGGGTGGTTGGTAAGGAATTTTGGGTTGCCCTGTGCAGGGCGATGACGGTGGGCGATTGTCCTTTTCACAGGAGCCCCTGTGCTGAGCTTGGACCAGGTTCCCAGAAGGACATCAGTCAAGGCCTCGTTGAAAGGCAGGAGGGGTTGAGAGGAAGAGACATCCAGCTGCAGAACCTCTGTCAATCGGTTTGTCTTGACTTTCACCGAAGGTCCAGGACCTCGGCTGCCCTTTTCACCACCATAGCATATGAAGCTCCCTACTCCATAGCCACGGTAGGGGAAGAAAGCAGGCCAGAATCAGGGGAGGTATACTAGAATATGCATGAATTGTATTTACATGCCTGACTTGTTCAACTGTTTGCCTCTTTACCTATGTATCACAGAAGATCTTGTACTGAAATGATTGATGAGCTATACACAATGTCTGTGAACACGTGTATATTACCTCCCTACCCTTTGTCTCTTATGTTCTGTCTGTCTGAATCTTTTGCACACTATGGGTGCCCCGAACAAGATGGTCATCACACTTCCCCGACTGTGCTCTCGAAGGAAAAATATGATTGACTCGAATGGCAAATATGGACTTCTTTACCCGTTTTTTCGTTCTAGGTGTTATAATTATATAAAAATAAAGCATCCATCATACATTACTTATAACATTCTTAATTTGGTAATGCTATTTGGTGACTGACTAAATGATAACCAATTTGCTTGAGATAGTCAGGCCTATTAACTCATCACCTTTTCTTTATCTTTAACATCCTGTATAAGATGGCCCCGCCGTGAGGTTCAATCTAGGTCCAGTGTAAATTGCGGACCTTCTCCTTGTGACCGCTCACAATCCTTTCCGGTTCCGGATTTACTTAAATGCAAGACTATAGCGACTCTGCACATTATGACGGCAGAAAGGGGAGGTGACGGTTCCTCCAGAATAGAGTTCGGCGTAGAAATGAGGTAAGTAATTGGGAATGCGCTTTAATAATTATGTTTCTTTCGCCACGCATTCTGTTCAGAATGATTGATTTACAATTTAATACTAATATGTCTAAGTAGATTGGACATGTAGCATCGATAAGACGGAATCGGTAGCGTTCATGATTGTATTGAATACATAGTCTTTGGATATATATTTTCCAACATTTTCGTGGCCCATTAACTACCTTTATGGTATGATGTATTTAACGAACGCTAGTAAAGGGAACAGAATGCTATATGTGCCCTTACGTTTCTGCTCACTATGACTCTTGAATACAGGCATTTTTCGAACAAACTATGAAGTAGTGGCGTTCGTGTATTAGAACTTCCTAATCTCAAATATGGGCAAGCAACTGGTTTCTCAGTGCAGGATAGCACACTTCCTCAATGCACATGACTTTTGCCTTCTTTGCCCGACACACCAACAGCTTTCAGTACGGACAACCAAGAGCATGGATGCTAACTAGCCCCATGCCAAAGAAAAAATGCCACTAAGTAAACTTCTTGTCAGTTATCAGAACAGTTAATTCTTTATATATGTATCACAGTCTTCTTATATATATAGTGTGGGAAGCAACCCTGTTCAATGTACATGGCGTTGCCTTTCCCGCCAGATATACTAATAGTTTTAAGTAGGGGCAACCAATAGCCCCCTGCCAAAGAAAGTGCTCCAGTCTTCTCACATTTTGTCGTTTACCAGAACGGTTAATTCTTTATACATGTAACAGTTTCTGTCGCCTCCTAAAGTATGTTACGGTTTTGATATTAAACAAGTGTGACAAATGGGTCCATATCCACTTGTAATATTGCCTATGCAGAACAGGCTACTAATGTGTCTATTCTGTAGTTCCGTATATATTACTCACTGAAGACTAGACATTGATTTTAGAATTATTCACGATGCAGTGCTGCCTACGTAGAACAAGTTACTACCAATATATGCTGTTATTTTTTCATTCTGTATAAACTGGTCCCTTAAGACTAGATATCTATTTTACAAAGAATCGTGATAGCCTATGTATGTTGACATGGGTTACCTATGCCATCACACTGGGTTGCAAATGTATGAATATAACTATGCCCAGTATTGTAGAGGTCACCATTAAATTGGTGTATAAGTTTCAAACGTATACAAGACAACTCGCATGTGCGACATTATTAGGACTTGTTTGGATTTGCCTTTCTTAGTTAATAACTATTCAATGTTTGAACAATTATATTTTTTGTTCATAGGAACTTATCATAGTGCCCCAGATGCCTTATTAACTATCTGCAAACGTTACTAGGAATACCTCTTTTTTACATACGTCTAATGTGCATCAATTTAGACGTTAATAGAGGATTTTTTAATTCAGACTATATCAATTCTTCTTATCAATAGAAAGCTCATGAATACGATCCCTTTGGATACAGGTTTATTTTATCATCAGCAGTAATGGAGACCGAAGATGAATGAGACACTGCTATTCTTAAAGTGAGCAATTTTGGTTGTACTAGTGACCAAAATTAATTTCCAATTAATATTCAGATCTGTGTTTTTGATGACTGTTAAACATCTACTTACATCTTTTTCAAGCTTTGAATGCTGATTTGACAGAATCATTCCGATGACATCCTTCGAGCCGTCTAATGTCTATATAAATGTTGACAATTTGGAGTTCATTAGTCCTATTCACTTCTCCTTTATTGTCCCATGTTGGCTTTGTCTCACATCAGTGGTGCTAAGAGCAGTTCTTCTCCCATGAGTATTCTTTACTTGTTGTATGCACTAAAGGGATCCGAGAATATCACATGAAGCTTTCCTTCTTGTTTACATTACTGTTGGTATTGGGCCTTCTTTTATTCTTCTGGCATAGCCAATCTTTGTGGCTAGACTGGATAAGACGTTCTTTTGCCCCTTCTTGTAATGTTTTTTAGATCTACTCTTCCTGTTATACCCTATTTGTACACTGTCCCATGTGGATAGGGTATATTTTTAAATTATTTAAGTAAGTAAGTAAGTAAGTAAGTAAAGGGGGTTTTGTCATGCGCAAACTTAGCCCAGTGGGCGTCAAGGCGCCTAATTCCAAATCCAGCTCATAACAAAAAACCCTGCAGCTCAACCTGTGTAGGCTCTGGAGAAGCACCACGTTTTTAAGGCCTTTTTGAAGAGCGATAGAGAAGGTAAAGTCTTCAACTTCATCGGCAGGATGTTCCAGAGCTGTGGCGCAACGACGGAGAAGGCCCTGGCTCCCCATCTGGTGAGCTTAAAACGGGGGACAACAAGTTGAAGTAAACCCGAAGAACGCAAACACCGAGTAGGGTGATAACGGGTAAGCAGGGAGCTGATAGCGCCATTAGATCCATCCTCGAGAGCTCTATAGGTCAGGCACAGAATTTTAAAATATATTCTGTGCTGAATAGGCAGCCAATGAAGGTCTCTCCTCGCAGCAGTAGCAGAAGAGGACCTGGGAAGATCCAAGACAAAGCGTGCAGCAGCATTCTGCACGATTTGCAGTCGATGTATGAGGCCCTTGTTGGATTCCATGTAGAGAGAGTTACAATAGTCTAGTCTGGAACCAACAAGGGCGACTGCAATCTGCTTGCGTGCTTGAAGAGACAGATAGCTGCGAATTCTATTGAGCGTCCTGATCACACCCCAGCAGGTCGAAACAGTCCGATTCACCTGTAGGGACATCGAGAGTGAAGTATCGAACACCACACCCAGATTTCTGGCAAATTGCGAGGGAGTGGGGCAGGTGCCAAGAGAGGAGGGCCACCATTCACTCGACCAGGTATCATGGTCCTTCCCAAAGACCAAGACCTCAGTCTTGTCGCCATTTAGCTTCAGCGAGTTGGCAACCATCCAATCTGCAACATGTTGCATACAGGACCTGAAGCTAGAGGCAGATGTTATGACAGAGGACTGAGTGAGTGAAACCATGATCTGGGTGTCATCGGCGTATGATACCACCTCCATCCCCTGCGATCTTACAAGCCTGGCAAGGGGGGCCACGTAGATGTTGAACAGGGTCGGACTTAATGCCGACCCCTGTGGCACCCCACATTGCAAAGACTTTGCTGGGGAGAGGTGGTTGCCGAGCATCACTCTCTGTTCCCTATCAAGGAGAAAGGAGTTGAGGAGACTCAGGGCCGAGCCAGTGACACCTGCCTCCCTAAGCCGAGATGTTAGGATGGCAGGGGACAGAGTGTCAAATGCGGCCGTGAGGTCCAATAGCACAAGAACGGTGGTTTGTCCAGCGTCAACCTTGCGTCGGATGTTATCGACTACAAAGGTGAGAGCAGATTCTGTGCTGTGTTGTTTTCGAAAACCATGCTGGGTGATATCAAGATACTCCGAGGCTTCAAGGAAGGAAGATAAGTGGCGATTCAGGTGTACTTCTAAAATTTTAGCCGGTGCAGGGAGCAGAGAAATGGGTCTGAAATTTTTCAGAAGACCAGGATCAAGTGAGGGCTTCTTAAGGAGCGGCCTCACAATGGCCTTCTTCCATATTGATGGAAAGGAGCCTTGAGCTATGACCTTATTCATCACCTCAAGCAGGGGAGGAAGGAGGCTGTTCCTACACTCTTAACTTTTTAAGAGGCAGTGGATCTAATGGAGAAGAAGACTTCGTCTTGTCCAAAAGAAGATTCAGTCCCTTCAAAGACATAGGGGGGAAATCGGAGAGGAGACTGGAAGGAACTATGTCCAATGCCTCAAAGGAGCGTATGCCTGGAAGATGATTTTCAACCAAGGAGAGGCGTTGTACTTCTAAGGAAGTATGAATGTCAAAGATTTTTTTATGAAAAAAGTCTGCAATGTCGTCACAGAGACGTTGAGAGCTAACTACGGGGTCAGGAAGTTGGAGGGAGCATAGTGAGTCCGCGATTTTGAACAGCTCCCTAGCGGAAGTGAGTGAGCTAGTCAGATTGGAGAAGTATTCCTGCTATTTAGGAGATAGCATTGTTTATATGTTGTTCTTTTTCTACTATTGTCGTTACAGCCTTGAGAAACTCACGCTAGGCACGAAACGCGCGTTGGCTGTTTCTCTTTGTTCTTTGCAACAAGGACTGGACCACTATTCACATCATGGAAGAGTTTTCATGATTGTGTTAACAAGATTTACATGTTCCAGCCCCTGCATTTTTTGTACTAAGTATAATAACTTGTTATTACAAAATAAATCTATGATTGACTACATAACTGTACTTTCCATGTTTCCTGGGTTACGAGGAACCTCTCTTCATTCTTTTCTTTCTAGGTCAGACTGACAGATTACTGTCTTTAATGTACACTGCAATATTGTGAGTACAAGGAAGTCTTTGCAAGTGTTCCAAAAGCTACTGTTGATTCTTATATTTTCTAAGCCTTAGGTACAGGGGTGTTTTACCCTGAGTGGCACTAACCCTACTTTTTATGTAAAGTTTACTCTCTAATGCCTACTTTGTAAGCCCATACATATAGCAACCTTGAGGTGCGACCCTTATATCCACCACACCCTTCCTGGTTTCCAGAATTTGGGGAGGTACCCAGGCCACTGGCCTCACCCAAATTTTCATACCGGTCCATTTCATATGCAGGCTGGATTCTTAAAGGGTCCGACGACCCCTTCCAATACTCCTCAATTCCTAGCCCCTCAAAATAAGGCTGAAGAGCCAACCTACGAACCAAGGGTGTCGTCGGTGATAGAAACGTCGGTAGGCACCGATCCAGCTTCGGGTCTCAGGATTAAGAATTGGGCTGGCGCCACCGGCAACGTCAGGAGCCCCGACATGGGGGCCAGAGCCAGCAAAGGTCACAGTGGCACGACTGTCGCCGATCCGGATCCATTGGAGGGCACCGGAGCCGCTGGCGCGGATCCCAATAGAGCCCCTCCTGAGCCTCCGTGGCCTGAAGGTGCACGGGAAGGGGGTCAGGTCGCACAAACATTAGGCACATGGCATCATAGAATTATTTTAGCTCGGCGGGGGCTCAGCTCCTGGAAATGCAGGGAAGTGCGTAGTCGACCCAGGTGCAGGTTCTGCAGAACGAAGTCTAGAGCGTCAAGGCTCCCCGAGCACGTTAGTTGGCAGATGGGGAGAGTTTGAAGCACACTTCGACTTCTTTGCTGCCTGTCGTTGGCGACGGAATCTGCGTTGGTAGGCACCAATCCGGCTACGGGTCGTCGTGGATAAGAATGGGTCTGGAATCTCTGGCAAAATCGGGAGCCTCGGCACGGGGGCCAGAGCCAGGGAGTACGCAGTCGCCTAGAGAAGATAGGCTCCTCGATTAAGTCAGTCGGCAGATGGGGAGAAGCTGATGCACACTTTGACTTCTTGAATTTCTTAAGCCTCTTACCGTACTGGCCCGATGACATTTAGCAGGTGGACGAGGACTTGCGACTCCCAGAGCTGTGCCCGAAACTGCCCCTCAACTGGGAACGAGACCTCCAAGGCAAATGGCAGGGAGCCAAGCGCAAGGTCGCAAGCAGCTTCGCTCCCCCAAAAGCCTTTGGAGCCATGGCCTGGCAGTTGGAGCACAACTTTGAGTCGTGGTTGCGCTCCAGGCACACAGTTTGAATCCATAAGTCATCTTCGAGATTGAGAAAAAACCTACAAACCAAAATAGTTGATAAAACTTCGAAAAAAGCCTGTCAAAAAGTGACAGAGGTAGCCCTCTTCACGGATAAGCGCTAGCTGGCACAGAAAGAAAAGAGCTGACGTCAGCGCGCCAAGGTGGCGCCTATTTAGGTGACTGGGTGTCACTTTCGGAGTGGACATCACTACTGGAGCGGACAATACCGATGTCTGGTGGAACCAACTGACGCCACCTACCATCGTGCAAGGGTTTTGTTCGAGCATAAGTCATGATGTCTTTGAAGTCAGCAATCTACAGCGTGCCCACAGGGATCACTTAGGGAATCGGTTCCACAACTGAGACATGAATGGTAGGATGGGGTAGAGTCCCACTTTGCCTTTTATGTTTGCGTTTGGATTCTGATTTGGACTTGGCCAGAGAACTTCGAATGTAAAGATGACCACTCACTGGAACAGCCTCTGGAGTGGGATCGAGTCCACGCCCATGACTAGGAGAGGGGCGTTACTTAATTTCTGCAAAGCACAGATTTGTTGCTCAGTCCTACAATACCCTTGGCTGCAGGAGGGCACATTTATCACACAATTCAAGTCCAGAGCTCATGCTGGCCCAAGACCAACATATGTATTCTAAAGTCACAGCATGGTTTAAAAGTTGTCTTTTAAGGAGAGAACATATTTCCCTAGCAGACTGGGATTTGTTTAGAAGTTAGGTTAGGTTAGCCGAAGAGAGGCCCGAGGGCCAAAGGGCCACAGAGATAGACAGAGGCATGGACTAACCAAACCTTAAGAGATGGAAAAAGGTGAGTTTTCAGTGCTTACCGGAATATCAGGTAGTTATCTAAGCTCTGGATGTGAACAGGAGGGCGTTCCACAGCTTAGCTGCCAGGATGCGAAAGGAGCGCTCACCGGCGCGAGCCCTCCTGACGAACAAGTTACTTACCTTCGGTAACGATATATCTGTAAGAAACAGTAGTTAGTATTAGATTCCTTACCTTAGAATATCCCCAGGCGTCAGTCTGGATCCGGAAACTTTTGCGTAGCAGTACCCCTGCGCGTCGGTAGGCGTCGTCTGCAGGCGTCTCCTGCGGCTCCGCGTCAGTCGTCGGCGTCGTGCGCCGTGATGACGTCGCTGGAGTATATAGACGCCGCCTCCGCGCGCTGACTTCAGTTCTTTGTACATAGCTTTTCCGCGCCAGAACACGCAGAGCCATGCGAGAACTAACACTGGTGCCATTTGAAACTAGGGCCCTGAAAGGGATGTCCTTAACCCTAGGTATCAGTTCGCAGAACGGGGAGGATGGGCGGGGCGGTAAGGAATCTAATACTAACTACTGTTTCTTACAGATATATCGTTACCGAAGGTAAGTAACTTGTTCATCTGAAAGAAACAGGTTAGTATTAGATTCCTTACCTTAGAATAGATACCCCAGCAATACCAACCCCGGTGGTGGGTCTGCGAACCGATACAATCCTACACCAGAAAGTCCTGGAGGACCGAACGGCCAAAGAAGCCATCCCTCCGGACTTTACTGTCCAGGCAGTAGGGCCTCGCAAAAGTGTGCAGCGAGGCCCACGTAGCCGCCTGGCAAATGTCCTGCAAGGGGACTCCCCGGCCCAGGGCAGTAGTAGCCGCCGTGGCCCGAGTGGAATGGGCCCTCAGCCCAACAGGAGGCTCCTTCCGAGCCAAAGAGTAGCACGCTTTGATGCACAGAACGACCCACCGAGAGATGGTCCGTTTATGTACCGCCCGTCCCTTCTCCGCACCCACGTAGCCAACAAACAGTTGGTCATCCACCCAGAACTGGCGTGTGCGATCCATATAAAATGAAAGTGCACGTTTTGGGTCCAGACGATGGAGCCGCTCTTCATCCTTTGAAGGATGCGGAGGCGGGAAGAAGGAGGGTAAGGTGATGGACTGCCCGATGTGAAAAGCAGAGACTACTTTGGGCAGGAAAGAAGGTCTAGTTCTCAGAACCACCTTGTCAGGATGAATGGACATGAAAGGAGGTTTGACAGAAAGAGCCTGGAGCTCACTCACTCTCCTGGCAGAGGTGATGGCAACCAGGAAGGCCGTCTTTAAAGTCAGGAGACGGAGAGGACAGGAATGAAGTGGCTCGAAGGGAGCACACATCAAGAAGGTCAGAACCGGGGAGGAGCCAAGCTCGCGTCCGAGATGGCCGCGTTTTAGCTCGGCTCCGTTCGCTCTCCTGTCTGCAACAAATATCCTGTACTTTATCCTGCCCCGGGAAGTATTCCACGATGTGCAGTGGAACGACGATAACTCACAGGCACTTACCGTTTGCTCCGGTGATTCCTGGGTGTCACGGATCCTGAGTTACGCCCCTGTCTGCTTCGGGGCCTCCGGAGCGGCCGGGCCTGGCACTCCTTGGCGGCGCCTGGGCTGGACGGGGCGCGGTGGCCGGCCCTTGGTGGTGGTGTGGAGTCGGTCGGAGGGGCCGATGTGCTAATAGACCGATTGCGGCCTCTCGGGCCTGGTCCGGCGATCCTGCGGCCTGGTGTTGGGGAGCTGACTTCCATGGACGGGGTTAACCGTACATCTGGCTCGTCTCCCCTTTGTTCTCCGGCCCGGCCATTTTGAGTTCCTCCGCCCGGACTCGGAGAACGGTGCCGGCGACGTGTGGGGTGCCGGCGCATCGCCTTCTTCTGGTGGCTCCCCTGCCTGCCCTGGTGGCACCTCCGCTGGTGGTTGCCGGTATCCTGTTTTGCCCCGCTGATATCCGGGCGGGGGTCGGTGTTCGCAGCGGCCCCGCCGGGCTTCTAAGATGGCGGCCGGCCCCGTGACTCTCGGCCCTGTGGGGACCGGCGATGCGGGTCCACCGCGCGGCACGTTTGCTGAATACTGTAAAGGTGAGCCTACGCTTGGCGACATCCTCGCCGCCCTGCGCTCCTGGGGGGCATCCATGACCGCACCGACCGCTATCCTGGAGAGGGGTCCCTTTGTTGGGCCTGCCGGACCCCCCTCGGTTTGTGCGGCTTCATCTCTGTTGTGTGCTGCTGGACCTTTCCTTGGGGTTGTGGACCTGGAGGCTGCTGTTGGTATGGATGTACGGGGGTCCGCTGCCCTTCTTCGTCCTGTGCCTCCTTCTACTCCGGAGGTTCCCCGGCTGGATCCCGTCTGGACCGACCTCGATGGGTCTCTTTTTCCTCTTTTGCCTCACATGGCCAAACGAAGATCCTGTGACGGCGCCGCTGGACCGGCTTTCTCCGTATTCTCATCGGAACTTTGCCTGCTTTGCCTGAAGTGGTTACTGTACTTTCTGGATCATCCGGGTCGCGATCGCTATAACTTGAGTGTATTTTTGATTCGACTCCCTGTTATTCACCTCCGGTTCCATGTGATCTGGTTCCTGGTGCGTTGTACGACTACAGTTTGCGAAAAACGAGGACAGGGTTGAGCTGATCTTGCCTCTGTGGACTGTTCTTTTGTGGTATGGTTGGGTGATCTGTTCATAATTGTATGATTATGTTTGATACGTCTTTACGTTCCTGGAGCTTATCCGTGTGTTTACTATCTTCCCGTGGGCACTGAGTATTTTCGGGCGGGGGGGTGGGAGCTGAAGGGGTTTTGATTATGTGGCTCCTCTCCAGCTGCTTTTCCCTGTTTTCCCTTCCCCCTCTTTTTAATCTACGTGATTCTTCCTTTCTTATATTTCTCTATATTTCGGGTTCAAATTAGGGCGACAGGCACGCTGCTGGGGGGTAGGCCATAGCCTTCTGCAGGGGTGCAGGGTGGGCTGTGCGGGGTGGTGGGGGGGTCTGTTTATTGTATCTTTCCCTGTTCCTCTTTTTGGTTCTATGGCTCTTATGTATCCCCTAATTTCGTGGCGCGGTGTCGGCACGTAGCCCCCCGGGGTGTTTGTGCTGGCATGGCCCTTTTGGTATGTCTGCTGTCACGGTTTACTACGCATTCATTTCTCCTGTTGCCACTAGTTCCATGTGCCGAATTAGTATTGGGTGCTTTGTTAGCCGTGGGGGGCGTGCACTGACGCTGCGCCCTCACTTTCCCCCTCCCCTTTTTTGATGTCCTCTTCCTCCCCCCTTTTTTTTTTTTTCCCTTTCCCCCCCCCCCCATTTTCTTTTCCTCCTTTGGGTGGTTGTAACGGAGGGCTTTTAGTTTTGTAAGCGTATTTTTCGCTGTTTTATTATTATGTGCCCTGGTAGTGGTGGGTGGGTGCTGAGCAGCGATTGAGATTGTTCTTGATGTGGGACTCACGTTCTACCTTTGCCAAAATGTACTGTTCTTTTGGTCTTTTCCTGTATTCGAGACTTCGGCTTGCTCACGGCCCACCACGGCCCTCTGGACTTTACAGATTGTCATTATCCTGTGACACCCTTTTCTCTATTATAAAATTAACCTACTTTTATCCTGTCCGTGTCGGCGACTCAAAGACTTGTTGCCTTTGCCTTTCATATGAGCTATTTAGAAATCCTGTTGTCTCTCCTGTATTGCCTCGTATGTCTTTTTCTCGTGGTGGCCGGCCCGGTGGGTTGTAGGCCCGTATCTGTGAGCGCCTTCTGTACAATAAAGGTTTTAAAAAAAAAATAAAAAAAAGAAGGTCAGAACCAGGTTCAAGTCCCACTGAGGCATCACAAACGGGACAGGTGGATACATGTGTGTGATGCCCTTCAAGAATCTTGTTACAATAGGGGACTTGAACAAAGAAGGTTGATCAGGCAGCCTCAGAAAGGCCGAAAGGGCAGAAAGGTAGCCCTTGATAGTGCCCAGAGCAGAGCCCTGCTGGGCAAGAGAGAGAAGAAAGAGGAGAACCTCGGAAAGAGGGGCAGAAAGAGGATCCACAGCCTTTGCTGTGCACCATGCTACAAATCTGTTCCACCGGCAGGCGTATACCGACTTCGTGGAGGGACGCCTGGCTGCCAGAATCACATCACAGACTTCAGGAGGCAAGTCGAATGGCCTCAACTGTCGCCGCTCAATCTCCACGCATGGAGGTGGAGGCTGGACAGGTTCGGGTGGAGGACCGTCCCCTGCTGCTGCGACAGAAGGTCCTCCTGAAGGGGCAGGCGGATCGGGGGACCGACTGACATGCTGAGTAGCTCGGGATACCAGTACCTTCGAGCCCAGTCCGGACCCACAAGGATGACTTGGGCCCGGTCGCGCCTGATCTTCTTCAGCACTCTGGGCAGAAGTGGTATAGGCGGAAAGGCGTATAACAGACCGCAACTCCACTCGCGCCGAAAGGCGTCGCCATGCGAGTGCCGTCTTGGAAACTCCAACGCGCAGAACTGATGACATCGCGCGTTCTCTTCTGTGGCGAATAGATCTAACCAAGGCTCTCCCCATCGCAGAAAGAGGCCTTGCGCCACGTCCGAGTTCAGACGCCATTCGTGATCCATCGAGCACCGACGGCTGAGTTCGTCCGCCCTGGCGTTCAGAGAACCGGCCAGGTGTTGAACCGTCAGAGTCACGCCCTGACGTTCCAGCCAGTGCCAGACACGCAGGGCCTCCTGGCAAAGGGTCCACGACCCCACCCCGCCTTGTTTGTTGCAGTACCACATGGCGGTGGTGTTGTCCGTGAACACCTGCACTACACTCCCGTTGACAAAGGGGAGGAATGCCTTCAGTGCTAGACGAATCGCCCGTAGCTCCAACAGGTTTATATGGAGCCGGGACTCCGCCGGAGACCAGATGCCTCTGATCTCTGCCTCTCCCAAGTGGCCTCCCCAGCCCTGGAGGGACGCGTCCGTCACAACAACGAGCTCCGGCTGGGGAAGGGAGAGGGGTCTGCCTCTGACCCAATCGCGGTCCGTAAGCCACCACTGCAGTTGTCTCGCAGTGCCCTCCAAGATCAAGACATGGTCGGACAAGTTGCCCTGATGCTGGGCCCACTGAAACTTCAGGTCCCACTGCAGAGCCCGCATCCGCCACCGGGCGTGATGCAACAGAAGGATGCAGGAAGCCATCAGCCCCAGTAGCCGCAGCGTCAACCTGACCGAAACCCGGGATAACGGCTGGAAGATGGGAATCAAAGCCTGTATATCCTGGACCCGCCGTTCCGGTGGATAGACCCGAAAGTGCGCCGAGTCGAGAACCGCTCCGATGAAAAGGAGCTTTTGGGAGGGACACAGGTGTGATTTCGGCACATTGATGGAAAACCCCAGCCCATGCAGGAGGTCTGCCGTCATCTGAAGGTGGTGGACGACTGTCTGGGGCGAGCCCGCCTTCAACAACCAGTCATCTAGATAGGGGAAGACTGACACCCCTGATCTGCGCAGATGGGCTGCGACCACCGCCATCACCTTTGTGAACACCCGTGGGGCGCTGTTAAGGCCAAAGGGGAGCACGATAAACTGAAAATGCTCCTGGCCTACCGTGAACCGCAGGTAACGCCGGTGGGCCGGCAGGACGGGGATGTGAAAATACGCATCCTGCAAGTCCAACGCTACCATCCAGTCTTGCGGGTCTAGAGCAGCCAAGACCTGAGCCAATGTCAACATCTTGAACTTCTCCTTCCGGAGGAAGCCGTTGACGTCCCTTAGGTCCAAGATAGGACGTAGACCCCCTTTGTCCTTCTTGGGTACCAGAAAGTAGTGGGAATAGCAACCACATCCTACTTCTGGCCCAGGAACGCGCTCGATGGCCCCCTTGGCCAAGAGGGCCGTAACTTCCTCCTGCAGAAGTGTCAAGTGGTCCCCCGACACACGGTGGTTCTGCGGTGGCATGGCTGGAGGAGTGGTCTCGAAGGGGAGGGAGTAGCCCCTTCGGACGAGCTGCAGCACCCACCTGTCCGATGTTATTGTGTGCCAGTGGGAGAGGTGATGGCGAACCCTGCCGCCCACCGGCGTCACATGGGCCTGAAAGCACGGACTAGGAGGATTTAGAGGCGGAAGCTGCGGGGGGAGGTGTGGACTGACCTCGCCGCTGTCCCCGACCGCCACCACGGCGGTTCCCACGGCCGCCGCCGCGTTGAGAAGTCTGTTGCGGCGCGTGGCTGGCAGCACGTGTGGGACCGCCCCTTCCGTGGCCACGAAAGGAGCGAAACGAACCCGTTTGCTGGCGCTGGGTCGAGAGACCCAAGGACTTGGCCGTGACCCTGGAGTCCTTGAAGCGTTCCAGCGCGTGGTCCGCTTTGTCGCCAAACAGGCGACTGCCATCAAACGGCATGTCCATCAATGCATTCTGGACATCTGCCGAGAAATTGGCGGATCTCCACCGTCGTGGACATCGCCCTGCCCAGTGAGTCGGTCGTATCAAGACCACACCTTATGGCGTATCTCGCTGCGTCTCGGCCTTCAATCATAGCCTTGCCGAGCTTAGCCCGTACCTCCAGCGGGCATTCAGGCAGCAGCTCCGCGACCGTATCCCACAGAGAGTGGGTGTAGCGGCCTAAGAGGCATGCGGTGTTGCAAGACCGCAGTCCCAGACTCAGGGACGAAAAGACCTTCTTACCATACTGGTCGTACCTCTTAGATTCCCGGTCGGGCGGGGCCGACGGGAATGCGTACTGGGAAGTCGAGGCCTGGATCACCAGGCTCTCAGGGGTGGGATGGGTGGACAAGTACTTTGGGTCATCCGTACACGGACGGTGGCGTCTGGCCACGTTCCTATCGACAGGCGAACCTGAAGCGGGCCTGGACCACGTGCCCAGAAGAACGTCAGTTAAGGCCTCATTGAAAGGCAGCAGTGGCTCCTGTGGGCATGACTGCGGTTTGAGTACCTCAGTGAGGATGTTAGTCCTCACGGCCGCGACGGGGAGCTCAAGGTGTAAGGCCTTGGCAGCCCTCATCAACACCACTGAATAAGCTGCCCCCTCCTCCGATGCCACGGTAGGAGGCGAGACAAAGCCAGGGTTGGGGGAGTCATCCAGACCACTGGCGTCACCCAAGTCACCTGTCCAGTCCACATCGTACTGACACTCGCGGGTCAGAGGGTCCTCAGTCCCCTCCCGCTCCTCTCCGCAATCTATATCCTCACCATATTCGGAGTCAACAATGTAGACCGGCTCCCCGGGGTCAACAGACCCCCTCGGCGTCGGGCGACGCCGGTCCGACTCCGCGTCCGGAGTCGGAGAGGGAATGGGGGCGGCGCCGCCCGGAGCCGGCGCCGGAGCCCCGGCGCCGCGCGGGGGCGGCACAGTGGGTTGCCCCGATGGAATCGGCGCCGGAGAGGCCGGTGGACCAGCCGGCGTCGACCCTGAAGGCCCCTGCGGCGCCGGAGCCGTCGGCGACGTCGGGGCCGGAGCACCCGACGGCGTCGAGGCAGGAGCACCCGAACCGCTAGGGCCCCCGGACGGGACCACCGGGCCCGCAGATGCCGTAGGCCCCGTCGGAGGAGACAGAGGCGTTCCTCATGGCCATGAGGGCACTATCTCCTCGGGCGTCGCGCCTTGCCCAGGGACCGTAGGGTATGGAGCAGGCCGCGCCGGCGACTCACGAGGAGCCGCGGGGGTGGGGCCACCCGAACCCCCGGCCGCATCGCGCGAGCGTTGGGGGAGTCGGGGGTACGATGACGACGCCCCGACTTCTTGTGCTTCCTACCAGAGGAATGGTGACGACTCTCGGAGCGCTCGTGACGGCTCCGCGACCGCTCCCTTGATCGCTCCCTAGACCTCCGTCCGGACCGGGACCGCTCTCGACGCGGGGCCGACACCCGGAGCTCGAGTAGCTTGCGGGACCGCTCCAGTCTAGCTTTATTCGTCAAGGCCCGGCAATCGACGCAGGCGTCCACGTCGTGGTCCGGGCCCAGGCACCGGAGGCAGAGTCGGTGATGGTCCGTGACCGACATCGTGCGGTCACAGCCGTCACAATTCTTAAAACCGGGCATCCTACCGGCACCTTAAGAGTAACAGAAAGATTCAAAAACTTTGGTCAAAAGACCGGAGTACTGCTCTTCGGATCTGCGCTAACTGGCGCGGAAAAAAGAAGAACTGACAGCGCGCGGAGGCGGCGTCTATATACTCCAGCGACGTCATCACGGCGCACGACGCCGACGGACGCGGAGCCGCAGGAGATGCCTGCAGACGACGCCTACCGACGCGCAGGGGTACTGCTACGCAAAAGTTTCCGGATCCAGACTGACGCCTGGGGATATTCTAAGGTAAGGAATCTAATACTAACCTGTTTCTTTCAGATCCGGGGGACAATTGCGAGGTGTTGACCTGTTGAGCGAAGGTGATGAGAAGGAACGTAGGCGGAGAGCAGGTCAGCCAGAATGCCAGGGAGTTCAGGATCCTGAACGCAAAGCAGAGAGACTTGAACTCCACCTGTTTTGCTACTGGCAGCCAGTGAAGTTGACGAATAGCGGTGGAGGTGGAGGCATCGTCTAGGTAGTCCTAGAAGAGTTCTGGCAGCCAAATTTTGGACTCTCTGCAGTCTCACAATCTGCGTCTTGTTGGCCCCCAAGTAGAGCGAGCTTTCGTAGTCCAATCTCGAGAGCACGGATGCCTGGACAATCATCTGTAGGATGGAAGGGTCGAAAAAACCCAGCAGGGGTTTAAGGCCGCGCTTGATGCCAAAACATGTCGCTGCCACCTTCTTAGTCTGGGTTTGGAAACTCAAGGCCGAATCCACCCAGACCCCAAGGTTCTTCACCACCAGTTTGGGGGTGGGTGCCAGGCCCAAGGTAGTGGGCCACCACAGTTAACTCCATAGCTCAGGATCTTTTGCAACCAGCAAGTCCTCTGACTTTCTGGCGTTGAGCTGGAGACAGTTGGCAGTCATCCATCCTGCGACATCCGCGAGACCACTCCGTAATTTTGCAGCAACGTTCAAACAATCATCGGAGAGGGCGACTACTAATTGGTTGTCATCAGCATATGACACTATAGTCAACACTCGCCTCTTGGC
Organism: Lissotriton helveticus; assembly: GCF_964261635.1. Classification (NCBI taxonomy): domain Eukaryota; kingdom Metazoa; phylum Chordata; class Amphibia; order Caudata; family Salamandridae; genus Lissotriton; species Lissotriton helveticus. Next base: position 143,754,020 of record NC_136058.1, on the reverse strand, counting down.
TTCCGCAGCTTGGGGCTTAACATACAGGTTGAAAAGCGTTGGACTTCACGCAGAGCCCAGCGGCACTACCTGTTTGATAGGATGGTAACTGGAGGTGAAAGGGGGGGCCGACATCTGGAAGGACCGGTCAGAGAGAAAGGAGATAAACCAATCCAGGGCGAGGCCCCTTATGCCAGCCTCCTTCAACCTTTGTAAAAAAATCTTGGGAGAGACCGAATCAAATGCAGCACTAAGATCCAAAAGGATTAGTGCCAAAGTGCGTCCCTCATCCAGTGCTGCTCTTAGATGTTCAGTCGCAGCTAAGAGGGCAGACTCCGTGCTCAGACCTGGGCGAAACCCGCACAGGGAGGAGTCCAGTATGTTATTGTCCTCCAAGTAGCCTGACAAGATGGAATTGATATAGGCTTCGAAGATCTTAGAGGCCCAGGGAAGTAGGGAAATAGGGCGAAAGACCTCCGGTTTAGCTGGGTTGAGGGAGGGCTTCTTTAAAAGTTGCAATACCCTGGCCTGCTTCCATAACCTGGGAACCTTGGTCATTGACAAAGACATGTTGATGACCTGGCCCAAAGGTGCGAGTAGCACAGAGAGCAGTCTCATCATCTGTTCGGGCTTCATAGGGTCAGCTGAGGAACCAGATTTAACCTTTCAGCAAAGTACACATAGCACCTCCTCGGACACTGGCGGGAAGGTGGCCAGTGTATGGGCGGCAGGGGGTGCAACCCCAGGATCGGGGCCCGTGGTAACCTGAGGGAAGGTCTTATAGATGTTATCCACTTTAATTATAAAGAAGGCGGCAAGGTCCTCACAGTGCTTGTCAGACTTGATGGAAAACGTCACAGGTGCCCCAGCATTTTTAAGGTTCTTAAGAATAGAGAAGATCCCTTTAGAAGGATTGTGGCTGTTTTTGATATCATCGGCTAAATGTGCTGCCCGTGTTTTCTGGACAGCCCTATGATATTTCTTAATGGCAGCCTGGTAGCAGCATTTCAATATGGGATCAAAGTCTCGCCCTCTCCATCCGTTTACATGCTTTACACATATTGGTGAGGTTGGTGTTATACGATGGGTTTGATTCAGTGCTTCAACAATTAGATTGTTTGGCAGGGATCATGTCATCCAACAGATGTCGTAGCCAGTCTGATAGTGCTTCATTGGTGACATCCGGATCTTCCGGCCAGGTGGGCACGCTCGAGGCGAGGATGGAACTGAGATGATCAAAGTTAAGTTTGTGCCAGGGACGACGGAGCAAGAGCTTCTGGGGTGATTTTCGAGAGGGCACAGAAGTGGTCAGAAGGCAGACAAAACTGCTTACATGCTACGCTCTGTCACTTCGGGGAAGTATGGAGCCAATGCGGCGCTATAAAGCGCATTCAACCAGCACTGCTGGGCGAAAGTTTCCGGATGCAGTCTGGCACCTGTGGATTATACTTGGGTAATGAATCTGCAGTTATAAGAATCAATCAGAAATACAACTACTTGAAACCCACTAGCTACCAGCTTTAAACCACTTACTACATCTAAGACATGCTGCATTACCTCTAATCTCTGATCCTTTCACATTCTATACCCTCTGTACTGAAACTCCCTACCACAAGACACTCTGTTTCCTCTCTAGGAGCTTTCAAAACATTATTTATAAAAAAGACACTTATTGTAACTTGTCAGAAATAGTGAACCACTCCCAACCTTGCTATAAATATATCATTCATATCAGGTTCAAAGCCTTTCAAATGCTTATATATCTTGTCTGTTTAGGATCCTCTAGCTGGTAATTTAATTAAAAGTCTAGTAATTGCAATGTGTAAGAGGTTCAATTTGTACATGCTGGACACAAATATTATGTATATATGTCATAGAGCTAGTTAAATGGTCTATCAGATACAATTGCACCCACAGAACAGGTCAAATCAAGTCATACAACATTATCTTTAAACTAGGATAACCATTCTATCTCAATTGATGAATTAATCAATAAAGATTCTATCATCTCAGAAATTTTGCTGCAATCAAATAAATATATATACATACACAGAGTAAATATAAAAGCAAAACTTGTGGGACAAAACATTAGTAGTGATAGATTCCTTACCTTAGAATTACCCCCAAGCGTCAGACTGGATCTGGAAAGTTTTTGTCAGCAGTACCCCTGCACGTTGGAAGGTGGCGTTGTGCGGCTCCGCGTCCATCATTGGCATCGTGGTCGCCGAGATGACGTTGTGGCAGCTACTTAGATGCCGCATTTGCATGCTGATGTTAGTTCTGTACACTACTTTCCGTGCCAGAAAACGCAGTGCAGTGCAAGATACTGACCACTGGTGCCTTGAAACTAGGGCCCTGAAAGGGACGACCTTAACCCTAGAAATCAGTTCGCAGGACGGGGAGGATGGGTGGCCAGTAAGGAATCTATCACTTCTAACGAAAGTAGGTAACTTGTTCATCTGAAAGAAACACATAGTGATATACTCCTTACCTTAGAATAGATACCCCAGCAACAACAACCCCGGTGGTGGGTCTGCGAACCAAAATCACACCAGGAAGTCTAGGAGAACAGAAGACCAAAGAAGCGGTCTCTCCGGACTTGGCTGTCCAGGCAGTAGTGCTTAGTAAAAGTGTACAGCAAGGCCCGCGTAGCTGCCTGACAGAGGTCTTGCCGAGGGACACCACGTGCCAATGCTGTAGTGGCTGTAGGTGCACTGGTGGAATGGAAGCGCATCCCCTATAGAGCTTCCTTTTTAGCCAAAGAATAACAGGCTTTAATACACAAGAGGACCCATCGGGAGATAGTCAGTTTGTGCACTGCCCGACCTTTTTTGGCGCCAACGTAGCCAATTAAGAGCTGGTCATCCACCCAGAACGGTTGTGTGCGGTTCAAATAAAGAAAGCATACGCACGTTTTGGGTCCAGACGGTGGAGCCTCTCTTCCTCTCTAGAAGGATGCGGAATGAAGGTGGGCGAGGTGATGGTCTACCCGATGTGAAAGGCAGTGACAGCCTTCGGCAGAAAGGATGGACATGTCCTGAGAACACATTGTCCGGATAGACAGATAGAAAAGGAGGCTTACAAGAAAGAGCCTGGAGCTCACGCACCTTCCTAGCGGAGGTGATGGCAAGCAGGAAAGCAGTCTTCAAGGTCAGCAGACAAAGAGGGCAATTGTGCTGAGGCTCAAAGGGAGCGAACATTAGATATGTAAGAACCAGATTCAAGTCCCACTGTGGCATTATGAAAAGAATAGGAGGGAAAAGATGAGTAATGCCTTTGAGAAATCTATTTACAACAGAGGACTTTAAAAGAGAGGGCTGATCAGGAAGCCTAAGAAAGTCAGAAATAGCAGAAAGGTAGTCCTGGATAGTGCCCAGAGCAGAGCCCTGCTGGGCCAAGGAAAGAAGAAACAGAAGAACTTCTGAAAGAGGGGCAGAAAGGGGATCCACACCCTTTGCTGTGCACTATGCCACAAAGGTGTTCCAGCTGCAGGCATATACCAACTTAGTGGAGGGACGCCTGGCTGCCAGAATGACATCACAGACTTCAGGAGGCAAGTCAAAAGGAATCAACTGCACCCACAATATCCACGCAAAGAGGTGGAGGCTGTACAGGTTCGGGTGGATGACCGTCCCCAACTGCTGCAACAGAAGATCCTCCCGAAGAGACAGTGGGATCGGGGGATCAATTGTCATACTGAGTAGCTTGGGATATCAAACTCTTCGAGCCCAGTCCGGTGCCACAAGAAGGACTTGGGCCCAGTTGCGCCTGATCTTCTTCAGCACTCTGGGCAGAAGTGGTATAGGCGGAAAGGCGAACAACAAACCGCAACTCCACTTGAGGCGAAAAGCGTCGCCTAGCGAGTGCAGTCTTGGAAATTCCAACGCGCATAACTGCTGACATTGCGCGTTCTCTTCGGTGGCAAATAGATCCAACCAAGGCTCTTCCCACTGTTGAAAGAGACCTTGCGCCACGTGCGAGTGAAGATGCCATTCGTGATCCATCATGCACCTGAAGCGGAGTTTGTCCGCCCTGGCGTTCAGTGAACCTGCCAGGTGTTGAACCACCAGGGAAATGCCCTGCTGTTCCAGCCATGTCCAGAGGCCCAGAGCCTCCTGACAAGAGTCCACGACTCCACACCGCCCTGTTTTTGCAGTACCACATGGCGGGGTGTTGTCGGAACACCTGCACTACCTTCCCTTTGACAGAGGGAAGGAATGCCTTCACTGCAAGTCGGATCGTCCAAAGCTCCAGAAGGTTGATATGGAGCTTGGACTCCGCCAGAGACTAGAGGCCTCTGATCTCTACCTCTCCCATGTGACCTCCCCCATCCCAGGAGGGACGTGTACGTCACCACTGTGTACTCCGGTTGGGGAAGGGAGAGGGATCTGCCCTGGACCCAATATCGGTTCATGAGCCACCACCACAGCTGCTGTGCAGTGCCCTCCGAGATCTGGACGTAATCGGACAGTTACCCCTGATTCTGGTCCACTGGAACTTCAGACCCCACTGTAGAGCCCGCATGTCATCTGGCATGAGTGACCAGCTGGATGCAGGAGGCCATGAGGCTCAGCAGCCTCAGGGTCATCCTAACCGAAACCCAGAATAGAGGCTTAAAGATCTGAATCATAGCCTGAATATCCTGGACTCGCCGTTCAGGTGGATAGGCCCGAAACTGCGTCGTGCACAGTACCGTTCCGATGAAGAGGAGCTTCTGAGAGGGAATCAGGTGCGACTTCAACACATTGATGGAGAACCCCAGTAAATGTAAATGCAGGAGGTCGGCTGTAGTCTGGAGGTGGGAGATGACTGTCCGGGGCGAGCCCACCTTTAACAGCCAGTCGTCGACATAGGGGAAGACTGGAACCCCTGATCTGCGCAGAAGAGCTGCGACCACCGCCATCACCTTCATGAACACCTGAGGGGCACTGGTAAGGTCATAGGGGAGCACAGTGAACTGAAAGTGCTTGTAGCCTACCGTGAACCGCAGCCAACGCCGGTGGGGCGGCAGGACGGGAATGTGTAAATATGCGTCCTGCAAGTCCAACGCTACCATCCGGTCGAGAGCAGACAAGACCTGAGCCAGTCAGCATCTTGAACTTGTTCTTCCGGAGGAAGCGATTGACGTCCCTGAGGTCAAAGATAGGACGCAGGCCCTTGTCCTTCTTGAACACCAGAAAGTGGTAGGAGTAGCAACCACGTCCTACTTCTGGCGCAGGAATGCGCTCAATGGCCCCCTTGGCCAAGAGGGCCGCTACTTCCTGTTGAAGAAGTTCCAAGTGATGCCCCGACATGCGGTGGTACTAGGGTGGCATGGCTGGAGGTGTAGTCTCGAAGGGGAGGGAGTAGCCACTCCGGACTATGTCTAAAACTCATCTGTCCGCAGTGATGGTGGGCCAGTGGGGGAGGTGATGGCGGATACTGACGCCCACTGGTGTTTGATGGGCCTGAAAGACCGGACTAGGAAGGTTTTGGGGTAGTAGTGGTTGGGATGGAAGTGGACTGCGGTTCCCACGTCTGCGGCCTCGCGGAGACTGCTGCTGCTGCAGCCTGTGGCTCTGAAGCAAACGTGCTGGGCTCCCCTTCCGTTGCCGCGAAAAGAGCAAAAAGCAGACGGCAGAGGAGGGCTAGTGGACGACAGGCCCAAGGACTTGGCCGTAGCCCGTGAGTCCTTAAAACGCTTGTTGACAAAAAGGCGAATGCCATCAAAGGGCATGTCCATCAGGGTGATCTGGACATCCCCCGAGAAGCCAGTAGTCCTCACCCAGGCGGGGCGGTGGAGAGCCACCGTCGTGGAAATCGCTCTGCCCAGCAAGTCGGTGGTGTCAAGGCCACATCGTATTGTGAACTTGGCTGCATCTCTCCCCTCAGCAATAGCCTTCGAGAGCACTGTCCGTGCTTCCTCCGGACAATGAGGCAGCACTTGCGCCACCATATCCCACACAGAGTGGGAGTAGCGGCCCAAGAGGCATGCGGTGTTCACAGACCGCAGCCTTGAACTGGCGGAAGAAAAAACCTTCTTCCCAAATTGTTCCAGTCTCTTGGATTCCCTGTCCGAGGGTGCGGTAGGGAATGCGCTCTGGGACGTTGAAGCTTTAACAACGAAGCTCTCAGGTGTGGGGTGTTGGGAGAGGAAAATGGGGTCGCCCGGGGCGGGCGATGGCGTCGGGCCACGTTCCTATCCACAGGAGCCCCTGTGTTGGGCCTGGACCAGGTGCCCAAAAGAATGTCAGAAGGTGCCTCATTGAAAGACAGCAGTGGCTCCGCCGAGGTAGCCACCGGCTGACGCACTTTTGTCAGGAGGTTAGTCCTGATGGCCACAGTAGAAAGCTCGAGGGGAAGGGCCTTGGCCGCCCTGCGCAACACTACTGTGTAACTAGCACCCTCCTCCGTAACCAAGGTAGGAGGAGTGAGCATGCCAAGGTCAGGGGAGGTGTCGAGACCACTGGCATCCCCCAGTTCTTCTGCAGAGTCTGGGTCATACTCACACTGAGCTGTGAGATGGTCTTCAGACCCCCCTAGTCCTCCCCTTCCTCCTCAGACTGATGTACAGGCCGAAAATAAGGAGGCTGGACATTGGGGTAAAAAGACCTCATCGGCGTATGAATCGTGTCGGAGCGGAAACCAGGGGTGGGGGCGACCGTTGCCACGGGCGACGTCGGAGATGGTGCCGGTGGGATCGACGTCAGTGGAGGTGTCACAAGGTCAACTGGCATCGACCGGGATCCAGGCTTGGATTCATGGTGGTCCTGCAGCGTCGACAGCGATGCCACAGTACAGGGCTAGAACCTCCAATCAAGCCCGGGGGGCCCACAGGCGCACTGGCTGGGCCCAACAGCCCTAAGAGGTGAGCCAGGGTTGACAGAAATTCCTGCAGCTGGGCCAGAGTCGCCGACGGACCCGGGAATGGTGGGTGGGCAGGCGGTAAATGCATAGACTCCACCAGGGCAACAGGGAAGGCAGCTTCAGCCACGTCGGGCGAGGGTTGGCCGGAGAGCAATGGCGCTTCTTCAGCTTTTTGAAACGCTTCGTCTTACCTAACCAGAGTGCGAAGACTTTGATCCTGATGAACTGCCGGACTTAAAGCAACTTTCTGGACCGCTCCCACAAAGTCTTCTGCGCCATGGCCGGGCAGTCGGAGCACGACTTGGGGTTGTGGTCGCGCACCAAGCAGTAAAGAGACACGCGGTGTGGGTTCGTCACCGACATCATGCGATGACAGTCCCCACAGGTCTTGAAGCCGGGCATCCCTACTGCACCAGGAGTCGATTAACTCGAAAAAGAGAGACAAAAAGTGACTGGGGGTACCGCTCTCTCCAGATCTGCACTTGCAACCGCGGACAAAGAAAGAACATGACGTCTGCGCACGAGGGCGGAATCTAAGTAACTGCTGCAATGTCATCTCTTCGACCACGACGCCAACGACTGACGCGCTAGAGTACTGCTGATGAAAACTTTCCGGATCCAGTCTGACACCTGGAGGAAATCTATCACTAACGTATTTCTTTCAGATCAGAGTTTATCAATCCAATTTGAACATAACGCATTCCATGTTAATATGTACAAATAAATGTTAAAATTATGTATACAATGTCAGTCACATAGGAAACAATATATATCCACAAAATACCTCTGAACTTGGTGATCCAAGTAAAACATCAATTGTGAAGTCGGCTACACATGGCAGGTTATAGAAAGAACCTAAAATAAAAACATATCAGTTGGGGAATAAATGGCTCTATGGTCTCAAGAATAATTCTGTAGTCACTATTATTGAATAAAATGTAAGACACTGCATGTTTGTGAAACCATAGACATCTGTTAAGCAGGAGCGGATTGTTTAAAAGTCATTTTGATGTGCAGAAGTTTCAATCTAATTTGCACATCTTTAAAAAAAATCACAAAATAATCCACTTTCTACCCCCAGGAGAAGGTGAATATACAAGTTACTTACCTTCGGTAACGATGTATCTGGCGAGACGATTCTCACCGCAGAATACTTAACGTAGAATTATCCCCAGGCTTGAGACTGGATCCGGAAAACTATTTTGCCACAGCTTCCCAGCGCGCCGGGGGGACGGCACCACTTGACTCCGCCCTGACGTCGTCCGTTACGTCAGCGAGCATACATAAGTCTCACCCCGGCACGCCTACGTCAGTTTTTCGGGGAACTTTTCCGCGCCACAACACGGAGCCATCACCAACAAAAACTGTGAGAATACTGAAACAGTGTGCGAAAAACCCCTCTAACAGAAGTGAAATAAACAAATGGTGAGGAACAGCACCATCCAGAATAGTGCCAGGTACAAGGCACCAAGATCTAGAATTAAAGAACAGGGCACCGCTACTGGAAAGCAATCCTGCCAACAATACAACAGCCTCCCCGGGGCAGAAGCATGTGCAAAATACACAGCAGACGAAGAAGACTGCAGCCACCGCCCGTAACAGTAGGGTCACCAAGGTCAGAACAGAGAGCAATGACCATTCAACCTCTGACAACACCAGCAGGGAGAAGTCTCCCGAAAAGGTAAGGGCCGAGACCCAGCCAAGGTACCTCAACCCCAAAGCTTGCCAAGAGTCAGAAGTGCAAGCACTAAAGGAATAAGAACATGAGCGAACCCACATTGGAGACCAGGGTGCAGGAGCGCAGAAGTGCCTATAAAAGTCAAGAAAGGAGCAACAACAACAAGGCAAGCATCCCCCGAAGGAGAGAGTAATAAAGGGCACTCGCAAAAGACAACCACCCGGAGACAGGCGCGTGCAGAAGACCAAGAGGGCCCACGCAGAACGGGGAGGAAGGACAGGTCGTGAAGGAATCTGGCGCTAGAATCGTCTCTACCAGATACATCATTACCGAAGGTAAGTAACTCGTACATCTGATAGAGACTACTAGCCGCAGATTCCTTAACGTACAATAGATACCCTAGCCATACCCAAGGGGAAGGAGGGTCTGCGAGAGGACCTCCCCAGCTCAGGCGAACCCAAGACCCCGACAGGGGACAAATCGCCGGGACAGGGAAATAACCCAGTCCTCCCAAACAGGGATGAGCCACAGTGACAGGGTAAAGAGCCCAATTCCTCCCCCTCCCCCCCGAAAGCAGACTATAACCTCAGTGCCGCGGAGAACACTGCCTCACAGCGGATGTGTCACAACGACAAGCTGCAGCCCCACCCTCACCAAGCAGGAGAAGGAAGGGCAATGCGAAAGGAGTCCATCAGCCAATGTATCAGGGACCTCCACCGGAAGCCCAAGGTTCAGGCAATACGAAGAGAGACAAGCAGCCAATGTACTAGGGACCTCCCTCGGAAGCCACAGGTACAGGCAATGTGAAAGGAGGCCAGCCGCCAATGCACCAGGGACCTCCACCGAAAGCCCCATGTACAGGCAACGCAGGGGAGTACCGAGGAAGAAGAGCAACCCAGAGAGTCCAAGGAGAAGAGCAGAAACGAGGGCAAGAGCCCTCCACCGGGAAAAATACCCAATGAAGAGGACGGCCGAACGCATAATAATAATAATAATAATAATAATAATAATAATCCACATTTGTAAAGCGCACAATCACCCGTAAGGGTCTCTAGGCACTGGGGGCCGTCAGGAAGATTAAGCGAGCTATTGCCCAGTCACCTGGTGCTGGGCTAACCTGCCGCCGGAGCCGGGGATCGAACCCTGATCCCCAGATTCCAGCGTCAGTCGCCCTGGCCGCGGCGCCACACCTCTCCCGCATCATAGCTGGATGCCAACAGGCCAAACAGAACAGCGCCTCAGTAATTAAGGCAGGTGGTAGAGAAAAACAGAGTCCCATAAAGCTCCCGAAAAACCAGAAGCAGGGGTGCCAGGACCTCACTCCAAGACCCCTGGCCGTGGACCAGAAGAACCGGCGGGTGCAGTTGGACGCTGACCAGCGCCACTAAACTAAACGTCCAGACCACAACGTCCAGGCGGGCACAGCTGGGTGCCAACAAGCAACCAGTCGAAAAACAAGAGGAGAAACAATTAGGATGAACCAAGTCGTCAACACAGGAAAATAACCCTTCTGGACACCAGAAAAAAGGATCAGGCCAAACGGCAGACAAAGGATAAAAACACTGCAGCACAACGCCGCAGATGCCCAAGAAAACGCACCAGCAGTATACAGCAATACCAGGAAGGGCAAGGGATCCGCAAGAGGGAGTCCACACCTACCCAGTGTAAGACAGGGCTATCCAATAGCTACACATGCCCCACGTAGGGCAGGACACAGCCCAATAAGTATGAGACTACTCTTAGGGAAGAAAATCCAGCATCAGAGACAAATCAGCAAGCCTGTGGCAGAAACAACAGAAGGCTTAGTAAGCAGCCCAAAAAAGAACACTCTGCCAAAAAGAAGCTGAACCAGCAGCCAACTGAAGTGGTAGACCAACCGAGGGCACAATATCTCTCACAGAAAGTGTAACGTCCACCCCACACCAGATTCTAGGATAAGTGGGAGAACCCCTCCCACTAAGACCCGGAGGATCAACAAAACCATCTACTGAGGAGGAGGAGGAGGAGCAGGAGGACGGAGCCCTGCAAGAAGACGCTGAATGGCGGAGTCTGCATGAGTGTTAAACAAAAGGACCCCGTCAAAGGGTAAATCAACCCTGATATTTTCAGGAAAAACAGCATCACGGAGCCAGGCATGGCGACGGAGAGCCACAGAAGTGGCCAAAGCACGGCCTAGAGCATCGGCGACACCCAAGGCCGCACGAAGAATAAATGCGGCCAACTCCCTGCCATTTAATACATGGCTCCGTAAGTCAGCATGGGCACTCTCATGAGGAACTTGAGAAAGAAGGGACTCCACAGATCCCCACAGACTGGAAGAAACCCTGGCAATACACACAAAGTGTTAAGCGCCCGCAAGGCAGCGCTAGAGGAACCGAAGACATTACGCCCCCATGAATCCAACCACCGGGCCTCCCGAGACGGAGGAAACAACACCACAGACAAACACGGAAAGGCATTCTGCAGAAGAGAGCCTTGAGTAGAAGAGTGGAAATAAAGACCAACGGGGTCCTGCGCAGCAGGGCGGTGATGATGCAGAAGTGCCTGAGACACCGGATAACCCGTGGCAGGGCGCCCCTAAGCCTCCATAAGATAATTGTGGAGTGACGCTTCAAAGGGAAGGAACAACTCCCGTCCACCAGAGCTCTGGTGGAGAACCTCCAAAAGATTGTCTGTAGGAAACTGAGTGACAGGTTCACCCATCCGCAGAATACCAGCGGCTGTGGACATAGCCCTAAGAAATGCAACACTAGCCTCTGTAGGGTGCCAGGGAGGAGAAAGTAATTCCTCCGTCGGCTGCAGTCTGAGCCGCCCATCCCCATGTCCAGGGGGAAACGGCCAGCCCCGGAATAGTGGGGGATCCACAGATGAATGAAGAACCTAAAGGTGGAAGGTGGAGAGGCCGGTGGAAAAGCCATCTGCGAGCCACGGACAGAAGAGTTCAAGGATTTAGGCCGTGGGGACGGCGAGGAGCCCTCCCCGGAAGATGTTGGTGAAAAGGCAACAATACGGCGCCCTGTCTCCGGAGAGGAACACACCAACAGATGGAAAAAAAGGAACCTCAGGGGACGAATCCAGAACCCGACGCCGCGCAGCTCCGTGGAGTACGCCACCGGCGCCTGATCTGCGTCAGGTGGCGCCGGAGTGGGCACTCGTGGCGACGGCCCGACTCCTGCCACCACGTGCTCACCATGAGGGTGGGGCGGGGTAGACGCCAGAACGGCGAGGGATCTGCACTGGCCCGTCCTGAGACGGGGGAGCCGCCCGCGCCAAGGACCGATGAGGACTGAGGAAAGCACCCCAGGTCCCTTCCTCTACCCGTGACTCCACCGGAGGAGGGCCCCTGGTGCCGAAGCGGCGCCAGCTCGACTTATGGTGAGGCAGCTGCCTGCTCAGAGGATCGAGGGGGACTCTGGGACAAGCCCAGAGTCCTGGCTGTCTCCTGCGACGCCACAGGGAGCCCCATATGGATTTGTGGCGAGGCAGTGATGCCAGGTGCCCTAAAGGGGAGCCCGAAGGACCGCACCTCGACGACACCACTCTCCTACGACCTGGAGCGGAAAGTTTGGGCGCCGGAGATGCCGGCGACTCCACAGAAGACAGAAAACCCGCGCGAGGCAAGGGATCCGTAGACGTCTCAGGAGGTGGAGGAAGGGCCAAGGAAGCCTGCAGCGCCGCCGCATGGGCTGTCATTTGGGCCCTAGTCGCCTCTACGCGGGAAAACGGCGGGTAGGAACGTGACGGCCGGGGGCGCATGTCCAGCGGGGAGCAGGCCCCCACTGCAAAAGGAGGACAAGGACTCGGAGATAGACTGAAGGACCTACCAGCCGGTGGGCCACGCCCTCAAGGCGAAAGACGATGTCGCAGACGAAACCGCGGTTCCTTGCTTCTGAAGTACGGGACGGATGCTGGGATGACACCGACCTGGACAAGTGCGCCAACAGCAACTTCATCCGGCGCTCCGGCCGTGGCTTAGGCTTAAGGTGCTGGCAAGCATCGCAGCCCTCCGAGTCGTGGTGCTCACCCAAGCACCACATGCAAATCGGGTGAGAGTCCGTTGCCGACATGGGACGCGCACAGGAGGTACACGTTTTGAAGCCCGAAGGCATTCGCACACTGTTCCACTTCAACGCCAAGAGTGTAAGAAAATAGAAAGCCTAAAAACAAGCCAGGACACAATCCAGATCCGTATTGCACGCGGAAAAGAGAAAAAACTGACGTAGGCGCGCCGGGGTGGGGCTTATGTATGCTCGCTGACGTCACGGATGACGTCATGGCGGAGTCACGTGGTGCTGTCCCCCGGGCGCGCAGGGATGCTGTGGCAAAAAAGTTTTCCGGCTCCAGTCTCATGCCTAGGGATAATTCCATGTTAAGGAATCTGCGGCTAGTAGTCTCTATCAGATTTTTTGAGCAACTAACTATATTGCTATCTCTGGACATCATATAAAAAGGGCATTTGGGTAGATGGTGAACCCATCTAATAAAAACAAGGTGTGTAGTATTACTAAAAATGTTTAGGATGAACTATATTTATTCAAGTTTACTGTTACAACACATTTCATTAGCTATAATCCTCAAGCCAGTGAGGATTCAAAGAACTGAAAGGAAAATGATCAAACAAAACTGAAATGTTGCCAATAACTGCAATCCCATCGATTTCACCTCCAGGATGCCCTAACTTCATGCCTTGGTCTGCAAGTCATCACTGCATTGTTGGCCACATCACATGGGTCTTTTTTAGAGGGGAATTCTGACTGCTACTATCCACTAAGGAATTGGGATTGTTTTCACTGGTGGTATCAATCTCAACATTTGAAGGTATTGGAGTGAGGTGATGTAGGAAAGTAGGATCTGATTTTATGGTCACCCCCACTTTTTGCCTGGTGTCAGGGTGTTTTTGGCCTAGCCAGCTGGAATCCTGCAAATCAGGACCCCAGTATCTGTGCTCTCTCCCCTACATTGGCTATGATTAAGAACTTTGTTACCTCTACAATTGGCTACTGTTGTACCCTTATAAGTCCATTGTATTTAAGGGCTCCCCTGTGGGTGGATCCTCAGATTTGTCATCAAACAAGACTCAGCTCTGTAACCAAGATACTCTTCGACCGTCTGGACGCTTGGACTTCTCTTGGAATTGAAACTGCATCAAGGAAGACTCCTGCTGCTCCTGGTCTCACCATTCTGCCTAGTCTGTGCTTTTCTCAGGTTCTCCAAAAGGACAGCCAAAGAAATCGCCCTTGGAGTGAAGGAGTCACTCCCCTGCATCTGCAGGTACCACAACAAACCAGACTAGTCTGCTGCTCCGGTCGTCCTACGCACTTGCCGAGAAACAGCAACACAGGCGGTGGTTCTGTGGCTCTCCAGAGGTCTGACCAGCCATCCCAGCAATTGGAAGAACAGTATTCCTCGTCTAAACCTCTGGGACCTAACCCCTGTGTACAGCCTTGAGTCGCCATTGCCAAGGCTTGTTAGCTCTACACTCCAGAGATCTTCGGGCAACAAGAAGCTCAGCCTTCAGCACCTCACCTCTTGAAGATCAGCGTCCTCCATGCATTGTTTGTATTGTGGGACTCCATCTTTGGTGAGCTGCCTTAAGTGCTCTTGGATCTCCTGTGCCTTCGGTCTGTGAGTCCTCTTGAAGGTCGTCTTTTGCTTCGGTGGGCTCCCTTGCTTGCTCAGGGCCTCATCTGACTCTCCTGCATTTGGTGTGGCCAATCGATCTTGCTGGTCTCAACGATTTCATCTTTTCGTCTCACATGCCATTTGTGGGTAGTGAGGCTTGTTGCTGCTCCCACCAAACACCGACCATCTGTACACGGACATCTGACATGGGACAGCTCATGTACAGCTCCTGGCCTTCCTCAGCGTCACCTGATTCCCACAACTGCAGGGACAAGGTTCTCATCAACTTTCCTGAACTTCCTAACAAGGGCGAGCTTAGTGTCTCCGTGCATCCTGGTCACCTGGCATAGACTCTGTCCCCTCTGCTTGCAAGTTCACCTCTTCAAGAATCCATCCTTGGATTCCACCAGACATCTTCACAAACTTCTCCAGAGGCCTTTCTTCCCAAGTCTTCCATTGCCATCTAATGGCAGGTCCGACGTCACTTCACCCCTATGCACCTGGCTTCCCTTGTGCAGGTAACCTGATTCCTGGGGCATCCATGGGTGGGGCAGCTCTCCAACCATCCAACCTTCCGTTCTCTAAACAGTTTTTTCGGAGTCCTCTAGGAAGAGTCATTTGTTCTTTAAAACTGCCATTGTGACTTCTCCAGTGACTTCCATTGGGCATGCAGCTATGTTTCCACACTGCACACAGCCTCTGTGGGGTTCCTGAGTACTTAACCTTGGGTGGTTCCTGGTTCTCCCAGCTCTTGTGAATTCTTTGGTCCATGTGCCATCCTTTTTGCAGTTCACATTCCACTTCTTTAGTGTATATTTTGGTCTCCCCTTGCAGACCAGTGTTTATTAGTGCTACTTGCCTAATTTCTTTTAAATATTCGTATGTGTATTGTTGATATCTCCGGCTGGGAGATCTACCAATGTGAAAGTGATAGTGTAATAAATAGACTTATTTTTTATAAACACTGGTGTTTTTTCTCATCTAACCTACACTATTGATTAAAATTGTTAAAACAAGCTGTTTTACACTCCTTCAAGTTAAGCCTGAAGGCTGCTCTCCACAGCTACAACTTTGAGAGCTGTTAAGGTTATCAAAGACCATTAAAATCACCATAACGGTTGCCTGGATTAGTGCAAGGTGCATCACTCCTTCAAGTGTGTAATATATACTAAGCCAGCCTCCTACACGCCGCATTTCAATTCTTGGTCTTTGATGTGAATGATGGCAGCCTGACCATGTGGGTCCTCCCCTTGAGAAAGGAACAGATTAATTTCAGAGCTGATACTTGTATGCTAGTTTTGTGGAGTCTTCTGATGAGGGTGTTGTGTGAGACCGAGTCGATGGCTGCAGATAGGTCGAGCAGGATGAGGGCCGCTGTTTCTGCTCGGTCCAGGATGGTTTGAATGTCGGCCATGATGAGTGCCGTGGTTCTTGCTAAATTCTGATTGAGTGTTGTCTTGAAGGTGATGAAGTTCGAGGTGGGTTGTGAGTTGCTTGTTGATTCTCAATCAGGTGGGCTGGATAGGGGAGCAGGGAGATGGGACGAAAGTAGCTCAGTTCATTTGGGTCAGCTGTGTGCTTCTTGAAGATGGGGTTGATTTCTGTAAGTTTCCATTCATCCCAAAAAGTGGTGTAAGTGATGGAGGTGGTGTTGATGTTGTCAGGTTGGTGCCAATTGGTCATGCTCCCAGGTTGTAGATGTAGTGGGGCATGGGTCCGTTAGGGCCCCTGAGTGGATGGTCTGCATGACTGCCGCTATGTAGTTTCTGGTAAAGCTTGTCCATTCGGTCAGGTGTCCGTCTTGGTTTGTGGTGAGTAGGTTAGCAACTAGTTCTCTGGGGTTGGCTTAGTGTGCAAAGTTGCAGTAGATGTTTGCGATTTTGCTGTGGAAAAAGGTGGATAGGTTGTCAGAGTTGTTGGGAAGCAGCGATGTCAACAGTGGCTCAGTGTGAGGTGAAATCTTTAAAGATCGAGAACATCTCCTTGCAGCTGTTGGGAGCTTCCTTTAATGGAGTCTGCTAGTGCATTGTTCTTGGTGTCTCTAATTTGATGGTGATAGCGTAGTACAGCCTTAAAGGTAGCTCAGTCTGTTGTGTCGTGGCTGGGTCTCCGCTTCCTTTTCAGCTACTTACTGTGTCATTTGGAGTCTCTGCTGTCTTTTGTGTACCAGCTGGCCTGCTTTTTTGATCTATTATGTTGGGTTTGATGGTTGCAAAGGAGTCAGCAAAGTTCTTGATCAAGTTGTTGAAGTTGTTTATGTCCTTGTCTATGGCGTCTGTGGGGCTAGGTTGATCTGTACTGAGGGAGGGCATTGAGCAAGTCAGCAGCTGTGATTTTGCCCCAGCTGTGGCCTGAAATGCTGAACCTGAGCGGGGTGTTGAGTTAAAGTGTTTTGATTTGGAAGTGGATGATGGAGTGGTCGGTCCAGGTGAGTAGTGTGGTAGAGTTGCATATGATGCTGTTGCTTGTGGTGAAGATGGGGTCCAGTGAGTGTCCTGGGAAGTGTGTTGGTTCTGGGACGAGCTGGGTGATTCTGATGTTGCTCAAGCTTTTGAGGAGTGCTGTGAAGCAGGGGTTGTTTCAGTTTTCCAGGTTAAAGTTGAGTTCACCAAGGAGAATGTGGGCTCTGGAGTCGATGGTGGGCGCATCGATGAAGTTGGTGATGAGGTTGGTAAAGGTGGATCATAGTCTGGGTGGTCAGAAGGAAAGTGTTTCGTTCAGGTTGACATATTCAGAGATTTGCAGCTTGAAGTGCAGGTGTTCCATGAAAGGGGGGCGTTCTCTGTGGATTTTATTCATTAGATGGATACCTTGTAGATGATAGTGAGTCCTACTCTTGGCTTGTGAAAGTGGTCCAGCTGAGCGATCTTGTAGCCAGCTGGGATAGCTGTGATGTCGGAAGACGATGAGGAGTTGAACCAGGTCTCTGTGATGAAGAGGCTGTCGAGTGCTTCGCTACTTAGCAGGTCTCATATTTCAGTTGTGTGTTTCAGTGATCGTTTTTTTAGATGCATGCATGCAAGTGGGTGTTGAAGTGCGGATTTGCTATGGTGTGTGTTGTAGGCTGGGGTTTAAGTGTTATTGGTGCATGTGTATTGGGAGGGAGTGTTGAGGGTGTTAGTATTTGTGTTGGTGGGGTGGGTGGCTGTTGGAGACCCGACATAAGGTGCAGGTGAAAGCTCCTACCATGCTGTGAGGTGCGGCATGAAAGCAGTTGGGGCAACAGCATCGGGGGTCTAGCATCCTAGGTAGTGCTGTGGAATATCGCTGTGCAGAGATCGGACCAGGGTTTCTGCTTCTGCTCTACTTTAGTGCCAGCTGTGCGTCTGTGTTGCAGTTGCCATTAAGTAGGTACTGGGAGGGGGAGGAGTGCAGGGTGCTGTGATGTCATTGCCTGTGCTGGTGGGTGATGGGAAATGATGTCCTTTTGCAAATCATTTGCAAATCATTACCTGGATAAGACTAAGGCTAGCACTACAGATAGAAAATCCGATTTTTTAAGTCAGTAGTTTGTTTAGCTACAGAAAATACTAATTACTAACGGCAGCAAGAGCAATGAACCTACAATATAGTTTATAGACAGTGAATGGGATAACATGCGAGTTGAGCAAAACTTTGATGCCTTGGAATGGTTTACTGGGATCCTCTTAAAAGATTATGAAGCAAAAGAACTATAGCTTATTCTTGTAGGTGCCCCGGGTATGAGCTTCTGAGCCAGCAAAACAATGTACTGTGGTGATGAGAAAGATGCATCAACTTTACTACTTTATTGGATTATAAGCTGTTTACTCTTGTGGGCAATGTAGTAACCATTCTCCAATCAGTAAGTTTTTTTAGTAACAAATAATTTGAGGCTAGATTTGCACCCTAGAAAAGGCTCAGTCATAAACCGTGCTGCTGGGGCGGCCTTCCATGCAAGTTTTTCTCTTTCCCCCACCTCAAGACAGCCCCTAGGAAGGAACCTCAAATGCGCACAAGGGTTGGCCTACGATCAAGATGAGATTCTCCAGTGGCATCTTGGCTCTGAGCCAGAGACATTTGAAGTTGTGCCCAGTCGATGTGAATCTGACACAGGGGCATCAGGTGACTATTCCAGAAGGCTGAAAACACCTGCTCACTCTCTTATCTGATGTTGCACATATTCAATTTCCAAGACTAAAGGCGGCCTAGATCTTGCCTCATACTTTATTTCCTTCATTTGAGCTAGCTCTGGCCTGTGATCCACAAGTTCGCTAGCACCTGGCAGGTCCTTGCTGCATTTTTGTTATTGGGCTCATCATATCACCCTTCACAGATTTCTACTGACCTAGTCACAGCAGAGGACTCCAAGCTGTAAACCTTACTTCGGACTTGCATCATATCTAATAGACATGATAACTCTGTACAAGAACCACGATGTGTCTGTAAACTGGAATACGGGTGTAAGTACCCTCCACATAAGGAATAAAGATCTAGGGGCCCCATGATTGACTTGTACAGTTTCCTGTTATACTAATCTTTGCCTCCATACAGGAGACACTAAAATGTTTTATACATTTGTCCTTTTGACTGGGTGATGTTAGTTTGGCCACGTGTGTACTGAACAAGGTTTTGTCTTCTCTTTCAATTGTCTCCAGATTCATTTGGCCACAGCGTTTCCACTTCTCTGTAGCAGTATAATCTTTGTCCTTCCTTAACAACACTCCCATTAGCTACAATTTGAGGGCATTGGGAGCCAGAACCAGGAGTCTCTTTGAAGTACAAGTCCAGTCTTGTGTCAGGACTTCCCTTTTTATTCCCCATGAGAAGTCGTTCACACAAGGTACTAAGGCTGTCCTCTCTTTTATTCCTATGTTTCGGATGTCTGCAAGTAGATGGCTCCCAGAACAACCTCTCCTGTCTACTTTCCCTTGAAGACACTGTATGGAATTACCAAGATGGATACACAAAGAAAAGGTTACTTATTGATATTGTTGGCGACAATATTTCTTGTGCACGCATAATCTTTATGCAAATTCCTAACCTTATGAATTCTTGCAGGTTCCAGAATGCCCAGCAAATTCTTGATCAGTGATGACTCACCAGTGCCCCAAGGTGGGGCCGCATGCTCCCAGTAGCAACTCTGCCTCCGTAATTAACATCACCTAGGTAAATTAGGCACCAACTTGTCCAGGGAAATCCGTTCGACATTTTTTACATGCTATTTCAAGGCATTTTGGGATAACACAGTGCCCTGGAATAGCCACAACCACTGCGCAAATCAAGTTCGCAAAACTAAGAAACTTGTTAATTAGAGCACTACCTTATCAGGAATGTTGGAGGGCGGCGAGAAATCTGTGGGAACATTAAGCATCCACCAGAAATATCCTTAACAAAGGAAAGTAACTCTTCCTTCCAATGGCTATATCTTTCTGCAGACTACCAAATCCGCACTTCTCTGGGAGGTGGGCTTGAGCAGTGACAGTTACTCAAAATATTCAGGTAACATAGCTCTGGCAAAGTACCCAATAAGTAAATGATTTATTTATAAATCCACCATGAGCCAACATTTTCCTAAACTCTTACTTACTGGAAAATCTTGGGCAATGGAAAACATTCAGCAGCCAACACGTTTTTCAAAGAAGGGGAGGGTGGAGGGGATAGGGGTAGGGCAGAATGGCGTTAGTGTGAAATGAAAAGTACAGTGTGGCAAGACCCATCTATGTGACCTATAGGAACTCCTGCAGTAAAGGAAATGTCAATTTCTGCCTCTTACCAGTTGAGTACAGGCCGGTGATTCCAAGTTCAAGTTGATCTTCTTTGTCACTGTGAGGTGCATTGTGTATGGTACGCTGACGTCATAGTGACAAAAGTGAAAACCATTAGGCATCAACTGCTTTCACTGTCATTTGTGCTCATTTGCCCCCAAACAGTGATCAGTGCACAAGACACCAGGGAGGTGGGAGAAATTCCCCCTCTGAAAGTATGGGCAAGTGCTACCTTCAAAAAATAAATAAAAGTCTTTCTTCAACCTTAAGGGACAAAAGAGGGTGGTATACCCCCAATATCCCTCACCATTCCCACCACCCCCACGCCAAAAGGTCATTATACATAAGGGAGGGAAAAATAGGTGGGGTAACTCATTGGCTAGGCCCCCACACAAAAATAGGCCTCCAACAGTCTTTCTACCATAATCCCTTAACTCCTCAGGGCTTATACCCAGATAGGTAGCAGAGATATCAAGAAAAACAAGTTTTGGTAAAGCAGATCGGTTTATCCTATGGGCCTGATTTGCTCTGTCAAAGCCTTTTGGTGATACGCAATAATATTGGCAAAAATGGCAGCTGAAAAGCCATAGTAGCACATTCTTGGCAAGACATTTTTTCTACTGTTCATTTACATCGAAAAAATGAAACCTTAAATCAAGCCTGAAGCTTCTCACATTTTTCCCAATCTCTGTCAGAGGTTCATCACCTAAACATCATTACACCACTTGCCACCCACCTCATAATATCCATTTAAGGGCTGGCCTGTAGATCATGGCGAGATAAAGACATGTATACTCTACACTAACCTGAGCATGTCTGCTATTCATGTCTATAATTCTAGAACTGGCCTTTTTTGCAAATATTACCCACAACAGGCTATGAAACTTTGCTGACCACCATGTATGACACCAAACACTCCAGGCATTCAAACAGTGAATTGTCAAATTGAATAACTTCTATTCTTTGTAACAAACTACTCTGCTACATATGCCTGCAGTTTAGGCATTGAGGGTATTCCTTAGCATTAACCAGGACCCAATGTAGACCCACAAACATATCAAACATCCCCCTACACACATCACACTCCATCCCAGCTTAGATATAAGCTAGGGCTGCTCTCCTTTCTAATTTGAAACTAAACAATTGGGACATAATGAGCACTTCAAGTATTCATACAGTTTGATGGTAGTTTGCATGGGCTCCGAACTCTGTTACAAATACCTTACTCAAAAGCACATATGTAGTGACAAATCTGGACAAAATGTGTACTAGCCGTACCATCAAACATCCTCGCACAAAATCACACTCCTTTCCGCAACCTCCAAGCACCTAGCTAGTCTAGGACTGCTCGACTGTCTGCTATATCGGCAACACAATCTCTACCTAGAACACTTGAACACGGTCGAAACATTTGCATAAGAAAATAAGAGGATAGCTATGGCTGCAAATTCATTCTGAGCATAGCACATAGCATTCAAGAAATACATGGTTAAAAAAACATTTGACTATCTGATATTTCAAAAATGCTAAACACTTATGGTTACAGTAAATTCAATTTAGTACATACCTAATTGCTGGCTTCGTAACTGCAGGCAGGTGACGAGAAGAGACAAAGCCTCTCCTGCAATAATAGCATCTTTGGTGGATACAGACTGTTGTCTGACACAGATACCTGCATGCAGTGATGTTGCTTCCCCTTCGCTTCCAGAGCTGCAGTTACTACCTGTTTTTCAAATGAAAATAAAAAAGATAATAAGTTTGAGAATTAGTATGCTACATGAACGCAACATCTACCAGCAAGTTTCTCACAGGTTATTTCCAAATTTTAAATGTGATATTGTCGGATACCAAGAAATTTAGAATGCAAGAAAACAAGCTTAGGCCTATGAACATAGCCATCATTGGATCCAACAACATAGTAGTAACTGGTGCAGACATTGCTAACTTGCTCACTTTCAAATATGATCCAATGATTGAGGACTAAAAGTCAGATTATAAAAAGCAGAACTGAAACAGCAGCTTGCTATACACATTTTGCTGTATTACAGTCAATGGAATACTACAGGGTGATAATTAGAAGAGACATTTTTTGTATCCAATTGAGTATATTGGGAGGCAATTCCATGCATTTATTAACCTTTCATTTTGATGTGTTCTTACTCAAATCTCACTGTGCCCTTTTTCATTCTAGAAGTACTCTTCTAAATAAAAAAGCAGGTTTTGTAAGATGACCTTCTTAAAGCGACGCCTTAGAGTACTTTAGTTTAAAGAAAACATACAAGTTACTTACCTTCGGTAACGATGTATCTGGTAGAGACGTAATGTAAGGGAATTTTATATAGTGCTAAACTGTCACCCAAAGGGTATCTGGGCGCTTAGATTGTCCGAAACAGCAGGGGGAAGAAGAAACAACAGGGGAAAAAAAAGCAGAACAGAGTCTAGGCTCTAGGAAACAGAGTGGTTTTCAGCCTCTTCCTGAAACTGGATAGAGTATTAAGTTGTCTAAGCTCTAAAGGAAGAGCATTCCACAATCTAGTGGCAGTAAAAGTAAAGGATCGGCCGCCCATCCGTACTCTCTTGATTTTAGGAACCCTGATCAAACGTGACGTAGAGGAGCGAAGTGCTCGAGTAGGCGCATACCAGGTGAATTTATTCTGGAGTACTCTGGGACCAGTACCGTGGACAGCCCTTTGAACAATACAGAGAGCCTTAAATTGTATCCACTGCACAACCTGCAACCAATAAAGGTCCCTTAGGGCCGTTGAAGAAGATGCTCTCCATGGCCGATTCAGTGCAAGTTTTGCAGCCATAGTTTGTATTCTCTGTAATTTCCTAAGTCAAAAGGCCGGAGCATCCAGGAGCACAGCATTGCCATCGTCGATTCTACTAAAGACTATGCACTGAACCACCTGAGCTCTAGCATCAGAAGGCAAAGACTGTAGAATCTTACGCAATGCTCGTAAAAGGGACATACAGGTGCCAACCGTTTTATTCACCTGGGAGTCCAATTGGAGATTGCTATCCATCAGCACTCCAAGGTTGCGTACTGTGTTAGCGGTTACCAAGGACGTATTGGAGGAGGCAGGCAAGAAATTTGTGGGAAGGGGGCTTTGAATACTACCTGCCGAACAGCATAAGACCTCAGTTTTACTTTTGTTAAACTGCAGGGAGTTCCATTTCAACCAAGCTCCCACTTGATGTAAACAATTATGGAACTTTTCCCTAGACACTGCATTATTGCCCTCAAAAGTGAAGACAAGTTGAGTGTCATCAGCATAGTTAATAACACTGATTCCAAAAGTTCTTATTAGGGAGATGAGGGGACGAAGATAGAGATTGAACAGAATGGGGCTGATGGCCGAGGCTTGAGGAACCCCTTGTTTAACCTCTCTATATTGAGAAAGAAAAGGGAACAGAGTCACTGCCTGCTGTCTATTGAAGAGGTACGAAGCTATCCAATCACAGGCCCTACCCCCCAACCCCTCCTTCCCTCAGTCTGCTGATCAGAATTTGATGGTCTACCGTATCAAATGCGGCCGACATGTCCAGCAGCACCAAAAAGACTGTCTGACCACTGTCAGCCCGCATTCGCAGGTCGTCGAGGACTGCCACCAGGGCGGTCTCAGTCCTATGTGCGGGGCCGAATCCAAATTGGACTTCATCCAGCAGCTGATTATCTTCCACAATTTTGGAAAGGGATTTAGTCACTATTCTTTCCAATATTTTTACCGGGTAAGGTAACAAGGAAATAGGCCTGTAGTTGCTGGGAACTAACGGGTCCAAAGAGGCCTTTTTAAGTAAAGGGGAAACTATTGCCTTCTTCCAACAATCCGGCACTACAGCAGTAGTTAGGGACTGTCTACAGATCTGATAAATAAGCGGGAAAAGCTCATCTCCAAACAGCTTGCAGAACCTGTGAGGCAAAGGATCCTTAGGAGAGCCTGATGAAACTCCAGAGGCCATTACAGCAAAGTCTTCATATGAAGGCATAGCAAATTGCTCCAGGACAGATGGATATTCCCTATTAGGTAAGGTGCTCTTTAACCCATTAATATGACCAGTTCATGAATCACTCTTTCCATCAGCTGATTGTTTCAGGCCAATTAAAATTTTATTTATCTTATCCTCAAAGAAGCTAGACAGTTCATCGCACAAGACTTGAGAGACCGGAATAGATGACTTGGCGCAGTCAGGGTTAGCTAATCCCCTGACCAAAGAGAACAGCGTTTGAGATTTGTTAGAGGATTTAAGGATTAACTCTTCAAGGTATTTGGCCTTGTGTTTACCAATAGATATTTTATAGGCAAGACGCATACCCTTGAAGGATTCCTTATCCTCATCTAGAGACGATTCTAGCAGCAGATTCCTTAACGTAGAATTATCCCCAGGCGTGAGACTGGATCCAGAAAACTTTTCGTCCACAGCATCCCTGCGTGCCTGCACCACTCAAGTCTGCCCTGATGTCGTCCATGTTCGTGACGTCAGCGAGGATACAGAAGTCCCACCCCGGCGCGCCTACATCAATTTTCTTCGGAGAATGTTTCCGCGCCACAACGAGGAGCCATCACAAACAAAACTGTGAGAATACTGGAACAGTGTGCGAAAACCCCGCTATACAGAAGGGAAAGAAATGAAAGGTGAGGAACAGCACCCTCCAGAATAATGCCAGGCACTAAGGCACCAAGTCATGGAATGAAAGAATAGAGTGCAGCTACTACAACCAACATACCAGCCTCCCTGGAGGCATAAACATGTGAAAAAGGGCACAGCAGATGAAGTCTGCAACCGCCGCCCGGAGCCAAGAAGGGGTCCAAGGCCAGAATGGAAGAGCAATGACAAGTCATCCCCCAACAACACCAGCAGGGGGGATCCCCTAAAAAGAACACCAAGGGTCGAGACTCAGCCAGGGGACCTCAACCCCAAGGACTGTAAGTGTCAGAAGTGCAAGCAACACAAGGAAGCAGGGCACAAACCAACCCTACATTGGGGACCAAGTGCATGGGCACCGAAGCACCCAGGCATTCGTCACCCAATCACCAAAAAGAAGGAATGGAGCAACAACAACCAGGCGAGCATCCTCCTAGGGAGGGAGTAAGAAAAAGTCACTCGCAGAGGAACGTCGTCCTGAAGCAGGAAAGTGCAGAAGACCTAGAAGGGTCCTCGCAGAAGCGGGGAGGAAGGGCGGTTCGTGAAGGAATCTGCGACTAGAATCGTCTCTACCAGACACATCGTTACCGAAAATAAGTAACTCGTACATCTGATAGAGACTACTAGCTGCACAATCCTAAACGCAGAATAGATACCCTAGCCATACCCAAAGGGGAGGAGGGTCTGCGAGAAGACCTCTCCAGCTCAGACAAGCACAAGACCCCCAGCAGGGGACCAGTCACGGGGAAAGGGAAAAATAGCCCCGTCTGCCGCAACAGGGGATGAGTCACAAGCCCTAGGCTGAAGAGAACTTCAGCATCCTGGAGGAACACCTGCCCCACAGGGGATGTATTAGAACGACAAAAAAGGGCAACCCAGCCTTCACCAACATGAGAAGCAAGGGTAATACGAAGGATGCCAAAACACCTCAAGCCCAGTCAGCGTACCAGGGACCTCCACCAGAAGCCCCAAGGTACCGACAACGCAGAGGAAGAAGTAGTAGTAGTAGTATGAGCTTTATTCGATACATAAAACATCATAAAAGCATATACAATTGTTAAAAGGATTAAAAAGATGTACAACAATTTTAAGATTCAACATACATCATACTATACTTTACACTTCCAATATTTCATATTTAAAATCCATCCATTACAAAGGTACAAACAATTAAACATAGACCATTTTATAAGCTAGGACACAATATCAAGAGCATAGCAGCGATTAAATTATTCTTATGGCACTCTAAACCCAAACTCTATTCTCACTCATAGCATGGCGGAACTGGTGGGCATACACCCCGATTTGCCAAGATCTTATTTCTTATCAGCCATGCACAGCATAAAAACGTGGCCACTCCGCAAATCAGTGTCAATGAAGATGTATCTGTACACAAGATGCGGAGTGCAGCACGATGGTTCATTGGGCCGATCAATTGACAGACCGGTTTGAGCCACTTGGCTCTGGTCGATCTGTAGGCTAAGCAAGCGAATAAAAGGTGCGCAGTTGACTCATTGTGATAATCGCAACCAGGACAAGGCATGGGTGTCCAATAAGGCCCATTCCAAGCAACAGTCACACTATTGATGGGAAGAGTCCCTAATCTGAGCTTCCCAAACAGTGCCCTATCCCTAGGGACCTGTATGAAGTCCAGATAGGGTTCCAGTCTACAGATAGATTTGTGTTTGAAGAACCCTTCAGTAAGTTTCCCTATTTTGGGGTTCAAAATCATGTTTCTGGACCCAATCCCAGTAAGCTCGCTTAAGATCCTGCTTTGTCGGGGGGCCTGGCTAACCCAGGCCCCCCTAAAGCCTATATCTATTAAAAGCTGTCGGAGGTCAGTTATCCATTTAATCCTGTTCCCTTTATCAGCTAATATCAGTTCGTCCAGGGCTGCCGCATAGTTGGACAACTCAGCGGTTCTTCTTATGCGTGCCCAAAAAAGGAGAGGACGCAATCGTACGATGTCATGAATGGAGCGCCTTACCATGTCATAAAATAAAGGTTTCAGAGAGGTCAAGATAGGGAGGGAAATAAGATCTCTAATTTATTTTCAGATCTGGCAAGCTCACTGACGTTCTCGAAGCCCCAGAGTTCGGACCCATATAGGGCCGAAGGAAGTGCTTTGCCGTCGTAGACTGCAAGCGCAGGGGCTACTGTCCTACTCCTGGATAGATGTTTCTCTCTAATGATAGCCCCAGAGACCCGCTTGTGGCTTAGGAGCATCTTGGCTAGATGGGAGCCCCACCTCATATTCTTGGAGACATGGATTCCCAAGTAGTCAAAAGACTCAACAGTGTCCAAAGGGGAATCATTTAGTGTAATGCCATTGCTAAAGCGTTTAGATGGGTTGATAGTCATGAATTTGGTTTTGTCGTATTAATTATCAACCCCCGAGAATTACAGAAGTCGCCAAACCTGTTCAATAGTTTCTGAAATCCCCCCCGGTGATTTAGAGATCAGAAGGGTATCGTCTGAGAACAGGAGGGTCGGTGTCTTCTCCCCTGCCAAGATGGGAGCGTCTGCTGGTTCTTGCCTTAAGAAATCAACCACCCCATTGATGTATAAAGAAAACAGGGTGGGAGCCAGCACGCATCCCTGGTGGACCCCTGTTCACCATGATCCTTTCTGTCAATTGCCCCTGTGTTCCCCACCTGATTTTTGCATAGTTGTCATTGTGCAAACGTTTTAAAATATCGAGAACGAAGGGTGGAATACCTAGTTGTTGTAGGACATACCTAAGTTTTTCCCGGGGCACCAGGTCGAACGCGGTCTTCATATCTATGAAGGCCAGATACAAACTGCCTTTCCCTAGTATTACTGTTTGCCAACAGATCATGAAGAATCTGAACACCTGGTCCATTGTTCCCACCTTTTGTCTAAACCCTGCTTGATAATGGGACAACCTCCGCTCCTTTCCAGGAGTCAGGGACGGGTGATCCCCTCGCTATTAAGTTAATTATCAGTAGGATGAAGGAGGCCCAATGCTTAGGGTTATACAAGAGCAGATCTCCTGGAAGGCCATCAGGACCCGCCGCCTTACCGGGAGCAATACTATTTATTGCTAGCGCCACCTCTTGGAGGTCGAAGCAGTCTGAATTGAGATAGGGACCAATGGAGGTTAAGGGGAGGTCAAATGCTAGAGGCACAGGACATTCAACACCCGAATAAAGGTTGGAGAAATGGTCCTGCCATTGTCGGGCGTAATATGGTTGGGGATTAGGACAGTACAACTTCTAGTCTTTTAATTAAATCCCAGAAGTATTTTGAGCCCTTCTGCTTAGAGGCATGCCTTAATTCCTGCCAATGGTCTTCTTCCCAATTACGTTTAGCTTCCACCTGAACCCTAGAATACTCAATCCTTGCTAATCTAATCGCTAAGGGATCTTTTCTCCTGACTGCAAAAGAAAGGGCCACCCTCTTTTCCCTACAACCCTGGGAATACCAGGGACTGGAGGGCCTTGTCTGATGACGTCTTGAGCCTGCTTTCCCCTCAACAGTAAAAAATGAGCTCCTTTTTCAATTGAGTCTTGATAAAATAGGTGGAGATTGGGTTGGGCCCCCATTTCCCTAGAGAGCACCGCAAGTTCCTTGTTCTTAACCTCTATAACTTCCCTAATGCTTTCCAGTTTATATTCCTGCTTGGAAACTTTAAGCCATTTACGGCGTCTATTGCAGTTGGTGGGAGTTACCTCTCTGGTGGACAAAACAGTAGTGCAGCGAGCCTCAGCACCAAAAGACTGCCAGACATTATTAATTTTTAAGCATAGGGGATTGTGGTCGCTATCTATGGAGGGTTTAACTTCCATATCTATCAGATCTCCCCATAGCCGAATATCCATAAGAATGTAGTCTATTCTGGACGGGGAGCTTATCCTATTAAAGGTATTTGCCCCATGTGGATCTGAGCCTGAGGAAGAAGTGCCACCTACAGACTCCAAGGAGAAGAGGCAGAAGCACGGCAAAGCTCTCCACTGGGAAACATACCCAGTGACGAGGGCAGTCGAGCCCATCACAGCCAGAAGACAAGACAGAACAGCACCTCGGCAATAAGGCAGGCGGAAGAATAAGAACGGAATCTCACAATGGCCCCGCAGGACAGAAGCACGAGCGCCAGGGCCCACGCCAAGGCCTCCGGCTACAGAACAGAAGAGCGGGGGGGGGCAGCCAGCCGCTGACAACACTACGAAACCAAACGCCCGGACCACGTAGGGCTCGGAACAAGGGCAAGGCCAGTAAACAGTCCCGAACGACCCCAAAAGGGGACCGCCCGGACAGAACCGATCCACAAAGCAGTGTGATCAGCTAGAAGAGAAGAGGAGGAACAAGTAGGACGGACCAGGCCGTCAACACAGGAAAAGGCAGGCAAAGGGTAAAACACTGCTGCACAACACCGCAGACGGCCAAGCCATGCCCCAGTAAGGGCCAAAGACCATCGTAATACAGCCACACCAGGAAGGGCGACAAACCCGCAAGGAGGAGTCCACATCCTTCCTGCATAAGACAGGTCTATACATTAGCTACATGTACCCCACATAGTTTAATGACGCTTTGCGCCAATGCCATAAGGACTGTAAGCATCTGGAGCGAGTCTGGAGGAGGGGCTTTGACACGAAGGATAAAAAGAGCTATAAAGAGGCCATCAGACTTTATCATAAAGAGATACAGTCAGCCAAAAAGAGGTTTTTTGCATCCAAGATCGAGTACGCAGGAAACAAGGCTAAAGAAATCTTAAAAATAGTCAAAAGTTTTTCCTCCCCGAAGGCCATGATGAGGGTTTCCCCCCCTTCCTTGGATTGGACGAATAAATTAGCTAACTTTTTCTACTCCAAGATAATAACCACTCAATCCTCTTGACGCCCATTACGGCTTCTCTTCGGATTGTCCCTCAGTATGACAAAGACAAGACTTCCCTTCTCTCCTTTCCCCCTCTGTCTCTTCAGGCTTCCTTGACAATCATGAAGGGCCTGAAATCAGGATCGCCAATCGATCCGTGTCCGGCTAAATTTTTGGCAAAGATGGCTGAGATTCTGAATCCTACAGCCAACAGGGTGATGATTACGTCACTTATGTGCGGTAGGGTTCCGGTCGTCTGCAAGTGTGCTAAAATCATTCCTCTATTAAAAAAACCAACGGCTGATCCTACCATGCTCACCAATTACAGACCTATTTCTCTGCTGCCCTTTTTTGCCAAAACTATTGAGAAACATGTCCACTCAGTAATCTACAATTTTGCAGAAACTAATAATCTCTTCCACTCTAGCCAATCTGGCTTCCGTCAGAACCTTAGTACAGAGACAGTACTGCTGGAGATTTCGGACTCTGTTAAGGAGACACTTGATAAAGGTGGCAAGGCAGTACTGGTCCTACTTGTTCTTTCAGCAACTTTCGACACTGTGCCCCATGATCACCTACTTCGGAGATTGCAGGAGTGCGGGTATGGGGGCAAGGTGTTGAAGTGGATGTCCTCCTTTTTGGAGGCAAGACATCAAGAGGTGTGGTCACCCCCTTTCTCAGCGGGTCTACCTCCTCTTAATGTGGGAGTGCCTCAGGGATCCATCTTGAGCCCTGTGCTCTTTAATTTATATATGGCTCCTCTGGAAGCAGGTGAGGCTGTAATTATATCATACGCCGACGACACCCAGCTGCTGTTCACGTGCAAGAAGGATGAGGTGTTCCAATGGGGAACAAATTAATAAATGCCTTGCGAGACGTTTTCACTTGGTTCCAATTGAACCATCTCAAATGCAATTCAGAGAAGTCTGAAATCATCTTCTTCGGCACCCCCCCCCCCTGGACGCCTGGAAACAATGGTGGCCCCCTGATATGTCCCCTCCTCAAACACCAGTTAAGACGGTAAAGAACTTAGGGGTAAAGTTGGATGAGACATTATCCATGAAGTCACAAGTACAGTCAGTTGTAGGCACCTGTTTTGGCCTCCTGAAGATGCTTCGCAGGTTTCTGTTCCTTCTACCTATTTCTAATAGGAAGACAGTTGTACAGGCTCTTATTACTTCTAAGCTAGATTATGCCAACAGCCTTTATCTGGGCCTTCCGGAGTTTCTGCTCAACAGATTGCAAGTTGTGCAGAGCTCAGCAGCAAGGGCAGTCCTCAGCCTTGGGCCTAGAGAGCGGATCTCTCATCATCTGAAGGCACTGCACTGGCTGCCAGTCTGCTGTAGAATACTCTTCAATGCTCTGGTTCTGGCCTTCAAAGCCCTGCATGGTATGAGGGCACTCTGCACACGTAAAAGAATCTCATTCTACACCCCCGGCAGACCTCTTAGGTCTGCTTCTTAACATCTGGTGGTAACTCCTAAATGTGCTAAAGCCCGCTGTGGGGTCGTTCTTTTCAGGTTCTGGTGACCAGGTCCTGGAATAGGCTCCCTCTACTGCTTAGGCAAACAACAAATATTCTGGCTTTCAGAAAGAAACTGAAAACCTGGCTGTTCCAACAGGCAGGCTGATCACCTCACTCTTAGGACCCTCGTCTCTCTTTCACTGACTGTGTCTCTGCATCTTTTCTCAGCGTCGGGACACTCTTTGAGTAGCTGTGCGCTCTATAAATCCGCCTTTAACATAACATAACATAGGGTAGGACACGTCCGAAGAAGCATGGGAACCACTCCTAGGGAAAAAACAATCCCGCATCAGAGGACAAAATCAGACCTGCGGCAGAAACCACAGAAGGCTTGGTAATCATCCAGAAAGCACAGGCGTACCAAAAAAGGGGGCTGGACCAGCAGCCAACTGAAGAGTGGGGCCAACCAAGGACCCCGAGGGCACGGTAACCCTCACAGAAAGTGTAACAGCCACTCCAAAAACCAAATACCAGGAGCAAGTGGGATAACGCCTCCCACCAAGACCCGGAGGATCAGCAAACCAACTTACTGAGGAGGAGAAGGAGGAGGAGGACAAGGAGGACGGAGCCCCGCAAGAAGACGCTCAATGGCGGAGTCTGCATGAGTATTAAACAGCAGGACCCCATCAAAATGGAGGTCGACCAGACTCTCTCTAATATTTTCAGGAAAAACAGCATCGCGTAGCCAAGCATGGCGACGGAGAGCCACAGAAGTGGCCATAGCACGGCCAATAGCATCGGCAACATCCAAAGTCGCACGAAGAATAAACGCGGCCAACTCTCTACCATCCAACACATGGCCCCGCAGATCAGCACGGGCTACCTCATGAGACATGAGAAAGAAGGGACTCCAGAGAATCCCACAGGCTAGAAGTAGCCCTGGTCAGCACACACAAAGTGTTAAGCGTCCTCAAAGCAGCACTGGAAGAAGCAAAGACATTACGTCCCTATGAATCGAACCACTGGGCCTCCCGAGACCGAGGGAACACCACCACAGGCAAACACGGAAAGGTATTTCGCAGTAGAGCGCCTTGAGTAGAAGGGTGGAACAACAGACCGGGTCGTGCGGAGCAGGACGATGGCGGTGCAGTAGTGCCTGAGGCACCGCCCATGGCAGGGCGCCCCAGAGCCCCCATAAGAGAATTATGGAGTGATGCTTCAAAAGGACTGAGGGGGGCTCGGGGGCAAGCCCGGAGTCCCGGCGATCACCTGCGGCGCCACAGGGAGCCTGTAGGGATTTGCCGCAATGCAGGGACGCTAGGTGGAGCCCCGAAGGACCACACCCCGACGACGGCACTCTCCTACGACCTAGAGCCAAAACCTTTGGCGCCGGAGCTGCCGGCGACTCCGCGGAAGTCCCTGCGCGAGGCAAGGTATCCATGGACGTCTCAGGAGGTGGAGGAAGGGCCAAAGAAGCCTGCAAAGACCCAGCGTAGGCTGTCATTTGGACCATAGTCGCTTCCGCGCCGGGAAACGGCGGGTAGGGAGGTGAAAGGTGGGGGTGCACGTCCCAGGGGGAGACTGCGCCCGCCGTGGAAGGCGGACAGGGCCTCGGAGACAAAATGAAGGACCTACCAGCCGGTGAGCCACGCACAAGGGGCCGCGGCGAAAAAAACGAGGTCGCAGACGGAACCGGCGACTCCTGGCCTCCGAGGTAGGGGACGGAAGCGATCATGACACCGACCTGGACAAGCGTGCCAACAGCAACTTCATCCAGCGCTCCCGCCGTGATTTAGGCTTAAGGTGCTGGCAGGCGTTGCAACTCTCCGAGTCGTGGTGCTCACCGTCACCACATGCAAATTGGGTGAGGGTCCATCGCCGACAAAGGACGTGCACGAGAGGTACACGTCTTGAAGCCCGAAGGCATTCGCACACTGTTCCACTGAACGCCAAGCGTGAATAGGGATAGAAGGCCTGAAAACAGGCCAGGACACAATCCGGATCTGCGTTGCACGCGGAAAAGAGAAAAAGCTGAAGTAGGCATGCCGGGGTAGGACTTGCGTATCCTCGCTGACGTCCCAAACGTGGACGACGTCAGGCGGAGTCATGTGGTGCTGTCCCTCCAGCGCGCAGGGATGCTGTGGCACAAAAGTGTTCCGGATCCACTGGCTAGTAGTCTTTATCAGATACAGTTTGGTAAGCCAGACTCTGGAGTATCTATAAGTGTATTCTCTATTTCTGGCGATTGTCTCAACATTCTCCGTATGAAGCTGCATGGCTGATGTGTATAGAGAAAACAATACCAATCTCTGATGTAACAAAATGTGTCTATAACCCAACCCCCTTCATTTTCTGGCCTCCCTGATATCATAAGACATGGGAGGATATGTTTTATGCTTGATACATACACTGATGTCAGATACAGACAATGATGATGATTGTACTTACAACACGTGTGCTACAACAACTGAGACACGTCTAGAATCTTCAACTTAGTATTCTGCAATCTTTAAAGTTTTGTATTCCATCTTATTCTTATCAAGATTTCATTGTCTTAAAATTTATTTTGATAACATTTGGTCAACCTAGCCTATAATTGTACTACTTAGTCCAATGTTTAAGCTCTATGACCATTCTATGCAACAGAGTCTGCTTCACATTTCAAATAATCTGCAATATCACAAATGGATACAATAAAAAGTGCAGGATCTATAAATATTCCAGCTTCCCCTTGCACTTACAATCCCCTATTTCGTCATGATGGAATAACATACAGAATAAATCATTACTGGAATTCGTCAATTTTGTATGGAATGTTACCAAAGGTTTTTGCAGGCATTTAGGCTAATCATATTCACAATGTTGTCTCTCCATTTCCTAGAAACTAGGTGAATGCACTTTGCACGGGATGTGTTTACCTTTGACACATAGGTATAAGTCAACAACTTGCAACGCAAATTAACACTATTTGCCTTGTTAGTAATTCTTTTTATCTCATGGCCAAAGATATCAGTCTGTAGCTAGCACTTTATGGAGAAGGACAAATATGCAGCTGGTGTTGGCATACTACTGACATTCCATCAGCTCATTACATGAATCCTGTTAAAGTACTGATGAAATGTATTGAACTGGCCTGTGGATGAAAACAACAGACATGCAAATATTTTTCTCCAGTAGGCACACTTCACTGCTGACTATTAAACTAAATCTTAATGTAAACCACTGCCAGTCCATTGAGCCCCCCTCCCTTACCTCTCTAGACCGGGACCCATATGAAAACACAGGATCATAAAACAAGTAACACCACACACTGTCAAACTCATTTAGTACTTTAAACAAACCCCTGACAAAAATGGGTGAGTCTCAAAACAGATCTACTCTTTCAGTGTAGTCTTCTGAAAAAGAAAGTTAAGTATGAGGTAGAAGAAAAAGTTACATACCTTCGGTAATTCTCTATCTAGCTGCAGATACCTCATCTTTTGAATATTCACCAGGTTTCAAACTGGATCCAAAAACTTTTCAGTAGTATCTCGGCATGCCGTAAGGTGGTGCCACACAGCTCCACACTGATGCTGTTCCATTCCGGAAATGAAGTGTGGAACCCATGA
The DNA here is from genome assembly GCF_964261635.1 of Lissotriton helveticus. Classification (NCBI taxonomy): domain Eukaryota; kingdom Metazoa; phylum Chordata; class Amphibia; order Caudata; family Salamandridae; genus Lissotriton; species Lissotriton helveticus. The sequence goes on along the minus strand of NC_136058.1, from coordinate 143,719,613 downwards.
AGGTGCCACACATGTGCATTGACATCAGCTTCTTTCGAAGCTGTTCATGACCCAAGACACAAGGCAAACTGGTCAGGAGAAGTATACAGATTCCTAGACTTGGAATCTTATTCATGGATAAAGTCCATTCACAGAATGGAGGGAATGGGAGAGCCAGTGAGGAATATACAGCTAGTTAGTGTCTCTAACAGAGAGAGCATTACTAAAGGTAAGGAACTTGTTCTTTTGATAGATTTTCCTAGCTGCAGATTTTTTACCTACCAAAACATTACCTATTGGAGGAGTGTCTACCAAAGTGCTGCACGACTGAGTGGGCGAAATGCCCCTCTCTGTGAATCTGACTGTCCAGACAATAGTGCTTCCTGAATGTATGGAGGGACGCCTATGTAACTGCCTGGCAAATGTCTAGGACATGGACTCTGCTTGCTAATGTAGTGATAGCAGCTTAAGCCCTGGCAGATTGAGTACAACGTCCTTCCGGAAGCTGCTTTTTAGTCTGTTATAACAGATCCTAAAGCTGAGCCCAATCCAGAGGGAGAGGTTTTCCTTCTGCACATCCTTGCCTTTTTTCACCCCAATGAACCCCACAAAGAGCTGATTGTCCACCTGGTGTTCTTTGGTACGATTTACACAGCAACTCAGTGCTCACTTGGGGTCCAAATGCTGGAGTCTCTCCTACATCCTAGAGAGGTGAGGTAGAGCACAGAACACCAGCTTGATAGTGGGGAGTTGTGAAGTGGTTTGAACATAGTGCACATCAAGTAAGTAAGGACCAGATTTAGGTCCCATTTCTGCATTACAAATGGAAAAGGTGGAAACATGTCGAAGCCCTTTCATAAATCGCATCATAACTGGTGACTTTAACCAGGAGGACTAATCTGGCAATTGAAAGAAGGCTGAAAGAGTGGAAAGATAATCTTTAAATGTGCCCAAAGTACAGTCTTGCTGGGCAAGAAACAAATCGTACAATAAAATGTCATATAATTTGGCCCGGAGTTGATCAATTTGGCGTGTGCCACACCAAACCACAAATTTGTCCCAACAACAGGAATATACAGTTTTAATCAAGGGACGCTTGGCTGCCAAGATGACATCAGCCACCTGCGGAAGAAGGTCAAAGGTTTTTAGTTGTTCATCACTCAATCTTGGGGTGCAGACCCCTTCCCATTTGCTGTAACAGTAGATCTTTCTGGAGGGGCAGCCAGATCAGAGGACAGAGGCTAAAGCCCAGAAGCTGTGGGTACCAAACTCTCTGTGCCAAATCCAGAGCCACTGGGATGGCTTGGGCCTGGTCGTTCCTGATTTTCTTGAGAATTTGGGTCAGGAGTAGTATTGACAGAAGGGCATACAGTAGTCCAGAGTTCCACTCGAGGCAGAACACATTTCCAAGTGAGATGCCTTGGAAGCTCCAATAAGCAGAAGTGCCGATATTGCATATTATCTGGAAAGGCAAACAGATATGGTCAAATTTCTCCTCGTTTGCGGAAGAGACCTCTGGCCACTTCCAGGTGTAAATGCCAGTGAGGATCTGCTAGGTAACGCCAGATGAACTCTTCGGCTCTGGCATTAAAAGGTTCTTGCAAATGGTTTATCACCAGGAAAATTCTTTGGTGGTTCAGCCACTTTCAGAGGGGCAAGGCCTCCTGGCACAGGGTCCGTAACCCCACCCTGCCCTCTTTGTTGCAGTACCACATGGTGTGGTGGTGTCCATCAGTGAAGTAGTGTGGCTCACTGGTTAGAGGCAGCAGACCCGAGAGCAGAGAACGGCCCGGGACCAGGGTTCGATTCCCGGCGCGGCAGGTTTCTGGACCAGGGTCAGCGGACTCGATAATTCTCTCGCCTCGGTGCCCACTCTGATCAGCGTTCACACTCGGCAACTCTGGGCATTAGCTTGCCTCATCTTCACTAACGGCCCCACCAGACCGCCGGGGATGCCTGGTCTCACCCTGGAGATACCCATTAAGGGACCATCTCTCAGGGAAGCCAGGAAGGGTTTCGCAGCGGTCGAAGCGCCTTGGGACCCTACGGGTAAGTAGTGCGCTATATAAATGCCTATACATACATACATACATACATGAGCACCTGTTTCAGTCTCCATTTGATGGATGGAGGGAAGGTTTTCAAAATCATACTGATGGCCCTCAATTTGAAAAGGTGGATATGGAGCTGGGACTCCGTCAGAGACCAGAGGCCGCTTATCTGCGCCTTTCTCAGATGTCTGCCCAAGCTCAGAAGGTACGCATCTGTCACTACTGGCAGCTATGGGTGTGGATGAGAGAGGGGTCTGCTGCAGGCCCAATTGTGATCCAGCAACTACCATTGCAGATCCCTTACTGTCTCATTGGAAATCTGAACGAGATTGGAGAGGTCTCCTCAATGTTAGGCCCATTGAGACTTCATATCCCACTGCAGGGCATGCATATGCCACCTAGAGCGTTTGACCAGCAGGATGCAGGAGGCCATCAAGCCCAGCAGCCTTAAAGTCTGCCTCACTGAAATCCATGACCAAGGCTGAAAGATCGGGATCATAACCTAACTGCGCTGAACTCCATTTCGCTGGAACGGCACAAAACCAAACCGTGTGCACAATGGTTATGATGAAGGGGAGCATCTGAGAAATGGTATCAAGCGTGCATTCGGCATGTTGATAAAGAGCCTCAAACAGAAGGTTTGCTGTACTCTGGAGGTGGTTGACGCCTGCCTAGGGTAAGCCAGTCTTCATCAGTCGGTCATCGAGATGGGGGAAGACAGGCACCTCTGAGTATGTGCTGCCACCACTTTCAAGAACAACCAAGGGGCACCTGTGAGACCAGAGGTGAGCAAAGCAAACTGAAAATGCTCCGGTCCCACTACAAACAGCAGGTAACACCGGTTGGCTGGCAAGACAGGTATATGGAAATAGGGGTCCTGAAGGTCCAACAGTACCATCCAGTCTCTGGGGTCGAGGGCAGGCAAGATCTGGTCCAATGTGAGCATTTTCAATTTCTCCTTCCGGAAGAAGGAATTGAGGGGACAGCAAGTCTAAAATAGGTTGTAGGCCTCCATCTTTCTTGGGCACCTGAAAGTAGTGGGAATAGCAACCACGACCAATTCTGGCACAGGCAGCCTCTCAATAGCCACATTGGCCAAAAAGGCAAGCCCTTATGCTACAAAAAGGAGAGATGGTCCATCATTCACTGGGGGGAGGGAGTAAGGTGTAGCGTAGAGTAAAGATCGGGCAAGGCATAGCCCCTGCGAACAATGCAAAGAATCATCCCGTCAGATATTACTGCCTGCCAGCCCTGCGGTCCTGGAAGGGCATGCAAAAGAGGTTTGGGAGGTGGGTGGCAGGAGGGGAGGTAGAATGAGCAGCATGTTGACCTTGGCAATGCAAAAACAGCTGGGTTACTTGTGGAGGCTGGACAGACTGGCGGTAGGGGTCACCGCGGCCAAAGCTACAAAAGGAGAGAAGAACCTGTTGCGGTGGGGCATAAAGACACACAGAGTGTCCAGTAGCCCTGCTTTCCTTAAATGATAAAAAGTGATACCAGCATTATCTACAAAGAGGTGAGTCACATCAAAGGGTCGATCCATCAGGGAGAACTGGACATCATCTGAGAACCCAGTTGACAGCAGACACACATGGGGGCAAATGGCAACAGAGGTGCCTATTACCCGCCCAATGGGGTCGGTGGTGTCCAAGCCACAAGGAATCATGAACTTGACCGCATCTTAGCCATCTTGAATCCCCTGAGCATGAACCGGTTTAAGGTCTTTGGGGGCAGAAAAGAGGATTTATGCCACTACATCCCAAGGCTTTACTTATCCCAAGGGGTGTGGGAGTATCAGCCTAACAAACAACTGGCATTAATGGATCTGAGGCCCAGGCTTGTAAACGCAAACCTTTTGACAAACATTTCTATCCGCTTAGACTTCCTGTCTGGGGGAGTGGTAGGAAAGGTGTAAGAAAAACGAGCCACTCATGGAAATGTGCACCACTATGCTGTCGTGTGAAGGGTACTGTGAAAAAAAAGCAGGGCCATCTGGAGCAGGGTGATGGTGCTTGGCAATCTGTTGAATGACTGGAGGACCGGAGCAAGGTTTAGCCCATACCTCTTTTAAGGTATCAGTCAGTGCCTTTTTAAACGGAAGCAGGGGCTCAGAAGATGTCTGCCATGTTTGAAGGACTGCTGCCAAGATATTGGACCTAACCTCCATTGTGAAGGTCAAGGATTTAAGTTGGCCTATGCATCACCATGGCATAGGAAGCAGACACCTCAGTTGCAGATCAAGTGGTCAAGAGGAGACCCGTTTGAGGGGAGGTATCAAGATCACTGCCCTCCTGTAAGTCCTCATACCAATTATCCTTGCAGGGTTGTGTGAACCCATTACCCTGGTCATAGTCATTGTCAGAGTCCATCCCACAAAGGGAATGTCAAGTGTGTTCTGTCCCTTGTGGAGGTGGCAAATCAAGTGGGGGAAGGTGTGTCTCGGGTGGAATGTGGTTGCCTTCAACCGAGGCAGGACTGGCATTGTATAGAACAATCGGGAGCACCTCTACAGGAGTAAATGGAGTCGGCATTGATGCAGGGGGCAGCATGGGTCGTGGCACCAGAAGACAAGTCATAAGTGGAGTTCGAGGCAAGATGGGCTCAGAGGGTCCAACTGGCACCAATGGTGAACACATCTACGGTACTCCAGATGAAGTCTCTCAACTCCTTGGGGCCCCAAGGTGCACAAAAAAGGAGTCGGTAGGGATCCAAAGAGCTGGAGAATGGACGCACAGAACTCTATTATCTGGTGTGCTGTGGCAGGTCAGAGGATTCTGGGTCACGAAGGAACGAATTGTGGGACTGCCCCGAGGTTGGCTGACTTAGGGAGCGGGATCGAGAGGAGGGCCACTGTCCATACCTGCTCATGACAGCGGAGCAAGGGAGCAGAATCCCAATACGATTTATTGATGATTCTTTCTAAACGTACTTGATGATTTCGTTGGTGAAGAAGATCGACCTCTCGCAGGGCCTCGATGACTCTGGGAACGGGACAGGACTCTAGTAGCGGACCATGACTTGGAGCGGTTCCGACAAGGAGTCTTTTTGTGCTTGGCAATGTAGAGCTTCACATCGCAGTCCCCGATGGCCTTCGGCATACATCAACATGCAGTCTCTGGAGGCTTTGGAGTCGACCCCAGACACCACAGGCTTATCTGGTGGGGATCCGTCACAGACGTATGTTTGCAACGGTTCCTACAGGGCTTGAAACCTGCCATTTTGGGAAATGACACTCCCTGCACACTGAAAAGAAATTTCCAGAAAAAGTCCTTGAGACACACGAATGAACTATTGGATCGTCTGGTTGTGCGGAAATTAAGGAACTGATGTCAGCTCATATGGTTCTGCTTATATAGGCCCCGCACGTATTTTGCGGAGCAGAACAATGTCAGTGCGGAGCCGCATGGTGCCACCTGATGGCATGCAGAAGTACTACTAGAAAGCCATGATATGTGTAGGAAGGTGAATACCTAACTATGGTTACCCCGAACTTTTTGCCTTGTGTTTAGCTGTTTTTCGACTTAGTTGGCCTGGAATCCTGCTAATCAGGGCCCCAGGCTATACGCTCTCACTGTAAAATGGACTCCATGTACTCTAGGTACATCTCCAATTGGATATTGGGTCACCCTTGTGAGTCCCTGTTTCGTGTACCCTAGGTACCCAGGGCATAGGTGCAACCAAGGCCAACCAGGGGCTGCAGCATATATTATGCCACCCCTGGCTGGCCACCTAAATTGACACAACTGGCTGATCATTCAGCTGGGGCAAGGTCGTGTAATCACTCCTTGCTTAGGTATAGTATCCCTATACCTACCTTATATATAGACACATAGTAACCTATAAGTCACTCCTATGGCAGGCCTTAACAATCCTGGAGGCAGAGTGCTTGGTTATGTGTGAGATGGTGCTCTAGCATGAGCTGAGCCTGTCTGCAGCTTTCGGAACCATGTCCTTATAGCTGTTCTATGATATTGCCATACCATATACTCTTAAGTGCATTATGAACCTCGCGGTTAAATGCTAACTCCGGTTTGGCTTTATCAAAACATGTCGTGTAAGGTGTCATACGCTTTGGAATACTACCCCCTCGCCAATTCTGGCGATGGGGGGAGCATTGCACCCTTCTAGAGGAAGAAGACATGTTAGTGCTGACTATCCCGGTTAAAGTTAACCAGAGCCCCAGCGTCACAAAATGGACGCTGCTGCCACAGACACAAGTCTGACCTCCTGCTGCTGGGAGTCCTTCCAGTCACGGAGGTTTGGACAAAAGGTTTCCTTCCTGGAGAGCTGCGAGCACCACCCCAGACAGGACTTTGTGTATTGGGACAGGGAGGGCTGAATAGAATGAGACACTGCCTGAGGCACACTAGGTGCTTCATGCATACCCCAGTTCAAACCGGTTGCTGGGGCACTCCAGCCCCAGCTCTGGCGCGAAACTAAACAAAGGAAAGGGGGTGTAACGACCCCCCTTCCTGGTCCCACCCATAGGAGAGACCTAGGAACTAATCCGGGCCCTTTTAGCTGTATAAAGGTAGGAGCTGTGTCCTTAGACTTAGATTTGATCCTGAACTGAAACTTGAACGAAACTCTGGACCTTCGACATTCTGCTGAAGCTGAAGACTGAAGAATCTCCCTTGTGGCCAAGGAGTGACCACCCTGGGCAACCAGGCACCATCCAGCAAATCAACGGCTTGCTTTGTTGACGCTCCCGCCGGAACCCGAGCACAGAGCCTGACAAGACCCAGACCTCTCGGACCCTCTCTTCACGTCTGCAGCATAGCTGAGATCCATGGAGGCGACGAGACACGTGAGACTGGCCATCTTGGAAAGTCCACAACTTGCTAACTGTGCAGCTGCTGAGGTATCCTCGAAGCTGTGCACTGGGGATTGAGAGGCCCAGAATCCGAGCTCCACCTGCACCGAAGATCAGCCCTCCACACTCCATGTGTTCTGCTCGACGTGTTGTCCGGTTGTTGGCCCGTTGGCTAGTAGCCTCTGTGACGACAATCCTTTTGAATCACCTCGCTGGTCTGGTTGCTCCAGACTGGCCCTTGCCTCCCTGCAAAGGTGAGGCACCTCAGACCTTGCTGGTCTGCACCAGAAGCCTTCTTTGAATCCTGCGTGGGTTGCCTTTGCCAAGGCTTGTTGACTCCAATCCGGCAGTCGACTCCTCCATCTGCGAGAACCTTCGTGGGACAGCTCCTCTCCAGCATCTGGTCATCCTCGACGCCTCCTGGTCCGCGTGGCTGAAGAGAAGCTTCACGACAGCACCTGATTGCTCCTCGACGTCGTCTGGTTCCACCCGGTCACTGGCTAGTGACCCAGACTCGGTCCCCTCTGCTTTCAGGTCCTCTTCATCCTCGATCCACCCTTGGATCCACCCGGACATCTTCCGCCTGGTCGCCTGCAGCATCTTTCTTCACAGGCTCCATAGACTTCAACGGCGACACCCGACACATCTTCACACCTATGCACCCGCTTCCTGTGGGTGAGGTAACGAGAGTACTTCGGTGCTCCCAAGGGTATTGACTATCCAAGTGTCTAGGTTTTTAGTGGTTTCCGTCTAGCTAGCCCGGAAGTGTCCTAAATCCTTCTTTTACTAAACTTTAAGTTCCCATTAACTTAACATTGACTCTCGCGTATGTGTAAAGACACTGCACGCGCCGCCTGTGGGCCTCCTACTCCTAACCTAAGGGTCAGATAGTGTAGCCCCAGTTATTCTCTAGGCCCTAGGCCTTTCCTTTTCTTGTGACATGGTACTTATACCACTTACTTAGTATATGGTTTGCTTCGCCCCTAGGGCCTAACCGTAAATTGGGCTATTTAAAGTAGAATAACTTATGTGCTTTTGCCTCTGATCTCATAAAGAGTTCAGAGGAGTGTGTTAGTAAATAAATACATCTATATTTTATATATATCCTCTGTGGTGTCCTTTCATTTGATTCAAGGGGTTACATTTGGTAAAACAGCTGGCTTTACACACCCTCAAGAGTCTTTTAGCCTAAGACTGTTCTGTCCACGCTACCACTAGGATAGCTGGTCTATAAGGTTGACTTACAACCATCAACATAAGGGTTGTTTGGACTGGTGCAAGGTGATCACTAGAATAGTGAACATCATATACCAGGCCAACTTCTCACATTATGTAGTAAGTTCACTTGACACATTGGGAGATTTAGTTAAGATAATCTACAAGCACTACAATATACCTCCCTCTGTGGCTTCACATAGCTAGGATTCTGGTAACAAAAAGCAGTTTGGGGGTATATACCTTAAAGCTACACGCTTTAAGAGCATGACAGTGTCAAAAATCTAGGATATACTATAGATGTTTTATGACACTAAACTTTAAAAAAGAAAACACTAATGAGTCAAGAAAGGGATGTGGTTTTGGTTGTCTTGTACCTAACACAACGTGACTGAGGTAAAGCTGTTACCGCAGTGGAGATTTGTTTGAACTGGCATCCCTGACGTGGTTTCCCCAGTGTTTTTACATCTGCTTCCTATGATTTTTGCTGTGTGCTGGATTTAGCTTTTGTCTGTCTAGATGCTGTGGGCACTTTGCCACTGCTAATTAGTGCCAAAGTGCAAGTGCTCCCTGTATAAATTGTGTTGATGGATTAGTGTTTCATGATTGGCTTATTTGCCTTACTGTTAAGACCCTAGTACAGTGCACTGTGTGCGCCAAGGGCAAATGCTGCTAGTGGGCCAGCAGCACTGATTGTGCCACCCACACCAGCAGCCTTTCAAAGGATTCTCAGACCGGCAACTGCAATGTCTGCACACAGTTTAAACCGCCATGTCTACCTGGCAAGTGCATACACTTGACAGACCCTAACTTTCCCTTTTCTTACATGTGAGTCACCCCTGAGGTGGGCCCAAGGTACCCCCATAGGCAGGCTGCAGTGTATGTGAATGGTAGGACATGTACTGGGTGTGTGACATGTCCTGATAATGAAATATTGCTTTGCGTTTTTCAGTATTGAAAGGCTATTTGTCACATAGGATAGCATGGGAGATGCTTTGTAACATCGTACAAGCATATATTCCCATGGGGACAAGAGAGAAAAAAGGGGCTTAGGTTCTCTGAACTCAGAATTTAATAAAACATCTTTTAGTAAACATCTTTTTAGTTTTTAAAATTGTGGGTTTGAAAATGCCACTTTTAGAAAGTAATGCACAAGAAACAATTGATGGACGGAATGTTGGACAATGCAAACATTCACCCCCAGTCATAAGGATCTGGGTTTAATCCATCATTCTTTTGCTCACCACACCACCCCAGTTTGGATCCAGCCATATGCAAATCAGTCTTGACCCTACTCCTTATGGGAACAGTCCAGCCCGAAATGCCAAGCCAGTTCCTCCCTGGACCAGAAACAGGCATCCTGGGACTGATTTCGGGGCATCACCCTTCATCAGCCAGGCTACCTTAAATCTAAGGGTGACAAATGCAAAAGAAACAATTGATGGACGGAAAAATGGACAATGCTAACATTGACCATCAGTCAAAAGGATCTGGGTTTAATCCAGTTTGGACCCAGCCAACCACGAAACAGGTCCTAGGATGCTTGTTTTCAGTCCAGGGAGGACATGGCCTGGCAGTTCAGGCTGGACTGTTACCATTGGGCGCCGGGACAAGAATGATTTGCATATGGCTGGGTTAAAACTGGAATGGCATGGGGAGCAAAAAACTATGGATTTAAGTACAGATCTCTGTACTGGGGTGAATGTATGATATTGTTCTGCATTGTCCATCAATTGTTCTTTATGCAATTGTCACCCAAAGTGGGACGGGAATGCCCAGACGTGGGTCCTGTGCTCTCCATGCTACTGGAGTGAAGCTATCCTGGCGCTGATGAGGGGTGAAACCCTGAAACCAGTATTAGGATGCTTGTTTCCAGTCCATGGAGACCTGGCCTGGCAGTTTGGGCTGGACTGTTCCCACTGAACGCATGTTTAAAATTGATTTGTATATGGCTGGGTTCAAACTGGAATGGCATGGGGAGCAAAAAAACTATGGATTTAGGCCCAGATCTCTGTACTGGGGTGAATATATGACTGTCCATCAATTGCTCTTTTTACTTTTAGAAAGTAGACATTTTCTTGCTTAGCCATCCTATGTGCCTCTGCTGAATTGTGTATTGACCGTCTGGTTTTGGAGTGGCAGGGGCTGGGGATGTGCATTCGCTGCTGACAGCCACTGAGGGGGGTTGAGGTGTGTCCTGCGTTTCCTGGGTAACTCAAAGCTGGGCTGTAGACCTGGGTTGCATTTAGAGGAGTGGGAGGAGTTTCCCTTGCACCTGAATAGGCCCGGTCTCATGTGCACAATGCTGTCTGAACCTCCTGCCAAGAAGCTGGACCAGAGAGGGCAGAACTGGTTTAGACTGAGCTGAGAGACTTTTTACGACATGAGAACAAAGGAAAATGTGGTATAAATATTGGGGCCCAGAACTTTAGACTCCTTCGGTACTCACGAGGAACTTCTGCCAAGGAGAAAAGCTGGAGAAGCTGTAAGGAGGAGTACTGCCCCATTGCTAGGCGGATGCTTTGCTGGGTTGGCCTGCAGTGGCTGCTTCTGCCAAGGAGAGGACAAAGACTGAGCTATGTTGTGTATCCTGCTTGACGAAGAACTCCAAGTGCTTGGTGTAGAGCTTGCCTCCTGTTCTCAAGTCTTAGGGACACAAAGACTTCCTCTGTGCACCTGAACCTGGCAATGCGACCTGCAACGAAGATGTGGGCACCGTTCATGAAGTGTACGACGCAATGCCCGACTTGCAGCGCAGCCCCAACGCCACACCGTATCGCCTCTGACACCCTCAAAGAGGATGCTGCGTGCACCGGAGCCAAGGGCACTGCTCGTGATGCTCACGACGTACCGGCCCAACTTCCACCACAGCTCTGACCTCACCGACATCGATGCCTCAACAGAGAGCTGATACCAGACTAGGGTGACCTCCCGAATCCATCAACTCTGCACCGTCATAAGGAACCGATGCCTCGCCGCCAACGTGGCGTCACGTCACCTCCCTGGCAAAAGTAAGGAACCAACGCCTCATCTCCCCAGTGGTTACAAGGAACCAAAGCCACGCCTCCTCTGTGGTCATAAGGAACAGATGTCGCCTGGCACCAACGTCGCATCACCTCCCGACGCCGTGCACAGTGTTTGTTTTCATCGTTTGCTAAGGTAGTGTTCATGGGAGTCTGAGCGACTCCGTGTTCGGACTGCGCACCACGCGGTCAGCACCCTACTTTGGGATTTTCATCCATCACAAAGTCATAATAGCCCAGGGGGAGCTATTTGTTGCTACCAGCCTTATTTTTGTGAATAACCTATTTTTTATGATATTTTGACGTATGAATGGTGGATATTTGTAGTTTTGGTCTTGTTGGTTTAGATAAAGATATCTTATTTTTTTAACTGGTGTGATGTCCATTTGGTGAGTTTTCACTCTGTTACTGTGTGTGCGCACAAAATGCTTTACACACTGCCTCTGAGATAAGCCGGACTGCTCGTGCCAAGCTACCAAGGGGGTGAGAGGGGTTGTCTAAGGGCGTACCTTCCTTACCCGGAGTTGAAGCTAATTGGACAAAGGTGCAAACCATTGCTAACTAGAGACCCCATTTCTAACAAGATTGTTACCAACAGCTCTGTTTATGATACATCCAAATAGGAGCAACTCTAAAGATCAGTCCTTTGCACTTGTAGGGACAAGGTCACGAAGACCCTAACCAAGTGGGGAATCAGATCCAGAATGAGGTAACCTGACCACAAAAGCTTTGCAGGTTTATGCCATGAGGAAACCAGTCATGTATGGATGTATTTCCTTCTGGGGACCTATCGAACAAGTTACTTACCATCAGTAACGATATATCTGTAAGAGACATACATACGTTTAGATTCCTTATCTTAGAATTACCCTCAGGTGTCAGACTGGAGCCAGAGAAATGTTTTCGTAGCATTACCCCTACACGTCGGTAGGTAGCATCAGTCAACTCCACGTTCAGCGTCATGATCGCCGGGATGACGTTGCAGTATTTAGCCGCCCCAACGCACTGACGTCAGTTCTTTACACAACATTCCACGCCAGAAGCGCAGAGCCATGCAAGACACTGACCACTGGTGCACACAACTAGGACACTGAAAGGGAGTTTTTAATCTACAAGTCAGTACGTAGAAATGGGAGGATGGGTGGGGCGGTAAGGAATCTATACCTAATATATGTCTCTTACATATATATTGTTACCGAAGGTAAGAAACTTATTCATCTGAAAGAGACTATTAGTTGTAGATTCCTTACCTAAGAATAGATACCCCAGCAATACCAACCCCAGATTTGGGTCGGCGAACCAAGTTTACACTAGAAAATCCTGGAGAGCAGAACGGCCAAAGAAGCCTTGTCTCGGGACTTGAGTATAAAGGCAATAATGTTTAGTGAACATGTGCAAAGATGCCAACGTGGCCGCCTGGCAGACGTCACTCAGGGGGACTTAACGTCTTAAAGCAATAGTTGCTGCCGTCGGCCCAGGTGGAATGGGCGCACAATCCTACTAGAGCATCCCTTTTCGCCAAGGAATAGATCTTAATGCAAAGAACGACCCATCTAGAGATGGTCCGTTTTTGCACAGCCTGACATTTCTTGGCGCCCACATAGCCAACAAAGTTGATCGTCCAACCAGAATTGTTTTGTGTGATCCAAATAAAAGGATAACACACATTTTGGATCCAGACGGTGGAGTCTCTCCTACTCCTTGGAGGGATGCGGGGTGGAAAGAAGGTGGGCAAAGGGATGGTCTGTCTTATTTGGAAAGAGGTAACCACTTTGGGAAGACAAGAAGGTCTAGTTCCAAGGACAACCTTGTCCGGATGAACAGCAAGGAAAGGAGGTTTAGAAGAAAGATCCTGAAGCTCACTCGGCCTGCGAGCAGAGGTGATGGCAACCAGAAAAGCAGTCTTTAGAGTCAAGAGTCTGAGAGGACAACTATGTAGTGGCTCGAACGGAGCACACATAAGGTAAGTTAAGACCAGATTCAAGTTCCACTGTGGCATTACAAAAGGAATAGTAGAAAGAGATGAGTAATGCCCTTTAGAAATCTATTTACAATAAGGGACTTGAAAAGAGAAGGCTAATCAGAAAGGCGTAGGAAGGCCGAAATGGCCGAGAGATAGCCTTTAAGGGTGCCAAGAGCAGAGCCATGCTGGGCCAAAGAAAGACTGACTAGGAGAACCTCTGAAAGAGGGGCAGAAAGGGAATACACATCCTTTGCTGTGCATCATGGCACAAATTTGTTCCATCTACTGGCGTTTACCTTTCAGTGGAGGGATGCCTGGCTGCCAAGATGACATTACAGACTTCATGAGGAATGTCGAAAACTGGCAACTGCCGCCGCTCAATCCCCTCGCAAGCAGGTGGAGGCTGGACAGGTTCGGGTGGAGGAATGTCCCCTGTTGCTGCGACAGAAGATCCTCCCGAAGAGGCAGTCTGAACAGAGCATCGATGCCCATGTTCAAGAGCTCGGGATACTACACTTCCCAGTCTGGGGCCAAAAGAATGACTTGGGCCCGGTAGCACTTGATCTTCTTTAGCACTCTGGGCAGAGGTGGTATAGGCGGAAAAGCATATAGAAGACCGCAAATCCACCTGCGACGAAAAGAGTCGCCAAGCGAGGGCCGCCTTAGAAATTCTAACACGCAGAACTGCTGACATTGCGCGTTTTCTTCAGTGACAAACGGATCTAACCTAGGCTCTCCACACTGCTGAGACCTTGCACCCCCTCAGAGTGAAGACATAATTTGTGATCCATCATGCACCTGCGGCTCAGTTTGTTTGCCCTGGCGTTTAGGGATCCTGCCAGGTGTTGAACCACCAGGGACATGCTCTGATGTTCCAGCCATGTCCATTGACGAAGAGTGACATAGGGTCCACAACCCCACCCCGCTCTCTTTGTTGCAGTACCACATGGTGGTGGTGTTGTTAGTGAACACCTGCACCACTCTTCCCTTGACAGAATGAAGGAATGCTTTCAATGCAAGACAGATCACCCGGACCTCCAGAAGGTTGATGTGGAGGCCGGACTCCACTGGAGACAAAAAGCCTCTGATCTCTGTCTCTCCCATGTGGCCACCCCATCCCAGAAGTGACGCATCTGTCACCACTGTGAAGTCTGGTTGGGGAAGGGAGAGGGATCTGCCATTGACCCAATCCTGGGTCGTTAGCCACCACTGCAACTGGTCCAAGAACTGGACGCAATCGGAAAGATTCCCCTGACGGTGTGCCCACTGGAACTTCCGGTCCCACTGTAGAGCACGCATATGCCACCGGGGATGATCCACCAGCAGGATTCAGGAGGCCATGAGGCCTAGCAGCCTCAGGGTCATTCTCACTGAAACCCGGGATAAAGGCGGAAACATCGTAATCATAGCCGAATACCCTTGACTCGCTTCTGCGGAGCATAGGCCCAAAACTGCGCTGTATCCAGAACCGTTCCGATGAAAAGGAGCTTCTGAGAGGGAATCAGGTGTGTCTGCGGCGCATTGATAGTGAACCCCAGCGAATGCAGGAGGTCTGTCGTAGTCCGGAGGTGGGAGACGACAGCCTGGGGCGAGCCCACCTTCAACAGCCAGTCGTCAAGATAGTTAAAGATTGGAAACCCTGATCTGCACAGATGAGCTGCGACCACCGCCATCACTTTCGTGAACACCCAAGGGGTGCTGGTAAGGTCAAAGGCAATTTCAATAAAAAAAAGTACCTCTGACACCATAGATCACACTACATTAACTCACAAAAGTCCCTTTTATTGATTCTGTGGTTGTTTAGTTATTTTTTGTAATTATTTATACTTTTCACATTTAAGTATTCCTTTCACCTAGTGCACAACACTCTTTTCAATATTCTGGAATTTCTTTTACATTTATACAAAAAAATTTAAAACTTAACAGTACTCTCATTCTTCAATTACAATACAACAATACACGTGAATGTATTCAGATATTTGAGAGTTCGTGAAAATTACACTTTCATTTAATCACTTCATCAAACACCAAACATGTAATACTATTATTGACGGGCAAATGTACAATGTAAATTCCTTCAAGGAAGTCCTGTCCTACTGTTATCAAATGTGTCAAGACCATAAAAGATGTTGGTCATATACACAAATCTTGACTTGTGGTCCTTTCTTGATGGTCTGAAAGCAATTTACGTTTTTTATGGAGGTGGGTTTATCTTGTTCCAACTCGGCCGGCTGAAAGAAGCAGCACCTTCTTTTTTACGTAATCTGTCTAGACCACTGAATTATGCAGACGCGTTTCGACCTTGCAGCTGTGGGACCAACACACTTTTTTACATCAAGGTCTTCTTCAGGGCTGTTTTTGATTATGGTAGGACAACTTTTGAGGTCTATCAAACAATAGAACTATTTTTAGTGTGTGTTGTTAATTGTCTATTTAAAAACATTCTTCCACCAACCTAAGATAAGGTCTATACATACCGTCAGTGTAGCTGAACAAAAAGTACTCTTTTCTTGCTACCTGTTTGAATAGAATAATCATTAAAGTCCAAACGCTAAGTCTGTTTTACCAGGCAAATATTACTGGTAGGTAAGTATGATGTACCTACCATATCTCCTGTGTCTGTATAGGGACGTTGGAGGGTTGGATCTTAATTCTCGATTTTTATCAAGAATAGTGCGGCTGTGAAATTAAACAAAGAACGCCATGTGTTATTCATGGGTCCCTATGTCATGTATCTAATTCTTCACTGGAGAGAACATGCATGCCGTATCGTTACTTGTGTATTCGGTCCTCGGGACGGATGTGATGTGTGCATACTGCCTGACTCTTCGGGTGCGCTATGGTTCCAGAGTGCCACATTCCTTCTTTAAATCCTGGTGCGGGAGTGAGGCGTGAAAGTATCGGGACTGGCTTTTTTTGGAGGGTATTCATGCAGGCTTAAACTATCTTCTATTGTTATGTTAAAATGCCGCTTAAGTACACCTCTGGTCCTTTAAGTGTCACTACTCATGCATGCTAATTTCAAAGATGGACGGTACCTCTATGCTATAATTCTTTAAGTGACCCCCGTTTTCACCATGCCTGCATGCGTATATATACACCCCGGTGTTCGAGTGATAGACTGTAATCGCTATATTTTGTGGTTTGATTTCCCTCTTTTCTTCTTTATAGAAGCCAATGTCAAGTTTCTCGGGCGTTTTACTCCACGGCAAAGTGCAATCACAGTTTAGGAATTAATCGTACCGGACCGTCTCTCGTGCTGTTTTGATGGCGTCTGACGTCAGGGATGATAGTAGTTCTTCTGGTCACGTGGGGAGGTTTATTGCGCATGCGTAGCGCCGTACTGAAAGTTGTAGTTCTCTTTAACTCTTTCCTTACTTGAATCCAAGGCTTCATGTTATTTCTACTGCTCAATATAGATTCCATAATGTTGAATCTTTAGTCAATTAAATGCTTGAAATGGTTTTACAGCCTCGACGGTTAACTCAATTGCATTTCAACTACTCTCTTTGACTTAGCTTTGTTTAATATCAGTATCTTCAATACCATCCACATGCTATTTTGTATATTTCCCCATACTTTCCCATAGGGTATATACAGAAGAATTCTTTCTTTTCTATTCTGAGATCCCTTTTTGGATCGCTTTCTTTAAGGTTTTGAGGGAAGTGTTTCTCTCTTTTTCATGCTTCCCATAGAAAAAGCTCATCATCTTGTTCATATACTGGTTTGCCTTCCTCCAATGTTGACTTACCCTGTACAGGAATATTTAGTTGATCATGGAGTTGGCTTGGTTATGTTTTCTTATCAAGCGTCCTGGTTTGACTTGCATTTTACGGAGGAATTGAGAGTTGTAGTTGTGCTGATTTGGAAGTATTTTCCTAAAAGACAGGAAGACATATCTACCCGCAGTTTGCGAGTTCCGACATCTCATTTAGACCATTTTCCAGGGTACCCAGGAAAAGGATAAATTTTGCTTCAATTTTGGACAAGATGTTTTCTACGTTACTTCCAGTAATCTGTCTTAACACTGTCCACTTGATTTCATTCGGTCCGTGCCCCATTGCAATACAGTGCGCCACCATCGGGGCATTAGGTGTTTTACATCTTATGCGTGACTGATGCTGTGTGATCCTCTTTTTGATCTGTTGGCTGGTCTTTCCAATATATGCCTTTGCGCAGGGACATAAAACACAATAGACCTCGTTATGAGTGTTGCAATTAGTGAATTTGTCGTGTTTTATGTATTTCTTCCCATATGTAAATTTCGTTCCTTCTATTGTACTCGCGCACGAGACGCAATTACCGCATTTCTTGTGTCCTTTAATTGGAGGGAGGGACAACATAGAACGCAGGGAAGTGTCCTGTTTTTTTATCTTGGGATTTGCGTGGACTAGCTTGTCTTTAATACTGGAATTCTTTTTGAGTGCAAAGAGGGGGACTTGTCTGAATAGTTCAAGGCTTTTGACCGTGTTCTAATTTTTTCTGATTATTTTTTGTACATCACTCGTCGCTCCTGAGAAGGTTGTAACACATACCATAGGGGTTGTTTCCGTCTTAGTTCTTGGCGTCCGTAGGGATTCCCGAGGGGTATACCAGGCTCTCTTCATCGCTTTTAAAATAGCTTCTTGGGGTAGTTCCTTTCTATAAGTTTGTTGACAGCGTTCTCGAAGTAGTCCTCCTTTCTTTTACAATTGCGCCGTATTCTCAGGAACTGGCTCAGCGGTAGATTTTCTCGTAGATTTCCCTGATGAAAGCTCGCAAAGTGAAGAAATGTGTTTCTGTCAGTCTCTTTAGTATAGAGGGTGGTGTATATATGGCCTTGATCATGTTTTATCAGTAGGTCTAGAAAGTTTATCTCAACTTTACTGGTGTTAAGAGTAAATTGAATATCGGGATTCTGATCTTTTATCCACACTGCAGATGATTGGAGCTGTTCTTAACTTCCACGCCAGAGCATAAAAACATCTATATAACGATACCACATCTTTGTGTGTCCATCATATGGGTTGTTGTAAGGCCAAAGAGCACAGTAAACTGAAAATGCTTGTGTTCTACCATGAACCATGAACCATGAACCATAGGTAACACCTGTGGGCTGGCAGGAAAGGGATGTGAAAATAGGGATTCTGCAAGTTCAAAACTACCATCCAGTCTACAGGGCCAAGAGCAAGCAGAACCCGAGCCAATGTCAACATTTTGAACTTCTCCTTCCGGTGGAATTGGTTGACGTCCCTGAGGTCTAAGATAGGATGCAGGCTTTTGTACTTCTTGGGTACCAGGAAGTAGTGGGAGTAGCAAACAAGACCTACTTCTGGCACAGGCAAGCGCTCAATGGCTCTCTTAGCCAAGAGAGCCGTAACTCCTAGGCGGAGAAGGTACATGTGATCCTCCGACATGCGATGGAATGTTGGTGGCATGGATGGAGGGGCAGTCTCGAAGGGGATGGAGTAACCCCTTCGGACTATCTGCAAAACCAACCTGCCCTACGTGATGTTTTGCCAGTGGGGGAGGTAAAGGCGGCTGTTGTCGCCCACTGGCAACTGTTGGCCCTGAAAGGTCAGACTAGGAAGATTTGGAAGCTACTGCAGAGGGGGCACTGGTGGACTGGCCTGCCCGCTGGCCGCCAGACACGCAGCGCTGGGTCCCACGTCCCCGGTCGCGCAGAGGCTGGGCAGCTTGCGCAGGACTGTGGCTCTGGGTGAAACGAGGTGGGGCACCCTTTCCGTAGCCACAAAAGTGGTGAAAAGCAGACTGCGCGGGACAAGAGGTGGTAGCGAGGCCCAAGGATCTGGCCGTGGCCCTAGAATCCTTAAAGTGCTCGAGCGCGCGGTCTGCCTTATTGCAAAACAAGCGACGGCCATCGAAGGGCATGTCCAAAAACGTTTATTGAACATCACCCAAGAAGCCGGTGGACCTCAGCCAGGCGTAGCGTCTCAGGGCTACTGACGTTGAAATGTCCTGCCTAGCGAGTCAGCGGTGTCCAGCCCACATCGAATGGCGAACTTCGCTGCATCTCTCCCCTCTGCGAATGAACAGGAGAGCAGAGCCCAGGCCTCCTTAGGGCCCTGTGGCAGCAGCTGCGCAACCGTGTACCACACAGTGTGTGTGTAACGGCTAAGAGACATGCCGTGTTCACCGACTGCAGTCCTAACCTGGAGGAAGAAACCATCCTCTTCCCAAGATGGTCCAGCTTCTTGGATTCCCTATCTGGGGGAGCAGTAGGGAACGGGCCTTTGGATGTGGAGGCTTACATCACTAAGCTCCCAGGGGTAGGGTGTTGGGAGAGGAAAATGGGGTTGCCCGGGACCGGGCGTGGCATCAGGCAATCATCCTATACACAGGGGCCCCTGTGTTGGGCTTGGACCAAGTGCCTAGAAGGATGTCTGTGAGGGCCTCACTGAACAGCAGAAGGGGCTCCGAAGAGGCTGCTGTCGGTTGAAGCACCTCAGTCAGAAGGTTAGTCCTGACTGCCACTGTGGGAAGCTCGAGGCACAAGGCCTCAGCCGCCCTGCGCAACACCACAGCGTAGGATGCTCCCTCCTCCGTAGCCATAAGGGGGAGAAAGCATACCAAGGTCTGGGAATGTATCCAGACCACTGACCTCACCCAGTTACTCTCTCTAGTCCGGCTCATCAAGCTGGTCTGCCAGAGGGTCAACAGACACCTCCCAGTCCTCCTCTCCCTCTTCTGGCTGCCACTCAGGGAGATAGGGAACGCCAGGATAGAACAGTGGTACAAAAATACTGGTCGATGCCGGTCCGGCTCCGTGTTCAAGCCAAGGGGGAGGCGGGGTTCGACGCCAGCTGAGTACACAATCGGCGTCGGAGGGGGCGAAGGTGATGGCGCTCTTCCGGTTCAGCCATAAGAAAACATCTCCATTGGCTGCCGATGTTGTCCAGGATAGATTTCAAGGTTCTATGTCTGACTCACGGTGCCCTTCATGAATCCGGTGCAGAGGACATTAGGTCCCTTGTATCTCACTATACCCCTGGTAGGGTCCTGCGCTCTGCCAACAGGAACCTCCTGTCCACTCCCCGGACGAAGAAGGCCAGATGGGGTGGGAAGGCCTTCTCTGCTCTTGCCCCGAAGCTATGGAACCTCCTCCCGGATAAGCTCAAAGGCCTCGCATCTCCTGATCAATTCCGTAAAGCCTTAAAAACCTGGCTCTTCATTAAAGCTTACCAGTAGTCCCCTCTTTTGTTTTGTGCATCGTCTCCAGCTTTCCCATTCTCTGCGCCTTGATGCCCCAGGGCAAAGTTCTGCGCAATACAAATCTATCTTCATTCATGGCAATGGAATCGCCGCTGGAGGAGGTGTCGTAAGGTCAGACTGGTGCCAATCCGGATCCAGGACTAAATCCCTGGGGGTGCTGGGGCTGGAGCCGCCGGCATCAAAGGCCTAGAACCATGAGCCGAGTCCGCTGGACCGAAGGAACACCAGTGGAGTCGGGCTGCCCAAAGATAAATGGAGGGCTGCATAAAAGGTACGAAGTTGGGCAGGGGTCGCTCCGGCTCTCAGGAAGGAAAGGAAACTCTGAGATAACCCACCAGGCTCTGCAGTCAGAGCCAAAGGCCAACGACCTTCCGGGTCCCGCGTCGCCTTGGCCGACTGGGGGAGAAGGCGAAGATCGACGGTATTCTTCGCCTTCTTTTTGTGCTTACCCTTAGATGAAGACTTCCACGAGGAGTGATGGCGGTCACTCCGCGACTGGTCCAGAGACCTCCCTCTCGAGTGGCGTAAGCTAACTGGTGGGCCTCAAGAAGCTTTCGGGACCGCTCCCAAAAAGACTTCGGGTTCATGGCACGACAGTCGGAGAAGGACTTCAGGTCATGGTTGCGCTCCAGACACCAGAGGCACACGAGGTGTGCGTCCGTAACCGACATCAACTTGTGGCAGGAGTCACAAGGTTTGAAGCCGGTGTGACGATGGGACATCCCTACGTGCACCAAGAGTCCACACGACTCGAAAAGAGGTCGGCAAAAGTCGAAAAATAGTCAAAAAGTGCTCTCTCCGGATCTGCACTGGCAGGCGTGGAAAAAGAAAGAACTGATGTCAGAGCGCAGAGGCGGTGTCTAAGTAGATACCGCGACATCATCCCGGCAATCACAACACCTATGACTAAAGCAGAGTTGGCCAACGTCACCAACCGGCGTGCATGGCGTACTACTATGAACATTTTTCCCTGGATCTCATCTGATGCCTGGGAGTAATTCAAAGGTAAAGAATCTATAACTAATAGTCTCTTTCAGATAATGCTGGCAGAAGACAAGGAAGTGCATTTAACTATAAGAGGTTATGTTATCAAAGGAGCACAGTGCATTAATTCCAAGTTATAGTCTATGAAACATTAATGAGGCTAGCTCCAGGCCTACCTTGAAATCAATTTCTTTCATTACAGCTATACAGCTATCAGCTATTTGGCTAACAGCTAAAATTCAAAGTTCTAGGATACATGTTATTGCAATGCAATACATAACAGCTTCAGTAATTCCACTCCCTTGTTAGATTTCAAGAGCATAAACAATGTAGTCTGTATGTAGAGTTTCTAATAATTCCGATTGCAAAAAGCACCTTCGGAAAACTCATGCAAGCAAACCATTTTCTAGATCCAATTATATCATGGTAAAAGTAGCATATTGTCCAGTTTCAAATTATAGTCTCAATGGATTTTGACAGCGTGGCAAAGTCGGTTAAACAAACTGAGATTCATAAATCCAAGGTAACAGACAAGGCAATGTAAACATATCATGATACACAATTCACAAACAAGCAAAGGGGCCACTAGAAGGCTTTAAAGTATGAGTTACTTCCCTTCAGTAACGATGTATCTGGTAGAGACGTTGTCTAGCCGCAGATTCCTTAACTTAGAATATCCCCAGGCGTCAAACTGGATCTGGAATTTTTTTTGCAGCAGCACCTCTTCACGCCGGGGACAGCGCCTCACGACCCTGCCCTGACATCACCCACGGACGTGACGTCAGTGAGGTCATATAAGTCCCTCCCGGCGGGCTGACATCAGTTTTCTTCAGAGAAACTTTTCCGTGGCACAAGGCTGAGCCACCAACAAAACTGTTAAAGTATTAGAACGGTGTGCGAAGGATGAAAAATCTGTAAAAGAAAGAAGGTGGATGGTGCAAAACACTCTCAAACAACAGTATCAGCCACTGTCTGTATTTAAGTAAAGAAGTAAAGACAGAGCAAGCTCTGATAAAGAACCCCGCAAAGAAAAGCATGGACCCTCCCCACAGGCTGAGTAACATGGGAAGAATATCTCAACGGACAAATATAGATCGTTATTACCACGTAGAACTGTACCGGCCAACAAGGACGAGCACAGGAATAACAACAGTCTATTGGGAGCAGGTATGAAAAGAATAGCACTTCCCCTATAGAAAAAGGGGGCCCCTAGCACAGCCCAACAGATCCCAAGAAGACTACAATAGAGGAGACAATAGCCCTGTGTCAATGGAGAAGGCGGGAGGGAGGGAAGGCAACAGGAGAAGAAACAGAATCTCCTGACGATTGGTGAATCAAAAGGCACCGTTTTACAGGATAGAATCCACTTGGAGGGAGGCAGCCACATATGGCAATTTCCAAAGAGGTGTAACCATGTGAGCACCCTGTAAGAAAACCAATGGCAACTGAAAGGAGGCAAAGTGGAGAAGTGCACCTGGCAAGGTTCGCACGCTGATGCGGCCGACAACTAAAACATGCATAGAGCAGACAGTCATGGAGACAACAAGGTGGCGTAGCTAAAATGAGCATGGGACTGCCCAACCAGGCAGCTTGAAGGCCAAAGTGAGAACTTACTCACGAAATACAGAGATGCAGGGTGCAGCACCTGGGACGACCG